>NC_082717.1:11249865-12622365 GCF_030144855.1 Hypanus sabinus
CACAGTGAAGACTGATACAAAATACTTAATCAATTCATCCGAATGTTGTTGCCCCCCCCCCCATTACTATCTGTCCAGCATGTGTTTTCCAGTAGACTGATATTCACACTCATCTCTCTTTTAAACTTCATGTATCTGAAGAAACTTTTGGTATCCACTTTTGCTGTATTATATGCCCTCTCTTTGGCTTTTTGTTGGCTTTTTGTTGGCTTTGACTTCTCTCGTTACCCATGGTTGTGTTATCCTGTCTTTGGAGTACTTCTTCCTCTTTGGGATGTGCGTATCCTCTACCTTCCAAATTGCTTCCAGAAATTCCCGCCATTGCTGCTCTACCATCATCCCTGCCAGTGTCCTTTTCCAATCAATTCTGGCCAAATCCTCTCTCCTCCCTCTGTATTTCCCTTTGCTCCACTGTGATACTGACACATCTGATTTCAGCTTCTCCTCACATTTCAGGGCGAATTCGATCTTTTTATGATCACACTCCCCAAAGGGTTCATTTTACCTTAAGCTGTCTGATCATTTCTGGTTCATTGCACAACACCCAATAGCTGACCCCCACTGGCCTCAACCTACGAGCTGCTCTGAAAAGCCATCCCATAGGCACTCTAGAAATTCCCCCTCCTGGAATCCAGCATATTGAAATGCCCTATGACTATCGTAACATTGTCCTTTTGGCATGCACTTTTTATCTCTCTTTGTAATTTGTAGGCCACGTGCTTACTACTGTTTGAGGGACTGGATACAACTCCCATCAGTTCCCTTGCTGTTCCTGAGCTCTACCTACAATGATTCAACACCCTCCGACCCTCTGTCACCTCTTTCTAATGATTTGATTTCATTTTTTACCAACAGCGCAATGCCGCCCCCTCAGCCTTCCTGCTTATCCTTCAATACAATGTGTATCATTGGACATTAAGCTCCCAGATATGATCTTTCAGCCATGATTCACTGATGCCTAGAACATCATACCTGCTTATCTGCAACTGTGCTGCAAGTTCATCTGTCTTATTCCATATACTGTGTGCATTCAGATACACCTTCAGTCTTGTATTCACCCTTTTCGATTCTGTCTGCCTTCTCATTTCAACTCATCCTCCAAAATTGACTGCAATTTTGCCCAATCAGCAGCCTCTTCTCACAACACATTGCCTGTTTGTAAACCAGCTACATCTTCAGCATTATCATCTGCCTCTCCTACAATATCTCTTGCATTGAAATATAAATTCAACCTCACTCAAACTTTTCATTCCTAACTTTGAGCTCTTAGTAATACCTGCCTCCACAACCTCTCCACTAACAGTTCTGGCACTCTGTTTCCCATCCCCCTGCAAATCTAGTTTAAACCCCACCATGCAGCATTAACAACCTTCCCACCAGGATATCAGTCCCCCACTAGTTCAGATGCAAACCGTCCCTTCTGTTCAGGTTCCACCCTCTCTGGAAGAGAATCCAATGACTCAAAAATCTGATGCCCTCCCTCCTACACCAACTCCTCAGCCACGTATTAGACTGCATAATCTTCCTCGTTCTGGCCTCACTAGCACATGGCACGGGTAGCAAACCTGAGATCACAACCCTGGAAGTCCTGCCCTTAGCACCTCGCTCGCTGAACTCCCTATGCAAAACCTTCCATCCTACCCACATCATTGCTACCTACATGAGCCACAACTTCTGGCTGTTCACCCTCCCACTTAAGAATGCTCAGGACTCATTCTCACCCACAGAACCTCCTGTCCATCTCCCTAAACAACAAACCCCCTAACACTGCAGCAAGTTTCTCATACCCACTTCCCTTCTGAGTCCCAGAGGCAGGCTCAGTGCCAGAGATCTGATCACTGTGAATTTCCTCATTTAGGTCATCTCTCCTGACGGTATCCGAAGTTGTTGAGGGGGATGGCCACAAGGGTACTCAGCACTGGGGCCTTAACCCTTTCTCCTTCCTCACAGTCACACAGTTTCCTGTGTCCTGCACCTTGGGCGTAACTAGCTCTTTATATGTCCTATCTATTACCCATTTAGCCTCCCAAATGATACAGAGATCATCCAGTTCCAGATGCAATTCCCTAACGCAGTTTGTTAGAAGCTGCAGCCAGAAGCACTTCTCACAGTTGTAATCGTCAGAGATACCCGAGGTCTCCCTGCCTACCCACATCCCACAAGAGGACCATAGCACTACCCTGCCTGTCACCTCTTCTGTCCTAGTTGCGCAGATATAAAGAGAAGGAAAAAGCTTTTCTTTGCTTTCTCTGAGTGAAGCCTCAAAGAGCAACAGCCTCAAGATCACCACTTTATGTCCAGTCAGACGGTGATTGCTGCACTTGCCCCGCTGTGGTGAACTACGTGTGCCTGTCTGGACACGCCCCCTTCTGACTGCTCCTGTGGCTCCTCCCACAGGCCCCTGTATAAAGGCGATCGAGGTCTGATCCTCTGCCTCATTCTCCAGGATGTAATATGATGGTCACTCACTCCTGGTTCCTTCTTCAGTCAATAAAAGCCGATATCTCGCCTTACGTCTCAGAGTGAGTTATTGATGGTGCATCACCCACCGTCCTTTAATTTGCTCTTACTAATCAATCCCAGAAGCTGATTCGTCACTGGTCAAAGTTCTACTACTGTACTGCGACCTGCTCCTGTGTTTTACCCTCAGGAAGTGAACCTGTTTGAAGTTCCCTCCTCTCCAAACTTCAGATGTCCTGGTTGGCCACTGGTCAAAGATCTATGCCATGGAATTTGTTGTCTTGTAGCAGCAATACACAAAATATACTATAAATTACAATGAGAGAAATATATATATTAAATAATTAATTATGTACTGATAAAGAATAAAAGCAGCGAGTTAGTGTTTAGGTGTCCATGGACCATTTAGAAATCTGATGGCAGAGAGGAAGAAGCTCTTCCTGAAACATTGAGTGCATGTCTTCAGGCTCCTGGTCTTCCTCCCTAATGGTGGCAATAAGTGGAGGGCATGTCCTGGGTTATGGGAGTATGGGGGTGCTTAACGATCTCTCTCTCTCTCTCCCTCCCCCCTCCCTTCCTCCCTCTTTCCCTCCCTCTCTCCCCTCTCCCTCTCTCTCCCTCTTCCTCCCTCCCTCTCCCTCCCTCTCTCCCTCTCACCCTCCCTCTCTCTCTCCCCTCTCCCTTTCTCCCTCTTCCTCCCTCCCTCTCTCTCCCTCTCTCCCTCCCTCTCTCCCTTTCTCCCTCTCTCCCTCCCTCTCTCTCTCCCTCCCTCCCTCTCTCCCCTCTCCCTTCATCCCTCTTCCCCTCCCTCTCTCTCCCTCTCTCTCTCTATCCCCCTCCCTCTTCCTCCCTCCCCCCCTCCTATCACCTTTTTGCAGATGTCCGTGAGGGAGGTTAGGCTGTGATGTACCCATGTTGTTGGAGCTGGCCAAGTTTACAACCCTCTGCAGCTTTTTCCAATCCTGTGCAGTGGCCCTTCCATACCAGACTGGTGATGCAACCAGTCAGATTGATCTCCACGGTACATCTCTAGAAATGTGCTCAACTCCTTGGTGACACACCAAAACCCCTCAAACCTTTAATGACATATAGTTGTTGGCATTCCTTATTCATAATTGCAGCAATATGTTTGGCCCAGAATAGATCTTCAGAGATGTTCACACCTAGGAACCTGAAACTGTTCACCCTTTCCACTTCTGGCCTCACAATGAGGACTAGTGTGTGTTCCCTTGACTGCCCCTTCCTGAAGTCTACAATCAACTCCTTCATCTTCCTGCTGCTGAGTGCAAGGTTGGCATTGTGACGTCAGTAAGACCAAGGAGCTCAGTGCCCTGGCTCATCTCTACTAGCTTTCACAAGCTTGGGGTACTCTGAAGCACCTCACAGCTGAATAAGTATTTGCCAAAATCACTGTTGCAATATTAGCAATCGGCTCACAGCTTCCTCTGATTAACAGCTTTGTAATGAGATGATTCACATTTTCATGGGCTTAGTTTGGAGGATATTATTACCCAAGTCACTGTGCTCATTGGCCTTATGGATATCTCGTAATCTTATAAACCTCTATCAGATCTGCCTTGGTCTCTGCCACTCCAGAGAAAATAATTCAAATCTGTCCAACCTCTCGTGGTACTTGAGAGGAAGGGTTGTGCGAGCTGGGGCTTTTCTCTTCGCAGTGAAGAAGGATGAGGGTTAACCTGGGGGTAGATAGCCGATGAAATTGTGGACTCAAGTCAGGAAAACTTCCAGAGGGCAGGAAAATCACTATCACTCATTCATTAAGGGGTGGGGGAGGCAAAAGACAGGAAATTAACTGGCCTGATATCAGTGGTCGATAAGATTTTAGAGCCCATTATTAAGGACAAAGTTTCTTGAAACTATTCATCCTTTCCTCAGAACTTGGAAGCTCATAATAAAATAGGCTAAAGTTAGCATGGTTTCCTTAAGGGATCTTGCCTGACAAAACTGTTGGAATTCCTTGAGGAAGCAAGCAGAATAGACAAAGGAGAGGCAGTGGATGTTGTTTACATGGATTTGCAGACAGTCTCTGACAAGCAGCTGCATATGATGCGGCCACCTATTGAATATTGAAAGGCCTGGATAGAGTGGATACGCAGAGAATGTTTTCCAGTATTGGGAGAGTCTAGGACCAGAGGGCACAGCCAGAGTAAAGGCTGTTAATGGTACGGGTGCGTGGCATTAAAAGATTGGGAAGCCCTAAGACAGAGGGTAGAATCATAACAGTCGTCAACAGACTAGAAAGCCAGCACCTTTTTCCCAGGGTGGCAATGCCAACACCAAGGGACATTTGTTTAATGGAGTAGAGGAAAGTTTACGGGAGATATCAAAGGTAGGGTTTTTTTATTATACAGAAAGTGATTGGTGTCTGAAACGCACTGCTGATGGTAGTGGTAGAGGCCGATACACCAGGGTCTAAGAGATTGTTAAATAGGCACATGCATGGGTGTAAAATGGAGAGTTATGGGCTGTGTAAGTGGGAAAGGTTAGATTGGCCAATAAACTAGGTTTATAGAGGTCAACACATCATGTGCCCAAACTGTGCTATGTTAAAACTTCACCAAAAGCACTGGTTAGGAATGCGTATGAAGTAAAGCATTCAGTTCCGGTATCCATTGGAGAAAAAGATGTGATTACAATGGAGGGAGAGCAGAGGAGATTCATTGGGATGTTACCTGGTTTACAGGACTTTAGTTACCGAGAGAGACTGGAGAGGCTGGGTTTGTTCTCCCTGGAGTGAGGGAGGCTGAGGGACGACCTATTAGATTCAAGAACTGGAGAGACCTTGATAAGGTAAATAGTCAGAACCTTCCTACCCGTGAGTCAAAAAAACTAGGACTGTTTTAGTATGAGAGGAAAAAGTTTTAAACGAGATCTGAGGGGCAAGTTTTTGACACTAAGATTGATGCCAGAGAAGATATTGGAGACAGATGCACGCAGACCACCGATTAAATAAGTCAAACTAGTTTACAGGGAGGGCAGGACCCAGCCAGAAGCTGCCACCTCAGTGCTGCAGGACGGGTTCAAAAGCATGGACTGGCGCACAATTCAGGAAGGTGGCAGCCTCCGATCATCATGCCAGCATTGACGGATATGCGGGATCCATGACTGGCTATGTAGGAAAGTGCATTGAGGACATTAACCATGATTAAACACTGCACTGCCTCGGCAAACCAGGAACCATAGCTGACTGTGGGGCTTTGTGCACTGCAGAGGGATGCTGCCTTCAGACTGGGGGCCAGCAGGAGCCGAGCTCCCTCATGCCATTAGGAAGGAAAAGCAGGAGTATGCACAGAAAATTCACAACCATCTTTGTGGCCCCAGGGACATATGGCAATGTATATAATAATCATAACCAAATACAAGTCTACCCTTCAATGACAATGACACCTCCATTCCATAGGCTGAATGCCTTCTATGCAGGACTTGACGCATTGAATAACTTCACTCAACTTCACTTGATATGTTCCCACAACCAATGATCTCACTTTCAAAGGCTCTTTATCTCATTATCTTATGTTCTCATTTATTGCTATTAATATTTGCATTTGCACAGTTTGTTGTCTTCTGCACTCTCACTGATCTTTCATTAATCCTGTTATAGTTACAATTCTACAGATTTTTTGAGTACGCCCACATGAAGATGAATCTCAGCCTTGTGTAGGGTGACATATATGTACTTTGAACTTTGACATTGGGGGACAGTCCCCTCTCCCCCTAAGGGACAGGCATCTGGTCTGGCTGCAGCCGATATGAGGAGGATCCTAGCCAGGGTAAATTCACGCCAAGCTGTGGGGCTGGACAACGTACCTGGTCATGTTCTGAGGAACCGTGCAGTTCAGCCAACAAAGGGATTAATGGGCATCTTTAAGATTTCTTTGAAACAATCCATTGTCCCTGCAGGCTGCAGGACATCCACCATCATTATGGTGCCCAAGGGAGTGACAGTAACTGGCCTAAATGAGGAGGAGCCTGAAGACTCACACTCAATTTATTATGAACAGCTTCTTCCCTTCTCCATTAGATTCCTGAACCAGTCCAGAGACCCATGAGCACTATCTCACTATTCCTCTTTTGCAATATTTATTTTTGCAACCTCTAATAATTTTTATGTCTTGCCTCGTACTGCTGCCCCAATATCAGTGATAATAAACCTGATTCTGATTCTGTCTACACTTCTCACTGCCTTGGGAAAGCAGCCAAACTAAGGACCCCACCCAGCCTGGACATTCTCCCACCTCCTCCATCTTCTCTCTCTGTGGGCCAGATCAGGGAGGATGGAAGGTTTCTTCTCTAAGATTTCAGTGAATTGGATTTGTCCGTATAACAACCCAGCACGTTCGTCAGCATTTTTACTAATGGCTGGATGATATTTTTTTTTTTTTTGCTTTCGCTGAGTTCCTCCACAGAATAAATCATTGGCAACACACTCAGCAGGGCAAAGTGAATGTCCAACAGTCAGTCACGCCAGGGAAAATCTTCCCAGGATGGCAACAGAATAAAGCAAGCACAATATATTTTCCTGCACACTCGCTTGTGATAATGAAATGACTAATTCATCGAGCACTGAAGCCAGTCCATGTGTGGGCTGAAACAGTTACTGAATAACATGACTCTAGACAGCCACACTGCATTCTGTTCATACCACTGGACCTCCACCCAGCACTGGCTTGATGCAGTCATTTTTCACATTTACTTTTAAGATCATAAGACACAGCAGCAGAATTGGGTCATTCAGGAGGATTTATTATCTATCTCAACCCCACTCTCCTGTAACCTTTGACACCCATACTAATTGAGAACCCCCACTTTAAATATACACAATGACTTGACTTCCACTGTGTCCCTGGAAATGAACTCCACAGAGGTGCCACACTCCAGCTAAAGACAAGTTTCCTCATCTCTGTTCTAAATGGATGTCCTTGTATTCAGAGCCTGTGCCCTCTGGTCCTAGACTCCCTCACTATTGGAAACATCCTCTCAACATTCACTGTATCTCGGCCTTTCAATATTCAGTACGTTTCAATTCTTCGTTCTTCTAATGTGCAGTGAGTGCATGCCCAGTTACTGTCTAACAGATACAGTATGTAACTGTAGTTGGTGGACATTATCCAGCGGCACTTGGCGAAGGTTCACAGTTCTTTTTCAGCTTTATTCCGCATTCTTGAGCAACAATACAACTTACATTGCTGCTTTGGTCAGGTGGCACTTGGAATACTGTGTAGCATTTTGGTCACCCTGTTGTAGGAAAGATGTGGCTAAACTGGAAAGAGGGCAGAGAAGATTTACAAGGACGTTGCCAGAACGAGAGAGACCAAGTTATAGGGAGAGGTTAGCTGAGCTAGGTCTTTATTCCTCGGAATGTTGGAGAAAGAGGGGAGACCTAAAGTTATAGGAGACAGATACGGAGGACAGTTTTTTCACTGTGTTAAGGGAGTCGAAAACTAAGGGAAATAGGTTTAATGCAAAAGGGGAAAGATTTAAAAGGAACCGGAGGGACACCTTTTCCATACAAAGGATGGTAAGTGTATGGAATGATCTGCCAGAGGAAGTGGTTGAGGTAGGTACAATAGAAGCAATTGGATGGGTACATGAAAGGGCAAGGCTTGGAGGGATATGGGCCGAACATAGGAGACTGGGACAAGCTGGCTGGATAATGTGGTTGCTATGGACTGATTGGGCCAATAGGCCTGTATCCATAGGCTCTATGATGCGATAGCTGGGGTAGTAGTCTATCTATTCATCCTTACCCCCATATTAATAGAGAACACGATGGCAGATATACCAAAATGTTTCCAGAGTTGTTATTCTTGTTTTCATATGGCAATTGCTTTTCTCTTCACACTTCTCATTGGTTTTTGTCAATGGACTATGGCAAAGCCATCTCGGGTCTTGGTGAGAGGGCATGTTTGGACCAGGTGGAGTACATCCTGGGTTAGGGTACCTCAGGGCAAGCTGGGGTATGTCAGGCACCCCATCGCTGTAGTGTTTGCGCTGTTTTGGCTTGTCAACTTCTCAGTCTTTTGCGGCTGTCCTATTTTCTCCGGTGGCTGTAGTAAAGCCTGGGACGAGCAAGGTGGGGGTCAATCATCAGATCTCTATAGGAGCCGAGGTTTTTCAAGTTGTAGAAAGGGTTTTGAGAATTGAGTTGGGAAGTTGGAAGACCATTTTTGATGAGTTTATCAACTGGAATATTGTTGGGCATACTTTGGATATGCTTGTAGGAATTTGCTGAAGCTGCTCTTCTACGGATCCCTGGGGTTGCTATTCCACTCACTGTTGGGAGCCAATGGACAGGTGTGGATTTTAGGGCTCCTGAGATTATTCTCATAGAGGTATGGAGCTGTGTACTGATGATGTTGGTGTGAGCTCTTTTCTCCCAGGTGGGTGGGCAATACTCAGCAACTGAGAAACATACTGCTATGTTGACTGGTTAAGCACCCCATTTGGTTCCTGCTACCTTCCTGATTATGGCCACTCTAGATTTTAGTTTCTTTGCAATGTTTTGAAGGTGGATCTTGTATGAGAGAGTTCAATCTAGTGTGACTCCTAAGTACCTTGGATGTGGATTGTTGGGTAGCAGTTTGTCATTTAGTTTGATATTAAGTTTAAGTTTGGTTAGTCGGTTGTGCAGATGAAATATGGAAGTTACTGTTCTGTTGACATTCATATTTAGGTACCACTTTGAGAAAGTATTTGGATAGGGAGTTGATATCTTGGATAAAGTTTTTTCAATGGATTTGGCATCGTTCAATTGCAAGACTATGGCCCAGTCATCAGCATATCCAGATTTAGCAGATTTGGTCTCAGGGAGGTCACTCAGGTATAGATTGAACAAGGTTGGAGCCAGAATTGACCCTGGGTGACGCCATTGTGAAATTTCATAATGCGACTGGTGCCACTTCCTAGGCAGATGAAGTAAGAACGTGTGCCTGTCGTTCTATGGAGGAGAAGTAAGATCTTTTTACTTGGGATGATTCAGGCTGTACTGTGCTGGACTCCTCCATGTTCTATGCTCTTTGTTCTAAAACAAAGATATTAATTATACCTTGGAACATGTGACAATAGTTTACCAATTAATTTACTTCCAAATTTTTGAATGCATTTAAATTGCATGCATTTGTGATTCTGCAGTGTGAGGTTGCAAGCCAAAATGATCACAATCCCCAATAGACACTTTTTGACACCCACCGAGATCCTCCAGCAGATTGTCTGCTATTCTTTATGCTCCCGAATTGTGCCTTCTGGTACTCACAGAGGAGGATGATTACGCATCTACTTTCACAGAAATTTGCAAAGATTCAATACGTCATCTAAAACTTTGACAAACTTCTATGGACGTGTGGTGGAGAGTATATTAACTGGTTGCACCATGGCCTGGTATGGAAACACAAATGCCCTTGAACAGAAATGTTTCCAAAAAATGGTCAATATGGCCATCCATCATGCCCTTCCCACATCTACTTGGAGCACTGTCGCCCGAAAGCGACATCCATCAGCAAAAGCTCCCACCATCCAGGCTATGCTCTTTTCTCACTGCTGCCATCTGGAATAAGGGACAGGAATGTCAGGACACACAGCATCAGGGTCAGGAACAGTTAGTACCGCTCAGCCATCAGGCTCTTAAACCAATGGGGATAGCTTCACTCAACTGCACTCACCCCATCACAGAACTGTTCGCACAACCTATGGATTCACTTTCAAGGACTCATTGCAACATGTTCTCAATATTTATTGCTTCTTTTTCTCTTGTGCATTCACACAGTTTGTTCCCTTTTGCACAGTGGTTGTTTGTCCTTCTGTTGGGTGTGGTCTTTCATTGATTCTATTGTGTTTCTTGGATTTAGTATGTACGCCCACAAGAAAACAAATTTCTGAGTTGTATATGGTCACATATAAATACGTGATAATAAATTTGCTTTGAACTTTGAGACACCAGATGACATGGGTTTGGATCCCGCCAGGCCAGGAAGGTCAGTTAAATACGGCAATAATTTTTTTTTTAAATGACCGTCAAGGATGTTTGTAAAACTGGTTGCCTTTTCAAAAAACTGGTCTGAATCACTAATGTTTTCAAGGGCAAGACATTTGCCATTTTAATCCAGTCAGTCATAAGTCCTACTAGGAGCTACCAACTGTTCACCACCGCCTTAGCCCAGGGACAATTAAGGATAGATGATAAATATTGGTATTGTTAGTGACAGCCACACCCTATGGATGAAAAATAAAACATTTGAAATATTTGGTGACGATATATATTTGGTACCTAATAAAGTAGCCAGTGAGTGTATGTGTGTGGTCTTCTGCTGCTGTAGTCCATCCACTTCAAGGTTCAATGTGTTGTGCATTCAAAGATGCCCTTCCTCACACCACTGTTGTAACGTGTAGTTATTTGAGTTACTGTCACCTTCCTGTCAGTTTGAACCGGTTTGGCAATTCTTCTCATTAACAAGGCATTTACACCCATGGAAAAGCCACACACTAGATGTATTTTTTTGTCTTTCACTCCATTCTTTGTAAACTCTAGAACAGCTGTGTGTGAAAATCCCAGGAGATCAGTAATTTCAGAGCACCTCAAACCATCCTCTCTGGCTCTAACAATCATTCCACGGTCAAAGTCACTTCGATCTTATTTCTTCCCCATTCTGATGTTTGGTCTGAACAACAACTGAACCTCTTGACCATGTCTGCGTGCTTTTATGCTTTGAGTTGCTGCCACATGATTGGCTGATTTGATATTTGCATTAGTGAGCAGGTGTACAGGTGAATCTAATAAAATGGCCACTGAGAGTATGTAATAAAGGAAGGCTGGTGAGGAGCAGTTAGTACATCAATACAGAGTTCATTTCCAGCATGGTCTGTAAGGAATTCGTGTGCTCTGACCATGAACTATGTCGGTTTATCTCCAGGTGCTCCAGTTTCTTCCCACAGTGCAAAGAATTACCGGTGGAATTAGCCCAGTGGAACCATTCCTACAGACAGGAGAAGTGGCAATAGCGGGTTACTGGTGCTTCAAGTAGAAGAGGCTCATCAACCATGGTTGGCAGCTCATCTAGGAGAAGGAAAGTCCGCTGCAGTTTGCTGTCTACATTTTACTGCCCTTGCTTGTGTACAAACTTACATATTATGTAGACATCTGGGACAAATATCCATGATTGAACATGACCAGAGCAGGTCTTCAATTGTTACACAAAAGAGTCTTTGAGTCAGATACAAGTCCTTTGTCTTGACTGGTCCATGCTGACAATGATGACGTTTTAGCTAGTCCCATGTGCTTCGTTTGGGCCATATCCCTCTAACCTTTCCCATCCATGAGGCATCTATTGCCAGGACCTCCAGACTCAAACCCTTACTTTCCTCAAGTAGCAAGGCCGATCAACACCTCCACCCACTAACCCACCCCTCCACAACCCTTCCCCTCCATCACTACTTTATCATTTCCTGTCAGTGTCAATTATATACAGACACCCCTGCGCTTAGCATCACTTTATGGACATATAATCACACTACATATATAAGCTATCCTAGATATTTATTGTGTTTTTAAGTTATTATTGCATACATTATAAGACCATAAGATCTAAGAGCAGAATTAGGCCACTTTGCCCACCGAGTCTGCTCTGCCATTTCTTCATGGCTATCCATTTACCCTGTCAGCCCCAATTTCCTGTCTTCACTCCAAATGCCTTCACGCCCTGACTAATCAAGAATCTATCAACCTCTGCCTTAAATATACCCAAGGAGTGGCCTCCACAGCTGTCTGTAGCAAAAAAAAATTCTGCAGATCCATCACTCTGTGGCTAAAGAAGTTTCTCCTCATCTCCATTCTAAAAAAAGACTCCCCTCTATTCTGAGGTTGTGTCCTCTGGTCTTAGACTCCCCCATCACATTCACTCTATCGAAGCCTTTTACCATTTGATAGGTTTCAATCAGGAACCTCAATCTTCTGAATTCCAGTGAGTAGAGTCCCAGAGCTATCAAACGCTCCTCATGTGACAAGCCTTTCAAGCTTGGAATCATTTTCATGAACTTCCTTTTAACCCTTGCCAATGTCACCACATCCTTTCTTAGATAAGGTGCTCAAATGGGGCCACAATACCTACAAATGAGAACTCACCAGTGCCTTATAAAGCCTCAACATTACAATCTTGCTTTTATATTCTAGTCCTCTTGGAAAGAGTGCCAACATCGTATGTGCCTTCCTCAATACTGATTCAACCTGCAAATTACTGTTAGGGAATCCTGCACGAGTACTCCCAAATCCCTTTGCACCCCAGATATTTGAATTTTCGCTCCATTTAAAAAATATTTAGAAATACTGTAAATTTATCTTATTGTGTTTGTTTGTGCTACATAGGATCCAGAGTAACAATTATTTTGTTCTCCTTTACACTTGCGTACTGGAAATGACAAACAATCTTGAATTCTGAATTTGTCCAAGTGCCTTTTAAATATCGTAATGCTTCTGCCATATCCACTTCCTCTGACAGCTCCTTCCATATGAGATGATTCCTCATTCTCCTCAACTCCAAGGAATAAGTGCTAACTTGCCCAACACCTCTCTATAACTTGGTTCCTCAAGTCCTGTCAAACTCCTTATAAGCAGCATCAATAGAGCTATTGCTTGTATGTTTCCAAAGCAACTCTCATAAGTGGCCTCCTGCAGTGAAAAGGGCAGCCTGTGTTCTTAAGTGACAATGGTCTCTGGTAACTATGGGAATGTTACACGTTCTTTTGAAATACTCAAATGGCAAAATAGTCTAATCATGGCTTATAAGAGAAGTCGAAGCTAATGTGAAAACAAAAGGAAGAGCATACAGAAAGCAAACATTAGTGGAAAGGTATAAGATTTGGCAGTTTTAAAAACCTACAGAGACTAAAAGAATCATTAAAAGAATGAAGATGAAATATGAAAGCAAACTAGCAAATATTATCAAAGAGTGTAGTAAAAGTTTTTTCAAGCATGTTAAAAATAAAAGAGAAATGAGAGTGGATATAGAACTGCAAGAAAATGAGGCAGGAGAAATAATAATGGGGGACAAGGAGATGGCGGATGAATTAAATGTGTATTTTGCATCAGTCTTCACTGTGGAAGCCACTAACATTGTGCCAGATGTTTCAGTGTGTGAAAGAAGAGAAGTAGGTGCAGTTACTAATACAAGGAAGAAGGTGCTCAAAAAGCTGAGAAACCTAAGTCACCTGGACCAGATGAACTGCACCCTAGGGTTCTGGAAGAGATAGTGTTAGAGATTGTGGTGGCATTAGAAATGATTTTTGAAAAATTATTGGACTCTGGCACAGTGCCAGAGAAGTGGAAAATTGCAAATGTCACTCCACTCCTTAAGAAAGGAGGAAGGCAGCAGAAAGGAAATCATAGACCAGTTAGCCTGACCTGTTGGGAAGATGTTAGAATCAATTGTTAAAAATGAGGCGTTGGAGTACATGGTGACACAGGACAAGATAGGACAAAGTCAGCATATTTCCTTCAGGGAAAATCCTGCCTGACAAACCTATTGGAATTCTTTGAGTAGATTACAATTAGGATAGATAAAGGAGGTGCAGTGGATGTTGTATATTCGGACTTTCAGAAGGCCTTTACCAAGGTTTGACACATGAGGCTGCTTACCAAGTTAACAGCCCATGGTATTACAAGCAAGTTAACAACATGGTTAGAGCATTGGCTGATTGGTAGGAGGGAGTAAGTGGGAGTACAAGGATCCTTTCTGGTTGGCTGCCAATGACTAGTGATGTTCCGCAGGGGTCGGTGTTTAGACCACTTCTTTTTTATGCTGTATATACATGATTTAGATGATGAAATAGATGGCTTTGTTGCCAAGTTTGCAAATGATACAAAGATTGGTGAAGGGGCAGGTAGTGTTGAGGAAACAGGTAGGATGCAGAAGGACTTGGACAGATTAGGAGAATGGGCAAGAAAGTGGCAAATGAAATAAAATGTTGGAAAATGCATGGTCATGAAGTTTTGTAGTAGATTAAATGTGCAGACAATTTTCTGAACGGGGAAAAATCCAAACATTTGAGATGCAAAGGGACTTGGGCGACCTTGTGCAGAGTACCCTAAAGGTTAACTTGCAGGTTGAGTCGGTGGTGCAAAGGCAAATGGAATATTAGCAATCATTTCAAGAGGTCTGTGTACAGTTTTAGGCTTTTCATCTTAGAAGAGATGTACTGGCATTGGAGAAGGTCCAAAGGAGGTTCACAAGGATAATTCCTGGAATGAAAGGGTTATCATACAAGGAAAGTTTGATGGCTCTGGGTCTGTACCTGGTTGAAATTCAGAAGGATCAGGGGGAATCTCATCGATACCTTTTGAATGTTGAAAGGCCTAGACAGAGTACATGTGGAGAGGATGTTTCCCACGGTGGGAAAGTCTAAGACAAGAGGGCACAGCCACAGGATAGAGGGTCGTCCATTCAAAACAGAGATGCGGAGAAATTTCTTTAGCCAGAGGTGGTGAAATTGTGGGATTTGTTGCCATGTGCAGCAGTGGAGTCCAGGTCATTTGGTGTATTTAAAGCAGAGATTGATAGGTTCTTGATTGGACATGGCATCAAAGGTTAAGGGGAGCAGGCCGGGAACTGGGGTTGAGGAGGGGATAGAAAAAAGGATCAGCCATGATCGAATGGCCGAGCAGACTCGATGGGCCAGATGGCCTAATTCTGCTACTAAGTCTTATGGTCTTTTCTCATCACACACAAAATGCTAGAGGAACTCAGTAGTTCAGGCTGCATCTATGGAGGGAAACAAACAGTCAATGTTTCAGACTGAGACCCTTCATCAAGACCTGGGCTTTTCTTCCATACTGGTTCTCATTTGAATTTAATTATATTTACGTGTTTTCATTTAGATGTTCTGGAGTCCCTAGGACAGGAATTTGTAACCCATTGAGGACCTGTGGATTATTGGAAGTGTTCAACCCAGATGTTAGGGAATTGATTAATGATCAAAATTATGTTTATATTTTCATATATTTAACTACCCTGAGCAAAATTCCATGTGAATTCATCAGGTAATGCTTGATAATATTTAAAGCATGTCCCTGAAACACCTTTGTCTGCCCAGCTGTGTAAGCAGAAGAACATAGAACAGTATAAAACAGTATAGGCCTTTAGCCCACAATGTTGTGCTGACCTTTTAACCAATTGCAAGAACAATGCGATGGGATAACTTCTGCAGGATTAACAACAGCTTTGTCCAACTGATATAAGAGCCTTGAATGTTCCCTAGTACAAGAGAAACTTTTCATCTCACAGTCTTTGCACCTTATTATTTACCTGCCCTGTACTCTTTCAGTAGCTTTACGCTTCATTCCACATTTTTATTATTTTCCTTGCTCTCGCTCAATGCACTGTGTAATGATTTGATCTGTATGAACTGCGTGCAAGACAAGCTTTCTACTGTTTCTTGGTATGTTACTTGGTTATGTGCTATGTCAGATGACATAGTTTTTCCATGACCATGATTGTTCTTGGCAAATTTTTCTACAGATACACTTCAGAGATTGTTTGCCTGACGTCAGTAGTCACAAAACCAGGACTTGTGATATGTACCAGCTGCTCATACGACCATCCACACCTGCTCCCATGGCTTCACGTGACCTTGATCTGGGGACTAAGCAGGTGCAATACACTGCCCAAGGGCGACATTCAGTCTAGTGGATGGAAGGAGTGCCTTACACCTCCTTTGGAAGAGATGTACCTCCACCCCGCCACCCAATATGTTGGTATATGTGACAATAACAAACCATATCCAATACCAATATATTGACATTTAAAATCAACCTGAACAGGTACACGGATACAAAAGACTTAGAGCGATATGGGCCAAACACAGACAAACAAGATTCACTTTCACCTTGTCAGCACGGTCCAGATGGGCTGAAAAGCCTGCTTCTGCGCTGTGTTATTCTATAATTCTTCAACTCAGCTACTAACAGCAGTAAACCACTCTCCTGTTTACAGTGAGGATATGATTGTCCACCAACTATGTGACTTCAGAACCATCAGTGTCGGGGACATCTTCAAAAGGTGCAGCCTCAGGGAGAAGCCATCTTTGCTCAAGGACCATCTGGGACATGACCTCTTCTCAATGCTACCATCAGGAAACCTGAAGACTTGCACTCAACATATTAGAAGCAGTTTCTTCCCCTCCCCATTCTCCACTGTATTATAAACTGATAATTATTTATATTGACACTTCTCAATATTGTTTATTTAGTTCCTGCTTTCCCAGCATTATTTATTTATCTTATTTTTGTTTATTTATTTGCACAATTTGTCTTATTTTGCACATTGATTCTTTGTAGTATTTGATTATGAATAGTTTTTGAGTTCAAGAAGTTACTTTGAAACTTTATAAAACTCTGGTCAGGCCACATCTGGAGAATTGCATACTGTTCTGTTCACTCCATTATGGAAGAGACTTTGGGGTTTTGGAGAGGGTGCAGAAGAGGCTTACCAGGATGCTGCCCTGTTTAGAGGGCATGTGTTATCATGAGAGGCTGGATAAACCTGTGTTGTTTTCTCTGGAGTGGCAGAGCCTGAGGGGAGATTTGATCGAGGTTTATGAGGATGTAATGTTGAGACTTTATAAAGCACTAGTGAGGCTTCAGTTGGAATATTGTGAGCAGGATTGGGCCCCTTATCTTAGAAAGGATGGTGTTGAAACTAGAGAGGGTTCAAAGGAGGTTCAGGAAAATGATTCCAGGATTGAATGGCTTGTCAAATGAAGAACGTTTGATGGCTCTGGGTCTGTGTTCACTAGAATTCAGAAGAATGAGGGGTAACCTAATTGAAACCCATTGAATGGTTAGAAAGGCTTTGATAGAGTGGATGTGGAGAGGATATTCCCTATGGTGGGAGAGTCTAAGACTCATGGACACAGCCTCAGAATAGAGTGGCATACTTCTAGAATGAAGATGAGGAGGAACTTCTTTAGCCAGAAATATGTGGGATCTGTGGAATTCTTTGCAACAGGGTGCTGTGGAAACCAAGTCTTCATGAATATTTAAAGAAGGAGTTGATAGGTTCTTGATTGGTGGGCATGAAGGGATACAGGGGACAGACAGGAGACTGGGGCTGAGAGGAAAAATAGATCAGGCATGTTGAAATGGTGGAGCAGACTCGACAGGCCAAATGGCCTAACTCTGCTTCCATAATCTTATGGTCTTATAAGGTTATGAGAGGCATAAACGGAGTAGACAGGGAGTATCTGGTTCCCAGCCTTAAAATGTCTAATACCAGAGGGCGTGCATTGAAGGTGAGAGGTAGTAAGTTCAAAAGGGATGTGAGAGGTAAGTGGTGTGATGGAGAGAGTGGTGGATGCCTGGAATGCACTGCCTGGTATGGTGGTAGAGGCACCATGGAGGTATCTAATGGAGGCAAATGCATTAGAGGCATTTAAAGTGACATTCAGATAGGCACATGAGTGTGAGGAAGATGGAGAGGCATGGACATTGCTTAGGTAGGAGGAATTACTTTTTGGATGTTTTTGATTTGTATTTTAGATGGATAGACACAACACTGTGGGCTGAAGGGCCTGTTCCTTGCTGGACTGTTTCTATGATCTGTGTGTAGTTTTTCATTGATTCTATTCTATTTCTTTATTTTCCTGTAAATGCCTACAAGAAAAAGAATCTCAAGGTAGTATAAGGTGACAATATACATATTTTGATAATAATCTATTTACTTTGACTTGGACCTACTTACATACTTAACTAATCCTTCCTACCTACACCTGAATGGTCTATGAACAGAACTTTGTCTTTCCCACTTACTTACTTATTTGTAATTTTTATGTCTTCCACTATACTGCTGTAACAAAACAACAAATTTCATGACATACATCAGTGATTATAAACCTGATTCTGATCCTGAATTGCACGGGTCTGTGATAAAGCGCAATGCTCTACAGAACAGGGGACTCGGGTTCAATTCCTGTGAGGAGTTTGTACGTTCTCCCGGTGACCACGTGGGTTTCTTCCGGATGCTCCAGTCTCCTCCCACAGTCCAAAGACGTACCAGTTGGTAGGTTAATTGGTCATTGCAAACTGTTCCGGTATTAGGCTAGGGTTAAAATTGGGAGATTGCCTAGAAGCACAGATTGAAGGGCCACAATGGCCTATTAAACACTATATCTTAATGAATGAATTAATAAAATAAAATAATTAATAAATCTGAATCTGAATCATAGTTTCATGACCATCAGAATGTTTCTCTTTCTTGTGAAATAATCATCTTTAACAGTTCCCATCTTCATAGCCCTGTATGGGGCTGCTAACCCAGTTCCCATGGCCTTATGACATGCAGTTCAGAATGACTGTATCATGTTTTAGTTGATCAAACAGCCATTATTTAAAAATCATCACATCTTATATCTTGCGCTATACTGCTGCCACAAAGCAACACAATTCGCGGCATATCTCAGCTATGATAATAAACCTGATTCTGATTCCAAGAACCAGCAGACAATGGAGAAAGTTAACCCAACCTGACAAACAGCACACTCACCACAACTTAGCTCACTGTCTGCTTCCAACATCGAGGTAGGGATGCTCCAGTCGGAGTTCACCCAGTCCACCACGTTGCCCATTTCTTCACACGGCAAGGTCATCAGCGACGGTCCAGGCATGGTAACATTCCAGAGGCGGAAGTTGTAGACCTGGCCGGAGAAGGTTGTACTGTCTTGCTTTGGTGTCAGTGAGAGGGAACCCTTGCCTGCGATACTTTTTCCCCTGGAATCTGGACAGTCGTTGAGCCGGTATCTGTTACCTGTTTGGGTGATAATGTCACCTGAGGCACCATCCCACGAGATGCACAGTTGTTGCCAACTGTCCGTGAAAGCTTCGCCAGAGAAGTCCCAGGACGAGGTCACCTGGCACTCCACACCAGAGATCACCAGGGCAATGCTGCTCAGTGTGCTGCTGAAGTTAATCAGCACCTGGTTGTCGGTGCCCAGGTACGAGAAGGGAACCCATTTATTCCTTTTCCTTGATGTCTTGGCCTCCATGCACACAGTGAACTGTTCCAGGTCTGGGAACGAGACCAAGGGAGAGACCGAAATATCCTGCTGTTGAGATGACCTCTCCAACACCAGCTTCTGATTCCGCAGTGAGACTGCCACTATATGTTAAAACAAAGAAAGAGGGGAAAACAAGAGGCTTTAGCTTCCCAGAGACAAAAAGTGTGTGTGTAAGAGAGGTGAAGAGCTACAGTTGTCAGGAGGACACCATTCAGACCAAGGTGCCTGTACTAACTTTGAAACTACACTAATAAATGATCCCTGCAAATTTCTGGGCATTGGACCTGCATTCACTGGAGTTTGGAAGAATGAGGGGAAGGGATCTCTTTGAAAGCAATTGACTATTGAGAGGACTAAACAAAATGGACGTGGAGATGATGTTCCCTATAGTGGAGGAGCTTAAGACCAGATAGCACAGACTCAGAATAGAAAGGGAATCCATTTAGAACAGAGAAGCGTAAGAATATCTTGAGCTAGAGAGTGGTGAATCTATAGGATTCATTACCACAGACGGTTGTGGAAGCCAAGTCATTGGATATATTTAAAGTAGAGGTTGATAGGCTCTTGATTAGCTAGGTTACGGGGAGTACGCAGGAAAATGGGTTTGAGACAGATGATGAATCAGCCACGATAGAAAGACATTGGACCATAGGAGAATGAAAGGTAATCTTACAGAGGGGCATAGATAGGGTGAATGCACATTGTCTTTTTACTCAAGTTGAGGAAACAGGAATACAAAAGCCCTTTTTTTCCCAGCATGAGGGTATATTGGGGGGGGGGGGGGTGGAGGAGACAAAGTTAAGTGTTTTTTATACAGAAAGCGGTGGATGTCTGGAATGCTCTGCCAGGGATGGGAGTAGAAATAGATACATTGAAGAAATTCTTAGGTAGGCACATGAATGATAGAAAATAGAGGGTTATGTAGGAGGGAAGGACTAGATTGTTCTTAGAGTAAGCTAAAATATCTACACAATATCATGGGCAGAAGGGCCTGTACAGTGTTGTAATGCACTATGTCTATGTTCCAAATGGTATAGGCTTAACGTGTGAGGGGAGAGACTCAGTGGAGTGACAGGGGTCAATTTTTTCACCCAGAGGGTTGTCAGTATATGGAATGAGCTGCCAGAGGCAGTGGTTGAGGTACGAACCTGAACAGGTAAGGGTAAGAAATACTTTGAGCTATACAAACAAATGCAGCCAAATGGGACCAGCGTTGGTCAGCTTGGACCAGTTGGGTCAACGTTCCAGTATCTGTGCTGTGTGACTCTCTGAGACCTGATTTATTTCCCTGCTGGGACTTTGTCATTCAAACCACTCCCTTGGAGTGTGTCCCAGATCACGGGCAGCTCCCATTGGCCATGTGACTGGGTGGCCAAGGAACTCTGGGATAGGGGTCCATCTTGCCCATTGGGGCAGTGAGAAGATGGAACAGTTTGCCCACTGCTTCTTCTTGGAAACCCTCCATGCACAATATACTGTACATAAGGAAAGTAGTGCACCCAAATGTTGGGTGTTTAAGCCTTGCTTCATGAGCAAGGAGCAGTGGGGTCATGGTGCTTGAGGTAACATGCTTCTCCATCCAAATCCACTTCATACGTTTCTCCTCTCCATCCCTCAACAAGCGTGCAGGTAGAATTTATGAGAATGCTGCCAGGACTCATATTAGGAGTATGTAAATTAAATGGTTCTGGCATGGACTAGATGGGCTGAAGGGCCTGTTTCTGTGCTGTACTTTTCCACGACTCTGTGACTCTACGACAGTGTAAGACTCCGGTGAGCTCTAATTTGGTGTATCGTGTGCAGTCATCTATCTGCAGGAAAGGTACCAATAAGATTGAAAGAGTGCAGAGAAAATTTACAAGGTTCTTTCTGGGAATTGAGGACTTGAGCTATGGGGGAAGGTTGAATAGGCTAGGAATTTATCTGTTCCCTGGAGAGTGGGAGAATGAGGGGAGACTTGATGGAAGTGTTCAAAATTATGAGGGGTATATACAGTAGATAGATTAAAATGCAAGAGGGCATTTTTGACTGAGGTTGGATGAGACTAGAGCTCGAGGTCATGGGTTAAGGCTGTAAGGTCTAATGTTGAAGGGGAACCTCCTTCACTCAGAAGGTGGTGAAAGTGTAAAACAGACTGCCAGCCAAAGTGGTGGATGCAGATTCAGTTGGAACATTTAGGAGGGGATTGGATAAGTACATCGATGGCAGGGGACTGGAGGACTGTGGTCCAGCAGCAGTTCAATGGGACTGGGCAGAATAACAGTTCAGACGAACTAGATGAGACAAATGGCCTGTTTCTGTACTGCAGTGCTCTGTGACCAGAGGGGCTGAGCTATAGGGAGAGGCTGGACTATATATTCCTTGAAGACATGGGAAACTGAGAGGTGACCTTATTTATTCTTTATTTATTTTATTTATTTAGCTTTTCCAGCCCTTTGAGTTGCACTGCCCATATAGCCGCCAAAAGCCCTGATTTAATGCTAATATAATTTACAATGACCAGTTAACCTACCTGTTTGGACTGCGGGAGGAAACCGGAGCACCCAAAGGAAACCCATGCAGTCCACCTGGAGGACTTTCAGAGACTCTGCAAAGGTTACTGGGATTGAACTTGGAACGCCAATGCCCTGAGCTGTAATAGCATTGTGCTAACACTGTACTACCATGTCATCTAGAAATGTATGGTCATTGATGTGTAGGTACTTCTCAGGCCTCAGTGTAGTACATGTATAATACATGCCTATGACAATAACTCGGTTTTTATTTTGGCGAAGTTGGTAGCTACAAGTCGGTTCAACGGGAACCACACTTCAAAAGCACCCCTATTACTTGTCAGGATGCACAAAATGCTGAAAGAACTCAATGGGTCAGGCAGCATCTCTGGAGGAAAACTTCCTCAGGATAAAAATACCTTGAAAAAGCTTCCCATTAAGCCAGCAAAATGGAGACAAAAGAGGGATGCTGGTGAAGTTTTTTTTTTACCAACCCTGTGCTCACTGGATTCTGCCCCCTCCCTTTCCAGTCCTGATGAAGGGTCTTGACCAGAAATGTTGACAGTTTAACCCCTCCATAGATGCTGCCTGACCTTTTGAGTTCCTCCAGCATTTTTTATGTGTTGCTCAAGATTTCCTGCATCTCTTGTGTCTCTGTTACTTGTTGAGTGGTTTTAGAAACCCAACAAGTCAGAAAGCAAATCCAGACATTTTTTGAAGCCAAGGTGACAATATTCTACATTTAAGAGCTGGAGGAACTCAGTAGGTCTCAGTGGCAGGGACTGAACAGCTGGTGTTTTGAGCTGAGACCCTTCATCAGGTCTCAGTCAAAGAGCAACAGAGCAGCAGATGTCACTGAGGGAGGGAAAGCAGTGAGAAAGGGTCTCGCCAGACTCCTGTCGGAGAGAGGGGGGAAGCTTCGTCAGGTTAGGCACACCTCAAAGAGACTGCACAGTGGGGCAGAGACCTCATGAAGTTCCATGGCCCGAAACATTGACTGCTCATTTCCCTCCATAGATGCTGCCTGGCCTGCTGAGTTCCACCAGCAACTATACGCACAAAATGCCGGAGGGACTCTGCAAGTCAAGCAGCATCTATGGGGGATAAACAGCCAATGTTTCATGCCGAAACCCTTCAACAGGACTTTGTCCCTTTCTGAAGACTCTTGGAAAGGAAGTAGGCTGAAGCCAGAGTAAGAATATTGGGGGGAGGGAGGGGTAAGGGGAAGGAGTACAAGCTGGCAGGTGATAGGTGAGACCAGGCCAGGAGGAAGGTGGGTGGGTAGGGGAAGAGGGATGAAGCAAAAATCTGGGAGGTAATAGGTGGACAAGATTTTCATTGTTTGTCCCTCTTCCCTTCTCTCTTTTTAAGTTCCCCATTTGATTTACCTCTTACCCCTTCCTTTCACTCCACCTGTTTATCATTTCCTTCTGATGGCCCTCCTCCCGTCTCCCAAGTTCCACTCTCCTCTCCTATCAGATTCCTTCTTCTTCAGCTCCTTACCTTCTCAACCTATCACCTCCCAGCTTCTTACTTCATAAACCCTTCCCACCCACCCAACTTACCCCTCACCTGGCTTCACCTATCACCTTCTAACTTGTACTCCTCCCCCCCCACCCCTCCTCTTATTCTGGTTTCTTCCCAATTCCCTTCCAGTCCTGATGAAGAGTCTCTGCCCAAAATATTTTCTGTTTATTCCCCTCCATAGATGCTGCCTGACCTACAGAGTTCTTCCAGCATCTGCAGAGTCTCTTGTGTTTACGAGTTCCTCCAGCAATTTTTGTGTGTGTTGCTTAAGATTTTCAGCATCTACAGAATATCTTGTGTTGTGGTAATACTTCAGAAAGCAAGGGTGTGATTCAGCATCTTTCATCGCATACCTTCTGCACTTCAGTACGTACCTCGTCTGTAAGTCGCCTTGAAGCCACGCTTTTGGATGCTAAAATCAGTCTTGAATTCGACAATCATTTCATTCTTTGTAGAGTTCAATGTGTGACCTTTAGCCGTGACTCCACAAAATTTTAGCATTTCTGCCCCAGTCTTGATCTCGACAAAGTCATACGGGCATCCTTGGGCCTCCTCTAAGTCGAAGTCTTGGAAAGTCAGCTGTATGATAAATCCAGTCGGGGCGAGGATAGTCCACTTACACACTAAGTTTGGGTCATAGATTTTGGGGTAACATGGGGATGAGAACTGACCCGAGAGGCCAGTTAGAGTTGCTGAGCAGTCTGAGCAACTCAACACTGCCAAATGTCAAAAGAAAGAGAAACGAGTCATGGCATTTAGGCTTATTAACTCAACTTTGTTAAACACTTTGTGACATACAGTATATGTTGGAGAGAATTCCAGCAGAGGGAGGAGAGAGGAAGAAGGCTGCAGCACCATGCATCTCATCAGTACTCTCCGAAGCAGAGATTGCTTACAGAGTCAGGTCACGTACGGCACAGTATTGGAACGTCAGCAGCTACGGTCTCTGAGAACCCCGGCACCCAAAACATTCATGGCCCCCTTCCCCAAAGCCACTGACTGGTGCTGGGATCATATGAGTCCAGATCAGACTGGGGGGTTAATTGCCACTCAAGTGATGGTGGAGTTGACAGACTTTATAAACCCATTGGATAGGAAGAAACTTCTCAGTCATAGTTCAGTTAGGTATGGTCAATTATGTTCTTCTCATCAAGTCTTTAGAAACATTATCTGGTTAAAAATCCGTAACAGTCAATCCTTTTCACAAACTGACTCCAGTTCTACCACAAGACTCAAAGACAGCTTCTATTCCACTGCTAGGAGACAGTCCCTTATGACGATAAGACGGACTCTTCATCTCAATGAACCTCAATATGACCTTAGACCATTGTCTGCTTGCTCTGCTCTTTCATTGTCACTGTAACCCTCTATTCCACATTCTGTGTATCCTTTTTACCTCACTGCTCTGTGGTAATGAAATGATCCGTATGGCCGGCAAGCAAAACAAAATTTTCCTCTGTACCTCAAGACAATACTAAACCAATAACAATTATCAGTCTTCTCCACCCTGGCAAAAAGAACAGGCAGCATCTATGGAATAAATAAACCGTCAGCGTCACTGGCCGAGAATCCTGAAGAAGGGTCTCAGCCCGAAACGTTGACTGTTTAATGATTTCTATTTCCATAGATGCTGCCTGCTCTGCTGAATTCCTCCAGCATTTTGTGTGTGTTTCTCTGGGTTTCCAACATCTGCAGACTTTCTCATGTTTGTGTGTGCATTCACCCTGGTCTCTTATCCTCAAAATCTACCTCGTTTGGCCTTGCAGCTATGATCTAGTGGCACTGGAATTTCTCAGAAACTGTGACGCCATATTCTTCATTCTGTTATTATTTACCTGTGTACTACCACATTACAACCTAGCTCATTTACCTGCACCACATTTTTACACTTTACTCTGAATTGCTATTGTTTTACCTTATTCTACCTCAATTTGGGATATGTCTGTCCTAGCATGTGAAGTCATCTCCAGCGCGCTGGCCGGTTGACATCTACAGGGAGATCCAATGACTAGGAAGGCAATACTGCAACACTCCGTGGAGGGAGAGGGACATGACAAGGTGCAGAAGACATCATGGTCATCCCTTACAACCAAGGAACACCCCAGTTTGTGGAGACTTCTGAGGTCGTGAGAGTGGAATTGCCCCAGTGCAATGGCTTTTCAACTTTAAACACTCTCCCACACGGGTTTCCTGTCATCATCGGACATGGACAACCATGACCTCAATACAAGGTGTAGTGATTTAAACTGTATAAACAGTATGCAAGACAAGTTTTTCCACTGTGGCTCAGTAGATTGGACAATAATAAAACAATTTATTATCAACCTCCTCCGCCCTGGGAAAAAAGGCTGTGTGAATACACCCTAAACTCTTGACCTCAAATTCTACACCTTTATGGCCTCGTGCCTCATTGTCTATCTGCACTGCAACTGCATTCTGTTACTGTTTTCCCTTGTACTGCCTCGACGCACGGAATTGATTAGCCTGGACGACAGTCAGGTTTTACACTGGATCCCTATGCACAGATCAATATAAAACAATTTATCAACATTTCAATTATCCCTCTTTCCAAATTCCTCAATGACTACCTCCATCCTATTTCCTCAGGACTCATGAGCCTCTGAAATCTGCATTCCTGGAAAGAGGCACTCCCTGTGTTTCTGAGTTATCTGCATTCCACCTCAAACTTCCTGACAGAATTTTTAATTGCGAGTAAGCTGATCCAGTGGTCTCTCTGCAAGGTGATGAGTTTGAGCAAATGGGTGTTATTTGCAGGAAATACCCTTAGGGCATTGCAAGTGGTGGGATGGGTGTACCTTCCATTGCTTTGGAGACTCGGCCCCACAATGAGGAGAGTCAAGGTGAATGGGCAGCTGCCCTCCATTCCGTAGCATTTTCCAGTAGGCTTGAGGTCTTAGGTGGCACTGGAATCTCAGAAAATTCATTAATGAGCCTAACCAAAGGCACCCATTGCATCAATATGTTGGGCTCTGAGTGTCAACATCTACAAAGGTCTATCCTGGGCCCAACATATTGACACAATTGCAAAAGTAGGCAGGAAGTGAATTATATTTCATTAGCAGTTCATGGAGATTTGGAATGTCACCAAAGACTTTAGCAAGTTTCCACAGATGTACTGTAGAGTGGTTGCATCACTGTCTGGTATGGAGGAGCCACTACACAGGATTAAATAAAATCTGCAAAACAACTGTAAACTCCACAAACTCCGTCATGGGCGCTAGCCTCCCCACCATCAAGGACATCTTCAAAAGGCAATGCTACAAAAAACGCAGCATCTATCATGGAAGGCCCCCGCCATCCAGTCCTTTTTCTCGTGACTCCCATCAAGGAGGACTGCAGAAGCCTGAAGATGCACATTCAATGCCTTAGGAATAGTTTCTCTCCTTCCACCATCGGATTTCTGAATTGTTTATGAACACTATCTTACTATTTGGCTGTTCTTTTGCATAGAAACATAGAAAACCTACAGCACAATTCAGGCCCTTTGGCTCACAAAGCTGTGCCGAACATGTCCCTACCTTAGAAGTACCCGGGCTTACCCACAGCTCTCGATTTTTCTAAGCTCAAAGTATCCATCCAGGAGTCTCTTTCTGCCTCCACCACCGTCACCGGCAGCCCATTCCACACACTCACCACTCTCTGCATAAAAACTTACCCCTGACATCTCCTCTGTACCTACTTCCAAGCACCCTTAAACTATGCCCTCTCGTGCTAGCTATTTCAGCCCTGGGGAAAAGCCTCTGACTATCCACACGATCAATACCTCTCATTATCTCATACACCTCTATCAAGTCACCTCTCATCCTTCATCGCTCCAAGGAGAAAAAGCCAAGTTCACTCAACCTATTCTCATAAGGCATGCTCGCCAATCCAGGCCACATCCTCTGCACCCTTTCCATGGTTTCCATGTCCTTCCTGTAGTGAGGTGACCAGAACTGAGCACAGTACTCCAAGTGGGGTCTGACCAGTGTCCTATGCAGCTGCAACATTACCTCTCGGCTCTTAAGTTCAATCCCACGATTGATGAAGGCCAATGCACCATCTGCCTTCTTAACCACAGAGTCACTTTATTATATACTGTAATCATATTGTAATTTATAGTTATTTTTATGAATTGCACTGTTCTGCTGCCGCAAAACCACAAATTTCACAACATATGTCAGTGATAATAACTAGAATTTCCTGGCCTCCGTCTGTAAGAATCACATAGCCGCTTTTAAACACCGGAGTTTGTGCTGTCTGCTCAGTCAGGTACAACTGAGTCCGGTTGTTGTAGTGGTAGAACGCCCAAGGCTGTGACCGGGTGACCAGATTAGGTGAAACAAGGAAAGGAGGCTGCAGTTTTAGCAGTAGTCAGGCAAAGAAAGGAACACTGCAGAGAGAGTCAGCTCTATGCAGAACAATTAGTTAGTTAGTTACTTTTGGACATTTGCTAGTGATTAAAGCAGACCAATGGACAAAGCAATTTACTAATTATTTTGTATTTGTCTATCTTCATTTACAAGAAGTGCTGCAATATAAAAAGTAGCATCCATCATCAAGGACCCCCACCATCCAGGCCCTGCTCTCTTCTCACTGCCGCCATCAGGAGGAACAGGAGCCTTAGGTCCCACACCATCAAGTTCAGGAACAGTCATTACCACTCAATCATGAGGCACCTACACTCTCACCTCATCACTGAGCTGAATCAACAACCTATACGCTCGCTTTCGAGGACTCTCCAATTCAGTATTGCCTATTTACTTCTATTTATCTATTTTGTATGATTTTCCCTCTGTTCACAGTGGATGCTTGTCAGACTTTGTTTTAAGTATAATTTTTCATAAATTGAATTGTATTTCAAGCTTCAAAGTAAATTTTATAATCAAAGTATAAAATTTATACTTAAATTTATATGTTGCCATATACAACTCCGAGATTCATTTTCTTGCAGGCTTATGCACAGCAACCCAATAGAATAATAACCACAACATTGTGGGCCGAAGGGCCTGTAATGTGTTGTACTATTCTATAACAGAATCAATGTAAGACCACACCAGCTATAGTTCATTTTCCTGTAAAAGCATGCAAGAAAATGAATCCCAAGTAGCAGTGCGATCACTGGAGTTGAGTATGACATTCTCCTACGGTGGTTTTCCCTTAATGGAGAATGCCTGTGCATGACTTTGATCAGCGTGGGGAGGCTGATACACGGGCAGCCACCACAGGGTCCCTGACAGATCGAGGTCAGGGTCTCAAAGGCATGGAATGCAAGAGGACCAGGGACCTACCACTGCTGCAGCTTCCTGCATGAAATGCTGTTGTACAAAAGCAGCATCCATCATCCAAGATACTCAACACCCAGGCCAAGCTCTTTTCTCATTGCTACCATCGTGGGGGAAGTGAAGGAGCTTGCAAACACACACTTCTTCCACTCCACCATCAGATTTCTCGATGGACATTGAAACAACCCACGAATATAAACCGACTAGTTTTGTTCTCTATTTGCATTACATCTTTAATTTAATATTATATATATATATATAATATATCACTTGCTGTAATTTATAGTCTTTGGTGTTTTGCTGGGCAAAACAATAAATTTCATAGAAACTTCGGTGATATTAAATCCCTCTGTCTACATGAGAGTATCTTTCAGCAGGCTGAAAGAAGATTAGGACAAGGAACTATCAAGTGATAAAGGTAAGTGTGCAGGACTGATATTAGAGTCGCACCATGATATAAAACGTGAGCGAGAGCCAGAAATGCAACCAGATTTGCTGTTCAGGGAGTCCATTTTAAAATATGCACATATGTTAGTTTGCCAATTAGTCATTATATTTAAAGAGCAGTTGCCAGCAAGAAAAGCAGTGGAATAAACTGGTAGCAACGCAAGCAGAAAAGCAGAGAAGGTTTTAACTGAAAATCAGACTACACAATGTCAACACACATTGCAAATAATAACAATACCACAATAATTTCTAATGCTTTATGATCTGTTGTTGTTGGCAATGGTGATCTGCACAGTGTTTAGAAATTCCTCCGTCCAGTTGCTTTTCCACGGGCATTGATCCACAAATCAAACGGACAGCCAGAAACTTATTCCTTGGGCGGAAACGGCTAACACAAGGGGGCATAATTTTAAGGAGATTATAGGGAAGGACGTCAGAGGTACGTTTTTACACAGAGAGGTGGATGCGTGAAAGCCCTGACTGGGGTCATGAGCAGAGGCAGATACCTGAGGGGCATTTCTTAGATAGGCACATGAATGATAGGAAAATAGAGGGCCATGGGGGGGGGGGGGGGGGGCAAGCGTTAGATTGATTTTAGAGTAGGTAAAAGGTCAGCACAACCCCGTGTGCCGAAAGGCCTGCACTGTGCTTTAATATTCTATGTTGTAGGGGTTAACCAATCTGTAATCAATTTAAAATGATATTTTATTTTATTTATTTATTGAGATGCAAAGTGGAACAAGTCCTTCTGGCCCCTCGAGTAGTTCCGCCCAGTAATCCCCCAATTTAACCCTAGCCAAATCACAGGACAATTTACAATGACCAGTTAGCCTACCAAACCAGTCTTTGGATTGTGGGAGGAATCTGGAGCACCCAGAGGAAACCCACTTGATCACAGGGAGGATGTACAAATTCCTAACACGCAGAGGTGGGTCAACTGTACTGTAAAACATTGTGCTAACCACTACACCAGCGTGCCTCCCACCTTAAGGCGGTGTGGTCTCCCTGTGGTCACCTTGCTTCTGGATACTTACTTTACTTAGAGATGCGGGACAGCACGGTAACAGGCCCCTTACAACCCAACATGCCTACATTCCCCAGTGACCAATTAACCTACTGCAGCCGCACCACCTCTGCCCCTGGCTCTCCTTCTCTGCCACCTGCCCCACACCCCTCCCAGGGCACTCCACCCTCGCTATTCCCAACATCCTTTGTTCCCAGCAGTTTTATAAAAAATCGGCCTCTGCTCCACATTGACAAGCACAGTAAAGTCTTAGGCACCATAGCTATATGTACCTAGGTCTTTTGTACAGTACTATAGCAAAGCTTTTGACATGGTCCCACAGGGTAGGACAGTCAGTATCAGTCAGGTGTTATTACACCTTTTTTGGGCATCATCCTTGTAAATGTGAATGTAGAATTTTCTAATGAAGATAGCGGAAAATAATGTTACAATGTGCAATATAACAAGTCTGGTCTTTGTAGTATAATTGGTCTGTTCATCTCTTAGGGCATTTTAGGACAAGAGGGCATGACTTCAGGATTGAAGGATGTCCTTTTTAGAACTGGACGTCCTTTTAGTCAGAGGGTGATAAATCTGTGGAATTTGTTACCATGAGAGGCTGTGGAGGCCAAGTCATTGGGTGTATTTAAGGCAGAGATAGATAGATTCTTGATTAGCCAGGGCATCAAAGGGTATGGGGTGAAAGCAGTGGATTGGGGATGACTGGAAGAATTGGATCAGCCGTGATTGAATGGCAGAGCAGACTCGATGGGCCAAATGGCCTACTTCTGCTCCTATATCTTATGGTCTTATGGACTAAGTTCTATTCGTCTTGACTCTCTGTAGCCGTCGCAGTGGAAGAGCTGTCATTTTAACATGTTCAGCTTAATCGGTGCAATAGATCTATCAAATAATTATGAGTATAGACAGTGTTAATGCAAATAGGCTTTCTCCACTGAGGTTGGGTAAGGGTCATGGGTTAAAGGTGAAAGGTGAAATATTTAAGGGGAACCTGAGGGGGAGCTTCTTCACTCAGAAGTGGGTTGAGTGTGGGAAGGGCTGCCAGCAGAAGTGGCAGATGTAGATTTGACGTTAACATTTCAGAGAAGCTTGGATAAGTACATGGATGGGAGGGGTACAGATGGAGTGCAGAGGTGTTGGTCCAACAACCATGCAGATGAATACTTCAGCATGTGCTGTTTTGTACTTTGACTCCAGGACAGTGGAATGTCATCAAAGCACTGGAAATAATCACTCTCTAACATTACCAACCACAACAGGTCTTGGGACTTTAACAGAAAAAATAAAGATGTAAATTAAATATTTAAAAATCATAAAAGCATTAAAATAAAGATTTGGCATAATAAATAAAGTTGAGTAACATTAATGAAGCAATTAAAACTGAGATTGTTTATTTTCTGTCTGTTTGGGTGAAGACGGGTGCTTACCTGTGGGGCCAAGACAGCTCACGACAACAGTCAGACAGCAGAGAGATCGCCAGAAGCTCCCTCCTCGGCAGATACGCCACAGCCTAGCTTGGCGGGACATCCTACAGCACACAATTAAAACACAAGCGACACACAGAAACAATTTGTCAGTAGAATGATCTGTTGGCATTCCAAAGGGGAGGTGACGTTCACATTTGCAGTCAAATATTCCGCTCACCCACTCGTTCTGAGCATAACTACATAGCTCAGCCAACAAGTTGCTAACGCTGCTGACTTTGGAGGAATCTTTCTGTTATTTCAGCTGACATCCTTGTTATGTTACCTTGCAATTACAAAGCTAATTCAACCCGAGGTATCTACACTCAATGGACACTTTATTAGCTACCTTCTGTACCCAATAAAGTAGCCACAGAGAGCATGCTCATGGTCTTCTGCTGATGTAGCCCATCCACTTCAAGGTTCAACATGTTGTGCATTCGGAGATTCTCTTCTGCACACCACTGTTGTAATGCATGGTTACTTTAGTTACTGTCGCCTTCCTGTCAGCTTGAACCAGTCTGGCCATTCTCCTGTGACCTCTCTCATTAGTAAGGCACAGAACTGTCCCTTATCTCTCACTGGATGTTCTTTGTTTCTCGCACCATTCTCTGTAAACTCTAGAGGCTGCCGTGTGAAAATCCCAGGAGATCAGCAGTTTCTGAGATACTCAAACCACCCCGTCTGGCACCACCAATCATTCAATGATCAAAGTCACTTAGACCACATTTCTTTCCCATTACATGTTTACATTACAATGTTTGATCTGAACAATAACTGAACCTTTTGATCAAGTCTGCGTGCTTTTATGCATTGAGTTGCTGCCACATGATTGGCTGATTAGATATCTGCATTAACGAGCAGGTGTACAAGTGTACCTAATAAAGTGGTAATTGAGAGCATTTTGTGACATTTGTTGTTTCACAATCCAATACATAGTATGTACAATAAATCACAGTAACAAATATATATTAATAAAATTAAATAATTAGTGCAAAAAAGAATAGAAACAGTGTTTATGGGTTCATTGTCCATTCAGAAATTTGTTGGTAGATGGGAACAAGCTGTTCATAAAATGCTGAATGTGTGACTTCAGGCTCCTGCACCTCTTCTCTGATGGTAGTAATGAGAAGAAGGAATGTCCTTCCTGGGTGGTGTGCAAAGTGCTAAAGAACAAACTTTGGGGAGAAGTCTTCACGTTAGCCCATTTATCTGGCAAGCTCTTGAACCAGAGGGGCTAACTTCACTCAACTTCACTTGCTCCATCACTGAAATGTTCCCAGAACAAATGGACTCGCTATCATCCCATGTACTCGATACTTATTGCTTATTTATTATTATTATTATTGTTATTATTATTATTATTATTAGTTATTATTACTATTTCTTTGTGGATTTGCCCAGTCGGTTGACTTTTGTTCACTATTTGAATGCCCAAGTTGGTGTGGTCTTTCATTGATTCTGTTATGGTTATAATTCTATGGATTTATTTAGTATTGAGAAAATGGATTTCAGGGCTGTATATGGTGATAATTACACACTTTGATAATAAATTTACTTTGAACTTTGAATCTTGAAACGTGGGTAAATGGGACCAACGTAGATGGGATTTACTAAGCTGGGTGGCAATGTGACATGTGATGAGGATGTTAGGAGAATTCAGGGTGACTTGGATAGGCTGGGTGAGTGGGCAGATACTTGGCAGATGACGTTTAATGTGAATAAGTGTGAGGTTATCCACTTTGGGAGTAAGAACAGGAAGGCAGATTATTATCTGAATGGTGTAGAGTTAGGTAAGGGAGAGATACAAAGAGATCTAGGAGTCCTTGTTCATCAGTCACTGAAGGTGAATGAGCAAGTGCAGCAGGCAGTGAAGAAGGCTAATGGAATGTTGGCCTTTATTACAAAGGGAATTGAGTACAAGAGCAAGGAAATCCTTTTGCATTTGTACAGAGCCCTGGTGAGACCACACCTGGAGTATTGTGTATAGTTTTGGTCTCCAGGGTTAAGGAAGGACATCCTGGCTGTAGAGGAACTGCAGCATAGATTCACGAGGTTAATTCCTGGGATGTCCGGACTGTCTTACACAGAGAGGTTAGACAGACTGGGCTTGTACACGCTGGAATTAAGGAGATTGAGAGGGGATCTAATTGAAACATATAAGATTATTAAGGGATTGGACAAGATAGAGGCAGGAAATATGTTCCAGATGCTGGGAGAGTCCAGTACCAGAGGGCATGGTTTAAGAATAAGGGGTAGGTCATTTAGGACAGAGTTAAGGAAAAACTTCTTCTCCTAGAGAGTTGTGGGGGTCTGGAATGCACTACCTCAGAAGGTAGTGGAGGCCAATTCTCTGGATGATTTCAAGAAGGAGCTAGATAAGTATCTCATGGACAGGGGAATCAAGGGATATGGGGACAAGGCAGGAACCGGGTATTGACAATAGATGATCAGCCATGATCTCAAAATGGCGGTGCAGGCTCGAAGGGCCGAATGGTCTACTTCTGCACCTATTGTCTATTGTCTATTCTTAGTTGGCATGGCATAAATGGGCCAAAGGTCCCACTTCCATGCTGTATGATGCCCTGCCTAACATTAGAGCAATTATTGGGGTCAATTGACCTGTTCTTGAAATGTAATATTGCTCCATATTTCTCAAAAATACTCTGAGCAGAGAGTATCAATTATTCCACAGAATGAATGATCTTTTGAAGGTCCTTTCAGACTCTGCCTTCACCTCTATCTGGTTTCCCCTCAGCCTGTTCTGCTCCAAGGAAAACACAGCCAGCCTATCTAGTCTCTCCACATGCCAGAAACACTCCATCCTGGTGAATCTCACCTGTACACTCTACAGTGCATTCAACGCAATCAACCCATGCTATCATCAGGCAGGAGGTGCAGGAGATTTAGGTCCCACACCACCAGGTTTAAGAACAGTAACTACCCCACAACCATCAGACTCCTGAACTGGTATGAATAACTTCCTTCACTTCTAAACCGATTCTATGAACTGGAGATCATTATCATGGACACTTTTCAACTCCTGTTCTTAGTATCATATTTATTTGCATAATTTTTCATTCCTTGTCTGTTTATGTATAGTTGGTCATAAAGTTCAATTGTATTTCATTTTTCCATTTAAATGTCTGCAAGGAAATGAATCTCAACATAGAATATTGTAAAATACATGTATAGTACTGTTCAAAAACTTGGGCATACATTAGTAACGAGGGTGCCTAAGACTTTTGCACTGTACAGTAGTAATTTTATGCATTGCACTGTTGCACAAAAAACAAATTTCATGACATTTGTGAGAGATGGTAAACTTGATTGCGATATGGGTCTGTATTGTGGATTGAGAGTGGGAAGGGGGCAGGGAGAGGGGAATCATGGTTGGGAAAAGGGAGAAAGGAGCAGGAAGCACCAGGGGGACATTCTGTAATGATCGATAAACAAATTAATTGGAATCAAATGACCTTGTCCGGTGTCTCAGTGCTGGGTGTGCCTGCACCCGCGCTACCCCCTGCCTCTTGCATTCCTTCTCTGCCACCTGTTCTGCACCCCTCCCGTGGTGCTCCAGCCTCGCCATTCCCAACATCCTTTGTTCCCGCTAGATTTACAAACTCGCTCTCTGCTCCACATTGACAAATACAAAGATGTTCAATGTTCAATATTCAAAGTAAATTTATTATCAAAGTAGAGTTCTGTGCAAAAGTATTAGACACCCTAGCTATAAATATGTGCCTAATATTTTAGCATAGTACATTACTATGGTTAAAAAAATTACTTTGAATATTGAACTTTGAACACCTTTCCTACAATGGAGTGACCAGGACTGCACACAATACTCCAGATGTAGCCTAAATAATGGTCCATAACTCTAGATCTCAGTCTCCCTTCTCTTATGTCTCATGTCCCAGCCTATGAGACAAGTATGGAGGCACGAGAGTGCGGATGCTGGAATCTGGAGCAACACATGAAGGAACTGGAGGAACGCTGGAACTCTGAGTCAGGCAGCATCTATGAAGTGAAACGGACATTCCATTCAATGTTTCAGGCTGAGAAACTTCATATGTATCTCCCAGATCAGGGATTCCCAACCTGGGCTCCATGGCATAAAAAAGGTTGGGAACCCCTGTCATAGAAGAGTGAGCGGGGATCTTATTGAAACCTAACGAATTTCAAAAGGCTTAGATAGAGTGAACTTGGAGAGTCTAGGACCAGGTGGACATCCCTTCAGAACAGGGATGAGGAGGAACTCCTTTAGTCAGAGGGTGGTGAATCTGTAGAATTCATTGCCACAGACAGCTGTGGAGGCCAAGACATTGGGTATATTTAAGCTGAAGGTTGATTGGTTCTTGATTAGTAAGGGTGTCAAATGTAACAGGGAGAAGACAGGGTAATGGGGTTGAATGAGAAAATAAATCAGCCATAAGCAAATAATGAAACAGACTTAATGATCTGAAGGACCTAATTCTGCTCCTTTAAGTCTTACAGATTAAGCTCCAGTACCACAGTCTTCAGGGATGATTGGACAGATATACTCTGTTCCGCAGGACCAATGTGGGGATCATGGAACACACATTACTGTACTAACATCAGCTCCTATTACTCTGACCCCATTCCACAGAGTTTTCTGACACGATCCCACAAGTGATGCAGATTCAGAGAACTTGCATCAGGTACTTACAATGGTTAAATGATGTTTACACTTAAGAGAAAATGATCACAAATCTGCGAATAATATAAACCGCATGCGAAACCAATGTTGCGCAGTTTCAATATTATTCACCAATCGGATTGTCATCCGCCTCCTCAGAAAGTTCAAAGTCTCAAAGTAAATTTATTATCAAAGTACATATATTCAACCCTGAGATTCATTACTTTGCAGGCATTCACAGTAAATACAGGAAACACAATGAAGTCAGGACAATGTGTAAAAGACAATTTCTGCAAATGCGAAATGAGAGAAAGAAAAACAGAATTTAAATAAGAAATAAATAAGCAAAAAAATATCAAGAACCTGAGGTGAAGAGTCCTTGAAATTGAATCCATAGGTTATGGGGCAGTTAAGTGATGAGGTGAGTGAGATTGCCCCTCTAGTTCAAGAGCCTGATGATTGAGGGGCAAGGATATTAATGGGCACAAATATCTCAGCACAGGGAAAAAAAAGCCTGGGGGAGTTTCCATTGGATGCTATTTCCTTAACAAAACTTTTCATTTAATTCCTTAATTTAAATAAAACATTAATGCCACGCCACATTGCTGGAGGCTTCATTCACTGTCTGTTCAGATTTTACTTGATCACTTCTGCATACTGGGGAACAAATCCAGGCAGAACTGCCCGACATAAAGTACACGAAGTCAGAGGAGGAGGATGAAGCCACTTAGCACCTCAAGCCTCTCCCCCCGCTCCACATTCAATGTAATCATGACATCTCTGCTGGAGATACGTTTCCACCAAAGGAGATGTAAGACCATAAGATATAGGAGCAGATTAAAACATCTGGCCCATCGAGTCTCCTCAACCATTCCATTACAGTGCTCCTTCCCTCCGCCAGCCTGCATGTCACCCTTAGGCAAGGTGTAGCACCTGCTTAGTCCTCCTGATCAAGGTCACGTGGGATCTGGTGGTGAATGGTCGTATGAGCAGCTGGTGCATATCACAAGTCCTGGTTATGTGACCACTGACGCCTGACAATCTCTGGAGAGTTTTGATAATGGCTGGGTTCACCCATCTTGTAAAGGCTCTGCCCAGGATAAGGCAATGGCAAACCACTTCTGCAGAAAAATTTGCCAAGAATGGAAAGACCACAATTGCCATGTCATATGACATGGCACATAATGATGATGACGATGAGTCTGCCACAACACTCATCTCCTGGCAGCTGGCGTGTCATAGTGCATGCAGCTGCCACACAGGCACACATAATACTGTTTACACTTAAATACTTACTGGCATTTATTTATGCCAATTTTATTCCATATTCGTCCTTCAGCCTCTAGTTTATAATTGTTGAATTTTGTTGTTTCGTTGCATGTCAAAATTTTAAAAGTCTCGAGGTTTCAAAGTAGATTTTACTATCAAAGTACACATATGTCACCATTTTCAACCCTGAGATTCATTTTTCCATTGGAATACTCAGCACAGCAATAGAACAGTAACTACAACTGGATCAGTGCAAGATCAACTAGAGAGCAGGAAACAACAATCTGTACAAATGTAAACAAATAAATGGCAATTGATAACGAGAACATGAGATAATGAGATAGAGTCATTAAAGTGTGATCATTCAATATTTATTGGTTATTTATTTATTACTATTATTTTTTACTTTTTGTATTTGCATGGTTTGTTGTCTTTTGCACACTGGTTGATCACCAAGTTGGTGCAAGATTAGGGGCATTTAATAGACTTGGATAGGCACGTGAATGATAGAAAAATGGAGGATTCTGTGGAAGGGAAGGGTTAGATTGATCGTGGAGTAGGTTAAAAATTGGCACAACATCACAGGCTGACGGGCATGTACTCTGCTGTATGCCTATGTAAAACTTATTGCAAAGTATTTTAATTTAAAAATGTAGTCTGGTGGGTTTTATGCAAGCCTCCTCCCAAAATAACATCATGAAGTTCCGCTACAGTGATGGCATAAAGCAGGAATGCAGCCCGCTCAAGGCAGTCATTAGTAATACCATTGCACTTGTTAAAAAGAGTTGTCGGGCTTTTCCTTTTATTAGTAACTTCTCAGAGAAGCATCTGCTACAGCTAAAGTCTGCAGCAAGTATAGACTGCTCTCGTTTATAGTCGAACAAAAGAGCCATTGTTACTGAATTTTCAAGTCCAGAATTTAATGGATTTTGGTTACGTAGATAAGATGGATGCCTGCACTCCAGGGAAACACAAGCCAATAGGGTGACAGGGCCTGGACTTTTATGAAAGAACTGCACTGTGTTGTCATAGATAAATTAATACAGGAAGGAGTCACGGTCAAGGCCCTCTGTTGATCAGGGTCAACAAATGATGTTGTATTCCAGCTGTCTATGTGATACGTAAAGCCAGGACGCAAGACAGTATGATATGGAGAGGAAGCTCTTACCCATGCAGCAGGCTGCCCCTCTCCACGCTGCTGATGAATCCAAAGGGACAGCAGGGACCAATACAGCGGTGCCACATGATCTCCCAGTCAGCACTGAATTCTATGTCAACTGCCTTAGGGATGCCAGCTCCCGATTTTTCCCGAAGCCTTCCCCAGGAGTAGGTATAGCCACAAGGCAGCAGAGGTTTAAGGTCAGAATTCTCCTTCTCCTTGATGAGCTGACAACCGTAGCTGATGAGCCCCATCTGCCCGGAGCAACAGGTTTTAAGGTACCAGTAACCCGCCTTGACCGTTAAACAGGTCCACCAGGCTTAGAAGCTAATCCACACCCGAAGGCCAGGAACTGGACTTGGTTGTCAGAGGCTACTTGAGATGAACGCATTTAATATATAGTGGGAGCTTATCCCCACCCCTCCCCATGATATGGCAACCTTTAATATTCATTAGGTGTCAATGAGATACCTCCCTCATTCTTCTCAACTCTAACGATTACAGGCCCAGAGCTATCAAACAAGTATAGATTTGTATTCCCAGATCCCTTGTCAGTCCCTGTTGTATGCTTCATTGACCAGATCTGCCATGCTTCACTTAATATGTTCCTCATTTCCTGATCCCTTATAAATGGGCCTAGCTAAATTGTTCTTATGCAGAACCAAGACAGAGTCAATGAGACTAATGGTCTACTAAAGCCCTGATGGAGAGTCTTGGACTAAAACATCAACTGTTCATTTTCCTCCATCGAAGAACTTGCCAAATTCCTCCAGTACTTTGTAGGTGTTGACCAAATGGCTCCTTCTATGTTGTCAGAATTGTTAACTCTGGTGTGAAGCCATTATCAGTCTGTCTCTGCTGTTCTTCCATTGTAATTACCTACCTCCACACATCTAGAATACTGCGTAGACCTTGGGTTACAAGTTGTGGGGCTAAAGACTTAGATCTGAGGTCCACAGGGAGTGGAGAGACTCTGGACTTCCAGTTCTAAAGGGCTGTGGACTCTCAATCACTGGTGATATTTAAAAAGGCATTCAGGTATTTGAGGACAATCGAGAACTGACACAGAAGAGGAGATGAGACCCGGGTAAGGGGACCAAGGAACTGCATCAGCAGTAATATACTTATAACACACACACGCACACGCACACACGCACAGAGATACACACATGGGGATACAGACACACACATGCACCATTATCCACATATATACACACAAACACACACACACACACACACACACACACATACACACACACACATGCACACGGATACACACATGGGGATACACACACATGCACCATTATCCACATATACACACACACATGCACACGCACACAGATACACACACAGGGATACAGACACACACATGCACCATTATCCACATATATACACACACACACCTGACTGAGAAAATGATTCCAACCCCAACAATGATTTGCAGTGTGCCATTGCTCAAGTAGCTGGTGACAGGCCAATAACACAAAAAGGACAAGCATGGACCTGGAGCAAAGTTGCAACCTTGTGGTTAAGTTGCTAAATCAGCTTCCACAAGCCCAACGCAGCAGCAATTTAATGAGCTGATTTTTAGTAGCAGTGGCCCTGACACCATAATATAGTTATAAAAGCCCATGGTCCTTCATCGAAAGATAACTCTCCTGGGGTTGGAGATATCCCTCTGTGTGGGTGGGAGGAAAAAAGGGTCTTGTTTCGCTGCAATTGTTTTATTTTGTGGCAGTTGGGTTGTGATTAAAAAGTTGCCTCTCAAGTCCCTTTGAAATCTTTCTTTTCTCACATTTTAAATTTTAGACATTTTCTTTTTAAATGTCTACCCCATGGTTTTGGAATCCGCTACCCTGGGAAAAGACTCACAATTTGAAGTATTTCTAAAAACTTGATCCTCATTCTCTCACGTTCCAAGGAATAGAGACCCAGCCTGACCAACATCTCCCTGTAACTTGGTCCAATAAAGTCTTGCATGCCATTTGGAAACATGATATATCGAAATCAGTGAAAAAATACTGTGGGCGGCACGCTAGTGTAGTGCTTAGCACATCACTTTACTTCACCAGCCATGAGTCAACATTAAGGGTTCAATTCCCACATTGTTCTCCACTCCAAAGGCATACAGGTTAGAGTTAGTGAATTGTTGGAGTGCTGCTTTGACGTCAGAAGTGTATGCTGCCCCCAGCACAAACCTCGCCTACTTGACTTGACGCAAACAATGCACTTCACTGTAGGTTTCGAGGTACATACAATAAATAAGTCTAATCTTTCATCTTAAAAATAGGCACTCTGCACTAGTACCAGTAATAACCTGGCAAAACACAAGCAAATTATAATATTATACACCAAAATATCAAATTACACCAACAAACCACAAAAACGTGAAATCCTGCCAAAGAAAATAGAATGATTTCCAAAGCATATCATAAATCCACCAAGATTCAATATTAACTCACCAAACTCAGCAGCAACGTTAAAACCAGAGCAACCATACATCAGAATCCATAATCTGCAGAGTAGAACAGCAATTCTACCAATCCATCAACAACCCGTCACCAGAAAATGCCTCCGGGTCTTGGTGACATGAAATACGCCAAGAGACATGCTCTATTAAATGTACAAAATAGCAAACAGTACACCTTTCTTACATGTGACCCAACTAACTCAGTCCCTCAAGCCTGGCAACATTCTTGTAAATCTTCTTTGTACCTTGCCTCACTTAACGACACCTTTACCCTAACAAGGTGGCCAAAGCCATAAACGATACCTGAGGTGTGGTCAACACACACAGGAACTCAGCGGGTCAGACAGCATGCATGGAGGAAAGTGGACAGCTCATGATTCTGTCTGAGACCCTTCATCAGATCTCAGCCTGAAGGGACTGGGCCCAAGATGGTGACTGTTTATTCCTCTCCATAGACGCTGCCTTCTCCTCCGGCATTCTGTGCGTGCTTTTCAAGACTATTCAGTATGTGGCTGCATCTCATACACATGCAACAGGTGACAGTCAGCACCTCCCTGACATAACAGTTTATAGACCTAGGACTGGTTTCTCTTTCCATAGGCACTTCTTGAAACGATACCATAACAGTTACCACAACGGCTTTATAGTGCCTGCGATTACCGATTGGGGTTACATTCCCTCCACTGTTTGCAAGGAGTTTGTACGTTCTCCCTGTGACCGCGTGCGTTTCCTCCGGGTTCTCCGGTTTCCTCCCACATTCCAAACAGATCCAAAGGGCTAGTGAGCTGTGGGCATACTACGGTGATACCAAAATTGTGGCAACACTTACGGACTGACCCCAGCAGAATCCTTGATTTGATTTCATGCAAACAACGCAGACACTAGCTGTTTTGACATATCAGTGCATTTGGGACCAATAATCTTTCATCTTTAATCTTATTGCACATCCTCCGATTATGTTGATTGTTGACACTAACGAAGCATTTAACTGTTCAATGTTTCGACGTACATCAGATGTGACAAATTGAGTTACCCTCTCATCTCCCTCTCTTTGACAGACTGAGTTCTTACAGCATTTCTGCTTTCACATCAGAGTGCCACATTGTCAGAGATACAACCGTTCGTATTTTCTGACAACATAGAATGAGGCCATTTGGCCCATTGACCCTACGCACATTCACAAAGCATTCCCATCATCACAGTTCCACAACTTATTTCCCTTATATGCCCATCATCTCCACCCACCCCCCCCCCCCCCAATTCTTCAAATTTCACGGCATATGCTGGTGGCATTAAAACTGATTCTAATTCTGAAAAAGGATCTTGGGCCCGATTGATCTCCTTCACCTTGCAGCCATTCTGTAAGGATGTCATGCACAATCATCTTATTTCCTTGTGGAGACTCTTCAGGTCCAAAATAGTTTTTGCACAGTTAATAAAAGTACGTTGGGAGGCATGATGGTGACTGCTATTGCTGACGTTTAAGGGCGTTATAAGGGCCAAAGGTAAAACCAGGAAACCTAACAACAAGGAGGAACCCATCACTTCCATGATTTCTGGAAGGATTGGCAGGATTCTGAAGAAATACTGGATGAATACCACCCACAAACGTGTAAGGAAGCTCAATTCATAGCTTATGTGGGTCAAGGATGATCTGGGAGTCTGGATTCCCTGTGAATGTGGAGCAGCATATATTGGCCAGACGGGACGCACAGTGGAAACCCACATCAAGGAGCACAGGAGGTGCCTCTGTTTGGGTTACCTGGATAAATTGGTAGTAGCAGAACATTGCATTTGCAATGGCCATAGGATTGACTTTGACGGCATGAAACTACTGTGACATGCCAATGGTTTTTGGGACCGCCTGGTGAAGGAAGCCACTGAAATAAAACTAGAGGGAAGTAATTTTAACAAAGGTGAAGGTCTCACTCTAAGTAAGAACTGGAATTTGATTGTAAACAAGGTAGGACAGCAGAAACCTGACTGGATGAGGACTAACCAATCAGGAGGGATGGACTACGGGGGTATAAATACCACTGGACTAGACATGCCCAGGCATCATCCTTGATGAAGGTGGCAGAGTTTGTCACTGAAACGTATGTAAAGATCCTGTACCCGGCTAGAAGCCCGAGAAGATTTCATATGATTCTAATTCTCATACAAACCCTACATCTTTGGAACATGGGAAGAAACTGGAGCACCCATAGGAGACCCACTCATTCACATGGAGAATGTACAAACTCTTTACAGACAGTGGCAGAAAAGTAATGCAAGGTAATAAGGTGACGCTAACTGCTACAGTACGGTACTTGCACTGCAATTAGTAGTATGCGCTGTAGCTAAATTAGGTGCTAAAATTCTCAAGTCAGAGCAGTGCTGTTGCACCCAAAACTAGCAAACTGGTGGCTTAGTGCTTTGAAACAACTGTGGTTCTTCAAAGAGTGTCCTTGACACTCCTTACCCTGTGCGACATTCTGCAGAAAACAATTGCTTCTAATGTTCGGAAATGAAAACCACTCTCCACCTCTGATGTCGGTCGTGGTTCAGTAGGCACAGCTCTCTCTCTTCTAAGATGGAAGATCGAGAGTTCAGGCATTGCTGCACGGAGCACTTTTTGCACAAAGTTTAAAAAGAGCGTGGGCGCGCATATTGATGCCGAACATGGAGAGGGGAGTCTTTTACCTCTGGAACTGTTATTAAGCTTGAAATGGTGAGGAATTTCTTGACTCGGAGACATCTGTTTCTCTCCACCCCCCTAGGCACACTTTTGAATCACAACTGGATCTGAAGTTAGCATATGGTGGCGATAACTTACTTTGATAATAAATTTACTTTGAACATTGAACTTTGACTTTTTTTTTGTTCTTCCCCATTCTGGTGACTGTTTCACCCTTTCTCTTCTTCCTCACTGCCCTCACAACATGGCCATCACCTCCATCTGAATGCCTGCCTCCTTCCCTTTCTGCTATGGCCCAGTGCCCTCTCCCATCAGATTCCTTCTTCTTGAGCCTTTATCTTTTCCACCTATCACCAACCAGCTTCTCACTTCAACCTCCCCCAACCACCATCCTTCCCCCTCACCTGATCTCAACTATCACCTTCAAGCCTGCTATCACTAAGGAGAAGGTGCTTATGGAGCTGAAAGCTCTGAAGGTAGAAAAGTCACCTGGGCCATATTGATTACTTCCTTTCATGCCACCTTTGGATTTTGCCTTCAGCCCCCTTCCTTTCCAGTCCTGATGATGGGACTCAGCCCAAAACATTAACTGTTCATTCCCCTCCATAGATGCCACCTGACTCGTTAAGTTCCTCCAGCATTTTGCGTGTTTCTCTTCACTTAGAGGGCTGCAGATCTGTGAAATGTTGTATCATAGAACAACACAGAAGATAGAAATTTACAGCACATCACAGGCTCTTTGGCCCACAATGTTGTGCCAACCGTGTAGCCTACTCTAAAGGCGGCCTAAAATTTCCCTAGCACATAGTCCTCTATTTTATTAAGCTCCATGTACCTACCTAAGAGCCTCTTAAAAGACCCTATTGTATCCGCTTCCACCACCACCACCAGCAGGTCATTCCACGAATCCACCATTCTTTGTGTGAAAAACTTACCCCTGACATCCCCTCCATACCTATTTCCAAGCACCTTAAAACTATGCCCCTCATGTTAACCATTTCAGCTCTGGGGAAAAAGCCTCTGACTATCCACTCAAACAATGCCTCTCATCATCTATATACCTCTGTCAGGTCAGCTGTAATCCTCCATTACAAAATGCCGAGTTCACTCAACTTATTCTCATTAAGGTACACCCTCCAAACCAGGCAACGTCCTTGTAAATCTTCTCTGCACTCTCTCTCTCTCTCTCTCTATATATATATATATATATATATATATATATATATATATATATATATATATATATCCTTCCTGTAGTGAGGTGACCAGAAATTAACTCAGGACTCCAAGTGGTGTCTGACCACGGTCTTATATAACTGTAACATTACCTCATGGCTTTTAAACTCAGTCCTACGGTTGATGAAGGCCAACACACCATGCACCTTCTTAACAACACTGTCAACCTGAGCAACAGTTTTGAGTGTTCCATTTACATGGACCCCAAGATCTCTCAAATCCTCCACACTGCCAAGAATCTTACCATTTATATTATATTCTGTCTTCAAATTTGACCTACCAAAATGAACCACTTCACATGTATCTGGGTTGAAGCCCATCTGCCACTTCTCAGTCCAGTTCTGCATCCTATTGAAATCCCACTGTAGCCTCTGACAACTATCCAGACTATCCAAAATACCTACAACCTTTGTGCCATCAGCAAACTTACTAACCCACCCTTCTAATTCTTCATCCAGGTCATCTATAAAAATCGCAAAGAGGAGGGGGTCCCAGAACAGATCCCTGAGGCACACCACTGGTCACCAACCTCCATGCAGAATATGAACCATCCACAACCACCCTTTGCCTTCTATGGGCAAGCCAATTTTGGATCCACAAAGCAAGGTCTCCTTGGATTCCATGCCTCCTTACTTTCTGAAGGAGCCTTGCATAGGGAACCTTATCAAATCTTACTGAAATCCATGTACACTACATCCACTGTTCTACCTTCATCAATGTGTTTCGTTACATCCTCAAAGAGTTCAATTAGGCTCGTGAGGTAGGACCTGCCCTTGGCAAAGCCATGCTGACTATCCCTAATCAGATTATTTCTCTCCAATGCTCATAATTCCTGCCTCTCAGGATCTTCTCCAACAACTTGCCCATCACTGAAGTCAGGTTCACTGGTCTATAATTTCCTGTGTTATCTATATTCCCTTTCTTGAACAAGGGAACAACATTTGCAAGCCTCCAATCCTCTGGTACTTCTCCCGTCCCTATTGATGACACAAAGATCATTGCAAGAGGCTCAGCAATCTCCTCCTTCACTTCCCACGGTAGCCTGGGGAATATCTCATCCGGTCTCGGTGACTTATCTAACTTAATGCTTTTCAAAAGCAATCTTTCTTAATATGTATATGTTCAAGCATTTCAGTTCGCTGTAAATCATCCCCACATTTGTTCCCTGCTGAATACTGAAGCAAAGTATTTATTAAGTACCTCTGCTACATCCTCCGACTCCATGCACATGTTTCCACTCTCACTCCTGATTGGTCCTATTCTCACATGGTTCATCCTCTTGCTCTTCACATACTTGTAGAGTGCCTTGGGGTTTTCCTTAATCCTGCTCACCAAGGCCTTCTCATGGCTCCTTCTGGCTCTCCTAATTCTATTTTTAGCTCCTTCCTAGCAACCTTGTAATTTTCTACAGCTATAACAGTACCTAGTTTTTTTTTTGAACCTCTCGTAAGCTTTTCTTTTCTTTTTAATTAGATTTTTCTACATACTTTGTACACCATGGTTCTTTGACCCTACCATCCTTTCCCTGTCTCAATGGAACATACTAGGCAGAACTCCAATCAAACGTTCCCTGAACATTTGCCACATTTCTGCCATGCATTTCCCTGAGAACATCTGCTCCCAAGTCCCTGCCTAAAAGCATCATATTTCCTCCTACTCCAATTAAATGTTTTCCCAAAGTCTGCTCCCATCCCTCTCCAGCGCTATAGTGAAGGGGATAAGAGTTGTGGTCAATACCTCAAAAATACTCTCCTACCAAGGGATCTAACACCTGACCAGGTTCATTTTCCAATACCAGATCAAGAACAGTCTCTCCTCTAGTCGGCTTATCTACATATCAGGAAAGGTCAGGAAAACTTCCTGAACACATCTAACAATCTCCACCCCATCTAAACCCCTTGCGCTAAGGAGATGCCAGTCAATATTAAGAAAGTTAAAATCTCCCATCACAACAACTCTATCATTATTGCACCGCAACAGAATCTGCCTCCGTATCTACTCCTTGATATTCCTGTTACTATTGGGGGATCGATAAAAAGCACCCTATAGAGTTATTGCCCCCTTCCTGTTTCTGATTTCCACTCACACTGATTCAATAGACCACCCCTCCATGACTTCGTCCTTTCCTGCAGCCATGACACTATCCCGAATTAGCAATGCCATGCCCCCACCTGTTCTACCTCCTTCTCTGTTCTTTTTGAAACATCTAAAGCCTGGTACAGTCAGCAGCCATTACCATTCCTGAGACAACCAAGTCTCTGTAATGGCTTCAATTTCACAGTTCCACGTATGGGTCCACGCTCTAAGTTCATCCACCTTGTTTATGATACTGCTTGAATTAAAATAAACACATTTCAAACCATCACACTGAGTGCATCTTTGCTCTAACATCTGCCTATCCTTCCTCACAAACTCCTTACAAGCTGTCTCAACTTGTGCTCCAACCTCCCCATCCTCTGCCTCTTTGTTTTCATCCCCACCCCCACCCCGAAAATCTAGTTTAAACCCTCCCCAATAGCACTAACAAACCTCCTCGCCAGGATATTGGTCACCCTCAGATTTAAGTGCAGACCGTCCTTTTTGTACAGGTCACACCTGCCCCAGAAGAGGTCCCAATGACCCAAAAATCTGAATCACTGCCACAAGTACATACACTGTTGCAATGAATAACTTACATGCACCATGCAGTAAAAATCTTGCATGTGGCTGCATTACTGGCACATTAATGATTAAAGATTACTTGTCTTTAGCTCTCCGGTTTGCTTCCAGTTCCTTGTGCTGGTGAGGGCAGGAACAGGGAGATTAGGGGATCTCAATGTGTGGCTGAGGAGCTGGTGTGGGAAGCAGGGTTTTAGATTCTTGGACCACTGGGATCTGTTTTGGGGTCAGGATGAATTGTACAAAAGGGACAGGTTGAACTTTAACAGGAGGGCGACCAACATTCTGGCAGGCAGGTTTGCCACTGCTGCACGGGTGTGTTTAAACTAAGTAATGAGGGGAGGAGACGAACTGGAAATATAAGGATGGAGTTAAAGGGAAAGCGAGAATAAGAAAAGTTAAGAAAGACAACAGAATTAACGGGGCAGAAAGCTCAGGAAGGGATCAGAGAGTATGGCCAAGTGCAATAGGAATCAATGTGAGAGGTTAGAGAAGTAATGGATTAAAAGTATTATATATGAATGCACGAAGTATAAGAATTAAAGTGGATGAGCTTGACACTCAGTTGGAAATTGGCAACTATGATGTTGTAGGAATAACAGAGACATGGCTGCAAGAGGACCAGGGCTGGGAAATGAATATTCAAGAGTATCAGTCCTATCGAAAGGACAGACAAGTGGGCAGAGGGGGTGGGGTGGCTCTGCTGGTGAGGAATGAAATTCAGTCCCTTGTGAGGGGTGACATAGAATCAGGAGATGTAGAGTCAGTATGGATAGAACTAAGAAATTGTAAGGGCAAAAAGACCATAATGGGAGCTATCTATAGGCCCCCGAACAGTAGCCTGGATATAGGGTGCAAGTTGAGTCAAGAATTAAAATTGGCATGTCGCAAAGATATTGCTACACTTGTAATGGGGGATTTCAACATGCAGGTAGACTGGGAAACTCAGGTTGGTACTGGACCCCAATAAAGGGAGTTTGTGGAGTGCCTCCGAGATGGATTCTTAGAGCAGCTTGTACTGGAGCCCACCAGGGAGAAGGCAATTCTGGATCTAGTGTTGTGTAATGAACCAAATTTGATAAGGGAACTTGAGGTAAAGGAGCCATTATGAGGTAGTGACCATAATATGATAAGCTTTAATTTACATTTTGAGAGGGAGAAGGGAAAATCAAAAGTGTCAGTATTACAATTGAGCAAAGGGGATTATGGAGCTATGAGGGAGGAGCTGGCCAAAGTTGACAGGAAAGATACCCTAGCAAGGATGACAGTGGAACAACAATGGCAGGTATTTCTGGGAATAATACAGAAAGAGCAGCATCAGTTCATTCCAAAGAGAAAGAAAGATTCTAAGGGGAGTAGGGGGCGACCATGGCTGACAAGGGAAGTCAAGGACAGTATAAAAATAAAAGAGAAGTATAACATAGCAAAGATGAGCAGGAAGCCAGAGGATTGGGAAACTTTTAAACAACAACAGAAGATAACTAAAAAGGCAATACAAGGAGAAAAGATGAGGTACTAAGGTAAGCTAGCCAAGAATATAAAGGAGGATAGTAAAAGCTTCTTTAGGTATGTGAAGAGGAAAAAAATAGTTAAGACCAAAGTTGGGCCCTTGAAGTCAGAAACGGGTGAATTTATTATGGGGAACAAGGAAATGGCAGACAAGTTGAACAGGTACTTTGGATCTGTCTTCACTAGGGAGGACACAGACAATCTCCCAGATGTAATAGTGGCCAGAGGACCTAGGTAAGGGACCTGTGCTTAGGTAACGGAGGAACTGAAGGAAATTCTTATTAGGCAAAATATGGTGTTGGGTAGACTGATGGCACTGAAAGCTGATAAATTCCCAGGGCCTGAATGTCTGCATCCCAGGGTACTTAAGGAGGTGGCTCTGGAAATCGTGGACACATTGGTAATCATTTTCCAATGTTCTATAGATTCAGGATCAGTCCTTGAGGATTGAAGGGTAGCTAATGTTATCCCACTTTTGAAGAACGGAGGGAGAGAGAAAACAGGGAGTTATAGACTAGTTAGCCTGACATCAGTGGTGGGGAAGATGCTGGAGTCAATTATAAAAGATGAAATAACGGCACATTTGGAAAGCAGTAACAGGATCGGTCCGAGTCAGCATGGATTTACGAAGGGCAAATCACGCTTGACTAATCTTCTGGAATTTTTTGAGGATGTAACTATGAAAATGGACAAGGGAGAGCCAGTGGATGTAGCATACCTGGATTTTCAGAAAGCCTTTGATAAGGTCCCACATAGGAGATTAGTGGGCAAAATTAGAGCACCTGGTATTGGGGGTAGGGTACTGACATGGATAGAGAATTAGTTGGCAGACAGGAAACAAAGAGTAGGGATTAACGGGTCCATTTCAGAATGGCAGGCTGTGACGAGTGGGGTACCGCAAGGCTCGGTGCTGAGACCACAACTATTTACAATATACATTAATGATTTAGATGAAGGGATTAAAAGTAACATTAGCAAATTTGCAGATGACACAGATCTGGGTGGCAGTGTGAAATGTGAGGAGGATGTTATGAGAATGCAGGGTGACTTGGACAGGTTGGGTGAGTGGGCAAATGTATGGCAGATGCAGTTTAATGTGGATAAATGTGAGGTTATCCACTTTGGTGGCAAGAACAGGAAGGCAGATTACTATCTGAATGATGTCAAGTTAGGAAAAGGGGAAGTACAACGAGGTCTAGGTGTCCTTGTTCATCAGTCACTGAAAGTAAACATGCAGGTACAGCAGGCAGTGAAGAAAGCTAATGGCATGTTGGCCTTCATAACAAGGGGAGTTCAGTATAGGAGCAAAGAGGTCCTTCTGCATTTGTACAGGGCCCTGGTGAGACCACACCTGGACTATTGTGTTCAGTTTTGGTCTCCAAATTTGAGGAAGGATATTCTTGCTATTGAGGGAGTGCAGCATAGGTTCACAAGGTTAATTCCCAGGATGGCGGGACTGCCACATGTTGAAAGGTTGGAGCGACTGGGTTTGTATACACTGGAATTTAGAAGGATGAGAGGGGATCTGATTGAAACATATAAGATTATTAAGGGATTGGACACGCTAGAGGCAGGAAACATGTTCCCAATGTTGGGGGAGTCCAGAACCAGAGAACACAGTGTAAGAATATGTGTAGGCCATTTAGAACAGAGTTGAGGAATAACTTTTTCACCCAGACAGTTGTGGATTTATGGAATGCTCTGCCTCAGAAGGCAGTGGAGGCCAATTCTCTGGATGCTTTCAAGAAAGAGTTAGATAGAGCTCTTAAAGATAGCGGAGTCAAGGGATATGATTGTGGATGATCAGCCATGATCACAGTGAATGGCAGTGCTGGCTTGAAGGGCTGAATGGCCTACTCCTGCACCTATTGTCTATTGTCACATTTGCATTGAAACACAGAGTGAAAAATGCATTTTTTTTGTCTAGTCAAATCAGCAAGGATTGTTTAAGACTTGCCATGCCTATGGCACCAACATATTAGATTCATGCACAAGAGAAACATAAACATACAGTGGCATGCAAAAGCTTAGGCAACCCTGGTCAAAATTTCCGTTACTGTGAATAGCTATGTGAGTAAAAGATGACCTGATTTCCAAAAGCCATAAAGTTAAAGATGACATATTTCTTTAATATTTTAAGCAAGATTACTGTTTTATTTGCATCTTTTACAGTTTCAAAATAACAAAAAAGCAAAAGGGCCCAAAACAAATTTTTTTGCACACAGCATGGTCAGTACTTATTAACACCCTCTTTGGTAATTATCACAGCTTGTAAATGCTTTCTGGAGCCAGCTAAGAGACTTTCAATTCTTGCTTGGGGGATTTTCACCCATTCTTCCTTGTAAGTCTTCTAGTCCTGTGAGATTCTTGGGCCGTCTTGCATGTACTGCTCTTTTGAGGTCCATCCACAGATTTTCGATGATGTTTAGGTCAGGGGACTGTGAGGGCCATGGCAAAACCTTCAGCTTGCGCCTCTTGAGGTAGTCCATTGTGGATTTTGAAGTGTGTTTAGGATCATTATCCTGTTGTAGAAGCCATCCTCTTTTCATCTTCAGCTTTTTTACAGATGGTGAAATGTTTGCTTCCAGAATTTGCTGCTATTTAATTGAATTAATTTTTCCTCTCCCCGTGCCACTGGCTGCAACACAAGCCCAAAGCATGATCGATCCACCCTTGTGCTTAACAGCTGGAGAGGTGTTCTTTTCCTGAAATTCTGCACCCTTTCTTCTCCAAACATACCTTTGCTCATTGCTGCCAAAAAGTTGTATTTTAACTTCATCAGTCCACAGGACTTGTTTCCAAAAAACATCATGCTTGTTTAGATGTTCCTTTGCAAATTTCTGATGCTGAATTTTGTGTTGAGGACATGGGAAAGGTTTTCTTGATGACTCTTCCATGAAGGTCATATTTGTGCAGGTGTCATTGCACCGTAGAACAGTGAACCACCACTCCAGAGTCTGCTAAATATTCCTGAAGGTCTTTTGCAGTCAAATGGGGGGTTTTGATTTGCTTTTCTAGCAATCCTATGAGCAGTTCCCTTGAAAAGTTTTCTTGGTCTTCAAGACCTCAACTTGACTTTCACCGTTCTTGTTAACTGCCATTTCTTAATTACATTACAAACTGAGGAAATGGCTACCTCAATATGCTTTGCTATCTTCTTATAGCCTCCTGCTTTGTGGGCATCACTTATTTTAATTTTCAGAGTGCTAGGCAGATGCTTAGAGGAGTCCATGGCTGCTGATTGTTGGGACAAGGTTTGAGAAGTCAGGGTATTTATAAAACTTTGAAATTTGCATCACCTGGCCTTTCCTAACGATGACTGTGAACAAGCCATAGCCCTAACAAGCTAATTAAGGTTTGAGATCTTGGTAAAAGTTATCTGAGAGCTCAAATCTCTTGGAGGCCCAAATGTTTGCATGGTGCTCCTTTCCTTTTTTTCACTCTAAAATTGTATATAACAAAAATAATACACTAATCTTGCTTAAAATGTTGAAAAGAATGTTTCATCGTTAACTTTATGACTTTTGGAGATCAGTTCATCTTCTACTCACTTAACTATTCATAGTAACAGAAATTTTGACCAGGGTACCCAAACTTTTGCATGCCACTGGTAAATTAAGCACAAATTTTACAAGAAAACACAATTAGAACAAAAAAAACCAACGTCCATTTTTTGCGCAAAGTGATCAAAGGGATGCCAGTGTTGCTGAACTGTAGTGGTTAGCATTGTGCCATTTGGTTCAAAAACTGAACGGTTGAAGGGAATTAGCTGTTCTTGAACAAGGAGGTGTGGGACTTTGGGCTTCTAAACCTGCAGTCTGATGGAAACTGAGAGAAGATGGCATGGTAGATGTGAGAAGATGGCAGGGGATAGATGGTGGGGATCCCTGAAGACGGACCTTATCTTCTTGATACTGTGCCTCCTGATACTACTGATGGGGGGAGGGTTATAATGGGGCAAGTCTGTTAGTCTACAGCTCCTTACATTCATGACGCTGAGTAACTACCCTGTCTAAGCCTCTCATAATCTTATAAACTTCTATTTTCCCGTCTCAGAGCAAGTCAATACTAGATGCATCAGAAAGTTATAAACACAAGTGAGTCGCAGATGATGGATATCCAGTAACACGCCAGTGCATCAGAAATTCCCTGTCTTGGAGCTGTCTTTCCAGCTCTCTCCAAAGACCCACCCCCCCACCCCCCCATCTCACCCCATGTCCACATCACCAAATTACTCTGAGGATTCCTGCATTTCATTCCACCCTCTCCTATGAGGGACACACAGAAAAGGCAGAGATTTCCCAAATGGGAAAACCACGTAGTCCATGCCGAGTTCCGTTGACAGACTGAAGCGAATGGCAACATCAGAGTTCAGGATCACAAATAGACTGAGGAGAAACCATTTCGCCTCAAAATGGCATTGTGTTCTGTTTGCCTTCAGACCGTGAGACAAAAAAGTAAACAGATGTTGGTTTATTAATATCACACGTACTGCGAAACCGCGAGAAGTTTTTGCTTGCAGAGAGTGGTGTACCTAAATACATCAAGGTGGATGAAAAGGGAAAAAAATCTTTCTCGTCATCTGATTTTTGCGATCTTTATCTTTATATTTTTTCAAGATGGATCAAGGTTTCGCTCCCCCCCCCCCTTATTTTCCTTTCCTAAGAAGGCCAACAGGGACCAAACATTCAATCAATGACCAGAGGCTCTTCGAATGCCATAAAAGTAATGTGGACACTTGCAACTTTTTACAGAAGTGCTGTGGAGAGCAATCTAACAGGCTGCATCACCTTCTGGTTTTGGTTGGGGGGTAGGGTCTGGGGCATTACCCAGAATTGAAATTAGCTGCAGAAGATTGTAAACTCAGCCAGTTCTGTCAAGGGCTCTGGCCTCCCCAGCATCTTGGACATCTTCAAGGACTGATGCATCACAAAGGTGGTATCCATCATTTAGGACCCCATCACCCAGGACATGCCCTTTTCTCATTGCTACCATCAGGAAGGAAGTACAGGGGCCTGAAAGCACACACTTAATGATTCAGGAACAGCTTCTTCCCCTCTGCCATCAGATTTTGGAACGGACATTGAAGCCATGAACACTACCTCTCTACTTTTTTTGTCTCTTGGTACTACTTATTTAATTTAACTTTTTAAATTAAGAACTCAGAGTGTGGATCAATACATAGTTGTATAAAATGATGAGAAGCATTGATCACGTGGAGAGCCAAAGGCTTTGTCCCAGGGCTGAAATGGCTAACACGAGGAGGCATTGTTTTAAGATGCTTGGAAATGGGTTTCGATGGGATGTCAGGGGTAAGTTCTTCACACAGAGAGTGGTGGGTGCGTGGAATGCACTGCCGGCAGCACTGATGGAGGTGGATACAATAGAGTCTTTTAAGAGACTCTTAGATAGGTACATGGAGCCTAGAAAAATAGAGGGCTATGCAGTAGGAAATTCTAGGCAGTTTCAAGAGTAGGTTACATGGTCAGTACAACATGGTGTGTCTGTAATGTGCCGTAGATTTCTATGTTCTAACTTCTAATATATATGCTCCTTACTGCAATTTACAGTTTTTATTATTATGTATGATCAATGTATCGCTGCTGCAAAACAACAAATTTCACAACATATGCCAGTGATATTAAACCTGATTCTGATTCCTTAAAATATGCTCAGTGCATTCCAATTCTCACAGAATCTGCAACAGTTTATAATTATGCAAAAACTCATTTGGATCCTGGACCCTTGAACATGCATTTTTTTTTCCAGATGGGAACCTGTTAAAATGATTGAGCGGGCATTAGAGCTCATGGATGGTTACATCATGCAAAGATCTTATTTATAAAATGTGATAGGTCCAGTTGTTAGAAGAACCATCCAAAGCCATTTCAAAGCTTAATACTGAGCAAAGGGAAAGCCATTTGGTCCATCATGGTGTGTTATTTGGGCAGCCTGGAAACAAAACAGCCAGTGAAATCCATTACTGCTACCAGCCGTAAGATTAGGGTTCGATTCGCACCACAGTTTGTTTGCATGCTCTCTCTGCGGCCGCATGGTTTCTTCGGGGTGCTCCAGCTTCCTCCCCCATTCCGAAGGTGTACAGGTTAGGGTTAGTAAGCTGTGGGCACGCTATGCTGGTGTCGGAAGCAAGGCAATACTTGCAGACTGCTCCCGGCACTCTCTCAGACTGAGCCGACAGTTTGATATACATGTGACTAATAAAGCTTATTTCTTTAAAGATAAATCTGCACGTGGACCACTTAACCCGGAGTAACCCAGGTAACCATGCTAGGAGCAGTCCAGTCAAGTATAGAGTTTAACACTTCCGAGGGAGGATGTTCTTTGTCTGGAATGTACGTCATCCTCCTTCAAATCCTCCATCTGTGTCATGCATTGTCACAGGAAGGCTAATGGCATCGCCATGGTGCCTGCCACCACAGCCATTTCCCTTTTCTATCTTCTACCTTTTGGGGAAAGATACAGAAGTTTGAAAGGCCAGATGGTCACTTCCTTCCCATCCCCTTCCCAGGGGTACTGTCATAATCTTAATTCCACCTCTTACGTTACAGTGTGCTCGTGGGACTGTCGCAGCAGGAGGAGGAGCGAGGGGCTCCGGTGAGCGCTGGGTGCTGGGAAGCAGCTGAGGAGCTGAGGTGAGTGTGCTTTAAAAGGAGCGCGGAGGGCAACTGAAGGGTTAAACAGAGTGTTGATTAGTTGATTAAAGGGAGTGAAAACTTGAGATAATTGGCAGGGACAAATAAAAGGAGGGGTAACGGAAGAGGAGCGGCCGGTGTGAGTGTCTCAGGGTAGGAGTGGAGCTTCGAGGCTTTGGCTCGAGAGGCTTCAGAGAGCAGAAGCTGAGGACGAGCTTGCTGCCAGTGAGGTAAGGCCGGGTAAGTTCCTTTAATTAATTTAATTAACTTAGGAGTAGGTAATGGAGGCAGCAGTTAGGGCAGTCGAGTGCTCTGTTTGCAGTATGTGGTAAGTTAGGGACAGCACAATTGTCCCTGATGACTACACCTGTAAAAGGTGTATCCATCTGCAGCTCCTGACAAACCAAGTTAGGGAACTGGAGCTGGATGAACTTTGGATCATTTCTGAGGCAGAGAAAGAAATAGGAGTTTCAGGGAGATAGTCACCTCTAAAAGTCAGGAGACAGGTAGCTGGGTGACTGTTAGGAGAGTGAAGGGGAATAGACAGGAAGAGCAGAGCACCCCTGTGGCCATTCCCATCAATAGTAAGAATACCGTTTTGGATTCTGTTGGTGGGGACGACCTACCAGGGACATGTTGCAGTGGTCGCATCTCTGGCACTGAGACTGGACCTTCAGCTCAGAAAGGAAGGAGGGAAAAGACTACAGCAGTAGTGATAGGGGATTCAATAGTTAGGGGGACAGATAAGAGGTTCTGTGGGAGAGGTCAAGAATCCTAGATGGTCTGTTGCCTCCCTGGTGCCAGGGCCCGCGATATCTCAGAGAGTTCTCGGTATTCTCAGGAGGGAAGGTGAGCAGCCAGAAGTCGTGGTCCATGTAGGGACCAATGACGTGGATAGGAAGGAGGAGGAGGTCCTGCAAAGAGAGTTTAGGGAGTTAGGTGCAAAGGCCTCTAAGGTTGCAATCTCAGGATTGTTACCTGTGCCACGTGCTAGTGAGCCTAGAAAAAGGAAGATAAAACAGCTAAATACGTAGCTAAGGAGATGGTACAGGAGGGAGGGCTTCATGTTTCTGGACAATTGGGCCTCGTTCCAGGGAAGGTGGGACCTATTCCAACGGGACGGTTTGCACCTGAACTGGAGGGGGACGAACATCTTTGCGGGTAGATTTACTAGTTCTGCTCGGGGGGGGGGGGTTTAAACTAGATTTGCAGGGGGAGGGGAACCAGAGTGTTAGAGCAGATAGTGAGGTGGAGGAGGATAAAGGTCGTGTATAGACTGCATGTATAGACAAAAATCAAAGGTTTGTACGTGATAGAAATGTTCTCAGGTGCATCTATTTCAATGCAAGGAGTATCGTAGGTAAGGCAGATGAGTTTAGGGCGTGGTTTGGCACGTGAGATTACGACATTATTGCTATTAGTGAGGGTTGCAGGAGGGGCAGGACTGGCAGCTTAATGTTCCAGGGTTCCATTGTTTCAGACGTGATAGAGGGGGAGGGACGAGAGGGGGAGGAGTGGCATTACTAGTCAGGGGAATATCACAGCTGTGTGTAGACAGGACTGCCCAGAGTGCTTGTCTACAGAGGCCATATGGGTGGAGCTGAGGAACGGGAAAGGTGTGACCACACTAATACGGTTTTATTATAGACCGCCCAATAGTCAGAGAGAATTGGAGGAGCAAATCTGTAGAGAGGTAGCAGACCGATGTAAGAATCAGTAAGTTGTAATAGTAGGGGATTTTAACTTCCCACATATTGACTGGGACTCCCACACTGTGAAAGAGCTAGATGGATTGGAGTTTGTCAAACGTGTTCAGGAAAATTTTGTAAAACAATATATAGAGGTACCTATGAGAGAGAACGCAATACTTGATCTCCTATTATGGAACCAGACAGGTCAGGTGACAGAAGTATGTGTAGGCGAACATTTTGGGTCCAGTGACCACAATGTCATTAGTTTCAAGTTAATTATGGATAAGGATAGGTCTGGTCCTCGAGCTGAGGTTCTAAATTGGAGAAGGGCCAATTTTGTGGAAATGAGAAAGGATCTAGGAAGAGTGGATGGGGATGAGTTGTTTTCTGGCAAGTTTGCTGATGACACTAAGATTGGAGGTGTTGTGGACAGCAAGGAAGGCTCTCAAAGCTTGCAGAGGGATCTGGACCAACTGGAAAAATGGGCCAGAAAATGGCAGATGGAATTTAATGCAGACAAGTGTGAGGTGTTGCATTTTGGAAGGACAAATCATGGTAGGACATACACAGTAAATGGTAGGGCACTGAGGAGTGCGGAGGAACAAAGGATCTGGGAGTTCAGATACATAATTCCCTGAAAGTGGCGTCACAGGTATTAAGGGTTGTAAGGAAGGCTTTTGGCATCCTGGCATTCATAAATCAAAGTATTGAGTACAGGAGTTGGGTATTATGGTGAGGTTGTATAAGACATTAGTGAGGCCAAATTTGGTGTTCTGTTCACCTAACTATAGGAAGGATATCAGTAAGATTGAAAGAGTGCAGAGAAGATTTACTAGGATGTTGCCGGGTCTTCAGTAGTTGAGTTACAGGGATAGATTGAACAGGTTAGGACTTTATTCCTTGGAGTGTGGAAGAATAAAGGGGGGTTTGATAGAGGTTTACAAAATTATGAGGGGTATAGACAGAGTAAATGTGAGTAGGCTCTTTCCACTTAGATTAGGAGAGATAAATTCAAGAGGACATGGATTTAGGGTGAAAGGGGAAAGATTTAGGGGGAATATTAGGCAGAACTTCATTCAGAGTGGTGGGAGTGTGGAATGAGCGGCCATGTGACGTGGTAAATGCGGGCTCACTCTTACATTTTAAGAATAAATTGGATAGATACATGGATGGGAGAGGTCAGGAGGGTTATGGGACTAATGGAATGAAGTTTCAGCACAGACTAGAAGGGTCGAATGTCCTATTTTCTGTGTTGTAGTGTTCTATGGTTAGAGTTTGTTTTTGCACTGTTTCACATTGCACTACAATCTTTGCATCGTTCAGTTGTACAGAGCACAGAGCACAAAGGACAGGACAGAAGAGATCAGTACAGTCCCTTCAGCCCATGATGTTGTGCCGACCTTTTAACTACTGTAAGAACAATCTAACCCTCCCCTCCCATGTAGTCCTTCATGTTTCTGTCATCCAAGTGCCAGTCAAAGAGCTTCTATTGTAAGTGCTGAAATAAATATAATAGCTGTATTTACCATGTATTACTGTGAGCATCACACGAGCAAAGAATTTTGTTGCATCCTGCTGCATTAATCTATCTACATGTTATCCTAAACCTTCAACTGCTCAGCTGCTGTTTCTAGAATTTGCGGAAATTTTGAGGATGGGTGGAGAGGCATTCCATCCACTAACTGGTGAGTCTCCGAGTACAGGGAAGGATTTAAAAAATGGGAAAAGTTTAATTAATTAAAAAACACATGATATTCTACAGATGCTGGAAATCTTGAGGAACACACATAAAATACCAAAGGAACTCAGATGGTCAGGCAGTATCTGTGGAGGGGAAAAAACAGTTGATGTTTTGGACTGAAACCCTTCATCAGGACTGGAAAGGAAGGAGGCAGAGCCAGAGTAAAACGATGAAGGGATAAAATGTCAAAAATCTTTTCCCCACAGATGCTGCTCACTGAGTTCCTCCAGTAGATTGTTGTTGCTTCAGATTCCAGTATCAGAGATTTCTTCAGCACAAGAGATTCTGCAGATGTTGGATATCAGAGTAAGAAACACAAAATGCTGGAGGAACAAGCAGGTCAGACAACATCTGTGAAGTGGAGAGGAATAAACAGTTGACGTTTTGGTCTAAAACCCTTCATCAGGACTGCAAAGGAAGGCAGAAGAAGCCGGGATATAAAAGGGTAAAGGAGGAGGAGTATAAACTGGTAGGTGATAGGAGAGGCAAGGTGAGGGTTGAAGTGAGAAGCTGTGAGGTGATAGAATGAAATGTTAAAGGGCTGAAGGAGAAAGAATCTAATAGGAGAGGAGAGTGAACCATGGGAGAAAAAGCAGGAGGCGGGGAACCTTCTTCAGAAGGTCAAGACCCTTCATCGGGACTGACACATCAACTGTTCATATTCCACTCCACAGATTCCCCTCTATCAATTTATTGGAAACTCATCTGCACACAGTGGTGGAAATTTGGAGCTCTTTTCAGCCGGAGTAGGGCCAGAAGAGAAGGAGAACTTAAAAAGCCCATTTACGGCATGTGGAACACATTAACTAGATGTACAAGCCAATGTTAGGCCAAGTGTTAATTCTGAATCTGGGAACTAAGGATATTTTGGGATATGGAGAAAGGGAGGTGTAGGAGCATTGTTCAGAGATTAACCATGATGCCAAAGATCCCCTTCTGATCTTATCCACATTGCACTGTGTTTCCTCTCCGTAAAGGTGAACACAATGGACAGCTGAATTCAAGAAAACATAAGACTTAGGAGCAGAATTAGGCCATTTGGCCCATCGAGTCAGCTCTGCCATTCTATCACGTCTGATTTATTATTCCTCTCAACCTCTTTCTCCTGTCTTCTTCCTGTAACCTTTCACGCCCTGACTAATCAACAGCTGAACAACTTCAGCTTTAAGTATACCCCTTAACTTGGTTTCCACAGCCATCTGCGGCCATAAATTCCACAGTTTCACTACTCTCTGGCTAAAGAAATTCCTCCTCATCTCTGTTGTACAGGATTATCTCTCTACTCTGAGGCTGTGTCCTCTGGTCTTACGCTCTCCCACTATAGGGAACAACTTATCCACATCCATTCTATCTGAGCATTTCAGTATTTGATAGGTTTCAATGAGATACTCCCTCATCCATCTAAACCAGTGAATATAGACCCAAAGCCATTAAATGATCCTCATACATTAACCCTTTCATTCCTGGGATCATTCTCCTGAGCTTCCTCTAGACCCTCTCCAATGCCAGCACATCCTTTCTTAAATAATGAAGCCCAAAGCTGCTCACCATATTCCTCGAGCAGTTTGGCCAATGCCTTAAAGCCTCAGTATAAGACAGAGCGATGATGAAGAGGGTGGAAGATTCTGTTAGAACCAGTGCTCACAAACACCCACATTGGTAACTATCTTTGACCAAAGAAGTCCAACTTGCCAAGGATGCCCTCAGCCCCAGAACATCTAAGGCAATTTTTTCTAGAGTCCAACAAACATTTTCTTTTCATGTTCTGGAATTATTTCCAGCACATAAATATGTCTTCTATTTATATTTATAGTTTTGGCTATTGGCTCCATCTAATGTGTCCCACATGCTGTAAATTTCAATGTATGTCTGCTAATTAAAGTCCGCTTCTCCGGAAAATTCTACACAAAACGTTGGATGCAGCCCAGTCCGTCAGAGGCAAAGCCCTCTACACCATTGGGCACATTTACATGGAGTGCTGCCACAAGAAAGCATCAAGGGCTCCCACCATTCAGGCCTTGCTCTCCTCTCACTACCACCATCAAGTACAGGAGCCTCAGGTCCCACACCACCAGGTTCAGGAACAGTTACTACCCCTCAACCATCAAGCTCCTGAACTGACATAGACAACTTCATTCACCTCAGCTTTGAACCGATTCCACAACCTACAGTCTCACTTTCAAGGACTCTACAGTTCACGTTCTCAGTATCATTTGTTCCGTTTGCATAATTTGTTGCCTTTTGCAAATTGGGTGTTTGTCAGACTATGTCTGTGTGCAGATTTTAATTGATTCTATTGTATTGCTTTCTGCTTGTAAGGAAATACACTACCAAACTCAAGTACAGGAATCAGAGGCTTTGGCAATCCAGACAAAACAAAAGATTTATTACAGAAATTAACCAGAACAACTAACAAAAGCTCAGGCAAGCTATGCAGAATCTCGAGGAACTGAAATCACTCATGATGCGCAGAAGAATCCCAAATTGAATAAAGGCGATAAATACACAGAGAGCTTAACAGTGCCCATGACACCTGCAACACAAAGTGAAAAACCAGGGCTAGCGCAAAAACAATTAGTCATTAAAGGTAAAAATCCAATGAACACTGCATAATCACAAGGTGACACTGAGAAAGTACAGTCCACATACTAACTGTATGTCTTTTTCTTGAAGAACAACCTCTGGCTGTGACAGTTCTACTGCGAATGTCTGCAAGAAAATGTATCTGAAGGTAGTAAGCAGTGTCATATACAGCATATACTTTGATAATAAATCTACTTTGACTTTCAGCTTGAGTTTCACCCCACCCTCTATTCCCTAGTACTCCATTACCCCGTACCATCCATGCCTTATTCCCTAACCACACCAAAAGGCAATGACCCAATTCAGTAACAGCCCACATATGTGTTGGAAATATTCTAATCGGATTCCAGGCATGCTGACAGAGGAAATCCATTGATAAAAAGACACAACACAGACACACAGACGGGGTCCAGATGGCAGAGTGGCGTAGTTCACTCCATTTCTCCTCAGCTCTGCTCGTCATCTGCACTGTACTCACATCAGCTGAGAGTTCATGATTACAATTGTAGTCATAGAGTACTACTGCACAGTAAAAGGCACTTTTATCTAGTCCGTAACGAACTATTAGTCTGCCTAGTCCCATCATCCCACACTTGGACCATAGCCCTCCATATCCCTCCCATCCACGCACTTATCCAAGCTTCTCTCAAGTGTTGAAATCAAACCTGCATCCATCACTTCCGAATGCAGCTTGTTCCATCCTCTGAGTGAAGTTCCCCTTAAACACTTCACCTTTCATTCTTAACCTATGACCTCTAGTTCTAATCTCACCCAAGCCTGCTTGCTTTTACCCTATCTATACTCCTCATATTTTTCCATCTCAATCAAATCTCCCCTCATTCTCCTGTACTCCATGGAACAAAATCCTCACCTCTTCAAACTTTCCTTCTACCTCAAGTTTTGGCAACAACATTGTAAATCTTCTCTGTACTCTTTCAACCTTATTGGTATCTTTCCTGACGGTGGGTGAGCAAAATTGTAAACAGTACTCTAAGTTTAGCCTCAACAACGTCGTATACAACTTCAATGGTTCATCCCAATATTTTGACTTATGAGGATCAATGTGACAAAAACACTCTTTACAACCTTATCTACATCTGACGCCATCTTCAATAAATTATGAATCTGTATTCCAAGATGATCCTTCTGTTCTACCACACCCTGTAGAGTCCTACTGTTCACTGTGTATGTCCCACCCTGATTTGTCTTCCCAAAGCCCTCAAACATATCAGCATTAACTTCCATCTGCCATCCTTCAGCCCATTTTTCCAACTGGTCCAGACCCCACTGCAAGCTTTCATAGCCTTCCTTTGACAGCAGCCCACTACACCCCCAGTCTGGGAGTTATCTGCACGTTTACTCATCCAATTTACCACATTATCGACAAGATCATTGATATTGTTGACAAACAAGCACAAATTCAATGAAAAACGTGTCTGCAAAATAGTGAGGTAGTGTTCATGGACCTTTCAGAAAGTAGCTGAATGTCCATAAATTCATGAACGCTACCTCACTCTTCTTGCAAAGCATTTTTTTGCATTTCTTACTGTAACTTACAACAGTTTTTTTTATGTATTGCACTCTACTGAAAATGTCATTTCATACAGTGCTGGGCTTTTCACAGTACTGTGTTTGTCAACATGGAGCGGAGAGCAAGTTATTAAAACTGGCTGGACCAAAGGATGTTGGAAATGGCAAGTGTGGAGCGCCACGGGGTGTGGGGTAAGTGATAGAGAAGGAGTGTTGCGGTGGGGGTGGTGCAAGTGCAGACACGCTCAGCCCTGAAGCATCAGGCAAGGTCATTTGATTCCACACAATTAGCTTGTTGATCATTACAGAATGTCTCCCTGATGCTTCCTGCTCTCTCCCTCTCCCTTCCCCTTTTCCAAACTATGATTCCCCTCCCCCTTCCCCCTTCCTATTCTCGGTCCACAATAGAGACCCATATCAGAATCAGATTTATCATTTACAGGCCCTAGCTGTATATATGTGTCTAAGACTTTTGCACAGTACTGTACGTCAGTGATAATGAATTTTATTCAGATTCTGAATAGGATATGGATTCAGCCCCTGCCATCCTATAAGACAATGAGATCCTCAACCCCAACTAACATTTAGCTGAAGATACCTTTTCTCCCCTTAAATTGTTCTTCCGTTCATAGGGCTATACAGCTCAGAAACGGGCCCTACAAGCATCTCATTCATGCTGACAGGCTGAGCAAAGTCACCAAGTTATCAATCTCCCTGCTGTGGAGTGTTGGTCCTTTCTGATCTACACTCAGCTGAGTTAATCAACCTCTCAGTTTCGTTTCTTCCAAGGAAACTTACCCCAGCCAAGGCAGCCTGTTAACAACCTTGTAATTTTTTTCTACACACCCTGAGTACCATCACCTCCTTCCCCACAGTACAAAGTATAATGGAAATGTCAAAGGTAGGCTTTTTCACACAGAAAACAGAGGCTGTGTGAAATGCTCTGTCAGGGGTGGTGATACAAGCAGATACAATACCGACTTTTGAAATGGATGAAAAATGGAGGGCTATGGGGGTGGGAAGGGTTAGATCCATCTTAGAGTACATTATAAGGTCTGTTATAGTAGGTTAAGAGCTCAAAGTTCAGAGTAAATGTATTATCAAAGTACATATACGTCACCATATGCAACCCTGAGATTCATTTTCATGTTGTTATACTCAATAAATCCAACAACCACAATAGAAGTAATGAAAGACCACACCAACCTGGATGTTCAACTAGTGCATGACAGACAACAAGTTGTGCTAACACAGAAAGTGATAAATAATAATAGTAAATAAATCAGTGATAAATATCGAGAACATGAGATGAAGAGTCCTTGAAAGTGAATCCATAGGTTGTGGGGACATTTCAGTGATGGGGCAAGTGAAGTTGAAGTTATCCCCTCCTTTTCCCTTCCATCCCCTGCTGGCTGACGGGTAGTAACTGTTCCTGAACCCGGTGGTGTGAGTCCCGAGGCTCCTGTACCTTCTTCCTGATGGCAGCAGTGAGAAGAGAGCCTGGTGTAGGGTCTCTGATGATGGATGCTGCTTTTCCAGTGACAGCGCTCCATGTAAATGTGCTCAGTGGTGGGGAGGGCTTTACCCATGATGGACTGGGCCGTATTCACTACTGTTTGTTGGGTTTTCTGCAGAATATACAGTTTTAACAGCATAGGATCCTGTTCTGTGCTGGACTTCTCTATGCTCTCTGCTCCATACGACATGTCATCATAGCACATGCATTTGAGATGAGTGGGGAAAATTTAAGAGAGACGTGCAGGGAAAGTTGTTGTTTTTTTTTACACAGAGTAGTAGTTTCCTGGAATGGACTGCCAGGATGGATGGTTAGGATAATAGTATTTAACAGGCTTTTACAGAGACACATCAATATGGAGGAGAATAGATTAGGCGCAGACAGAAGGGATCTAGTTTAATCCAGCACAGACATCATAGATCAAAGGACCTGTTCCTGTGCTGTACTGTTCTAATGTTCTACAAATGTGCCTTTACCAACTTTCACTTATATACGGTTATACAGCTTTTCACACTGCGGAAACAGGGCATTCTGCCAAACTGTTCTGCTCGTGTACTTTATCCGTATATGTCTCTCCTTATCCTCCTCCACCATTCACTGGCCGAATAAGCTCCCCATTGCTCAACAAGTACTTTCCGTGAATTTATTACAGACTATCTCGTGGTGATGTCACTCAGTTCTGACCTCATCCTCAAAATGGAAGGGCTTTCTCTGAGCAACTCACGGGGAAAAAACACTGGAGGGAATCAGAGCAGCTGAGGGGCTGGAGTAAGAGGCTGGGAGGGGATAGGTGGGAGAGGTCAGGGGCTGAAGAAGAGAGAATCTGATAGGAAAGAGCTGTCAGCTGTCTATGAAAGAGAAGGAGGTGGGCACAAGGGGGAGATGATGGGCAGATGAGGAGAAGAGGGGCAAGAGGGAGCCAGAATGGGGAATGGATAAAGAGAGCGGCGGGGGGGGGGGGGGGGGGCAGCGGGGGAGGGGAGGTTTTACCAGAAGTTAGAGAAATCAATACTCATGCCATCAGGTTGGAAACTACCCAGATGGAATACAGGTGTCACTCCTGCACCCTGAGCGAGGCCTCATCGTGGCAGTAACGCTTCCTTGGAGTCTTCCCAACACTCCCCCCCTTTGGAGGTATTGAAATCAGAATTGTATAAAATTTGTTTGGAATCATGTCAGCTTTTATAAAAGTTTAATTACTGCTGGAGACGCTCAGTAATGCAAACTCTGATGTTCTCTACAGCGCACAGAACCATCTCCGGTAAGAACTATTTCCAACTGCCTTCTCCTCTCTCCCCCCCCCCCCGCCCCCCCCACAATCAACTCCCTCACCACCCTCTCTGCGCTCGGGGCAGAGGAGCTGAGGAGGAACACGATAGAGTTATGAGTTGCACAGAAGCGGGAAACTTTTCCCTACAGCAGCTGGATCTGAAGCTGGAGGCTACAGGATCAGAAAAAAAGGGGGTAACAAACAATCTTCCAGAGGAACTCAGTGGGCTATGCAGCACCTGTGCGAGGAAAGGAATTGTTGATCTGAGATGTTGACTATTTTTATCCTCCCACAATCTGCTGGTTCCTCCAGCAGATTGTTCTGATTCTAACTTAATTATCACAGGTACAGTGAAACATTCTCCAAGAGGACCACAACCTTGGTGTAGGGTTTGGAGGCTTGCGAGCCTCAGTGACCCGGAGAGCTACACTGGCTGGAGTCAGGGCCTTGGGCCTTGGCTCTTGGTAGGGTCACCTATGTCAAACAGGTCAAAGGGTAGAGGCCAGACTAAGAGTAGTCCACCAGTCCTCCAGGTTCAGGGGATCAGTTCAGGGATAAAGCCCCGAGGGCTGAAAAAGCAGTTGTTACAGAAACAGCAATGAAGAACCCTTCTGTACAGACAGGGGTGGAGGACCTTCATTGCTGCCCTAAATGCCAGTGGCGTAACAGGCAGTAAGTACATCGAAACACAGAGTGAAATGAGTCACTTTGTGTTAACAACCAACACAACCCAAGGACGCGCTGGGGGCAGTCCGCTAGTGTCACCACACATTCTGGCACCGATGCAGCTTGCTCACAATGTTCAGAAAAATAACGCAAGCAACAACAATATCAGAACAAAACGAAGTAAAACTATCAGCTTTCCCTCCCTCCCTCAACATACACAGACAAGCCTCCAACCCCAGGACAGGCCCAAAACTATCAGCTTTCCCTCCCTCCCACTCACCCCTCAACATACACAGACAAGCCTCCAACTCCAGGACAGGCCCAAAACTATCAGCTTTCCCTCCCTCCCACTCACCCCTCAACATACACAGACAAGCCTCCAACCCCAGGACAGGCCCAAAATTATCCGTATGAGCCCTTAAAAAACCTAAACCTGAGCCACAACATCGATAGGCATCGCAGCTCAGCACCATCTTGACTGGAAGTGACGCCAGTCTCTCACGGTTCCTAGGGTAACGGGGTAAGAACTTCAGGGGGGGGGTCTAGTGAACAAGTGTTTTTCACACGGAGGATGATTATATGCTGAGACACACTGCCTGAGGGTGTAGTGAAGGCAAAGCTCTCATGGCCATAAGATAAGCACAGATTCACAGTGGACTTTGGACCAAATGTTGGCAAAAGGGATGAGTATGGATGTTATCAAGGAGAACAATGGACAAGAGGGCAGCACAGAAACCTAGCAGTGGCTTACAGCACCAGCGATCACCAGTCGAGGTTCAATTCCCACCGCTGTCTGTAAGGAGTTTGTATATTCACCATGAAACCCTGTGGGCTTTGTCCAGTGCCCTCACACATTCCACAGATGTACAAGTTAGGGTTAGCAAATTGTGGGAATGCTATTTTGGCACCGGAGGTGTTGCTGCACTTACATGGTCCCCAGCACATGCTCCGACTGTCTTGGTCATTAACACAAACAACACATTTCACTGTATGCTTCAATATTTTCACACACATGTGACAAATAAAACTGATCTCCAGATCTTTAAAAATCTTCTGCATCCTGTATAACTCTGTGTCCATGAGAAAGTAGACTTTAAACCTGGGCTCCAGGTAACATTGTTAACACTTTTGGTCTTCAGTCTTGTTGAGGTCCTCAGCTATTAGTGTTGTCTACTGATCTCCAAACTGTACCATGCAGCCTAAGTGATTTTGTTTCATCTTCTCAGCAGGTCATGACCTCAGCTCCAAAAGGTGCAGAGAGGAGTGGGCACAGCCCAGTCCATCAAAGGTACAGCCATCCTCATCACTGACAGAACCTACAGGAGGCACTGACTCAAGAAAGCAGCATCTACCAATAAGAATCTCCACCATCCAGGCCATGCTGTCTTCTCACTGCTACCATAGCACTGGAGATACACAAGCCTGAAGTCCCACATCACCAGGTTTAAGAACTACTTCTTGAACCAGCCAGTACAATCCCAGTCGCTGCTTCAGGTAATGGAACATTACAGTCTACGGACTGTTTTTCTTTTGCACTAAGTTCTTGTTTGGCAGTCTTTTTTATTCATTACCTTGCATATATTATGATAATAAATGGTGATGAATATATAATTATTTATTCTCATATTATGTATACATGTTAATTATAATAATAAAAAAGAAATTGAGCATAGCTACATGAAACATTGTTGCAGGACCCCATCACACAGGACATGCTTTCTTCTCACTGCTGCCCTCAGGAAGAAGGTACGAGAGCCTTGGGACTCACACCACCAGGTTCAGGAAGTTATTCTCCTCAACCGTCAGGCACTTAAAAAGGAGGGGATAACTTCACTGACCCCAACATTGAAATGTTCCCACAACTTAAGGACTCACTTTCAAAGACTCTTCATCTCATGTTCTTGATATTTATTGCTTATTTTATTATTATTATTATTATTATTATTCCTTCTTTTTTTTTGTATTTGCAGTTTGTTGTCTTTTGCACACTGATTGTCCGTCCTGTTGATGCAGTCTTCATTAATTGTTAATGGATTTATTGAGTATACTTGTAAGAAAATGAATCTCAGGGCTATATATGGTGACAAATAAGTTAGATAAATAATTTGCTTTGAACTTTGTATTTCAATTTATATCCTGTGTGTAGTCTGAATCTATGTGCCTATGTTGCTACAACAAGCAAGGTTGTCATTATACCTGTATCTCACTGTACTTGACAATAAACTTGACTTCACTTGGTTTGTCTTGACCCCACTTGGGACTCAGCTGAGTACTGTAAATCTCTGACAGATTTACGGATTCAGTCAGTAAGTAAAAGATTGACACATTTCCAGGGATGTCAAGGGGGAGTTCAAAGTTCAAAGTAAATTTATTATCAAAGTGCATTTTTGTCAGAGTATAGAACTGATCTGCAAAAGAGGACGAATAGTGCTAATGATAAATGACAAATGACTAAGTAAATAAATAATACTGAGAACATGAGTATTAGAGACTGTAAAAGTGAGTCTATAGGTTGTGGAATCAATCTAAAGTTGAGATGAATGAAGTTATCCATACCGGTTCAGAAGCCTGATAGTTGTAACTGTTCCTGAACCTGGTCATGTGGGACCTAAGGCTCCTGTACTTCTTGCCCAATGGTAGAAGCAAGAAGAGAACTTGGCCTGGATGGTGGAGGTCTGTGATGATGGATGCTGCTTTCCTGTGGCAGAATTCTTTGTAAATGTGCTCAGTGGTGGGGTGGGCTTTGCTTACTATGGACTGAGCTGTATACAACATTTCCTGCAGACTTTTCTGCAACATAAACCCATTGCAATAACTCAAGCACGTTTTCTCAGCAGATATTACTAATGCTGATCCTGTACATTTCCAAATGAAACCTCCTGTCCATCCAGGACATGCCCCCTTCTGCTTACTACCAGTGGGGAGGAGATACAGGAGACTGAAGACATACATGCAATGAGTCAGAAACAGCTTTCCTCCCCTCCAACATCAGTTTTCTGAACAGTCCATAAGGATAAATATTATATACATGTGTATCAAAGATTAGCTCTATTTGCCACGTGCACATTGGAACATCGAAACAGGCAGCGAAATGCATTATTTGCATCAATGTCTAACGTGGCCTAGGATGTGCTGGTGGCAGCCCACTATATTGCCAATTGCCAGTGCTGTAACACACGATGCTAACCACTATGCGACCATGCCATCCATGAACTCAAGAATCTTTCGCATGACTTAGTTCTGTAATTTATGTCATTTGGTGTCTTTGCACTATACCGCTACCACAAAACAACAAATTTGAAATCATCATCATCGTAATCATCATAATCATTATGTAATGTGTCATATGACGTTGTCAAGCAAGGTCTTTCCATGGCTATGATTGTTATTGGCAAATTTTTCTACAGAAGTGGCTTGCCATGCCTTTTTTCTGAGCAATACCTTTACAAGACGGGTGACCCCAGCCATTATCAAAACTCATCAGCAATCGTCTGCCTGGCATCAGTGGTCACATAATCAGGACTTGTGATATCCACCAGCTACTCACATAGATTCACGTAACCCCGAATGGGGAAGCTGAGCAGGTGTTACACCTTGCCCAAGGGTGACCTGCAGGCTCAAGGGAAGGAGCACCTTACACCTCCTTTGGCAGAGACGTACTGTATCTCTGCCCACCACCCACACATCACCTAACTCATTGATACACAAATCTCATTCTGATCCTGTCTCCTGCCTCAGGTAGATACAACCAATCCCAACACCTGTCTGTGAAGAACAGCAAAGTTCAAGGCAAATTTATTAACCAAGTACATATGTGTCACCAGATACTACTATGAGATTCATTTCCTTTCAGCAATTCACAGTAGAACAAAACAAATACAATACAATGAGTGAAAAGCCACGCACAAAGACTGAGGCAATTTGGTGTGTCACCAAAAGCACTTGCAAATTCCTACAGATGTACCGTGGACAGCATTCAGACTGGCTGCATCAAGAGGCTGAAAGCACAGTCTCAACGATTCGGGAACAGCTTCTTCCTCTCTGATCAGATTTCTACCTCACTATCTCACTACCTCACCTCTTTTTTATTTCTGTTTTTACATTACTTATTTGATTTAACTATTTAATATACGAGGGGTGATTGATAAGTTCATGGCCTAAAGTTGAAAGAGTCTTTTAGAAAACCTAGCTCATTTATTTTTCAACATAGTCCCTTCCTACATTTACACACTTAGTCCAGCGGTCGTGGAGCATACAGATCCCTTCTTTGTGGAAGTGGTCCACAGCAGGAGTGATTGGTAAGTTCGTGGCCTAAGGTAGAAGGAGATTAATTATTCAGCTCGCGTTACATGCATGTGCAGTTCAACTCTTTAAGTGGAAGTGCAGAAAGTTTGAAGTTAATAACTCACCTTCTTCTACCTTGAGCCACGAACGTATCAATCACCACTCGTATGTATATGTGTGTGTGTATATATACACATTACTGTCATTCACAGGTTTTTATTTGATTACTGTGTGTTGCATTGTGCTGGTCGACAGATGCCAGTAATACTGAACCTGACTCTGATTTTGATAAGTGTAGGAGAGTTCTCCTCTGACGCAGGCTGACAAACACCCTTTAGCACCAAACTGTAACTTTTGCTCATTAGAGTAATGAGTGTTTGGGCAACATTGTAACGGGTAACCAGACTGCCATTTCACTCATATCCCAACTGCAGCTATGCTTCAAAAGCAACTTTGAAACATTCTGAATTTGTGAATGGCGAGATATACAGTGTAAAACAGTCATTTCTTTAACACTGCAAACTGACCTCAGGCTAATTGGCAGTGCAGTTCTGCAGCGAAATGCTCTTTCAATACTGGATATTGTTCAAGATTCTGGATTTGGGGAAGTGGGCGTTGCTGGAAAGACCACTACTTATTCACTGCCCTTAAGAAGGTTGAGGCTCTCCCTCAGGGATCATTACTGCCTTTCCATGTCACCAGTAGAGCCAGGGTTCCGGGGCTTTGACCCAATGGAGATGAAGGTACAATGAACTGTGTCAAAGTCTGGACGTGTCTGTAAATTGCAGAGGCAGGGGTTGGAGGGGCTGCTGGTCAGTGACCTTCTCAGTGGGAAAGGCCAAATGGGGAGGGGAAGGAAGAATTTAAAGAACCATCCAGGTTAGATGCTGTGAGATGTATTTATCAGATTGTAACACAGAAAATGAAGGGGCCATTTATCCTTTCCACTCTGAGGGATCAACTTTATTTGTCATATATATTAAAAAGCATTAGGAATTTGCTGTGGTGGGTTGGTTGGGGCACAACATGCAACAGGAATCAACATTTAACAATATTAAAGAGAATTGCATTAAAAATAAAGTTAGAGGTTTAAGTACTTTTATGAAATAAAATGGCATAAATATACAAAAACAACATTATTTACAATGTAAGCAGCATTATAAAAAGTAGTTTAAGGTGTTTACTGTGCAGTGATTGAGGTAGCAGATAGAAGAGGTGCAAAGAGGGTACTAACCAGAATGGCTGATCAGATTAACTGCCTAGAGGAAGAAAGTTCAATTGAGCTCTCCTTCCTCTACCTACCCATTTTCCTTTTAGACTACAGGTTCCTAACCTTCCTTATGCCATGATGAGTTTACACAAGGAAGGCGCCAACATCCCAGTACATCCTAAAAAGCCAGCTGAATGGGAAGACCAAGATCAGAGCCATCAATGGATTTTCTTCACCAGTCATCAGATACCCAGCCGCAATAGTGTGCTGGCCTAGGAATGATCTGGAAGCCACTGACATCAAGGCCTGGAAACTATTAACAAGACATAGATGATTCCACCCAAAGTCCGATGTCAAGCGACTGTACACCCTCCGGAATAAAGGAGGACGGGGATTTGGAAGTATCCAGGTCACAGTTGGAAGAAATGCGAAACATCCCTGAGCATGTCTGAAGGTGGCCCCAAGGACGACTTGCTAGGAGAAACCTCAGACAGCAGGCAGGGGACATGGAAATGGAAGTGGGTGAAGCAGAGTCAGAGAACCAGAGGCCACGGCAGGACAAGCCACTGCACGGGATTTCCCATCACCAGATATCAGAGGTGGCTTACACAAGAAAGTCCTATCAATGGCTGGAAATGGCAGGGCTGGGGACAGCACAGAGGCACTGCTCATGGCTGCACAAGAATGGGCGCTGAGCACAAGCGATAGAAGCAGGGGTCTGTCACACCGGACAAGACCCACGATGTGGACTGAATCCACTGAAACCATCCAGCACACAGTATCAGGGTGCAAGAGGCAGGCAGGGACAGCATACACTGAACGGCACAACCAGGTTGCAGGAATTGTACAGGAACACCTGCACAGAGTACGGATCGGACACTCCCCAGTCCAAATGGAAAACACCCGAGAAGGTAGTGGAAAATGACAGGGCTAAGATCCAGTGGGACTTCCAAGTACAGACTGATACGCAGGTACTGGCCAACTGACCAAACATTGTGAGGAATGTAAGGACAAGGAACATTGTAAGTTAATACAAAAACATTGTAAGGACAAGGAACAGAAGAAAGCAATAGTAATAGATGTGGCAATCCCAAATGACAGTAACATCAGGAGGAAAGAATATAAGAAGCTGGTGAAATACCAGGGCTTGAAAGAGCAAATAGAAAAGTTAAGCCTGCGTAAGTTGATTAGGGAGTTAACATTGGCATGTGCTAAAGGTAATGCAGTCGTTATGGGAGATTTCAACATGCAGGTGAACTGGGAGAATCAGGTAGGTGCTGGACCCCAGGATAGGGAGTTTGTGGTGTGTCTAAGGGATGTATTTTTGGAACAGCTTGTGCTTGAGCCAACCAGGAACGAGGCTATTTTGGACTTGGTGATGTGTAATGAACAGGAATTGATAAGTGATCTTGAAGTAAAGGAGCCATTAGGAAGTAGTGATCATAACATGATAAGTTTTTATCTACAATTTGAGAGGGATAAGGGCAGATCAGAGGTGTCAGTGTTGCAATTAAATAAAGGAGACTACGGAGCCATGAGGGAAGAGCTGGCCAAAGTTAAATGGGCGGATGCCCTGGCAGGAAAGACAGTGGATCAGCAGTGGCAGATATTCTTGGGCATAATACAAAAGATGCAAAAGCAGTTCATTCCAATGAGAAGGAAGGATTCAAAGAGGGGGAAGGGGCCACAGTGGTTGACAAAGGAAGTCAGAGATTGTATAGCTTTAAAGAAAAAGAAGTATGACAGGGCTAAGATGAGTGGGAATACAGATGATTGGGAAAGTTTTAAGGAACAGCAGATCTTAACTAAAAGAGCAATACGGAGAGAAAAAATCAGGTATGAGCTCAGTCTAGCCAGGAATATAAAAGGGGATAGCAAAAGCTTCTTTAGCTATGTGAAGAGAAAGAAGATAGTTAAGAACAATGTTGACCCCTTGAAGAATGAATTGGGAGAAATTGTTATGGGAAACAGGGAAATGGCAACAGAATTTAATGCGTACTTTAGACCTGTCTTCACCAGGGAGGACACAAGCAATCTCCCAGATGTATGGATGGGCCAGGGTCATAAGATATCAGAGGAATTGAGACAGATTGACATTAGGAAAGGAACTGTGATGAGTAGACTGGTAGGACTGAAGGCGAATAAATCCCCGGGTCCAGATGGTCTGCATCCGAGGGTTCTAAAAGAGGTGGCTCAGGAAATTGCGGATGCATTGGTAATCATTTTCCAATGTTCCTTAGATTCAGGATCAATTCCTGAAGATTGGAGAGTGGCTAATGTTATCCCACTTTTCAAGAAGGGATGGAAGGAGAAAACGGAGAACTATCGTCCTGTTAGCCTAACGTCAGTCATGGGGAAGATGCTTGAGTCCATTATTAAGGACGAAATAGTGGCACATCTTGATGGCAGTAATAGGATTAGGCTGAGCCAGCATGGATTTACCAAGGGCAAATCATGCTTGACAAATCTGTTGGAGTTTTTTGAGGGTGTAACAAGGATGTTAGACAAGTGTAAGCCAGTGGATGTTGTGTACCTAGATTTTCAGAAGGCATTCGATAAGGTGCCACAAAGGAGATTGGTGAGTAAAATCAGAGCTCATGGCATTGGGGGCAGGGTTTCAACATGGATAGAAAACTGGTTGGCAGATAGAAAGCAAAGGGTAGCAGTGAATGGCTGTTTCTCGGACTGGCTGGAGGTGACTAGTGGGGTACCACAGGGCTCTGTATTGGGACCACAGCTCTTTACGATTTATGTCAACGATTTAGATTAGGGCATTGAAAACTATATCAGCAAGTTTGCTGACGATACTAAACTGGGTGGCAGTGTGACATACGAAGAGGACGTTAGGAGAATACAGGGAGACTTGGATAGGCTGGGTGAGTGGGCAGATACTTGGCAGATGTCATTCAATGTGAATAAATGTGAAGTTATCCACTTTGGAAGCAGGAACAAGAGGGCAGAGTATTGTCTGAACGGTGTAGAGTTAGGTAAGGGAGAAATGCAAAGAGACCTAGGAGTCCTAGTTCACCAGTCAATGAAGGTGAATGAGCAAGTGCAACAGGCAGTGAAGAGGGCAAATGGAATGTTGGCCTTTATTACAAGGGGAATTGAGTACAAGAGCAAGGATGTCCTTTTGCATTTGTACAGGGCCCTGGTGAGACCACACCTGGAATATTGTGTACAGTTTTGGTCTCCAGGTTTAAGGAAGGACATTCTGGCAATTGAGGAAGTGCAGCGTAGATTCACTAGGTTGATTCCTAGGATGGCAGGGCTGTCTTACGCAGAGAGATTGGAGAGATTGGGCTTGTACACACTGGAATTGAGGAGATTGAGAGGGGATCTGATTGAAACATTTAAGATAATTAAGGGATTTGATAGGATTGAGGCAGGAAATATGTTCCAGATGTTAGGAGAGTCCAGTACCAGAGGGCACGGATTGAGAATAAGAGGTCAGTTATTTAAAACAGAGTTGAGGAAGAGCTTCTTCTCCCAGAGAGTTGTGGAGGTGTGGAATGCACTGCCTCGGAAGACGGTGGAGGCCAATTCTCTGGATGCTTTCAAGAAGGAGCTAGATAGATATCTGATGGATAGTAGATTCAAGGGATATGGGGACAAGGCAGGGACTGGGTATTGATAGTGAATGATCTCAGAATGGCGGTGCAGACTCGAGGGGGCCGAATGGTCTACTTCTGCACCTATTGTCTATTGTAACATTCCGGTGGTGATAAGAGCACTTGGAGCTGTGATACCTGGACTGGGAGAGTGGCTCAAACAAATCCCAGGAATAACATCTGAAATCTCAGTCCAGAAAAGTACATTGGTACGAACAACAAGAATACTGTGTCAAACCCTCAAGCTCCTAGGTCTCTTGTACAGGTCCCAAAATTCAGAGAAAAATACGCATACACATCACCCATAAGGGGTGAGAAATATATATAGATAGATAGATATCTCTCAATGTAATTTATAGTATTTTTATGTATTGCTTTGCACTCCTGCTGCAAAACAACAAATTTTGAGACATAAACCAGTGATATTAAACCTGTGTCTGATTCTGATTCTAATACAGGGGAAAATAACAACAGAATGCAGAATAAAATGTCCACCAGCATAATCAATGACATCTCCACTCATGCCAGGCACTTTCTCTTCTCCCCTCTCACACAGAGCAGAGGATACAGAAGCTCCAGAGCATGCACAACCAGGCTAGAGGACAGCTCTGTCCACCACAAAAGGCAGGACCTCCCAGCGGCCACCCATTCCCATTCTGACATGCCCCCTCGCTACAGCCATGATGGGGCAATACTCAGGATGGAGGAGTAACACCTCATATTCTGCCTGCAATCTGATGGCATAACTCCGGCAAACTTCCACAGCTCTACAGTGGAGAACATTGTAACTGGTTGCCTCACTGTCGAGTATGGGCAGGAAGAGAAAGAGCTGCAGGAAGTTGCAAATTCAGCCAGTTCCGTCATGGCACCATCGAGCACATCGTCAAAAGGTGATGCCTCAAGAAGCTGGCATCTGTTGTTAAAGACCCCTGCCATCAAGAAGTTGCCTTCTTCTCCTTACTACCATTAGGGAGGAGGTACAGGAGCCTGAAGAGGTGTTGTAGGAACAGCTTCGTCTGTACCACCATCAGATTTCTGAATTGACAATTAACCTGTGAACACTACCTCACTAGTTACACCTGATTCCATATATATATATAGCATATGTGTGTGTTTGCCCGTTTGAATGTGTGCAATCAGGTTTACTATCATTGACGTGTTATGAAATTTGTTGTGGTGCAGTTTTATATACTCCGTATATAGAACAACAAACAATCTGCTAGAGGAGTTGTGCGGACCCAGTAGTATCTGCGAGGAAGGGAGAAGGATTCCTTTCTCTCCACAGACGCTGCTCGATCCGCTGAGGTCCTCCAGCAGATTATTTGCACCTCCAGATTCCAGCGCTTGTGTCTGCGTGCAGACTTAAGGGAGGAGAATCAATGTAGCCACGCGCGGTCGGAATGAGATTCAACCAGCGTCGGACCTGTCCCAAGCCCCATTCAAAGATTCCATCCGACCGGCACCCGTTCGAAGCAAAAAGATTTATCATCTCGCTGCCGAGAGGAACAACTTCTGCAGGCGCCAGGGGAAATAGGACCAATTTAGAATTCCATACCAAATTCAAGTATAATTTCAACCAGAGCAGTTCGAAAGACACCCGAGAGATTATGCCGCGGGTGTCTGAACCTTTAGCATACACACTAATCTCCTACAGCCCTGATGTCTAACTTCCTAGCGGTTTGAATTCGCGCTGGATGGGATGAATAGAGAATCAGGCAGTGCCTCGGAAATCGCTTGAAAGTCTGCAGTACTTTCGTTTCGCAAGTTGTCACCGGGATAAAACGGAGAGGATAGTCCTTTAAAAGATTCGCGGCAGCGCTCGGGAAAGTGAGGCGGGAGAGGACGGTTCTTTTGTTTAACCGAACCTGCGTTTTGTGAGGAAATTTCGGGGCTGAAATTTGACACGGGGAAGAGCGTCGAGTAAGGCGTGTCTGCTTACAGCCTGCGCCCAAACGAACGAAAACCCGTGTCCGTACACAACCCGGTCTCGTCCCCGACCACCAGCACTTGTCTCTTTCCGAACGGGGGACTGGTGCGACATTCTCGCTTTGCTGTACGCCGCTGCCTTTCAGCCGGTAACCCCGCGGACGCGGGAGATTCTGGGGGTTAGGGGTGGATTTTCAAAGAGCTCCCCGGCAATCTGAATTTCGACATCGTCCCTGTCGTTATATGTAATGAATTAAGAAACAAAGAATTGCGCACGCCACAACAGGGGCGACCGAGGAGATGAACAATCCTCCGAACATTAGGCGCCGAAAATGCCCAATTTCTTTCAAAGCGAACAGACATTAAAACTCCTGAGACCTTGCCCTGGTCTCGGTCTGTCCCGAGTAACTTGAAGAACAAGTTCCTCACAGGGGGAGGAACCCGGCAGGTCAAGCAGCAACTGAGGAGAGAAAGTGGCCCAGAAAAGGATCACGACCCAAAATAGAGACTACCACAGACGCTGCCCGGCCCGATGAGCTCCTCCGGCAGATTAGCGTCTGTCCTCGAGAATTGAAAACGCAGCATTAAATGCAATCTTACATTTGACCTTCATAAAACCCGCGTTAAGCCGGTGTCTCTTACCTGGATTTAGACGAAATTCACTCAGCTGGGCAGATTCCTGAACTGCATGCTTTAAAGAACTGTCACCTCTCGGCGAGACCCGGCTTCTGTACCGGGGCGGAGAGAGGGAGGGAGAGAGAGAGAAAGAGAGAGAGAGAGACGGGAGTCAAATTAAATTCTTACAACACAATCCTACGTTGTAAGTTGTACTGACACACTCACAATTGATACTAAATTAAAGCAGAGGGTGGGGACTAAATGTAAAATGTGTTAAAGGTGGGACTTACAGTCTGGATGTTCTCTCCCGGGCAGTAAACAGGCAGTGAACTGTTCGAATGGCGTTTTGAGTTATAGAGAGAAAGGCGAGTCCGCACTGGCTCTGTCGGCGCACCCCAGCGCGGAATGAACTAAGACCTTCCCGGTTGCCGGCTGACGGTTCAGCGCCCCGGCAAGGAGTGATTTCCCTGGGCGGCGGGTTCTCCTCTGCGCGGGCAGCCGTTTCTGTCACACGAGGCTGTGCACGTTCAAGACTCAGCCTCCCGTTTGGTTTCCCCAGCCCCTCCCTGTGACAACATCGACGAGAAAGTCTGATCAAGTCCTCTCCCCCTACTTTCACGGGGAGTCCTGAAACGATGCCCTCCGTATTCCTGCTCTTGTCAGTAACTTTTGTAAGTCAGTCCAGTGTTCCCCAACTCCTGGACGCGACACTTAACCTCCCAGTTCCCACTGTCACCTCCCTTCCATTTGTCTCCGCGGGAGCGTGAAACCACGGCTCTTCCCCCGATCTATCTTTTGATTCCGTTTTTCCGCAGTTGCGCCACTTAAACTTCCTTGTCTCCGCGGACGCCGACCGGCCCACTGCGATTTTCCTTGAGTCGCCGCCAAGAGAATTCTGCGTTTTCAAATTTTGCGCACAATTAGGCAGAACAACAAAACATGGAACAGGACAACACAGGCACATCCTCTGCACTTCAATGTCTGTGCCAAGCACAGTAACACATTAAACTACAGCTGCCAAAGAAACTTTGAGAACCCTTTGCAAATACCTGGTTTGCTGCTTTAATTACTCATAAAATGTGGTCTGATCTTCATCAAAGTCACAATAATAGGCAAACACGATCTGCCTCAAATACTAACACACAAATAATTGTACCTCTGGTCAATACTGGGTACACCATTTAAACAATCACAGTCTAGGTTCAAAAACTGTGTGAACCTCTGAGGAAATGCCTTCTACAAAAGCGATTTGGAATCAAGTTCCAATCAATGAATGCTGAATGGAGTGAAAAAGAACCCAAAGGACCCGCATCTCTGGAACTTGCTAAAGTCTCTGTTCATGCATCCACTAGAAGAAAAACACTAAACCAGAATGGAAGCTCTCCAAAAAACATGGCTGCACTTCTCAAGTTTGCAAAAAGACCACCTGGATCTTCCATAACACTTCCGGGTCAATGCTCTGTGGACAAATGAGACAAAAGTTGAACTTTTTTTTAGCGGAAATGCACACCGCTATATCTGGAGGGAGAAGAAGAGCACTGGACACCAATACCAAAACCTCAACCCAACTGTGAAGCATGGAGGAAGGGATATCCTGGTTTGGGGCGGCTTTGCTGCCTCAGGGCCCGGGCAACTTGCAATTGTTGAGGGAACAATGGATTCAAAAATGTTCCAAGTCATTTTATAGGAGACTGTCAGGGTCACAGTCCATCACCTAAAGCTTAATAGTAATTGGATGATACCACAAGATAGTGATCTGAAACATGAGAAAATCAACAACAGAATGGTTTAAGAAGAAGAAAATTTGTGTTTTGGAATGGCTAATTCAGAGTTCAGACCTTAACCCAATTGAAATGTTGTGGCAGGTCCTGAAGAGATGTGCATGCAAGGTGTCCCAGAAATATTGATGAACTGAAACAGATTTGTATGGAGGAATGGTCTAATATCCACTGTGCAAGTCTGATCGGCAGCTCCAGGAAATGTTTGGTGGAGGTTATTGCTGCTAAAGGATGTTTGACCAGTTATTAAATACAAAGGTTCACATACTTTTTTCCCAACCTGAACAATGTGTTCGATACAGACATGAAAAGTACAATTATTTGTGTGTTCAAGCAACACACACAAAATGCTGGTGGAACGCAGCAGGCCAGGCAGCATCTATAGGGAGAAGGACTGTCGATGTTTCGGGCCGAGACCCTTCGTCAGGACTAACTGAAATAAAAGACAGTAAGAGATTTGAAAGTAGGAAGGGGAAGGGAAAATCTGAAATGATAGGAGAAGACCAGAGGAGGTGGGGTGAAGCCAGGATCTGGAAAGGTGATTGGCAAAAGTGTTATTAGTTTAGGCAGATTGAGTTTGTCTATTGTGACTTAGATGAAGATCAGATCACATTTTATGAGTAATTAATGCAGAAAAACAGGTAATTACACAGGGTTCACAAGCTTTTTCTTGCAACTGTAAATATATTCTGCCTCCATTCCTGACATATTCACACATCTGTCTAACAGTCTCTGAAATGCCATCATCATATCTGCTTCTACCACCACCTACCCCCTGACAGCCCATTCCAGCCACCCATCTTCATTAAAGAATCTTTTCATCTCCCCAAGGATTTTGAATGATGGATCTTTATACTCCAGATGGGTGGTGGGCGGGGTAGAGATACATCTCTACCAAAGGAGGAGTATGGCGCTCCTTCCCTCCGCCAGCCTGCAGGACACCCTTTGGCAGATCAAGGCTCACGTGAGGTCAAGGGAGCAGGTGGTTGACAGTTGTATGAGCAGTTGGTGCATATCACAATTCCCAGCAGGCGATCTCTGAAGTGTATTGATAATGGCTGGAGTCACCAGTCTTATAAAGACACCACCCAGAAAAAGACAATGGTAAACCACTTCTGCAGAAAAATTTATCAAGAACAATCATGGTCGCCAATGTCATTGTGGCATGGCACATAATGAACAAATGATAGAGACAGAACATAGAACATAGAACATTACAGCATGTATAGGCTCTTTGGTCCACAATCTCGTGTCAACCTTTTAATATATTCTAAGATCAACCTAACCCTTTCCTCCTACATAATCTTCCATTTCCCTATCATTCATCTCCTGTCTAAGAGTTTCTTAAATGCCCCTAATGTTTCTGTCTTTACCACTACCCCTGGCAGGGTGTTCCATGCACTCAGCACTCTCTGTGCAAAGAACTTACCATTGACATCTCCCTATGCCTTCCTCCAATCACTTTAAAATTATGCTCCTTGTATTAGACAATTCCACCATGGGGTGAAAAATTCTCTGGCTATCCACTCTATCTATCTCTCTTATTATCTTGTACACCTCTATCAAGTCGCCTCTTATCTTCCTTCACTCCAAAGAGAAAAACCCTAGTTCATTCAACCTGCTCTCATAAGACATGCTCTCTAGACCAGTCAGCATCCTGGTGAATCTCCTCTACACCCTCTCTAAAGCTTCCACATCCTTCATATAATGAGGTGGCCAAAATTGAACACAATACTCCAAGTGTGGTCTTACCAGGGTTTTATAGAGCTGTAACAGTACCCCATGGTTCTTAAACTCAGTCCCTGATGAATGAAGGTAAAATCACCATACACCTTCTTAACAACTCTATCAACTTGTAAGGACAGGGGTTTATCAATCCCAAAATTAGGTTCAGATCCCCATGGCTGTTATTAAGAAATATAAGGATGATGGGTCTTGAGTTTACAGCTTACTGGAATGGATATTGAACGTGATAGAGCAATATCAACAATTAAATTATCTCTGTGTCAGCAAGTATATAGATCAGGGAGGATGAAGATAGGACTCAGATACAGGTAAATAGGAACATTAGGAGGGATATAGAGTCTGACTGGTGGAGCGGGTTAGGGCATCAAGAAATTGGATGCATTGATGTTAAAAAAGGCAAATGCAATGTTAGCATTCATTTCGAGAAGACCAGAATGTAAGAGCAAGGATGTAATGTTGATGCTTTATAAGGTGTTGGTCTGACTGCACTTGGAGGGTTGTGAGCAGTTTTGGGTACCTTTTCTAAGAAAAGGTTTGCTAGTGTTGGAGAGGGTCCAGAGGAGGTTCATGTGAATGATTCCGGGAATGAAAGGGTTCATGTACGAGGAGTGTGCCTGAAGAATGAGGGTGGATCTCATTGAAATCTATCAAATATTGAAATGCCTAGATAGAGTGGATCTGGAGAGGATGTTTCCTATAGTGGAGGAGTCTCGGACCACAGGGCACAGACTTAGAATAATAGAACACCCCCTTAAGAACAAAGATGAGAAGGGATTTCTTTAGCCAGAGTGGGGTGAATCTGTGGATTTCTTTTGCCACAGTCAGTTGTGGATGACAAGTCATTGGGTATATTTAAAGCAGAGGTTGATATGATTTTTATGAATATAGACGCAAGAGGTACTGCAGATACTGGAAATCTAGAGAGATACACATAATGTGCTGGATGAGTTCAGCAGGTCTGGCAGCAGCTATGAGTGGGAATAATTGACATTTCAGGCTGAGACCCATCATCAGGACTGGAAAAGAAGGAGACAAGTCAGAATAAGAAGGTAGGGAAGGGTAGAAAGAAGTACAAGGTGGCATGTGATAGGTGAAAGCAGGAGAGGGAGAGGGGTGAAGTAAAGAGCTGGGAAGTTGATTGGTGGAAGAGATGAAGAACTGGAGAAGGGAAAATCTGATAGGAGAGGACAGAAGACCATGGAAGGAAGGAGGAGGAGCACCAAAGGGAGGTGATGGGCAGGTAAGTAGAGAAGGTGAGAGAGGGAAATGGAAATGGGGAATGGTGAAGGAGAGGGGGTGGTTATTACCAAAAGTTTGAGAAATCAGTGTTTATTCCATCAGTTAGCAGGCTATATGGGAGGCAGGGTTTGAGGTTCGGCACAACATTGTGGGCCGAAGGGCCTGTAATGTGCTGTACTATTCTATGTTCTACCTAGATGGAATGTAATGTTTTGACTCTCCAGGTGAGTGTGGCCTCATTGTGGCAGTAGAGGAGGCCATGGACTGACATGTTCAAACAGGAATGGCTTCTTATTAATGTGGCTATCAAAGGTTACAGGGTGAAGGTGGGAGAATAATAAATCAGTCATGATGGAGTGGTGGAACAGAATTGACAGGTTAAAGGGCCCTTTTCTGCAACTTTGTCTTATGGTCTTATTATTTTAGGAATGTTGCCCAATCCAATGGTCTAAGAGGTTTTATACCTCTGTGTCAAAAGAAAATGCCCACAAAACTGTCTTCAGCATTTCCCTTTAGTCCTTAAAGGTATGCCCTCTAGTATTTGACATTTCTATCCTGGGAAAAAAAGATTCTGGAAGTCTATCCTGTCCGTGCTTTACATAAATTTATCCACTTCTGACAGGTCTTTTTTGTCAGCCTCTGGCATTCCAGAAAAGAGAAAATCAAATTTGTCCAAGCTCTGTATACAGTTTATAGTCTCTAATCCAGCGACATCACATTCTGGTAAGACTCTTCGTCCCACTCTCCAAAGCCTTTGCATTCTTCCTGAAAAAACAAACACAAAATGCTGGGAGTATTCAGCAGGTAAGGCAGCACCTGTGGATAGGAATAAACAGTCAATGATGTGAGCCAAGACCATTCATCAGGACCTTCAGGATGGTACACTGGCACTGTCGGCAAAGCAAAGAGAACCCGGTTCAATTCTGACCTCGGCTGCTGTCTGCGGTTACTGGGTTTTCCTGGGGGCTCCAGTTTTCTCCCACATCCCAAAGATGAGCACTGGATTGAAACAAGCTGCAAAAAGTTGTGAACTCAGTCTACTGCAGCATGGGCACCAGCCTACCCAGCACCCAGGACATTTTGTTACTTCTTACTGTAATTTACATCTTTTATTATTAAGTATTGCAATGTACTGCTGCCACAAAACAGCAAATTTCATGACCTACTGGATGCCGGTGATATTAAACCTGATTCTGAGGTTAATTTGCTCACTGGCCACTGCAGGTAGTCCCTGGTATATACAATCAGTGCCTTGTGATGTCTGGGGGGAAACTGATAGGAATGTAAGGAGAATGTCAGGGTTAATGCTGGATTAGTGCCAGTAGATGCCTGATGGGTAGCATTGACTCGATGGGCGAGGGACCTGTTTCCATCCATTTTTTCTTAATGGTTCTCCAATTCCATGAAAATGCCGCCTTTTGATGTGAGAGGAAAGGGTTAACTTTTCTGTGGCTATCTACAATGGCAGTATTTCAAGCATGTTACAGCAAGTGAATTCCTTCAGACACCTTTCTCTTTTTAAAATCTCACACTAAATTTATCTTCATTATTGAACCAAACGTTTAAAACTATAATTGACATCTTTAACCAATTACATTTATGGTTCCTTCTTACCCAAGAAAAACTTTGTGTGGGAGTTAATGATCTAAGCAAAGCTAGCACTCAGTCTAGAATAACAAAGAACACAAGACAAGAAATAGGAGCAGGAGTAGACCACTCGGCCCTTTAAACCTACCCTACCATTCAATATTTTCATGGTTGATCTGTTCCAAGCCCTTTGCTCCAACCAGTCGATGCTGACCATGGTGTTCACCCATCTGGCCCCGACTTCCTGTGTTCAGCCTATATCTCTCCAAGCCCCACCCCTCCATGTATCTCAAACACTTTTCCACCAGCTCGTTCCAAATACCCACCACCCTCTGTGTGAAGAACTCTGGGGAAAGGACTGTTTCCATTTACATTTTCTGTATCTCTTAATTTTAAATATTTCTATAAGCTTGAAAATTTGGTTGAGAGGGATAATAAATCAGCCATGATGGAATATGGAGCAGATCCAATGGCCTAATTTTGCTCCTGTGCCTTATGGTCTTATTTTCCTATATTTGAAGGAATAAAGACCTAGACCAGACCACCTTTCCCTGTAGTTCAGGCCCACCTGTCCTGGCAGTATCCTTGTACATATTTACATATACACCTCAATTCCATCTCCTGGCAGTTACCTCTGCATATAGCGACCAAACCAGGCCAGGTGTGCAGCCCTAGCAATGTTAAAATAAATCTCCCTACATCTTTCCAGACATCTCACATTTCCCTGCAGTGACAAGAAGTCTTAAGAATCATAAGACATAAAAGCAGAAATAGGCCATTCAGCCCATCATGTATGCTCTGTCATTCCATCATGGCTGATATGTTATCCCTCTCAACTCCATTCCCCTGCCTTCTTCCTGTAACCCTTGATGCCCTAACTAATCAAGAACCTATCAACCTCTACTATATATACACCCAATGACTTGGTCTCCACAGACGCCTGTGGCAATTAATTCTACAGATTCATCACTCTCTGGCTAAAGAAATTCCACCACAGCTCTAGTCTAAATTTCCTACTAGCCCTCTATGCACTAATATTTAAAATACATATCTACTTCCTTTGCAAGTGCCTCAAATGTCCTCTCTTTCACAACCCTCAGGAGTGGAGAATTCACCACTAAGATGAAATGACTGCACCCTTCTCATCTTTTAACTATGTTTCCTTGAAAGCTGGGCCCCCAAGTTCAAGCAACATCCTGGTAAATCTTTTCTGCATTCTTTCTAGTTTAATAACATCCTTCCTATAACAAGGTGACAAGGTGAGTATATTGACAGGCTGCACTGCACCTGGTATGGAAACACCAGTGCCCCTGAATGGAAAGTCTAACAAAAAGTCGTGGATCTGGCCCAGTCCATCACAGGTAAAGCCCTCCCCACTGTTAAGCACATCTACATGCAATGATGTTGCAGGAAAGCAGCATCTTTATCAGGGACCCCCACCACCATGCTCTCTTCTCTCTGATGCTATCAGGAAGAAAGTACAAGAGCCTTCGGACTCTCAGTTATTACACCTCAACCATCACGCTCTTGAACCCAAGGGGATAACTTCACTCAGCTTCACTTGCTCCATCACTGAAATGTTCCAACAACCTAATGACTCTTCATTTTATGGACTCAATATTTATTGCTTATTTATTACTTTATATCCTTTCTATTTTGTATTTGCACTTTTTGTTGTCTTTTGCACTTTGGTTGAACGCCCAACTTGGTGCAGTCTTTCATTGCTTCTATTATGATTATTATTTTATGATCCATTTGTTGAGCATGCCCACAAGAAAATGAATCTCAGGGTGGTATATAGTGATATCTATGTACCTTAATAATAAATTTACTTTTAAATTTAAACTTTGGATTTTATCTCTCTCTATTGCTCTATCTCTTTCATTCTATCTCCCTCTGTCTCTTGCTATCTCTCTCTTTCAATCTTTTTATTATTGTTATTAATATCAACAAAATAAAATTGATACATAGATAATGGGATTACAAACATACACAATTCAAATGAACATGAAAGAATATATAAGCAATGATTACAGTATAAATGGGAATTCCCAAATCATAGATGATACAATATACAAATAAACAAGGCAAACCAAGGTATAACAAAATATATAAGAAAAAAAAGAAAAAAATTATGCAAAAAACTAATTTAATAATCTAGTAACTAATAAGGAAAAAAACAAAAAAAAAGAAAAAAGGATAAAAAAGAAAAAATGGAAAAAAAAGGGCTGTTTATAATATCTCACAAAAATACAAAATCATCAGTGTCGTCAACTCCGATCCTTTCAACATATATAGAATCAAAACTGGAAAATCAAATAGGCCTGGAACAGGGTCATATTACATCATATGAAAATATTGAATAAATGGTCTCCATATCTTTTCAAATTTAATAGAAGTACCAAATACACCACTTCTCATTTTTTCTAAATTTAGACATAACATAGTTTGAGAAAACCAATGAAATACAGTAGGAGGATTAATTTCTTTCCAATTCAACAAAATAGATCTTCTAGTCATTAGTGTAAGAAATGCAATCATTCGACAAGTGGAAGAGGATAAATGGAGTGAGTCCATCATTGGTAAACCAAAAATTGCAGTAATAGGATGGGGTTGTAAATCAATGTTCAATACTGCAGAGATAATATCAAAAATATCTTTCCAATATTTTTCCAAAAGCAGACACGACCAGAACATATGAGTTAAAGATGCTATCTCAGACTGACATCTATCACAAATAGGATTTATATAGGAATAAAAATGAGCTAATTTATCCTTGGATATATGAGCCCTGTGCACAACTTTAAACTGTATTAGTGAATGTTTAGCACATATAAATGATGTAATAATTAATTGAAGAATTTTATCCCAATTCTCAATAGGGATAGTAAGACTAAGTTCTCTTTCCCAATCATTTTTAGTCTTATAAAAGGGCTCTGAATGTATCTTCACAATTATATTGTAAAGTTTTGATATTAGCCCTTTCTGAAAAGGGCTTAGTTCAAACAAATTCTCCAAAATGTCTGAAGACATAAAATTTGGAAAAGTAGGAAGTACAGTATTTAAGAAATTCCTAATCTGTAAATGTCTAAAAAAATGAAATCTAGGCAAATTATGTTTATTAGATAATTGCTCAAAAGACATAAAACAATTATCCAAAAATAAATCGGAAAATCGTAGTGATCCTTTAGTCTTCCAAGCTGAATAAGCTTGGTCTATAATAGAAGGATAAAAAAAACAATTGGATACAATAGGAATATTTAAAACAAATTGAGTCAACCCAAAAAATTTCCAAAATTGAAACCATATACATAAAGTATGTTTAACTATCGTGTTATCAATTCATTTTGGCAATTTAGAAAGAGCAAAGGGAAGAGAAGTCCCTAAAATAGAACCCAGTGCAAATCCTTGTACAGATTTAATTTCCAGGTTTAAACAATGAGGGCTAAAATATATATCCCAATCCTTTAACCAACGTATCAAATATCGGATATTAACTGCCCAATAATAAAATCTAATATTAGGCAATGCCAATCCACCTTCCTTCCTTGCCTTCTGTAAATATATTTTACCTAACCTAGGATTATTATTCTGCCATATATAGGAGGAAATTTTTGAATCAACATTAGCAAAAAAAGATTTCGGAATAAAAATTGGTACTGCTTGAAATACATATAAAAACTTGGGTAAAATAACCATCTTAATAGCATTAATCCGACCTATCAGAGATAAAGATAGTGGTGACCACTTAGTAAACAAACATTTAATCTGATTGATTAAGGGTAAAAAAATTAACCTTAAATAAGTCTTTATAGTTTTTTGTGATTTTAATCCCTAAATAAATAAAAGAGTCATTAACTAATTTGAAAGGTAAATTTCCATAAATTGGAACCTGTCTATTTAAAGGAAACAATTCACTCTTATTAAGATTTAATTTATAGCTGGAAAAATCACTATATTGAGCCAGCAATGATAAAACTGTAGGAATGGATTTCTCAGGATTAGAAATAAATAATAATAAATCATCTGCATATAATGATAACTTATGTATATCTGTCCCACAATTAATGCCAAGAATATTCTGTGATTCTCTGATAGCAATTACCAAGGGTTCTAAAGCAATATCAAATAATAATAGACTAAGAGGACAGCCTTGTCTAGTGCCCCGAAATAAACGAGAAAAGGGGGATCTTTGATTGTTAGTAAGCACCGAGGCTACTGGAGTATGATATATCAGTTTAATCCAGGAAATGAATGTCAGACTAAAATTAAACTTCTCCAGCACATTAAATAAGTATGGCAATTCAACTCTATCAAATGCTTTCTCCGCACCTAATGAAATAACACATTCTGAAGTGCTATGTGAAGGGGTATAAACAATATTCAATAATCTCCTAACATTGAGAAAAGAATAGCGATTTTTAATAAACTCGGTTTGATCTTCTGAAATAATTTGGGGTAATATCTTCTCCAACCTGGATGCCAGTAACTTGGAAAAGATCTTGGAATCTACATTCAATAAAGATATTGGTCTATAGGATGCACAGTCAGTAGGGTCTTTATCTTTCTTCAATATTAAAGAAATGGAAGCTCTATAAAAAGATTGTGGCAAATTGCCCAATCTAATTGCTTCTTCAAAAACCCTGCATAACCAAGGAGAAAGTGTAGCGGAAAAACATTTAAAAAATTCTGCTGTATACCCATCTGGACCTGGTGCTTTCCCAGAATTCATGGAGGAAATAACCCCTTTAATTTCTGCATCCATAATAGGAGTTTCTAATATTGAAAGATCATCTGATGATAATTTTGGAAAGTTCAATTTCCCAAGAAAATCACACATGGTACTACGATCTTGAGGGAATTCAGAATGATACAGGGAGGTATAAAAATCTTGAAATGATTTATTTATCTCATCATGGTTAACTGTCAGATCCCCATTCTGCTGACGGATCTTAGTAATTTGAAGTTTAAACAAAGCATTCTTCAATTGACTAGCCAACAGTTTATCTGATTTATCACTATGTATATAAAAATCAGATCTGGTTTTCATTAATTGATTTTCAATCGAAGATTTAAGTAATAAACTATGTTCCGTTTGAAGTTCAACCCTTCGTTTGTAAAGCTTCTTACTAGGATGTGATTGAATATTTCTTGTCAATCTCTTTAATTTTATCAACCAATAGAAGAATTTCCTTCTTAATGCGTTTTCTCAGACCAACAGAGTAAGAGATAATCTGTCCACGTATATACGCTTTAAAAGTGTCCCAAAGTGTTCCGCGAGAAATATCATCCGTGGAATTAATTGAAAAGAAGAAATCGATCTGTTCATTCATAAACTTAATAAAGTCTGGATCTTGCAGTAAGGTAGAATCAAATCGCCATTGTCTAGCATTAGAAGCTGTATCCGTAAATTTAATAGGTTTTAATGGAGCATGGTCAGAGATGGCTATAATATCATAATTACAACCAATTACCGATGGAATAAAACAAGAGTCAATAAAAAAAAGTCAATTCTTGAGTAGGAATGATGAACATGTGAGAAAAAAGAAAACTCTTTGTCCTTAGAATGCCGAAATCTCCAAATATCAAAAATTCCATTATCAGTCAAAAAAGAGTTAATACAAGTGGCCGACTTATTGGGTAAAGTCTGAGTAGATATAGATTTATCCATCAAAGGGTTTAAACAACAATTAAAGTCACCACCCATTATTAACTTATATTCATTTAGATTAGGTAGAGAAGTAAACAAGGACTTAAAAAAATCAGGACAATACAAGCTATCTCTCACCATCCATTTTTCTCTTTCTCTCTCTCTCTCTCTCTCTCTCTCTCTCTCTCTCTCTCTCTCTCTCTCTCTCTCTCTCTCTCTCTCTCTCTCTCTCATTCTAGGTTCCTATTGGCTATCACAGACCACCGTGCAGATGTACTATTTAAAATCCTGGAAATTGTGGTGGTGTATTTCTTTATAGGCCTTCAATAAACATGATAGCTTTGACAAAAGCTGTAGTCAGTGAAACCGCATATAACTTGTGGTTTCATTTAGACCAGGCATGGGCAAACTACGGCCATATGCGGCCCATTAAGCTTTTTAATCCGGCCCGCAGAACTTGATGAAATTATATTAATAAACCTTGTTAACGTTTTTTCCCCACAATTCTGGCGTCTTCCCAATAGATGACGTACTCTATATACATTGACCTTTGTTGAGGTGCAGCGTATTACTCCACATCTGCACTTTACTTTGTGACCTTGTGGCGACCCATTTCCTGGCACATCCGAAACGGCTCACAATTAGCCAGCGTTCCAGCTAAGGGAGATAGCCTGCGGGGATTTGCGAGCACAGAGCTCCGCATATTGGCGTGCTCTCACTGTTCTGTCATTGTGCGGGTCGTTGTTGAGTTTTGGCACAGGGGACAATTGAATAAGAAGGAGCAGGACAAGTAGACCTGCATCTCCTACCGTTTTTGAAATAAAGACAGTCAGGAGGAGAGTGATGATGATAATATCTTGAAGGATAACAGAATTTTCAGTGCTTTAAAATAATAACTGTTACTATTAAAAAAAGCTGTATTTTATTCATTTAATTTTCAGTGTTTTAAAAGACATTTCAATAAATAGCTAAATACCATGGGACTTCAAAGACAGATATTTTGTTGTAATGCATTTGTTCATTTTCAATTGAAATTAAAGCCATGATATTTTATTTTCTCTTATGAGGTGTATTACCAAAACACTCCGTCCATCTGCTCCTGGTCCGGCCCCCCTGTCAAATTTTAGAACCCTTTGTGGCCCTCAAGTCAAAAAGTTTGCCCACCCCTGATTTAGACTATTAGTTATTTATTCCAGAAAGGTTTGATTAAAACCTAAATCCTCTCAGCTGTTTGAAATTATGACTCCAGATGAATAATTTCTGCAGAACTCAACTCCTGTCCCTTCAGCAGTAGTTTTATTGGACTGGAACTCAATTCAGCTCAGGAAGATGAGGCTTACCAACCCTGAGAAACCAAGTATGTAAGACTCCAATAGGGTAGACTAGTAAGAGAAGAAGAAAGAACCTTGCCAATTAGATATGTAGCCAATATTCTTGGATGCACAGAGAATTGATTTTGCTATCTTTCTTTGGATATTTATGTTTGAAAGTTGTATCTAATCAATATGAGGCCGGTAGATTTCTTGAGGCCTGATTGAGTTATGATGGCATTCATCTGTCTTGAAGGACAATTGATAGCAGCATTGGAGTGACCTCTCCAGGGCAGAAGCCTGGGAGGAAGGTATGGAGATCCTGGGATACCCAATCATCAAGATCCCCCTCTAGCTTCACAAGTGTTGTCCAAAGGAAAGCTTCTGAAGCAATACATTTGGCACCAGCTTGGCCGCAGGAGCTGCCGAAAGGATGTTCAGTGACGTCCAGCCGCCTCAGGGGCTCCACTCCAGATTTGCTGTCTGGGCTTACTCCCATAGCCTTCGACTCTCCCGAGGCTGCTCACAAAGCAATGGGGCTATTTACCCATAGCTGGGGATCTGGTTCACAAGCACCAGGGCACGTCCATGTGTGCAGAAGCCAGAACACCTCCCCGTCCCCTGTAGTTCAGCCTGAGTCCGAAAGGACTCAGCTTATGTGTGTTACCAGTGAGGAGGCACTGCATAAGGCTTGCTTTGGGAGAGGCTACGTGCTGGTAAGGAGAGACTTGTGCATACAGCTTTCCTTTTCACCAGTGGTGGAAGTTGAAAGTGGGAACAACTAGGACTTCCCACGAAACTACCACTCTGCATGCGTCACAGCAACTATTTGACACTAAAATGAGTTAATATTGAGCTATATACCATGAAAGCAGAATTAGGCCATTCGGATTCGGCTCATTGAGTCGGCTCCGCCATTTCACCATGGCTGATCCAGTTTTCCTCCCAGTCCCAGTCTCCTGCCTTCTCCACATATCCCATCATGCCCCGACCAATCAAGAACCTATCAGACTCTGCCATAAGTATACAGAAAGACTTGGCCTTCACAGTTGCCTGTGACAAAGAATTCCACAGATTCACCACTCTCTGACTAAAGAAATTTCTCCTCATCTCTGTTCAAAAAGAACGGACCTCTATTCTGAGGCTGTGTCCTCTATTCTTAGACTCTCCCACCATAGGAGATACTCTCCACATCCAATTTATCAAGGCCTTTCACCATTCAATAGGTTTCAGTGAGGTCACTCCTCGTTCTTCTGAATTCCAGTGAATACAGGCCCCGAGCCACCAAATGCTCTTCATATGACAAGCCATTCAATCCTGGAATCAGTGTCAAATACTTACTCGGTTCTCCCAAAATTTCATTGTCCCACATTACTACCACCAGCATCATTTTCCAGTGGTCTGATATCCACTCTTGCCTCCCCTTTACACGTTACGCATCTGAAAAAAAACTTTTGGTATCCTCTGTAGTATGCGTACTTTCATATTCCAGTTTTAATTTCTTCAAGACTTTTTAGCTGCCTTCTGTTGGTTTTAAAATTTTCCCAATTCTCACTAATTTTGGCTCTTTTATATGCCATCTCATTGGCTTTTATGTTGGCTTTGACTTTCTCTTGTTAGCCAAAGTTGTATCATCTTGCCTTTAGAATACTCCTTTCTCATGCATATATCCAGTGCTTTGTGAATTGCTTCCAGAAATTCCACTCATTGCTGCTCTGCCATCATCCCTGCCAGTGTTTCTTTCCAGTCAGTTCTGGTCAACTCCTCTCTCATGCCTCTTTAATTCCCTTTACTCTACTGTCATACTGATACATTGAGTTTTAGCTTCCCACTCTCAAACTTAAGGGTGAATTCTATCCAGACACACACCAACTACACACACAGCTTTTGACAAGGTCTGCACACCATCACAGACTTCAAAGCTAAATGCAGTGGCGTTTCAAACATCGCTGCTTCTCTCCCAGCTGAGCTAAATATTTTTATGCTCGATTCGCTCTTGCCAATACTGAGCCCCTGAAGAGAGCCACAGCTGATGCAACCTGCATGTTGGTCATTGAGGTACGCAGATGTTTCCAACGAGTGGACAGTCGCAAGGCTGTGGGACCAGACGGCAGCCCAGGGTGGGCACTCAGGATGTGTGCAGCACAGCTGACAGCTGCGTTTACAGACATTTTAAATCTCTCCCTCTCTCGGTGTAGAGTGCCCTCCTGCTTCAAAACATCCACCATTGTTCCAGTACCTAAAAAGACCAAGGTGACATGTCCGAACGACTGGCGTCCTGTCACACTCACCTCAGTAATAAGCAAATGCTTTGAGAGGATTACATCTGCCACATGCTACCACCCACACTGGACTCCTACAATTTGTCTATCGACACAACTGATCTATATACTGTCCTTACACATCTGGAGAAGAGGGATGCTTATGTGAGAATGCTGTTTTTGGACTACAGTTCAGCATTCAACACCATAATTCCCTCCAGGCTCGACAAGAAGCTCAGAGACCTCAGTCTTCACCCTGGCTTGTGCGGCTGGATCCTGGACTTCCTGTCAGATCACCAGCAGGTGGTAAGAGAGGGCTCCCTCACCTCTGCCCCTCTGGCCCTCAACACAGAAGCCCCTCAGGGCTGTGTCCTAAGCCCCCTCCTTTACTCTCTGTATACCTGTGACTGTGTCGCTACCCAAAGCTCCAATCTGCTAATTAAATTTGCTGATGACAGTACACTGATGGGCCTAATCTCAAATAATAATGAGGCAGACTACGGAGAAGTCATCTCTCTGGTGTCAAGAAAACAACCTCTCCCTCAATGTCTCAAAAACAAAGGAGCTGGTTGTGGACTACAGGAGGAATGGAGACAGACTAACCTCTATTGACATCAATGGATCTGGGGTTGAGAGGGTGTACAACTTTAACTTCCTCAGTATAAACATCACCGAGGATCTCACATGGTCTGTACACACTGGCTGTGTGGTGAAAAAGGCACAATAGCACCTCCTTCACCTCAGGTGGTTGAAGAAGTTTGGTATGGGCCCCCAAATCCTAAGAACCTTCTACAAGGGCACAATTGAGAGCATCCTGACTGACTGCATCACTGCCTGGTATGGGAACTGTACTTCCCTCAATCACAGGATTCTGCAGAGAGGGGTGCAGACAGCCCAGCACATCTGTAGTTGTGAACTTCCCACTACTCGGGACATTTACAAAGACAGGTGTGTAAAAAGGGCCCATAGGATCATTGGAGACCCGAGTCACCACAACCACAATCTATTCCAGCTGCTACCATCCAGGAAGCAGTACCACAGCTTAAAAGCCAGGACTAACAGGCTCCAGGACAGCTTTTTCCACCAGACCATCAGACTGATTAATTCACCCTGATACAACTGTATTTCTACGTTATATTGACTGTCCTGTTGAACATACTATTTATTATAAATGACTATAAATTGCACATTGCACATTTAAACAGAGACATAGCATGAAGATTTTTACTCCTCACGTATATGAAGGATGTAAGTAAATAAAGTCGATTCAATTCAAATTCAAATTCAATACTGTCTGTATACAACTCCTATCAGTGCCCTTTTACCCTTGCAGTTCCTTAGTTCTATCCACGATGATTCAAAACCTTCTGACCCTATGTTAGCTCCTTCTAATGATTTGATTTCATTTTTTACTAACAGAGCAACGCTGCTCCCTCTACCTTCCTGCCTGTCCTTTCGATACAATGTGTATCCGTGGACATTAAGCTCCCATCTGTAACCTTCTTTCAGCCATGATTCACTGATGCCTACAACATCATGCCTGCCAATCTGCAACAGTCCTGCAAGTTCATCTACCTCCTTCTGTATACTGCATACATTCAGAAGGCGGTAAGTCAGACAGCGTCTATGGATAAACAGTTGACATTCATCAGGACTCAGAAATTGAGGAATCCTGACCAATGTGTATCTTCAGAGTAAGTTCAGAAAATGCTTTCTATGATGAGAGACCTGGGCAAAACATGGTCGCCAATTAGTGGGGTGGGCTTGAGTCTTCAAAGGGAAGCCACCAGTTCCGGAGAATCGGACCATCTAAACCTCAGAAGCCGGCAAGGTCAGGTGTGTATCGTAACACTTTCAATGGGCCAGATGTGTCTGGAGGGGACAAGTTAGGCGTTGCTCTCCCAATGTACTTGGTGCATTTTGCTTATACGCTGCTCTGATCATTCCAGGAAAGGCTTTGTGATTCTGGCTGGAGATCAAATGACTTCCCAATGGAATTTCTGGAGCATGATGACAAAGGAGAGCACAGGGATCTCTGCCAAACTTGACTTCAAAGTTCAAAGTCAATTTATTGTCAAAGTCCATACATGTCACCCAATACAACCCTGAGATTTATTTTGTTGTAGGCATTGACAGAGAAACACAATATAATCAATGAAAATCTACCCACTAACAAAGACAGACAAACAACCAATGTTCAAAAGATCAATTGTGCAAAAATACAAAAGGTGAAACCAAATAATAGTAATGCTAGATAAATAAATAATATTGAAAACAGGAGTTGTAGAGTCCTTGAAAGTGAGTCCATAGGTAGTGGAATCAGTACAGTGTTGGGGTGAGTGAAGTTATCCACGGGTGGGTGAAGTTATCCACACTGGTTCTGTTGATTGAAGGGTAATAATTGTTCCTGAACCTAGTGGTGTGAATCCTGAAGCTCCTGATATCAGCAGCAGGAAGTGATGATGGATGGCCTGGATGTGGGAATCCTTGATAACGGTTGCTTCTTCCCTGCATCAGCGTTCCTTATAGATATGCTCAATGGTGGGGATACTGGGCTGGGCTGGGCTACACCCACTTCATTTTGTTGGCTTTTTTGTCCAAAGGCACTAGTGTTTCCAAACCCGGCTGTGATTCAACGGACAGCATACTCTCCGTTGTGCTTCTAAAGAGGTTTGTCAAAGTTTTAGATGACATGCCCAATCTGTGCAGACATCCAAGAAAGTAGAGCTGCTGCCATGCCTTCTTTGTAATGGCACTTGCACGCTGGACATAGGACAGACCCTTTGAAATGATAGCATGGAGGAATTTAAAGTGACTGACTCTCTCTACCTCTAATCTTCCAATGAGAACTGACACGTGGACCTCTGGTTTCCTCTCGACATGTGACTGTCCATCCCACTGGATTGATAAAGACCACAGTGGACAGGGAAGACACGGTCACTTGGTAACTTGGTTAATTCACTGCTGCAGTGCTCTATGGACCCTGTGACTTTATGACTGATCTTGGGTGGTTTTCTCTGGAGCACTTGAGGCTGAATGGAGACCTAATAGAGGTACATAAGATTATGAGAGGTATACAAAGTGTGGACAGTCAAAATCTTCTTCCCAGGGTAGAAATGTCAAATACAAGAGGACATGCCACATATGGAGGATGTGGACGCTATAGAAAAGGTGCAAGGAGATTTACCAGGATGTTGTATGGATTGGATCATAAGACCATTAGATATAGGAGCAGAATTAGGCACCACATCTGCTCCACCATTTCATCACGGCTGATCCAATCTTCCTCTCAGCCCCAATCTCCTGCCTTCTCTTCATATCCCTTCATGCTCTGACAAATTAAGAATCTATCAACTTCTGCCTTAAGTATACATAAAGGCTTGGCCTCCGTCACTGCCAAGAGTTCCACACATTCACCGTTCGCCAGATAAGGAATTCCTCCTCATCTCTGCTCTAAAAGGATTCCTCTCTATTCTGAGGCTGTGTCCTCGACTGTCTCTTAGACTTAGACTTTGCATGTCTTCTGAGGATAGTATGTGTGAGCTAGGGCTTTGCCCTTTAGAGTGACGGAGGTTGGGAGACAAGTTGATAAGAGGCATAGCTTGAGTGGGCGGGCACTGCTTTTGTCCCAAGATAGAGGTCCTCCTCTGGACAGGAGTTCCCAGCCTGGGGTCCACAGACCCTTTGATTAATAATCGGGGTCCTCAGCATAAATAAGGTTGGGAAACTGTGTTTTGAGCTGAGTGGAGGAAAGTTTACAAGTGATGTCAGAGGTATTTTTTCTACACACACCATGGTAAGAGCCTGGAACAAACTCTAGAGCGTTGTAGTCGAGGCAAATGCATTAGGTCCATTCAAGAGACTCTTAGATATGCACATGGATGAAAGGAAAATGGAGTGTTATAAGCTGTATAGGAGAGGACGGTTATGGAGTATATAGATCGGCACAATCTTGCGGGCTGAAGGGCCAGTACTTCTCTGTTCCTTGTTCTATGCACTTAAGATGAAATAAGGAAAGCTTAAAGGAGATGTCTAGGACAGAATATTTTTGATAGAGAATGGCTCGAATGGGCTACAAAAAGTAGTGGCTTTGAGTCGGGGCCTCTGCTCTGCTTCATGTTCGAATTCCAGTGATGTGGACATGGGGATGAAGGACATCCGTGGTTGTCTGGCTTTGTCAGATTGGTGCACGTCCATGTGAACAGGAGGCGTAGGCTGTGTTGATCATTAACACAAAACAACACATTTCACGGGATGTTTTGTGATAAATAAATCTAATTCAGAATCTGAATCTGCTTAAGAGATTGTCAGATAGACAATGAGAGTGTAAGGAATGGAGAGATACCATTGCGTGCAGATGGAAGACATTTAGGTTGAGTTTGAGATTGTAGGGTTGGCATAGATAATGTGGGCTGAATGGCCTGTTCCTGTGCTCTACTATTTCATATTCTACTGATGGAATGCTGCACTGATACAGGGGTCTTCATTCCAAATCCCACCAAGCTACTGTATACAAAATTATGAGGTGTATAGAGAGGGTAAATGCAAACAGGTTTTTTCCACTGAGTTTGGGTGAGTCCAGAATTAGAGTTCATAGGTTGAGGTTGAAAGGGGGAATGTTTAAGGGCAACATCAATGGAAACTTCTTCACTCAGAGGGTGGTGTGGGTGTGGAACGAGCGGCCGGGAGGTGGTGGACCCAGCTTCGATTGCAATGTAGGGTAATGCAACTGGCGGAAACATACATAACTCGCAATCACCGACGCTGAGTTGGCAGCTGGCTTCAAGAGGCTGGTCTGACATAATTTCACAAAGTTCCATTACTGTGCTTTTGTCTTCAGTGTTTGGAGTACAATAAATTAATCGTTATGGTTTATCTTAAGCATAAAACACCTCTCACTATTTTATTTGTGAAAACCTACTTTGGTGACCCCAATGCTCTGGGACGATTCCAGAGTTACTCAACATGTTAGTCAATGCAGTCTTTTTGAAAGTGCCAGAGTTCTGGGAACAAAATGGCATTGTCTGGTTTATACAAGCCAAGGCTTAATTGGTGCTGTGAGAAACAAGCAGCAATAACACCAAATTTTACTGCCAGGTAGCGTTGCTCAGCAGTTTCACGGTGTCACGAGTGGGGTGTCTACTAGAACACCTGTCTGAACACCACGTGTACTGATCGCTGGAAAATCACTTCTACAGATTTTTGGACTGTCATAGTCTGAGCGTGCCACATACTTGCTTTACTTGCCCTGCCTTGGTGATGCTAAGTTGTCAGTGCTAATGGACCACATGCTGGGAAATCCTCCTGGGAAATCACCATCCCCTGTTTTATTTTTAAAGAACGCTTCACGTCACAAAAACAAAGGAGCCGGTGTGGACGACAGGAGGAATGGAGACAGGCTAGCCCCTATTGACATCATTGGATCTGGGGATGAGAGGGTGAACAGCTTTAAGTTCCTCAACATAAACATCACCAAGAATCTCATGTGGCCTGTACGTACCGGCTGTTTGGTGAGAAAGGCGTGACAGAGCCCCTTATACCTCAAACGGTTGAAGAAGTTTGGTGTGGGCCCCCAAATCCTAAGAACTTTCTACAGAGGCACAATTGAGAGCATCCTGACTGGCTGCATCACTGTCTGGTATGGGAACTGTACCTCCCTCAATCGCAGGACTCTGCAAAGAGTGGTGTGGACAGCCCAGCGCATCTGTAGATGTGAACTTCCCACCACTCAGGACATTTACAAAGACGGGTGTGTAAAAAGGGCCCAAAGGATCACTGGGGACCCAAGTCACCCCAATCACAAACTTTTCCAGCTGCTACCATCCGAGAAATGGTACCACAGCATAAAAGTCAGGACTCTGGGACAGACTGAAAAATTCATGCTGATACAACTGTATTTCTTAGTTATATTGACTATCCAGTTTTTTTTTTTTTTAAATAATTTTTTATTGCATTTTTAAATGATTACAAATTATGAAAAAAACAATGTATATAACCCATACCCCCTCCCCTTAACCCCTCCCCCCTAACTGCCCCATAGAAAAAAAAAGAAGAAAGAAAGAAAGAAAGAAAGAATGAATGAATGCCTGGTGGTTGGAAGATCTCCACATGCTCCATGGAATTCGTAATAATTTTAATATGTATATTTATTTCTTTCCCCTAATAACCAATTGTTTCATCTTCAAAGCATCTATATATTTAATCCTGTCTTTTGTAAATAAGGGCTCCAAATTTTCAAAAATGTTTCATATTTATCTCTTAAATTATAAGTAATTTTTTCTAATGGAATACAACCATAGATTTCTTTCTTCCAAGAATCTATACTTAAATGTGTATCCGATTTCCAAGTAACTGCAATAGCTTTTTTGGCTACTGCCAGTGCAATTTTTATAAATTCTTTCTGATACTTATTTAGTTTGAGTTTCGGTTTTATCCCTTCAATATCACCTAGTAAAAATAATATTGGATTATGAGGAAATTGTGTTCCTGTAATTTGTTCCAGTAAAAGTCTTAAATTTGTCCAAAAAGGTTGAATTTTAGAGCAAGACCATGTCGAATGTAAAAAAGTACCAGTTTCCTGGTTACATCGGAAACACTGATCCGATAAATTTGGATTAAATTTTTTTATTTTTTGTGGTGTAATATATAATTGATGTAGAAAATTATACTGCACTAATCTTAACCGAACTATCCAGTTATACATAATATTTATTATAAATTACTATAAATTGCACATTACACATTTAGACAGAGACATAACATAAAGATTTTTACTCCTTGTGTATATGAAGGATGTAAGTAATAAAATCAATTCAATTCAATGCAGCAAATGTCTGATCAAGTTCACTTAGCCCTCACTAACGCACCCGCGAATGCTTGCTAAAATGGCTGATAGTCTGCACTCAGCCAGGCAGTTGTGCCTCATCCCTCCTGCTTTCCCTGCCTCAATAAGCCCGGTCAGCGAACCAGACGCCAGGTCTGTGTTTTTACCAGGCTCACTTTGGTATGAACACCAGGAAGTGCCGACCGCCTTGCAGCCTCAACAGTGCCAGTGCAGCGGGACGTCAGAGGTCTGTGAACACTGTGGGCTCCAGCTGCCAGTGATGTCTACTGTTCATTATGGACACCCTTTCAAGGAGACGGGTGCTCAAGTGAGTGTGCTGCCAGCGTCACCTATTGATCAGAAGGCAAAGCGATGAAATCTCACTGGAGGCTGCGAATTGCCGCAGGATCCAGGTTTACGGGACACGATGGGTGATGCTCTGCTTCAGTGGGTGACATTACACATGGGACATCATCCTGGCTAAAGAGGCTAGGCCACTGCTCGGTGCACACTTCCTGTGTGCCCAAGGACTATTGGTCAATCTTAAGAACTGCCAGCTTGTGGATGTCAAGGATTTTGGGTTGTTATTCTGCTCTCTCAGTAAGTTCCTCACAATGGCGCTGTCAAACACTACACAACCACATGCAAGCTTACCTGATTGCTAGGCATAGTCCCAAATTTCACCAAACCCACATTCTTCACTACAGTTGTAGAACATGGGGTCAAGCACCACATTTGCACAACTGGCCCACCAGTCCACGTCTGTGCGTGTAGACTGGACCCAGAAAAGCTGGCAACCGTGAAGGCTGAACTTGCCAGCACGGGAAGACTTGGGTTAGTATGCCGGTTGGATAGCTCCTGGGTTTCATCCCTGCACACTGTCCACTGGTGGTTGCTGCCCGTGTGGCCATTACCAACGCCTTAACGAGGTCACCACTCCCGATCGTTATCTGGTGCCACGTATCCGAGACTTATCGGCGTGTTTAGCAGGAAGGTTAATTTTTTCCAAAGTCGATCTAGTTAAGTGTTACAATCAGATGCCTGTGTGCTCTGAGGACATTCCCAAAACAGCTGTGATAACCCCGAATGGACTTTTTGAGTTTCTGCACATGCCATTAGGGCTGAACAATGTAGCACAGACTTTCTAATGGCTGATGGACTCTGCACTGGAATTTAGAACGATGAAAGGGAATCTGATAGAAACATATAAAATTATTAAGGGATTGGACGCGGTAGAGGCAGGAAACATGTTCCCGATATTGGGGAAGTCCAGAACCAGAGGCCACAGTTTAAGAATAAGGGGTAGGTCATTTAGAATGGAGTTCAGGAAAAACTTTTTCACCCAGGGAGTTGTGGATCTATGGAATGCTCTGCCTCAGAAGGCAGTGGAGGCCAATTCTCTCGATGCTTTCAAGAAAGAGTTAGATAGAGCTCTTAAAGATAGCTGAGACAAGGGATATGGGGAGAAGGCAGGAACAGGGTACTGATTGTGGATGATCAGCCATGATCATATTGAATGGCAGTGCTGGCTTGAAGGGCCGAATGGCCTACTCCTGCATCTATTGTCTATTGTCTATTAAAACTCTTAGATTTTCCTTTTGCTTACCTGGATGACATACTTGTTGCCAGTGCATCCCAATTCAAACACATATCTCATTCCGTACACTTTTCAAGTGCTTAAACCAACACCAAATTCATTATTAACCCTGCTAAGTGCCAGTTTGGGCTATCAGCCACTTATTTTCTCAGTCATCCCATTTCCGCAGAAGGCTTGAAACCCTTCCCATCGAAAGTGGTTGCTGTTGTGGATTCCCCACACTCAAAAAAAATGACAGTTTTTAGGTATGGCTAATTCCTAACACCGCTTCAGTCCGCAAGCTGCTGAACTTGTGTTCCCCCTGCATAGTGGCTTAAAGGCAACACCCCTCATCAAGTGCTTGACTGGTCAGTGGATATGACCAGGGCATTTGATGATACCAAACAAGCTCTTTCCAATACAACCCTACTGGTGCACGCGCTCCCCAATCTGTAGCCATTGCTACCGATGCTTCAGACTCTGCTGTGGGTGCTGTGCAAAAACAGTTGGTTAGAGGCGTGTGTCAGCCATTTGCCTTCTCCATTCGGCAGCTCTGTCCCGCCCCCCAAAAGGAAGAACAGCATGTTTGGCCCTGAGCTTCTTGGTCTCTCTCTGGTTATTTGCCATTTTCTTTTTCTTCTAGGGGTTCGGCATTTCATAGTGTTTGCTGAGTTCAGAGTTTACAACTGATGTACAACATATCAAGGGAAAAAGTAACTGTGTGGCTGACTGCCTCTCACAATGAGTCATTGAGACCGTACACATAAGGGTTGACTATGCCGACATGGCAGCTGACCGAGCTTCTGATCGAAGGGTCCGGGCTTGCAGGACAGCAGTCACAGGCCAGCGGTTGGCTGGCTTTAAGTTCAGTGGAGCTGAGATTTCTCTCCTGTGCAATGTCTCAGCCTGCCACTCTTGCCCCATCATGCCCACAAACTGGAGACGGACTGTTTTCAGCTCCATACACGGCCATTGGCATCTTTTGAGGTCCCTGAGCACCAGTTTGACCATGTCAATGTGGACCCTGTTGGTCCATTTCCCCCTCCGAGGTTTCATGCACCTTCTTACCGTGGTGGACTGTACCATCAGATAGCCAGAGGTATCCCTCTAGCATTGAAGACGGCCACAGACATGGCTCAGATGTCTATCAGCATCCGGTCTGCTTTGTTCGGCACCCCATCTGATAGTTTCTCTGGCCGCGGGCCCCAATTCATATCAGACCTCAGGGCTGTGACGGCCCAGAACCTCAGCGTTCGGCTACATCACACCATGACTTATCAACCACAGTCCAATACCCCAGACGAGACATTTCACAGTTCCTTAAAGGCTGCTCTGGGGGCTTCCCTGACCAATTAGTGTTGGCATGATCGTCTCCCATAGGTCCTGCTGGGGCGCAGAACAGGGCTAAAAGAGGACCTGCAGTCGTCCACGGCTGAGTTGGTATATGGGCAGCCGTTACAAGTGCCAGATGATTTTACTCCTGACTCCACAACACTCTGGTTGGTCTCTCAACAGCCTCTCCACCCTCCTCAGTAAATTCAATTCCTTTACAGCTATTCCTATGCTCCACCATGGCATACAGCACGCTTGGGTTCCTGCTGGCCTTCATTCTGCCTTATTTGTTTTCAACTGCTGTGGTGCACAGCAAAATCCCCTTGGGCCCTCTTACGAAGGCCCATTCCACATTTTGGAATGGAGATAAATGACCTTTATCATAGTTAAGAGGGAGTAAACCTTATTGTGTTTCGGAAGATCACCTTAAACCAGCCCAGCAAGATATGAAGATGTCTGCTATCATGAATCTGTCATCACAACATGACCATAGCGTGTCAGTACACCCCTGAATGAGCCAGAGGCACCTGCTGTTTCTCCGCCCATGGAACATAGGACCCGAGACGGGCGGCTCATTAGGCTTCAGGCAGGCTCACACTGCAGGTTTTAGTGAATTCTGGGGTGAGGAGGCTGTGTAAGGTAACATAAAAAACCTGCAGCACAATACAGGCCCTTAAACATGTACTTACTTTAGAAATTACCTAAGGTTACCTATAGCCCTCTATTTTTCTCAGCTCCATGTACCTATCTAGGAGTCTCTTAAAAGACCCTATCGTATCCACCTCTACCACCATCGTCGGCAGCCCATTCCACGCACTCACCACTCTCTATGTAAAAATCTTACCGCTGACAGCTCCTCTGTACCTACTCCCCAGCACCTTTAAACTGTGCAATCTGGTGCTAGCCACTTCAGTCCTGGGAAAAAGCCTCTGACTATCAATGCCTCTCATCATCTTCTACATGTCTATCAGGTGACCTCTCATCCTCTGCCGCTCCAAGGAAAAAAGGCCGAGTTCACTCAACCTGTTTTCATAAAGCATGCTCCTCATCCAGGCAACATCCCTGTAAATCTCATCTGCACCCTTTCTATGGCTTCCACATTCTTCCTGTAGTGAGGTGACCAGAACTGAGCACCATACTCCAAGTGGGGCCTGACCCGAGTCTTATATAGCTGTAACATTACCTCTCGGCTCTTAAACTCAATCACACAGCTGATGAAGGCCAATGCATCATAAGCCTTCTTAACCATAGAGACAACCTACACAGCAGCTTTGAGTGTCCTATGGACTTGGACCCCAAGGTCCCTCTGATCCTCCACACTGCCAAGAGTCTTATCATTAATATTATATTCTGCCATCATATTTGACCCACCGAAATGAACCACCTCACACTTATCTGGCTTGAACTCCATTTGCCACTTCTCAGCCCAGTTTTGCATCCTATCAATGTCCTGCTGTAACTTTTGACAGCCCTCAAACACTCTCCACAACACCTCCAACCTTTGTGGCATCAGCAGATTTACTAACCCAACCTTCCACTTCCTCATGCAGGTCATTTATAAAAATCACAAAGTCAAGGGGTCCCAGAACAGACCCCTGAAGCACACCACTGGTCACTGACCTCCATGCAGAATATGACCCATCTACAACCACTCTTTGTCTTTCGTGGGCAAGCCAATTCTGGATTCACAAAGCAATGTCCCCTTAGATCTCATGCCTCATTACTTTCTCAATAAGCTTTGTATGGGGTACCTTATCAAATGCCTTGCTGAAATCCATATACTCTACTACTCTACCTTCATCAAAGTGTTTAATCACATCCTTAAAAAATTCAATTAGGCTTGTAAGGCATGACTTGACTTTCACAAAGCCACGCTGACTATTCCTAATCAAATTATACCTCTCCAAATGTTCATAAATCCTACCTCTCTGGATCTTCTCCATCAACTTACCAACCACTGAGGTAAGACTCACTGGTCTATAATTTCCTAGACTATCTCTACTCCCTTTCTTGAATAAGGGAACAACATCCGCAACTCTCCAAACCTCCGGAACCTTGCTGTCCCCATTGATGATGCAAAGATCATTGCCAGAGGCCCAGCAATCTCCTCCCTCACCTCCCACAGTAGCCTAGAGTACATAGTCAGTGGTGCTGTGAGGATTACATTCCTGGACTTCTCTAGTGCCTTTAACACCAACCAGCCCAGGATCTTAAGGCACAAACTAACGAAGATGGGAGTAGACTCACACATGGTGGCTTGGATAACGGACTACTTGACAGACAGACCTCAGTATGTGCAGTTGGGAGACTGTAGGTCTGACACGGTGGTCAGCAGCACAGGAGCGCCGCAGGGGACCGTGCTCTCTCTAGTCCTGTTCACCCCGTACACATCAGACTTCCAATATAACTCGGAGTCCTGCCATGTGCTGATGACACTGATGACACGGCCATAGTGGGGTGTGTCAGGAATGGTCAGGAGGAAGAGTATAGGAAACTGATACAGGACTTTGTGATATGGTGCAACTCAAACTACCTGCGTCTCAATATCACCAAGACCAAGGAGATGGTGGTGGACTTTAGGAGACCTAGGCCTCATATGGAGCCAGTGATCATTAATGGAGAATGTGTGGAGCAGGTTAAGACCTACAAGTATCTGGGAGTGCAGTTAGACGAGAAGCTAGACTGGACTGCCAACACAGATGCTCTGTGCAGGAAAGCACAGAGTCGACTGTACTTCCTCAGAAGGCTGGCGTCATTCAATGTTTGTAGGGAGATGCTGAAGATGTTCTATCGGTCAGTTGTGGAGAGCGCCCTCTTCTTTGTGGTGGTGTGCTGGGGAGGCAGCATTAAGAAGAGGGACGCCTCACGTCTTAATAAGCTGGTAAGGAAGGTGGGCTCTGTCGTGGGCACAGAACTGGAGAGTATGACATCGGTGGCAGAGCGGAGGGTGCTGAGTAGGCTACGGTCAATCATGGAAAACCCTGAACATCCTCGGCACAGCACCATCCAGAGACAGAGAAGCAGCTTCAGTGGCAGGTTGCTGTCAATGCAATGCTCCTCAGACAGGATGAAGAGATCATTACTCCCCAACGCCATTCAGCTCTACAATTCAACCACCAGGGGCAAGACATGTTAAGTGCCGGGGTTAGGACTGAGCTTAAGTTACCACTCAATGCACTTTAGTAAACAAATAGTTTAAAACTTTTTAAAAGCTACTTATTAATGCTTTTTGGGAGGGTGATTTTAGATGCATATCATATTTATACTGAGTTAAAGACTGTATGTAATTAGTTTTGCTACAATAAGTGTATGGGACACTGGAAAAATGTTGAATTTCCCCTTGGGGATGAATAAAGTATCTATCTATCTATCTATCTATCTCATCCGGTCCCGGAGACTTATCCAACTTGATGCTTTCCAAAAGCTCCAGCACATCCTCTTTCTTAATGTTTATGTGCTCAAGCTTTTCAATTCACTGTAAATCACCCCTACAATTGCCAACGCCTTTTTCCTTAGTCAATACTGAAGCAAAGTATTCATTAAGTACCTCTATTATCACCTCCAGTTCCATATACACTTTCCCATTGTCACACTTGATTTGTCCTATTCTCTCACATCTTATCCTCCTGCTCTTCACATACTTGTAGAATGCCTTGGGGTTTTCTTTAATCCTGCTAATTACACAGAAGTTATCAGTAGAATAGCTTTAATCCTTAACCAGAATAAAGCTAGTGTTTAATATTTAAAACTTTAAAGCATAGTTGGTGGAAACGTACAGAACTCACAACCATTGACATTGAGTTGGGGTTCACCTTAACACAGGGGTCCACAACCTTTATTGCACCACTGACCTTTTTAATATTCACAATATTTTTGCGGACTGGCCGATGGTGGGGGGGGGGTAGGTAGGGGTGTTAATCACAACCAAAATATAGGTGATAAGTCAACTATGAGTCATTTATAAGTGGCTAATACACTCAATTTCATTTCTAAAAGGGTTTATCTAATGAATTTAATATTAAACACACAGCACATATTTTCCACATATGAACATATAAAATCATTGCAACGCACCAGTGAGAGGACAAAGTGAAGGCCGGAGGTCCCCGTGCCAGGGCCACAGCAGTCGCAGTCCAGAGAGACCGACCGACCGAGCGAGGAGTGTGACAGATCGCATGCCCGCTCCCCTTGTGGCTAGGTAGAACCTATCAGCCGACAAAAGTTTGGCTTGAGGGATGACTTTCAGTGGATCGCAGCGAAGTAGCTGCTCTACTACCTATGAGTCCCTGAGCCCGAATTAGGTCGTCTGCGAATATTTCAGCACCAGGTTCCCCGCGAACAGTCGGTGTGGTAAACAGGTTTGGATGTGGCGCCCATCTGTCTGCACTCCAGGCCAGTAGCATTGGCACTTCTCACCGGCCGCACAAGGCGGCCGGTTACCCGAAGCCAACCAGTGATCCCTGGCGCTAGGGTATCACTGCGTTTAGGCAATTGATAACCTCACATGGGTAATGACTTCATGTGCGCAATGACCTCGTGTGCATTCAACAGTGGGAGTGACAGGGAATGAGGAAAGGTGCAGCTGACTCATATTGTTTCATCTCACCAAATCATGTCATTCCTCGCGGCCTGGTAGCACATCTTTGCGGCCCGGTACCGGTCCGCAGCCCAGTGGTTAGGGACCACTGCTTTAACAGGCTGGTCTGACGTGATGACATTATTACATGAAGTTCTGTTACCATGTTTTAGCTGAGCTGTTACAACTTTTCTTAGACATAAAACAACTTATTTATGAAAGCCTATAGCAACATTTAAGAGACGTTTGGATAGGTACCTGGATGGAAGGGGTATGGATTGCTGAGGTCTGGGTGCAGGTCGATGGGAGTAGGCAGAATAATAGCTTGGCATGGACTAGATGGGCTGAAAGGCCTGTTTATGCACTTGTAGTGCTCTATGACACTATGGATCCATAAGGTTGCAGATCAGAGTCCCTCCTTCCATCAACAATACTTGTTTTATAGGAATCACATGACCATTATGTGAATTAGCCACTGGAACATTGTGATTAAGTTCCATGATCGGTTCTGCCGTGCCTTAAGCTAAATCTCCACCCTGGCAGATTGCGAGTTTTATTTCACACAGTTAAATACCATTGCTGTCTGTAAGGAGCTTGTACGATCATGTACATGTGCACATATGACAAATGGGGTTAATCTTAATGTTAATCCTTATCTTTAACAAAAATGGTCTGAAGTTATAGATGAAAGAAAGATCAATGAGTTTTCCCCTGACCTTTGGTCAGGATTACACAGAAGTTATTAGTAGAATGGCTTTAATCCTTAACCAGAATAAAGCAAATGTTTAATATTTAAACCTTTAAATCATAAATATTTACAGCAAAAATTGAGACCATGCCAGCAGAAGATGAGCTGATAAAACGTATGGTAGGATCTAACAGATGTTAAATTCATTTACAGCCTTGATCTGGTATTGGGAAATGAACCTGGTCAAGCTGAACACCTGAAATCTTCCTACATTTCATTAGGTACATACACTTGTACACCTGCTTGTGAATGCAAATATCTGTTCAGCTGGGCATGTGGCAGCAACTCAATGTATAAAAGCATGCCGACATGGTCAGGAGGTTCAGCTGTTGAGACCAAACGTCCGAATGGGGAAGAAATGTGATCTAGATTACCTTGACCATGGTGTAGTAATTGGTGCCAGATGGGGTGGTTTGAGTATCTCAGAAACCACTGATCTCCTGGGGTTTTCACACACAGCAATCTCTCGAGCAGATAGTGGTGTGAAAAACAAAAAAAATAAAACAGTGAGCTGCAGTTCTGTGGGAAAAAACACCTTGTAATGAGAGAAGCCAGAGGAGAATGATCAATGACTGGTTCAAGCTGACAGCAAGGTGACAGTAACTCAAATAACCACATGTTACAATAGCGGAGTGCAGAAGAGCATTTCTGTATGCACAGCAGGTCAAATTTGAGGTGACTGTGTTACAGCTGCAAGAGACCGTAAACAAACATGCACTCAGTGGCCACTTTATTAGGTACTGGGCTTAGTTCAGTAATGACCATCGGGGTGGAGTTTTGATAGTCCGGTCTTTATGTGGCTCCGATCCACCCTTGTGTTGTCTCTTCAGTTTCTCTTCAAGGGGCAATAAATCCTGAAATCAGTTGTTTGCGTGCCTCATTCAGCAATCAAGTCCACATTGATCATGAAACATCCATTTACACACAAGATATAGATAGATTGTGCAGCTAATGTCTCTTCCCAATGATCAACATCCATAGGTCCCTCAAAGTTGCCACACAAGTTGATAGAGTGATTAAGAACCCATATGATATGTTGGTCTTCATTAGTCACGGATTGAGTTCAAGAGCCATGAAGTATGTTACTTACTTACACCTACTGGAGCATGGACTGTCAGCAGCAGTTCACCAGAGTCCTTTGCCCTGGGCGAGTCTTTCACGTTGTCCCCAGGTGTAGCCCATCTTCGAAGATCTTTCCTCTCCCCGGAACAAGGTCATTGGAGCTTCTGTTGGCACTCCTGTACCTCTGTTTCTTCTACAGGATAGGGCTGCTTGCCCCATGCCTCCTCTTGCAGCCAGGCTTGGGACTGTCCATGGCAATGTAGCTTCATAAAAATCTGGTCAGACAACACTCAGAGTATTGTGTTCAGTTCTGGATACAGGAAGGTTGTGCAAGCTTTACAGAGGATGCAGAGATTTACCAGGATGCTACCTGGATTGGAGAGCATGTCTAAGGAAGATAGTCTGAGCAAGCTAGGGCTTTACCCTTTGGTGCAAAGTGACTTGAAATAAGTGTACAAGGTGATAAGGGGCATAGGTAGAGTGGATGGCCAGAGAATTTCTCCCAGGACAAAATCTATTAATATGAATGGGCCCAATCATGCACGCACACTCAGATGTCTCCCAAACCCCAGGACAGGCTGCCTCTGGGCCTCCAGCCTCCATTGGACTGGTGGGCTCACAGAGGTCTGACCTCTGACTTCCCCAGTGGGACTCGCCAATCCAGGGGTTGGCTTTGGATTGGTTCAAAAGCCTAATGGTTGAAGGGAAGTAGCTGTTCTTGTTCACAGAGGTGAGTCTAAATGTAAAAGGCATGGGTTTAACTGAGAAAAGGGATACGTTAGTGAGCTTATTGAGGGAGTGATAAAGTTAGAAACAACTACGTTTGTAGATGTATGATTATGTGATTACATGAACAGGCGGCAAGGCGTCATCTGTGGAGAGAGAAGCCAGTCAACATTTCAGGTCGGTAACCTCTTTTCAGAACTTCAGAGAGTGGGATTAGAGCAGAGCTGGGTTAAGATATAAGAACATAGAGAGTCATAGTGCCATTGAACCACAGTACTCTAAAACTCAGAAACAAGCCCTTCAGCCCAACTAGTCTATGCTGAACTATTATTCTGCCTCATCTCATCGACCTGCACCCAGACCATAGTCCTCCTATCTCCTCACATCCATGTACCTAGCCAAATTTCTCTAAAATGTTGTTGAAATCAAACTCACATCCATCATTTCTGCTGGCAGCTCGTTCCACACTTGCACCAAACTCTGAGTGAAGAAATTGCCCTGCATATACACTTAAACATTTTCCCCTTCACCTTTAACCCATGACCTCTAGTTGTAGTCCTACCCATCCTCAGTGGAAAAAGCCTGCTTGTATTTATCCTATTTATACCCCTCATAGTCTGTATACCTCTATCAAAATGTTCCCACAACCAATGGACTCACTTTCAAGGACTCCATCACATGCTCATGATATTTAGTGCCTATTCATTTGTTATTATTCTTTCTTTATATAAATGCAGAGTTTGTTGTCTTCCACATTCTGGTTGAAGCCCAAGTTAGGGAGTCTTTTGTTAATTCTGTTATGGTTATCATTCTATTGATTTATCGAGTATGCCCACAAGGAAATGAAGGGTTGTATATGATAACATGTATGTACTTTGATAATAAATTTACTTTGAACTTTGAAATCACCCCTCATTTTTCTGCGCTCTAGGGAATAAAGTCCTACCCTATTGAATCTTCCCCTATACCTCAAGCCCTCAAGTCCTGCAAACATCCTTGTAAATTTTCCCCGAAATCAGATCAGGTAATAAGGAGCATGAGAGGCTGCTACACTGGATGTGTTATTCCAGCATTTCTGCTTCCTGTTTCAGACTCCAGCAGCTGAACTTTTATTTATTTTCCAAAATTCTATTACAGCAGCACGGCAACACATCATTTTACAGCACCAGCAGTCAGGGTTCAATTCCCACCCCGTCTGTAAGGAGTTTTTGTACATTCTTCCATGATTGCATGGGTTTCCTCCTGGTGCTCCAGCTTCCTCCCACATTCCAAAGATGTATAAATTTCACTGTTTTGATAATTCAATGTAACATGTGACAATTAAAGCTAATTTTCCTTCTTGCTTTCTTTCTAGACTTGTGAGACACCACAGTATAGCAGTGATGAGGAAGTGGAAAGTAGCCAGTAGGTATGATCTATAAATAGAGGAAACTAGGGTTAGCATTGCAGGCAGGCAATCTTACCTCAGAATGGCCAGTTTCTATCACGAACTGGAAAGACTGGTTATCTGAAATAGCTGAGCAGAAGATGAAATGCTGGCCCTTGAGTTAACAATGGGCTTGGACAGAACAGAGTGAGAGGATAAAGACAGAGGCATCAGAGTGGCAGAGGTATAGGGAATGAAAATGACAGATGAAGTGGAAATTTGGACAGATTAACATTTTAGTAGAAATACCAGGCACCACGAAGTGAATAATGGACTGAATCAAAGAGACTAAAGACTAGTTTATTGTCACATGTGCATTAAAATACATAGTGAAATGCACCCTTTGAATCAGTAACCAAAACAGTCCAAATCTGCGCCGTGGGCAGCTCCAAGTGTTACCACGCTTCAAATGCCAACATAGCAAACTCATGATCTACTGATCCCAACTTGAGTGTCTTTAGGACGTGGGAAGAAACTGGAAGACCTGGGGAACTCCGTGTTGACTCAGGGAGAATGTACAAGCTCCTTACAGTAGGGGTGGGAATTGAAACCTAATTGCTGTCACTGTAAAGAGCCGTGCTAACCTTTGCACTACCATGCCACCAATGTGTTATCACCTGTTACAAATGTCAAATCCAAAGTAGATGACAAACAAGAGAAAATCAGCAGATGCTGGCAATCCGAGCAACACACACACAATGCTGGAGGAACTCAGCAGGCCAGACAGCATCCAGGAAAATGTTTCCTTAAACATTTTGGCCTCTCCAAAAACTCAACATCTTTCCTGTAATGGGGTGACCAGAAATGAATGCAATACTGCAGATGCGGTCTAACCGGTGCTTTATAAACACAGAACAGCCAGCACAGTAGAGGCCTTTGGGCCTACACTGTTGTGCCAACCATTTAACCTACTAAGGTCAATCTAGCCCTTCCCTCCCACACAGCCCTCCACTTTTCCTTCATCCATGTACTTACTTAAGAGTCTCTTAAATGTCCCTAATGTATCTGCCTCTATCACTACCATTAATGCACCCATCACTCTCTGTGGAGAAAACCTATCTCTGAAATCCTCCTTATATTTTCTACCAAGCATCACAAAATAATGCCCTCTCTTATTAGATATATCTGCCCTGGGAAAAAGTCCCTGGCTGTCATATCTGTCTATGCCTCTTATCATCTTATACACAAAGACCCCGAGTGATGACGGCAACCTTGAGGGATCTATGGACGTGGATTGATCGGTCGCTGCATATAGTCCCTAGTGTACAGCTGAATGGTAGAGACCATGGTGAGGGTGGCATTGATGGGAATGCTGGGAGAAAAAATTGATTTGGTGTTGCCTTAGTGATGATGGTCAGTACAGATTCAACGGGCTGAAGGGTTTGATTCTGAGCTGTCGTCATTTAACTCTATAAGCAGAATGAGTAACATAGAACATAGTAAACTACAGGCCCTTCGGTCCACAATGTTGTGCTGACCATGTTGAAAGAGTTGCAGAGAAGGTTTACAAGGATGTTGCCAGGACTTGAGACACTGAGTTACAGAGAAAGGTTGAATAGGTTAGGACTATTCCCTGGAGCGTAGGAGAATGAGGGGTGATTTGATAGAGGTGTATAAAATTATGATGGATATAGATAGAGTGAATGCAAGCAGTCTTTTTCCACTGAGGTTAGGGGAGAAAAAAAAGAAGTCATAGGTTAAGGGTGAAGGGGGAAAAGTTTAAAGGGAACATTGGGGGGGGGGACTTCTTCACATAGAGAGTAGTGGGAGTGTGGAATGAGCTGCCAGATGAAGTGGTGAATGTGGGCTCACTTCTGACATTTAAGAAAAACTTGGACAGATATATGGATGAGAGAGGTTTAGAGGGATATGGCCCAGGTGCAGGTCAGTAGGACAAGGCAGAAAAATGGTTTGGCACAGCCAAGAAGGGCCAAAAGGCCTGTTTCTGTGCTGTAATGTTCTATGTAACCTCCTCTAGAAACTGCCAAGAATTTCCCTAACTCATAGCCCTCTATTTTTCTAATCTCCACATACCTATCTAAGAGTCTCTTAAAAGACCCTATTGTATCTGCCTCCACCACCATTGATAGCAGTGCATTCTACATACCCTCTACTCAGTGTGCGAAAAACTCACCCTGACATCCCCTCTGTACTACTTGCAAGCACTTTAAAACTATGCCCCCTCATGTTAGCCATTTCAGCCCTGGAAAAAATCCTCTGGCTATCCACATGATCAATGCCTCTCATCATCTGTCAGGTCATCTCATTCTCTAAGGAGAAAAGGCGAAGTTCACTCAATCTATCCTCATAAGGCATATTCTCCAATACAGATAACATCCTTGTAAATCTCCTCTGTACTCTCTCTATAGTATCCTTTCTTTCTTTCTCAATCTTTTTATTATTATTAATAATGTGGACAAAATACAAATGAGATATTAATAAAAAAATTACAAAACATACAAATTCCATTACAGATGAAAAAAGACTTAAACAATAGTTACAGTATAAATGGGTTTACCAAGACATAAACCATACAGTATATGTATGAACATGGTAAGTCTAGATATTTCATAATATATGATATAAAAAAACAGAAAAAAGAAAAAATATATATAATGCAAAATTAACTAATCTGCTAATCTAATGACTAATAAAGAAGAAAAAAGAAGCAAAAAAAAAGAAAAAAAAGAAACTTTGGGAGAAAAAAAAAGGGCTGTTTATAATATCTCACAAGAATAAATAATCATCAATATCGTCACCTCTGGTCCTCTCAACATACATAAGCTAAAAGCTGGAAAGTCAAATAAACTTGGAACGGGGTCATATTACATCATATGAAAATATTGAATAAATGGTCTCCATATCTTTTCAAATTTAATAGAAGTATCAAAACCACCATTTCTAATACTCTCTATAGTATCCACATCCTTCCTGTGGTGAGGTGACCAGAATTGAACACAGTACTTAAAGTAGGGTCTGACCAAGGTCTTATATAGCTGTAACATGACCTCACAACTCCAGAATTCAATCCCACAGTTGACAAATGTCAACACACCAAATGCTTTCTTAACAAAACTGTCAATCTGCACAACAGTTTTGTGTGTCCTATGGACATAGACCCCAAGATCTCTCAAAAGCTCCAGCACATCCTCTTTCTTAATGTCTATATGCTCAAGCATTTCATTCTGCTGTAAGTCAACCCCACAATTGCCAAGGTCCTTTTCCTTGGTGAATACTGAAGCAAAGTATTCAGTTAATATCTCTGCTACCTCCTCCAACTCCATGCGCACAATTCCACTATCGCACCACATTTCTCACAGCTCATCTTCTTGCTCTTCTTGTAGATGGCCTTGAGGTTTTCCTTGATTCTACTAACCAATGCCTTCTCATGGCCCCTTCTAGCTCTCCTAAATTCATTTATAAGCTCTTCCCGGGTGACCTTGTAATTTTATAGAGCTCTATCAGTACTTAGTTTCTTAAACCTTTTGTAAGCTTTTCTTATCTTCTTAACTAGAGTTTCCACATCCTTTGTTCACCACGGTTCTTTTACCCAACCATCCTTTCCCTGCCTCAGTGGAACACATTCTTCGATGTTTCTGTTACTATGGGGGGGGGGGGGTCTATAAAAAACACCCAGTAGAGTTTTTGACCCTTTCCTGTATCCACGCACATTGACTCCGTAGGTAATCCCTCCATGACTTCCTTATTTTCTGCGGCCATGACACTATCACTGATTAACAATGCCACACCCTCACCTCTCTTGCCTCCCTCTCTGTCATTCAGAAACATCTAAAGTCTGGCACACTCAGTAGCCATTCCTGCTCCTGAGACATCTCTGTTTCTGTCATGGCCACAACGTCAAAGATCCACATATTGATCCACACTCTGTTCATCTGTCTTGTTTATGATACTGCTTGCATTAAAATAGACACATCTCAAACCATCTGGCTGAGTCCATTTTTGCTCTTTCATCTGCCTATCCTTCCTCACAAACTCCCGACAAGCTGTCTCTACTTGTGCGCCAGCCAGCCCATCCTCTGTCTCTTCACTTCAGTTCCTATCCCCCTGCAAATCTAGTTTAAACCCTTCCCGATGGCATTAGCAAACCTCCCTATCGGGATATAGGTCCCCTTCGGATTCAAGTGCAATCCATCCTTTTTGTACAAGCCATAACTGCCCCAGAAGAGGTCCCAATGATCCAGAAATCTGAATCCCTGCCCCCTGCACCAATCCTTCTGCCACGCATTTATCCTCCACCTCACTCTATTCCTATACTCATTGTCGTGTGGCACAGGCAGTAATCCTGAGATTACAGCCTTTCAGTTCCTGTTTCTCAACTTCCTTCCTAACTCCCTGTATTCTGCTTTCAGGACCTCCTCCCTTTTACTACCTATATCGTTGGTACCAATATGTGCCATGACCTTTGACTGCTCACCCTCCCATTTCAGAATGTTGTGAACGCAATCAGAAACATCCCGGACCCTGGCACCAGGTAGGCAAGCTACCATCTGTGTTTCTTCTTTGTGCCCACAGAATCACCTATCTGTCCCACTAACTATAGAGTCCCTTATTACTGCTGCCATCCTCTTCTGTTCCCTACCCTTTTGAGCCACAGGGCCAGACTCAGTGCTATAGGCACGGCCACTGTTGCTTCCCCCAGGTACAGTACTCAAAATGGAGTACATATTGTTAAAGGGGATGGCCACAGGGGTGCTCTCCACTACCTGGAGAGCTCTTCCTTCCCTCTCCTGGCAGTCACCCGTCTCCTTGGCCCTGGTGTAACAACCTGCCTGTAGCTCCTATCGATCATCTCTTTACTTCCCTTAACAAGCCAAAGTTCATCAAGCTACAGCTCCAGTTCCTTAACTCAGTTTCTGAGGAGCTGTAGCTTGAAGCTCCTTGCACAGATGTGGTCATGAGGGAGGCCGGAAGTCACCCTGATATCCCACATCTGACACCCAGAGCAGAAAACTGGCCTTGCAGTCATACCCACTAATCTTAAGTTAGAGGAAAGAAGAGATATAAAACCATAAGATAAAGGAGCAGAAGTAGGCCACTCAGCTCATCGAGTCTACTCCGCCATTCAATCATGGGCTGATTCAATGCTTCCAGTCATCCCCACTCCCCTGCCTTCTCCCCCATTCCCTTTGATGCCCTGGCTAATCAAGAACCTATCTGTCTCTGACTTAAATGTGCCTAGTGACTTGGCCTCCACAGCCACTCGAGGCAACAAATTCCACAGATTCACCACCCTCTGATTAAAGTAATTTCTCCGCATCTCTGTTCTAAATGGACGTCCTTCAATCCTGAAGTCATGCCCTCTTGTCCTAGACTCCCCTACCATGAGAAATAACATTGCCAGATCTAATCTGTTTAGGCCTTCTAACATTCGGAATGTTTGTATGAGGTCCCCCTCATTCTCCTGAACTCCAGGGAACATAGTCCAAGAGCTGCCAGATGTTCCTCATACGGTAATCCTTTCATTCCTGGAATCATTCTCGTGAATCTTCTCTGAACCCTCTCCAATGTCAGAATATCCATTCTAAAATAAGGAGCTCAAAACTGCATATAAACTCCAAGTGTGGTCTCACGAGTGCCTTATAGAGCCTCAACATCACATCCCTGCTCTTATGTTCCATACCTCTAGAAATGAATGCCAACATTGCATTAGCCTTCGTCACCACTGACTCAACCTGGATGTTAACCTTTAGGGTGCCCTGCACAAGGGCTCCCAAGTCCCTTTGCATCTCTGCATTTTGAATTCTCTCCCACCTGAATAATAGTCTGCCCATTTATTTCTTCCACAAAAGTGCATGACCATACACTTTCCAACATTGTATTTTATTTGCCACTTCTTTGCCCATTCCCCTAAACTATCTAAGTCTCTCTGCAGGCTCTCTGTTTCCTCAGCTCTACCCACTCCTCCACCTAGCTTTGTATCATCAGCAAATTTAGCCACAAATCCATTAATCTCATAGTCCAAATCATTGACATACATCATAATATTCAGCGATCCCAACACTGACCCCTGTGGGACTCCACTGGTAACCGGCAGCCAGTCAGAATAGGATCCCTTTATTCCCACTCTGTTTTTGGCTGATCTGCTGATCAGCCAATGCTCCACCCACGCTAGTAACCTCCCTGTAATTCCACGGGTTCTTATCTTGCTAAGCAGCCTCCTGTGCGGCACCTTGTCAAGGGCCTTCTGAAAATCCAAGTACATCACATCTACTGCATCTCATTTGTCTACCCTGCTTGTAATTTCCTCAAAACATTGTAGTAGGTTAGTCAGGCAGGATTTTCCTTTCAGGAAATCACGCTGGCTTTTGGCCTGTCTTGTCATGTGTCTCCAGGTACTCTGTAATCTCATCCCTAACAATCGATTCCAACAACTTCCCAACCACTGATGTCAGGCTAACAGGTCTATAGATTCCTTTCTACTGCCTTCCACCCTTCTTAAATAGCGGAGTAACTTTTGCAATTTTCCAGTCACAAGATACAATGCCAGAATCTATCAATTCTTGAAATTCTTGTTAATGCTTCTGCAATCTCACTAGCTACTTCCTTCAGAACCCAAGGGTGCATTCCATCAGGTCCAGAAGATTTATCCACAGTCAGACTATTAAGCTTCCTGAGCACCTTCTCAGTCGTAATTTTCACTGCACAAACTTTACTTCCCTGACAGTCTTGAATGTCCGGTATACTGCGGATGTCTTCCACTGTGAAGACTGATGCAAAACACACATTCAGTTCCTCTGCCATCTCTGCAATATCTCCAGCATCATTTTCTATTTGTCCTATATCTACCCTCAAATCTCTTTTACTCTTTATATACTTAAAAAAGCTTCTAGTATCTTCTTTGATATTAGTCACCAGCTTCCTTTCATAATTCATATTTTTCTTCCTAATGACCCTCTTAGTTTCCTTCTGTAAGTTTATAAAAGCTTCCCAATCCTCTATCTTCCCACTAGCTTTAGCTTCCTTGTATGCCCTCTCTTTTGCTTTTACTTTGGTTCTGACTTCACTTGTCAGCCACAGTTGTGTCCTTCTTCCCTCTGAAAAGTTCTTCGTATTTTGAATATACCTGTCTTGCACTTCCCTCATTTTTTGCAGAAACTCCATCCATTGCTGCTCCGCTGTCCTTCCTGCTAGTGTCCCTTTCCAACCAACCTTGGCCAGTTACCCTCTCATGCCATTGTAATTCCCTTTATTCCACTGAAATACCAACACATTGAATTTACTTTCTCCTTCTCAAGTTGCAAAGTGAGCTCAGTCATATTGTGATCACTGTTCCCTAAAGGTTCCTTAACCTTAAGCTCTCTTATCACCTCTGGATCACTGCACAATACCCAGTCCAGCACAGCCGATTCCCTAGTGGGCTCAACAACAAGCTGTTCTAAAAAGCCATCGCTTATACATTCTACAGTTTAGAGCATTACACAATGCATCAAGGTCATCCAGGGTCGAAGAATAACAAAGCAGAGCAAAATGTAACAGCTACAGAGAAAATACAATGCAGTTGGGCAATAAAGTGCAAAGTCATAATGATATAGATTGAGAAGTCAGGAGTCCAAGTTATCGTACTAGGGAACTATTTAATAATCTTTAAACAGTGGGGTCGAAGCTGTTCTTGAGCCTGGTGGTACGTGCTTTCAGGTTTTTGTATCTTCTGCCCCATGGGAGAGGGGAGACGAGAGAATGTCCTGGTGGGGGTGGGGGGCGGGGTAGGGTCTTTGATTATGCTGGCTGCTTTACTGAGACAGTGAAAAGTGTAGAGAGAGTCTATGGAGGGGAAGCTGGCTCCTGTGATGTGCGAGAGATGTCTGGGTGTCCAGTTTCCTTCAATATTCCAAAGATGTACGGGTAGGGTTAGTAAGTTGTGGCCATGTTATGTTAGTGCTGGAACTGTGGCGACCCTAGTGGGCCGCCCAGTATTGATTTGATTTGATGTAAATGATGCATTTCAATGTATGTTTCCATGTACAATAAGCTTTATTTTTAGTTTTATTTAGAGACACAGAATGGTAACAGGCCCAATGGGCACCTGCCACCCAGCTACACAATGTGACCAATTAACCTACTAACCCGTGCAGCTTTGGAATGTGGGAGGAATGCGGAGCACCTGGAGGAACTCAAAGTTCAAAGTAAAAGTATTATCAAAGTACATATGTATCATCAGATTCAGCCATGGGAATCATTTTCTTGTGGGCATACTCAACAAATCTACAATAGAATAATAATCTAAATAGAATCAATGAAAGACCGCACCAACTTTGACACTCAGTGTGAAAAATACAACAAACTGCAAATATGAAAAGAACAAAATAATAATAATAAGTGAAATAAGCACTAAGTGTAAAAACATGCGATGAAAGGCCCTTGAAGTGAGTTCATTTGTTGTGGGAACATTTCAACGATGAGGCAAGTGAAGGTTCAAGAGCCTGATAGTTGAGGGGTAATAACTGTTCCTGACCTGGTGGTGTGAGTCCTGAGGCTCCTGTACTTTCGTCCTGATGGCAGCAGCAAGAAGAGAGCGTGACCTGGGTGGTGGCAGTCACTGGATGTTGCTTTCTTGTGAAAGCATTTCATGTTGATGTGCTCACTGGTGGGAAAGGCTTTACTTGTGATGAAATAGGCCGTGCACTACTTTTCGTTGGACTTTCTATTCAAGGACTTTGGTGTTTCCATACCAGGCTATGATGCAGCCAGTCAATGTACTCTCCACCACACATCTCTAGAAGTTTGATAAAGTTTTAGATGTCATGCCAAATGTTGGCAATCTCCTAAGGAAGTACAGGCACTGTCGTGCTTTCTTCATAATTGTATTTACATGTTGGGCTTAGGACAGGCCTCTGAAATGATAACACCAAGGAATTTAACATTGCTGACCCTCTCCACATCTGATCCCCTGATGAGGACTAGCTCATGGACCTTCCTTTTACTCCTCCAGAAGCCAGCTCCTTGGTCTTACTGACATTGAGCAAGAGGCTGTTGCTGTGACATCACTCAGCCAGATTTTCAATCTCCCTCCTATATACTGACTCATCATCACCTTTGATTATGGCTATGCCAATGGTGCCATCAGCAAACTTAAATATGGCATCGGAGCTGTGTTTAGCCACACAGTCATATGTGTAAAACGAGTAGAAAGGGGGCTAAGCACACAGACTTATGGTGCACCTGTTGTTGCCACTGGGGTCCTACTGCCCTGGTATAGGACAACGTCATACAGCTGCATCTCAACGCAATGCGGCACTCACTCGGCCATAAGACCATGAGACAGAGGAGAAGAATTAAGCCGTTTGGTCCATCAGGTGTGCTCCACAGCCTGTGATTCTGACCTGGATTATTAAACCAAGTGCTGGATTTCTGCATGAAGACACAAATCTCATGCTTAGAAGGGAAGGATTTAAAACTGAGTCACATAGCCTAGGTAACAGGAAAGGGAGTGTCACACATTTGCTTGTTAAGTTAAGAATAATGCAGATGCAATGCATGATTTGGCAGTTTCAGTCATTAGTCAGGCATAATTCCTCATGGATTGTTTAGAATACATGAGAGGTTTGAACATGCGGTCACCCATAGAATGCAAATACACATGGTCTCAACGCACACAGAACGCTGGTGGAACTCAGCAGGTCGCTCAGCATCTATGAAGGGGAATAAAGTGTTGTTGTTTCAGGTCAAGACCTTCCATCAGGTGTGGAAAAAAAGAGGGAAGAAGCCAGAATAAGGAGGTGAGGGGAGGGAAAGCTGGCAGGTGGCAGGGACGGTGGGTGGGGGATGAATTATCCTCTGGGAGGAGATGGGTGCGAAAGGAATTTGACAGGAGTGGAGAGTGGGTCATGGGAGAAAAGGAAGAAGGAGGGGCACCGAAAGGAGGTATGGAAAAGAGAAAGAGTAAGAGGGGAGCCAGAGTGAGGAATGTAAAAAGAGAGAAGGGGAGGTGGGAGAAATTACCAGAAGCAAGAGAGTTTGATGCTCATGCTCTCCACCCTGAGGGTGTTTAGATTCATTAGTCAATGGGCATAATTGGACTGAGTGGGCTCACTGGGTCAGAATAGCTTGTTGTAATGACGTGATCTGAGTGGACAGTATGAAAAACAGGTTTTTCACTGCATCTCAGTATACGTGACAATAATAAACCAATTCCATTCCAATTCAAAGATTATTGCCAAACTCTTACTCATTACATGAAACAAGATCCAAAGTAACCTTCCCCTCAGTGATTTCCTCAAGGTACCAATCTCTAAAAGCACTCAAATTGATTCCATTATGTATTCTATATTAGTCATCTTGAAATGTATCTTAAAGTCTCCCATAAATACTGCCACAGGTATCTTTTAATTTCCTGAGAAATGCTACACCCAATACCACAGCTGGCTTCAGCTGACTCTTACTAATGTTTTTTTTTTAAATCTGGCTCAATCCAGACTGATTCAGATTCTGTGATCTATTAATTATTATTTATTACACCTGCCTGCTCCTTTATTAATAGTGCCCCAGCAATGGGTATTGGAGTGGAGTTACGTCTCTACTGCTAGTCTGCAGGTCAGTCTAGAGCAAGGTGTAACATCTGCTTATCATTCCCCCCCCCCCCCCGGATCAGGGTCACCCTAAGACATAGGAGCAGGTGGGGGACGGCCGTATGAGCAGTTGGGGAAGATCATAAGTCCTGGTTATGCAACCACTGACACCAGGCGGACAATCTCTGAAGAGTGTTGATAATGGCTGGGTTCTCCCGTCTTGTAAAGACACTGCCCAGAAGAAGGCAATGGCCAACCACTTCTGTAGAAAACTTTGCCAAGAATAATCATGGCACTGGATCATGTTCGCCTACGCGTACAACACGACACTTAATGATGACAACACAGCACCTTCACACATTGCCATATTTTCCTTCCTCTCATTACCATCATCGTGTAACACGAAAGAGTTCTATCTAATTGGAACAACACATCTGCACTCTCGCACTCAGACCATGTGAAAACAGGTGGGATTATTCATGGTCGGCACAGGCATCGTGGGCTGAAAGGCCTGTTCCTGTGCTGTACTCTTCTGTTCTTAAAACCCATTGAAGCATTTGCTGATTCGATGTACTTGGACTTTCAAAGGGCTTAAGACCATATGCTATACACTCAGTGGCCACTTCGTTAGGTAAACCCGTACACCTGCTCATTAATGCAGATATCTAATCAGCCAATCATGTGCCAGCAGCTCAATGCATAAAGACATGCAGACATGGTCAAGAGGTTCAGTTGTTGTTCAGACCAAACAGCAGAATGGGGAAGAAATGTGACCTCAGTGAATTTGATCGTGGAATGATTGTTGGTGCCAGACAGGGTGGTTTGAGTATCTCTGAAACTCCTGGAATTTTCATGCATAACACTCTCCAGAGTTTAAAGAGAATAGTGTGAAAAACAAAAAAGAGAGAAACATTCAGTGAGCGACAGTCTTGTGGGTGAAAACACCTTGTTACTGAGAGAGGTTAGAGGAGAATGGCCGGACTGGTTCAAGCTGACAGGAAGGCGACAGTAACTCAAATCACCACACGTTACAACAGTGTATGCAGAAGAGCTTCTCTGAATGCACAACACATCAAACCCTTGAAGTGGATGGGCTAAAGCAACAGAAGACTATGCCAGGTTTTACTCCTATACCTAATAAAGTGGCCACTGAGTGTTGGACTAGAATTCATCCATCTGACCCATTGAGCCTGCTCCCCTATTCAATCATGGCTGACTTTTAAAACCACATTTTCTCTCCCTTCTCCCCGTAATCCTTAACACCCTTACCAATGAAGAACCTATCAAACTCTGCCTTAAATGACTTGTTCTCCAGTCCCCTCTGTGGTAATGAATTCCATAGAATCACCACTCTCTGGATGAAGAAAATCCTCCTCATCTCAGTTTTGAAAGCACATACCTTTACTCTGATGAGGTATCCTCAGATCTTAGCACCCTGGGAGGCATTGATTAAGACCTTGAATAATGAAATTAGAACACAATGTTTTTGAAAAGTTTGATCACTATCTTATATTTTAAATGTACTTTAAAAAAATGTTGGAAGCTTCAATAACATTCAGAGTTTGATAGAGCTAACAGTCAGCTAAAGCAATGCTTTCAGCTTAACTGTCTCAAATTTCTTTCCCAGCTCTTTTATGAGTGGGACTGAACTTCAGTCTCTTATGTGTCTATGTTAAGGTAATACCGCCTTCTTCCCCATTCCTCTCCAGTCCTGATAAAGGATCCCAGCCTGAAACTGACTCAGTATTCCCCTCTGTAGATGCTGCCTGACCTGCTGAGTTTCTCCAGCATTGTGTGTGCGTTGCTCTGGATTTGCAGCATCTGCAGAACCTCTCGTGTTTAACCTGCACATCGCTTTTTCATTACGCAGGATCACGTCCCTGATGATCACCTCCCCACTTTGACGTCGTTCATTATGTGCTGTGTCATTTGACGGGGCAATCTCGGTCTTTCCATGACCATGACCTGTTCTTGACAAACTTTTCTATTGAAGTGGTTTGCCGTCGGAATCAGAATCAGGTTTAATATCACCAGCATGCGTCATGAAATTTGCTAACTTAGCTGCAGCAGTACAATGCTATACATGATCAATACAGAAAAAAATTATAAATGAATTACAGATGTATATATAAGTACATTAAATAATTAAATTAAAATAGTGCAGAAGCAGAAATAATTAAAAAATGAGGTAGCATTCACAGGTTCATTGTCCATTCAGAAATCAGGAAGGGAAGAAGCTGTTCCTGAATGTTAATTGTGTGTCTTCAGGTTTCTGTACCTCCTTCCTGATGGTAACAATGAGAAGGGGGTGATTGGGGTTCTTAGTAATGGATGCCGCCTCTCTGAGTCACCGCTGCTTGAAGATGTCTTGGATACTATGGAGGCTAGCACCTATGACAGAGACAACTAACCTTACAACTTTCTGTAGATTCTTTTGATCCTGCATAGTAGCTCCCCCCACCAATACCAGCCCATGATGCAGCCTGTCAGAATGCTCTCCACAGTACATCTGTAGAAGTTTTCGAGGGTTTTAATTGACAAACCAAATCTCCTCAAACTCCTAATGAAATATAGCTGCTCTCTTTAAAGCTATGTTGGGACCAAGTTAGATCCTCAGAGATACTGACCCCAGGAACTTAAAATTGCCTTCTTCTGAATTCTGCCTTTATAAGAGGGGTGACACCAGCCATTAAATACTCTTCAGAGATTTTCTGCCTGGCGTCAGTAGTCACGTAACCAGGACTTGTGATATGACTCAGAAGGACAATAGACAATAGAGAGTAGGTGCAGGTGTAGGCTATTTGGCCCTTCTAGCCAGCACCACCATTCACTGTGATCATGGCTGATCATACACAGTCAGTACCCCGCTCCTGCCCTCTCCCCATATCCCTTGACCCCGTTATCTATAAGAGCTCTATCTAACTCTCTCTTGAATGCATCCAGAGACTTGGCCTCCACTGCCTTCTGGGGCAGAGCATTCTACATTTCCACCACTCTCTGGGTGAAAAAGTTTTTCCACGTCTCTGTTCTAAATGGCCTACCCCTTATTCTTAAACTGTGGTGTCTAGTTCTGGACTCACCCATCAACGGGAACATACTTCCTGCCTCCAGTGTGTCCAATCCCTTAATAATCTTATATGTTTCAATCAGATCCCCTCTCATCCTTCTAAATTCCAGTGTATACAAGCCCAGTCACTCCAATCTTTCAACATATGACAGTCCCGCCATTCCGGGAATTAACCTTGTGAACCTACACTGCACTCCCTCAATAGCAAGAATGTCCTTCCTCAAATTTGGAGACCAAAACTGCACACAATACTCCAGGTGGGGTCTCACCAGGGCCCTGTACAGCTGCAGAAGGACCTCTTTACTCCTATACTCAATTCCTCTTGTTATAAAGGCCAGCATGCCATTAGCTTTCTTCACTGCCTGCTGTACCTGCATGCTTGCTTTCATTGACTGATGTACAAGAACACCTAGATTTCATTGTACTTCCCCTTTTCCTAACTTGACTCAATTTAGATAGTAATCTGCCTTCCTGTTCTTGCCACCAAAGTGGATAACCTCACATTTATCCACATTAAACTGCATCTGCCATACATTTGCCCACTCACCCAACCTGTCCAAGTCACCCTGCATTCTCATAACATCCTCCTGACATTTCACACTGCCACCCAGCTTTGTGTCATCGGCAAATTTGCTAATGTTACTTTTAATCCCTTCATCTAAATCATTATGTATATTGTAAACAGCTGTGGTCCCAGCACCAAACCTTGCAGTACCCAACTGGTCACAGCCTGCCATTCTGAAAGGGACCCGTTAATCGTTACTCTTTGTTTCCTGTCAGCCAGCCAATTTTCAATCCATATCAGTACTCTGCCCCCAATACCATTTGCCCTAATTTTTCCTACTAATCTCCTTTGTGGGACTTTATCAAAAGCTTTCTGGAAGTCCAGGTACACTACATCCTCTGGCTCTCCCTTGTCCATTTTCATAGTTACATCCTCAAAAAACTCCAGAAGATTAGTCAAGCATGATTTTCCCTTCATAAATCCATGCTGACTTGGACTGACCCTTCTACTGCTATCCAAATATGTCGTAATTTCCTCTTTTATAATTGACTCCAGCATCTTTCCCACCACTGACGTCTGGCTAACCAGTCTATAGTTCCCTGTTTTCTCTCTTCCTCCTTTCTTGAAAAGTGGGACAACGTTAGCCACCCTCCAATCAGCAGGAACTGTTCCTGAATCGATAGAACATTGGAAAATGATTACCAATGCATCCACGATTTCTAGAGCCACCTCTTTAAGTACCCTGGGATGCAGACCATCAGGTCCCAGGGACTTATCAGCCTTCAGACTCAACAGTCTATCCAACACCGTTTCTTGCCTAATATAAATTTCCTTCAGTTCATCCTTTACCCTAGTTCCTTTGGCCACTATTACATCTGGGAGATTGTTTGTGTCTTCCCTAGTGAAGACAGATTTAAAGTACCTGTTCAACTCATCTGCCATTTCCTTCTTCCCCATGATAAATTCACCCGTTTCTGTCTTCAATGGCCCAATTTTGGGCTTAACTATTTTTTTGCTATTCACATACCTAAAGAAGCTTTTACTATCCTCCTTTATATTCTTGGCTGGTTTACCTTTGTACTTCATTTTTTCTTGGCGTATTGCCTTTTTTGTTATCTTCTGTTGCTCTTTAAAAGCTTCCCAGTCCTCTGGTTTCCCGCTCATCTTTGCTATGTTATACTTCTTCTCTTTTATTTTTATACTGCCTTTTACTTCCCTCGTCATCCACGGCTGCCCCTTACTCCCCTTAGGATCTTTCTTCCTCTTTGGAATGAACCGATCCTGCACCTTCTGCATTATTCCCAGAAATACCTGCCATTGTTGTTCCACTGTCTTCCCTGCTAGGGTATTGTTCCATTGAACTTTGGCCAGCTCCTCCCTCATAGTTCCATAGTTCCCTTTGTTCAACTGTAATACTGACACATCCGATTTTCCCTTCTCCTTCTCAAATTGTAGGTTAAAATATCATATTATGGTCACTACCTCCTAATGGTTCCTTTACCTCGAGGTCCCTGATCAAATCCGGTTCATTGCACAACACCAAATCTAGAATTGCCTTCTCCCTGGTAGGCTCCAGTACAAGCTGTTCTAAGAATCCACCTCAGAGGCACTCCACAAACTCCCTTTCTTGGGGTCCAGTACCATTCTGATTCTCCCAGTCTACCTGCATGTTGAAATCCCCCATGACAACTGTATCATTACCTTTGCGACATGCCAATTTTAACTCTTCATTCAACTTACACCCTACATCCAGTCTGCTGTTTGGGGGCCTGTAGATAACTCCCATTAGGGTCCTTCTACCCTTAGAATTTCTCAGTTCTATCCATACTGACTCTACATCCCCTGATTCTATGTCCCCCCTCGCAAGGGACTGAATATCATTCCTCACCAACAGAGCCACCCCACCCCCTCTACCAGTCAGTCTGTCCTTTCGATAAGATGTATATCCTTGAATATTCATTTCCCAGGCCCTGTCCACTTGAAGCCATGTCTTTGTTATTCCCATAGCGTCGTACTTGCCAATTTCCAACTGAGCCTCAAGCTCATCTACTTTATTCCTTATACTTTATGCATTCGTATATAATACTTTTAATTCGTTACTCCCCTCTCCTTTCATATCAATTCCTATTTCACTTGGCCATACTGTATGATCTCTTCTTGAGCTTTCTACTCCATTGATTCTGTTGTCCTTTTTAACTTCTCTTATTTTCACTTTCCCTTTAACTCCATCCTTATATTTCCAGTTCATCCCCTCCCCCCCCACTACTTAGTTTAAACACATCCGTGTTGCAGTGGCAAACCTGTCTGCCAGAATGCTGGTCCTCTGCCTATTAAGGTGCCTGGTCAGGGGGCTAAGTTGGTGCTACCCCTTGCCCAAGGGTGACCTGCAGGCTGGCGGAGGGAAGGAGTGCCTTACACCTCCTTTTGTAGAGATGTATCTCCACCCCAACACCCAGGTTCTGTGTTTAGGTGAGCGTTAAATTGATGGGTTGCTGCTAGACGCATCCCTTGTTAAAATAAATAAAGTGAACTCAGCAAGTCAGAAACCTGCTAGAGTGCTTTAGGATATTTGGAATCCTTGGAATGAAGAAATAAGGCACAACACTTTTGGAGTCATTTGCTAATTGCCACTACTGAGAGAGCAAGGCTTTACCTCGCACCATCAGAGAAGCTTCCATGATGACTATTTTCCCCATCAACACTATTCCCGTGTGTGGCGGGGTGGAGATACATTTCTACCAAAGGAGGTGTAAAGCTCTTCTTCCCTCTGCTAGCCTACACCCTTGGGCTAGGTGTGACAGCTGGTTAGACCCCTCCCCCCCAACCCAATCAGGGTCACGTAAAGCCATGGGGGCTGGTGGGACCATGGGATGCCATTGATTGCACGAGCGGCCGGTGCATATTACAAGCCCTGGTTATGTGACCATTGACGCCAGGCAGTCAGCCTCTGAAGAGTTTTGATGATGGCTGGAATCACCCGTTTTGTAAAGACATTGCTCAGAAGAAGGCAATGGCAAATCACTTCTGAGAAAAATGTGCCAAGAGCAATCATGGTCATGGAAAGTCCATGATCGCCCACCTCATATGACACGACACATAACGAATGAACTACACTAATCTCAACAGGATCGTATCCTTTAAGGATCAAGGATCAACTTTATTCTCCATTTACATTTATTTGCATTAGGAATTTGCTGGGGTGTGTTGGCATGACATGAAACAAAAACCACCATCCAACAGTTACAACAAATAAGAAGTACTATATATATAAAAAAAACTTCGAGTTTATATCTGGATATGGAATCGTCTGAGCAGTGATACCTAAATACCAGCTTTTAACCAGTTATAATGGGAATCAAACAAACATACCCAAAACATTCCAGACTATTCGCTTCTCTCTCTTCCACCTTCTAGGAAAAGAAACAGGATCTTGAAAGGAGTTTATGACTAGACTCAAGAACTGCTTCTTCCACACCGCTATTAGACTGCTAAACCGGTCGCTTCTTTCACATCCCCTTCCCTGTGGTACTGACACGTTCTTGGTCTCTTAACTCTTCCTCTTTCAGTTATTCTGCTTTAGTCATTCAGATGTTCTTTTTGCAACTACGTCAGACTGACAGCGACACTTTGCATCTTTCTGCTGTTTTACACTTGCTGCATTCCCCTACGTCGGTGAGACCCCTCATAAATTAGGGGAACTGCTTCATCAAGCAACAAGTCAACAGGGACTTCCCGGCGGCCAAACATTTTAAATCCCATTCCCATTCCCGTTCCAACGACCCTGTCCATGGCCTCCTCTTGTGCCAAAATGAGACAACGCTCAAGGCGGAAGAGCAACACATTATATTCCATCTGGGTAGCCTCCAACCTGATTTCTCCTTCCAGTAAACAATTCAACCCCCTCTCTTCCCCACTCATACCTTTTACCTCTTGTTACCTTCATATTATTTCCCCCTGGGTCCCCTCCTCCTTCCCTCTCCAATCAGATTCCTTCCTCTCCAGCCTTTGACCTTTCTCACCCACCTAACTTCACCTATCACCTTCCAGTTAGCCTCCTTCCCCTTCCCCTTTTTATTCTGACATCTTCCTCTTCCTTCTCAGTCCTGACGAAGGGTCTCTACCCAAAACATCGACAATTTAATCTTTTCCGTAGATGCTGCCTGACCTGTTGAGTTCCTCCAGTATTGTATGTGTATGTGTATGTGTTGCTTTGATTCATTGCTGTGTTCGTTGAAGACAGAATATCAAACAGTATGGGTCGGGCAGCCTATGAAGTTGTGCCAACTACATAATCCTATTGTGATATCAATCCCGCCCTTTTCTCCCACGGGTCATCCATTTTTCTTACACCCTTGTGTTTACATGCTTTGATAATAGATGAACCTTTGAACTTTTCTGAACTTTTATTGAAGAGTCTCTTACATGTCCCTAATGTCAACAAAATAGAGAGAGTACAAGGAAGATTTACTAGAATGTTACCTGGGTTTCAGCACCTAAGTTCCAGGGAAAGGTTGAACAAGTTATGTTTTTATTCTTTGGAGCGTAGAAGGTTGAGGGGGGACTTGATAGAGGTATTTACAATTATGAGGGGGATAGATAGAGTTGATGTGGGTAGGCTTTTTCCATTGAGAGTAGGGGAGATTCAAACAAGAGGACATGAGTTGAGCGTTAAAGGGCAAAAGTTTAGGGGTAACACGAGGGGGAACTTCTTTACTCAGAGAGCAGTAGCTGTGTGGAATGAGCTTCCAGTAGAAGTGGTAGAGGCAGGTTCGATATTGTCATTTAAAGTAAAGTTGGATAGGTATATTGGACAAGAAAGGAATGGAGGGTTATGAGCTGAGTGCAGGTCGGTGAGACTAGGTGAGAGTAAGCGTTCGGCACGGACTGGAAGGGGCAAGATGGCCTGTTTCCATGCTTTAATTTCTATATGTTACATGTATCAGCCTCTATCAGTGTGTTCCTGGCTCTTAGAACTCTCTGAGTAAATAATCCTTCACTGAACGTCTCCCTTAAACTTTCCTCCATTTACCTTTGGCGATATCCTCTGGTATTAGCCATTTTCCCTCTGGGAGAAAGATGCTGGCTGTCTACCCTATCAATGCACCTCATAATCTCAGATACCTCTAGCAGGTCACCCCTCATCACCCTTTGCTCCCTAGGCCGCTCAACCTATCCTCATAAAATGTACTCTCTACTTCAGGCAGCATCCTGAAAAGCCTCCTCTGCACCCTCTCTGAAGCTTACACACCCTTCCTATAATGAGACAATCAAAACTGAACACAATACTCCAAGAGTGGTCTAACGAGAATTTTAAAGAGCTTCAACGTAACAGCATGCAGGTTTAGCATTGCGGTTAGCGTAACACTATTAGAGTACAAGCGACCTGGGTTCAATCCCACTGCTGTCTGTAAGGCTTTTGCACCTTCTGCCCATGATTGTGTGCAATTGCTCCGGGTGCTCTGGTTTCCTCCCACCTTCCAAAGATGTATGGGTTAGTACAATGATTATCCCAAAGATGAGCCATAGTCTTGGGTCTTGGACAATGTTTAGTCGACACAGTTCGTGTATTAAACTCTGAAGTTCAGGTTATATGTATTTCTGGTTATTCATTTTTAACTGCCATTGTCTGTGATTCTGATTGGGGCAGACTGGCCCTGTGGCCTGCATTCAACAAACAACACAGCGCTCCACTGAACTGAACTGAACTGAACATTCAGGGACTTAAATTCTGTGTGTTTTTTTGCTCATTTTTTTTGAATTTGTTCTTTTTTTAGTGTGTTGTGTGTTTGATTTTTCTTTGAAAAGGTTCCATGGTGTTTCTTTGTTCCGTGGCTGTCTGTGGGAAGACAAATCTCAGGGTTGTACACTGCGTGCGTACTTTCATAATTAGTGTACTTTGGGTCTTTGGATATTTAGTTGGTTAATTAGTCACTTGGGGATAATTGTGTGCTGTGGACTCATTAGTTGAGAAGGGCCTGTTACCATGCTGTATCTCTAAATAAAACAAAGCAAATTAAAATCAAATAACCTTATTATTCCCATATCTACTAATTACTTTATGAGCTTCACACAGGGAAGGAATTTCATGAAAACCCTGGTGTATAAAGTCATCTGAATCTAAATCTGACTTGTAGAATTTTAAAAGGCAGTTGGTCAGGTACTTTCATTGGAAAGGTTTAGAAGTTTATGGGCCAAATGCTCAGTCAGTCCTGGGAAATGGCGGACGAGGGAAAGATGAACAATAATAGGTAAAGAGTTAAACTACGAAGAAATAATTAAGTTACAACCTGAACTGGACTGTATTTATCAATTTGCTTGATCTATGTCTTATTTTTTAAATTTTCTTATTGAGATATAGCTCAGACAGGCCTTTCGGCCCTTCGAGCCACACTGCCCAATTACAGGATTTAAGCAGCAGCTCTCTCAGGAAAATATCGAGGTCAAGGAGAGGCAGCAGCTGGCTTCTGACAGAGACCACTGGAGAATGCTAATCCATGGAGCAGCCAGGAATTTTGAAAAATCCTGAAGAGCGACTGCTGAAGAGAGGAGGAGATGCAGGAAGCGTCCTATTACCCAAGCACCCACATACCAGTTGTTCCCGTGTCCCTACTGTTCCAGAGTCCACAGATTCAGAATCGGCCTCTACAGTTACCTACGATTGTGCTGTCAGTTCTGAGGACTCTTCTTCCCTCCTGATCTCCGCGACCGAAGAACCAGCCATCATCATCAGTCATGGCTCAATTTACAATGACCAGTAGGTTTTGGGCCTACTCTGGGATTTGGATCTAAGGAGTCATCTTGGTTTGGAATGATGTTGTTCACTTCTGTCGTCTGCATGATTTGTGTTTCTTTTTTTCCTTTTCTCTGCATATCAGGAGTTGGTCTTTAGTTTGTTTTAATTGGGTTTGCTCCAGGTGCGTACTCTGAGTCCTTTGGTTAGAGACTCTCCAGAATCAGAGGGCACAGTCTCACAAGAATCTAGAACTGGAGGGTGCACTGTCAGTGAGAATTGAAACCAGGATGTTGTTAGCTTAATATAAATCTAATATATCTGCCTCTATTACCTCGTTCCAGATAAACACTGATGATTGTAGAAAAAAAACTGTTTCTTCAAATCTCCTTTCAACTTCTCCCCTCTCACCTTACACCTGAGTTCTCTCGTTCTGGATCCCCGTGCCCTGGGAATAAAAACTATTCACCCATCCTTACTCCTCATCACCATATAAACTTCATCCCAGCCTCCTGCATTCCAAGCATATTTCTGTTCCATCTCTCATTATAACTACACCCTTTTATTTTGGGCAACACTCAGTGAATATTTGTTGCACCACCTCAATTATTACCTAATACTTCTTGTATTGGAGTAACCGGAACTGTATGGTCCAACCAACCTTTTGCACAAATGCAACACAATATACCAACCATTTTATTTAATGCCATGGCCTATGAAGGCAAGTATCTAAGTGCCTTCTTCATAACCCTGCCCATCTGTTGCCACTTTCAATGAGCTATGGACTTACACCCTGAAGTTACCCTGTTCCGATTAAACTGGTGTCCTTCTCGGTGTTGGCAGTTAAGCCATGGCGGTTTGGCAAGACTAGAATATGTTCAAGGGGGAATTCCTGGGTGTGACCGAGGTGCAGCGTGGACTCCACTACGGCATAACGCTTACGCAGGGAGAAGAAATCCTCACACCTGGACTGTACACAGCGAACAACGGGCAAAGAAATTACAGGAAAATTTGTGGAATAGTGCAATCATGTCTGCCAGGAGAGCCAACTAATGCTAGAGATGAGGAGCACCACACACACAAGATGCTGGAGGAACTCAGCAGGCCAGGTAGCATCAGTCTTGATGAAGTTGTCGAGTAGCACATTAACATGCAACGTTCTTACAGGAAAGCAGCGACCCCCAGGGACCCCCACCACACAGGACATGCTCTCTCTCACTACTGCTATCAGGAAGACGGTACAGGAGCCTCAGAATTCACACCATCAGCTTTAGGAAGTTATTACCCCTCAACCCAGAGGGGATAACTTCACTCCATTTCACTTACCTCATCACTGAAATTTTCACACAACCAATGGACTTACTTTCAAGGACTTTTCATCTCATGTTCTCGATATTTATTATTATTGTTTCTTCTTTCTTTATTTGGACAGTTTGTTGTCCTCCGCACTCCGGTTGGAAGCCCTAGCTGGGCGATGTTTTATTGATTCTGTTATAGTTACCATTTTGTAGATCTATTGAGTATGCCAACAAGAAAATGAATTTCAGGGTTGTATATATGTACTTTGATAATAAATTTATTTTGAATGTTGAACGCTCTGTAGATGCTACCTGACCTGTTGAGTTCCTCCAGCATTTTGTGTGTGTTACTCATTTGAAACTAGAATTGGAATTGGTTTATTATTGTCACGTGTACCAAGGTACAGTGAAAAGCTTCCTCTGCATACTGTTCATACAGATCTTGTCAATACGTAGTGCATTGAGGTAGTACCCGGTAAAACATTAAGAAGGCAGAATAGAGTGTATCAGCTACCGAGAAAGTGCAGTGCAGATAAGCAGTAAGGTGCAATATCATATTGAGGTAGATTGAGGTGTGAAGATTTCATCTTATTGTACATGGGGTAGAAGGTGTCCTTGCACTTTCAGGCTTTTGTATCTCCTGCCCAGTGGGAAGAGGGAGAAGAGAGAATGTCTGGGGTGGGGTTGGGTCTTTGATTATACTGGCTGCTTTACCGAGGCAATGAGCAGATTTAGACTGAGTCCATGGAGGGGAGTCTGGTTTCTGTGAAGTGTCCCCAACTCTCTGCGGTTTCTTTCATTCCCGGGCAGAACAAATTCTGTACCAAGCTGATGCCACTTCTGTACCAGTAACAGACACCGACTGACCAGTTAGAAATCAAACCTCTCTTTTAACCCAGAGGAGAGAAAGTTACTAATGACACACTGATTTCATGATTTTATCCTCTGAATTCTGGAATTATCTTTGTAAGTCTTTTACATGGTTTGAGCTCTGCTTTAATTTCCTGCTAACGTTAAGCAAACTAGAATTATGTTCAGAACTCCAAGAGTGGACTGAACAAGATTCAAGGTACATAATGTTAAGACTACTTGCACAAAATGATGGAGGAAATCAGCAGGTCAAGCAACATCTACAGAGGGGAATCTAAAGTCAACTTTTTGAGCCAAAGCCCTTTATCAAGCCCTGATAAAGTGTGTGTGTGTGTGTGTGTGTGAGAGAGTGTGTGTGTGTTTAGTGTGTATGTGTATGTGTGTGTGAGTGTGTGTGTGTGTGTGTGTGTGTGTGTGTGTGTGTGTGTGTGTGTGTGTGTGTGTGTGAGAGAGTGTGTGAGTATATGTGTGTTTAGTGTGTATATGTGTGTGTGTGTGAGTGTGTGTGTGTGTGTGTGTCTGTGTGTTTGTGTGTGTGTGTGAGTGTGTGTGTGTGTTTGTGTGTGTGTGTGTGTGTGTGTGTTTGTGTGTGTGTGTGAGTGTGTGTGTGTTTGTGTGTGTGTGTGTTTGTGTGTGTGTGTGTGTGTGTGTGTGTGTGTGTGTGTGTGTGTGTGAGAGAGAGTGTGTGAGTGTATGTGTGTTTAGTGTGTATATGTGTGTGTGTGAGTGTGTGTGTGTGTGTGTGTTTGTGTGTGTGTGTGTGAGTGTGTGTGTGTGTTTGTGTGTGTGTGTGTGTGTGTGTGTGTGTGTGTGTATGTGTGTGTGTGTGTGTGTGTGTGTGTGTGTGTGTGTGTGTGTGTGTGTATGTGTTTAGTGAATCTCCTGAATCTACAGCATCTCTTGTGTTTACGATGAGAACACAGATCAGTACAGCACAGGAACAGGTCCCTTAGCCCACTATATTGTGCCAAGCCAAATCACATGGCCAACTAAACTAATCCCTTATGCCATGTCCATATCCTTCGATCTTCCACACATTCATGTGCCTATCTAAACATCTCTTAAAAGTCCCTAATGTTTCTGCCTCTACCAGCACATCAGGCCTCGCCCAGCTCTCTGAGTGAAAAACTTGGCCCTCACATCTTCTTTGCGAGTACTCCCTTTCACCTTAACTGCAAGCCCTCTAATATTGGACATTTCAATCCTGGGAAGAATATAATTGTCTGTCTACTCTGTGTGTGCCCGGTTTCCAGTTTTCCCCATTGAGTAGTAAATTGCAGTGCATTCTTTTAAGGCTATATCAACTTGCTTTGTGCATTTTATTAATTCTTGGACATCATTCTTATTCTTGTTAGTTAGACTCTTGAGGCAGACAGGACACTTTATGACCTTCCGTCACGACATATGTCAGTGATAATAAACCTGATTTGGACTGTGATTCCCACGAGTGCCTGTAGGCAATGCAGGTTGGAATTTCCATTGAATCCTGGATAATGGACTACCTGACTAGCAGGCCACAATTTGTGTGGCTTCAGAGCTAGATCATCAGACATAGGAACAGAATCAGGCCATTTGGCCCATCGAGTCCACTCTGCCATTTCATCATGGCTGATCCCAGATCCCATTCAAACCCATATACCAGCCCTCTCCCCATATCCCTTGATGCCCTGACCAATCAGGAATCCATCAACTTCTGTTTTGAATATACCCATGGATTTGGCCTCCACCACAATCTGTGGCACAGCATTCCACAGATCCACCACTCTTTGGCTGAAAAAATTCCTCCTTACTTCTATTCTAAAAGGTTGCCCCTCAACTTTGAGGCTGTGCCCTCTAATTCTGAATACCCCACCAGAGGAAACATCCTCTCCACATCCACCTTATCTAGTCCTTTCAACATTTGATAGGTTTCAATGAGATCCCCATGCATTCTTCGAAAATGTGCTGCGTGTCAGACGTGGCTATAAACAGCACTGGGGCCCCACACGGGACTATATTGGCTCCCTCCTGTTTACCCTGTATACCTCGGACTTTAGATACAACATTGAGTCATGTCTTCTACAGAAATTCTCTGATGACTCAGCAATAGTTGGGTGTATAAAGGAAGGACAGGAGGATGAATTCAGGGCCCTGGTGGAGAACTTTGTCCAATGGTGCAAGCTGAGTCGTCTGCAGCTCAACATCAGTAAGACAAAGGAGATGGTGATGGACTACAGAAAGACCAAGCCTGCGTTGCTCCCTGTTACTATGATGTGAATGTGGTGAGGACCCACAAGTACCTGGTGGTGCACCTGCATGACAGACTTGAGTGGAGCACCAACAGAGGCGGTGTACAAGAAGGGCCAAAGTCACCTCTACTCCCTGAAGTCCTTTGGAGTATGCAGGCCTCTCCTTCACATTTTCTACCAGTCTGTTGTTGCCAGTACAATCTTCTATGCAGTGGTGTGCTGGGGGCAATGGCATCAACATCCAAAAAGAAACCCCAGCAGCTGAAATAGGTAATAGATGATCAGTTTAACTATCTATTAGTTCAAAGTAATTCAAAGTTTGAAGTAGATTTATGTCACCATATACTACCTGGAGATTTATTTTCTTGTGGGCATTCACAGTAAGTATGGATGAATAATAAATGAATAAATAAATAAGCAAAAAATATCAAGAACATGAGAGGAAGCCCACATCAGCCCAAAGAGAGAATTGGTTTATTTATTACTTGTATTTTAATACCTTATTGAACCCAAAGGATCTCAAAGTGGTCACAGGGAGAACATGCAAACAGCATTCGAGGTCAGAATTGAACGTGGATCATGGAGCGCAAGGGGAGTCACTCTACCAGCTGCACCACCATGAATCACTGTCACTGGATACCCACTTCCTCTAATTTGCCTTCGATTTGCAGGCTTCCGAGGTCCAGGTGTTTTCACTATGACTGAGCACGCTGCTGCAGCTCCTCTGCTGTGGATGAACTCAGAAGTTTCACTTCTCCACCTTTGGAAACTCCTTTTTCTGTGAAACACAGACAGCATCGGCAGCCTCTCTCGTGCCTCCTTACCCTGAGGCTTGGCTCTGGATTCTTCACTCCTCAGATCAGTTCCACTCTTTATCGATTGACCTGAGACTGCCTCAGTTCTAGACTTTCTTACAGTCACAGTCTAGACCAACCCCCACCCACACCACAGTTAGAAGCATAGAAATATAGAAACATAGAAAACCCACAGCACAATACAGGCCCTTCAGCCCTCAAACCTGTGCTGAACATGTACTTACTTTAGAAATTACCTAGGGTTACCCATAGCCCTCTATTTTTCTAAGCTCCATGTATCTATCCAGGAGTCTCTTAAAAGACCCTATCATATCCGCCTCCACTACTGTTGTCAGCAGCCCATTCCATGCACTCACCACTCTCTGTGTAAAAAACTTACCCCTGACAAACAAGCGAAGCTGGAAATGCGAGCAACACACACAAAATGCTGGAGGAACTCAGCAGGCCAGGGAAGACCTATGGAAAAGAGTACAGTCAATGTTTTAGGTCAAAACCCTTCATCACGACTGGAGAAAAACAGATGAGGAGTCAGAGTAAGAAGGTGGAGGGGAGGGGAGGGGAGGGGAGGGGAGGAAGAAGCACAAGGTGATTGATGAAACTGGGGGGGAAGGGGTGAAGTAAGTAGCTTGGAAGTTGATTGGTGGAATGAACATTGAACTCTTGTACTTCCAGTAATGCCCCTCTTTACCATTTTCCATTCCCATTTCTCCCTTTTTTATATTATCTCTTTACCTGCTCATCACCTCCCTCTGGTGCTCCTCCACTTTTCCCTTCTTCCGTGGCCTTCTGTCCTGTCCTATCAGAATCCCCCTTCTCCAGCCCTGTATCTCTTTCAACAATCAAATTCCCAGCTCTTTATTTCACCCCTGCCTATGCCCCCATCCTGCCCTTCCCTCACCTTCTTATCCCGACTGCACATCTTCTTTTCTCCAGTCCCGATGAAGGGTCTCAGCCTGAAATGTCGACTGTACTCTTTTCCATAGATACTGCCTGGCCTGTGGAGGCCTGCCAGCATTTTGTGTGTGTTCCTTCTTCAGTGATTTCCTCATCCAACTGCCCCCTTCCAGCTTGTCTAGAAAGACTGGATATCCAGAGACTTTTCCCAAAGGTGGAAATAGCAATGATCTTTCCTGGCAGCATTTCTCTTTGGAGTGAAGGAGGATGAGAGTTCACTTGATAGGGACATACAAGGTGATGAGGCATAGATTGAATGGACAGCTGGACACATTTTTCCAGGACAGAACTGACTGATATAAGGGGGCAAAACTTTAAGGTGATTTAAGGGGGACGTCGGAGGTAAGTTCTTTACACAGAGAGTGTGGGTGAGTGCGTAGAGGCAAATATATTAGGGGCATTTAAGGAACTCTTAGGTAGGCACATGGGTGATAGGAAAATAGGGAGCAATGTAGGAGGGGAGGGTTAGGTTGACCTTAGGGAATGTTAAAAAGTCAGATTAACACTATGGGCTGAATGGCCTGTACTGTGCCCTAACGGTCTGTTCTCTCTTCATCTCCCCTCTTCCACCACCCCCCACCAACTTTCCCCATCACCTGGTTTCACTTATCACTTGCCAGCTCATATTCCTCCCCCTTCCTTCCACCTTCTCATTCTGGCTTCTGCCCCTTCCTTTTGGGACACAATAAAAGGCCTTGGCCTGAAACGTCAACAGTTTATTGTCTTCCATAGGTGCTGCTGGACCTGCTGAGTTCCTTCAGCATTTTGGCTGTGACTCAGGACCTCTTCGCTGGCTCCTCGCCTCGGTGAGAACCTCTGCGTCTGGCAGCTGACGTGACAGAGGACCTCACTAGCTGCACTCAAACTGGACACATGAGCAAGGAGGTTGCTGAGGACGTAGTGGAAATTGACCAGAGCTGCTCTGGGGATGAGACATCACTGTTACCCCGCTCTACTAGTCTGTTTGAAATCCGGAGTGATTCCCCCCAGCAAGTACCTTCCCCTCAATGTCAACAAAACAAGAGCTGATCATCGACTTCAGCAAGGGGATGACGCACATGCTCCTGTCTACATCAACGGTGTTGAGGTTGTGAGGACTGAGAGCATCAAGTTCTGAGGAGAAAACTTCACCAAGAGGCTGTCCTGGTACAGCCAAGAAAAATCACTAACACCTCCACTTTCTCAGGAGGCTAAAGAAAGTTGGCGTGTCCCCATCGACCCTCACCAATTTTTATCGCTGCACCATAGAAAGCATTCCATCTGAATACGTAACGGTAAATATGGTAACTGCTCTGCCCATGATCACTGGAAATGGTGGTGGAGTGGTTAGCACAAGGCTTTACAGCACAGGCAACCCGGCTTCAACTCCTGTTCTCCCTGTGAACTGCGTGGGTTTCCTCTGGGTGTTCTGGTTACCTGTCACGGTACAAGGAGAGGTTAATTGGTCGTTACAAATTGCCCCATGTTTCGGCTAGGATTAAATCGGTGGATTGGTGGGTTGTTCAGAGTGAAGGGCCAGAAGGGCCGATTCTGAGCTGTGTCTCAATAAATAAATTTTTTAAAACTGCAGAGAGTTGTGGGCACAGCTCAGCACAGCACGAGAAGCAACCTTCCCTCTATGGACTACCGCCTACCATCCTCGCTACCTCACTTATCCATCCAGCACAATTAAAGACTGCACCCATTCTCTCTTCTCCCCTCTCATCAGGCAGAAAATACAAAAGCTTGAAAGCACGCACCACCAGGCTCAAAGATAGTTTCTATACCGCTATAATCAGGCTCTCAAGCTGACCTCTTTCTACAATGGCTTAGATACTTTGACCTCACAGTCTACCGTGTTATGATATTGCTCTTTAATGTTTACCTTTTTCAGGAGCTTTGACACTTCTAAAGTTCAAAGTTTAATGTAAATTTATTATCACCGCTTGCTACCCTGAGATTCACTTTCTTATAGGCATTCACAGTAAATACCAAAAAAAAGAATCAATGATAAAACACACACAGAACAAACAAACAAGCAATGTGAAAAAAGACAACAAGCTGTAAATCTAAAAAGAAAATAAAACAAAATAGTAATAAATAAGTATCAAGAACATGTGATGAAGAGTTGTTGAAAGTGGGTCCACAGATTGTGGGAACAGTTCAGTGTTGGGATGAGTGAAGTTATCTCCTCTGCTCAAGAGCATGCTGGTTGAGGGGAAACAAATGTTTCTCAACCTGTTAGTGTGATTTGATCTGTATGAGCAATATGCAAGACAAGCTATCCACTGTATCTTGCTAAAATGTGATGATAATAAACCAATTCCAATAACAATAACAATGATCTAGTTTCTCTGTAATCTCTGTGGGAGTTGAGTCAGCAAATGCACCAGATTTGTAAGATAGTGCCTTGTAAGGGGTACCACACTAGTGTAATGTTATTATACCTCAGGGCATTGGAGTTTGGTGTTCAGCCCTGGTGCCCTCTGTAAGGAGTTTGTATCCTCCTCGTAGAATGCATGGGATTCTTCCGGATGCTTCAGTTTCCTCCCACAGTCCAAAGACGTACCAGTTTGTAGGTTAATTGGTCATTGTACACTGTCCCGTGATTAGGCATGGGTTAAATCGGGGGACTGCTGTTCAGCACGGCTGCAAGAGCTGGACAAGCCTGTTCTGCACTGCATCTTAATAAATAAAAAAATAAACAAACATGAAGGATGAGTCGACAGAGAGAAAATCACAGGAGATAGTTCAAGTCAAAGTCAAGTTTGACTTATAGACACAAGACGTACTGCAGGTTCTGGAAATCTAGAGCAATACACAATGTGCTGGAGGAGCTCAGCCGGTCAGGCAGCTTCTATGAATGGGAAAAAGCAGTCAACTTTTTGGGCCGAGACCCTTCCTCAGGACTGAAAAGGAAGGGGAGAAGTCAGAAGAAGAGGTGGGGGCAGGGGAGGAAGAGGTACAAGGTGGCAGATGATAACTGAAATGGGGAGAGGGGGAGGGGTTTTATTGTCATCTGCATAATTACATGTCTGCACAGGTGTAATAAAAAACTTGCTTGCAAACGCATCACAGGCACACAGCATCAGATAAACACCATTTGTAAGGGAAACTGTAAATTAAAGATAAAAGACCTTTGTGCCCCATGGAATTCCAGGAAAGATTCTAGCATCAATAAAGCCGTGGCTGATTGGCAGGAGGCAAAGGAGCCTTTTCTGGTTGGCTGCCGGTGACTAGGGGTGTTCCACAGGGGTTTGTGTTCAGACTAATTCTTTTTATGTTATACGTCAATGATTTGGATGATGGAATTGACGGCTTTGTTTGCAGATGATTTGAAAATAGGTGGAGGGCCAGGTGTTTTGAGGAAATAGAGAGACTATAGAGGGACTTAACCAGATTAGGAGAATGGGCAAAGAAAGGGCAGGTGGAATAGAATTTCAGAAAGTGTATGATCATTCACTTTGGTAGAAGATATGAAAGGATTGACTATTTTCTAAATGGAGAGAAAATATAAAAAACTGAGGTGCAAAAGGGCTTGGGAGTCCTTGTGCAGGATTCCCTGAAGGTTAATTTGCAGGTTGAGTCTGTGGTGAGGAAGGCAAAGGCAATGATAGCATCATTTCAAGAGGACAAGAATATAAAAGCAAGGATGTAATTTTGAGACTTTATAAAGAAGTGGTGAGGCATCACCTGGAGTGTTGTGAGCAGTTTTGGGCCCCTTATCTTAGAAAGGATGTGGTGAAACTGGAGAGGGTTCAAAGGAGATTCATGAAAATGAGTCCAAGATTGAATGGTTTGTCATGAAGAGCTGATATTCACTAGAATTCAGAACAATGAGGAGTGACCAAATTGAAACCAATCGAATGGTGAAAAGCCTTGCTAGAGTGGATATGGAGAGGCTGCTTCCTTTGGTGGGAGAGTCTAAGACCAGAAGACAGAGCCTCAGAATAGAGGGGTATCCTTTTAAAACAGAGAGTGGTGAACCTGTGGAATTCATTGCCACAGGCATCTATGGAGGCTAAGTCTTAAGGCAGAGGTTAATAGATTCTTGAGGGGATATGGGGACAAGGCAGGAGATTGCAACTGAGAGGAAAAATGGATCAGCCATGATGAAATGGCAGTGCAGGCTCAACAAGCCAAGTGGCGTAATTCTGCTCCTATGTCTTATGGTCTTATAAAGATTAGCTTTATTTGTCACATATACATCAAAACATGCAGTAAAATGTGCCATTTTGTGTCAATGACCAGCACAGTTCCAGGATTTGTTGGGGACAGCCCGCAAGTATAGCCAAGCTTCCAGCAACAACATAACATGCCCACAGCTCACTAACCCAAAGCATAAATGCACATCTTTCGAACGTGGGAGGACACGGGAATACCTGGAGGAAACTGATGCAGTTAAGGGGAGTACGAACAAACTTCTTGCAGACAGCATTGAGAATCGAACTCCGATCACTGATCATTGGACTGTAAACCACTGTGCGGCCCCACATAAACATACATTGCACACAAATTTTACAAGAAAGAAAGCCCATCACCTCCCTCTGATGAGTCCATTGCAGTGCAAAACGGTGATAGTATTGCAATACTTGGGTGGCAGGGTGGAGATACGTCTCCACCAAAGGAGGTGTAAGGTGCGCCTTCCTTTTGCTAGCCCGTAGGTCACTCTTGAGCATGGTGTAGCACCAGCTTAGCAACCAACCCCCTAGCCTGATTGGAGTCATGTGAAGCCATATGAGCAGGGCATGGATATCACAAGCCCTGGTTATGTGACCACTGACACCAGGCAGACAGTCTCTGAAAAGTATTGATAATGGCCGGGGTCACCCATCTTGTAAGGACACTGCCCAGAAGAAGATGATGGCAAACCACTTTTGTAGAAATAATTGCCAAGAACAATCATGGTCATGGTTGTAGATACCACTGTAGATATGTCTACTGATGGTGGGGAGGGATGTGTCCGAGATGTCCTGAGCTGATTCCACCACTTTTTGCAGGCTCTTATGTTCCACTGCGTGCAAATTGCTGTACCAGTGACTTGACCAATCAGAATACACCTGTAGAAGTTAAGTGGAGTGTTCGATGGCAAGCAGAACCTCCTTAATCTTGTAAGAAAGTGAAGACACTGACTCCTTTCCTACGCATAGAATACCTTCACTCTAATGGAAGTGGCTCCAAAGATCAATCATAGAAAAAGATGAAAGTAAATCACTGTTTTCAGCATAATTTAACATCAGATAAAAAATATAAAATTATTTAGCAAGTTGGAACAGTAAGCACAGTGGCAGGGGAGACAGATTTACCGTAAATCTGGAAAAGCTTGTGTAGCGGTGAGCAAATCACTCTATGGTACGATCAGGGTTCAATTCCCATCGCTGTCTATGTTCTCCCCGTCACCACGTGGATTTCCTCCAGGTGCTCTGGTTTACTCCCTCGTTAACATAATGTACAGCAAGTTGTGGGCATGCAACATTGGCTCCAGAGGCATGTGACACTTGCAGGCTGCCCAGCACAAAATTCACTGATTTGACTTGTCACAAATGACATATTTCACTGCATGTTTCAATATACACTCCTGTACCTAATAAGGTGGACACTGAGTGTACATTCATGGTCAGAGATGCTCTTCTGCGCACTACTGTTGGAATGCATAGTTATTGGAGTTAATGTCATCTTCCTGTCAGCTCGAACCAGTCTGGTTATTCTCCTCTGACCTCTCTCATTAACAAAGCATTTTCACCCACAGAATTGTCACTCACTGGATGTTTTTTGTTTATCGCACCATTCTCTGAAAACTCTAGAGACCGTCATGTGTGAAAATCCCAGAAGATCAACAATTTCTGCGATACTCAAACCACCCCCTCTGGCACCAACAATCATTCCATGGTCAAAGTCACTTGGATCACATTTCTTCCCCATTCTGATGTTTGGTCTGAACAACAAATGAACTCCTTGATCACGTCTGTACTTTTACACATTGAGTTGCTGCCACATGACTGGTTGATTAGATATTTATATTAATGAGAATTGCCCCTAATAAAGTGGCCAATGAGTGTACACGTAACAAATAAGGCTAATCATTCAGCTCTGGTTGCAACATACACTAGTATAGCTATTTGACAGCACAGGTATGAAAGAAACTGCAGGTTAAGGTGGACTCTGCCCAGTACATCATGAGCACATCTCTGCCCACCATCAGTAGTATCTTGCAGGAAGCACCTCTTCAGGAAGACAAAATCCATCATCAAAGATGGCAATGCCATCTTCTCATAGCTACCAATGGGCAGGAATACATGATTCATATCCCTCCACTCCCTGCATGTCCATGTCTGTCCAAATGCCTCTTAATTACCACTATCATGATTGCCTCCTCCATTGCCCCTGGCAGCGCATTCCAGGCACCCACCACTCTCTGCGTTTAAAAGTCTTGCCCCATACATCCCCTTTAAAATTTCCCTCCGCTCAGCTTAAACTTATGCACTCTAGTATTTGACGTTTTAATGTTGGGAGAAAAATTCTGATTGTCAACTATGTCTCTCAAAATTATATAAACCTGTCAGGTTTCCCTTCAGCCTCTGATCCAAAAAAAAACAAGTTTCTCCAGCCTCTCATTGTAGAACATGCCCTGTAATCCAGACAGCACCCTGGTAAGCCTCTTCTGCACCCTGTTCAAAAAGCTCCATATCCTTCCTACACTCCAGATGTGGCCTCACCAGAGGTTTGTACAACTGCAACATGACATAACTTGCTGACTTTTAGAGCATAGAACATTGCACAGTACAGGAACTTTGTCCCACATTGCTTGCTGACCTTTTAACCTATTCTAAGATCAATCTAACCTTTCTCTCCTATATTGCCTTCCATTTGTCTTTCCTTCACTCATCTAAGAATCTCTTAAATGTCCCTGAAATATCTGCCACTACCACCACTCCGAGCAGTGCATTCCACACACTCACCATTCTTACCCCTGACATCCCCTCTATATTTTCCTCCAAAAACAGGTTTATGCCTCCTTGTATTTGCCATTTACACCCTTGGAAAAATTCCTGGGCTATTCACTCTATCTATCTTATCACCTTGCGTGCCTCGATCAAGTCACCTCTCACTCTCCTCTTCAAAGAGAAAAGCCCTAGCTCACTTGTCCTATCCTCATGTCAAGCTCTCTAATTCAGGCAGCATCATGGTAAATCTCCTCTTAACCCTCTCTAAAGCTTCCACATCCTTCCTATGATGAGGAGAGCAGAACTGAACACAATACTCCAAGTATAGTCAAACCAGAGTTTTAGAGAGTTACCTCACGGCTCTTGAGCTCAATCTCCTGACTAACAAAGACCAACACACTATACACCCTTTTAACTAGCCTATCAACTTTCATAGCAACTTAGGGAATCTATGGTCCTCAAGATTCCTCTGAGTCTCCACAGTGTTAAGAATCTGTCATTAAAGGTTCAAAGGTTCATTTTAATGTCAAAGTATGCATGTACAATGTAACTCTGATTATCAGTGAGAAACAAACTGATGTTCAGATGATTTAGGTGGCAAGTCATATTAAAAGATTAAGGCGTCATGGATGAGGGTGGAGGATGAACTGGACAGGCTTCACTCACCTCAGTATCAGTGGACTCTACCTTACTTACAAAAAGCAATGAGGTGTACGGGGTCACCTGTGGAGACTGCAACAAGAACTACATTGACCAGACAGGACGTAAACCCTCAACTCATTTACAGGAACACAAACTGGTGGTACGGGGACATGATCTACTGTCCCTGATTTTGCAACATGATGACCGAGAAGGACACCACTTTAACTGGGACACCGCAGAGGTTCTGGTGCAGGCACACTTGAAGCAGGCGTGAGAACTTTTAGAAGCATGGTTCTCTTCTGATAACTCCATAAACAAACATAGTGAAATAGACACCATCTACAAACCCCTAAGAGCCAAATTAATGCGAGCCAATAGAAGTCAAAGTTCAACTGAAGGGGTAGTCAATCAGAGGTAAGCAAACAGAGGCCTACGTAACCCTGAGCACCTTCAGAGAGAAACACCAACAAATGCATACTGAGGATGTCACCTTGACTGGCAATGAAATGTCTGCAAGCTGTTTGCCAAGCTCGGTGAACACTGCAACACCAGGCAGACTCTAATCTATTTACTTGTTATCTTACACCGTGCTACCTATTTCCTGCCTTTAATAACTGCTCATCAAAATGTTGGTGGGTCTCATGATCTTGTGCAGTTTAAGAGGTACAAGAACCCTGTCACCTCTTTCAGTGGACTGATTTACTTGAAATCTGACCCAGTAAAAGGCATGATATCAAATTCAGCTCAGTACACTCGAAGCTACGCACAGCTCTGTGTTACAGTGAGCATTGAAAGCAAAAAGAGAAGGGATGATTACAAAATGATTTCGACTAAAATGCATAAGTGTAACATGACTGTGGTTGCATGCTCTTTTCAAATGTTTTGAAGCTCAGTTGCTGATTTATCTACTTTATCTTTGTTATTATGCTGTGATTGCACACATCAGTTGGGCTAAAACTCACTTTATCTGTGCGTCTTTGCAGGATAATGCCACCCCTTTCTTTGTTGTGCTGCCTGAACTCTCAATATAGAGAGATGTATTAAGTGTAAACTGAGCCTTGATATGGACACGACTGATGGGTTTATGTGCACAATGCCCTTATAGAAAGTTGCCAATCTCTGTGGAGGATCAGGTCATGCATTTTCTTAATGTTTTAGGCTGTGACTGTTTCACAAACAATTGGAGGAATCATCATCTCACTTTCTGCACATTTTAACCTTTGAAGACCAGACTTGCTTTTATTTCATTTCATGGGAACTGGCAGCAGAGATGAGGGCAATATTGACTGCTTGTTCATAATGCCCTGCTCAGCCGGTAGCGTAGCAATTTAGTGAAATGCTATTACAGTGCCTGCAATCCACATTCAATCAATTCCTGCAGTTCTCTGTAAGGAGTTTGTATGTTCTCCCCATGACCACATGGGTTTCCTCCAGGTGCTCCAGTATCCTCACACAGTCCGAAGATGTACCGGTTAGTAGGTTAATTGATCATTGTAAATTGTCCTGTGATTAGGCTTGTGTTAAATCAGTGGGTTGTTGGGTGACATGGCTTGGTGGGTTGGAAGGCCCTAATTCCACGTGGTATCTCTGAATAAATAAATAAATACACACACACTTCCTCAGATATGTTGGTTTATAACAAAAATGTGGATTTCACTGCATGTTTCATATTTGATAAACTGACTTGAATCTTGTTTCTGCGCGTTATGACTCTCTGTCTCTGTCTGTTGTTATGAGAGTAGGCCATCGACAGGGTAATCTGCCGTAGTGACTCACCTCCTGATACAGATGCTGTTTGGGCAGGTTTGATGAATTGGCTTTCAGACCTTGTGTAAGAATTTGGTATTTGTAAAACTTTTTCCTACTGCCATCAGGTTCTTGAACCGATGTGTAAAACCTTAACACTACCTCAGTCTGCATTTCCCTGCAACTTGCACTAACTTTGCATAATTTAGTTTTGTTTGTTGCATCATGTAAGTTATGTTAGATTAGGTTTCTGTAATTTATGTTAGGCAATCTTAACATCTATATTTGGCAAGGTGCGTAAGTCAATAAGCAAAGACGAAAGAGTGAATCATTTTGGGAAGGTGAATATAATCAGAACTAGTCTATGGTTCTATGAAAGGTTAATCACATTCACTAAATTTGCTTTAATTCTTTTAAGTTTGTGAAAAGGCAGCATCCATCATTAAGGGCCCCCTTCTCACCCTCTTCTCATTACTACCATCAGAGAGGAGGTACAGAAACCTGAAGACATACACTGAACATGTCAGGAATAGCTTCTTTCCCTTTGCCATCAGATTTCTGAATACAGAATGAACACTGCCTATTTTTTATACAGCTTACCTAATTTAATTTTTAAAACATCTTTCTTATTGTGATTTATAGTTTTTGTATGTACTGTTCTGTACTGCAGTCACAAAACAACAATTTTCACAACAATATGTCAGTGATATTAAACCTGATTTTGATTCTGATTCTAAAATCTCTTGTACTATTTGCCTCTTTCAACATCCCTGGCAGCAGGGTCCAGGCGCCCATCACTCTCCGTGTTTAAAAAAACTTGCCCTGCACATCTCCTCTGTACTTTTCCATTCCCACCTTTAATACATGCCCCTAGTACTAGACGTTTCAACATTAACGTTATTCAAAACAGCGTAACAGAGAGATGAAGGCCGAGTGGGACTGAGAGGGAAACTACAAGATGGAATTGAACTCCTTTGGTAGGAGAATCTTAAGTTTACCCACACTTCACTTTCTTTGTAGCTGTTACATTTTATTCTGCATTGTTATTCTTTTACTTTGTTCTACCTCAGTGCTCTGTGTAATGATTTGATCTGCATGAACAAGCTTTTCATTGTATCTTGGTAAAATGAACCCATGAATACTACCTCACTACTTTTTTTCTCTTTTTGCATTACTTTTTAAATTTAATATATATATTTACTGTATTTTTAGTTGTTATTATCATGTATTGTAATGTACTGCCACATAACAAGTTTCACAACATATGCTGGTGATATTAAACCTAATTCTGACATGTAACAATAATAAACAAATTGCAATAAGTTATAGGAATAGTCTCACAATGTCCAGCTGAAGGGTCTTGACCTGAAACACTGACTGTCCATTTCCCTCTACAAATGCTGCCTGACCCATTGAGTTCCTCCATCATTTTGCCTTTTTGCCTGATTCCAGCATCTACAGCTTGATAGAGTGGACGTGGAGGGGATATTTCCAATTCTGGGAGAGTCCTGGACCAGAGGGTGCAGCCTCTGAATAGAAGGACTTCCATTTAGAACAGAGATGAGGAGGAATTCAGTATCACAGGCAGCTGTAGAGGCTAATTTGTTGGGTATATTTAAAGCACAGGTTGATAGGATCTTGATTAGTAAGGGCAACAGATGTTACAGGGAGAAGGCAGGAGAATGGGGTTGAGAAGGAAAACCAATCAACCATAACTGAATGGCAGAGCAGACTCGTTGGGCTGAATGGCTCCTATATCAGACAGTTTCTTGTATCTACTGGTGCTGATTAAAAATGCTCCCCCTCACCAACTGGTGAATCTATCAGCTCAATGTTGACTTCATCTGAGTTCCCCAATGCAAATGAACACAGGACAATGGCAGATCATAGACACATACTTTATTTCTCTTATAGATTGATCAGTACAAGTAACCAAAAGTGCCATGTGGGAGCACTTCACATCAACTGCAAATCAGGCCTAGGGGATCTTGTTGACCATGGGGGAGCGGAGGATGGATTCATTAACAATTAAATTTAGTTCTCTAGTGACCTTCCAAAATAATAAACAATGCTTTAATCAGTACTGTTATGTTGTACAAGGCCAATTAAGAACTATTATGCAGTGTTAAAGTTGCTGCACTTGATATTTCAGTGAGTTTATGAAAATTTGTAAATAACTAAAGAGTAGTAATTTTAGATGTTTGATTTAGCCACACATGCACACACATCCAGTGCAATACACATCATCTCATCCCCGAGAAGAAACAGACAAACACGGTATTTATCACAAAACATTATGTCAACAATACTCATCCATGCATACTGAATATGTCTTCTGGGATCTGGTTATATTATGAGTGAAGCTGGATTATTCCTCTGAATGGATATTTTAGACTGGATGTTCAATGCTGCTTTGGGAGACTTTGGGCACATCAGCCTTGTGATTCCAGGTAGTTTGGTTGCAAGCTGGTGTAATGCCTGAGATCTGTCTCTGCGGCCATTGCATTCCATTTTTGGCCCCTTGCAAACAGGTGTCCAGACCAACTCAGCAATGCGGGCGCTACGTACAGCTAATGGAGGTGGTCATTTGGTGTGCTTGTATCTGTGGAAGACAGAAGTCCTCTTCAGCCAGATGGGAATCTGAGCATGCTTGCTAAGGGGTGGATAGACTTGATTTACATGCTGCTGTACAAGGATATTGAGTCTGCTGCTCATCTGATTATCTGGGTACAAGGACTGTCAATATCTGACTACCTGGGTCCAAGGATATGGAACACACACAAAACGTTGGAGGAACTCAGCAAGCCATGCAGCACCAATGGAAAAGAGGAAAAGGTTCACTCTTTTCCATAGATGCTACCTGACCTGCTGAGTTCCTCCAGCATTTTGTGTTAGTTGCTTGGACTTCCAGCATCTGCAGATTTTCTTGTGTTTGCCCAAGGATATGGAGACTGTCACACATGGTCTTATCTCACTACCTGGGTGCCACTACTTGCTAAAATATCCATTTACAGGGCAATTACCTCACTGAGAAGGCAGAAGAATTGGAGAACTCAATGCAGGCTCCATTAGTATTATTACTAAGTGTGCTCTTTCCTTTCAGACAATATTAAAACCAAGCTTGTAATAGTCACACCCAGTGCCCAAAGTCCCTTCCTTCGAGATCAGAAACACCAACATAGTTCTTTAGATCAAAGTGAGAGGGGAGTTGCTGAAGAGGTTACAACAGGCTCCTTCGTTATGGAACAGAGACCGGAGTCAGGCACTGGTCAGCTACTCGGGTGGACATGGTTACAGGTAGGCGGTGCTATGTAGAGGACTCATTCTCTCCCTGTGGTAAGCAACTTGAGGGCCTTCTGAAGGTTCTGCACGGCCGTCCCTACGTCTTCATACTGCAGAGCACTGCCGGCATACTTGCAGTACTTCTGAGCTCTGGCGTAGTCTTCCGGGGTCAGGCGTACCTCCCCTGTGGGTAAAACAGATTATTCCAGTCAATAGGTCAAGAGATTTCTAATTATCATTAATACTGTCAACACATATATTGGAACATAACTGATCACTATGAGTATTGGTATTGGTTTATTATTGTCTCATATACTTGGATACAGTGAAAAGCTACTCTTACATACTCTACGCAAATCACATCAAATTATACAGTGCAATGAGCAAGAATAAGGTTGAACAATAACAATGCAGAATAAAGTATAAAAGCTACCAAAACAGTGCATGATCATAAAAAAAAATTATGAGGTCAAGTAATCACTCAAGAGGTCCATTCAAAGTCTGATAACAGCAGGGTAGAAGCAGTCCTTGAGTCTGGTGGTATGTGCTTTCAGGCTTTTGTATTTTCTGCCCAGTGGGAGGGGGAGAAGAGAGAATGTACGAGGTGGGTAGAGTCTTTGACTATGCTGGCTGCTTTACTGAGGCAGCGAGAAATGTAGACAGGATCCATGGAGAGGAGACTGGTTGGTATGAGGTGCTGTCTAGAAGTGAAAGCAGAAATACTGGAAATATGCAGCAGATGCAGCATCTATGAAGTTCAAGTGCCAGTGAGTTTGGGCTGTTATCCCTTCTCATATTTCATCTGGGTAGACTCCAACTTGATGTAATGAACATTGATTTCTTCTGGTAATTTCTTCTCCCTTGTCCCTCTCTCTTTTTCCATTCCCCATTCTGGCTCCCCGTTACTCTTTCTCTTCTCCTCACCTGCCCGTCACCTCCTTCTGGTGCCCCTCCTCCTTCCCTTTCTCCCATGGTCCACTGTCCTCTCCTATCAGAGTCCTTCTTCTTCACTCTACCTTTTCCATTTATCACCTCCCAGCTTCTTAGTTCATCTCCCTCCCAGCCCAAACATTAACTCTTTGTTCCTCTCCATAGATGCTGCCCAGACCTGCTGAGATCCTCCAGCATCTTGTTTATTTATTAATTAAGATACAGCGTGGAACCTACGAACCAGTACATCTTTGGACTATGGGAGGAAACTAAAGCACTTGGAGAAAATCCACGCATTCCGCGGGGAGGACTACAAATTCATTACAGAGGACAATGGAATTGAACTCTGAACTCTGATGCCCTGAGCTGTAGTAATAGCATTGCACAAACCACTACGCTACTGCAGTGCCTATCTTGTGTGCTGCTCTGGATTTCCAGCATCAGTTGAATATCTTGTTTATTATTATGGAAGGTGCCTTGTTTTGTCATTGACACCTAGATGAGATGTTCAACTGTAGTCTTGACCCTTCTCAGGAATAAAGAAGATGCAGAGAGTAGTGAACTCTGTCCAATACATCGTAAGCACATCCCTTCCCACTATCTGTTGTATCTAAAGGAGGCGCTGACTCAAGAAGGCAATGTCTATCATCAAAGGTTCCTATCATCTTCTCACAGTTACCATCAGTCAGGAGTTGAGTCCTGAAGAAGTGTCTTGGCCCAAAACATCAGCTGTTTACTCTTTTCCACAGATGCTGCCTGACTGCCTGAGTTCCTCCAGCATTTAGTGTGTGTTTCTTAGGAAGAACTTCTAGTGGGACCAGAGAAAATTGCATGGAAGGCATTCAAGGATGTTGTTGAAAATATTCTTGGCAACTACAGACCACCAAACTACATGCAACTGGTTGAAAACATGCTTCAAGCATACAAAATGCCATGGGAGAAAGCCCTGGTGACCGGGTTAAAGGCACTAATCATGGATCCGTGGTGCAGAAGGGAAAGAGAGAGAAGAAGGGAGCGGTATTAATCAGGGACTTGATAGTAAGAGATTCAGATAGGAGATTCTGTGGACGTGAATGGGACACCTGGATGGTATGTTCCCTCCCGGGTGCCAGGGTCAGGGATGTCTCAGATCACGTCCACAACATTTTGTAGAGGATGGGAGAACAGCCAGATGTCTTGGTACATATTGGTACCAATGACATAGGAAGGAAAGGCAATGAGGTCTTGAAAAAAGAATTCAGAGCTAGGTAGAAAGCTGAGAAGCAGGACCTCCTGGGTAGTAATTTCTGGATTGCTGCCTGTGCCATGTGCCAGTGAGGGTAGAAACAGGATAATTTGGCAGATAAATGCATGGCTGAGAAGCTAGAGCAGGGGGCAGGGCTTCAGGTTCTTGTATAATTGGGATCTATTCCAGGCAAGGTTTGACCTGTTCAAAAGTGACAGGTTGCACCTGAACCCAAGGGGGACCAATATTCTCACGGGCAGGTTTGTTATAGCTGTTGGGGAGGGTGGTGGAAACCGGAGTGAAGGGATTCAGTATAGGACGGATGGTAAAAAAGTTCAGATAGCGTGCAGTCAGATTGTCAGGAAGGACAGGCAGGTAATGGGGCTTAGTTGCAGCCAGCAGGCTGAGAATCAAATCATTAGGGATGCAAAATCAGAAAGGATAGCAAATATGGTACTCAAGGTACATCTAAATGTGCATTGTATAGAAATAAGGTGGATGATCTTGTTGCAATATTACAGATTGCCAGGTATGTTGTGGCCATCACTTAGTGGCTGAAGGATGGCTGTAGTTGGGAGCTGAATGTCCAAGGTTACATGTTATATCGGAGGGATAAGAAGGTGGGCAGAGATCTTAACATGTGAGATTTTAACATGCAGATCGATTGAGAAAATCATGTTGGTAATGGATCTCAAGGGTGAGTTTGTTGAATGCCGAAGAGATGGCTTTTTAGAGCAGTTTGTCGTTAAGCCTACTCTAGGAGATCAGCAATACTGGATTGGGTGTTATGTAATGAACCTGAGGTGTTTAGGGAGCTTAAGGTAAAAGAACCTTTAGGAACCAGTGATCACAATATGACTGAGTTCAACTTGAAATTACAGTAGTGTGAGAGAGGAGTTGGACAAAGTAAATTGGAAGGAGCTGCTGGCAGGGATGTCAGCAGAGCAGCAATGGTCTGTGTTCCTGGGGAAAAAAAAGGAAGGTGCAGGACACGAGTATTCCAAAAATGAAGAAATACTCAAATGGTAAAATAGTACAAATGGCTGACAAGGGAAGTAAAAGCTACTGTAAAAGTGAAAGAACACACCAAAGCAAAAATTAGTGGGAAGATAGAGGACTGGGAAGTTTTTAAAAACCTACACAGAGCAACTAAAAAATCATTAAAAGGGAAAAGATGAAATATGACAGCAAGCTAGCAAATAATATCAAAGTGGAGAGTAAAAGATTTTTCAAGTATGTCAAGAATAAAAAAGAAATCAGAGTGGATATAGGACTGTTAGAAAATGAGGCAGGAGAAATAATAACAGGGGACAAGGAGATGTCTGATGAACTAAATGAGTATTTTTCATCAGCCTTCACTGTGGAAGACACTAGCAGTATGCATGATGTTGTAGTGTGTGAAGGAAGAGAAGTGGGTGCAGTTACCGTTATAAGAGAGCAGGTGCTCAAAAAGCTGAAAGACCTAAAGGTACACAAGACACCTGGATCAGAGGAACTGCACCCTAGGGTTCTGAAAGAGGCAGTGTTAGGGACTGTGGTGGCATTAGAAATGATCTTTCAAAAACTATTGGACTCTGGCATGGTGTCGGAGGACTGCAAAATTGCAAATGTTACTCCACTCTATGAAAGGAGGAAGGCAGAAGAAAGAAAATTATAGACCTGTTAGCTTGACCTCAGTGGTTGGGAAGAACACCCTAAAAGTTAACTTGCAGATTGAGTCGGTGGTGAGGAAGGCAAACACCATGGTAGCATTCATTTCAAGAGGTCTAGAATACAAGAGCAAGGATGTAATACTGGGGCTTTATAAGGCACTGGTGAGGCCTCACTTTGAGTATTGTGAACAGTTTTGGGCCCCTCATCTTAGAAAAGATTGTGCTGGCATTGGAGAGGGTCCAGAGGAGGTTCACAAGAATGATTCCAGGAAAGGGCTAACATATGAGGAACACTTGATGGCTCTGGGCCTGTACTCGCTGGATTTCAGAAGGATGAGGGGTGATATTATTGAAATCTTTTGAATGTTGAAAGGCCTAGACAGAGTAGATATGGAAAGGATGCTTCCCATGGTGGGAGAGCCTAGGACAAGAGGGCACAGCCTCAGGATAGAGGGGCACTCTTTCAAAATAGAGATGGCGGAGAAATTTCCTTAGCCAAAGGGTGGTGAATTTGTTGCCACATGCAGCTGCGGAGGCCAGGTCATTGGGTGTATTTAAGGCAAAGATTGATAAGTTCTTGTTTGGACATGGCATCAAAGGTTACAGGGAGAAGGCTGGGAACTAGGGTTGAGGAGGAGATAAAAAAAAAGGATCAGCCATGATTGAGTGGAGGAGCGGACTCAATGGGCCATGGCAATTCTGCTCCTATGTTGTTTTTTTTGTAATTTATTTTTTATTGAAGTTCATCATCAAACAAACATTTCCATAAGATGTGTTTCAGATATTGTACATATATATCATATATGCCACAAATCTCCACATAATATTTATCTGAGGTATACACTTATAGAAAAGAGAGGAAAGAAAGAAGAAGCAAAATGAGAAAACTATGTACAAGTAGGGAGTGATCTTTTTTTTACAACAGATTCATTGATTTGTGAGAATAAAATCAGGCCTATGAGGCATTATGTAGTTAAACCATTTTTCCCAGTATGAATCAAATTGTTCCAACCTATGATTAACAGATGCTGTTATCTGCTGCATTTCGTAAAGGTCTATTGTAATTTCAATCATGCACTTATGGACGGGCTCTCCTGTGATAACCATTTCCTGGTAAGGGCCTTTTAACCAGCCACCAGTAGTATAGTCATTAAATACTTATCTCTTTTCAACCATTCTTGAGGTATATACCCTAAACATATGGTGCTACTTTCTAAGGGTATTTCACATTAAAAGTTGTCTTGTAGGTGTAAAGGGGGTTTCTTATTGGTGTAAGGGGGTTTCTTTTTCTTTGTTACTGCGTATGTTAATCAAAATGGTTTCTTTGTTTTGTTAAAAGTAGGAATGCTTCTTTGTTATGAGAGAATGTTGGAAGCTTGTTTGAGTTAAAATTTACTGATAACGAGAATTCTATTCATTTGTTAACCAATTGGGATTAATGTTATTCTCTCTTCTGGGTCTGTAAACTAGTGTTGGCGGGCTTTTGGGGAGTCGGCGCAAGGGGGTGAGAGAGAGAGGACGCGATGCTGTATGCTGGGCGAGGAATGGACCCCAATCGGGGGTCTGAGGTCAGGATTGTCGGCGAGGAGAGGAGACGAAGACAGGCGTGCCGGGGGTGCTTGGTTGACCACTTCGGGTGGTCCTGAGCTACGGGTCGAGGAGGTCTGAGGGGATGGAATGGTGGCCAGAAGACTTAGTTAATTGAGTTCCAACAGTTGTGCATGAGGTGGTTTGGACTTTGATAAGTTTTAGCGCATTTTCATTATTTTCTTTTCCTTCATATATACTGTATCGTTATTAATCACTTAGTTCTAGTAATATCTATAAAGTGTAATCATTTAATCGCATATGGTGTACTGTCTGTTATTTGGCCGGGTGGGGACATCACACAGCATCCACACAAGCTGGCTACCCAGTTTGGCGGGGCCGAAGGCTGCTCCCCCGAGACGGCAGAGAGCTGAGCGTGCCTAAGGCGTGCCAGGGGGCTACATAGGGTATTGTGTATCCCACTCCAGTAGTCTTTGATAATGGTGCAGTCCCAGAAAATATGATAATGGTTTGCATTTTGATTTTTACAATTTCTCCAGCGAACAGGGAGGTTACTATCAAAATGGGATTTCTGAGAGGGTGTAATAAAATATCTTCTCAAGTTTTTCCATCCGAACTCCCGAACATCCGAACTGGTACACTTTCATTGATACCTCCATATTATTGTTCATTCTTCCTCAGATAGAATTATCTGCTCCTATATCTTATGGTCTAAAACCATAGAGTGCAACATGTCACTAAAGATCCATTTTCTACATTCCCGTTTAGACTTCTTCCCTGTAAATCTTGGCACTGTCAGTGACGAGCATGGTGAAAGGTTTCACCAGGACATTGTGGTCATGGAGAAACAGTATCAGTGCAAATGGAATCCATCAAAGCTGGCTGATTATTGTTGGACACTTAAGCGAGAAGCCTCAGAGACTGAGTACAAACGTAAATCATCAACAGAACATTTTTAGCTCAGCTAGCTATTGCAAAGCATCAGCACGGTTACGTAATAAAATACATTATATTCAATAAAAGTTAATTTCTTGTTTCTCCAAATTCCTACGTGATACAAGCAGTCTGAAATTGTGTTTGTATTCAGCTTCAAGTGGTCTATCATGAACAAAAAAAATTCTGAGGAAGCAATACTTCTGAAAAATTTGTTGACCTGTGATATCAGAGATCTAAAGGCACGGATAAGAAGTATTATGTTAACCCTAGTGTTTTGTTCAACTCTCAACTTTTGTTATGTTTTGGTCATTTTCACACTGCTGTTTATAGCAGCTTATGAACAGGCTATAAAACACGTTGAAATGTCTTGAAGTGGGTAACTCAGATGGAAAGTTATTGAAAGCTGTAATCAACACAAAAGTTAAACGAAAGAATAGCTTCGATAAGGCACCTGGGGAATCGGGAGTGCAGTTTTATGCCCCCTATCTAAGGAAGGATGTGCTGGCATAGGAGAGGGTTCAGAGGGGGTTGCAAGATAGATCCTGGGAAATGAAGGGGTTAACGTATGAGGTGGGTGGCGGGGCGTAGGTAAGTCTCTACCAAAGTGGGTATGACGTGCTCCTTCCCTCTGCTAGCTTGCAGGTTCCCCTGGGGCAAGGTGTAGCACCTGCTTAGCACCCCGGATTGAGCCACGTAAAGCCATGGGAGCAGCTGGTGGATGGTCGTAAGAGCAGCTGGTGTATATCACAAGTCTTGGATATGTGACTACTGATGCCAGGCAGATAATCTTTGAAGAATATTGATAATGGCCGGGGTTCCCCGTCTTGAAAAGACACTGCCCAGAAGAAGGCAATGGCAAACCACACTTGTAGAAAAATTTGCCAAGAACAATCATGGTCGTGGAAAGACCATGATCACCCACATCATACAACATGGCACATGATGATGATGAACACATAAGGAGAATTTGATGGCCCTGGACCTGTTCTCCCTTCAGTTTAAAAGAATGGAGGGAGGGGGGAAATCTAATTGAAGCCTATTGATTACAGAAAGGCCTAGACTGAGCCAAACTGGAGAGGATGCTCCCTATCGAGGGGGAGTCTAGGACCAGAGGGCACAGTCTCAGAATACAAAAAAGCAATGAATAGGAATTTCTTAAGCATCAGGGTGGTGAATTTCTGGAATTCATTGCCACAGACAGCTGTGGAGGTCATGTCATTGGGTATATTTGAAGTGGAGGTTGATAGGTCTTTAATTAGATTGAGCATCAAAGGTTATGGGGACAACGCAGGAAAATGGGGTTGAGAGGGATAATAAATCAGCCACGGTGGAATGTTGGAACAGGCTCGATGGGCCAAATAGTCAAATTCTGCACCTATGCCTTGTGGTCTCATGGAAAGGGACTTGATAATGTGGCTGAGAAACAAAAAGTTGTGACAGATACAACCCCACTCAACACTTCCTTTTAATCTTGCTATTGCAGCTGGTAAAATCTTTACCTTCTCATCGCCACGTTACAGGATGACAATGAGCTGTTGACTGTAATTGCATTCACCGGGATGCCTCAAAGCAATTACATTTCATTAACTCAACACACCTTGCATTATTACCTTTGATGAGACATTACAAAAGACACAGGTAGATTTATGCCTGAAGTTATCATTACAAAATCACTTTGGTTTCAATACTTATTCCAGATTACTAAAGAACTTGTTACACGGGCGCTCCTAAGGTTATTGAACTCAATTGAGTCGGCTTTGGCTCTGGTTGTGAAACTATTAGTGACCTGCTACTTCTAGTCATAGAGCAATAGAGTACAGAAATAGGACTTACAGCCCATCTACTCTGTGGAAGAATTCAAATGCAGCAAAGCAAGGTTGGTCATTACCCTCACTGAATCTGACAATACTGTTATTCAAACAGCGCCCCCCCCCCCCCCCCGTGTGGCAACAGGGAGGAAGTAGACCCCATCTGAAGCCGTTCAGAGTGCTAGGTCTGCTCTTCACTTCAGGGATGTGGTTGTTGGCCAAGTCCAACATGGGAGAGCCGGTCTTGGGCTCATCCCAAAGGCTCCTCAATGGCACAAGGCAACATCAGTGCAGAAGAGACGGCTTGTGGTGGAGGAGGTGAGGAGACAGGAGGAGGCAGAGCAACACGCCAGAGCCATCTCAATGGCCAACCAGGGCCAATGGACTAACTGGGAGAGCCTGGAAAAGAGAAAACTCAGTTGGCGTGACATCTGGGAGATGGAGGGATCTCGGCTAAGTTTTGTCATCAGAGCCACTTATGACCTCCTACCAACACCTTAAAATCTGAACCAGTGGTGGGGAGAAGACCTCACTTGCTCTCTTTGTCAAGCACCTGGATCACTAAGGCACATTTTAACAGGATGCACCATGAACCTCAGCCAGGGGCAGTATCGTTGGCGGCATAACCAAGTTCTCAGACTTGGAACAGAGGCAAACCACTGTAAATGCTCTGCCACAATCATCGGCAGGAAATATCCACATTACACGATTCGTACCAGCAGGCCAACCTCCAGAGCACCAGGTAACATCAAAGGATATAAGCATTCTGCAGGTTGCTCAGGATTGGAAAATGGACATGGACTTGGGTAAAAAGCTTGTGTTTCCGCCCAGACATTGTGGCTGCAACACTCCGGCCAGACATAGTCCTGTGGTCCACAACAGCCAAGCTGGCATATATTGTGGAATTGACAGTACCATGGGAAGATAGTGTTGAAGAAGCTTATGAGAGGAACAAGACCAAGTACTCTGAACTGGCAACTGAAGCTGCTTAGAATGGCTGGAAGACCAAGATTTTTCCTGTAGAAGTGGGATGCAGGGGATCTTTTGCTACATCTATAAACAGTCTATTGAAGAAGATGGAGGTGGGGAGTATCTCCCTCCAACAAGCAATCAAGTCCCTGTCAAATGCAACAGAAGAAAGCATCAATTGGATTTGGATTAAAAGGAAAGACAACAACTGGGCTGCAAGATTAAGACAGGAGGGTATAGAACTGAGGGGGGTTTATCTGGGACGCCAGGTCTGGAGATATCGTGGGCTTATCAATAAAATGTCAAAGGAGGAGGGTGCCCACCTGATGATCCCAATGACATAGCTACCCTCCTCATCACCACTCCAAGCCTACTGCCAACATCGAGAGTGCTGACTTTATCATAGGGATTGAAACATCAAGTCCTAGTAGTTCTACTGCTCTACTGCCTAGTCCCATTGGAACCCGGACTATAGCTCTCCCATTCATGTACTTATCCAAACTTCTCTTCAAAGTTGAAACTGAACCCTCAGCCACCACTTCCACTGGCAGCTCACTACACTTGCACCATCCTCTGAGCTTTCATCTGGACCTCTTTTTCCGACTTGTAACTAATTTTCAGAATTATCAAGTTAAGTCACAGAACAATACACTTAAGCTGCAGGTGGAACTTAGCAGGTCAGGTAGTATCTGTGGAGAGGAGTAAATAGTTAATGTTTCAGGCCAAGGCCCTTTACCAGTTCTGCTGAAGGGGTTTGAACCGAAACATTGACCGTGTTCCTCTCTGTAGATGCTGCCTGACCTGCTGAGTTCCTCAAGCATTTTGGGTGTGTTGCTCTAGATTTCCAGTATCTGCAGAAACTCTATTTTTTTGATATGTCACAGAAACTTGGCACCAAATTCATGCAGGCTTCCAACAGAGAAATCCAGTCAGTAGTGTTCCCCTGCAACCCCAAAAATTATTTTCTTTCAAGGGCATTTTCAGTTCCTTTCAGAAAACAACCTGCTAAGGAACTTGGAAGGTCAAGTGGCATCCCTGGAAGGAAAGCAATTGGATATGCCCTGGAGAGAAAATAAGTTTCTATTCAGGTCAAAACTCTGCATCCTTTCCTTCATTTGTCCCACTGAGTTCCTCCAGCAGATAGCTTGTTGCTCCAGATTCCAGTAGCTTTTGTTTCCTTTTAGAAGGCCCCAATTAGCTCAACTTCTACTAACCCCACCAGCAGTGAGACTCAGATGATCACCATTCTCTCCACAGAAGATTTTGCTCATATTCCCCATATCTTGCCCTTGACATTGAACCATCTGCTGCTGAACTAAAATTCTTCTATTCATCCTTCCTAAAGAGTATCAGGTTTATTTTCATTATGATACATCACAAAAATTGTTGCTTTGTGGCAGCAATACAGCACAGTACATAAAATATACTATAAATTACAGTAAGAAATATATATTAAAATATTAAATGTAGTGCAAAAAGAAGGAATAGAAATATTGAGGTAGTATTCATGGACCAATCAGAAATCTGATGGCGAAGGGGAAAAAATTGTTCCTGAAACATTGAGTGTGTGTCTTCAGGCTCCTATACCTCCTCCTTGATGGTAGCAATGAGAAAAGGGCCTTGATGATGGAATGATGGAAGTCCTCAATGATGGATGCTGCCTTTTGATGCGTCACCATTTGAAGGTGTCCTGGATGGTGGGGTGGCTAGTGTACATGATGGATCTGGAAGAGCTTACAACTTTCTGCAGATTTCTCTGAACCTGGCCCCTCTGTACCAGATGGTGATACAACCAGTTAGAATGCTCTCCACAGTATAACTGTAGAAATTTATGAGTGCCTTGCATGACATGTCAATTCTCCTTAAACTCCTAATGAACAAGCCACTGTCGTGTCTTCCTTGTAATTGAATAAATATGTTGAGTCCAGGATAGATCTTCAGAGATACTGATAGTCAGGAACTTGGAGTTGCTCACGTTTTCAATTTCTGATTCCTCAATGAGGCTTGGTGTGTGTTCCCTTGACTTACCCTTCCTAAAGTGCACAATCACTTATCGCCCAGGTCTGACTGACATTATGTGCAAGGTTGTTGCTGTGACACCACTCATCTGTCTCACTCCTGTCAACAATAGTTGTGTTGTTGGGAAATTTATAGATACTGTTTGAGCTATGCCTAGCCACATGATCGTGGTTGCAAAGGGAAGAGCAGTGAGTTCAGCACACATCCTTGAGATGCACCCATGTTGAGTGTCAGTGAGGAGATGTTATTTCTGGTCTCCCAGTGAGGAAGTCAAAGAACCAAATGCAGAGAGATGTACAGAGGCCCAGATCTGAGGGCATGATAGCATTGAACGCAAAACTGTAGTCAATAAGCAGCAGCCTGATGTAGGTATTTCTATGTTCAAGGTGATCCAAGGCTGATTGGAGAGCTTGTATGATTGCATTCGCTGTAAACCAATTGTAATGATTGGAAAATTGGAAAATCAGTTCCTTGCTTAGGCAGAAGTTGATTCCAGCCATGAACAACTTCCCAAAGCATTTCACTACAGTAAATATGAGTGCCATTTGACGACAGCTCTTCTTGGACACTGGTTTGATTGTCAACCTCTTGAAGCAGGTGGGGGCTTCTGATTGCAACAGTGAGAGATTGAAGATGTCTTTGAATACGTCTGCCAGTAATGGCAGGGAGATGGGAACCAGTATGATAGCGGTCAGGATGCCAGCAGGCAAAGAGTTAAACTGTACCACAGAGGCACAACATTGCATGACACCCAATCCAGCACAGCTGATCCTCTGGTGGGCTCAACAACAAGCTGTTCTAAAAAGCCATCGCTTTTTACTGGCACAAGCCAGTACAAGCACACAAGGACACAAGCAATCTCTCAGATGTATGGATGGGCCAGGGTCATAAGATATCAGAGGAATTGAGACAGATTGACATTAGGAAAGAAACTGTGATGAGTAGACTGGTAGGACTGAAGGCTAATAAATCCCCGGGTCCAGATGGTCTGCATCCGAGGGTTCTAAAAGAGGTGGCTCAGGAAATTGCGGATGCATTGGTAATCATTTTCCAATGTTCCTTAGATTCAGGATCAGTTCCTGAAGATTGGAGAGTGGCTAATGTTGTCCCACTTTTCAAGAAGGGAGGGAAGGAGAAAACGGAGAACTATCGCCCTGTTAGCCTAACGTCAGTCGTGCGGAAGATGCTTGAGTCCATTATTAAGGACGAAATAGTGGCACATCTAGATGGCAGAAATAGGATTAGGCCGAGCCAGCATGGATTTACCAAGGGCAAATCATGCTTGACTAATCTGTTGGAGTTTTTTGAGGGTGTAACAAGGATGTTAGAAGAGGGTAAGCCAGTAGATGTTGTGTACCTAGATTTTCAGAAGGCATTCGATAAGGTGCCACATAGGAGATTGGTGAGTAAAATCAGAGCTCATGGCATTGGGGGCAGGGTTTCAACATGGATAGAAAACTGGTTGGCAGATAGAAAGCAAAGGGTAGCAGTGAATGGGTGTTTCTCAGACTGGCTGGAGGTGACTAGTGGGGTACCACAGGGCTCTGTATTGGGACCACAGCTCTTTACGATTTATGTCAATGATTTAGATGAGGGCATTGAAAACTATATCAGCAAGTTTGCTGACGATACTAAACTGGGTGGCAGTGTGACATGCGAAGAGGACGTTAGGAGAATACAGGGAGACTTGGATAGGCTGAGTGAGTGGGCAGATACTTGGCAGATGTCATTCAATGTGAATAAATGTGAAGTTATCCACTTTGGAAGCAGGAACAAGAGGGCAGAGTATTGTCTGAACGGTGTCGAGTTAGGTAAGGGAGAAATGCAAAGAGACCTAGGAGTCCTAGTTCACCAGTCAATGAAGGTGAATGAGCAAGTGCAACAGGCAGTGAAGAGGGCAAATGGAATGTTGGCCTTTGTTACAAGGGGAATTGAATACAAGAGCAAGGATGTTCTTTTGCATTTGTACATGGCCCTGGTGAGACCACACCTGGAATATTGTGTACAGTTTTGGTCTCCAGGTTTAAGGAAGGACATTCTGGCAATTGAGGAAGTGCAGCGTAGATTCACTAGGTTGATTCCTGGGATGGCAGGGCTGTCTTATGCAGAGAGATTGGAGAGATTGGGCTTGTACACGCTGGAATTGAGGAGATTGAGAGGGGATCTGATTGAAACGTTTAAGATAATTAAAGGATTTGATAGGATTGAGGCAGGAAATATGTTCCAGATGTTGGGAGAGTCCAGTACCAGAGGGCATGGATTGAGAATAAGAGGTCAGTTATTTAAAACAGAGTTGAGGAAGAGCTTCTTCTCCCAGAGAGTTGTGGAGGTGTGGAATGCACTGCCTCGGAAGACGGTGGAGGCCAATTCTCTGGATGCTTTCAAGAAGGAGCTGGATAGATATCTGATGGATAGGGGAATCAAGGGATATGGGGACAAGGCAGGGACTGGGTATTGATAGTGAAAGATCAGCCATGATCTCAGAATGGCGGTGCAGACTCGAGGGGCCGAATGGTCTACTTCTGCACCTATTGTCTATTGTCTATTAGATATTCTACAAATTCTTTCTCTTGAGGGCCAGTACTGGCCTGGTTTTCCCAATCCACTTTCATGTTAAAATCCCCAATGATTATCATGACATTGCCCTTCTGACACGCCTTTTCTATCTCCTGCTGTAATTTGTAATTCACATCCCGACTGCTGTTCGAAGGCCAGTATACAACAGCCATTAGGGTCCTTTTACCCTTGCAATTTCTTAACTCAACCCATACAGACTCAACACCTTCTGATCCTATGTCATCCTTTTCTAATGATTTAATATTATTTTCTATACACAAGGCCACACCACCCCCTCTGCCTACTAAATTATCTTTCCGATACACCGTATATCCTTGGACATTCAACTCCCAATGGTAGCCATCATTTAACAAGTTTCAGAGATGGCCACAACGTCATACGTGTGAAAAGGCCACACTCAGGTTGGAGGAACAAGACCTTATATTATGTCTGGGTAGCTTACAACCTGATAGCATGAACATTGATTCACCATTCCCCTCCTCTTTTCCTTCTCTCACCTTATCTCCTTGCCGGACCATCACCTCCCTCTGGTGCTTCAACCCCCTTCTCTTTCTCCCTTGGCCTTCTGTCCTCTTCTATGAGACTCCCCTTCTCCAGCCTTGTATCTTCACCATTCAACTTCCCAGCTCTTTACTTCATTCCTCCCACTTCAGCTTGTGTTTCACCTATCAACTTGTGCTTCTAAACACAAAGTACACTGCAGATGCTGTGTTCAAAACAGCACATACAACATGCTGGAGGAAGCATCAGGCAGCATCCATGGAAACGAGCAGTCAATGTCTCGGCCCGAAACCCCCAACCCCCCCACCATCAGTCTCACCAATGAAACAGACACAGTATTTTGTATTACCGATGTCCAACAGGGTCTTGCGACTGCAAGAAAAATGCTTAAGGCTAACATTTACACTTTTTGCTAGACCTGGAGAAACTGCTGTGAACAAGCGTGTCGCCATCTTACCAGAATGTGCCAAACCAAAGATTTCACGAAGTAGCAGAAATAACATAGGGCATGAAACCTGATTTGTCATTCAGTGGGGCTGAGGGTTATCAGGTTGTTGGGTGCAACTCAGTTTCCAGCTTATTTCCTGGAATTCATGATTTCCTTATTGTTAATCAATTTCTAAACATTACCCTAGTGCTTCCAAAGACTAACACTCACACTCATGTTCCTCTGTGCCTGCAGGCGTACTTTAGAATACCCACTGTTCTACGGGAAATCATGCACACACCTTGATGAAATTGCAGCCTGAAGCACATTCCTCTTTAAACTTCAAAGTAAATTTATTATTCAAGTATGTATACGTCATCATTTCTGACTATGAGGTTCATTTTCTTGTAAATAGAACAAAGAAACACAATAAAATCAATTAAAAAATGCTGTAGATACTGACAAACAACCAAAGTACAAATACAAAACAAATAAATAATTCTGGATAATGAGTTACAGATTTCTTGAAAGTGGAATCAGTTCAGAGATGAGATGACTGAAGTTATCCACACTGGTTCAGGAGTCTGATGTTGAACAGTAATAACTGTTCTTGAACCAGGTGGTGTTGGACCCAAGGCTCCTGTACCTCCTGCCTGATGGTGGTAGTAAGAAGAGAGTATGGCCTGGGTGGCCTCTTGGTTGCACCACAGATTCCAACTTTGCAACTAACCAAACACACCTTGATTAGATTCAGTCATAGGCATGTATTTTCCACCTAAAGAGTATGAAAAACTCTCGATAGTCAACGAGATATGCAGCACAGAAAAGGGACATTTAGCCCAATTTGTTTACACCGACCATGTCAGGAGCAAACACCAAAGTGCAAAAGAAGCCAAATTGTGAAAATAGAAAAAAACATCAAGAAGGAGGTACAGAAGCCTTAGGTTCCACACGACCAGGTTCAGGATCCTTCAATCTTTACCCTTCAACCATCATGCACCTGAACCTGCGTGGGTAACTACACTCACCAGAACTCTCAACTGATTCCACAATATGTAGACTCACTTTCAAGGACTCTACAACTCACGGTCCTAGTATTGCTTATTTTTTATTTGCACAGTTCGTCTTATGCACATTGATTGTTTATGTCTATCCTTTCAGAAACTCCATTGTATTTCTAAATTTTTCTGCAAATGCCTGTAAGGAAATGAATCTCAAGGTGGTTTATTGTGACATAAGATACTTGATTATAAATTTATTTTGACTCTGGTATTTCCCTGCATTTGGCCCGTAGATCTCTGGGATTTTCCTGTCCTTATACTTGTCCAAATTTCTTTTGAATATTATGACTATATCCACATCTAGTGTCCTCTAGCAGCTTGTTCCAATATACACACCACCCTTGTGTGGATTTCCCCTCAGATTCCCTTTATTCCCACCTTAAACCCATGTCCTCTACTGAGATTCCCTGAGAATACTGTCTAACCATCTTATCTGCTTCCTTCATGATGTTACACAGTTCTAAGACGTCACACCTCAATCTCCTTTGCTCCGGTTAAAAAATCCCAGCTTCTCCTAATACATCAAGCTCCCCAGTCCTAGCAGCATCTCTGTGAAACTTTTAAAAATTAAAGATCTAAAGATTAGCTTTATTTGCCACATGTACATAAAAACATAGAGTGAAATGTGTTGTTTGTATCAATGACCCACACAGTCCGAAGATGTGCTAGGGACAGCCTGCAAGTGTCACCATTCTTCTGGCACTAACATGGCATGCCCACAACTTAATAACCGGTATGTAGGAGGAAATCGAAGCACGTGAAGGAAACCCATACGGTCACAAACTGCTCACAGATATCTGTGGGAATTGAACCCAGATCGGCAGCACTGTAAAACGTTGCACAAACTGTGATGTTACTGTGCTGCTTCTGGCAGGAGCATTGAAGTACACAAAGTGTAAATATATCGTGTAATGCTGCATTACAAAGAAGGCATGTCATCTAAAACTTTAAGAAATTTCTGCAGCTGCACAGTGGAGAGTACCCTGACGGGTGCATCATGGTCTAGTATAGAAACACAAAAGTCCATGAATTGAACAGCCCACAAAAAAGAGCAATGGAACATTACAGAACAGAATCAGGCTCTTCAGCCCATTTAGCCTGTGCCAAAGTATTATTCTGCCTAGTCCCATCAATTTACACCTGGACCATACCTCTCTCCATATCTTTCCCATCCATGTACTTAACTAAAATATTGAAATCGAACCTGCACCCACCACTTTTTGCTGGCAGCTTGTTCCATTCGTTCACCATCTTCTGAGTGAAGCAGTTCTCCCTCAAGTTCCCCTTTCACCATTTACCTATGATTTCCAGTTCCAGTCTCACCCAACCTGAGTGGGAAAAGCCAGCTTGCATCTACCCTATCCATACCCCTCATCATTTTGTGTACCTCTAACAAATCTCCCCAGTCTCCTAGGCTCCAGGGAATAAAGTACTAACCTATTCAACCTTTCCTTGTAACTCAGGTCCTCAGGCCCTGGCGATGTCCTTGTAAATTTTATGGGTATGTTTCAATATATCACGTTCCCTTATTTTATTACAGTTTCTATTACAAGACCATTTGGGTTTCCTCTGGGTGCTCTGGCTTCCTCCCACATTCCAAAGACGCACAATTAAGGTTAGTAAGTTCTCTGCATGCTATGTTGGCACTGGAAGCCTGACCACCCATGTGAGTTGCTCAACATAATCCTTGCTGATTTCATTTGATGCGAATGACACATTTCATTCTGTTTTCTAGTACATTTGAGAAATATAGCTAAACTTTAATACTTTACTCCAGGGGTTCCAATCTTTTTTTATGCCAAGGATCAATACCATTAAGCAAGAGGGTTCCTGGACCCCAGGTTCAGAACCATTGCTTTAGTGTCTGAGTTCAACTTCCTCCACTTGCGATTAATCTCCAGACATGCATTATTCTTGCTTTCTTTGCACCTGAAAACTACTTCAAAGTTATTTCAAACACCTTTTAAAATCTTTTCTATTTCATTATACAGACTTTCCATCCTGTACCAATTTTGCATGCCTCCTCAGCAACAGACCTGGTAGGACTGCCCTTCAACTGCAAACACTTAAGCAGAATTAACCTTCACCTCCTTTCTTTTACTTTCCCCAGTCATGCAAAGGAAGAATTCTTCTCTTGAACTGTGTTTAAAATTTCCAAATGTTGTTTTGATACTGATCCCTTTCATTTCTGGCAGGTATGCAGGATTAAATCCTGGACCTGGGCTTGGAAATATAATGAGCTATCAATTCCAGTAAGCAAATCCTGAGAGTGAGGAATGAGTTGATGTTTGGCCGGTCAAAGCATGGGGCCAGACTGAAAAGATCAGGACGTCGAGGCCGGAGGTGAGGGACTGGTCGGCATTCAGCTTGCTGCTCCTTGAGGTTTACTTGTCTCTGTGCCAAACAGAGGCTGTGGCTGGCAACTAACGGGCTCCTGTACTGGCTTCCTGGCTGTGAACTCACTTCAGTGAACTTTTCACTGTTACTTGTTTACTTTTCATTATTTACACGATTTGCTTTTTTTAAGATATTGGGTGTTTGACAGTATTTTTAATGGTTCTATTGGGTGTCTTTGTTTTTGTAAGAAGATGAATCTCAAGGTTGTATATAATATGCATACTCTGATAATAAATGTACTTTGAACTTTGGAAATACAGATTCATGCTTTCATTTATTCAGTGCTTAAAAAAATGAAACCAATGCTTTGAACTTCACACAAATTCTTCCCCAGAAACACTATTTAACTAAGTAAAGCATTTCATTCTGGACCACGAGGAGCTTGACAGGCACACTGTGGATCTCCTGAGTGTGCCAAAGCATCACTGATGAAAGTTAATGAAAGTGGACACTCCTTGCAGCAGGCACTTCACTGGTCTAAGTTAAGTACATGCCCAAGAAACTAACAGCAGCTTGGTCTCATTTGGTGTTATATTCACTACACTGTCCTCCAACACTGCATAGAAATAAGCTTCACAAAATAGCTTTTGGTCTGATGTATGTACTGATCTTTCCCATTTGCCTGGGCTAGGTTCGTATCATCCTTCTATGCCTTGCTTACTTAAATGCCTCTTAAACAGACTGATTGCGTTTGACTCACTTTCTCTGTAGTTGTTAACCTTTCTTCTGCATTGTTATTATTTTACCCTGTTCAATGCACTGTGTGATGATCTGATCTGTGTGAGCTGTATGCAAGACAAGCTTTTCATTGTATCTCTGTACATGTGACAATAATAAACCAATTCCAAATCCATCACTTCCTTTGGCAGCAGGTTCCAGGTATCAGCCACCTTCTGTTTATTGCCTTCAGGTCACCTTGAAAAGTACTTATAGAATCATAGAGCACTATAGCACAGACCTTTGACTCATCCAGTCCATGCCAAACTATTATTCTGCATAATGCCATCGACCCGCACCTGGACATTAACCCTCCATACCACCCCCCCCCCATTCAAACTGCTCTTAAATGTTACAATCAAACCTGCATCCACCTTGCTGGCAGTTTGTTCCACACTCATAAGTGAAGAAGTTCCTCTTAAATATTTCACCTTTCACCTTTAACCCCTGGCCTCTTGGTTCCTCACACTTTTGATTCTGACACCCTTCTACCGGATGATTAATTGATATTTTCCCTGTGATTGCTGCTTCTGTGATACTATGTACTTGTGATGCTGCTGCATGTAAGCTTTTATAACCATATAACAATCACAGCACGGAAACAGGCCATCTCGGCCCTCCTAGTCTGTGCCAAACTCTTAATCTCACCTAGTCTCAACTACCCGCACTCAGCCCATAACCCTCCACTCCTTTCCTGTCCATATACCTATCCAATTTTACCTTCAATGACACAACTGAACTGGCCTCTACTACTTCTACTGGAAGCTCATTCCACACAGCTATCACTCTCTGGGTAAAGAAATACCCCCTCGTGTTTCCCTTAAACTTCTGCCCCCTAACTCTCAAATCATGTCCTCTCGTTTGAATCTCCCCTACCCTCAATGGAAACAGCCTATTCACATCTATCTATCCCTCTCAAAATTTTAAATACCTCGATCAAATCCGCCATCAACCTTCTACGCTCCAATGAATAGAGACCTAACTTGTTCAACCTTTCCCTGTAACTTAAGTGCTGAAACCCAGGTAACATCCTAGTAAATCGTCTCTGCACTCTCTCTAATTTATTGATATCTTTCCTATAATTCGGTGACCAGAACTGCACATAATATTCTAAATTTGGCCTTACCAATGCTTTGTACAATTTTAACATTACATCCCAACTTCTGTACTCAATGCTCTGATTTATAAAGGCCAGTGTTCCAAAAGCCTTCTTCACCACCCTATCTACATGAGACTCCACCTTCAGGGAACTATGCACTGTTATTCCTAGATCTCTCTGTTCCACTGCATTCCTCAATGCCCTACCATTTACCCTGTACTATTTGGATTATTCCTGCCAAAATGTAGAACCTCACACTTCTCAGCATTAAACTCCATCTGCCAACGTTCAGCCCATTCTTCTAACCGGCATAAATCTCCCTGCAAGCTTTGAAAACCCACCTCATTATCCACAACACCTCCTACCTTAGTATCATCGGCATACTTAATAATCCAATTTACCACCCCATCATCCAGATCATTTATGTATATTACAAACAACATTGGGCCCAAAACAGATCCCTGAGGCACCCCGCTAGTCACCGGCCTCCATCCCGATAAACAATTATCCACCACTACTCTCTGGCATCCCCCATCTAGCCACTGTTGAATCCATTTTATTACTCCAGCATTAATACCTAACGATTGAACCTTCTTAACTAACCTTCCATGTGGAACTTTGTCAAAGGCTTTGCTGAAGTCCATATAGACTACATCCACTGCCTTACCCTCGTCAACATTCCTCGTAACTTCACATCCACTGCCTTACCCTCGTCAACATTCCTCGTAACTTTTCACCTGTGCATACAGGTAGTTGTGTCAAAGAAAAGTAGAGCTCAGAAACAGGTCCTTTGCCTACTCACATTGACTATCATGTATATGACAATAATAATAAACTTGAAAGTTGGAAAAGTTTTTAACTATCTACCCTATCTGCCTCTCATATAATTTTGTATACCCTTCTCAGGTCACTCCTCAGCCTTCTTTGCTCCAGAGTCTCTTCAATCTCTTCCATAACTAGTCTTCAAAACCAGGCAACATCCTGTAAGCTGCTTTGTACACAATCACGCTTTCTTTGATCTGAATGGAACATCATGGAACATAGAACAGGACAGCACAGATCAGGCCCTTCGACCCACAATGTTGTGCTGGCACTTTACTCTATTCTGACATCAGTCTAACCTTTTCCTTCCCATAGCCCTCCATTTAGACAGTCACATGGATAAGCAGGGAATGAATGGAGATAGCCAATGAGCAGGCAGATGGGAATAGTTTAACTTGTCATCATGGTCAGCACAGACAGAGCAGGCTGAAGATCTACAGGGTTAGGTTAGGGTTTGTAAGTTGTGGGCATGCAATGTTGGCCCTGGAAGCATGATGAAACTTGCAGCCTTCTCCAGCATATCCTTGAACTGTGTTGGTCATTACTGCAAATGACATATGGTACTGTATGTTTCGATGTACTTGTGAGAAATAAAGCTGATCTTTAATCTCACAATGATACATGGTTTTACGGGGAGAAGGCAAGAGAATGGAATTGAGGGACAAAATAATCAAATAGTGGAGCAGATTTGATGGGCTGAATGGCCTAATTCTGCTCTATCTTATGGCCTTTCATAGACTGTTGTTTCGTGCACTACATTGTGGCAATGACCACAGAACGGCCAGAGAGGAACTATTAGTAACAGGAAACCAGAACGAATTTACATTAAGAATTGCTGACCGAGGACTTTGGTACAGTATCTATCATCAAGGACCTCCAACATCCATGCCACCTTCTCACTGCTGACAGCAGGAAGGAGGTACAGGAATCTTTGGCACCACACTACCAAGTTCAGGAAACCAGTTTTTATCTTACAATCATCAGGTTCCTAAACCAGTGTGGATAATTTTACTCATCCAAACACTGAAATGATTCCACAACCTATGGACTTACTTTCAAGAACTCTACAACTGATGCTCTCAATATCATTCTGCATAATATATTATTATTATTTGTTCCTTTGTTTTGTAATATTTACACAATGTCTTCTTTAACACACCGGTTGCTTGCCAGTCTTTGTGTGTAGATTTTCATTGATTCTATTGTATTTCTTTGTTCTACTATGAATATATAACCTAGAGATACAGCATAACAGACCCTTCCAGTCAACAAGGCAGTACTTCCCAATTATACCCATGTTATCAATTAATCTATGAACCTGTAGGTCTTTGGAATATGGGAGGAAACAGGAGCAAACGGAGGAAACTCACACGATTACAGGGAGAATGTACAAACTTCTTACAGACAGTGGGGGGGGGGGGGTGGGGGGGTGCGTGGTGAAATTGAACCCCAGTCACCGGCAACACACACAAAATGCTGGAGGAGCTCAGCAGGCCAGGCAGCATCTATGGAAAAGAGTACAGTCGATGCTTTGAGTTGAGACCTTTTATCAGGACGCTGGCACTGTAACACCACTGTGCTAATCATTACACTATCATGCTGCCCAAGAAAATGAACCTCAGGATAGAGTATGGTGACTTTGATAATAAATTTACTTTGAACATTGTAGAGCTTTAAAACCAATTGCTGGCAGGAGTGAGCAGGAGCAGAGAAGAGTTTGAAGGGTGTGGGGAGGGGAAAGGGGGATATTCTTTACAATAGCTGTTTTATGCTGCAACTTGGTGATTTGCCAAAGTACACATAATGGAGTCTATTGTAATAAATAACTGATATGAAACATTTAGGTGACTCAAACTTCTTATTTGTTTCTTACAAATCACTGCAGTTCCTCCGTGGTCCAGAGAGCAGAAATTGACTTGAACAAGGAACCATTCACGCAAGATACAGATGGTGCTGTAATGACAGCATTTGGCACATTGACCTTCATAAATCAAAGTATTGAGTACAAGAGTTGGGATGTTATGCTGAAATTGTATCAAACATTGGTGAGGCCTTATGTGGAGCACTGTGTGCTAGTCTGGTCACCTAAATACAGGAAAGATGATCAAAAAGACTGAAAGAGTACTAAGAAAATTTACAAGAATGTTACTGTGAATTGAAGACTTAAGTCATAAGGAAAGGTTGACTAGGTCAGGACTTTATTCCCTGAAGTGTAGGGAAATGAGGGGAGACTTGACAGAAGTACACAAAATTATGAGAGGTATAGATAGAGTAAATACAAACAGGCTTTTTCCACTGATGTTGAATGAGACTAGAATTAGACTTCATAGATTAAAGGTGAAAGGTGAAATGTTTAAGGGAACATGAAAGGGAACTTCTTCACTCAGAGGCTGATGACGGTGTGGAATGAGCTACTAAAGGAAATGGCGAACGTGGGCTTGAGTTGAACATTTAAGAGAAGCTTGGATAAGCACATCGATGGGAGGCGTATGGAAGACTATGGCTCAGGCAAAACATGCAGACAGATTACGAAAGGTGTAAAAAAAAAGGTTATTTCAATGGGGACTTCAACTTTTCCAATATAAACTGGGGCACTCTGAGTGCAAGAGGTTTAGACGGGGCAGAATTTATTTGGTGCATCAAGGGGAGTTTCTTATTCAATATGTAGATAGTCCAAAAAGAGGAGAGGCTGTATTGGACCTAGTATTGGGTAATGAGGCTGGCCAGGTGACTAACCTTTCAGTGGGTGAGCAGTTCGAGAACAGTGACCACAACTTCTTAAGTTTTAAGTAGCTATAGATAAGGATAACTATGGACCTTGCAGGAGAGTATTGCTCATGCTCTCGTCTTTCTTCTAGTTGCAGCCATTAGGATGAATGTACAGGAGCCTCAGGACCCACGTCACCAGGTTCTGGAACAGTTATTACCCCTCAACCATCAGGCTGTTGAACCAGAGGGGATAACTTCAGTTGCCCCATCTCTTGTCTCACAACATATAAACTTATTTACAAGGACTCTTCATTTCATGTTCTCAAGATTCATTGCTTATTTATTTATTGTTATTATTTCTCTTTTTTCTTTTGCATTTGCACAATAGTTGTCCATCTACTGAGTGTAGTCTTTCATTGTTTCTATTATGGTTATTGGATTTACTGAGTATGTCCACAAGAAAACAAATCTTACTGTTGTATACGGTGACATACGTGCACTTTGATAATAGATTTATTTTGCATTTTGAGTGATATGTATGTGGAACGAGCTGCCAGAGAAAGTGATTGAGGCTTTTAAAAGACAGTTGAATAGGGAAGATTTATCAGGATATGGGGCCTCCAGCACCCAGGGCTTGCCCTTTTCTCACTGTTATCATCAGGTAGGAGGTACAGAAGCCTGAAGGCACACACTCAGCGATTCAGGAACAGCTTCTTCTCCTCTGCCATCTGATTCCTGAATGGACATTGAATCTTTGGACACTGTCTCACTTTTTTTTTAATATACAGTATTTCTGTTTTTGCATGTTTTAAAAAATCTATTCAATATTTATTCGCTTATTTATTATTATTTTTTATTTTATTTATCTTTTTTTTCTCTGCTAGCTTATGTATTGCATTGAATTGCTGCTGCCAAGTTAGCAAATTTCATGTCACATGCCAGTGATAGTAAACCTGATTCTGAGCATGGATGGGGAATCTTGGTCAGCACGGACCAGTTGGGCTGAAGGACTTGTTTCTATGCTGTATGAGTCTACGACTCTATTTGGTCTAATATCTCCTTTGGCTTAAGCCCATTTTTACTTTTAATACTCTGTCAATGCATTTCTTTTGCTGCATGAATGCAAGCTCTGATGAACCTATTGCAGGACATAGTGAAGGAACTTGGTCTGAAATGTTGTCAGATTATTCACCTCCATGGATGCTACCTGACCTGCTGAAGCATTCCTGAAGCATCTTGTGTGCGTTGCTCATGATTTCCTCCATCTGCAGAATCTCTTAAAGTCATTGAGTCATAGTGCACTAAAGCACAGCTGTCCCTTTGGCCCATCTAGTCTGTGCCAAACTATTAATCTGCCTAGTCCTATAAACCTGCATATGGACCCCTCCCATCCGTGTTATCAAAAATTCTCTTAAATGTAAAAAATCAAATCTGCACCCGCCACTTCTGCAGGCAGCTCGTAACACACTCTCACCACCCCTAGAGTGAACAAGTTCCCCCTCATGTTCCCCTTAAAGAGTTCACCTTTTACCCTTAACCTATGTTCTCTAGTTCTAGTATCACACAAACTCATGGAAAAACCCTGCTTGCACTGACCCTATCTGTGCCTTTCTTGTGTGTATGTATTGCAGAAGGGTTGCTTTTGTCTACTGGCTGTAGATTGTGACAGAGAGGGAGCCTTGAAGCAGATATTCAAACTCAGTATCACGGTTCTAGTTGTCAAGGAACCTTTATCTATTCACTGCAGTCGCTGCCAAAGCTTCCTTGAAGAAATGTAACTTCCTCCCTGGCTCCTGGGCGTCTCTAACTCAACATTGCTCAGAGTGGAACTGCATAAGGCAATGCATCATGGATATCGACTGTTTGGTTCAACTATGCTGATCATGTTGTCCACCCAGCCAGTTCCAAGTTGTCTTCGTCCCATATCTCTTCAAGCTCTGTCCCTTCATGTACCTATCGAAGTGCTCCTTAAATGCCACAACCACTGCCTTTAGCAGCTCATTCCATATTCTATGTAGAATTGTACATTAGCATAGTGATTAGTATAATGCTATGACAGAGACAGCAACTGGGTTAATTTCCTCTGCTGTGTGTAAGGAGTTGTACATACTCTCCGTGACTGGGCGGGTTTCCTCTGGGTGCTCCGATTTCCACCCACAATCCAAAGACATATTGGCTCATAGGTTAATGGTTCACATGGGTGTAATTGGGCAGTGCAGGCTCATTGGGCCAGAGAGGTTTGTTACCACGCTGTATCTCTAACTGATGCACAAATCCACCCCAGCTCCTGCACATCTCCATTTCCAAACGGTCTAGGTCTTCCAGATCATTTCTAATCTATTCTGCCATGCCCCATTGGGATTTTGTATGCTTCTTTCAAAATCTAAAGAGAGCCATTGAATCATAAAGAAATACAGCATGGATACAGGTGCTTCAGGCCAACCACCATCCCCACCCAGCTCATCTCAATTTTCTGTTTTCGGCCCATATCCTGCCAAGCCGCACACCTTCACTTACCTACCCAAGTACTTCATACCTGCCCCAACCATTTTTCTGGCAGCTCGTTCCATATACTCCCACCCTTCTGTGTGTAAAAGTTGCCCCTCAGGACCCTTTAAAACCTCTTCCCCCTCACCCTAAATCTATGCCCTCTCGTTTTGGACTCTGGGGAAAAGACTGTCACCATTCACCTTATTTATATCTCTCATCATTTTCAGGACTTAGATATAGAGACACTGCCACATAGTACGGAAGCTGACTCTTCGGCCCACTTTGTGTCTGCCACTCTTACTAAACTACAGTCATCATCATTATTATGTGCCATGTTGTATGACATGGGTGATCACGATCTTTCCATGACCATGATTATTCTTGGCAATTTTTTTAAAGAAGTGGTTTGCCATTGCTTTCTTTTCGGCAGTATGTTTACAAGATGGGTGACCCCAGCCATTATCAACACTCTTCAGAGGTTGTCAGCCTGGCGTCAATGGTCACATAACCAGGACTTCTGATGTGCACCGGATGCTCATACAACCATCGACCAACTGCTCCCGTGGCTTCAAATGACCCTGATCGGGGGTTAATCAGGTTCCCAAGGGTGACCCGCAGACTAGTGGAGGGAAGGAGTGCCTTTCACCTCCTGTGGAGACGTATCTCCACTATGCCCTCCGTATTACACTAACACTTCTTTTAACGTTAATTTCTGCTTCAGCCAGCTGGGTCAGTACCCTCATTACATTTCACCGTCCGTACCCAGCTCTCAGCTAGTTACCATTGTATATTTCCTGAAAAGTTGCCATACCTTCTGACCACCCCTACTCCCAGCCCACCCCACACGGTTCACCGTCACCCTTGCAGGTCTGCATGGGGTCCAAGTTGATGTCTCCCTTTTATATCCTCTGTAAGGACTAAGACATCATAAGACCATAAGACATAGGAGCAGAATCAGGCCATTTGGCCTATCGAGTCTGCTCCGCCATTCAATCATGCCTAATCCTTTTTTTCTTTCTTCTCAACCCCATTTCCCGGCTTTCTCCCCGTAACCTTTGATGCTATCTCCAATCAAGAACTATCAATCTCTGCCTTAAATACACCCAATGACCTGGCCTCCACAACTGCATGTGGCAAAAAATTCCACAAATTCACTACCCTTTGGCTAAAGAAATTTCTCCGCATTTCTATTAGGAAAGAGCACCCCTCTATCCGGAGGCTGTGTCCTTTTGTCCCAGACTCCTCCATCCTGGGAAACATCCTTTCCACATCAACTCTGTCTTGGCCTTTCAACATTCGAAAGGTTTCAATGAGATCCTCCTAATTCCAGCAAGCACAGACCCAGAGCTATCAAAAATTCCACACATGATAACCCTTTCATTCCTGGATTTCATCTTTGTGACCCTCCTCTGTATCCTCTCCAATGTCAGCACATCTCTTCTAAGATGAGGAGCCCAAAACTCTACATGATACTCAAGGTGAGGCCTCACCAGTGCCTTAGAAAGCCTCGGCACCACATCCCTGCTCTTGTATTCTAGATCTCTTGCAATGACTGCTAACATTGCATTTGCCTTCCTCACCACTGAGGGTGTTCTGCACAAGGACTCCCAAGTCCCTTTGCATCTAAGATTTTTGGATTTTCTCCCCGTTTAGAAAATAGTCTGCACATTTATTTATACTACTAAAATGCATGACCATGCATTTTCCAACATTATATTTCATTTGCACTTTATTGCCCATTCTCCCACTCTAAGTCCTTCTGCATCCTACCTGTTTCCTCAATACTACCTGCCCCTCCACCAATCTTTGACATCACCTCTCATTCAATATTAAAGATTGATTTGAGTACATTGAAACAAACAGTGCATTAACAATCAACACATCTGAGGATGCACAGGGCAGCCCGGAAGTGTCACCACACAGTGCCAATGTGGCATGACCACCATTCTATGTGCCAAGGAATAAGGACCTAGCCCAGGCAACCTCTCCCGATAACTCAAACCTCCTAGTCTTGGCAAGATATTCATAAATCTTCTGTATTCTTTCCAACATAACCACATCTTTTCTATAATAGGGACAAAATTTCCCAATTCATATACTAAAACAGAGGTTCCCACCTTTTATTATGCCACGGACCCCTACCATTATCCGAGGGGTCTGTAAGTTGGGAACCCCAGAGTTAAAAGCATTTGGATGATACTGAGAACCTTGAGGTTGTGCAGACTGAATTTCGATACAGATGGCAGAAGAAAGTAACATCCATCATCAAATACCCCATCGTTCAGGTCATGCTCTCTTCTCAATACTGCCATCAAAGAGGAGGCACAGGAGCCTTAGTTTCCACACCACTAGGTTCAGGAACAGCTATTGTCCTACAGCCATCAGGCTCCTTGTCAAACCCATTCTGTGGCTTCTCACTCACCTTTGGTCCCCACCAGACACTCAGCTCTCACCTGTGGCTTCCAGTAGCTGTTTGCATGCGTCAGCTGTCACATCCTGATACATTGCTTTGACAAGCAGGCTAAACAAGGTGAGGGTAGCAAGCTGCTTCATACCCAGTAGGATAAGGGCACGCCTGTCCTAACATCAAAGTCAGCTCTGGTTGGGATCTACAGTGAAATCTAATGACCAGGAAGGCAGTGTTGCAATCTCCATGGAGAGCGAAGGGCATGACAAGGCACAGAAGACATTGTGGTCATCCACTGAAACCAGGGAAGACCCCAGCTTGCGATGTTTGTTTGATTCAGACTTCTGAGGTCAAGAGAGTGGAACTGCCCCAGTACAATGGCTTTCCCATTTTAAAAACTCTTTCACACAGGCTTCCTGAACCAGCGTGGATAACTTTACTCACCTTAACACAATCTACAATCTCAACTACAATCTACAGATTCACTGTCAAGGACTCTTTCTAGCTCATGTTCTTAGTATAATTTTTTTTACACAATTTGTCTTCCGTAAGACATAGGAACAGGATTAGGCCATTCGGTCCATCGCATCTGCTCCATCATTTGATGATAGCTGAGTCATTTCCCTCTCAACCCCATTCTCCTACATTCTCCCCATAAACTTTGATGTCCTTACTAATTAAGAACTTATCAACCACCACCTTAAATATACCCAATGAGCTAGCCTCCAAAGCCACCAGTGGCAATGAAGACCATAGATTCACTACTCTTTGGCCAAAGAAATTCCTCAACTCTGTTCTAGAGGGATGAGCTTGTCTACTGAGGCTATGATCTTTGGTCCTGGACTCTCCCACTACTGGAAAAATCCTCTCAATGTCCACTAGATTTTTCAATATTCAATCAGTTTCAGTGTACCCCCCCCTCAATAAATATTTAGGGGAGCGAATCCAGGTGGCCATTTATCCCTGGAAGGTGTTAATTGTTGTCAAAGTTGTACTTGTCTTTCACACCCCTATTCTGTGCATGGTAGAGAGTTGAAATGGCTTGAGCTGCCAAGAACAATGAGTCATTTCAGCTGATAACATGCAGCCTCTGACTTGCTCTTGTAGCCACAATGTGTCGCAAATCAGTGGACAAGGCAAGTCCAGAAATAATTTAAATATAAAAGCATACAGGTCAGGATAATCCTCATTCAGAACCATCCGTATTTGTGTTGCTTTTTGTTCTTTTCCATAAGACTAGAGCTAGAGTCCTGGGTTAAGAAGGAAAGGTTAAGTACTTAAGGGGGATATGAGGGGGGACTTCTTTACTCAGAGGGTGGCAAGAGTGTGGAGTGGTATGCATTCCAATGCTTAAAAGAGAAGTTTCGATGGGAGGGGCATTGAAGGATATGGTCCTGGTGCAGGTCAATGGAATTTAGCAGATTAATAACAGCATGGACTAGATGGGCTGTAGGGTCTGTTCTTGTGCTGTAGTGTTCTATGACTCTATGACACTAAATAGATGAAGCATCTGGATAGTTTTCTGCAAAATTTCACACTTCCACTGGTGACGAGCTACTTGTTAGAATGTTTGGCTGTAATTAAGAAACAGAAACCAGAAACTTTCTGATTGACTGTGGTCAGCGGAAGACTGGCTTTGCCAAGCTGAATGAATGAGTCTACTTCAACAGAGGGCTGGAGGGTGGTACAGAGGGAGAGGGAAATGAACCACATACGTTTTCTGTTGTATGACGCCTGGCAAAATCATTTTTTCGTAAACTTCTATTTCTGGATACCACAAAGGGATGTTAAAAAAAACAATGAATAACCCTTTGTTCATAATCTACGCTTATCATTCACTGGCTGGCTAGTGGGAAGAACAGCTGTACCCTCAGATTACTGAACACCATGATGATGAACTTCACAACTTAATGGTTTCTTCACGACTCAACGGTTGGGGCAACTCTGGCCAATTCTTCAGCTGTAGAAAATGAGAACCCAACTCTTCTTGAAAGGTTGATATTCTCCTGCTTGCAGGGTAAGTTTACCGCAACCAGTCCACACTCCGAAATGGGACGGGTTGCAGAGCAGTAGATCTCGAAAGGCATGACTGTCATACAGAATACTGAAAACAAGGGAATTTTCTCATATAGAGAACTGGTTAAAAAAAACACACTAGTATTACAGGGTACCAACAACTGCCATTCTATCAAAAACACAAGAAACTCTGCAGATGCTGCAAATCTTGAGCAACACACACAAATGCTGGAGGAATTCCCAGGCATCTATGGAGGGGAATAAGCAGGCAAGTGCCAATGAAGGGTCTCAGCCCAAAACATCAGTTGTTTATTAATTTCCATATACGTTGCCTGACCTGCTGAGTTCCTCCAGCAATTTGTGTGCGTAGCTCAGGAACAATTGTTGATGTTTCAGGCCAAAACCCTTCATCAGGACTAAACTCTTCATCGGAGCGACCTCCATCATGTTGGAGAGACATTCAGTGCAGGCACAAAGCAAGGCACTTCTGCTTTTCATTTGGGATAAGAGACCCTTGTACACTATTTTGAAACAACACACATAAAATCCTGGAGGAACTCAGCAAGTTAGGCATCAATGGAGGGGAATAAACAATTGGCATTTTGGGCCAAGTGCATCAGGACCGGAAAGGAAGGGGGCAGAAGCCATAATAAGAGGGTGTGGGGCAAGGGAAAGGAGTAAATCTGACAGGTGATAGGTGAAGGAAAATGAGTGGCTGGTTGGGGAGGGCGTATAGGAGCAAACTGCAAGATCACACAGAATTGGTGTCCGAAATAATGGGCAATTTATTAAAAACTGGTGCATACCCAAAGCTGATCTACCTGAGCATGAATTTGGCACACCTTTTCACATTCTTGGTTGATGAGGTTACAGTAAAACTACATTTTGATAACGTAATGGTGGTAACAGAAAGACTTCATTAAGTAGCAGACTGATTATAGAATAAAATTATTATCGACAGGTCTAACAGTAAATCCTATTTTCTCTTACAACAATGGATGCACAATTAGTAAAGTTTCCAAAACTTGGCTGTCATCGTTGCTACATTCCATTCCTCTACTTTTGTCTGTGGAACCCTGTTACCACATTTGCACAATTCATTTCATTATTTACTTGGTACTAGCCCTCACTAGCCTTTCCTGTAGAACAAGGGGGATGAAGTAAGATGCTGAGAGGTGATAAGTGGAAAACATGAAGGGCTGAAGAAGGAGGAATCTGATAGGAGAGGAGAATGGAATCTTAGTTTTATGGCTATCTCCCCTTCTCAGGGAGAAATGGAGTCAATACTGGTTGAAAGCAAATTTCTCCTGTAAATTTCTGGATAAGCTGTATGTTTGGAAGGAGCTATATAAATTGAAACAGTCACCTCTGCCACCAACATGCTGCTTAGCCTTCTTGAGTTCAAAATTGTCAAACAACTACTATTTCAATATCTCTGTCCCTAATTTGCCAAAGACAGTGACAGTAACCTGCCTAAATGACTTTTGTCCTGTAGCATTAGTATCAACCACTATGAAATGCTTTGAGTGACTGCTCATGGAGTGCATTTCCTGGCTTTCCATTTAATTTGTCGCTCAGATCGATCCACTGATAATACCATAGCTTCTGCTCTCCACTATGTCCCGTCCCACCTGGAAAATGGGGTCTCAAATGCCAGGTTGCTCTTTATAGACTTCAGTTCAGCATTTAACACCATCATACCCCAGAAACTGGTGGGAAAACTGTCCTTGCTTGGTCTCACCACCTCCCTCTATAACTGGATCTAGGACTTAACACAAAACATCGACTGTACTTTTTTTCCATAGATGCCGACTGGCCTGCTGAGGTCCTCCAGCCTTTTGTGTGTGTTGCCTGGACTTAACAGTAAGGGCACGGTCAGCCTCTGTGGCAGCAACATCTCTCGTGCAATTACACTAAGCACTAGGGCTCCCCAAGGCTGTGTGCTCAGCCCACAGCTGTTCCCACTGATGATGTCTAACTATGTCACAGGATTCAGCTCAAAATGGGTCATCAGGTTTGTAAATGACACAACAGTGGTTGGCATCGAGAACAATGATGAGTTAGGGTACATTGAGGAAGTGGATTAGCAGGTGGACTGGTGTCAGAAAAACAACCTAAGTCTGGGTATGGAGAAGACTAAGGAAATGATTGTAGACTTTGGAAAGGTGCAGGTGAACCATCCCCCTCTGTGCACGCATGGCTCCTCCATACAGAGAGTTAAGTGCACCAAGTTCCTGGAAGTCATGGATGATCTCACCTGGTCCCCCAATATCACCTCCCTGAATAAGAAAGCACAGCAGTGGTTCCAATTCCTGAGGAGATTGAGGCACGCTCCCCATTACCTCCCACCATCGTAACTGTGTTTTAAAGGAGCACAATTGAGAGCATCCTGACAAGTTGCATCTCCAGCTGGTATGGGAGCAGCCAAGCATCGGACCAGAAACCCCTACAAAGAACTATGAGAATGACCAAGAGGATCATAGGGGTCTCCCTACCATCCATCGGGGACATTTATCAGGGGTGCTGTGTATTCAGGACCCTTAGTATTATCACGAATCCCACCCATCCATCTAGCATCCCCTTTGATAGTCTACCATCAGGCAGGAGTCTCTGATGCATAAAGAATGGTCAGGATGGGTAGCAGCTTCTTCCATCTGGCCATTAGACTTCTGATCACCCTGCCACATCCCATCTGAAGTGCCATTGGATAATTTTTACTATACCTTACAATATTTAATTTTTTTACTTTACATGTAATTCAGTTGTAGATTTAATGCTTATTTTCCTAAGTTATTGTGTGTTACGTTTACTACTGCGGTTTACACCCTGCTTCAGGGAAACGTCTCGCATGGCAGTATGCATGTACAGTATAAAGTTATACATGCAAACACGAGGAAATCTGCAGATGCTGGAAATTCAAACAACACACACAAAATGCTGGTGGAACGCATTTTGTTATTTAAAGTTAAACATGACTTGATTTGAAGTCATCTGAAGACTATGATGTTCTTCCAACATTCTTTCTTTGTTAAATTATATTAATATTTTGTATTTGTTAGGGTTTTTTTTCTTAGATGACAGAAAATTTATGACCGAGAGATATTTGGTAGTTTAAATGCCCTGTGATGGGGCAGAAGACAGAAAGGATAAGATTGACTGCTGCCCAATCTGATCCTTCTGGCCTTCTGCCCCATTCCTTTGGCACTTTTCTCCTCTTTCAACGATTCTAAGATATGGTTTACGTCAAATGACCATAGTAATATACAGTGAAATGCGATGTTTGCATCAACGACTAACATAGTCCAAGGATGTGCTGGGGCAGCCTGCAAGTGTCGCCGCACTTCTGGCACCAACATAGCATGCCCACAACTTACTAACCCTAATTTTAATATCTTTGGAATGTGCTAAGAAACAAGTGCACCTGGAGGAATCCCATGAAGTCACGGGGAGAATGTAGTAGTAGATTCATTACTCAAGTTGACTACGACGTTCTCCGGAGGGATTATTCACCTAATGGAAGATACCTGTAGGCGACTTTATTTAACATGGGGATGTTGATGCAGATTAGCCACCACACAGATCGGGGTCAGGGACAAGATGACTGGGGAGCCTTTCCTATTGCAGCCTTCTTCCCATTTCACTGCCGTTGTGATGTGTCACCACCTTCTGGCAGCTCCCCTGTTCAGGTAATTTTTGGATCGCTTTTACCTGGAACCTCCTCCTTGATCTTCTGCCATGGGTGACTCTACCAGAAGCTAATCTCCAGCCGGCATCACTCTCGGGATCTCAGGAACTCACAAGCCTCTCCACCACGATGAGGTGACGATCTTCAAAAGAAGCTTCAAGCTCCTTACAGACAGTGGTGGGAACTGAATCCCAATTGTTTAATCATATTTCTCTGCATTTTTAAACCTGTTCTTCTCTAAACTTTCCCAGCTCTGATAAAACAGCTTTGACCTGAAATGCTAAACGTGCTTCCGTCTCTCTGTGAATGCTGCCTGACTTGCTGATTTTCAATATGGTATTACGGAAATTGGTGCACAGACTTTAACCACTGCATTTGCCTTGACTTGTAACTATTGTTGTTTCTTCAAGCAATAACCTTTCCAGAGCTCATTTCCTCTACACTTAGGTGCATCTGTTTTCAATTGGACTAGTATACAGTAAATTCAACAGCTGGCATGATATCCCTTTGAGGTGCTGATATTTCCATTTAATGTTAATAAGGCCCCCAGAGCACCGGTTGCCTTTCTGATCTCCAGCCAGACTGAGGAGACTCTGAAAAATCACAGCCCCGAAAGGGAAGCGAGGAAGAAATTGTGTAGGGAGAGTTCGTTATGAGTATTAAAATATAAAATTGGCATGGTTTCTGATGCCATTCATCAAGAGAGAAATGTATGGATGATATGTAACCCTGACAAAGGGAAAATATGAAACTCATGTGAAGAAACCTTGCCATGGAATTGTATGATGAAATGCAACCAAATGTTTAAGGAACAGAACGAAGGTCTGACTAATGTATTCCAAAATATATGTATCTACATATGGAAGCTTTAAAGAGGTGCAGACGAGATTTACCAAGACGCTGCCTGAATTGGAGAGCATGTCCTATAAAGGAGATACTGAGTGAGGTAGTTCTCTTTTGGAAGAGGACAGCGAGGCTTGAGAGGAAGTGCGGCGGCGGCCATTTTCAAATTGTCCAATTGCTTCTCAGATCAGAGTTCTGAGAGGTGGGACTGCGCAGGCGCGTGAAGGAGGGAAGATATATAAAGGAGATACTGAGTGAGGTAGTTCTCTTTTGGAAGAGGACAGCGAGGCTTGAGAGGAAGTGCGGCGGTGGCCATTTTCAAATTGTCCAATTGCTTCTCAGATCGGAGTTCTGAGAGGCGGGACTGCGCAGGCGCGTGAAGGAGGGAAGATATATAAAGAACGCCACCTTAAGAAGCGGGCAGCTTCGTTTGCGGGCAGCGGAGTGCGCCGGGAGCAGAGTGTAGGGCTTGGGCTCAGAGGGCTTAGGCGGAAGAGGGCACAGTAGGCTTATCTTTTAGTTCTTGTATTTTCAGTTATTTGGGAGTGTGAGGGCAGCTTGTTGTTCTCGGTGTCGGATGTGGGAGATCCTGGAGTCTCCGAGCCTCCCGGACGTCCACATCTGCGCCAGGTGCGCCGAACTGCAGCTCCTGAGGGACCGAGTTAGGGAACTGGAGCTGCAGCTCGATGACCTTCGCCTGGTCAGGGAGAGTGAGGAGGTGATAGAGAGGAGTTACAGGCAGGTGGTCACTCCGGGACCACCGGAGGCAGATAGGTGGGTTATAGTCAGGAAGGGGAAGAGGCAGGTACCAGAGAGTACCCCAGTGGCTGTACCCCTTGACAATAAGTACTCATGTTTGAGTACTGTTGGGGGGACAGCCTACCTGGTGGGAGTGACAGTGGCCGAGCCTCCGGCACAGAGGACGGCCCTGTAGCTCAGAAGGGTAGGGTTAGAAGAAAGAGGTCCATAGTAATAGGGGACTCAATAGTCAGAGGCTCAGACAGGCGTTTCTGTGGAGGTGACCGGGAGTCCCGGATGGTAATTTGCCTCCCTGGTGCCAGGGTTCGGGACGTTTCTGATCGCGTCCAAGATATCCTGAAGTGGGAGGGTGAAGAGCCAGAGGTCGTGGTACATGTAGGTACCAATGACATAGGAAGGAAAGGGGAAGAGGTCCTGAAACGAGAGTATAGGGAGTTAGGAAGGCAGTTAAGAAGGACCGCAAAGGTAGTAATCTCGGGATTACTGCCTGTGCCACGCAACAGTGAGAGTAGGAATAGAATTAGGTGGAGGATGAATGCGTGGCTGTGGGATTGGAGCAGGGGGCAGGGATTCAAGTTTCTGGATCATTGGGACCTCTTCTGGGGCAGGAGTGACCTGTTCAAGAAGGACGGGTTACACTTGAATCGTGGGGGGACCAATATCCTAGCGGGGAGGTTTGCTAGGGCTACAGGGCGGACTTTAAACTAGTAAGATGGCGGGGGGGGGGGCGGGAGACTATTTGAGGAGACTATGGGAGAGGAGGTTAGTTCACCAGTGGAGCAAGTAAATAGACTGTGTGTGAGGGAGGAAAGGCAGGTGATGGAGAAGGGATGCGCTCAGCCCGAAGATGTAGGGGAGAAGAAAGAAAAGGATAATAAATTTGAATGCATTGTTAGGGATGGAAGAGGGGTGGTGAAGAGGGCTTTTGGAACGCTGGCCTTTATAAATCAAAGCATTGAGTACAGAAGTTGGGATGTAATGCTAAAGTTGTACAAGGCATTGGTAAGGCCAAATTTGGAATATTGTGTGCAGTTCTGGTCACCGAATTATAGGAAAGATATCAATAAATTAGAGAGAGTGCAGAGACGATTTACTAGGATGTTACCTGAGTTTCAGCAATTAAGTTACAGAGAAAGGTTGAACAAGTTAGGTCTCTATTCATTGGAGCGTAGAAGGTTGAGGGGGGATTTGATCGAGGTACTTAAAATTTTGAAAGGGATAGATAGAGTTGACGTGAACAGGCTGTTTCCATTGAGAGTAGGGGAGATTCAAACGAGAGGACATGATTTGAGAGTTAGGGGGCAGAAGTTTAAGGGAAACACGAGGGGGTATTTCTTTACTCAAAGAGTGATAGCTGTGTGGAATGAGCTTCCTGTAGAAGTAGTAGAGGCCAGTTCAGTTGTGTCATTTAAGGTAAAATTGGATAGGTATATGGACAGGAAAGGAGTGGAGGTTTATGGGCTGAGTGCGGGTAGGTGGGACTAGGTGAGATTAAGGGTTCGGCACGGACTAGGAGGGCTAAGATGGCCTGTTTCCGTGCTGTGATTGTTATATGGTTATATGTCCTAGGAGGATAGGTGAGCTAGGGCTTTTCTCTTTCGAGCGAAGGAGGATGAGAGGTGACTTGATAGAGATGTACAAGAGAGATGGATCGAGAGGACAGCCAGGGATTTTCTCCCAGGGTGTAAATAACTAATACAAGGCAGCATAATACTAACAAAAGTATGGGGGGGGGTGTTATGGGGGGACTGGTAGGTGTGGGGAACTTCCTGCTAGGGGTGATGGCAAAGGCAGATGCATTCGGATCATTTATGAGACCCTTAGGCAGATGGATGAAAGAGATATGGAGAACCATGTGGGAGGGGAGGCTTAGATTGACCTTACAGTAGGTTGAAAGATTAGCACAACATCGTGGGCCAAAGGGTCTGTACTGTGCTGTAAAGTACTATGTTCTATCATGTATCTTGGCAGCATGGAAGCAAGTGACTTGTTCAATTCTGCCAATGTCTGTAAGGAGTTTGAACAAGGATAAGGTGGGTGATCAGTGTTTATTCCAGGGAAGGGCAGTCTAAAACTAGAGGACATACACTTAGTGGTCACTTTATTAGGGACTCCTTCTACCTAATAAAGAGACCACCAAGTGTATTTTCATGGTCTTCTGCTGCTGTAGCTCATCCACTTCCAGGTTCATTCAGAGATGCTCTTCTGTACACCACTACTGGAACATGTGAATACTTGAATTACTGTCGCTTTCCTGTCAGCTTGAACCAGTCGGGCCATTCTCCTCTAACTCTTCTCATTAGCATGGCATTTTCACTTGCAGACCTGCCACTGACTAGATGGTTTTGTTTTTTTTGTACCATTCCCTGTAAACACTAGAGATAGCTCTGTGTGAAAATCCCAGAAGATCAACAGTTTCTGAGATAGTCTGACCACCCTTTCTGGCACCAACAATCATTTCACAGATGAAGTCACTTAGATCACATTTCCTCCCCATTCTGATGTTTGGTCTGAACAACAATGGAACCTCTTGACTGTCTCTGCATGCTTTTATATGCACTGAGTTGCTGCCACATGATTGGGTGATCAGATATTTGCATTAACTAGCAGAAGTACAGATGTACCTATTAAAGTGGCCACTGGGTGTATATAACAGTTATGTGTACATTGTGTTTTATAGCATTGCTTTTATATTTGTAGTTATTGTGTTTCCGTTGTTTTTTTTATTGTGTTTGTTATGCTTACTGGGTGTGCTTTTCTAATGCTGCCTGGAATCATTTTGTTCTCCTTTACGCTGGTGTACCGAAGAATAATAGTCCAAGGCGAATCTCAGACCAGAGAGGCAGCCTCGGAATATAAGGAAGCCTCTTTAGAACAGAGATGAGGAGGAATTCTTCACCCAGAGAGTGGTGAATCTGTGGAATTCACTGCCACAGACGGCAGTAGAGGCCAAATCATTGGGTATATTTAAAGCAGAGGTTGAGAGGTTCTTCAAAGGTAACAGGGAGAAGGCAGAAGAATGGGATTGAGGGGGATAATAAATAAAGGAACGGCATATTTCCACCTATATCTTATGTTTTAATGGCAATAAATAATCTTGAATCTTGAAGGTGTTTCTGGTACAAAACATACCTTCAAATGCTCTTTACTGTTATCCTTTCTGACTTGGGAATGTCAGCTACAGAAATAATCCCAACCCACAGCTCTGGCTGGCCAGAAGAGTTAATTTTAAATGTTGTCAGCAACAAGTGAAAAGACTGTTTTAATACATCCATTGTAGTGTCAATATGGAAATCAGCACCACAGCAGAAGAAGTGTATTGAGTGCACTGAGCTGCATGTAGGAGGTTCAAAAATATGTCCCAGCTTGCATTAGAAAAGTTATCATTGTATCTTAACCAAAGCTGCTAAGCAGCAGATAATTTGGTCATTTTGGTGCTGCTATTCATTCAAACATGCTGTGCACAAATTATCATCAATCACAAACACAAAAGATTCTGCAGCTACTAGAAATCCAGAGCACCACACACACACACCTCAGCAAGTCAATCAGCAACTATGAAGAGGAATAAACAGCTGACGATTTGGACCGAGAATATGGTGTAAATCACTTGAACGAAAGCTCTCAATTTCTTTCAACATCTCAGTGAGATCTTTTAAATCAGGTGCCTCAGGTAATGCTTAAAATAATAGAAATATAGAAAACCAACAGCACAATATAGGCCCTTTGCCCCACAAAGCTGTGCTGAACGTGTCCTTACCTGAGAAATTACCTAGGGTTACCTATAGCCCTCTATTTTTCTGAGCTCTGTATACCTGTTCAGGAGTCTCTTAAAAGAACCTATCGTTTCCACCTCCACCATGGCCGCCGGCAGCCCATTCCACGCACTCACCACTCTCTGCGTAAAAAAATTAACCCTGATATGCCCTCTGTACCTACTTTCAAGCAGCTTAAAACTGTGCCCTCTCGTGCTAGCCATTTCAGCCCTGGGAAAAAGCCCTGACTATCCACATGATCAATGCCTCTCATCATCTTATACACTTCTATCAGGTCACCTCTCATCCTCCATTGCTCCAAGGAAGAAAGGCTGAGTTTACTCAACCTATTATAAATCAAAGTATTGAGTATAACAGTTGGAATGTTATTGTGAGATTGTACAAGGCATTGGTGAGGTGCAGGTCAGTGGGACTAGGCAGAAAAATGGTTCAGAACAGCCAAGAAGGGCCAAAAGGCCTGTTTCTGTGCTGTAATGTTCTATGATTCTATTCTCATAAGGCATGCTCCACAATCCAGACAACATCCTTGTAAATCTCCTCTGCATCCTTTCTATGGTTTCCACATCCTTTCTATAGTGAGGCAACCAGAACTGAGCACAGCACTCCAAGTGGGGTCTGACCAGGGTCCTACATAGCTGCAACATTACCTCTTGACTCCTAAAATCAATTCCACGATTGATGAAAGCCAATGCACCGTATGCCCTCTTAACCACAGAGTTAACCTGTGCAGCAGCCTTGAGTGTCATATGGACTTGGACCCCAAGATTCCTCTGGTCCTCCGCACTGCCAAGAGTCTTACCATTAATACTATATTCTGTCATCATATCTGATCTACCAAAATGAGCCACCTCACACTTATCTGGGTTGAACTCCATTTGCTACTCTCAGCCCAGTTTTGCATCCAATCAATGTCCCGCTGTAACCTCTGACAGCCCTCCACACTATCCACAACACCTCCAAACTTTGTGTCAGCAGCAAACTTACTACCCATCCCTCCACTTCTTCATCCAGGTTATTTATAAAAATCACGAAGAGTAGGGGTCCCAGAATAGATCCTTGAGGCACACCACTGGTGACCGATCTCCATGCAGAATATGACCCGTCCACAACCACTCTTTGCCTTCTGTGGGCAAGCCAGTTCTGGATCCACAAAGCAATTTCCCCTTGGATCCCATGCCTCCTTACTTTCTCAATAAGCCTTGCATGGGGTACCTTGTCAAATGCCTTGCTAAAATCCATATACACTACATCTACTGCTCTAGCGTGATCAATGTGTTTAGTCACATCCTCAAAAGAATTCAATCAGGCACGTAAGGCACGACCTGCCTTTCACAAAGCCATGCTGACTATTCCTAATCATCATATAATGCCTCTCCAAATACTCATAAATCTTGCCTCTCTGGATCTTCTCCATCAACTTACCATAATGGTCACTTTTTGCTTCTAGAGCAACACACCAAACACTGGAGGAACTCAGCAGAGTTTGACCTTAAAGCTACACTCAGCAGCCACTTTATTAGGTACATCTGTACTCCTGCTTGTTAATGCAAATATCTAATCAGTCAATCATCTGGCAATACTTCAATGCATAAAAGCATGCAGACATGGTCAAGAGGTTCAGTTGTTGTTCAGACCAAACATCAGAATGTGGAAGAAATGTGACCTCAGTGGCTTTGACCATGAAATGACTGCTGGTGCCAGACAGGGTGGTTTCAGGAACTCAGAAACTGCTGTTCTCCTGGGATTTTCATGCACAACAGTTGCCAAAGTTTATAGAAAATGGGGCAAAAACAAAATAACAACTTGAAGTGAGTGGCAGTTATGTGGTCAAAAATGCCTTGCTAATGAGAAAGGTTAGAGGAGAATGGCCAGGCTGGTTCAAGGTGACAGCAATTCAAGTAACTATGCGTTACAACAGTGGACTGAAGAAGTACATCTCTGAATGCACAGTACATTGAACTTTGAAGTGGACTGGCTACAACAGCAGTGCATATAAACTGACTGCATTTACATAAAGTGATACTAGGTGATGCTTATGTCATGGTGGTGGGTTGGGTTAATGGCTGGAGGTGTTGATCAAAAGATTCAAAACTGAACTAAAATACAAATTATTTAGAAGCCACAAAAAAAGTGAAGAACTCCATCGGCCCAAGAATGTATGCAGGACTAAAATCTAAAATGAACAGCTCTTGGTTTAATTCTCAAGCAGATTTCATTAGGGATGAATGATTATTTATGTAACAAGCTCTTGCTAATGCCTTCTTTGAGAAGGAAGAATTCTGAAATACAAAGGAGGCTGTCACATGTGCATTTCCTTTGGAGGGGGACAAAAGTTATAAGTATGGGCAATCCGTTGACTATCACGAGATCAGAACCAGAGCTGAATAATCAAGATTTGCTGATGTGTTTATAAGGTTGCTTATGCAACAAGCATTAATTACATTGTACAGAAACAATATACATGAAAAAGCCAAAAAATTACTTTGGTTTGGAAATTTACAAAGTCATAGGGCGCTACAAGCACAGAAACAGGCCCTTTGGTCTATCTAGTCCATGCAGGGCTATTCTGCCTCGTCCTATCAGCCTGCACCTGGAACACAGCCCACAGAATAGGCTATATTCATAGAATGAATTCCATAGATTCACTACTCTCTGGCTAAAGAAATTCCTCATCTCATTTCTAAAAAGGACACTCCTCTATTCTGAGGCCTCTCCCTTCCATCTTTTCTCAGGAAACATGGTTGCCCCTGTACTACGGTTTACGGATCCCCATCTGCATCATCTCCATTTCGTTCACTTCCACTCTCACTCACTTCACCCAAGATAATACAGGGATAAACTTCCTTGGATCTCATCATTCACCCTATCAGAGAGTACATCATTCTTCATCGTTTCTGCCAGTTGAACACTGAACTCCGATGCCTGGGGCTGTACGAATGAGGAGGGGATTTCATTAAAACCTATTGAATGTTAGGCCTCGATAAGCTGGATGTGGAGAGGATGTTTCCTATGGTGGGGGAGTCTAAACAGCCTCAGAATAGAGGAGTGCCCTTTTTAGAACGAAGATGAGGAGGGATTTCTTTAGCCAGAAAGTAGTGAATCTGTGGAATTCATTCCAGAGGCAGCTGTGGAGGCTAAGTCTTTAAGGTAGAAGTTGATAGATTCTTGATTAGTCAGGGCACGAAAGGATATGGGGTGGGGGGGTGGGGAGAAGACAGGAGATTAAGGCTGAGAGGGAAAAATGGATCAGCCATGATGAAATGATGCCTTGATGGGCCAAATGGCTTGATTCTGCTCCTATATCTTATGGTGTTATGGATATGTATGTATAATTTATGTCTAACATATAATTTTCTTGTGAACACTGCTTACCTAGGGCTAGGTACCTGTGATACTGTTACAAGCAAGTTTTTCAATTCTTCAGTACTGAAGGGAGGTGAGAGTGTGGAACGAGCTGCTAGCCTAAGTGGAGGATGCTGTTTGATTTCAACATTTAAGAACATATGTATATGGATGGGGGAGGCATGGAGGGCTATGGTCCAGGTGCAGGTGGATGTGTCGAGGCAGAAAAATAACTCAGCATGGACTAAATGGGTTAAAGGGCCTGTTTCTGTGCTGAGGCGCTCTATGACTCTACTGATCGATTAAATTCAATGGAATCCAAAGGGAATTCTAAGGGATGTTTGTCTTAGATTCGACAGTTTATCATGTGGCTGTTGTCCCTCTATTGAGTCCCTTTAATAACTTACAGAAATCTGCCAGTAATAAGGAAGTTGTGTGTTGTTCTGAACACCTTTCACTTCAAGTGGCACTGTTAGATGCAATAATGTTGGCTTGAGTTTCACTGTAAAGTGCTGAGATGCCTTGGTGGTGACATTTCCATTACTCAGTTTCTCCATGCCACTTCAATGCAGCACTGCCCACTGGTTTGCCTTTTGGAGTGGGAGCCTCCTGGATCTGTCCCAAAGCAGACAAGTACACATTCATCTTGGATGCCTCCACTCCCGCAGACACATGTTCAGGCCAAATTCAAACCTCCAGATAGTCAAAGAGAGTGAAATGTCTTCAAAATTTGTATCTAACAGGTACAAAAACACAAGAGATTCTGCAGATGATGGAAATCTACAGCAACACACACAACAGTCAGCAGGTTAAGATGAAGGTTCTTACCCCAAGATGCCAACTGTTTATTCCTTTCCAGAGATGCTGTCTGATGTGCTGAGTTCCTCCGGTGTTTGTATGTGTAGTCCAAGAACAAATGCAGATGAAATCGTATTGGTACATTCTGTTCAAATTTGGCAAGCAATCTCGTTTTCAAGCTTCAAACAAAGTTTGCTTACTAAAGTTTTACAGAATCAGGTTTATTATCACTGACATATATTGTTACGTGTTAATTTGCAGCAACCATACAGCACAGTACATAAAACATACTATAGGTTTCAATAAGAAATATTAAAAAAGAGCAAATAGTGATATAGTGTCCAAGTATTCATGGAGAATGAGGTAGTGTCCATGGAATCATGGAATGCTTATATATGATGGAGGGTTAGAAGCTCTTCCTAAAAGTAAGTGTAAGAGAGACAGAGTGTGTGTGTGTGTGTGTGTTTAAAGCAGAGGAAAGAGCATATAAAGTAGCAAAAATAAGTGGGAAGCTGGATCATTGGGAAGCTTTTAAAACCCAACAAAAGGCAACTAAAAAAGCTATAAGAAGGGAAAACTAGCCAATAACATAAAGCAGGATAATAAAAGTTTTTTTCAGTTATATAAAAAGTAAAAGGGAGATGAGAGTTGATAGTGGACCATTGGAAAATGATGCTGGTGAAGTAGAAATGGGCTACAAAGAAATGGCCGATGAACTTAATGGGTACTTTGCATCTGTTTTCACTGTGGAAGACCGTAGCAGTGTGCCAGAGGTCCGTGAGTATGAGGGAGCAGGAGTGAGTGCCATTGCTACTACAAAGGACAAAGTAATAGGCAAACTCAAAGGTCTTAAGTTGGATAAGTCACCTGCACCAGATGGACCACATCCCAGAGTCCTGAGAGAGGTTGATGAAGAGATTGATCACAATTGATTGGTGATGTATTCGTCATGATATTTCAAGAATCACTTGATTCTGGCACGGTCATGGGGGGCTAGAAAGTTGCAAATGTCACTCCACTCTTTAAAAAGTAAGGAAGGGAAAAGAGAGGAACTTATAGGTAAGTTAGCCTAACCTCAGAGGTTGGGAAAGTGTTGGAGTCTATTATTATGGATTAAGTTTCAAAGTACTTGGAGACTAGTGATAAAATAAGCTTAAGTCATGCGTTAAACCATGCGGTTTCTGCAAAGGGAATGGCTGACAGACAAAAGGCAGCGAGTGGGCATAAAGAGGGGCTGTTCCGGTTGGCTGCTGATAACTTGTAGTGTTCCTCAGGGGTCAGTATTGGGACCGCTACTTTTCACATTGTTTGTCAATGATTAAGATAATGGAATTGATGGTTTTATTGCAAAGTTTGCGGATGATATGAAGATAGGTGGTGGGGTAGGTGGTGCTGAGGAAGCAATGTGATTACGGCAGGACTTAGACAAATTGGAAGAACAGGCAAAAAGGTGGCTGATGGAAGACAGTGTTGGGAAATGTATGATAATGCATTTTGGTAAAAAGAATAATAGTTTAGACTATTATCTAAATGGGGAGAAAATTCAAACATCAGTGGTGCAGAGGGACTTAGGAGGCCTTGTGCAACACTCCCAGAAGATTAATTTATAGGTTGAGTCTGTGGTTAAGAAGGCAAATGCAAAATTGGAATTTATTTCAAGGGGAGTAGAATACAAAAGCAGAGATAATATTGAGGCTTTATAAGACACTAGTCAGGGCGCACTTTGGGTACTTTCAACAATTTTGGGCCCCATATCTCAGAAAGGAAGTGTTGCAGTTGGAGAGAATCCAGAGGAAGTTCACGAGGGTGATTCCAGGAATGAAGGGGTTAACATACCAAGAGTGTTTCTCAGCTTTAAGCCTGTACACACCGGAATTTCGAAGAATGCAGGGTGGTGGAAGCGGGGTTCTCATTTAAACCTACTGAATGTTGAGAGGACTAGAAAAGATGGATGTGGAGAGGAACTAGAGGGCCCAGCCTAAATATTGAGGGGCGACCTTTTAGAACAGAAGCCAAGGAGGATTTTTTTTTAACTAGAGGGTGGTCACTCTGTGGAATGATCTGCCACAGATTACAGTGGAGGGCAAACCTGTGGGTATATTTAAAGCGGAAGTTGATAGTTTTCTGATCGGTCAGGGCATCGAAGGATAGGCAGAAAGGCAGGTGTTTGGGATTGAGTGAGATCCGGGATCAGCCACGATGGAATGGCAGAGCAGACTCAATGTGCTGAATGGTCTAATTCTGCTTTTATGTCTTGTGGTCTTAAGGCCATGAAATTCTTTTAGTTTGCGACAGCAGTATAGTGCAATATATAAATATAGAGATCAAACAAAAAATGTAAGGCAGTGTTCATGGGTTCATTATTCGGCAGAGGGGAAGAAGCTGTTCCTAAAACATTGAGTGTGTTAGCAAAGTATGCAACAGTCCCTGAGGTACCAGTCTTGCTTTGAGGCCTTTAATTTTACTTTACAAAGATTGTTCATTAGCCAGCAGGATAGTAGAGTGTCTCTAGACCCTGCGCTTTCTTTTTCTTAAAGGGGAAATCGCACTCACGATCTGAATCTGTAGTCCAGAGTCCAATGATTTTGTGGATCAACAGATTGTTTTTTTTAAAACATCTTAAAACAAGGTTGCTCACTGAAGTATCAATGGCTGTGCTGTAGATTTTAAGTGTAGTAGTCCTTAACAGGAATATTTGTTGATTCCATTGGGAACTGAATGCAAGCAGTTGCCAATTTCCTATGCCAATTTGAAGAACCTCTATCCTGATGTCGTCTAGTAATTTATATTTCTACCTTAGGAAAACAAGATACTATCTACTTTATCTATTGCTTCAATTCTATACAGTCAAAGTCATAGAAAAGTACAGAACAGAAACAGGCCATTTGATCCATCTAGTCCATGCTGAATCCATGTAAACTGCTTACTCCTATTGATCTGCTCCCAGACCACAGCTCTCTCTCCATGTACCAATCCAAACTTCACTTAAATGTTGAAATCAACCTTGCATGCACCACTTGCACTGGCAACTCATACCACACTCTCAGAACTCTGCGTGATGAAGTTTTCCTTCATGCTCCCCTTAAGTCATGACCTCTGGTTGTAGTCCCATCGAACCTCAGTGTAAAAAGCCTGCTTGCATTTACCCACTCAATATCCCCCATCATCTTGTGCACCTCTATCAAATCTCCTCTCAATCTCCTACATTCTGAAGAATACAGCCTGAACCAATTCAGTCTTTCCTTGTAACTCAAGTCTCCAGACCTGGCAACATCCTTGTAAATTTTCTCTGCACCCTTTCAAATTGGCAAATGACCAAAACTGCACACATTACTTCAAACTGGGCTTCACCAACGTCTCATACAACTTCAACATAATATCCCATCTTCTGTACTCAATACATTGGTTTATGAAGGCCAATGCGCCAAAAACTGTCTTTACAACCCTATCTACCTATGAATCCACTTTCAACGAATTGGGTTCCTGGACTCCCAGATTCTTTTGTTCCTCCACACTCCTTTGCTCTACCATTCACCGTGTAAGATCTACCCTGGCTGGTCCAACTGAAATACAAAACCTTGCACTGGTCTGTATTAAGTTCCATCAACAATTTTTCAGCTTATTTTTCCAGCTGCTGCAGACTCCTTTGCAAACCAAAATAGCCTTCATTACTGTCTACTACACACCCAATTTTGGTGTCATCCACAAATTTGTTGATCCAGTTAACTACATTATCATCCAGACCACTGACAGAGATGACAAACAACAATGGACCCAGCACCAATCCCTGTGGCACACCACTAGTCACAGGCCTCCAGTCAGAGAGACAACCCTCTACTATCACCCTCCGGCTTCTCCCACAAAGCCAATGTCGAATCTAATTTACTACCTCATTCTGAATGCTGAATGTCTGGACCTTCTTGACCAGTCTCCCATATGGGACCTTGTCAAATGCCTTATTAAAGTCCATGTGGACAACATCCACTGCCTTGCCTTCATTTACTTTCTCGTAACTTCCTTGAAAAACTCTATAAGATTGGTTAGTCACAACCACCACGCACAAAGCCATGTTGATTACCCTTAATCAGTCCATGATTATGCAAATACTTATATAGCCAGTTCCTTAGAATATCTTCCAATAACTTCTCCGCAAATGATATCTGACTCACCAGCCTACGATTTCCTGTTTTCTAAAACAGTGGAAACGTTGGCTAACCTTCAATCCTCTGGTATCCTTCCTGTTGCTAAGGATTTTTAAATATCTCCGCCAGGGCCCTGGCAATTTCTGCACTTGCCTCCCGTAGGGTCTGAGGGAACACCATATCAGGCCTCAGGGATTTACCCACCCTGATTTGTCTTAGGGTAGTAAACACCTCCTCCTCTGTAATATGTACAGGGTTCATGAAATTGATGCCACTTTGCTTCACTTCCATAGACACTGTGTCCATCTCCTGAGTAAATACAGATGCAAAGAATGTTCTTAAGATCTCTCCCATCTGCTTTGGCTCCACACAAGGATTACCATTTTGATCTTTCAGAAGACCAATTTTGTCCCTAGCAATCCTTTTGTCCTTAATATATCTTCTTCACTTTCTCTGCTAAAGCAACTTCATGCCTTCTTTTAGCTTTCCTGATTTCTTTTTTGAGTAACACACACAAAAATGCCGGAGGAACTTAGCAGGCTGGGCAGCATCTATGGGAAAGAGTACAGTCGACCTTGCGGGCCGAGAACCCTCAGCAGGAAGGGTCTCAGCCCAAAACATTGTCTGTACTCTTTTCCATAGATGCTGCCTGGCCTGTTGAATTCCTCCAGCATTTTGTGTGTGTTGCTTGGATTTCCAGCATCTGCAGATTTTCTCATTTGTTATTCCTTCTTGCATTTCTTGTACTCCATAAGCATTTGATATGTTCCTACATACCTATACCTGCTATGCACCTCCTTTTTTTTCTTAACCAGGGCTCACCATCTCTTGAAAACCAAGGTTCCATACACTTATTACCTTTACCTTTTATTCTGACAGGCACATACAAGCTTTGTACTCTCAAAATTTCATTTTTGAAAGCCTCCCACTTTCCAAGTACACCTTTGCCAGAAAACACCTGTCCCGATCCAGATTTGCCAGATCACTTCTGACATCATCAAAATTGGCCTTCCTCCAATTTAGGATCTCAGCTAGTGGACCAGACCTATCTCTTTGCATAAGTATTTTGAAACTACTGGCATTGTTATAGTTCCTTAAGGTTGTTATAGCCGGGGGTGGTAATACGGAAAAGTCCTACTACCTATTAAATATTCCCAATGGCGTGCATCTCAAATAGCCTCTGACAACCAAGTCCAGCTCCTGACCTTCACATGTGGCTTAGCTACGAGGACTGACCGAACCATTTCTATTGACAGGAGAAGTGGTAAAGGCGGGTTACTGGCACCTTAAAAACCAGTCACTCCTGGCAGATGGGGCTCAACAATCTTGGTCAGCAGCTCACCTAGGAGAATGGAAATTCTGATCTCAAACCTCCACAGCCTTCTGGCTATACCCACTCATTGAGAAGGCTTAGCGAGTAAATTCTGAAGGAAAAACCTGGAGCTGAAGTCCCTAAGGCAATCCTACATTGAGCTCAATACTGACTGGCAACTCATGTGATGCTGCTAGTCCCAAATTGTTTCAGTCTCTGTTGGAGAGAGGGGGCAACAGCTTGCTCTCCATATTGCACTGCCCAGGCTTGCATATCCAGTCAGCTAGGATGCAATATCAATGGTCAACTCCGACCGACAGAGGCTCTCACCTCATCACAATGGCATTATGGTCAATGGATGCGAAGTGTTCCCCCACACAAACTTCTGTCTCCTGCCCTGTCTCATTCCCCTATAACAGATCCAGTATCACACACTCCTCAATGGGACTTCTACGTACTGATGAAGGAAACTTCCATGAACACATTTTACAAACTCTATCCGATTTAGTCCTTTTACAGTATGGGATTCTCAGTCAATATATGCAAAGTTAAAATCACCTACCATGACAATCTTACGCTTCTTTCAGCAGACTGATCTTGTTACAAATATGTTCCTCTATATCCCTAGGATTGATGGGTGGTTTGTCATATAGCCCCATTAATGTGGTCATTGCTTTCTTATTTTTCTTTTCCACACATAATGCCTCATTAGTTGCATTCTCCAGTCTGTCCTGACACAACACTACCGTGACATTTCCCCTGACTAATAATGCCACCTCTCCTCCTGTAGTCAAGTCTCTTTTTCACTGTTGACCCTCTGAGGATTCTCATAGCTTAGCTATATAGTATCCACAACCGGCTTCACAGAAGATTAAACGTTAGGCTAGTAGAACGTTGACTTTTGCTGTTCAAATGACAGAGCCTCCCCTTTAAAACATTCTGAATGAATAGTTTATGTTAGTCTGTATTCAGTGCCAGTACTTGATCCTCATTATAATTTGGCACAGCATCAGGCCACGGCATCTTGTGCACAGCACCAATTACCTAACTGTTGTAAAAGCTGGAAGAGCTAAAAGTCTTACCCTGAGGCTTGACGCTGTACAATGACGGGTCAATTATTGGTACGCTCTGTGGTCCTGGCTGTACTGTCGGAGTGTTGGGCAACACTGCAAAAGGAATAAACAGAAATCATGGTTCAAGTGATATCCAAATAATAGAGCAGCAAACAGCAGGGGTTTCATTCAAGGAGAGGCTCAGCAGAATTTTCTGCCTTGTCTTAGAAAAGTGATTTTACAGAAGTGACTCTCGAATATTTTTTAAAAGGGATTGAAGCTTCCAATCTCATACAGTAATATTTACTGGCTACTTAATTATTATTATTATTTGTTATTTTTTGCGCATTTGCACAATTTGTCTTCTCTTGCATATTGGTTGTTTGTCAGTCATTGTTTGTGTGCAGTCTTTCATTGATTCTATTACATTTCTTTGTTCTGAATGCCTGCAAGGAAAATTAATCTCAGGGTCACATATGGTGGCATATACAAACTTTGATAATAAACTTACTTTACACTTTGAACAAACTAATTTATACCACCTACTCTCTTAAGCCAAATGATATTACCGATGTCTCTCAAATTTTGTTTCATAATCTTTGAAATTAAATTATAAAATATATTTTAACAACATATCACATTTTATAGTAATCTAATACAGTATTAAAGATCATGAAATAATCTAATTTTAAAGATTGTAAAACTTTTGATAAGGTATTATACACAAAGAGACATGCTTCCAGTCAGATTAGAGAGCAAGCACATTTCATTAAAGAGACACCCTCTCTTCACAACTGTTCTTTGGCATTTACAAGCATAAGACACAGAAGCAGAATTTGGCCATTCAGTCAATTGAGTCTGCTCTGTCATTCTATCATGGCTGATTTATTTTCCCTCGCAACCCCATTCTCCTACATACTCCCCATAACCTGACTAATCAGGAACCTACCAACCTCCGCTTTAAATCTCCTCAATGACTTGATCTCTACAATGAATTCCACAAATTTGCGACTCTCAGGCTACATAAATTCCTCTTTATCAATGTTCTAAATGGATGTCTCTCTAATCTGAGGCTGTGCTCTCTGGTCCTAGACTTGGCGACTATAAGAAACATCTTCTTCATATCCACTCTATATAGGCCTTTCAATATTAAATGTTTAAATGAGACCTCCCCTCATTCTTCTAAACTCCACCGAGTATAGACCCAGAGCCATCAAACACTCTTCATGTGCTAACTCTTTCATTTCCAGAATAACTCTTGTGAATCTCCTCTGAACCTTCATCTTTTCTTAGCTAAGGACCTTAGAACTATTCACAATACGCGGAGTGCAGTCTGGTCAATGTCTTACAATGCCTCAGCATATCTTGCTCTTACATTCTAGTCCTCTCAAAATAAATGCTAACAACGCATTTGCCTTCCTTACCACTGACTCAACCTTCAAGTTAACCCTTGTGGGGAATCCTGCACAAGGACTCCCAAGTCCCTTTGACCCTCTGATTTATGAATTTTCTCCCAGAGTAAAAAATAGTCTGCATATTTATTGCTTCTACCAAATTGCACAACTATATTCTACCTGCCACTTCTTTGCCCATTCTCCTAATCTGTCTGAGTCCTTCTGCAGGCTCCCTGCTTCCTCAAAACTACCTGCTCCTCCACCTATCTTCGTATCATCTGCAAGTTTGGCCACAAAGCCATCATCCAAATCATTGATGTACAACGTGAAAAGCAACCAACCCCTGTAGCACTGGCAGCAGGCCAGGAAAGGACCTTTTTATTCCCATTCTTTGTCTCCTTCCAATCAGCCAATCTTCTCTCCATGCTCGTATCTTTCCTGTAACACCATGGGCTCTTATCTTGTTAATTAGACTCATGTGCGGTACCTTGTCAAAGCCCTTCTGAAAATCTGTCAGCAATATCCACTGACTCCCCTTTGTCTATCCTGCCTGTTATTGTAATAAATAGAGAACATCGCTTACCAGAATGCTCAGAGTTTAGGCTATACTAGCCTATTAAACAGCATGGAGTAAAGCAGCAGGATCCACTAGCTTTTATCATGGCCCTTATGAAAAACATGACAGCAGTCTAGAAGGTATTAATTAACCCCCTGACCCTCTTAATAAGAACACACCCAGAATAACATTCCAATCCTGAAATATATGCACACCAACAGGATAATGCTGAATTTCCAAACACCATATTTTAGCGGTTAGTGCGACATTATTATAGCTCTGAGCAGTCAAAATTTGGAGTTCAATTCTGAAACTGTCTGTATGTCCTCCCTGTGAGCGCACAGGCTTAATCCAGGAGCTCTGGTTTCCTCCCACAGTCCAAAGATTTACCAGTTGGTAGGCTAATTGGTCATCGTATATTGTCCTGCAATTTGGCAAGCATTAAGTAGGGGGTTAAAGAAAGGCCTGGAAGGACCAATTCACACTGTATCTCAATAAATAAATCACAGTTCCTAGCTCTATCAGAGCAGGTGATAAATCAATAGAACTTGATTTTCCTTTGGAAGAGTGAAGTGTTTATCTTCTGAAACATTCTTTTTGCTTGAATTGGAACCTTAATTTCTTTGTAAGCTGGACCTATTACTATCACCAAAAAAATTCTGCTGGGTCAGCAGCCACTGCCACCCACCCCTTATGGGGAACTTCCTTCCCCAAAGGGAACATTGTAGGGAGTGATAATTGAGTTCTGAGAGAAAATGATTTGGGCATCGTGCTAAGTCACAACTTGGTGAATGAGGAGCTCAGCATAGAGAAAATACAGCCGTTTTTAAAGATATAATTTTTTTCAAACATTACCTTTATTTGTCATGTGTACTTTGAGACATGCAGTGAAAAGTGTTATCTCCGCCAATGACCAATACAGCCCATATACTTCCAGTGCCAACAAAGCATGCTCACATCTTACTAACCGTAACTTGTATGCATTTGGTATATGGCAGGAAACCAGAGTAACCAGAGGAAGCCCACGTAGTAATGGGAAGAATGTATAAACTGCTTACAGACAGAGGTGGAAATGGAACCCCTATCTTACAGCTTGTGCTGTAAAGCGCAATGCTGGGGGAAGGGGTCAACATGGACAAACTGGAGCTATTTTTAAGTGCAGAAGACACTTTGCAAGGCATGTAGTAGCTTAGCCAACTCCTGCTAACAGGCTGGAGTTTCGGTTCCTACATCGCTCATAAGCCAGTGATAGCTGGTTGGATTGCCACTGAAAGAGCTTTAAAACTGCAAGGCAGGTAAGGGTACAAGTGGTTCTCTGGAGAAACAGGAGGCTGCAGATGCTGCAGTTGGTAATACTGATTCTCTTGTACTTTTACACAGTGCTGACTGTCTTTACTCAACCCTATAAATTTTATTTTGCTACTTTTGTCTCTCTTTTGAGTGGATAGTGCCCAAGTGTGGTAGGAGAATGCACCACAGAAAACATCCTATCTAGATGCATAACAGCTTGGTATGGCAAATGCTCTGCATGTGACAGCAAGAAACTGTAGGGAGTTGTGCATACAACTCAGCAGATTATGGAAACATAACAACATAGATATAAGACATAGAAGCAAAATTCGGCCATTCAGCTCATCATATCTGCTCTACCGTTCAATCATGGTTCATTTATTATTCCTCTTAACCCCATTCTCTTGCATTCTCCCTAGCATTCCCTCCATGAAGTCTGTCTATAGTTCGTACTGCATCAGTAAAGCAGCCAGCATAATCAAAGATCCCATCCATCCTGGACATTCTGTCTTTTACACACTCAGAAAATACAAAAGCATAAAAGTTCGTATGATCAAGCTCAAGGACAGCTTCTACCCCACTGTTATAAGACTACTGAATGGCTCCTTAGCACAATAAAAGGGAATCGTGACCTCATAATCTCCCTTAATATGATCTTGCACCTTACTGTTTACCTGCACTTCACTTTCTCCATAACTTTTATACTTTATCCTGTTTTTGCTTTCCTTTGTTCTACCTCAATGTACTTTGTAACGAGCAGTATGCACACAAGCTTTTTCATGATATCTTGGTACATGTGACAATAATAAACTACTTCCAATTCTTTTCTCTTCTCACCGCCCCCCCACCCTCCGCCTAAGCCCTAATGCAGGCTCCAGACACGAAATGCTGACACATCCCTTTTGCCGCCACAAAGTGCAAAGTTCTCCAGCATGAGGCCAACACTGAAGAATACATGGAAAGTCAAGTCAAGTTTAGAAGAATAAGGCAGATCTCATTGAAACCTATTGAATATTGAGAGGCGTGTAGAGGCTGCATCCTACAGTGGGGGAGACTAGCACCAGAGGAGACAGCTTCTGAATAGAGGGACGTACATTTAGGTTCTTTGTGAGAATGGGACCCACTCTTGGGGTTTCATAATTGGCCGTCGTTCAGCATGCTAAGGGTTCGGCCTTAAGAGCTCTGCTCACCCTGGAGATAGGGGGATCTGGATCGGTGTCCGAGCAGAAAACTGGCATGTCATGGGAAGTGGAAGATCTGAGACTGTGCGCCCAGAGACCTGAGATCTTTGGGCTCAGAGCTTGAAAAAAGCAATGCAACGGACTTTTAACATCGTAAACCAGCTAGTTAGTAGTTACATCTCCGCTCGCGCTGTGAAATGGTGACACCTCTTTCTCCCTTATTAGGGAGGGAGCGAGCCTGTGGTATGTCGAATGTTGGGGAACAGTGTAGTCTTTGAAGTACTGCAAGTCTGTGTCTTTGCTGTCGCCTTGCTCACGCTTGAGTGCTCGGTGGCGGGTGCCGATGCTTTTGCTTTGCCGGTGGGGGTGGGGAGGGGGATTCATTGCTTGCTAATGCTTACGCACGGGAGTGAGGGGAGCTGAGAGGGGACTTTGGGGTTCTAACATTTAACTGTGATTCATTCTTTGGGGGCACTCCTCTGCTTTTGTGGATGGCTGCGAAGAAAAAGCATTTCAGGATGTATATTGTATACATTTCTCTGACATTGAACGTACCTTTGAAACCTTTGAACAGAGATGAGGAGCTAGAGAGTGGTGAAACTGTGAAATTCATTGACACATGCGGCTGTGGAGTATATTTAAGGCAGAGGTTAAAAGGTTCTTGATTGGTTAGGTCATGTAGGGTTACGGGGAGAAGGGATGAGATTGAAGATGAGAGGGAAATGGATCAGCCATGATGTAATGGCGGGGCAGACTCGATGAGCCAAATGGACTGATTCTGCTTCCGTACCGTAGAGTGGACATGAGAGGATGTTTCCTATAGTGAGAGAGTCTAGGACCAGAGAGCACATCCTTGATATGGAAGAAAGTCCCTTTAGGACAGAGGTGAGGTGGAATCTGTGGAATTCATGCCAGAGATGACTGTGGAGGCCAAGTCATTGAGTATATTTCAAGGAGAAGTTCATAGGGATAATTAATCAGCCATGATGAAATGGTGGAGCAGACTCTGCACAAACAGGTAAGGTGTCATACAGGTACAGTGAAAGAAATGCAGCAGGATCACAGGAATATATATTCAGGCAACAGACAGAATATAAATTATATGTTGTGGATGGTGACTGCCTTTTTCCCTGGGAAGGAGAGACGTAAACTGGAGGGCAGAGATTTAGGGTGTGAGGGGAAAGATTTAAAAGGGACCTGAGGGGCAACTGTTTCCACACAGAGGGTGATGAGAATATGGAATGAGCTGTCAGAGGAAGTGGTTGAGGCAGGTACTTGGATAAGTAAATGTAAGGGCAGGGCTTGGAGGGATATGGAATGGTGGAAATTTGGATGAGTTTGATGGGCAACGTGGGCAGCAAGAACTGGTTGAGCTGAAGGCCTGTATCCATGCTGCAATGCTCTATGACTCTACATGTGAATTATATGGCAGTGACAAAAAGCTGAATTACACCACTAGAACATAATTTAAAAATACATTAAACCATTTTGGCAAGATTGAAGTTTGTGGTTTTAGGATAATTTGCTAATCTGCTCTATTAACAGATGACAAAAGAAGAGCTACAGATTCCAAAGTCAATTCCAGAGTAAATTGCAAAATCAGGGGCCCAGTGGCTGACAACATTGTTTAGGGAATTGTGCTGATAACTCAGATACACAGAACTCTGGAACTGGAAGAAAAGAGTTCTTCAGAGAGTTGCAAGGATGGTAGACATTATAGGAGTGACTGGGTATATGCAACTAGCTACCAGTATAAGAGATAGAGGTGGGGATTATTATAATTATAGATGGGATAGAAACATAGAAAATAGGTGCAGGAGTAGGCCATTCGGCCCTTTGAGCCTGTACCACCATTCAGTTTGATCATGGCTGATCATCCAACTCAGAACCCTGTACCTGCTTTCTCTCCATACCCCCGATCCCTTTAGCCACAAGGGCCATATCTAACTTCATCTTAAATATAGTCAATGAACCGGCCTCAACTGTTTCCTGTGGCAGAAAATTCCATAGATTCACCACTCTCTGTGTGAAGAAGTTTTTCCTCATCTCAGTCCTAAAAGGCTTCCCCTTTATCCTTAAACTGTGACCCCTCGTTCCGAACTTCCCCAACATCGGAAACAATCTTCCTGCATCTAGCCTGTCCAATCCCTTTAGAATTTTATATGTTTCAATAAGATCCCCCCTCAATCTTCTAAATTCCAGTGAGTATAAGGCTAGTCAATCCAGTCTTTCTTCATATGAAAGTCCTGCCATCCCAGGAATCAATCTGGTGAACCTTCTTTGTACTCCTTCTATCCAGGGAATGAAAGATATATGAAGCAAGTATGATAGCTCTGGGCCTGTACTCACTGTAGTTTAGAAGAATGAAAGGTCTTGATGGAGCTGATGTGGAGAGATGTTTCTTATAGTGGAGGAGTCTAGGACCAGAGGGCACAGCTTCAGAATAGAGTAACAGCCACTTGGAACTGAGATGAAGAGGAATTTCTTTAGCCAGAGGGTGGCAAATCTGTGGGATTCATTGCCACAGATGGCTGTGGAGATTGATGGGTTTTTGATTTGTCCGGGTTTGGTTACAAGGAAGAGGTAGGAGAATGGAGTTGAGAGGGATAATAAATCAATCATGCTGAAAGGTCTAATTCTGCTCATATGTCTAACGGTCTTACAATGTTTAATAGACAATTAGACAGGTTCATAGATAGGAAATGTCTAGAGGGATAAAGGCCAAATATGGGGGAATGGGTCTCACTCAAGTAGACAACTTGGATTGGACAGGTTGGACAGAAAGGTCCATTTCTGGGTGTATAACTATGATTCTACAGAAATAAAGGGGTAAGACAGTAGGTTTTGAAAAAGAGGATGAAAATTCACCAGTGTACAGTGAATGGTACTGTGAGACATCACTGCAAAACTGACCTCAAATTCAAAAAATCTATGCACTATATGTAATAACAACTCATGCATCACCAGGATGCCATGGGTTAATGCTGTGTCTAGTGAAACTATAAGTCTTTTTTATCCTAGTCTGGATGTCCCTTCTGTAAGATTGAGGTATTTGTTTTCTCAGTGGGTGGAACCTTTCTGTTTCAGTTTCCCTGATTGATTTGGCTTATTCCGAATATATCAACAACAGCACAGGAAATGACAGCAAAGAGAGGCCCTGTATAGAATGAGTACCAAAAAAACCACTGGGAGCACTGAAGAGTTTTGGAAAGTCCTGCTGTGACAATAAAAGGCTACTTTCCATTGCTCAGCCAAGTTGGAGCAACTTAGCTTCACCAAGTCATTAACTGAATCTCAACCAGTCCATGAGATTTTCACTGGCACATCATAAACACACGAGGTTCTACAGATGCTGGAAAGCCACACAGAATACTGGAGGAACTAAGCAGATCAGGCAGATCTACCTATGCCTATCACCCCTCCTGGGGCAAAGGCCACCGTCAGCAGTTTGCCGGAGTCCTCTATCCTTGCCAGTCCAGCCTTTCGAACTGTGCCCAGGTGTAGCCCATCGTTGAAATTCCTTCCCCCCTCAGGGTTGAGGTCTTTGGAACTTCTGTTGGTGGTTCTGTAGCTCTAGATTTTTACAGGATGGGGTTGCTAGCCCCATGCCCAACCCTCCACCTTTTGCAGCCGGGACTGTGAACGTTCATGGATGGATGACTCAGTACTTTCAGATGGGAATAAATAGTCAGCTTTTTAGGCCAAGATCCTTCTCACTGCCACTGTCCAACTAAGGAATTTGTAAATTTAGGTAAGTTTTGAATGTTCAACTTTTCAATGACATTGATATGCTGCTTCTTACTTTAAGATATAGACATCTGACAATCCCACAGTCACCATTTCATAAACTTATAGGTTAGCAAGGGATGAAAGTCACTGCCAATTTCTAGCTGCTCTGCTGGGATGTTCCATATTGTTCAGTGCACAGTGACATGATGGAACCAAATCCATTTCAATATCCGGACTGAAAGGAATGCCAGCCCAAAAGAGCAATTATTTTCCCCTAAAATTGTTCCATTTGGCTTCTAAAGGACATTCAACAAGCTGTGTTTGGGATTACTTTCAAAGCCCCAAAAGGAAAGCTGACTCAAGCCAGCACAGGAGATGGTCAAGTGTGCCAAGCACTAAACTTGTTGGTTTCTTTTGAGATCGCGAAGACAGTGCATCAATGCTGGTTCTCAAGAGATGTCAAAGTTCAAAGAAAATTTATTCTCAAAGTATCATCTCCATTTGCAATGGAGAATCCTGTATAATTATGATAATCACATGCCAATACTTAACATCTGAGTAGAAAGATGTTTCTGAGAAATATACAATGGAATTTTCTCAATGCATAAAACACCGAGAGCACAATTTGCAACAGATGCAAAGAAAAACATTTCCAGCAGGTCATCTGCCTGAGGTTTTAACCCTGTTTCTTACTGCACAGATGCTGCTTCTATTATACTCCACGACAAGAAATTTCCTCTCTTCCAGGAATATTTGCATCTGAATCTGTGAGGAAGTGATTAAGAAATTTGAGAGTACAGATCAAGAAAGGCCTTTGACACGATCCCAGATGCTAGACTGGGCCCACATTAGGCCATTTGGCCAGTCAAGTCTGCTCCACTATTTGATTGTGCCTGATTTATTATCCCTCTCAACCATCTCCCCATATTCTTCAACATCTTTACTAATCAAGAACCTCTCATCCTCTGCCTTAAATATACCCAATGACTTGGCTTCCACAGCTGTCTGAGGCAATGAATTCTACAGATTCATCAGCCTTTTCGACCTCTGTTACCTTATTACTCATCAATAAATTTCCTCTCCTTCTGTGTTTTACCTTGCTCCATGGCTACCTTCTACCCTCTTTCCCAATTATCTTACTTTCCTGCACTACCACCACTCCTCACCCCTACTCCCCACACTATCTCTGGCCATCTGAGTCTTCTCTCTCTACCTTGACAAACGCACCATCATCTTCTCAACATCCAGATCCTCACAACATCGTTCCTTCTTCTTCAGACTTGAGACCACTACACCCAACCCTGCTCAGCCCATTGAGTGGTATCCTCTCAACAAAAGGTGAGGGATTGGAGGTGTTGACAACATTGCTCTTCTTGTCCATATCCATGAACTGTCACCTTCAGCTGAGTGGCCACAGCATTTCCTTGACAATTTCCTGCTCATACACTCAGCCACACATTTATGCCTTGAATGGCATCCCTTCAACATAACTCCCCTCTACCATTCCCACTTAACATTATGTTGTAGAGGATTGTATTGCCTTAGTTGTTAAATCTTTCTCCTCACATCTTGCTTCACCTTAACAATCCATTTTAACTTATGAGCTTTGAACATTTGCTGTACTGTTCTATGTTTGCACTTATGATTGTGTGGCTAATAAACAGCTCTGATGCCATACTTAGGTTTGTTGACAACACCACTGTCATAGGCTGAATCAAAGGTGGTATATTGGAAATGACGTTAAATAATCTTGAATCTTGAAAATGTTTGTTTATCGTTCAATGCAACATGACCTTACAAGGGAGCCAACTTGCTAAAAGTAGAGGAATAAACAAAATCAAAGTAAAATTAAATTCGTAAATAATGACTGCTGTTGGCTGAATCAAGGTGGTGGATGAATCAGCAAATAGGAGGGGCATTGAAAATCTGGCTGGGTGATGCTATAGCAAAATTCCCTCACTCAAAGTCAGCAAGATAAAAGAGTATTGACTTCAAATGGAGGAAGCCTGAGGTTCATGAACCAGTTCTCATTGGAAGATCAGAGTTGGAGTGTGTTAGCAACTTTAAATCACTTGGTGTTATCATTTCGGAGGACCTGTCCTGGGTTCAGCATGTAATGCCTCGACTTCCTTAGGAATTTGCAAAGATTCATTAAGACATCTAAAACTCTGACAAACTTCTATAGATGTGTGGTGGAGAGTACATTGACTTTGCTTTGAATTTCTATATTAACATCTCATGTTCTGTCTGGATAGCCTCCAACCTGATGGACTAAACATCGATTTCTTCCTCCCTCCCCTTCTCCCTTTTTCTATTCCCACTTCTGGTTACCCTCTTACCCCTTTTCTTCTCTTCACCAGCCCATCACTTCCCTCTGGTGTCCCTCTTTCTTCCCTTTCACCCATACTCCACTCTCCTCTCCTATTAGATTCTTTCTTCTTCGTTCCTTTAGCTTTTTCCATCAATCACCTCCCAGCTTCTCACTTCATCCTCTCACCTCTACCCACTTACCTTCCCCCTACCCTAGTTTCACCAATCACCTGCCAGCTTGCACTCCTTCCCTTCCCTCCACCTCCTTCTGTTCCCGTCCTTTTCAGACCCGATGAATGGTCTTGGCCTGAAATGGCAATTGCTTATTCCCCTCCATTGTTCCTCACTGACTTGCCGAGTTCCTCCAGCATTTCGTGCGTGTACTCAACAAAACTTTCTTGCCTCCTCTAGCCTCTTCTCACCCCAAATACATCCTGTATTTATTTTGCCTAGCTGATTACTAAGAACTGTTTGAGTTAATGACCAAACCTACCATTTCCTCAGAGCATTAGCACAGCTCATGCTTCTGAACATGAGTGTGTCAAACCCAGCCGACAGCTCTTGACCGAACAGGTAGCAGTTTCTTAAGTTCTGACAGCATGGTGGTTGTCATGGTGAGCTAGTCTCCTTTGCCTGCATTTGGCTTATATCTCTCTAAAACTCTCTTATCTGTGAGCTTTTAAAAATATTGTAACTACACCCTGCTCTGCTGGCTCATCCCATATACCCTCCACTCACTGTGTGAAAAACCTGGCCTTCAGCTCTTCTTTCCCCTCTGACTTTAAAATGTTGCTGCCTGGTTTTACATCACCACTTAAAAAAGGGTACCTGCTCACTAACCCTCATGGTTTTATACAGCTCTAAATGGTTACTCCTCAGCCTCCTCCACTGTAGAGTGAATAGCTGACCTTATCTAATTTCCCCTTGTAACTCAAGCCCTCCAGTCTCAGCGACTTCCTTGTGGCTATTTTCTGCGCCTTCTTTATCTTAATCATAAGTATGTTGACCAGAACTAAGATCAAGATTAGCTGTACATTGAAACATTGGGTGGTGGGATGAAGATCCGTCTCTACCAAAGGAAGTGTAAGGCTCTCCTTCCCTTGCCTGCAGGTCACCCTTGGACAGGGTGTGGCACCTGCGTAGCCCCCCAGCCACCCCTGAACAGGGTCACATAAAGCTATGGGACCAGATGGTGGATGGTTGTATGAGCTGTTGCAGCATATCATAAGTCTTGGTTATGCAACTACTGACGCCAGGCAGACAATCTCTGAAGTGTATTGATACTGAGGCTACCCATCTTGTGAAGACACTGCCCAAAAGAAGGCACCTCTGTAGAAAAATTTACCAAGAACAATCATGGTCAAAGACCATTAACGTCTACTTCATATAATGCTGCACTTAATGATGATAACATTGAAACTTACAGTGAGACATGTCATTTGCATCAAAACAAAACAGCACAGATTGTGCTGGGGGTAGCCTGAAGTGTCGCCAGGCTTCCAGTGTCAACATAGCATGGCCACAACCCTCTATCCCAAACTGTCTGTCTTTGGAATGTGGGAGGAAACAGGATCACCCAGAGGAAACTACACGGTGATTCTACTAACTGCTATGCCTTTTGTGCAGGAATTGAAGCCTAATCTCTGATCAATGGCACTATGAAGTGAATGCGCTAACCATTATGCCGCATTATATTCAAGATAGTGACCTATCATGTAGGTGCTTCTGAAACATGGCCTACCTACAAGTGGAAACTCAAAAGCACTGGAGAACCATCACTGAAGGTGCCTCTATAAAAATCTCTGAAGCTGAAGGAAAGATAAACAAACCAGTATGATCATTTCCTTCCAGACCTTCATTCTGAGCATAGCTTTCATGCCCAACATCATGCTCCCAAAATAGAAACCCTACCCTGAGCTCTGTAATTGATATCATTCAGGAGGACAAATCAAACATTGCAAGACACACAAAATACTGGAGGAACTTAGCAGGTCAGGCAGCATCTAAGGAGGGCAATAAACAGTCAACATTTCGGGCTGAGATTCTTCATCAGGAATGAAAGAGAAGGGTGCGGAAGCCAAAACAATAAAATGGTGTGGTGTCTGGAGGGAGCAATTTCTCCAACCTCTGGAGAAATTACCAGAAGATGGAGAAATCAATGTTCACGCCATGAGGATGGAGGCTACCTAGACAGAGTATGAAATGTTGCTCCTCTATCTTGAGTTTGGCCTCATCATGGCAGTACAGGAGACTATGGGTGGGCATGTCAGAATGGGAATAGGAAATTGAATTGACATGGGTTGCCACTGGGATATCCACTGGTGACCTAAAGCTTCCAACCTGGTGGCATGACCATCAATTTCTCTAACTCCAGATAATTTCTCCCCACTCCCTCCTTACTCTTCCCCCTTCCCCACTTTCTTTTTCTGGTTTCTTTCCAGTCCCGATGAAGGTTCTCAACCCAAAATGTTGATTGCTTATTTCCCTCCATAGATGCTGCATTCCTCCCCAGCATTGTGTGTGTGTGTGTGTGTGTGTGTGTGCGCGCGCGCGCTCATTTATTGCTCTGTATTTCCAACATCTGCAGAACTTCTTTTGTCTATGAAACAATGCAAGGATGCTCTGAAATGTAAACTTTAACTGATTCTTGGGAATCCTTGCCTCTGGAGCATTCAGAATGCATAAGGCACATTCAGGATAGTACTGAGTAAAGAGCCATCAATCGGGAGCAAACAGAAGTTTGCCATAAATGGCAGTAGGAGGCAGATCAACAGACTAACCACCTGCCTGCAATGTCAGGCATTCGAGCTTCACATGCAGAAGAATCTACAGACCCAATATTGTCTTCAACATACAACTCCGAACTGGAGGGGAATCCTGACATCTCTGACCTCACGGGCCTAACTAAGAGTGGAAGAAAACCATTTAGATCAGCTGGAAGTGAACATTGAATCTATTGCCACCTACAAAGATGCAATGAAAGACTTCCAGCATCACAGGTACATAGCATCAATTTAGCAGCTTCCACAGGGGAAAAAAACATAAATAAATGTAAAGAGAAAGATAAAGAGAAGGAGAAGGCTTAGCTTTATTTATCACATGTACATTGAAACATACAGTGAAACAACTGCATTTGAGGCTTTATAAAACACTGGTGAGGCTTCGCGGAGTACTGTGAGCAGTTTTCAACCCCTTATCTCAGAAAGGATGTGCGGAAACTGGAGCGGGTTCAAAGGAAGTTCAGGAGAATGATTCCAGGATTGAATGGCTTGTCATATGAAGAGTGTTTGATGGCTCTGGGCCTGTATTTATTAGAATTCAGAAGTATAGGGGTGACCTCATTGAAACCTTTCGAATAGTGAAAGGTCTTGAGAGAGTGGATGTGGAGAGGATGTTTCCTATGGTGGGAGAGTCTAGGACCAGAAGACACAGCTTCAAAATAGAGGGCGTCCTTTTAAAATGGAGGAATTCTTTAGCCAAAGTGGTGAATCTGTGGAATTCACTGCCACAGGCAGCTATGGAGGCTAAGTCTTTACAAATATTTAAGGCAGAGATTAGTGAATTCTTGAATAATCGAGACATGAAGGAATATGGAGAGACGGCAGGAAATTGAGGCTGAGAGGAATAATGGATCAGCCATGATGAAATGGTGGAGCAGATTTGATGGGCCAAATGGCCTAATTCTGCTCCTGTATCTTATGGTCTTATGGAAATACGTCAATTACGTCATCAGCCAATGCAGTCCAAGGATATGCTTGGGAGGGGAGTAGCCCACAAGCGTTGCCATGTTACTGGCCACTTACTAATATGTACATCTTCAGAATGTGGGAGGAAGCCAGAGCATCCAGAGGAAGCCCACAGTCATGGAGAGAGCACATAAACTGCTTACAGACAGCAGTGAGAACTGATCACTGGCACTACAAAGTGTCGCGGTAAACATTACTCCCTCGAGCCACCCTAATTATACACTATTTTTACAAGAAAGAACACTCTTGAAAAATAAAAAAACACACCAAGGTCCAAGTTTGTGCAAAGTAATCACAGTGTTGCTAAACTGTATTAGGATTTTGCCAGTTGGTCGAAGGACCGAATAGTTCACGAGAAGTAGTTGTTCCTGAATATGGTGATGAGTATTTACATTACTATTGTGAATGGGATTTTTCCTTGCATTTACTAACATTACAATAATTTGTGTTCAAATGAACAAGATTTAACTGAATAATTTGGGGTGCCACAGTAGTGTCGCAGTTCGCGCAAGGCGATGTGGAAGAGGTCCTCTATCATCGCAAGTTTTTTTCATTGAGGCCATCAGTAAGGTATTAGAAAGATGCCATGGTCTTTGATTCATCTTAAGTACAAATTGCTCAGAATGTGGTTAATGTCCTTCGTAAATCAGAGCATTAAGCACAAGAGCTGGTGGGATGTTACGTTGACATAGTATAAGACATTGATGAGGACAAATTTGGAGTACTGTGTGCACTGACCTCCATGAAAGATGTCAAGAAGATTTAGAGAGTACAGAGAAAATTTACAAGGATGTTGCTGAGTCTTGAGTTCCTGTGTTATAGGGGAAGTTTGAATAGGTTACGGCTTTATTCCCTGGAGCACAGGAAAATCAGGGATGATTTGATAGGGGTTTACAAAATTATGAGGGGTACAGATAGTGTAAATACAAGCAGGCTTTTTCCATTGATGTTGGGTGACCCTGAGGAAGGGTCTTAACTCAAACTGTTCATTCCACTCCATAGATGCTGCCTGACATATCCTCCGTCATTTTGTGTTGGTTACCCTAGAACTAGAGGTCATAGGTTTAAGGTGAAAGGTGTAATATTTAAGGGGAATCAGACGGAGAACTTCTTCACTCAGAGGGTGGTGCACATGTGTACTGAACTGCCAGTGGACATGAGTTCGACTGAAACATCTAAGAGAAGTTTTGGATAAGAACATGGATGGGAGGGATATGGACAGCTATGGTCCAGGTGCAGCTCGAAAGGACTGGGCAGAATAGCAGCGTGGCATGGACTAGATGGGATGAAGGGCCTGTTTCTAAGAAGCTTGATGCCCACTCAGCAGAAGAGTTTAATTTCAATATTCCATTACATTTAGCTAAACACCATAGAGCAAGCTGGACACAAGAGGCATTGTTTGGATAGATGACCTACTCACAGAAATATGACTATAATGCCAGTCAACTTTGTACAGCAAATTGTAAGCTTTCTTCACATGGTTAGCATGATGTATGGCAGCTAATCTTAACTGGGAGAGCAGAAGAGGAAACTGAATACATGCTAGTTTTCAATTCAGTTATCTTAGATCAAATTATCTAATGATTAATCATATAATACAGTGCCAAATTTTCAATTTACTGTCATTTTTACATGTTTACTTGAAAATAATCAGAATGGGAATCAGATTAAATATTGTGAAATCTACTGTTTTGTGGCAGCAGTACATTGTAAGGCATAATAATAAAAGATATAAATTACAGTAAGTACATGCAGTGTATTGAAAAATACAAATTAAATAAGTAGTGAAAAAGAGAGGGGAGAATAGGGTAGTGTTTATGAGTTCTGTGCTTATTCAGAAATCCGATGGCAGAGAAGCAGCAGCTTTTCCTGAAACATTGAGAGTGCGTCTTCAGGTTCCTGTACCTCCTCCTTCATGGTAGCAATGAGAAGAAGGCAAGTCTTGCGTGATGGGGGTACTTAATGATGGAATCAGTCTTTCTGAGGCATCGCCTTTTGAAGGTGTCCTTGACACTGGGGAGGCTAGTGCCCATGATGGAGCTGGCTGAGCTTGCACCATTCTGCAATCTTTTCTGATACTAGCTCCTTCATACCAGAGAGTGATATAGCCAGTTAGAATGGTACAACTGTAGAAATTTGCGAGCGTTTCTGGTGACATACTAACTCTCCTAAAACTCCTAATGAAATATAGCCGCTGTCTTTGTAATTCTTTGCAATTGCATCAATATGTTGTGCCCGGGATAGATCCTCAAAGATGTTGACACCCAGGAACTTGAAACTGCTCAGCCTTTCCACTTCTGATCAGGGCAAAGCAAAGGTCTGCATCCTCAGGAGATGTTATCAGGGACAGTAGCAATTTAAACAAGGACAGACTGAAGTTAAAGCAGGAACAAACCATTAATCCTGCTTTGGATAATAAAGCTAATTGCTGACAGATGCCAAGAACTACAGCATACTACATTTTGAAGCTGGGTCTTCTGATGTGATTAGCGGATTCCAGAATTCTGCTGACTTGAAACTACAGTAAGTCATCTACAAGTTGCATCCTCAGCACTCGGCAAAGGCAACACACAACAAAACTTCCCTACAATGGATGTTTTACATCCATTATTAACTTTCTGTCTGAATGCATGTTGGGTTCACTTCATTATTATTTCCTGTCATTTAATAACTTATGTCAGCATTTAAAGGACTATCTGTGTGTATGTGTGTGGCTGGGTGAAAGGGAGGGAGCTAAGTTGTTATGTCTTTGTTGTTGTTGTGTAGTCCCTGAACATTGTGGACATTTGGTGATGAAATGTGTGGCAAGACTTGCAGGCTGCCCCCAGCACATTAGTAGTTTCAATAGTTCAATAGGTCCATTTAATAGCAGAGAATGTAAACAATCTACAACCTGAAATTCTTGCTCTTTGCAGGCATCCACAAAAACAGAAGGACACTCCACAGAATGTGACAGTAAAAATGTTAGAAGCTCAAAGCCCCCTTCTCCCTCTCCCACGCACAAGCAGTAGCAAAGCCTCAACCCTTCCTCTCCCCCACAAGTATCAGCACCCTCCACCCACCAAGAAAAACCATGATCTGCAGTACAAGAACTAATTGTTCACCCGACAATTTGACATGCGACGGGCTTCTGTTCTCCTTAGTAAAGGGGCAGAGAGTTGTCACGCTCTCACAGCAACAGGGAAGACCAATAAAGATAAATAACACGCTGAGTTATGGTGTAAAGTTTGCTGCGTTGCTTTTTTCCGGAGCTCTCCGACTCGAGAATTGGCAACAAACTCTCCCTCCAAAGAGAGAAAGAGGAGGAAAGCGTGCAATTCGCCAAGTACAGAGCCCCCAACAGCTGATCTGCTGTTCCCAATGTTCTGTTTTCCCCTGTGACACTTCAGTTGGCAGCACTGGCGCATTTCACTGCAGGTTTGGATATACACGTGATAAATAAATTAACCTGAATGATCCCAACAACTGTTTTTGCTTCATGTTGGCTATGACGTTTGCTCAGAAATGAGAACAGGCTGACTTTGATTCAAAGGGAAGTAGTAAATTAGTAGTGACTTATAGTTAGTGCTGGATCTCCAGTCTGACATTCACAAGTATATCAAATACTCTATACTGTTGAAAGTATCCTAACCGGTTGCATTATGATACATCCAGATCAGCATTTCAAATGCACAGGAACATAATGAGCTACAATCCCCACCATTAGTGGGTGCCCCAAGAAGGCAACATCCATTGTCAAAGATCCCCAACCCAGGACTCACAGACCATGGGTTTGAGGTTCGGGCCTTGACTTTTGGACATGCATGGACCTCTGATCTCAGTGACCTTGGTTGGGGGGGGGGGGGGGGTTCACAGGCCTTCATAGATCCCAGCAGTAATCATTCCTTGTAGAACTGATTTCATTAACACCAGGAATTAATTGTGTGTAGTAAATAAGTGGTCACGGTTACAGAATCAAGTGGGGCAGAAGAAAGCCATCTGATCAGGTCTGCCTACTTGAACAACCATGAACAGTCCCATCCTTTCATTCTGCTCCCAAATACATATCTTTAGAATACGATGGTCATGACAGAGAGATGATTGAGAATGCCAGGAAAGTGCACACTAACTCGTCCCACTCGCCTATCTTTTAACCTTCTCTAAGACCAATATAACTTTCTCTCCTACATAACCTACATTTTTTCCAGGAATATGGGCAACATGCAGCCAAATGGGAGCAGTTCAGGTAGGCAACTTTACAGAACAGAACAGAACAGTACTGCACAGTACAGGTCCTTCAGCTAAAATTTATTCTGTACCAAGACTTCACATCTTCTCTAAACTGTAGCTCCTCGATTTGAACACAACATTCAGAGGTTTAAGAGGAGGTCCACAAGAATGATCCCAGGAATGAAAGGGTTAACATATGAGGAACATTTGATGGCTCTGGGCTTGTATTGCTGAAGTTTAGAAGAATGGGGGGGGGGGATTTCACTGAAACCTATTGAATATTGAAAGGCCTAGTTAGAGTGGATGTGGAGAGGATGTTTCTTATAGTGGGTGAGTCTAGGAGCAAAGGGCACAGTTTCAAAATAGAGGAATGTCCATTTAGAACAGAGATGAGGAGGAATTTATTTAGCTAAAGGGCAATGAATCTGTAGAATTCATTACTACAAATACCTGTGGAGGCCAAGTCACTGAGCATACCTAAGGCATAAGTTGACAGGTTCTTGGTTAGACAGGGTGGCAAAGATTATGGGGAAAAGGCAGGAGAATGGGGTGGAGAGGGATAATAAATCAGCCATGATGGAATGGTGGAACAGACTTGATGGACTAAGTGGCCTCATTCTGCTCCTGTGTCATGGTCTATTCTAGTTGTGGCTGTACCTTTGATTTCTAAAGGTTCCTCACACTTTCATTGCTCTTATACTCTATCTCTATGGGTACTGCTCAAGATTCAAACTAACTATCACATGTACATTGAAACAACCTTACGATGTGCTCGAGGTAGCCCACAAGAGTTATCATATATTTCAATGCAAATACAGCAAACCCACGATGTTCAGCTGAATAACACAAAACACAACAAGCAACAAAACAACAAAAGCAAAACATGCCCTGTTCTTCCCTCCTAACCACACATACACAGGGTTTTCTATATTTTTGTAACCACACTCTCAATATGCCATTCCACTTTACATTGATGATGTCCATCCGATCCCCAGATCCCAATTCCTGAGCCCTTTTTGGTACTTTATCAAATGCTTTTTGGAACTCCATTTACTTCACAACTACATTCCCTCAAGAATCTTCTATTACTTCAGTGAAGGAACTGAGCAGGTCAGGCAGCACCTATGGAGAGAAATAACGAGTCAGTGTTTCGTGGTGAAACCCTTTGCTAGTCCTGGTGAATGATCTCAGTCCTCTTTATTCCTTTCCATAGATGCTAACTGACCTGCTACGTTTCTCCAGCGTTTTGCGAGCATTACTTTGGATTTCCAGCATCTGTATTATCTTAGTTTCAGACTCTATAAAGTTAATTAAATATAATAAGAACAGAAAAATATTTGTCCTGGCTTGATCTAATGAATTCAGACAATCCACATCCTGCTAATGTTGTCCCTGGTTATTGCTTTGTGAACATTCTCCACCACTGAGGTAAAATTGAATGGCCTGCAGTTAATGATCTCAACAGAAGCTTTCTTGACTCCATTATCACCCCAGAATCTATAATGACCAGCAATTACAATGGGCTACTTCAAGTTGTTCCCTCACTTCCCTAAGCAAATTCATTTCAGCTACAAAAACTGCTCAGGGCTATTACCACAACTGCTTTCTGAAAGAACTTCCATAATTTGTGGAGAAACCAGTTCAACTTTCTTCAAGGGAGAGGGTAGAGGGCAAGCTAGCGGGTGTGAGACACAGAGAGAGGGAGGGGTGGAGGTGGTAGACAGGAATAAGAAAGAGTGAGGGAAAGAGAGGGAGAGAGAGGAGAGGGTTAGAGAGGAAGAGAGAAGAGGCAGAAGGAGGGGTGAGAGGGAAGAGTGAGAGATGGGGTAGAGGGAGGGGTAGAGGAAGGGGGAAGGCAGGGTGAAGGCAGAGGGAGAGGGAAAGGTGGGGGAGAGGGAGAGACAGAGGAAGGGAGTGAGAGGGAGAGGGAGGGGAGAGGGAAAGGTAAAGGGATGGGCAGGAGGCTGAGGGAGGAAAAGGGGATCCTAACTACTCTACCAGCTGTTTGCAGAGACACTGATAAAAGGCCTGAGAGACTGGGCTGCTCAATCTCTCAGCTGCAGATGGCATATAACCCATGAAAACCAAGGATAATGTCAAATCAGGATATTCTTATTTTTATTTTTCTTCCCCAAAGAGCTCAAACAAAAAATTAATAAATTCAAAGCACAAGTCTGCTTTCTGAGCCATGGGGATTTGAAGACAGGATTGTAAAGAATGACAAACCTTCTTCTCTTCGTGGTTCCCACCCTGCTAAAGCTGGCTTTGTCCAGTTTCTTGGGAATGGAATGTTTCTTATACTATACAACATCAGCACATTTCCAAACTGCGTCATCCTTGATTGATTGGGAGTGCAAGGTGCAGAGTAAAGAACTCTGTATAGCCAGACTGATATCAGTAAAATCAGCATCAATGGGAGCACCCAGTCCACAACTGGAGTGTGGCCCAAACACATGTTGCAAGGCAAATGTATGTGGGACATAGTGGCAACTTTATTAGGTACACCTGCACATTAAGGTATCTAGTCAGCTAATCATGGGCAGTAACTCAATGCATAAATGCATGCAGACATGGTCTAGCACGGGGTTTCTCAATTGGGGGTTTCCGTGAGAGATCGAGATTGAAAAATAAACAGTTTTTTTGAACTTTACGAAATGCACGATGCTACTAGTGCTTGCAGTGTGGTGTCCAGTGATCAATCTTGTTAGCGGTCTCTCAGCCCGGTATGGTTGCGTGCAGTAGGACTGTACTTATTCTCAGATTTTGGTGCAAGATAGGGGAGGCTGTTGATAACTGGTGAGCGCTGTGTTGCACAGAAGCCGGGACAGTCCACTGATGGTAAGCGCTGTATTGCACGGAGGGAAGGGCGGTGTAGGCTGATGCGCTTTTCCGAGCACTGAATGGACTCGCCCAACTTGGGCTGTGACGTTAACCTCTCCCTCCCGAATTACCTACCCCAATTTCCCCTTATCGGAGTGAACAAGCTCTACTGGTGTAGTAGAAAATTGGAGGGAAGTTTTCATTCTAAAGAAGGAATCTCTATGTGCTGAGGCTGCTGGTCTGTCACTTTGCTGTTGTTGTAAACATTGCAAAAGGTGGATTGTGTAGGTTAGAAGTGAATTGTATTGTGAAATATTCACATTTTTTGCAGTTTTCTCATGTAGTTTATTATGCTGTTTTTTTTTATATTTTGTTATCCCATTTTCCATTGTGTCTAGTCTGCGGCAAACAACTTACAAGTGCAACAATGGTTCCAGCAAAATTGATAAAACAAATCCACCATATGACACATAATAATGCTGATTATTTTAAATGGCTGTTGGAAACAAACAGGAAAGCTTTTAACTAAAATCAATTTACAACCTTTATATATATAAATTAAATCTACCGAGCTACCTTTAGAAAAATTAAGCCCACTTTGGCTTAAGCCAGTTATTTAACAGAAATTTATTACATTTGCCTTAAGAGTTTTAAAAATTTATGAAAGGGAAAGAAAGAGATTAATTTCAATAAAGGTAAGTTAAGCTTAACCATCTGTTTTTTCAAGAAAGCTTGGTTAAAAATTAATTTTCTACTCAAAAGAGCATTGACAATTATTTTTAGATCATTGTATCTACAACTTACTGGCCAAGCTAACGTACCATGAGCTGTAGATGTAATACTTCTTACACAGGAATTTCCTGAGACATGAAAATTATTTCAAGAGTTTCTCCAGGGCAAAAAAGTTGATAGAAACTGGTCTAGAAGTTCAGTTTTCATTCAGACTAAACATTAGAATGGGGATGAAATGTGATATAAGTGACTTTGACCGTGGAATGATTGCTGGTGTCAGATGAGCCGGTTTGAGTGTCTCAAAAACTGCTGATCTCCTGTGATTTTCACACACAACTGTTTCTGGAATTTACAGAGAATGGTATAAAAAACAAACACAAAAAAGCATCCAATAAACAGCAGATTTGCGGGCGAAAAAGGTCAGAGGAGAATGGCCAGACTGGTTCAAACCGAAGATCACCTCTGAACACACAACATGTCAAAACTTGAGGTGGATGGGCTGCAGCAGCAGAAGACAATGAACGTATACTCAGTGATCACTTTATTAGGTACAGGAGCCAACGAGTTTAAACATCACAGCACAGTGCAACACCTTCAATCCCCAAAGCTGTACTGACCGTTTAGCCTACTCTAAGATCAATCCAACCCTTACCTCCAACAGAGCCTTCCACTTTCCTTTCATCCATGTGTCTATCAGTGAACCTCTTATATGTTCCTAATGTATCTGCCTTTACCATCACCCTTGGCAGCATGTTCCATGCACCCTCTGTAAAAGACCTACCTCGGACATCCCCCCCCACCCCCCAGTCACGTAATGTAATGTCTCCAGGTTGAGTCTGGTACATGAGACCACAACTAGCATTAACTATTGTTAAGTCAGAAAAATCTGTTATTTTTTTGTTTCAATACAACGTACTGTTGAGAATATAGTGACTGGTTGCATCATGTTCTGGTATGGCAATTTAAATGAGCAGGAATACAAGAAGCTGCAAAGAGCAGTGGACTCAGCCTAAAACATCACAGGCACCCCCCCCCCCCCCACTGTTGGTTATATCTACAGGAGGTTCTGCCTTGAGGCAGAAAAAACCCTACAGAGGATAGCTAAAACTGCCAAGAGGATCAACAAGGTAACCCTCCCCTACCCCATTTGTGATATTTACTGGGAGCATTTTAAATAAAGGGCTCAAAGCCTTATTGTGAACCCTACCAGCCATCCCACAATCTCTTTGATCCACTATCCTCAGGAAAGAGGTAGAGGAACATCAGGACTAGGACTAGCACTGCTTGACGGGGTAACAGCTTTTTCCCTCAGGCTGTGAGACTATTGAATACCCTGCCACCACTGAGGTCTTGTCACTAGGACAGCGAGTTGTTTACTGTTAACATGTGCTGCACACTACAATCATCGTGAATATTTTATTAAGTTATTTGTGGTAATATTTTGTTTCACGTGCTGTGTATGATAAATGTTTTGTGGCTGCACCGTAGTCTGGAAGAACATTGTTTCATTTGGTTATATATCTGTACAGTCAAATGACAATAAGCTTCAACTTCATCAAAGATCATCACCATCTAGGCCATGCTGTCTTCTTGCAGCTATCATCGAGCAGGAGGTACAGAAGTCTGAAGTCCCACACCACCAGGTTCAGGAACAAAACATCCCTTCAGACATTTAGTTACTGAACTAACCAGCACAATTACTACCTCAGTACAGCGACCCTATGGCCACTTTGTTCACGTTGCACTAAAATGGATCATTGTTTGTTTTAATTTTGTAAAAAATCTGTATAACTTACATTTACACTGTTTGTCTAATGTTACGAGCATGTGATGCTGCAGTAAGAAAGCTTTTCATTACACCTGTGCATACATGTGCTTGTGCACTTGACAATAAATAGGCTCAATCAGGGACCTTAATGCAAAATGCGGTAAAACTACCTAAGGTTCCCAGACAGGACATCATATCAACTTGTTATTTTTAATGAAAAAGCTTATTTTTTGAAGTGATTCTTTCTCCATGTCTAACTTATAACAGGTAAGATGATGAAGACTCCCACCCCATTTCTTTGACAACGTTGTGGACAACTGGTTGATCTTAGCAATCAAAGGATAATCCCTCCACTTGTCCACTCCACAGTAGATCTGAAGTCTCTACACTTCTTCCTCGAGCAGATATCAGTCTGACGACCTGAAACTGTTTCTTTCTCCTCTTCCTTATTCTGGTATCTTCCCCCTTCATCTCCAGTCCTGATGAAGGGTCCAAAATATCATAGAGTTGTAGAGTCATAGAAAAGTACAGCATAGAAACAAGCCCTTTGGCCCATTTAACCACTGCCAAACCATTTAAACTACCTAATCCCATCACCCTGCACCCGTTCAGTAGCCCTCCATATCCCTGCCATCCATATCTAAGCAACACACCCAAAATTCTGGAGGAACTTGGCAGGCCAGGCAACATTGATGGAAAAAAAAAGTACAGTTGATGTTTTGGGCTGAAACATCTTCTAAACTTCTCTTAAACGTTGAAATCGAGCTCACATGCACCACTTGTGCTGGCAGCTCGTTCCACACTCTCACGATCTTCTGAGTGAAGAGGATTCCCCTCATGTTCTGCTTAAAACTTTTCACCTTAACCCATGACCTCTGGTTGTTGTCTGCTATCCCCTCCATAGATGCTGCTTGATGTGCTGAGTTCCTCCAGCATTTTTTGACCGTCTTGCACTGCAGATGCTGGGGGTGGGGGTGCTGCAAAGGGGGCTTTGGGATTTTGATGTTTCTATCATTCTCTGGAGTTCCTCTGTTTTGTGGAGGTCAAATTTCACGTCATGCACTAGATACATACTCTGATATTAAATGTACTTTGAACTTTGATCTGCTGAGTACTTGTAGCATTCTCTGCTTTGATCTCAGACTTCCAACATCTGCACAATTTCTGCTTCTCCACAGATGGGGATCATGGAGATGCAGAACTGTTTTTTGTTCTCTTTTCCCTTTACATCCATTTCATTTTCTGCAGTTCTGTAGCATTCAGAACATCTACAGTCAACAAGACTTTATCACCTTCCCCAGCCTGTATCATTACCTGGCTCCAGACAATAACATACTTCTTCTTCTCCCAGCCTATTTCATTTCACCCTAACTGAAATCATGTTTTGATTCCTTTCACAGTTATGATGGAAGATAACCATTCTCCACAGATGCTGTCTGACTGGCTGAACATTTCCAGTATTTTCTGGTTTCATTTGTAGCTCTTTCGTTTTACCATAAGCCCACCTTTCTGTCATAATTTCAGGTATCCAATATGATTTTGGTTTATAGAAGAAACTCTGCTGTTTTGTTGGTGCCAGTGAAGCTGGTCAAAATCTGTTGGTTTGCTGCAGTAGGGTCTATTCTAAACTCAGGCAAATGTGCTTTAGGAGGTTTCCAAATGGGCATCACGGTAGTGTAGCGGTTAGTGCAACACTATACGGCTCAGAGTTCAATCCCAGTATTCTCTGTAAGGAGTCCCCATAGAATGTGTGAGTTTTCTCAGGGTGGTTTGGTTTCGTCCCACAGTTCAAAGATGTACTAGGCAGGCTAATTTGCCACTGTAAATTGTTCCACAATTAGGTTAGAGTTAAATCGGAGATTTCGGACGCTGCTGGAGTGATACAGCTTAAAGGGCTAAAAGGGCCTATTCCATGCTGTATATCCAAATAAATAAAAAGTAAGATTCAGGGCGACTCTAGTTCAGGCTGAGTGTGAAGGCAGTGAGGTGATTCACTAGCATAGGATGATTTTCTGAAGAATTCCCCGGTCATGCTCAGATAAATGGCCCTCAGATGTGCTACAGTGAACTCCCAACCTTCCAGCATTCACGGGGCATGGGGGGTGCTGACTGCATAAACATAACCATAGACCATAAGACTGCATGACATAGGAGCAGAATTAGGTCATTCAGACCACTGTTTGTTCTCCTATCAGGCGGATTTAATATCCCTCTCAACCTGCTCTTCTGCCTTCTTGTAACCTTTGATACTCTGACTAATCAGGAGCCTATCAACTTCTGCTTTAAAAATACCCAATGGCTTGGCCTCCACACCCATCTGTGGCACTGAATTCCACAGATTCACCACTGTCTTGCTAAAAAAAAATCCTCCTCATCTCTTTTCTAAAGGGATGCCCTTGTATTCTGAAGCTATGCACTTTGTTCTAGACCCTCCCTCTATACAAGAGGCCAGTATTGAATCCCTATTCTATTATTTTGAGCTTTTAGACCGCACATTAGTCTTTATTAATGCCAGGCTATTAAAGTACAAGTTTTGAGAAAGTGGATGAAAGCTTTTGAACTCACATGTTGGGATCTGAACTCATGCCAAAATTGAAATTTATCTGTTTATTTGAGTGTTAATTTGAGACTCGTAAATTATATTTAGTAGTAAGGAAAACAAATGCAATATTACAATATTTACTTCAAGAGGACTGGAGTATAAAAGCAAGGAGGCTTTATAAGGTGATAGTCAGATTGCATCTGGAATATTGTGAGCATGTTTGGGCCCTCTATTGAAGGAAGGATGTGCTGGCCCTGGGGAGGGTTCAAATGAGGTTCACAAGAATGATTCTGAAAATTAAATGGTTAATATATGAGGAGTGTTTGATGGCTTGGGGAGTTCAGAAGTAAGAGGGGGTGATCTCATTGACACCTACCAAATACTGAAAAGCCTGTACAGAGTGGATGTGGAGAGGATATTTCCATGAGTAGGAGAGTCCGGAATCTGAGAGTAAGGCCTCTAAATGAAGGGATGCTCCTTTACAAAAGGGTTTCCCAACCATTTTTATGTCATGTACCAATACCATTGAGCAAGATGTTTCTGGACCTCAGGCTGAGAACTGAGAACACCCTGTTTGGGAGGAATTTCTTCAGGTGCTGAATCTGTGGAATTTGTCTCTACAGAGAGATGATGAGGCTAAGTCATTGGGTGTACTTAACATAGGGATTGATAGGTTCTTAATTTATAGTTTCAAAGTTCAAAGTAAATTTATTATCTAAGTATGTACATGTCACTATACAGTGGGATTCATTTTCTTGCCAGCATTCACAGTTGAACAAAGAAATACAACATCATCAATGAAAACCACATACAAAGACTGACAATCATTGTGCAACAGAATACACTGTGAACTACAAAAAAATACATGAATAATAATAAACAAATAAATAAATAAATAATACACAGAACAAGAGAACAAGAGGGATAAGAAAGCAGAAGAATTCGATTGAGAGACAAAAAAACAGCCATGACTGCATGGTGAAGCAGATGTGATGGGCTGAATAATCCTATGCCTTATGGTGGAAAGAAAAATGCTCATGTAAAAGTTACTGTATATGATACAATAGCATTCTGTGCATAAGCCTTTAGATACATTGCCAAATTATATGTTACCTGCTACCCTTTTTATACTGCAATTCTCCATTTTAAAGGTAACCAGTAGCAATGCAAAAATAAATACAAGATTGTACTCAGCAGCACACCGTGCCAAATTCTTAGAGAATGCTGTGGTTAATCTGCCCACAGCTGCACTGCTCTTCAGTATTCACATCAATAAACAAAAAATATATATTCACACTTACTTTGCACAACACATGAGAAATACAATCCGTTTGAGCACTATGAAATTGCTTTAACATTTCTAGGAATTTTTGCTGGCTGCATTCGAATTCTGGATGCATAAATGAGAGTTCACCATACTTGTACCTTATTCTGTTTCTCACTTACATCACAAATTAAACATTATGCTCTATATTTGATTGTTGAATAAGCTCTGATGACAGTAAATATGCAAAGTTCAAAGTTAAAATAAGCTTATTATCAAGCTATATATACAGGCAGTCCCCGGGTTACATACGAGTTCCATTCCTGAGTCCGTCTTTAAGTCAGATTTGTATGTAAGTCAGAACAAATACATCCAGTATTATTTAGCGTCAGTTAGTCAAACGTTTGTCTTAGTATATACTTTACCTTTCTATGCATATAAAACACTTAAGAAATGTATGTATTCCAATAATTATACCACTGCATTGCTTAGTAATAATTGTAGCTTTCATTGGGACAGGGCCTTTCAAATGCTCCATTATTCTCACTTTATCCTTTAAAATTGTTCCGATCGTTGACCAACTGTAGCCTAACGCTTTTCCAATGACCGATGGCGTTTCACCTCTTTCCAAACGCTTTATTATTTCCACTTTGTTTTCAATCGTGATCGCTTCCTGTCAATGGCACAGAAACACTGTGGGCGGCGGGTACTGAGCTCCTCCGGTTCCCGAGATCCGCTGGATCCTAAGGACCACCACACTGAGGCAGGCTAAATGGGACAAGTGGGGGCTGTGCTGGGTTTGGGTATTTGATCATCCACGATATTCCGCGTAGGAATTTAAACAGAAAGATAATAGTGCTGTTTTTACGAGGTCGAGTTGCGAGCTTGACATCAACCTGGCATGGGAGGGGTCTGTCACTGGATCAAACTGGGAAACCTCCGTTCTCCAGCCTGGCGCTGATCTCATTGCGCCACCAGCCGACCGGAATGGGGTGGGGGAGGGGAGAGTCAGGGTGGATCTTACTAAGAAAATTTTAAGCCAAATACAAAGTTAAACACTCAACACAGTGTCAACAGCAATGACATAAAATGGTGGACGGCGTCGCGATCTGACTTAAAATGGTGGACGGCATTCTCCTTCCTCGGTTCGTAAGTACGAGTTGTCCGTAAGTCAAATGTTCGTAACTCGGGGACTACCTGTATGTCATTATATATTACCTTGAGATTCATTTCCATGCAGGTATTCATAAGAAAATTAAGAAATATAATAGAATTTATGAAAAATTATAAACAACAAAGACTGATAAACAATCAATGTGCAAAAGAAGACAAACTGTGCACATAATTAAAAAAGTCAATAAATAATACTGAGTTGTAGAGTCCTTGGAAGTGAGTCTATAGGATGTGGAGTCAGTTTAGAGTTCAAGTGAGTGAAGTTATCCCGTCAGGTTCAGAAGCCTGATAGTTATCAGGTAATCACTGTTCCTGAACCTGGCGGCGTGGCTAATTTGACTTATTATTTCCAACTTATTCTGAGAATTCCTGATTTATTTTTGAATCAACAATATTACAGCAATACCACAATGAACAAGAAAACAGAAAGAACAAAGATTCATTGGCCACTTCATTAGGTACACCTGCTTGTTAAATACCTAATCAGCCAATCATGTGGCAGCAACTCAATGCATAAAATCATGCAAACATGGTCAAGGGGTTCATTGGTTGTTCAGACCAAACATCAGAAAGGGGAAGAAATGTGATCTAAGTGATTTTGACTGTGGAATGACTATTGGTACCCAACGAGGTGGTTTGAGTATCTCAGAAACTGCAAATCTCCTGGGATTTTCACACTTAACAGTCTCTAGAGTTTACATAGAATGGTGTGAAAACCAAACAAAAAAAACATTTGGTGAGCAGCAGTTCAGTAGGCAAAAATGCCTCATTAATGAAAGAGCTGATAGGAGAATGGCCAGACTAGTTTAAGTTGACAGGAAGGCAATAATATCTCAAATAACCACGTATTACAACAGTGGTGTGCAGAACTCATCTCTGAATGCACAACATGTTAAACCTTGAAGTGGCTGGACTACAGCAGCAGAAGACCATGGACATTCTCTCAGTGGTCACTCTATGAGGAGGTAGTTAATAAAGTGGCCACCGAGGGTATAACCTATTTAGATTAGATATAACCTATTGCAATTTTTTGAGGAAATTACAAGTAGGCTGGACAAGGGAGATGCAGTGGATGTTGTGTATTTGGATTTTCAGAAGGCCTTTGACAAGGTGCCGCACATGAGGCTGCTAAACAAGATAAGAGCCCATGGAATTACAGGAAAGTTACATACATGGATAGAGCGTTGGCTGATTGGCAGGAAACAGACAGTGGGAATAAAAGGATCCCATTCTGGTTGGCTTCCGGTCAACAGTGGTGTTCCACAGGGGTCCGTGTTTTACGCTGTATATCAACGATTTGGATTATGGAATAGATGGCTTTGTGGTTAAGTTTGCTGATGATACAAAGATAGGTGGAGGGGCCGGTAGTGCTGAGGAAACAGAGTTTGTAGAGAGACTTGGTTAGATTAGGAGAATGGGCAAAGAAGTGGCAAATGAATTACAATGTTGGAAAGTGTATGGTCATGCATTCTGGTAGAAGAAATAAATGGGCATATTATTATTTAAATGGGGAGAGAATTCAACGTTCTGAGATGCAACGGGACTTGGGAATCGTCGTGCAGGATACCCTTAAGGTTAACCTCCAGGTTGAGTCAGTGGTGAAGAAGACAATTGCAATGTTGGCATTCATTTCTAGAGGAATAGAGTATAGAGCAGGGATGTGATGTTGAGGCTCTATAAGGCACTGGTAAGACCTCACTTGGAGTACTGTGTACAGTTTTGGGCTCCTTTTTTAAGAAAGGATGTGATGACATTGGAGAGGGTTCAGAGAAGATTCACTAGAATGATTCTGGGAATGAGAGGGTTAACATATGAGGAATGTTTGACCGCTCTTGGACTGTACTCCTTGGAGTTTAGAAGAATGAGGGGGGACCTCATAGAAACTTTTCGAATCTTGAAAGGCACAGACAACAGAGTGGATGTGGCAAAGTTGTTTCCCATGGTGGGGGAGTCTAGTACGAGAGGGCATGACTTAAGAATTGAAGGGCGCCCATTCAGAACAGAGATACGAAGAAATTTTTTTTAGCCAGAGGGTGGTGAATCTGTGGAATTTGTTGCCACAGGCAGCAGTGGAGGCCAAGTCATTGGGTGTATTTAAGGCAGAGATTGATAGGCATCAAAGGTTATGGTGAGAAGGAGGGGGAGTGGGACTAAATGGGAGAATGGATCAGCTCATAATAAAATAGCGGAGCAGACTTGATGGGCTGAATGGCCGACTTCTGCTGCTTTGTCTTATGGTCTTATAACAGAAGTTCAATACTTAAAGAAATTAGTTCTAATGGAAACATTAGACTCAAAACATTAATTGTGCTTCTGTCTGTAGATGCTCCCTATCAATTCTTGTACCCAGTAAATAACAAAAAAGCTTCTAATCATGGGATATTAGTTCAGTAACAACCCATTCTCAGAACACTTTTAGGGTCACTATCGTTCTATTGTGCAACAATGCTAGTATTGAGAAAGGCTTCTCTTTTTTTCTCTCATGACACTGATTGAATAGGTCAAAGTAAAAAAGTTATAGTATAAGCAAATAAAAACCTAACTGCTAGAGGAATTCAGTGAGTCAGGCACCATCTGTGGAGGCTGACTGCAGTGTTGGCAGTCTCTTGCATCTTCAAGTACAGTTGAGTGTGTGGTTGTTTCATGACCCGGTATGGAAACACCAATGCCCAAGAATGCAAAAGCCTACAAAAAGTGGTGGATACAGCCCAATCCCTCACAGGCAAAGCCCTCATCACTGAGCACAGCCAGAAGAAAGCAGCATCCACCATCATGGACCCCACCATCCAGGCCATGCTCTCCTTTCACTACTAACATAAGGAAGGAGGTACAGGAACATTAGGTCCCATACCACTAGTTTTTGTAACTGATATACCTCTTAACCATCAGGCTCCTGAACCAGCATGGATAACTTCACCTACCTCAAATCTGAACTGATTCCACACCTATGTAGTCAGATTCAAGGACTCTACAACTCATGTTCTTAGTATTATTTGTTTACTTTTTATTTATATATTTTAATTTTTTTTTCTATTTGCACAGATTATCTTTTTGCAATTTGGTTGTTTTTCAGTCTTTGTGTAAATTTTCATTGATTCTGTTGTATTTCTTTGTTCTACTGTAAATGCTTGCAGGAAAATGAATGTCAAGATAGTACATGGTGTCACACTGAATACATACTTCGATATAAAATGTACTTTGAACATTGAAGCTATAGGACAGGATCTACACATGATCATCTTCACAGAACAACTGACTCATAGAACATAGAACAGGCCACTCGGCCCACTATGTGGTGCTGAACCAATTAAATCAGTAATCAAATGGCCAACTAAACAAATCAATGCAATGTCCATATCCTTCCATTTTCATCATGTGCCTATCTAAACGTTTCTTATAAGTCTCTACAGTATCTGCCTGTACTACCACCCCAGGCAGCGTATTCTAGCCATCCACTACTTTCTGTTTAAAAACCTTGCCCACTGCATCTCTTCTGAAATTACCCCCTCTCACCTTAAATGTTCCCTTTCTAGTTATTGTTGTTTCTTTCTGCGCCTTGTGGCGTATTGGACAGCAATCCTGCCGTTTTTTAGCATTTTGTCTGGTTTTATGAGGCTGAGTTGCTAACTCAACCCTCAACCATCCTCAACCGTCAACAAGGATGGAAACGAGCAAGGAGTCGGCCAGATTTGAACCTGGGACCATTCGCCTTGAAGTCTGGTGTGGATACCACTACACCATCGGCCAGCTTTTTTTTCTAGATATGGCAGATACATTTTTTTCACCGATAACTTGTTACTAACAATCACAAGATCATGTAGCTTTGTTAAGTTGTTTGTGTTCCAATCCAATGTTACATTCTCATGTGTTTGAAAGGCCAAGCTAAACCCTGGCTAAACTATTTGTCATCAGAACATATTTTGGTATAATGAGCACATTTATTGGCATTATAAAAAAGTCAACGAATCTTCTCCACTACAAACACATTGGGTGTAAACATTACCACAAAGCTTGGGGAGCATAAAATAAGGAAGTAAGCCAAAGTCAATCACTGGAAATTGCATGGGTGGACCTAACAGGATGGAAAGGGCCACATTTAAAATGCACCAATTAGTTTTAAAATATTGTAAATTGAAGCATCTAATTGATACCAGTATTGAGACAGGTATGGTCCTCTAATTTGACTATGTTCAAAATTCAAAGTTCAAAGTAAATTTATTATCAAAGTACATAAATGTCACCACATCCTATCTTAAAAATTGTTTTCTTTTAGACAATTACAGGAAAATAAAGAAATACAACAGAATTTATGAAAAATTATAAATGACCAATGTGACAAACAACTAATGTGCAGAAGATAAATTGTGCAAATTAACTAAAAAAGTAAATAAATAATACTGAGTTGTGGAGTCTTTGAGAATAAGGCCATAGGTTGTGGAATCTGTTCAGTGTTGCAATGAGTTAATATATCCATGCCAGTTCAGAAACCTGATGGTTGAAAAGTAGCAACTGTTCCAGAACCTGGTGGTGTGGGACCTAAGGCTCTTGTACCTCTTGCATGATGATGGTAGTAGTGAGAAGAGGACATGGCTTGGATGGTGGGTGTCCTTGATGCTGCTTTCTTGTGGCAGTGCTCCTTGCAAATGTGCTCAATGCTGGGAAGGACTTTGAATGTGATGGACTGGTCACAACAAATAGCCATCTTCGAACTTCCGTACACATGACTTGAACCAAACAAACACAAAAGATAGCTGCAAAGGAGTTGCTTGGATTTTGTGGGGTGAAAAGTGGAGCTTTATCGGAAATATCCACAGCTCTGTATTGTGTAGTTTAACCTGGAGAGGAAGAATACTGATTTCCTTTAACCTCCTGCAGCTTAGGATCATTAATGAATGGGGGAAAAGGTAACTACAGTGTCCAATAGTTAGGAATGATTCAGATCAGCTTGGGCAACAAACAAAGTGCTAGAGGAACTCAACGGTTTAGACAACGGCTGCAGAGGGATATGAAATAAAGATGCTTCAGATCACAGCCCTACATCTGGAGTATCAACAATTTATATCCCCTCCCACAGAAATACTGCTCAACCTGATGACTTCCTTTAGCAGTTGTTTGTTGCTCCAGCATCTGAAATCTTGAGTCTTCATTCAGATAAGCTTGGTGAGCATTTTGGGCACACTTAATATACTTTAATCTCCAACATCCTTCTCTTCTGTAGCTGCTGACTATACCCCAAGCTCATGGAAAACCCTGAACCAAGAGATTATAGATTCAGATGGAATATCACTGAATGAAAATATTAACAATATACACTCAGAGGCTACTTTATTATCTACCTGCTGTACTTAATAAAGTGGTCACTAAATGTATGTACATGGTCTTCTGCTGCTGTGGGCCATCTTCTTCAAGGGTCAACCTACAGTGCTTTCAGAAAGGCTCTTCTGCACACCACTGTTGTAACTTGTATTCGTTTCAGTTACTGTCGCCTACCCTACCAGCTTGAACTAGTCTGGTCATTCTCCTCTGACCCCTCTCATTAATGTTAACACCCTTGGAATGTAATTGGAATGGAATGTCACTGCTAATGTAATGGTTTTTCTGTAGTAGCAATGTTTGGGTTAAGACTAGAGATAATGGGAGCTTTGGAATATGCGCCATCCAATGAAGGGAGCGTTTTTTCTTGTTGTGTGCCCAAGAGTGAAGTGTTCTAGGTCTTTTGTTCGGTGAGAGATGAAGAGAGAAGACGCGAGAAAGGAGAGGCCATAGACTGCAGGACGGAGTGGACTTGGAGCGAGGGGCTGGGAGTCGACGCCCGATGGAGGACTAACGGACGGGAAGCCGAGAGCTCCAATGCGCCCATTAGACTGTTTCATTAAAATGGGCCCTTTTCTTTTTGTTTTACTTTACTAACCCTCTAGTGAAATTAAGAATTATAAAGCTAAATCATTTAATTGCATATGGTACTGTCTGTTATTTCGTGGTACTGATTTATAACAGGGTAACACGTCACACAGCATCCACACAAACAAGAGGTTTTGTACCTCAGGTTTCACACGTTTGGCAGGGCCAGAGACTGTCTTCCCTAGATTAATGCTGTCGGCTGAACCTCAGGGTTACACTAACTCGACGTTTTTGCTCAGAGAACTGCCACTCACTGGATTTTTTTGTTTTTCACAACATTCTCTGCAAGCTCTTAAAAATTGTGAAAATTGCAGAAGATGAGCAGTTTCTGAGATACTCAAACCACCCGTCTGGCCCCACAATCATCCCACATTCAGTCACATCGATCACATTTCCTCCCCATTCTCATGTTCAGTCTGAACAACAGTTGAATTTCTTAACCATGTCTGTATATTTTTATGGTTGAATTATGGCCACATGATTGGATGATTAGATATTTGCATTAATGAGGCGTACAGGTATACCTAATAAAATAGCCATTGCGTTTATGTCAGTGTAACTTGAATCTGATTATTTGATGTCATGCAAAACAATGTTTTTTACTGTACTTCAGTACATGTGGCAATAATAAACCATTTACCATTTTAAATGTTTAGATACCTCGAGGTACATCTGAGGGCCAGGCTTTCTATCAAGAATGACCAGATGATTAAACACAGGCCTGGGTCAGCACCAGAATGAAACCAGCACCCTTCATGCAGTTGCCCTTCATTCTCCGTGTTACAGTGAGCCATACCTGAGTTGCTGGGCACTTCGGCTGGAGTATTGGCTGGAGCATGGGCACCGGGAGGGATGTGAATGGTTGAGAAATTTGACGAAGTGTGATTGGCAGCGGGGTTCTGAATATTGGAGAGGTCGGACGATGGCATAGCTGCAGCAGGATTGTTGGAGAGAGAAGACTGTGGGAGAGAAGCATCATCCTCGTTCTCATTCTCTGCAAGAAAATACAGTATTTGGTTACTGATAATTTGAATATGAAAGTGCTTGTAATAATTCATAGTTGAACTTGTGTTTATTGTCATATACATGAGTTTCTCTATGCTGCAGCATCGTAGGCACAAAATGTCAGACACTCAGCGTTTGCAAGAAAAGCTCAGAATGTTGAACAGTAGAGCATAGTACAGGCTTTTCAGCCAACTATGTTGTGCCAACCCTTTAACCTACTCTAAGTTAAACCATCCTTTCCCCATAGCCCTCAATTTTTCTGTCATCCATGTGCCAATCTAAGAGGGTCTTAAATGTCCCCAATGTATCTGCCTCAACCCCCACCACTGGCAGTGTGTCTCCCACACCCATGTATCCCTGTATAAAAAATCTTTCTCTGACACCCCCTTATACTTTCTTCCAATCACCTTAAAATCATAATTAATTAAATACAAATTATACAAAATTTCCCCAATAGGTGGAAATGCACAGGATCAAAAAAAGCTGCAGAGGGCCGTAGTCAGTCAGGTCCATCACAGGTGCAACACATTGTACCATCAAGGAGATCATCAAAAGGTGATACCTCAAGAAGGCAGCATCCATCATTAAGGATCCCTACGACTAGGACATGTCCCCTTCTCACTACTGTCAGTGAGGAGGTACTGTAGAGTGAAGATCTACACTCTATGTTTTAGGAAAAGCTTCTTCCCCTCTATAATCAAATTTCTGAGCGGTTCATGAACAGACAAACTCTACCTTACTATTTTGCTCTCCTGGCTGCTTCAGGCTTTGTGTCTGAGGACTCTTTTGTTCTAAATGCCGTTTGCTTACTTCTATTGTCTGCATGCTTTGAATTTTTTTCTCTCTCTCTGCACATTGGGTGCTTGTTGGTCTTTTTAAATGTGTTTTATGGGTTTCTAGTTTTGTGGCTGACGATAAGCAGACGAATATCAAAGTTATATAATGTATACATACTTTGACAATAAATGAACTTTGAACTTTTGCACTATTTATTTTTAAAGTTCAACGTACATTCAATACGCGGTAGGGCCGGTGCCCCACTGCCTCAATTCAGCCTGTACCTAACCTTTCTGATATGGCCTGACATTTAAATCAATCGAACCTCAGGTCTTGCTAGCTGTCGGTGAAGGGTCCATTCCTCACCTCAGTCCTGCCACATTGAATTGCCTTCAAATCCAAAGGGAAGTTATATACTATCGGTGCAATGATTTTTTTTAACTAGAAAAAGAGTGATTAACAAAGCATTTAGCCATAGAGTGATGAACCTGTGGAATTCGTTGCCACAGGCAGCTGTGAAAGCCAAGTCTTTAGGTATATATAAGGCAGAGGTTGATAGATTCTTGATTGGTCAGAGCATGAAGGGATACAGGGAGAAGGCAGGAGATTGGGGCTGAAATGGAAAATGGATCAGCCATGATGAAATGGCAAAGCAGACTTGATGGGCCAAATGGCCTAATTCTGCTCCTATACCTTATGGTCTTATTTGTGTAATTTTTTTTTTGTTTCAGTAACCAGAGGTCACCAGAGATTCACGAGCACCATCTTAAACCGGAATTCTTATTGTATATTTTAGCAATTTTTATGTAGTGCACTTTACTGCTGCTGCACAACAACAAATTTCATAATGTGTATAAAAGATAGTAAACTTGATTCTGATTAGCAGCTTCCTGTCTGGTTTATTATTTAATGCCACAGTTATCAGAATATTAAAGGAACTAAAGCCACTGCTGGAAGCAGTACTGGCTCCAGAGCTCTGAGAATGTGAAAAATAAAATGATGACGTTGTAACAGAAGGCAAAGGATTCATTTTAAATAATGGCCACTACAGCTGAACATAGAGAGTTAATTCTTCAAAATGCCAACATTTTAATTTCCTTCCTTTTAATCTCTTAATGAAGCTTTGCACTTTTCATTAGGAGAAACTGAGAAAGCTACACTGAAAGATTAAATCCATGATCTCATTAATCTAAAATGTTCCTAATTATTGATATCTACAGGTATTGGGAAACTCAGCATGCTCCAGCATAGGCACAACCCTCCTCACCATTGCAGGGGGCATCCAATTTACAATTGGAATTACTTGATAAAGTCATTCTAATAACATCTGGGATAGTATCTGCTCCAAGTACTATTTCAAAGTACTGTGTTGATGTAGTAATGTACTGCTGGTAAAACAATATTTACAGTTTAGCACCTTGCTTTAGCATGGACACTGATCAGATGCAGCAATGGTCTGAGCAACTTACGTTGCATCGTTAATCTAAAAAAATAAGATTGCACTGTAAGACATAGAAGAATTACATTATTCAGCTCATCTTGTTATCACTCTCAACCCATTCCCTGCAACCTTTGACACCCTTTCTACTCAAGAACCTACCAACCTCCGCTTTAAAAATATCCAATGACTTGACCTCTACAGCTATCAGTGGCAATGAATTCTGCAGATTTGCCACCCTTTGGCGAAAGAAATTTCCCCTCTTCTCTGTTCTAAATGGGCTTTGGGCTGAGACCTTTCACCAGTTCTGATGTTGACTCTATTCCTTTCCATAGATGCTGCTTGCCCTGCTGAGTTCCTTCAGCATTTTGTATGTGTTACTCTGGATTTCCAGCATCTGCAGAATCTCTTGTTTATGTTTTTTAGAAAGTTACTTTAAAAATGCACTGTAAAAGGAAATTGGAGAGTTTAATTTAGTGTATCGACTCTTTTTCCAAATGCATTTCATAGAGACATCTCTGATATAATTAAAAATTATTATTATTTGTCACATGGACATTGAAACATACAGTGAAATGTGTTAATTTGCATCAATGATTGTCCAAGGTTTGTGCTGCAGCCATGTTTCAGGTGCCAACACAGCACGCTCACAACTTACTAACCCTAACTGTACAGCTTTTAATGTGAGAGGAAACTGGAGCACCCAGAGGAAACCCAAGTGGCCACAGGGAAAATAGCAGCAGGAGTCAAACCCTGATTTGTGATTGTCGGTTCTGTAAAGCAACTGCACTAACTGCTACGCTACTACACCATCCATTAAATGGCCTTCAATGGACAGGTTAAAAGGTAAGGGTGCACAGGAGTAATGGGTCTATGCTGCATGCAGCTCATCTGCCTCAGACTTAAACCATCAGGAAGGAGGCTATGTAACATCCATGTCAGGAACACCAGACATAAAAGCAGTTACTTTCCCCAAGCCGTAAGGCTGATCATTACCCCCACTTCACCACACCGCCAACCACCACTACTTTATCATTTTTTGTCAGTCACCTTATGTACAGGCACTCCAGTGACGCGTCACTTTATGGACATACAATCAACCCATGTATTTTAGCTTATGTTATTGTGTTTTATTATTTTTCTGTTCTTTACCTTATTGTGTTTTTTTTTGGTGCTGCATCTTATCTGAAGCAACAATTATTTCATTCTCCTCTACAGTTGTGTACAGGAAATGACAGTAAGCAATCTTGAATTTTGAATTCTAAATCCACTTGAGCAATTTAGAACATAGAATAGTAGAGCACAGGAAAAGGCCTTTCAACCCACAATTCTGTGCTGAACCAAATAAATTAGTAATCAAATACCCAACTAAATTAATCCTTTATGCCTGCATTATGTCCATATCCTTCCATTTTCTTTATATTCATCTGTCTGTCTAAACATCTCTGAAAAGTGCCTAACATATCTGCCTCTACCACCACCACAGAAAGTGCATTCCAGGCATTCACCACTCTGTAAAGAAAACTTGTCTTTCAGATCTTTTTGAAATTACCCTCTTTGATCTTAAATGTATGCCCTCTGGTATTAGACATATCTACCTAGGGAAAAAGATAATGTCTGCCTACTCTATCTATGCCTCTCATATTCTTAGAAACCTCCATCATCACTCCCACCAGCCTCTTCAGTGAAAACAATACTCTCGTTATAGCACAGCCGTATAATTCAGGCAGCAATCTGGTAAACCACTTCTGCACCCTCTCCCAAGCCTCGACATCCTTCCTATGGTGGGGCAACCAGAACTGTATGCAATACTCCAGATGTGGCCTAGCTAAAGTTTTATGTTTTAGAAATCTAGGACCTCATGGCAAAGCTAATGACAAATTCCTGGGAAAATACAGCTCAAAATCTGTCAGATTTCTGTGACAGCTGCTGAAAAGGTTGTCTCAGAAAAAAAGTTCCCAAAGAGTAAACAAAAGATCTCAGAATGTATGCTAATGGTTTAGGGCACCACATACTCTTCTTGAACACAGACTTCTCTTCCATTCCATTTTACTTACTCATTAGTTTCCTCTACTTGCTAATGGAAAATGAGGCATGATTTGCAGCCTATTCCTTCACACAATGGAGTTCTTGTATTGACCATAAAAGTCAAAGAGAGCTAGAAAGTCTTTTACAAATACCTTGTGGGGCAAAGAGAATTTGCATTTTATATTTGGTTCCACACGGCTAATGTTGTAGCTGACTGTTATTCTGCAGCTGACACTATTTAGAACACTGTGCCAAGATCAATAACTCATCAGGCGACAAAGTCCAAAAGGAGAGTTAAATCGCAATATTGTATTATTAAGTCATAATAAAATAATTACAGCATTATTTAATCATAAATCAATGAACTTAGCACAGGAGTTGAGATGTTATGTTGAAGTTGTATAAAGCTTCATGCCAAAATGGCAATGTTACAATAGTCACTGGGGACTTCAATATGCAGGTAGATTGAAAAAATCAGGTTGGTGCTGGATTACAGGAGGAAGAAATTCAGCAGTGCTAACAGACAGACTTTATTTATCCTGAGGGAAATCGGGTTTCGTTACAGCCACACCAACCAAGAATAGTGAAGAAATATAGCAATATAAAACAATAAATAATAAGTTAATCATGCCAAGTAGAAATAAGTCCAAGACCAGCCTATTGGCACAGGGTGTTAGACACTCCAAGGGAGGAGTTGTAAAGTTTGATGGCCACAGGCAGGAATGACTTCCTACGACGCTCAGTGTTGCGTCTCGGTGGAATGAGTCTCTGGCTGAATGTACTCCTGTGCCAAACCAGTACATTATGGAGTGGGTGGGAGTCATTGTCCAAGATGGCATGCAACTTGGACAGGATCCTCTTTTCAGACACCACCGTCAGAGAGTCTAGTTCCACCCCCACAACATCACTGGTCTTACGAATGTTTGTTGATTTTGTTGGTGTCTGCTACCCTCAGCCTGCTGCCCCAGCACACAACAGCAAACATGATAACACTGGCCACCACAGCCTCGTAGAGCATCCTCAAGCAGATGTTAAAGGACCTCAGTCTCCTCAGGAAATAGAGTCGGCTCTGACCCTTCTTGTAAACAGCCTCTGTGTTCTTTGACCAGTCCAGTCTATTGTCCATTTGTATTCCCAGGTATTTGTAATCCTCCACCATGTCCATACTGACCCTTTGGATGGAAACAGGGGTCGCCAGTGCCTTAGCCCTCCTCAGGTCCACCACCAGCTCCTTAGTCTTCTTCACATTAAGCTGCAAATGACTCTGTTCGCACCATGTGACAAAGTTTCCCACCGTCGCCCTGTACTCAGCCTCAACTCCCTTGCTGATGCATCCAACTATGGCAGAGTCATCAGAAAACTTCTGAAGATGGCTTTTTAGAGCAGCTCGTGGTTGGGTCCACTAAAGAATCAGCTATTCTGGACTGGGTGCTGTGTAATGAACCAGAATTGACTTTAGAGCTTAAGGTAAAAGTACCCTGAAGTGCAAGTGATCATAACATGATAGAATTCACACTGAAATTTGAAAAGGAGAAGCTGAAGTCAGATGTATTAGTGGAGTAAAGGGAATAACAGAGGGATGAGAGAGGAGTTGGCCAGAATTGATTGGAAAAGAACTGCTGCATGGTTGAGAGCAGAGCAGCAATGGTTGGAATTTTTGGAAGCAATTCGAAAGGCACAGGATATATAGACACTATACATCCCCATACCCCACCACAAAGGCCTCAAAGCTCTCTGTTTTTTTCTGGACAACAGACCTAGCCAGTTCTACTGCACCGCCACTCTCCACTGCCTCATGGAACTTGTCCTCACTCTGAAGAAATTCTCCTTTGGCTCCTCCCACTTCCTTCAAACAAAAGGGGTACCCTGCCTGTTTGTCAGCAATGTGGAACAGTCTATGTTCCAAGCCTACACTTTACAAGGACTTACAAGGTACGTTGCCTGGATTGGAAAGCATGCTTATGAGAATAGGTTGAGCGAACTTGACATTTTCTCCTTGGAGTGACAGAGGATGAGAGGTGACCTGATAGAGGAGTATAAGATGATGGGAGGCATTGCATGTGTGGATAGCCAGAGTCTTTTTCCCAGGGCTGAAATGGGTAACATGAGGGGACATAGTTTTAAGATGTTTGGAAGTAGGTACAAGGGGGATGTTTCAGAGGTAAGTTTTCACTCAGAGAGTGGTGGGTGCATGGAATGCACTACCAGCGAAGGTGGTAGAGGTCTATACAATAGGGTCTTTTAAGAGACTCTGAGATAGGTACATGGAGCTTAGAAAAATAGAGGGCTCTGCAGTAGGGAAATTCTGGGCAGTTTCTAGAGTAGGTTACATGGTTGGTACAGCATTCTGGGTCAAAAAGCCTGTAATGTGCTGTAAATTTCTATGATTCTATGTTTCTATATACATCCCAAAGAGGAAGAAATATTCTAAAGGAAAGATAACATAACCATTGCTAACAAGAAAAGTCAAAGCCAACATAAAAGCCAAAGAAAGGGCATATAATAGAGCAAAACTTAATAGGTTAGGGGACTGGGAAACTTTTAAAAATCAACAGAAGGCAACTAAAAAGTCATTAAGATGGAATACAAAAGTAAGCTAGCCAGTAAAGAGGATACCAAAAGTTTCTTCAGATACATAAAGTGCAAAAGAAAGGCAAGAGTGGATATCGGACTGCTGGAAATGATGTTGCAGAAGCAGTAGTGGGGGACACTGAAATAGTGGATGAACTGAATAAGAATTTTGCATTAGCCTTCACTGTGGATGATACTAGCAGTACAGTGGAAGTTCCAGGTGTCAGGGGGCATGAAGTATTTGCAGTTACCATAAGTAGAGAGAAGGTTTTTGGGAAACTGAAAGCTCTGAAAGTAGATAAGTCACCTGGATCAGATGGTCTACACCACAGAGTTCTGAAGGAGGTGGATGAAGAGATTGTGGTGGCATTAGTAATGATTTTCAAGAATCACTAGATTCTGGAATGGTTCTGGAAGACCAGAAAACAGTAAATGTTACTCCACTCTTTAAGAAGAGAGAGAGGCAGAAGAAAGGAATCTATAGGGCATTGAGTCTGATCTCAGTAGTTGGGAAGATGTTGGAGTCAACTATTAAGGATGAGATTCAGGGTATTTGGAGGCACATGATAAAATAGGTCATAGTCAGCATGGTTTCCTCAAGGGAAATCTTGCGTGACAAATCTGTTGAAATTCTTTGAAGAAATAACAAGCAGGATACACAAAGGAGAATTGGATGATGTTGTGTACTTGGATTTTGTAAGGCCTTTGACAAGGTGCCACATGCGACACTGCTTAACAAGCTACAAGCCCATGGCATTGCAGGAATGATTCTTGCATGGATAAAGCAGTGGCTGATTAGCAGGAGGCAAAGAAAGGGAGTAAAAGGAGCATTTTGTGACTGGCTCCCAGTGACTAGTAGTGTTCTAAAGGGGTCTGTGTTGGGACCAATTCATTTTACGTTATATGTCAGTGATTTGGATGATGGAACTGATGACTTTGTTGCAATGTCTGCAGATGATATAAGGATAGGTGGAGTGGCAGGTAGTTTTGAGGAAGCAGAGAGGCTACAAAAGGACTTCGCCAGATTAGGAGAATGGAGAAAGACATGGCAGATGAGAAGTACATAGCTATGCACTTTGGTAGAAGAAATGAAAAGGTTGAATTTTTCTAAATGGAGAGAAAATACAAAAAATTGAGGTGCAAATGGACTTGGGAGTTCTTGTGCAAGATTCCCTAAAAGTTTATCTGCAGGTTGAGTCTGTGGTGAGGAAGGCAAATGGAATGTTAGCATCTATTTCAAGAGGATTTGAATATGTAAGCAAGGATGTAATGTTGAAATATTATAAAGCACTGGCGAGGCCTCACTTGAGTATTGTGAGCAGTTTGGGTCCCTTATCTTAGAAAGAATGTGCTGAAACTGGAGAGGGTTCAAAGCAGGTTCAAGAAAATGATCCCAGGATTGAATGACTTGTCATAGAGCATTTGGTAGCTCTGAGCCTGTGTCCAGTAGAATTCAGAAGAATGATGCAGTAACCTCACTGAAACCTATTGAATGGTGAAAGGACTTGACAGAGTGGATGCAGGGAGGATGTTTCCTATGGTGGGAGTCTAAGACCAGAGGACACAGCCTCAGAACAGGCTGTCTGAGGAGGAATTTCTTTAGCCAGTGAGTGGTGAATCTGTGGAATTTGTTGCCATAGGGAGCTGTGGAGACCAAGTCTTTATGTATATTTAAGGCACAGCCTGACAGATTCTTGATTGGTCATGACACGAAGGGATACAGGGAAAAGGCAGGAGATTGAGGCTGAGAGAGAAAATAGATCAGGCATGATAAAATGGCAGAGCAGACTCAATGGGCGAAATGACTTAATTCTGCTCCTATACTTTATGGTCTTACTTGTGTAGTTTTTTTTTGTTTCAGTAACCAGAAGTCACTGAGATTCACCAGCACCACCTTAAACCAGAATTATTATTGTAAATTTTTAGCAATTTTTTGTAGTGTACTTTACTGCTGCACAACAACAACAAATTTAATGATGTATACAAATGATAGTAAACTTGATTCTGATTAGCAGCTTCCTGTCTGGTTTATTATTTAATGCCACAGTTATCAGAATAGTGGAGGAACTAAAGCCACTGCCGGAAGCAGTACTAGTTTCAGAGCTCTGAGAATGCGAAAAAAAAAATGATGACATTGTAAGATAACAGAAGGCAAAAGATCCATTTTATATAATGGTCACTACAGCTGAGCGTAGAGAATTTATTCCTCAAAATGCCAACATTTTAACTTGCTTCCTTTTAATCTCTTAGTGAAGTTTTGTACTTTTCATTAGGAGAAACAGAGAAAACTACATTGAAAGATGAAATCCATGATCTCATTAATCTACAAACATTCCTAATTATGGATATCCAATGGCCTTCTGAGCTTTTGGTCTAAAACGTTGGTGAGGCCAAATTTGGAGTATTGTGTGCAGCTCTGGTCACATATCTACAGGAAAGATATCAATACGACTGAAAGAACACAGAGAAAGTTTACAAGAAAGTTGCTAAGACTTGAGGATCTGAGCTATAGGGAAAGGTTGAATAGATCAGGACTTTTATTTTCCCTGGAGTATACGAGAATGAGGAGAGATCTGATAGTGGTATGCAGAATTATTTGGATAAAACCAAGAAGGCATTTTACCTTCAGGCTGGGTGAAACTAGAACTAGAGATTATATGTTAAGGGTGAAAGGTGAAATATTAAAGGGAAAATGAAGGGGAACTTCAGTTAAAGGTTGTCAAATGACCTGCCAGCGTTAAGTGGTGGTTGCGGGTCCAATTGCAACATTTAAGAGAAGTTTGGGTAAGTACATAGAGGAGGGATATGGAAGGCTTTGGTCCAGATGTTGGTCAATGGAACTAGGCCAGGCAGAATAACATACAACATTGTAACAGAAGACAGGCACTTCAGCTCATGATGTTGTGATGACTTTATAACTGACTCCAAGAGCAATTTAACATTTTCTGCCATGTGCCTATCTAATAATCTCTTAAGTGTCCCCAACATCTCTTCCTCTTCCACAACCTCTGGCAGTGTGTTCCACATACCCACCACTCTCTATTTAAAAACCTACCTCTGCCATCTCCCCCCCTATACTTTCCCCCAATCACCTTAAAATTATGCTCTCTTGTAGTAACCATTTTCATCCTGGGGAAAAGGCATTGGCTGTCCACTGTATCAATGCTTCTTATCATCTTCTACAGCTCAATCAAGTCACCTCACATCCTCCTTCGCTCCAAAGAGAAAAACCTTAGCTCACATGAACTTTCTGTATAATGCAAACTCTCTAAAACAGACAGCATTGTGGTATATCTTCTCTGCGCCTCCCCTTAAGCTTCCACAACTTCCTACAATGAGGCAGTAGAATGTGTTGGCCTTCATTATTTGGTGCATTACCTTGTGGCTCTTGAACTCCAACCCCTGACTAATGAAGGACAACATACTACACATATTCTAAATTAGCCTATCAAATTTGAGGGATCTATGGACATGACTCCACTATCCCTCTGTTCATCCACTCTGCTAAGAATCCTCCAATTGTCCTTTCTACCTTCAGGTTTCACCTTCCAAAGCATATTTCTTCACACTTAACTGAATTGAACTTCATCTGCCACTTTATCTGATAGGAGAATGGGGTTGAGAGGGATAATAAATCAGCTATAATGGAATGGCAGAGGAGACTCGATGGAACAAATGGTCTAATTATTCTCCTATGTCTCATGAGTCCGGCTCTGAGAGAATTTGGACAGGTACGTGGATAGGAAACGTTAAAAGGAATAAGGCCCAAACATGGGCAAATGGGACTAGTTTAGGTGGGCAGCAAGAGGCTAAGATGTAACATCCATGTAAGGACCATCAGACCAAAACAGATATGTCCCCTAAGCCATAAGACTTCCGACACTTCCACCCACTAATCTACCCCACCATCGCTACCTTATCATTTCCTGTCAGTTACCTTATGTATAGACACTCCTGTGCCTAACGTCACCTTGTGGACATACAATCAGTCTGTGTATATAAACTATCTTTTCTATTTTTATTTATAGAGTTATTTTTATTGTGTTATTATTATGTATTTTTATGCTGTAGCTGATCAGGAGGAACAATTATTTGGTTCTCCTTCATACTTGTGCAGTGAAGAATGACTATAAATGGTCTTAAATCTTGAATCTTGATCAGTGTGCATGAGTTGAGCCAGAGGGCCATTTCCTGTGCATGACTCTATGACCATGACTGTAATGTACAGCAAAATACACCGCAGTGACTTACCAGTGTTACTTCAACACAACACATACATTTGCTGCTACAACACTATTTCAGATAAAAATAAGGAATTTTCTCTGATGTTCCGGTCCAATATTTACAAATTAACTAATTAAATCACCATATCAGATTATCTTCTGATCAACTTTATTCACCATACGTATTCAAGATAATTTACTGTCATTTCCAGTACATGTGTAAAGGCAAGGAAAATAATTGTTACTCTGGATCTGATGCAGCACAAAAAACACAGTAAGATGAAGAACAAAATAATCATTAAAACAAAATAAATATAAGTACATAGAATAGCTTCCATGCACAGACTGTTTGTATGTCCACAAAGTGACACTAGGGATATGAGTGTCTGTACAAAAGATGACTAACAGGAATTGTGGGGTGGGATGAGTTAGTGGGTGGAGGTGTTGATCAGCTGTTTGGGGAAAGTAACTGTCTTCAGTCTTGTCATCCTGGCATGGATGTTACATAGTCTCCTCCCTGATTGGAGAGGGATAAAGAGTCCATGAATAGGGTGGGTGGGATCGTTCACAGTGTTACTGGCCCTTTTCTGGCACCTAACTGTATATATGCCTTTGATGGTGCATAGGCTAGTGCTGATGATGTGTTGGGCAGTTCTGAAGACTCGTTGCTGAGCCTTCCTGTTGAGTTTAATTTACATGTATTTTGTTGCTATAGTGCTTTGGCAACAAAAAACAACAACATTCAACAATTATGAGAATAAAGAATTATGTATATATTTAAAAAGTTATATGTTAAAATCCATATACAGAGTAAAATGTGCATAAACATATGTTTTAAACATAAACATAAACTAGTATGCTTTTACAAAGTAACAGCATAATTAAAAGAGATCTGAAGTGTAGTGACCGGGTAATTGATAGGGGGGCGGGGAGGTAGCTAATTGGAATGGTTGATCAGATTAATTGCTGTGGGGAAGAAACTTTTAAGATGGCATTATGATTTTTGTTTTAATAGCCCTATAGCACTTTCCAGAAGAGAGCTTTTGGAAAAAGGCAGTTTGCTGGGTGGCTAGCGTCCGTAATTATCCTATTATTGAACATAGAACATAGAATAATACAGCACATTATAGGCCCTCCCGCCCACAATGTTGTGCCGACCCTCAAACCCTGCTTCCCATATAACCCCCCACCTTAAATTCCTCCATATACCTGTCTAGTAGTCTCTTAAACTTCACTAGTGTTCATACAGTATATTACATTACTATAGTTCATATAGTATGTGATGAGATGCAGTGTCTGCGTTGGCTCTCATTTTAATGCAATAATGCCTACATTTTAAAAAGTATCTCATTGGCAGTTAATTGCTGTGAGATGTTCTGAGGTTGCGAAAAAGTACTATTATTTTATTTCAGTGTGGTATGTAACTTGGCACGCCCCAAGATCTAGCAAAGCTCATGATATGGGGAATTCCATTTCCAGGGCTTCCAATGCAGCTCTACGAAGGGACAGTTTTGCTTTGAGGTGTTCCGAAAACATTGAAGTATATTTTAGTTTCAACACAAGATTTATTGCACTTAATTTTTCCACCATCCTAAGGCCAGGAGCTGAAACTTTCCTCCTGATCCAGGTACCAGATATTTTTACAGATGTGCAAATTCACTTGAACTGAAACTGCAGCTCAGAAACCAAGTGGAAACACTCCACAATCTGACAGACATCAAATGCACCATGCTGCAGATGCTGGAAACCCAACACATAAACCAGTAACATTGCAGACATTGTAGAACAGGTACTATCTATAGAGGGAAAACACAATTAATGTTGCTAGACAGTGGTGAGGTCTAATCGGAAGGACTCCAGCCTGAAAATATTAACTCCTCACTCCAAAAACTTGACTGACTCAAAGCTTCGAGTTTCATGTTCCTAGGAAGAACATTACCAATAGCTTGTCCTGGTCCAATCATGTAGACGTCATGGCCAAGAAAGTTCACCAATGCCTTTCCTTACTCAGGAAGCAAAAGAAAATTACCCCATCATCTTTGACCCTTGCTAATTTTTATCACTGCTGTGTCGGCAATGCAGCTCCAACATCTGTCACCCATTTATCGATGGGGTTGATTTGGTTGATATGGCCAGCTAGGTGGATTTTCCTCCTCCTCCGCCCCTACAACATTCCCACCAGCCCTGTGTACGTCCCTCCTGAAGCTCAGCATTCATTCACAGATGATGACCCCCTCTAGAAAAGGACCATTCTGCTGGTTTGAGAATTGTGGGTCAGAAGGCCCTGTACTCCACTGTAATGTTCTATGTTCTAGGAACAGCCTTACATAAACATGCACATTGCACTTTATGTCAACCTGCTAATCTTCAAGCCGTGCCATTCAGGGATTTGTGCTAATATTATTTTGTGACTGTAGGAGCTGTGTGTACTCCATTTTGCACTTTGGCTCCAGAGAAATTATGTTTACTTCAGCTGTGTACACGTGTATGGTTGAATGACAACAAACTTGACTGAATTTGAACTGTCTGTCCCTATGGCCAGAAGATATCAGAAATATTTAAGAAAATCCTCAATTCTTGTTTACAACCTCTTGTAAATGTAGCCATTTCCTCCATTCTTATTATCACTCTGGCAATCTATGACTGCCAAAGCAAGAAACCACATAGATATAACAGCCAGCAGCCTTTCCTGTCCTTATGTGCGGGAAATAAATTAAACCTCTTGCCACAAGGCAACAGGGTCATCCTTATTCAAACTGTTTCCCAAAGGTGCCAGTCAACCATGCAAGCTTGCAGCATAGGAATTGTGGATTCATTTGCTTTGTACACAGAGATGGATCTTTCAAGAGCAAAGCAGCTACAATGACCGGAACTCTGTGCACCAGAGAATTAAAATGAGCTCAAATTATGTCAGTTTTTTTATGTCCTGAGTCTTTTCGCATGCATGCATTTCAAGCGGTACTAGTTAAATATATTGTTTTAAAGATTAATTTTATTTTTCACACATACATCAAAACATACACTGAAATATGTCATTTGCAACAATGATGTGCCGGCTCCAACACAGCATACCTACAAATTACTAACCCTTACTTAATTGTATGTCTTTAGAATGTGGGAAGAAACTGGAGCAGAATTAGGCCATTCTATAATGGCTGATTAATTGTCCCTCTCAACACCATTCTGCCTTCTCCCTGTAAATTCTGATGCCCTTATTAATCAACAACCCATAGCCTCCAGCTTAAATATACCCAGTGACTTGGCCTCCACAGCTGTCTATGTTAATGAATTCCACAGATTCTCCACCCTCTGGCTAAAGAAATTAATCTTCATCTCTGTTCTAAGGGAACATTCTTGTATTCTGAGGCTTGGTCTCTGATCCTAGACTTACCCACTATAGGAAACATCCTCTCCAACTCGTTCTAACATTCAACAGGTTTCAATGAGATTTCCCCCTTCATTTTTCTAAACTACAGTGAGTACAGATCTGGAGCTATCCAATGCAAGCATAGGGACAACATACAAACTACTCAGACAGTGGTGGGAATTGAACCTTGATCACAGATGCTGTTAAAGCATTACCATTACACTAACCATTATGCAATCATGCCACTCAGTCTGCTAGTAATCATTTGTATTAAAAGACAAAAAAATCTAATGCTTACCAAATTCATTTTCCATCCCTATAGGTCCAGACTTGGGAGTTTCGCCATTTTTCAAACAGTTGTGGATATAGGCTGCTTTCCATTTTGCATATTTCCTGTGCTGGATATTCTATTGTAGGAGTAAAACAATAAAAGCATCCAAACCTTAGTAATCAAAGACAGTAATGAAACTAAAGGAAATAGATTTGCAATTTGTTTAAACTCAATGGCTACTTTATTATGTACACCAACTCATTAATGCAATAACTAATCAGCCAACCATGTGGCAGCAACTCAATGCATAAATGGCCAAGAGGCTCAGTTGATGTTCAGACCAAATGTCAGCAAAGGAAAGAAATGTGAATTAAGTGACTTTGATTGTAGAATGATTGCTGGTGCCAATGGGGTGGTTTGAATATCTTAGAAACTTCTGATCTCCTGGGATATTCACACTCAACAGTCACCAGTGTTTACAAGGAATGATGCAAAAAACCAAAAAAAAATTCAGTGAGTGGCAGCTCTGTGGGCAAAACACCTTGTTAATGAGAAAGGTAACAGGAGAATGGCCAGACTGGTTCAAACTGACAGGAAAGCAACAGTAACACAAGTAACTACAAGTTACCATAGTTGTGTGCGGAAGAGCATCTCTGAATGTACAACACACTAACCTTGGTTGGATGGGCTACAGAAAAAGACGACAAACATACACTCAGAAGCCACTTTATTGGGTACAGGAGGTACCTAATAAAGTGTTCACTGATTGTATGTGGTTTCCATTACCATTGAAAGGTTTTTATGTGGACGATGAGAGGTGGAGGGTAGGTAGTGTTGAAGAAGCAGAGAGACTATAGAAGAACTTAGACAGATTGGGAGAATGGGCAAAGAAATGGCAAATGGACTAGAGTGTAGTGTATGGTCATGTATTTTGGTAAAGGAATAAAAGCATAGGCAATTTTCAAAATAGGGAGAAAGTTCAAAAATTAGAGGTGTAAAGGGACTTGGGAGATCTTGTGCAGGATTCATCAAAGGCTAACTTGCAGGCTGAGTTCTCACTGAGGAAGGCAAATGCAATGCTAGTATTCATTTTGTGAGGACTAGAATATAAAATCACGTATGTAATGTTGAGGTTTCTAAGACCAGGTCAGCTGGTGGCACAGTGAGATCAGCGCCAGGCTTGGAAACAAGGTTCTCGAGCTCGATCCAGTGATAGACCACTCCCAAGTGCGATCTCCATCTGTGCCAGGTTGATGTCGAGCTCACATCTAGGCCTCGTAAAAAAAAACACTGTCACCTCCAGTTTAAATTCCCACGCGGAATATTGTGGAGGATCAAAAACCCAAACACAAACCTTGATCAGAGCATCCTTGAAGTATTGGGTCTGTTATCCAAGAAAAGAATTGGTGGCATTGAAGAGGATCCAGAAGAGGTTGGAAAGCCTGGATAGAGTGGGTATTTTTAGGATGATTCCTGTAGTGGGTGAGTCCAAGACCAGAGTGCACAGCCTGAGAATAAAGGGGCATCCCTTTGGAATAGAGACGAGGAGGAATTTTTCAGCTAGAGGGTGGTGAATCTGCAGAATTCATTGCCACAGACGACTGTGAAGGCCAAGTCATTGGGTATACTTAAAACAGAGGTGAATAGGTTCTTGATTAGTCAAGGTGTCAAAGGTTATGGGGAGAAGGCAGTATTATTTTTTATTTATTTTTTAATTAATTGAGACACAGAGCAGGATCAGCTGCATGCCACCCAGCAATCCCCCCGCTGGACTGCGGGAACAAACTGGAGACCCAAAGGAAATCCACATAGTCACAGGGAGGACATACAAACTGCTCAGAGGCAGCAGCGGGATTTGAACCTGGACGCTGGTACTGTGAATTGTTGAGCTAACCACTATGCTATCGTGCCACCCTAAATGGGGTTGAGAGGGATAATGAATTAGCCATGATGGAATGGTGGAGTAAACTTGATGGGCTGAATATCCTAATTCTTATTCTATGGTTTAAAAATAAATAAATAATACCAAGAGCATGAGTTATAGAGTTTTTGAAAATGAATCCATAGGCTGTGTTCAATGTTCAGGTGTGTGACACTGGTTCAGGAGTCTGATGGTTGTAGGGTCAGAACCAGTCACAGAGTCATATAAAAGTACAGCACAGAAAAAGGCCTTTCAGCCCATCTAATCTGTGCAAACCATTTAATCTGCCTAATCCAATTGAAATGCACCTGTATCATCCTCCTTACCCTTCCTATCCATGTACCCATGTAAACACTGAAGTCGAGGTCCCATGCACCACTTGTGCTGGCAGCTCGATCCACACTCTCACTACCCTCTGAGTGAAGAATTTTCCCCTCACATTCCCATTAAACATTTCACGTTTCACCCTTAATTCATGACATCTGGTTGTAGTCCCACCCAACCCTAAGGAAAAAAGCCTTTTTGCATTTACCCATCTATACCCCTCATAATTTTGTATTCCTCTTATCAATTTCCCTTCAGTCTTCTACATTCCAAGTCAAAACCTAGTCAATCTTTATAACTCAAGTTTCCCCAATCTTGGCAACATCCTTGTAAATTTCCTGTTCCCTTTTAACCTTGTTTACATTCTTCCTGTAGGTAGGTGACCAAAACTGCACACAATACTTCAAATTAGGCTTAGCATCTCATACAATTTCAATGTAACATCCCAACTTCTGTGTTCAATACCTTGATTTACGAAGGCCAAAAGCTTTCTTTACAACTCTATCTACCTGTGAACCCATTTTCAATGAATTATTGGTCTGTATTCACAGATAATTTTGTATACCTTTATCAAATCTCTCCTCAGTCTTTACATTCCAAGGAATAAAGTCCAAACTTATTCGATCTTTCCTCATAACTTAGGTCCTCCAGCCCAGGCAACATTCTTGTAAATATTCTCTAACGCACTCCTCAGTCCCCTGCCGTACACTGTGCAAGGCCTATTCTTGGAACTGTTTTTGAAGCTGGTGGTGTGGAACCCAGTACCTCCTTCCTGATGGCAGCAGTGAGAAGAGAGCATGGCCTGGATATAACTTGGGACCGGGGGGTGGTGGTCCTTGATGACGGATGCTGCTTTCTTTGCGGCAGTGTTCCCTGTACTTTCTGTTAGTCTTTAGCCTAAATATGTACAACTGCCAGGTGCAAACTCTCAACACAAAATGACTCATACATTAACAGACCGGGATTAAATCCGTGGCAGAGAATTACTTAATGTTTTAGTCATTCTTAATCTTGCCAGCGTCTCAGACCAAAACCAAGAAAGTCAAAGCATTACAACAAGCATAATACCTGTGACATATCCATAGAGAACTCTTTATTTTATGTGCTCGTATTGAGTACTAAAGCTCAGGAGCATTGAAAGAAACTTAAAGCTGGATTGGGGCAGGGAAAATAAAGTCAGAATCCTTGAAACAAAATAACAGAATCAGAATCAGGTTTAATATTACCAGCATAAGTCATGAAATTTGTAAAATTAGTGGCAGCAGTACAATGCAATACATGGTAACATAAGAAAAATAAAGAAGTCAATTACAGTAAGTGTATATGCATATTTAATACTTAAAATAAAAACAGTGCAAAAACAGACATTATATAAAAAATAGTGAGGTGTTCATGGATTCAATGTCCATTCAGAAATCGGATGACAAAGGGGAAGAAGCTGTTCTTGAATTGCTGAGTGCGTGCCTTCAGGCTTCTGTACCTCCTACCTGATGGTAACAATGAGAAGAGGACATGGAATCACACTGGACTACAAAGATTTTGCTTCCTGACTATTTCTGGGTGCATCTTTTGGATTTTGGGCTGCTGATCAAGAAGGTCACCATGACATTTCTTTACCACGCACCAATTTTTTTGAAACTCCCTATATTTTTATTTCAATTCATAATTTAAATCAATTAAAATGTTGCCCACAATATAAACTGAAATCTTTTCTATCTTATCCAGGCATTCCTCAGCATGGTTAGGCAGGGCAGATGCTGCAAGGCAGGAAAGGCTTTAGAAAGGCTATAAATTTCTGTGAAGGATTTCGATATTTGAGACAGATGTTTCCCAGAATAACTGATGTCAAAATTAAGCAAGGCATTTTTGTTGGTTCAGAAATTAAACAGGTCACCAATGACAGGCAATGCGAAGAACTTCTTGTGGCATCAGTGAAAATCGCATAGAAGGTGTTCAAGGATGTTAAAAATTTTCTTAGCAACTCCATTTCTCATACATCCATACTAATGCCATCTTCCCACCACTGTAATAGTGATTGAGTCTCTCTTGTCCTTACCTACCACCTCATTAACCTCCACATCCAACACATTACCCACTGCAACATCCGCCATTTCCAAAGGGATCCTACCACTAAACACACCTTTACCTCCCCCAACCTCTGTTTTCCGCAAGGATCGCTTCCTCCATGACTCACTTGTCCATTTACCCTTCCCCATGAATCTCCTCCAGGCACTTATCCCTGCACGCGGCCTAAGTGCTACACCTGCCCATACACCTCTTTCCTCACCTTCATTCAGACCCCAAACAGTGCTTGCAGGTGAGGCAGCACTTCAGCCGCAAATCTGCAGGGTTTGTCTATTATGTCCACTGTGTCTCATGCAGCCTCCTCTACATTGGGGAGACGTTGTAAATTGGGAGACCACTTCATCGAGCTCCATATGCCTGAAGCGGGACATCCCAGTGGCCAAACATTTTAATTCTTATTTCCACTCCCATTTGACGAGTTGAACCATGGCATCCTCTTATGCTACACTCAGGGTGGAGGAGCAACAACTAATATTCCATCTGATGGTATAAATATCGATTATCCCTTCTGTTGAACAAACTACCACCACCCCCCTCCCTGCAACACTTCCTTAATTCTCCACTCTGACCTTTTACTTCTTCTCACCTGCCTATTAGTTCCTACTGGGTTTCCTCCTCCTTCCCATTCTCCTATGGTCCACTCTCCTCTCCTTCTTCTCCAGCCCTTGACCTTTCCCACTCACCTGGCTTCACCTATCACCTTCCAGCTAGCTTTATTCCCCTCACCCACTTTTTAATTTTAGCATATTCCCCCTTCCTTTTCAGTACTGAAGAAGGGTCTCAGCCCGAAATGTCAACTAATCTATTCTTTTCCATGGATACTGTCTGACTCTGCTGAGTTCCTCCACTGTTCTGTGTGCGTTGTGCTGTGTGTGACTGTTGGTACTTTGTTTTGTACCTTGACCCTAGAGTAACACTGTCTCATTTGGCTGCATTCATGGGTATGCATATATGGTTGAATGACAATTAAACTTGAACTGAAGATACGAGAAGAGTTGACCAATAGCTGTACCAAAGAAACAGGCTTCAAGTTTTAGCAATGGATAGCTAAGAGGATGAAAGCAGTTGGGGGGGGGGGGGGGCGCGAAAGAGACAAGTGTGGCCATGTTTCCGGTGTCAATATAGCATGGGTAAAATTTACTAAAAATAACACATATCCAGTTTATGTAATCTGTAGGAACCACCTACACTGTTAGAAATCATTCAGGAGGCATGACATATTATGGATAGCATAATTATGGATTAACAAAAATAAGAACCAGTCTTCAAAAAATAAAATTTGCACACAATTTAATGCAACATTTGGATTCTGTCCTATTGAGTTAATTGTTATAAATAAGTATGAAAAAGTCTGCACATGCTGGAAATCCAAAGTAACACACACATAATGCTGGAGGAACTCAGCAGATCATGTAACATCTATGGAAAAGAGTGTTTCGGGTCGAGACCCTTCATCAGGAGATTCATTGTTTATTATTATCTTTGCATTGAAGAAACGTAAAACATTGTTAGAGGAGAGTGAGATTCCTTTGGACTCTCCCTCCTGCAGTTTTGCTGCCTGAATAAAGACTTATACAGTATTTCCCAGTTACAGCTTCTGTGTGACTCAGTTTTTGTTAAATCACAATACCATCAGTTACACCACACACAAAATACTGGAGGAACTCAGTCAGTCAGGCAGCATCTATGAAAATGAAAAAACAGTTGATGTTTTGGGTGGGGACTCTTCATCAGGATTGGAAAGGAAAGGGGAAGAAACCAGATTAAGTAGGTGGGGGGCAGTGGGAGGAGTAAAAGGTGGCAGGTGATGGGTAGATTCAGGTGAGGAGGGAGGTAAGTGGGGGAGAGGAAATGAGAAGTCCTGATGAAGGGTCTCAACCAGATGCGTCGACTGCACTCTTTTCCATAGATGCTGTTCTGGCCTGCTGAGTTCCTCTTGCATCTTGTGTGTTGTCTGCAGAATCTCCTGAGTTCCACGGGAACGCGTAAAGCTTTAAACTATAACTCAAGATTCAACTGGGAACCAATTACTGTTAATTCTCCATACTGAGATGTTATTTTAATTCTCCTTTTGTTATCTTTCAGTGCAAACCCAGTCAAGAGCCCTTGTCTGCCTGCTTGATAAACACGCTTGGATAGTAATAATCCCTTTCTCATAGCTAATTTATCAGCTTCTGCAAAGATACTAAAAACAATCTTCACAGTGGCAGTGACTTAACACTTACCGATCGATCAAAGAGTGGAATTTGTGAAGTCATGTCTGACTAAACTGGATGAAATTCTTTGGGATTAAGGACATAAATAGTTCAACACGAATGAATTTAAGGTTTTGATAAGCTTTCAAACAAGATTAGCAAAACATGGGAATCCGTAGAATTGGAGATAATTTTGTGACAAGTGATTGGGAATTATTAGAACAGAAAAGCTTCAGACTAATATTGTGACATTTCAACTCCAATGAAGGAAATGTGACATTGTGTTCCCATGGAATCCAGAGACAGTGAACAAATAGAAGAATTTTCATATGACACTTAGACATAATTGATTGTGTAAAATCGAAAAAGTTGCAAAGTTGTAACAGAAAAAAGCTATGTTGCAAGAGAAACCTCAATTTAGTGTCAACATAAGGAAATCTGCAGATGCTGGAAATTCAAACAACACACACACAAAATGCTGGTGGAACACAGCAGGCCAGGCAGCATCTATAAGGAGAAGCACTGTCGACATTTCGGGCAGAGACCCTTCGTCAGGACTAACTTAAAGGAAAGATAGTAAGAGATTTGAAAGCAGGAGGGGGAAGGGAAAATGCGAAATGATAGGAGAAGACCGGAGGGGGTGGGGCAAAGCTGGGAGCCAGACAGCTGATTGGCAAAAGGGATACAGAGCTGGAGAAAGGAAAAGATCATGGGACGGGAGGCCTAGGGAGAAAGAAAGGGGGGGGGGGGGGAGAACAGGCAGAGTGATGGGCAGAGAGAGAAAAGAAAAAAGGGAGGAGGGAAAAAAAACTAAATATATCAGGGATGGGGTAAGAAGGGGAGGAGAGGCATTAACGGAAGTTAGAGAAATCAATGTTCATGCCATCAGGTTGGAGGAATAACACCTTATATACCGGCTGGGTAGCCTCCAACCTGATGGCATGAACATTGACTTCTCTAACTTCCGTTAATGCCCCTCCTCCCCTTCTTACCCCATCTCTGATCTATTTAGTTTTTTTCCCCCTCCCTTTTTTCTTTTCTCTCTCTGCCCATCACCCTGCCTGTTCTCCATCTCCCTCTGGTGCTCCCCTCCCCCTTTCTTTCTCCCTAGGCCTCCCGTCCCATGATCCTTTCCCTTCTCCAACTCTGTATCCCTTTTGCCAATCACCTTTCTGGCTCTCAGCTTCACCCCACCCCTTCAGGTCTTCTCCTATCATTTCGCATTTTCCCCTCCCCCTCTTACTTTCAAATCTCTTACTATCTTTCCTTTCAGTTAGTCCTGACGAAGGGTCTCGGCCCGAAATGTCGACAGTGCTTCTCCCTATAGGTGCTGCCTGGCCTGCTGCGTTCCACCAGCATTTTGTGTGTGTTGTTTCAATATAGTGTGATGTTCTCCAATTGGAATCGAAGTAATTCCGAATTAAATTCAGAGATGGGAAGTTTTGGAGGAACAAGGAGCTTTAAGTATCTTTGTACTCAATTCGTGTAAAGCTGTTGTATATCACAAAAGGTAATCATGAAGGCAAGGGTTCCCAACCTGGGCTCCGTGGACCCCTCGATTGATAGTAGGGGGTCCATGGCATAAAAAAGGTTGATAACCCGTGATCTAGAGGCTTTTTTCGTTTTCATTTAATAGCTTTATTTCTCACATGTACATCAAAACATCTGGTGAAATGCATCACTTGCTTAAACGGCCCACATCATCTAAGAACATGCTTGCAGCAGACTGTACACGTCACTGTTTCTGGCACTAAAATTGCATGCCCACAATTTACTAACTTTAACCCGCTAGCCTTTGCAGTATGGGAGGAAACCAGAGCACTTGGGGAAACTCACAGTTATGGGGAGAACGTATGACTTCTGAGAGAAAGCAGTGGGAATAGATCCGGAATCACTAGCGCTGTAAAAAGCATTACGCTAACTGCTATGCTACTGTGTTGTCCATACCCCAGACAGAAGGAAGTGGTCATTGCATTAAGAGCCTTGGCTATGCTCTGTCCTGTGGTACTGGATCCATGATCTATTTTTCATTCAATGAATGTAATGCAGGTTTACTGGAATAATAACTTTGTATTGGTAATTAGATTACGTTTAAAATTATTTGTTATTGCTCTATTCAGAAAGATGAGGGGAAGTATTATAGTTAAGATTGAAAAAGTCAGGGGAACAGATAGAAGAATTATTTATAGAAGGAATAATGCTTAAAATTAGTATTCAACATTTCTGGAACTATTTTGCCTACCTACAGAATTTGCAGTATTTGGTCTTCTTCAATGAGGGTTGAGGGATAAACGTTACCAAAGACTTGGGGAGAACTGCCTTGCTCTTCTTTATCTAGTGGCATGGACTCTTTATTGATTTGCAGATGAATGCATTGTAGAATGGGCTCAGGTTACCTTTTTGGTTCCCAAGGGTGCCATGAGCTCACAAGTAAGCACACTTACAAGAGGCACTGCCAAAAGAATGCAGCATCCATCATCAAGGTCCTCTCCACTGTCCAGGCCATGCTTTCTTCTTGCTGCTGCCAATGGGAAGGATTAGGAACTACACCATTAGATTCAGCAACAGTTATTACTCTTCAAACATCAGGTTCATGGTTTTGGGGACACTGAGAGGAGACCTAGTGCTCGGGTAAAGTCTTCAGGCCTGGTGTTTGACACCCGGAGTTTGGCTCCACACTCATTGCTACTGGCAAGTCCAGGGTCATTAGCAAAGGTTGAATGGGAGTCCAAATCGAAGCCCAAAGGTTGATTGGAAGTCCAGAAGTGTCTGAATCCTTGAGTCTGCTGAAGGCCAAAGATAGCCTGGCTGGGGTTAGAGGACTGTGGATGTGTGTGTGTGGATGGGAGGAATGGGGCTTGCTTTGCTGTTGCTTGATCGCTTGGTATGTTCTATGTTGAGCCTGGAACATCAGTGTTGGATGTGCGGCAACACTTTCAGGCTGCTCCCAGCACATCCTTAGGTGTATTGGTTGTTAAATCTTTCAATGAGCATGTGAATATAACTCAGAAATCTGAACCTAATACAAATCTTGGAAAACCAGTAACTTGTGATGGTTGCATGGTATGTGAGTTTGAACAGTTCATCTGTTTTATATAATCCCTCCTACATTTAGGGAGTAGTGTCATAGAATCACTAAGTACTACAGCAAAGAAACAGATCTTTAATCCCTCTTGTTTGTGCTGGCACAGCCTTTTACCTAGTCCCATCTACTTGCAGCTAGACTGTAACCCTCCATAGCCCTCTCATCAAAATACCTGTCCAAACTTCTCTTAAATGACTGCACATCCATCACTTCCACTGGCTGCTCATTCCACACTCACACCAGCAGCTGAGTGAAGAAGTTTCCACTTAAGTTCATCTTAAATATTTCACCATTCAGTCTAAACCTATGTCTTCTAGTTCTAGTCTCAACCAACGTCACTAAAGAGCCTGCTTGAATTTATCCTCATAATTTTGTATACCTCTATCAAATATCCCCGCTTTCTCTTATGTTCCAGAGAATGGAGTCCTAACATTCAAACTTTGTAACTCTGATCCTTTAGTCCCAGCAATATCTTGTAAATTTTCTCTGTCTTGTAGTCTGTTACACCGTTGCTATTTAAGGCAGCGATGAAGGTCCTCCATCTCTGTCTGTCTTTGGCCGTCTTATCTATTGTGCCCCAGGTGTGTTTTAAGGCCCTCATTTTTGCCTCTATGGTATGACATCAAGTTGTCTATCATCTTCCACGTTTTCTCCACTCTTCATGGCTCCGTAGAAGTGCTACCTTGACGATGGAGTTGGCCTCTCTTTTCAATCTTACTGATATCTTTCCTGCAGGTAGGAAGGACGACAACTGCAAGGTTATCTCTGATTCAGGATTGTAGGTAGATGATGCAGCATGGGTTGACCTTCATTTTTCATTAAGGCAAAATTGGCATTTGTTGGGATGCAGCCTATTCTTTTCTGGGTACTTTCCAAGTAAAAGTCCTCTTGCACTATAGCTTCAGGCTACATGATTGGCAAAAGCATTAGCAACAAAGAACTGCTTTGTGTCAAATGAAAGTAAAAAGACTATATTGTACTTAATTGCAGAATCAGAATTATTAATCGTAACGTTTTCCAGTTGTATTACTCAAAGACAATCATATCCAGACCTTCTTAGATACTCACAACTGATGGGCCCATGGCATAAAAAAGGTTGAGAACCATGCTGAGATCACTCTGCTATGGAGAGAGGGGACTACCTTTTTGTGACTGGTGAGATTACTCTGCTAAGGAGAGGGCAAGGCCTGCCATTGTGCCTGGAGAATGTTACCCAGGTTTTCTGTGTTTTGGATATGGACTTGGACTACAGATTTTTTTTTCATTCTTCAAGTTTTTTTAATATTCTGTGTTTTTTGCCTGATCTTCCTCGTTTTTCAGGTGCAGGGGAGGGGGATTTGGGGGTTGAAGTGCCTGTTCCGTTTTTGTTTGTTTCTTTTTGAGGGGAGGAGGGATTTTGGGGTTAATGATCATGCTTTACTTTCTTGGTTTCATTGCTATCTGCAGTAGAAGAATTTAAGAGTTGTGTACTTTGATAATAAATGAACCTCTGAACCCCTGATGTAGATAAATGAGCAATGCTCGCTATGTCTTTGGAAGAAACTGCAGCAAATGGATAAGGAACAGAGTGGCACACACAAAATGCTCGAGGAACTCAGCAGGCCAGGCAGCATCCATAAAAGAGTAAACAGCCAATGTTTTGGGCCAAGACCCTTCATCAGGACCAGAGTAACTGCGTATCCAGGATTGAAGAAAAAATAGGAATGACTTTGGTTTCATCTAGGCTGCATCTCTAATGCCAACATATGAAACCTCTGTGCAATCTTTCAGATTTATCCCAATGACAACACATTTTTGCTGTACATCACAATGAAGCGAATCTTTATCTTTGAGCATCACTGAGGTGTTTGGCCCTGCACAGATTTAACTAATGCAGAGAGAATCAACATGTTTTACGTAGAGACAAGGCATGGAATAGCCCTTTCTAACCATGCTGCCCAGCAATCCCGAGCAAACTAGATTTAACCCGAGCCTAATCATGGGACAACTTACAATGACTAATTAACCTACTACCAGTAGGTTTTTGGACCGTGGGAGGAAACTGGAGCACCCAGAGGAAACCCACATGTTCCATGGGGAGGATATACAGACTCCTTACAGAATGCCAGAATTGAACTCAAAACACCGGTGGGTTGTAATAGCGTCACACTAACTGTTACTATACTGTGGCAAGCATTATTTAAATCTTTCATTTCTTTCAAGCTTTGTCAATTTAAAGAACGATAATAAAAGTTTCTTTAGGTATGTGAAGAGGAAAAAATTAGTTAAGACCTAAATTGGGCCCTTGAAGGCAGAAACAGATGAATTTATTATGGGGAACAAGGAAATGGCAGAAGAATTGAACAGGTATGAAGGGTCTTGGCCCGAAACGTCGACAGTGCTTCTCCTTATAGATGCTGCCTGGCCTGCTGTGTTCCACCAGCATTTTGTGTGTGTTGAGTTAAACAGGTACTTTGGATCTGTCTTCACTAGGGAAGACACAGACAACCTCCCAGATGTAATAGTGGCCAGAGGACCTGGGGTAATGGAGGAGCTGAAGGAAATTCATATTAGGCAGAAAATGGTGTTGGGTAGACTGATGGGACTGAAGGCTGATAAATCCCCAGGGCCTGATGGTCTGCATCCCAGGGTACTTAAGGAGGTGGCTCTAGAAATCATGGACACATTGGTAATCATTTTCCAATGTTCTATAGATTCAGGATCAGTTCCTGAGGATTGGAGGGTAGCTAATGTTATCCCACTTTTTAAGAAAGGAGGGAGAGAGAAAGCAGGGAATTATAGACTAGTTAGCTTGACATCAGTGGTGGGGAAAATGCTGGAGTCAATTATAAAAGATGAAATAACGGCACATTTGGATAGCAGTAACAGGATATCCCTTTTAATGTAAAAGTGGATGTAGTGTACCTGGACTTTCAGAAAGCCTTTGATAAGGTCCCACGTAGGAGATAAGTGGGTAAAATTAGAGCACACAGTATTGGGGGTAGGGTACTGACATGGATAGAAAATTGGCTGGCAGACAGGAAACAAAAAAGTAGGATTAATGGATCCTTTTCAGAATGGCAGGCAGTGACTAGCGGGATACCACAAGGCTCAGTGCTGGGACCACAGCTATTTACAATATACATTAATGATTTAGATGAAGGGGATTAAAAATAACATTAGCAAATTTACAGATGACACAAAGCTGGGTGGCAGTGTAAAATATGTGGAGGATGTTGGAGAATGCAGGATGACTTGGATAGGTTGCGTGTGTGGGCAGATGCAGCTTAATGTGGATAAATGCGAGGTTATCCACTTTGTTGGCAAGAACAGGAAGGCAGATTACTATCTAAATGGAGTCACATTAGGAAAAGGGGAAGTACAATGAGATCTAGGTGTCCTTGTTCATCAGTCACTGAAAGTAAGCATGCAGGTACAGCTAATGGCATGTTGGACTTCATAACAAGGGGAGTTGAGTACAGGAGCAAAGAGGTCCTTCTGCAGTTGTACAGGGCTCTGGTGAGACCACACCTGGAGTAGTGTGTTCAGTTCTGGTCTCCAAATTTGAGGAAGGACCTTCTTGCTATTGAGGGAGTGTAGCGTAGGTTCACGAGGTTGATTCCCAGGGTGGCGGGACTGTCATATGTTGAAAGATTGGAGCGACTGGGCTTGTATACATTGGAATTTAGAAGGATGAAAGGGGATCTGATTGAAACGTATAAGATTATTAAGGGATTGGACACACTAAAGGCAGAAAACACGTTCCCGATGTTGGGGGAGTCCAGAACCAGAGGCCACAGTTTAAGAATAAGGGGTAGGCCATTTAAAACAGAGTTGAGGAAAAACTTTTTCACCCAGAGAGTTGTGGATCGTTAGAATGCTCTGCCTCAGAAGGCAGTGGAGGCCAATTTTCTGGAAGCTTTCAAGAAAGATTTAGATAGAGATCTTAAAGATAGTGGAGTCAAGGGATATGGGGAGAAGGCAGGAATGGGTTACTGACTGTGGATGATCAGCCATGATCACATTGAATGGCAATGCTGGCTCAAAGGGCCGAACGCCCTACTCCTGATTCTATTGTCTATTGTTCATTGTCTAATCTAAAAAAATATATTTTATCTAATTGGAAAGCAATAGAAAATATGAAATCACTGTGCATATAGGTGAACATAACCTAAAATTTCCTGAAAAAAATTGACAGTAATATTTGAAGAACACATTGCTTCATCTGCTGGAGTTGCGTAAGATTTTAATATTATTGCACAAAACCTTAGAAACTGAGAACATAAAGTCAGAACAAGAAGATAAGCCATCAGACCCATCACATGTAGCACATGATTAGTCTTTCCCCATCTTCCCCTTATCTGCCCATCACCCACACACTCTCCCCACAGATCCCATCTGCCCTTCTCACCTCCCTCACTTATTCCATGCTCACCTGACTCTCCTATCAGATTCTACCGTCACTTCTACGTAGCACCTCCCATCCCACCCTGTCACTATTCCCACTCTCCCCTCCTCCATTGCCTATCAGCTCTCATCATCTACCAGCTTTTGCTCTAACCCCTCCCTGCCCCGCCTGTTCATACGTGCTCTCTCCCCTCTGTTCTTCCATCCAGATGAAGGTTCTTGATCTGAAAAAGCTGACTGTCCATTTCCCTGCACAGATGCTGCCTGACCCATTGAGTTCCCACAGCATTTTTATTTTTGCTCCAGATCCCGGCATCCACAGCCTCTTTTATCTACATGATTATTCTGTGTTATAACCTGACATCAACCTTGCCAGGTGTAGATCCCACTTTAATTATTTCTCTTTCTAAAAATAATTCAAAGATTTTAAGAAACTCAAACAAAATGCTGGAGGAACCCAACATCTATGAAGAGGGAGTAAATAGACAATGTTTTAAGCAGAGGCCCTTCATTTCTTTCTCCCACGGTCCAGTCTCCTCCCTTATCTTCTTCATCCTTCACGTTTTCCACCTATCACCTCTCAGCTTCTCACTTCATCAACACTCTCCCCCACCTATTTACCTCCCCCCTCACCTGGCTTCACCTATCACCTGTCAATTTGTAATCCTTCCCCTCCCGTCCAAACCCCCTACCCCACTTTCTTCTTCTGGCCTATTCCCCTTTCCTTTCCAGTCCTGATTCAGGGTCTTGGTCAGAAAAGTTGACTGTTCATTCCGGTGCATTGATTCTTTCTGTCCTTATGAGCTCCTCTAACATTTTGTGTGTGTTGCTCTGTATTTCCAGCACACGCAGAATCTCTTGTGTTTATCAAAGCTTTTAATACTTCCCGAACACTGGCCCCAGTCTTGTGACATGTCCAAGGATGACACTCTAGAAACTTTTGATATTAAGTTTCTGTTCTGCTTTCCTGCATTAAGTTCAAGACTGCAAATCTGGCTTTGATTTGATGTCACTGCTGAGATTACTTCCTTTGGGGCAGAGATGACATTAATTGAACATCAATTATATTGCACACAAAGCTAGAATGGGGAAGTACAGTATGATTTGTATATAACAGTGGCAATAAACACAATCTTGAAGTACCAACTTATGGTGTTAGTCCACAACAAGCCTGATTTCCTGCTGGCCAACCATTTTAATTCCACTTCCCATTCCCATTCCAATATGTTGGACCATGGCCTGCTTTACTGCCATGACGAAGCCACTCTCAGGCTGGACGAGCAACATTCCACATTCTGTCTGGTAGCTTCCTACTGATAGCATCATTGACTTCTCCAACTTCCAGTAATTTCTTCCCCCTCCTTCCTCCTATCCTTTTCCATTCCCTTATTCTGGATCCCTTCTTACTCCTTTTTTCCTCAACTGTCTATCAGCTCCATCTGGCACCCCTCCTCCTTTTCTTTCTTCCATGGTGACTCCCCTCTCCTATCAGATTCTTTCAAAGATTCAAAAGATCATTTAACATACTCTTCACAGACATTCATGAAATAAAAGACCTCATGGAATGAATGATAGAATATCAAAGCCCCAAAGCACCCAACCCACCCTTTTCACAAGGAGCAGCAAAAGCATCAACTCCCCCCTTCAAGCCAGTAGAAGCACCAAAGTCACTCCCCACCGTGCAAGCAACAGCAAAAGCCCCCAGAGACCTTGAACTGGAGTCCATCAAAACTAGTCCATAACCTAGCAATTCGGTATCTTAGACAGGTTCTCTCTCCAGCTACTGAGAGAGGAGTTACCCCTGCAACAACGAGAGTGGAAACCAGCAACTTGCTGTGCCGATGTTACAATTTCCATGGTGCTTCTCCAAGCCCCCCCCCCCCCATCTCGAGGATCGACAGGCTCTCTCTCTCCATCAAAAGAGTCAGAAAGAGGAATTGCTCAAGTATGTTTTTCATTAGCACTTTATCTTTTTCACCTACCACCACCCAGTTTCTCACTAAATTCACCCTCACCTGGTCTCACCTATCATCTTCTTTCTCAGGGGTTCCTAACCTAGGGTCCAGACCCCTTGGTTAATGGTAGGAGTCTATGGCATAAAAAAGTTTCAGAACCCAATTTCCAGCTTGTACTCTCCCCAACACGTTATTCTCCACAGATACTGTATAACCTGCTGAGTTCCTCCAGCATTTTACTTGTGTTAGAAAGAAATACTATTTCATTTCCTTCAAAAACCTTTACCACTCCCTGTCCCATTTTCAAGTACTTATCGTTGCAAAACAGAATCTTTCCAAAGCTACCGATAGGCCTCTCAAAATTGTAATTCACCATGGAAATGATGATTGGAGCAAGGCAAAAAGCCTGGAAATCAAGATGTTAAATTTTAGTTCACAAGAGCCAAATCCTGGTAATTTATATTTCCTTCCTTTTACCAATAATAAGTTACTGATAATATTTTTCTGGGTAAATGGAAATTGTTGCCAAATGTTCTTTTTCAGCATAATGTTCAGTCCATCCTCTTAATTTCAATTTGGGCTTGTAGCCTATAATTTAGTAAAAATAATCTAACTACAGCTCGGGCTCATTTTGTAATCAGTGGATCAGAGAAACAGAAAAACCTATCCAAGCACACAACAGGAATGTGAAGGGGATCGCCTTTCCATTGCTCTTACATCAGTTCTCTTTCACTCTGGGGCTTATTTGCTGTGCTCCATGTGGGGACAAAGCCTTAATTTTAGCTTGAAATGAAATAAATAAAAGTACAGAAGGGGCAGCCATTGGGAGTAGGCCAGTGGTGAGGGTAGGAGTGTCAGGCTTTGACTTATAGGTGGCTTCGGCTCGAAAGAGATGTTGGCTCTGAGTAAGTTTCTGTTAAGGTTCCCTTTATTTTCTCTTACTGTACCTAGTGTAGTAAATGGCTATTGAGTGTTCTTCATGCCAGATGTTGGAGTCCTGGAGAGTTTCCCAGGGAACTACATCTGGGTGAAGTGCACCCAGCTGCAACTCCTTGAAGACTGTGTTAGACATGGAGCAGCAGCTGGATTACCTTTGTCTTGTACTGGACAGTGAGGAAAAAATAGATCAGAGTTACAGGAAAGTAGTCACCCCTAAGCTGCAAGAGGTGAGTAGCTGGTTGACTACCAGGAGAAATGTAAATGTAAATAGGCAATAAGTGCAGATCACCCTTGTGGCTATTTCCTTCATGATCACAACAATATGCAAATGGTATGCCACAGAGACTAGACTACTGGCACTGAGCGTGGGTCCGCGGTGCAGAAAGGAAAGAGGAAGAAGTGGGAAGCAGTAGTGATAGGCGACTCAATAGTCAGAGGAACAGACAGGAGATTCTGTGGAAATGAACGGCACACCTGAATGGTTTGTTGCCACCCAGGTGTCAGGGTCAGGGACATCTCGAATTGCATCCACAGTATTTTTGAGGGGTGAGGGAGAGCAGCCAGATGTCTTGGTACATATTGGTACCAATGACATAGGAAGGATATTTTTGAGGGGTGAGGGAGAGCAGCCAGATGCCTTGGTACATATTGGTACTGATGACATAGGAAGGAAAAGCAGAGGTCCTGAAGAGAAAATTCAGAGGGCTAGGCAGAAAGTTGAGAAGCAGGACCTCTAATGTAGTAACTCTTGGATGCTACCTGTGTCTTGCGCCACTGAGGATAGAAACAGGATGATGTAGCGGAGAAATGTATGGCTGAGAAGCTGGTACAGGGGCAGGACTTCAGGTTCTTGGCTCATTGGGATCTTTTGTGGGGAAGGAATGGTCTGTACAAAAATGACAGGATGCATCTGAACCCCAGAGGGACCAATATTCTTGCAGGCATTTTGTTAGAGCTGTTAGGGAGAGTTTAAGCTAATTTGGCAGATGGGTGGGAACTAGAGTGAAAGGACTCCGAATAGGACAGATGGTAAAAAAAAACAAAGATAGCGTGCAGTCAGACTGTCAAGAAGGGCAGGCAGATGACTGGACAAAAGTGCAGCCAGTAGTCTGAGTATCTGTGCATTAGGGAAGCAAAATCAGTATGTGTTGCAAATGAAGTACTCAAAGGGTTATATCTCAGTACACAGAGTATAAGAAATAAGGTGGATGATCTTGTTCCACTATTACACATTAGTAGGTATAATGTTGTGGCCATCACTGAATTGTGACTGAAGGATGGTTGTAGATGGGAGTTAAATGTGCAAGGTTACACATTGTATCGTAGGGATAGGAAGGCAGGCAGAGGGGGGTGGCACGGCTCTGCTTTTACAAACATGGCATTAAACCTGTAGAAAGGTGTGACATAGGATCGGAAGATGTAGAGTCCTTGTGGGTTGAGTTAAAGAACTGCAGCGGTAAAAGGTCCCAGATGGCAGTTATATACAGGCCTCCCAACAGTACTTGGGATGTGGACAATGGGAAATAGAAAAGGCATGTCAAAAGGATAATGTTATGATCATCATGGGAGATTTCAAATTGCAGGTTGATTGCAAAAATCAGTTTCATAACAGATCTCAAGACAGTGACTTTGTTGAATGCTGATGGGATGGCTTTTTAGAGCAGTTTGTCATTGAGCCTACTAGGGGATCAGCTATACTGGATTGGGTATTATGTAATGAACACCCATGATTAGGAAGCTTAAGATAAAGGAACCATTAAGGGACAGTGATTACAATATGATTGAGTTCAAAGAAATTTAATAGAGAGAAAGTAAAGTTCGACATAGCAATATCTCAGTGGAGTAAAGGAAATTCCAGTGATATCAGACAGGAGTTGGCCAAAGTAAATTGGAAGGAGATGCTGGCAGGGATGACAGTAGAGAAGTATTGGCTTGAGTTTCTGGGAACAATGATGAAGGTGCAGGGCAGATGTATTCCAAACACAAAGAAATACTCAAATAGCAAAATAATACAACCGTGGCTGGCAAGGGAAGTCAAAACTAATGTAAAAGCAAAAGAGAGGGCTTATAACAAAGCAAAAAATTAGTGGTTAGAGGATTGGGAAGCTTTTAAAACTAAAAAGAATAAAAGAATCATTAGGAGGCAAAAGATGAAATATGAAAGCAAGCTAGCAGACAATATCAAGGTGGATAGAAAAGCTTTTTCAAGCAAATGAAAAAATAAAAGAGAGATGAGAGTTGATTTAGGACTGCTAGAAACTGAGGCTGGAGAAATAATAATGGGGGACAAGGAGATGGCAGATGAACTAAATGAGTATTTTGTATCAGTCTTCACTGTGGAAGACACAAGCAGTGTGCCAGATGTTGAAGGGTGTGAGGGAAGAGATGTGAATGCAGTTACAATTACAAGGGAGAAGGTGCTCAAAAAGCTGAACAACCTAAAGGTGCATAAATCACTTGGACTAGATGAGCTGCACCTTAGGGTTCTGAAAGAGGTAGCAGTAGAAATTATGGAGGCATTAGTAATGATCTTTCAAAAAGCATTGGACCTCCGGCATGGTTCAGAGGACTGGAAAATTGTTAATGTAACTCGACTTTTTAAGAAAGGAGAAAGGGAGCAGAAAGGAAATTATAGACCAGTTAGTTTGAACTCAGTGGTTGGGAAGATGTTGGAGTCAATTGGTAAGGATGATGTTATGGAGTACTTCGTTACACAGGACAAGATAGGACAAAGTCAGCATGGTTTCCATAAGAAAAACTTGCCTGATGAACTTGTTGGAATTCTTTGAGGAGATTACAAATAGGATAGATAAAGGGGATGCAGTGGATGTTGTATATTTGGACTTTCAGAAGGCTTTTGACAAGGTGCCACACATGAGACTGCTTACCAAGTTAAGAGCACATGGTGTTACAGGAAAGTTGCTGGCATGGTTAGAGTACTGGCTGATTGGTACTGACTAGACGGGGTGAAGGGCCTGTTTTTGTGCTTATTTTTCTGCGACTCTAAATTACTTGATTAGATTTATATAAAGAATAAAATACAGAAAGTAAATGAATAAAATAAAAAAGAGAGATTAATACTTATCAAGCAATTACTAACCCATGCTACACAATGTACTGTTGGAGCAAACTGCAAGTGTCCAACAGCTTTCTCAGTCTCTCCATCTCGATGTCCTTGTCTCTATCTCCAACTTTTAGCACTAGTCACAAACCAGCCTAAGATAGGATTCCCATATGCATAAAGAAATTGTCCCTTTTATACCTTCAAAACCCTTCACTCTAACAGTTTCCCAGACAAACTTGTTTTTCTACATTACTACTCTCAAGGCTGTAGGCTGCTACTCACACCTAATTCTCAAAACATTGCTGTTGACTGGTTTGTTTGTACTTTCTCTAAACATTTCCACATCCTACACTAACACCATTTTGTCTTACTAAGTTCCTGTTTGTGTTACGTAGCTTAGATATGCAAAAGGCTACTTTCTTACAAACTGTTAACACCCACTTTACTCATTCCCACTAAGCTTTGGGTATCGAAGAGCCTCTAAAATTTGTGATAGCGGATTTGTTGTATTTCTTAGCTTTTGTTCTGGTCTAGTATAGAAGTGAAGTGTTCTGGGGAATGTATAGGAGTGGTCTTGTACAGGAACACATCTACCCCTCAACATAAGGCAGTATAGTAATTAGCACCGGCTGTAAGATCAGGGCTCAATTCCCCACTGTTATCTGTAAGGAGACTGCACATTTTCCCTGTGACCTTGTGAGTTCCCTCTGGGTGCTCCAGTTTTCTACCCCACTCTAAATGCATTAATTATGGTTGGTAAATTGTGGGTATGCATTGTTGGCGGCAGAAGCATGGTGATACCTGTGGGCTGCCCCCAGCACATCCTTAGACAGTGTTAGATGTTGATGCAGAATAATTTATTTCACAGCAACACAAACAAAATGCTGGAGAAACTCAGCAGGCCAGGCAGCATCTATGGAAAAAAAGCACAGTCAATGTTACAGGTCAAAACCCTTCGGCAGGATTGGAGAAAAAAAGCTGAGGAATAGATTTGAAAGGTGGGGGTGAGGAGAGAGAAACACCAGGGAATAGGTGAAACTTGGGAGGGGGTGGGATGAAGCAAAATTTTGTGTATTGTACCTCTATCAAATTCTTTCCTATCTTCTACATTTTAGGGAATAAAGTCGTAACCTATTCAACCTTTCCCAATAACTCGGGCGCCCAAGTCCTAGCAACATTTTTGTAAGCTTTCTCTGCACTCTGTCAATCTTATTTATATTTTCCTTTTAGGGAGTTGACCAAAACTGCACACAATACTCCAAATAAGGTGCCTTATACAATTTCAACTTAACATCCCATTTCTTGTACTCCATAGGTTTATGAAGGCCAATGTGCCAAAGGCTTTCTTTACGACCTTATCTGCTCGTGACATCACTTCCAAGGAATAATGGATCTGTACTACCAGATCCCACTGTTCTACTGCACTCTCCAGTGCCTTATTACTCATCTACAGTCCTACTCTGGTTGGTCCTCCCAAAGAGCAAAACTTCACACTTGCCTAAACTCCATCTACCATTTTCCAGCCCATTTTTCCAATTGGTCCAGATTCTACTGCAAGCTTTAATAGTCTTCCTCACTTTCCACTACACCCTCAATCTTGGGTTTCATCTGCAAAATTTGAATTGAATTTATTTAAATCTTACAAACATCCCACAATGTGAGAAAGCAAAAACCTTTGCATTATGACTCCTTTGCAAAGTACAGACATGTAAATTTATAGATCTAATGGCTTATAGAAAGAAGCTGTCCCATAGCCTGTTGGACCTGGCTTTAATTCTGCATTACCATTTACCAGATGGAAACAGCTGAAACAGTTTATGGTCGGGGTGACTGGTGTCTCCAATGATCTTCCAGGCTTTCTTTATGCACCTGTTGCTGTAAATCTCCTCAATGGATGAAGTTCACATCCACAGAAACACTAGGCTGCCCATACCCAACAATTAAATTTGGTGCAGTTCCCATACCAGACACTGATACAGCCAGTCAGGATTCTCTCAACAGTGCCCCTGTAGTAGCTTTGAGGATTTGGGGGCTCATGCTGAACTTCTGAGGTGGAAGAGACACTGTTGTGCTTTTGTTGCCACATAGCTGGTGTGTACAGTTCAGGTGAGTTCTTCAGTGATGTGTAAACCAGGGAACTTGAAACTATTCACCCTCTCAACTGCAGACACATTGATGTTGATCGGGGCAAGTCTGTCTCCATTCCTCCTGAAATCCATGATCAGCTCTTTTGTTTTTTGGACATTGAGGGAGAAGTTGTCATCCTGGCACCACTGTGCCATCACTGCTAGAAGTAAGGCCGATCAATGTCATGTCACCTGCAAACTTGATCAGCAGATTGAAGCTGTGTGTGGCAGTAGAATCGTGGGTGTAAAGGGATTGGGGGGGGGGGGACTCAGGACACAACCCTGCGGGGCAGCTGTGCTGAGGGTTAGAGGGGCAGGGGTGAGGGAGCCCATCCTTACCACTTGTCGGCTATCCAGTAGGAAGTCTAGGATCCAGTGGATCCAATTTACCACACTATCATCCAGATTATTAGTATACATGATAAACAATGGACCCAGTTCCATCTGACTTCCAATCACATAAAAAACAGAAGTATTTCCAATAAATATTAGCTTAAGTTTACTAAAAGAATTACTTTATTAAACAAGGTATGAAGATTCAATTTACAGTATGTTGATTGTTTCTGTCAGTTGCAGATTTGTAGGTCAGCCTCTCAAAATAAGCAAAATGCCAAGTTATCTAATTTGGCTGCATTTTTCTTGCAGGAAGCCCTATTTACAAAGCTAACTTCAGTACCAAATTTCAGTCAAGTACAGTCTTATAAAGGTTAGCGCTGTCACACAATGAACTGGAGAAAGCCAACTGTCATAGACTAATGTTGCACAGTGAGCCTCTCACACAGATTTTATCTTAGAAACTATTTCAAAATGAAAAGATTATTGCTGCAGGAAAACACAAAATAGGCTTCAGGCAAACAAAACCCTGCATTTACTTTTAGTGCTGTTACTCTGATGAAACCATAATGAAATATTGGAACAGGAGATCATTCAGGCTCTTGCTTCCCTAGTCCCCAATGAACAAGAAACAGACTTTCATTATGTTCTCACAAACGCAGACATTCACAGCCCAAGAAGCACTTTGCAGGTACAGTCACAGTGATCAGGGCCGTAGAGTCATTGAATTGTACGACATGGAAACAGGCACTTCAGCTCACCGAGTCTGTCACAGAGTCACCCAGCATGGAAACAAACTCTGTGGTCCAATTAGCCCATCCTAAATGTGTTGCCCAGAAAATAAATCCCACATTTGCCCCTTTGTCCTCAATCGGCAATGGTAAAGTAGCAGTTATGCCGTAATGTTGTTACAGCACTGGTGACCCAGGTTATTTTCCCGCTGCTCTCTGTAAGGAGTTTGGTGCTCCTGTATTCTCCCACAGTCCAAAGATGCATGGGTTAGTAGATCAATTGGTTGCATGGATGTGATTGGGCAGCGTGGGCTCATTGGGCCAGAAGGCCCTTTTAGTGCACTGTATCTCAAAATAAAAAACAACATATCTGTGCATTTGTCTAGATGCCATCCAATTTCCGAATGGGCACTGAAGCCATGAACACTACCTTGCTATTTTTTTATTTGTATTTTTGCACTATTATGTATTGCAGTGTACTGCTGCAAAGACGACAAATTTCACCACATATGCCGGTGATGCTGATTTAAATTTGTGCCCAGCTCAACCTCTATTTCATTCCAAATATGCACCACCTTTGCATGAAGTTGCCTCTGATAACCCTTTCAAACCTTTCATCCCTGATCTTAAACTTATGCCTCCTGTTTTCAGCTCTCCATCCTGGGAAAAAGACAGTGTACTTTCACTCTGCCTATGTCTCACTTGATCTTATATATCATGTGACATTCTGAACACTGTTCATCCTCAAGGATATATCTTCAGCCCCTTACTCAATTCCCTGTATACTAACAACAGTGTGGACAGATTCTGTTCCATCTCCACCTATAAACTGTACCACCAAGCTCAAGGATAGCTTCAATCTTGCAGTTCAGATTCGTGAATGGATGTGTTGCACAATACAATGCACTGTTAACTTCACAATCTACACTCAGTACCTAATACATTCGGCATCTTCTGTTGAAATTGGACTCATATGGTGACATTTACTCAGAATTGAGAATGCTTTGCTTCCAATCTACTTTTGTTGGTTCTGAGATGGTTAACGAAGCCAATCAGGGAACCACAAGCTCTTCCATAGATGGGAGCAAGGGGATGTACATTTAGTGGAGTGGTCCTGATACTTGCATGCTCCTCCTCCACTTTATGTACTTACTGGCCAGAGATTCCAAGGAAGTGCTGGCTATGAAAGACCAGGTTTCAGAAGCAAATAGGAGGGGAGAGATCACTACTACTTGGTAGAATCAGCTTTTGGTCTCAAGTTTCTCAAATTTAGTTCCCCCACAGGCATCCATCTGCCTTTCATTGGCGAAATCAAGTAATTGAGACATACCACAGGGAAACAGGTCCTTCAGTCCAACTGGGCCACACTGACCAAGATTTTGATCTAAGCTAGTCCCACGTGCCTGTGTTTGGCCCTGATTCATGTAAAACTCAGCAATCCATGTGCCTGTTCAAGTACCTTTTAAACGTTGTTACTGTACCTGCCTCAACCACTTCCTCTGGCAGCTCATTCCATATACTAACCACCCTTCTGGGTGAAAAGGTTACCCCTCAGGTTCTCATTAAACGTCTCTCCTTAAAGCTATGCCTTTTAATTGTTGATGCCTAATTCTATGTACATTGACCCTGTCTGTTCCTCATTATTTTATCCACCTCTATGAGATCACTCCTCATTCTCCAATGTTCCAATGACCAATGGCCAACCTGCTCAACGTCTTTGTCCCAGCAACGTCCTCGTAAATCTCCAGTACCTCTTTCTATATTATAGTAGGGTACCAAAATTGAACACAATATTGCCATTGCTCCATGCCATAATTGTCAGTCAATTGTTGCACAATCTCAGTGAGGACCAGTTATAAACAAGGCTCCAGCAGTATCCCAAATTACCAGTTCTAGAAGTACATAACAAGAATGGTAATCTGGTGCTAACTGTGAAAGGATACTGATGATGGGATAGGAACACCAAGCATTCACATATACAGAAGACGCAAAGACATGCTAAAATGCAAAGTTTAAATCACAGGGGGTTTCATGAATTAAGTAAATAGATAAAACTGTGATGAACAATTTGGAATGTACATTAATATGAAGTAATCCAGTCTGGACACAAGAAAAAATAGATGGAAGTAATGGACTACATGTCCAAAATGGTAAATAGACAAAAGCAATGGAGATCCAAAAAAATTTGCTCTGATCATTAACAAGCACAGAAAATAAACTAGTGGTCAACAAAAGGCCACAGACATTTTATCTTGGACAACAGAATGCTTTAGTTAAATTAGAAAAAGCTCTGGAGGTTGGATTTCTGGGGAATTTAGAAGGTTAAATCAAGTGGGGTAATTAATTTATGCTTTTAAGATGGTAAAGGTAAGTTTTAAGGTTGTAAGGTTGTCAATCAGTCTCTGATTATGTATTATTTCTGTTTGCTTGTTTCTGTATCTTTACTTTCCTATGAATTTTCCTAGAATTGGATGTCAAGGTAGTATATAGTAACATAAATGTACTTTTATAATAAATTTACTTTGACAGGGAACTGTTAAAATGGGGAGAGAAGAAATATTACATGTGTTTACGATTAGGGAGGAAATGGAGTTTAAAAATCAGTACCAAGCCTTTTAGGAGTTGTTAGGAAATATTTCAATATGCAAAAGGTGATAGAAGTTTGGAATGACGCAGACCAATCATTAATTTAAAAGATCCATAGTTTTGTGTTAACCAAATGTATTAAGGGTAGAGGCAGAACGGGGTAAGTTAGGTCACATGACCTCACTAAACGATGAAATAAAAGCAATGCTCTAAGCAGTTTTCTCCAGTTAAATTGTTATGACAATGGCAATTCTTTTGTGGCACCAACTAAAAAAACTCCTCTGCTTTGGACAATGCTCAGAAGGATCTCCACAGATTTGTTGATGAGGCATCAGGGGCATTTGGCGTGATTGAAGATAGTGGTTCTACTTCAATCTGTCCTCCATAAATTTCCAAAAACAGTCTTGTCCCCATCCTTTCCAAAACAACAGTGATTAATCATTCAGTCAGTTTATCAAGGTCTCTAGGCATTTGCTGTTTGCGAGTTGGCTGTGGTAATTGCCCAGTTAACCATAGTGACTGCAATTTGAAAGTAACTCATTGGCTATGAAATTCTTTGTAATGTCCTGAAAGTGAGGTTACGAGCATGCAACCATACACAAATCACTTTTTAAATACAAATATTAAAAATTAAGTCTCAACTTTCCTTAATAAGCATGGCACATCGCAACATTAACAGAAATGCAAAATTTAAATGTGATCCTGGTTAAATATTCTGCATACTTGCCTCTTCAGTGAGCTCCCCAAACACGGTAAGGACATCGTATAACAGACTGGCAGTGTAGAATGATTTGATCATGTTTCTGTGGAAAACAAAGTATTATTTCAAATCATGCCAGTCAAAGGCAGGATTAAACAATGATTGGCACTTCATGTAATGGGTATAAGCCATCTATGTACAAACCCTCATTGTTATTGTTACGCTACTGATAATATCAAAATCAAATCAAAGTCAAATCCTCTTTTGCACATTGGTTGTTGGTCTTTGTTTGTGTGTTGTTTTTCACTGCTTCTGTATTTCTTTGTTCTACTGTAAATGCCTGAAAGAAAATGACTTCAGAGCAGTTTATGATGGCATATACTTTATGTACTTTAATAACAAATTTACTTTGAACTTGGATTATATGACCATATCCAATTTTAAGGAGAGGCCACTACGCTAAGGTTTTTTTAATATGCACTTGGGACGATGCCAGCCTCAATAAGATAATGCCACTACTGAAGACGACAAGATGTAGACACATGAAAATAGAGTAACATTCACTCTTATTTATATTTCAATCAGTAGCGACTTTATTAGGTACACTTGCTCATTAACGCAAATTGCTAATCAACCAATGCATAAAAGCATGCAGACATGGTCAAGCGGTTCAGTTGTTGTTCGGACCAAACATCAGAATGGGGAAGAAATGCGATCTCAGTGACTTTGACTGTGGAATGATTATTGGTGCCAGAGGGGGTGGTTTGAATAGATCAGAATCTGCTGATCTCCTGGGATTTTCATGCACAACAGCCTCTAGAGTTTACAGAGAATTATTTAAAAAAACTAAAAATATATCTACAGAGCAGCATGTCTGTGGGTGAAAATGTCTTAGTAATGAGAGCGGTCAGAGGAGAAAAGCCAGATTAGTTCAAGCTGACAAGCAGGCAACAGTAACTCAAAATAACCACGTGTTACAACAGAACTGTGCAAGAGTATCTCTGAATGCACAACACATCGAACCTTGAAGTGGATGGACTACAGTGGCAAAAGAGGACAAAAATACACACAGTGGCCATTGAGTGTAAGGTACACATAAAAACTTACAGGTTACTTCCCTGTTAATATACTGTCAAACCAGAAGAACAAGATTTGACTACAGGACAGTAAATCTAACTCAAGCATTCAAGCTGGTCAGTGTTCAGTCCTTCAAATGTTAAAATTCTCAATATCTTGGCTCCCTTTCAGTTGTTCCCTTTATATAACTTCTTTATGATTACTGAAGTCCTATAGTCTGAACAGTACCAAGATACAGTGAAAAACTTCTCTTGCATACTGGTTATAATGTTCATCCATATCAAATCATTACACACTACATTGAAACAGAACAAGGTAAAACAGTAACAATGAAGTATAAAAAGGTGAAGAAGTACAGTGCAGGTAAACGATAAAGTGCAAGATCATAACGAGCCAGACTGTGAGGCCATGAGGTCAAGAGTCCATCTTGTCCATTCAAGAGTCTGATAACACTGGCTCTGGGTTAGCTTCTTCCACCAAGCCATCAGACTGATTAATTCATGCTGATATAATTGTATTTTTATGTTATATTGTCTGTCCTATTGTACATACTATTTATTATAAATTACTATAAATTGCATATTGCACATTTAGACTGAGACGTAACGTAAAGATTTTTACTCCTCATGTATATGAAGGATGTAAGTAATAAAGTCAATTCAATTCAATAAGGAGCTTTGTTGAGCCTGATGGTACATGCTTTCAGGCTTTTGTATCTTCTGCCTAACGGGAGAGGGGAGAATTGAGAATATTTGGGGTGGTTGGGATCTTTGATTATGATGGCTGATTTATTGAAGCAGCAAGACATGTAGAAAAGGTCCATGGAGGGGCGGCTGGTTCCTGTGACCTGATGAGTTGTGTCCAGAAGTCCCTGCACTTTTTCACAGTCACACACAGAGCAGTTGCTCTGATGCTCCAGAAAGAATGCATTCTTTGGACCATCCATAAAAATTTAATAAAGACAGCATCAGAGCTCGGGATTGAACCCAGGTCCATGGGGTTATGAGGCAGCAGCTCAAACATGTCTACAGTAAGACAGTGTACAAATCTGAAACCCAAAACACACATTATGAAAACAGAAATCTTGGGGACTATTCTACATTTTTAAAATAAATTTAATATATACTGCCGAAGAATAAGACATTCTTCAATTTACATTGTTCAATTTCTAAATTTTCCCCATGAATTTGCTGACTCTTTTAGGGTCCAGGTCCTTAATTTATGAAGATTATCCCTAAAACTGTGCTAAACTCACTCTGTAAGGCATTGCATGCTGGAGTCTCTCCCCCTCCCCCCCCCCCCCACCGCCACTCTAACTTTGAAGAAGTCACAGTGTCCTGTTAGTACTAAGCTACACGCAGTTAGTTGTAGTGATAGGGTAGTGTGTTTGGTGCCCACCTGACTTCCGTTAAATCTGCCATGTTGACCGATTGAACGGCCCTTATCAACTTGGATAAAGTGCAAGTTAGTGCTTAGAATGGTGCCCCTGAGAAGTGCGGTGGATGAAGAGCTGGATGTTATCATGGAAAAAAGTTTTAAGCCTGAGGTTTTGAAGCTCAGAATCAATGGAATGTGACCCTCAGTTTGATGATGATCCAGGAAAAAGTGAGATGGTTATGGTACGACTTGAAAGACATGCAGTGGGTGAAGGATCTTCTGAAAGTATTAACATAATTAAGGACAGAAATGACCACTTTCAATGCTTCTAAAAACTTGCAAATCTGTGTATTTTTCTTGTGGGTGGAGTCAACAAGTGCAGACTCTGAGGAGGCACAACGTTTTCCAATGAAGCTGCAGGGAATGTTGTATCTATATTCTTTGCTAAGAAGGATGATGAGAGCAATCTTACAGAAATGTTTAAAATTAAGAGAGGCACAGATAAGGAGTCTTTTCTCCAGGCTAGAGGAGTCCAAGACTGGGGGCATCGGGTTGAGGTGAGAGTGCAAAGCTTTAAAAGGGACCTGAGGGGCAGATTTTTCCACACAGAGAGTGGTGAGTATATGGAACTGGTTAAGACTGGGGGCATCGGGTTGAGGTGAGAGTGCAAAGCTTTAAAAGGGACCTGAGGGGCAGATTTTTCCACACAGAGAGTGGTGAGTATATGGAACTGGTTAAGACTGGGGGCATCGGGTTGAGGTGAGAGTGCAAAGCTTTAAAAGGGACCTGAGGGGCAGATTTTTCCACACAGAGAGTGGTGAGTATATGGAACTGGTTAAGACTGGGGGCATCGGGTTGAGGTGAGAGTGCAAAGCTTTAAAAGGGACCTGAGGGGCAGATTTTTCCACACAGAGAGTGGTGAGTATATGGAACTGGTTGTCAGAGGAAGTGGTTGAGGCAGGTACAGCAGTATCATCTCAGAAGTACTTGGATAGGTACGCGGAGGGCTGAGGTACGAGAAATATAGGCCGATCTCAGGAAAATAGCAATTGTGGTGTCCATCATTATCCCCACCACCCAGGAATGCCCTCTTCTCATTGTTACCCTCAGAAAGGAGGTACAGAAGCCTAAAAGCACAAACTCAGCGATTCATGAACAGCTTCTTCTTCTATGCCATCCAATTTCTAAATGGACATTGACCCATGAACACCACCTTACTACTTTCTTCTTCTGTATTACTTATTTTAAATTAACTATTTAATAGACATATATATATATACATAAGAATATAAACAAATAATATATATATTCATTCCTAATGTAATTCATTTTTTCTCTGTGTTTATTTAACGTGTATTTCATTGCACTGTTGCCATAGAGTTTACAAATTTCACAACATAGGCCAGTGATATTAAACCTGATCCTAATTCTGATCTGATTCTGACTGAGGAGAATGGGGGTGATCTTATAATAGTGTTTAATATTATGAAAAGCATGGCTAAGGAAGATGGTAACAGCATTATCCCCAGAGACAGGGTGTCTAAAGCTAGGGGGCATAAGATTAGATTAACTTTATTTGAATACCGCCCCACTCCGGCGCCAACATGGCATGCCCACAACTCGCAAACCCAAACCCTGACACTAACTGTTCATCTTTGTCGAATTTGGGAGGAAAATGGAACACTCAGAAGAAAGTCAAGGGTGAAGGTATGAACTCATTACCAACAGTGGCAGGAATTGAACTACGATCTTTCAGCAGGTGCTGTAAAACATGGCACTAACCATTAGGCTACCATAGCTTTGGGTGAGAGGAGAATAATTTAAAAGGCACTGTTCATGTAGAGTGTGGTGAGTGTATGCGGTGAGCCCCAGAGAGAGTGGTTGAGGCAGGTACAATACTTCTCTGTACTTTATTGTCACCAAACAATTGATACTAGAGCGTACAATCATCACAGCGATATTTGATTCTGTGCTTCGCGCTCCCTGAAGTACAAATTGAAGTAAATATAATAAAAATTGAAATTATAGATCATAATTAGAAAATATAAAGGGGAAAGTAAGGTAGTGCAAGTCAGGTCTGGATATTTGGAAAGTACAGCCTAGATCTGGATCAGGATCTGTTCAGCAGTCTTATCACAGTTGGAAAGAAACTGTTCCCAAATCTTCAAGCTCCTGAACCTTCTCCCGGAGGGAAGAAGGACAAAAAGTGTGTTGGCTGGGTGGGTCGTGTCTTCGATTATCCTAAATAGTACCATTTATGAAGCACTAGGAAAGATAACTGGAAGGGCAGGGCCTAGAAGGATATGGGCTGAACACAGAAAATTGGGATTAGTTGGGTGGGAACCATGGCTGGCATGGAATCATTGGGCCAAAGGCCTATTTCTATGCATCACTGCCGTATGTCTCTCAGATAGAGTGACCAGATAGATAGTAGAAACAAATATCACTGTGATGATTGTGACCAGATAGATAGTAGAAACAAATATCACTGTGATGATTGTAGTATCAATTGTTTGGTGACAATAAAGTATAATGATTAATGATGAGAAAAGATAACTACTCTTCTCAATAAGTATGTGAAATGGGGCTCTTTTGGAAGAGGATATTCTGACATACATTCCTCACAAGGATTGAAATAATTACAGCAAGCTTCAGGATAGCCAGAGATAATCGTACACTTTTCTGTGGAGGCAAAGCTCAGAGTGACTGGAATCAATGCAAACAAATTGTTGGAAGAATTCAGAGATAATGATGTGCATGCTGCCATTTCTCTAACTTATGGCAACTTCTCCCTCTCCTCTCTGTTATAACTCCTCATTCTGATTCCTCCCTTACCCCATCTCTTCTCCTCACCCACCCATCACCTCCTTCAGGTACCCATATTCCCTTTCTCCCATGGCCCACACTCCCGTCCCATCAGATTCCTTCTTCTTCAGCCCTTTACTTCTTCCACCTATTAATTCCCAGCTTCTCACTTCATTCCCCCTCTCCCCACCCACCCACCTTTCCCCTCACCCGCTCTCATCTATCACCTGTTAGTTTGTCCTCCTTCCCCTCACCCCACTTTCTTATTCACAGTTCAAAGTTCAAAGTAAAATTTGTTATCACAGTTCATATATGTCACCATTCTGGCCACTTGCCTTCTGGTCCTGATGAAGGGCCTGAAATGTAAACTGTTTAATCGTATCCATAGGTGCTGTCTGACCTGTTGAGTTCCTCCAGCATATGGTGTGCACTATTCTAAATTCCCAGCATCTGCAGGATCTCTTGTGTTAATAACTGGAAGCTTAGGCCTATGCTATTCAACTACACAAGAGAACCAAAGAGTTCTAAATTATATCCTGAAGTTAATCTTTTAGCACTGTTCTTCTAAGATTACATTATTCATGGAATATATCCTATAACTAAGAACTTAGCAAAACAAAGGTTTGCTTACTGCTGACAATACTTCTGGACATTGCCTGACAGTACTGTTAATTGAAAAGAGTTGTCCAGATTTTTACCAACACCTTATTTTAACTTCCTTCACAAGAAATCTAAATGGAATTAAGACTACTCAGCCCATTGCGTCTACTCTGCCATTTGACCATGGCTCTTTTATTTTTCCTTTCAACCTCATTCTCCTGCCTTCTTGTTCTTGTCCCACTCTTTATAAAATTATTTCAGATACAATGTATTTTTACATTTAAACTTTAGAGTTCAGTATGAACTAGATGGACCAAAGGGCTGTTTCAGTGCTGTAGTACTCCATGACAATGGCTTTATTGACCAAGATTCCTGAACACAATCATAACATTTATCTTGAAAATGATGGGAAACACCATTTTGGTTTACTACAAGCTTTCCAATGAGATATTTTCCCAGGATAGGAATGTAAAAATATGAAAAGGTTGGAATTTCTGAAACGATTTTTGCATCTATCAATGGGAGACGTTTGACACATTTTACTGATATATTCCTGAAAATGCCGACTCTCATTTTAGATGGAGTTGTATGCCTTATTTATATAATTATAAACAACTTATACCTAGTGGAACTAAGCAAGCAATATCGAAGATCAAAGCCTGTAAGGTCAATCGAAGTCTGGACATCAGGGTCCGATGGCCTCAGCCTGCGGTTATAAAACTGTTTGCGTGTGTGTGAGCGTTTGGGGGAGGGAGGAAAGGGGTTTGTTTTGCTGATGTTGTTGTTGTCACTCGTGTTCTGTGAACATAGTAGATACAGTACACTAGTGTTGGAATGTGCGGCAACACTTGTGGGCTGCCCTCCGCACATCCTCGGGTCATAAATGACAAATTTCACTATAAATTTTGTTGTACATGTGATTGCACATATGATTAAATAAATAAATGTTAATCTGAATCAATGTGCAACACTCAAGATGCTGGAAGAACTCAGCAAGGGTCAGGCAACATCTATGGAGGTTAATGAATAGTTGATGCATCAGGCCGAGACCCTTCTTCAGGAATGGTATTGATTCAGGTGTGAATCAATACAGTTGTGATTTGCTTACCCAGATAGCATGGGCTTATCTGTCAAAAACCTCAGGTTGTCTGCTAGATCAGAAGAGCATGCTTTCACATTGTGTTTCTGCCACCATAAACACTCACCAGATTTGGCTATCCAAATCACAGTGAATCAGAATCAGAATCAGGTTTATTATCACCGGCATGTGATGTGAAATTTGTTAACTTAGCAGCAGCAGTTCAATGCAATACATAATCTAGCAGAGCGAGAAAAAAATAAAACATAATAATAAATAAACAAGTAAATCAATTACGTATATTGAATAGATTATTAAAAATGTGCAAAAACAGAAATACTGTATATTAAAAAAAGAGGGGTAGTGTCCAAAGCTTAAATGTCCATTTAGGAATTGGATGGCAGAAGGGAAGAAGCTGTTCCTGAATCACTGAATGCATGCCTTCAGGCTTCTGTATCTCCTGCCTGATGGTAAAAGGGCATACCCTGGGTGCTGGAGGTCCTTAATAATGGACACTGCCTTTCTGAGACACCGCTTTCTAAAGTGGTACAAAAACATGGCAGTCTCGGTTTGCTACCTTTCATTCTAACCAACAGATTGGCTGAACAGGCAATCTAAGCTTTGTATCAGATGCTGTACAGTGATAAACCCATAATGAAGAAGATAACGTAAGCGGCAAGGTTTGACGTAGTGAATGATAGGTACCTGGAACAGGCTACCAAGGGTAATAGTGTAAGCAGGCAGAATGGTGAAGTTTAGGAGGCTTTTAGATGGAAGGAATATGGAAGATACACAGGATAAGGATATTTAGTATCATTTGGTATCACGAATGGCATAACATTTTGCATAGAATTGCCGGTCCACTTACTGTCAGGATGCACAAGCCATTATGTTTAATGCTACTGTTCTATTAGTTGCCTAAGACATTGCTGAGACCTAATTTGGAATATTATGTGCAGTTCTGGTCACCCACCAACAGAAAAGATTGAAAGAGTACAGAGAAAATTTACAAGAATGTTACTGACCTGAGGACCTGAATTTTTGGGAAAGGTTCTAGAACTAGGGGACATAGCCTCTAGATTTAAGGGAGTAGATTTAGGATGGAGATAGGCAGAACTGCTTTTCCCAGAGACTGATGAATCAGTGGAATTCTCTGACTAATGAAGCAGCAGAGGCTACCTCAGTAAATATATTTAAGAATGGTCAGGTAGATTTTTGCATTGTAGGGGAATTAAAGGTTATGGGGAAAAAGGTGGGTAGGTGGAGATGAGTCCATGGCCAGATCAGCCATGATCTTACTGAATGGCGAAGCAGGTTCGATGGGCCAGATGACTTACTCCTGCTCCTACTTCTTATGTTGAATAGGTGAAGACTTTATTCCCTGGAGTGTAAGAGAATGAGGGGAGATTTGGTAGAGGTATACAGAATTATGAGGAGTATAGATAGGGTAGATGCAAGTAGGCTTTTTCCACCGAGGTTGCGTGAAACTAGAACTAGAGGTAATGGGTTAAGACCATAAGATACAGGAGCAGGATTAGGCCATTTGGCACATCAAGTATGCTCTGCCATTTCATCATGGCTGATCCATTTTTCTTCTCAACCCCAATCTCCTATCTGGGCGAAAGGGTCAAAGACCAAATGAGAGGGAACAACTTCTCTCAGAGGATCATTTGAGTGTCGAATGAACTGCCCGTGGAAATGGTGGATGAGGGTTCGATTTTAACATTTGAGAGAGGTTTGGATAAGTATATGGGTGGGGTATAGAGGGCTATGGTCCAGATGCAGGTAGTTGAGACTAAGCAGAAGGGCCTGTTTCTGTGTTGTAGTGTTCTGTGACTCCATTTATTATCATTTCTGGTAGTCTGAAACATATGGTTATTTCAGGAAGAGTTAAATGTCAATACTCTGGGTATGGAATTAAACACAGATCAGACAGGATAAGGGCAGGGGATTTCCTTCCCAGAAGCTTGAGAAAATTATGGATTTAGATAAGGCAAAACTTCAGAGGCCGGACTCATTAGTTGCTGTTTCAGGTTTCAGGGTCATCGATTCAAAATATACAAGGATATGTGGAAAAATTATTTTAAGTAGAGATGGCTATCATCTGCTTGTAAAGAGGGTGGAAGCATGAGTCAATTGTGGAGGTTGGATAAGGAAATGAAGAAAGAACAAGGGAATGTGATTGACTGAACTTATCTACATAGACCCAGACTGATGGCCTTTAATTCTATTTCTGAACAACATTAATGACTAACTACAGAAATATACTGCATGGGTCACTCTGATTTATCAGTTCTTCAAGTCCTCATTCACCACCTGTTCAGCCAGTGGGTTCAAGGACACTTAAAGAGATAAAGAACATTACAGCATAGTATCAGTCCTTTGGCTCGCAATGTTGTGTAGACCTTTTAACCCACTCCAATTAAGTGACCCATTATAGCGAGCTCATGGGTTTTATCAGCTACAAGAGAGAACTTGTTCCCCTCCTAGTGAGAGAAAGCCAAAGATGTTCTTGCTCCATTCTGAAACAAATAGGAAGTCAATGGTTTGAACTGTGATCCATTCTTCTCCACATGTGCAGTTCAGGTTGACAGACTTTCAGTTCGAGTATCTGTCCTGGGCCAACTCATTCATGCAATGACAAAGAAGGCACACCAATGGCTCCACTTCACTTGGAGCCTGAGGAGATTTTGTATGTCACCAAGACTCTTGCAAATTTTCTTAGATGTATGGTGGAGAGCATTCTAACTGTTTGCATCAAGCCTGGTAAGGAGACTCCAATACACAACATCGCAGGGTGCAGCAAAGGGTATGGACTCATCATGGGGAAACCCTCCTCACCATCAAGGAGACCTTCGAGAAGCAGTGCATCAAGCAGGTGGCACCCATCATTAAGGACACTCTTCTCATTACTACCTTCTGCAACGAGCACAAAGACCTACACTCAATCATTCAGAACCAGCTTCTTCCCCTCTGAATGGTCCATGAAACCATGAACTCTCCTACTGTACATTATTTGTTACACTTTACATTATTTACTTATTTTACTTGGTACATTAAGGTCATTATAGCCAGGGGTGGTAATGGGGACAAGCTTCTACTACCTATTAAACGCTTCCAGTGGTGTGTGTGCTTCAAAAAGCCTCTAGCAACCAAGTCCAGCTCCTGGCTTTCACATGTGGCTTAGCTAAGTCTGGTGGAACTATTTCTACTGACAGGAGAAAGGGCAAAGGCCCTAAAACCAGCCAATTTGGGCAGATGGGGCTATTCAGCCATGGTTGGCAGCTCATCTTGGAGAAAAAAAAACTCTGATTTAAAATTTCTGCTGCCTTGTGGCTATACCCACTAATGGGGAGGACTTCAGGAGTAAACCCTGAGGGAAAACTCCGGAGCTGGAGTTCCTAAGGCAGTCCTACATTGAGTTAATGCTGACTAGCAACTCCTGGGTCGCTGCTGGTGCCGAACTGCATTGGTCTCTGCCGTTCCTTTCGGTTCATTAGGTGCATGGAGGGGAGAGCTGTCTATATGGGTAACAGCTTGGTCTCCATATTGACATGCAGGACAAGGCTTCTTCAGAGGATGGTGGATTCATGGAACAAGCTGCAGATGGAGTGGTAGATACACGTACAATTACAACATTTAAAAGATATTTGGACATGTACTTAGATAGGGAAGGCTTTAAACTTCCATGGACCCCATGTTGGGAACCCCTGCTTTTAAGTGATATGGGACAAATGCAGACAAATATTACCAGCTCAAGTACGCACTTCAGTCAGCATTGAAAATTTAGGCTAAAAGACCTGTGTTCATACAGTAGAATGTTTCTTTTTACATAGAATGGTGGGTGTGTGCAACATCCTGCCAGTGGTGGTGGCTAATAAGAGAGAACATAATTTTAAGGTGATTGCAGGAAAGTCTAAAGGGCGGGGTGGGGTGTGGAGGAGGTTGGTAGAAGTAAACCATAAGACCATAAAACATAGGAGCAGAATTAGGCCATTTGGCGCACTGAGTCTGCTCTGCCATTCAATCATGGCTGATCCTTTTTACCCTCCTCGGTACTCCCTAGCCTTCTTCCCGTAACCCCCACATGGGAAACATCCTTTCCATGTCCACTCTATCTAGTAGCTTTTTCAACACATAGATTAAAAAGTGCACAGAATGCACAGCAGGGATGGTGGTAAAGGCAGATATATAAAGCCCTTGTAAAAACTTAAAACATTGTAGAAATCTAAGCCACTGGGAAGGAAAATAAATTTCATCCTTCAATCTGTCTTCATAACCTACTGCAGTTTTTGAAAATGTATTGTATACGTACAAAGTAATTAGAATTTTATTTGAAAAGTGTTCTATAGCTTAATATGTAACTATAGAACCATAGAACATTAAAGTGTAGAAACAGGCCTTTTGGCCCTTCTTGGCTGTGCCGAACCATTTTTCAGTCCCACTGACCTGCACCTGGCCCATATCCCTCTAAACCCCTCTCATCCATGTACCTGTCCAAGTTTTTCTTAAATGTTAAAAGTGAGCCTGCATTCACCACTTCAACTGACAGCTCATTCCACATTCCCACTACTCTCTGTGTGAAGAAGCTCCCCCTAACATTCCCTTTAAACTTCTCCCTTTTCACCCTTAACCCATGTCTTCTGATTTTTTTCTGCCCTAGCCTCAGTGGAAAAAGCCTGCTTGCATTCACTCTATCTATACCCATCATAATTTTATACACCCCTATCAAATCTCCCCTCATTCTTCTGTGCTCCAGGGAATAAAGTCCTAACCTGTTTAACCTTTCTCTGTAACTCAGTTTCTCAAGTCCCAGCAACATCCTTGTACACCTTCTCTGCACTCTTTCAACCTTATTAAAATCCTTCCTGTAATTCGGAGACCAAAACTGGACACAATACTCCAAATTCAGCCTCACCAATGCCTTATACAACCTCACCATTACATTCCAACTCTTATACTCAATACTTTGATTTATAAAGGCCAATGTGCCAAAAGCTCTCTTTACCCTATCTACCCATGATGCCACTTTTAGGGAATTATGTATCTGTATTCCCAGATCCCTCTGTTCTACTGCACTCCTCAGCATCCGATCATTTACCCTGTATGTTCTACCTTGGTTTTTCCTTCCAAAGTGCAATACCGCTCACTTGTCTATATTAAACTCTATCTGCCATTTGTCAGCTCATTTTTCCAGCTGGTCCATATCCCTCTGCAAACTTTGAAAACCTTCCTCACTGTCCACTACACCTCCAATCTTTGCATCATCAGCAAATCTGCTGATTCAATTTACCACATTATCATCCAGATCATTGATATAGATGACAAATAACAATGGACCCAGCACTGATCCCTGTGGCACACCACTAGTCACAGGCCTCCACTCAGAGAAGCAATCCTCAACTACCACTCTCTGACTTTTCCCCTTGAGCCAATATCTAATCCAATTTACGACCTCACCATGTATATATACCTAGAGACTGAATCTTCCTAACTAACCTCCCAAATAGGACCTTGTCAAAGGCCTTACTGAAGTTACTTTCAGAATCAGAATCAGGTTTATTATCACTGGCATGTGATGTGAAATTTGTTAACTTAGCAGCAGCAGTTCAATGCAATACATAATATAGAAATAAATAAATAAATAAATTGCAGTATGCATATATTGAATAGATGAAAAATTATGCAAAAAACAAATACCATATAATAAAAAAGTGAGGTAGTGTCCAATGGTCCAATGTCAATTTAGGAATTGGATGGCTGAGGGGAAGAAGCTGTTCTGAATGGTCTTCATCCTGAGGTTCAGGCTTCTGTACCTCCTACCCAATGGTAACAGTGAGAAAAGGACATGCCCTGGGTGCTGGAGATCCTTAATAATGGACACTGCCTTTCTGAGACACCACTCCTTGAAGATGTCCTGGGTACTTTGTAGGCTACTACCCAAGATGGAGCCACACTACATATGTAGAAGTTTTTGAGTGTGTTTGTTGATATATCAAATCTCCTCAAACTTCTAATGAAGTACAGTCACTGCCTTGCCTTCTTTTATTACTGCATCGATATGCTGGAACCAGATTAGATCCTCAGAGATCTTGACACCCAGGAACTTGAAACTGTTCACTCTCTCCACTTTTGATCCCTCGATGAGGATTGGTATGTGTTCCTTTGTCTTACCCTCTGTAAGTCCACAATCAGCTCCTTCATCTTACTGACGTTGAGTGCCAGGTTGTTGCTGCGACACCACTTCACTAGTTGGCATATCTCACTCCTGTACGCCCTCTCGTCACCACCTGAGATTCTACCAATGATGGTTGTGTCATCAGCAAATTTGTAGATGGTATTTGAGCTACGCCTAACCACACAGTCATGGGTATATAGGGAGTACAGCAGTGGGCTAAGCACACACCCGAGGCGCACCAGTGTTGATTGTCAACGAGGAGGATATGTTATCACCAATCTGCAGAGATTATGGTCTACTAATTTGGAAGTCAAGGATACAATTGCAGAGGGAGGTACAGAGGCCCAGGTTCTGCAAGTTCTCAATCAGGATTGTGGGAATGATGGTATTAAATGCTGAGCTACAGTCAATAGTGTGGCACGTGGCCAAGTGGTTAAGGTGTTGGTCTAGTGATCTGAAGGTCGTTAATTCGAGCCTCAGCTAAGGCAGCGGTTTGTGTCCTTGAGCAAGGCACTTAACCACACATTGCTCTGCCACGACCAATCTGTACCAATCTGTATTGACCCTTGCCCTTCCCTTGGACAACATCGGTGGTGCGGAGAGGGGAGACTTGCAACATTGGGCAACTGCTGGTCTTCCGTACAACCCTGCCCTGGCCTGCACCCTGGAAACTTTCCAAGGCACAAATCTATGGTCTCTCGAGACCAACAGATGCCTATTTTATAGTCGATGAACAGCTTGTGTTTATATAACAAAATACAAAAATTTGCTCTGTATCATTTACTTTTTTAGAAAATGAATGTTTGTAAATCTAAAATTTGCTCTTTTCTACTGATTCACTAATGCAGAAGACAAAAATTAAACATCTAAAACAAAATTTATATAAAAGATCTAGAGTACCCAAGACTTTTGCACAGTACTGTATCTGCCACCCCTCCTCCTTCTACCAGACTAATATTTCTCTTCTTCCTGAAATCAGATGTAGCCAGTGAGTGAATATGGCGGCAGAATGCCTGTGCCAAAGAATACACAACTTGAGAACAAAAATAAGCACTGTGCTTATTAACTGGATTACTTTTATGGAAATAAATAGTTCCATCAAAGCACCCTTTCCCTATTAATAAGCAAAATCTCTGTCAATTCAGATGCTTCAGGGAAACACCTGTAGCAGCAGAAAATTCCTCTTTAGAAGAAAACCATGATGACCACATCCTGGCTCGTTGGTGTTGCTTGTGCTGCCTGCACCAAAGGCAAAGTTCAAAGTAAATTTATTATTTAAGTACAAATATGTCAGCATATACTACGCTTAAGATTCTGGCAGGCATTTGCAGGAAAATAAAGAAATACAACAGAATTTATAGAAAGGAACACGTACTTTGTGCTCAGCCAATTAAATTAGTAACCAAATTGGCAACTAAACTAATCCCTTCTGCCTACACAATGTCTATATCCTTCCATTTTCCTCACATTTATATGCTCGACTAAATGTCTCTTAAAAGTCCCTAATGTATCTGCCTCTCCCACCATTCCAGGCACCCACCACTCTCTGTGTAAAAAAGCTAGTCCCTCACACTCTCCTTTGAAATTACCCCCCTCGCCATACATGCACATCCTATACATAGGAAGAGTGGCAGGATGGAGATGTAAAGGATGTGTAAGGCCTACAGGTCCCTCTTGGGGAAGGCATAGCATCTGCTTAGCCTCCCTCAATCAGGCTTGTGTGAAGCCATAACAGCAGGTGGAGGATATCACAAGACTGGCATCAAGCAGACAATTGCTGAAGAGTATCGATAATGGATGGGGTCACCCATCTTGTAAATACACTGCCCAGAAGAAGGCAAACCACTTATGCAGAAAAATTTGCCAAGAGCAATCATGGTCAAAAGACCATGATCACCCATGTCATACAAAGTGGCACATATCAAACAAATGATACATAGGAAAGACTGACAAACAATCTATGTGCAAAAGAAGGCAAATGTGCAACAAAAAAAATCAATAAATAATAACGAGAACTGAATCTTCCAGATCTCCAGATTTGCCAGTTACTTGTCTGCATACAACTACCACTATTTTGCTTATAGATGCATATCCATTAGCCATGATATGGAACTTAGGGTAAACATCTACCTGTCGCTGATTGGTTATAGTACAGCCACAGACGGTTTTCTCTGGCAGTAGTACCAAAGTCATGCAGACTGACCAAGAACATAGAACATTACAGCTCAGTAAAGGCCCTTCGGTCCACAATGTTGTGTTCAGCTTTTAACCCAGCCAAGATCAATCTAAACCTTCCCTCTTCCATAGCCCTCCATTATTCTGTTATCCACGTGCCTATCTAAGAGTCTTTTAAATGTCCTTAACATATCTGCCTCCACCAACACCCCCGGCAGTGTGTTTCATGAACATCACTTTCTAACTACAATCTCTTCCCCTGACAGCTGCCTGCACTTTCCTACAGTCACAGAAAAGGTACGCCCTCTCATATTCACCATTTCCTCCCTGAGAAAAAGGCACTGGCTGTCCACCCTAACTATTCCTCGTAGCATCTCGTACACCTCTATGAAGTCATCTCTCATTCTCCTTTGGTCCAAAGAGAAAAGCTCTAGCTCGCTCAACCTGTCCTCACAAAACCCGCTCTGTAGACAAGGTAGCATCCTGGTAAATCTCACCTGCATCCTCTTAAAACTTACACATCCTTCCTATAATGAGGTGGCCAGAACTGAACACAATACCTTAAGTGTGGTCCAACCAGAGTTTATCTAGTTGCAACATTCCCTTGCGGCTCTTGAACTCAATCCTCCAACTAATGAAAGACATCACACTACAGCCTTCTTCTCTATTCTTCAACTTGCTTGGCAATTTTGAGGGATCCATGGCTGGGATCCCAAAGAGCCCTCTGTTCCTCCACACTGCTAAGAATCTTGTCATTAACCTTCTGCTCTTTGTTCCAAGTTCAACCTTCCAAAGTGTACCTGTTCACACTTTTCCGGGTTGAACTCCATCTGCCACTTCTCATCCCAGCTCTGGATCCTGTCAATATCTTCTTGTAACCTGTGACAATCTTGTACACTACCTACAACACCACCTACCTTCGTGCCATCTGCAAACTTACTAACCCATCTCTCCACCTTATATAAGTTATTTATAAAAATCAGAAAGAACAGAGGTCCCAGACTCTATCATTTGTTCTCCATTTCAGAAAGGCATGGGTTCAGCAGAAAAATGAAATTAACTGTTGAATGCTACAATCACTCGTTAATGTGTAGACATTACTAGACATTGGTACACAAGCATTTCACCCAGATGTTGCCTGGAATGAAGTGTTTCAGTTACGAGAGGAGACTAAAGAGGCGAGGAAAATAATTTTTACTTCTTCAGTCCCTTACCTTCCCAACCTATCACTTCCCAGCTTCTCCCTTAGTTCCACCCCCTCACAATCTACCCATCTGTGCCCTCATGTGGTCCCAACTATCAGCTGCTAGCTTATACTCCTTCCCCACTCATTATCCTTCATAAGCGCTCCACTGCCTGCTTCTTTTCCAGTCCTGATGAAGGGTCTTGGACAAAGAAGTCGACAGCTTATTCTTTTCCATAGGTCAGAATCAGGTTTATTATCACCGGCATGTGATGTGAAATTTGTTAACTTAGCAACAGCAGTTCAATTCAATATATAATATAGAAGAGAAAAAATAAATAAGTAAATCAATTATGTATATTGAATAGATTAAAAAAACATGCAAAAAAAACCAGAAAAAATTGTACATTAATAAAAGTGAGGTAGTGTCCAAGAGTTCAATGTCCATTTAGGAATCCGATTGCAGAGGTTGTTCCTGAATCGCTGAGCGTATGTCTTCAGGCTTCTGAACCTCCTACCTGAAGGTAACAGTGAGAAAAGGGAACGCCCTGGGTGCTGGAGGTCATTAACAGTGGACGCTGCCTTTCTGAGACACCGCTCTCTGAAGATGTCCCGGGTACATTGTAGGCTAGTACCCAAGATGGAGCTGACTAGATTTACAACTCTGCAGCTTCTTTTAGTTCTGTGCAGTAGCCCATCCATACCATACAGTGATGCAGCCTGTCAGAATGCTCTCCATGGTACATCCATACAAGTTTTTGAGTGGATTTGTTGACATGCCAAATCTCTTCAAACTCCTAATGAAGTATAGCCACTGTCTTGCCTTCTTTATAACTACATCGATACGTTGGGACCAGGTTAGATCCTCAAAGATCTTGACACCCAGGAACTTGAAACTGCTCACTCTCTCCACTTCCGATCCCTCTATGAGAATTGGTAAGTGTTCCTTTGTCTTAACCTTCCTGAAGTCCACAATCAGCTCCTTCGTCTTACTGACATTGAGAGCCAGGTTGTTGCTGCGGCACCATTCCACTAGTTGGCATATCTCACTCCTGTACGCTCTCTTGTCACCACCTGAGATTCTACCAACAATGGTTGTATTGTCAGCAAATTTATAGATGGTATTTGAGCTATGCCTAGCCACACAGTTCATGTGTATACTGAGAGTAGAGCAGTGGGCTAAGCACACACCCTGAGGTGCGCCAGTGTTGACTGTCAGCGAGGAGGATATGTTATCACCAATCTGCACAGACTGTGGTCTTCCAGTTAGGAAGTCAAGAAACCAATTGCAGAGGGAGGTACAGAGGCCCAGGTTCTGCAACTTCTCAATCAGGATTGTGGGAATGATGGTATTAAATGCTGAGCTATAGTTGATGAACAGCATCCTGACATAGGTGTTTGTGTTGTCCAGGTGGTCTAAAGCCGTGTGGAGAGCCATTGAGATTGCGTCTGCCAATGACCAATTGTGGTGATGGTTAAACTGCAATGAATCCTGGTCCTTGCTGAGGCAGGAGTTGCTGCCTGACTTGCTGAGTTCCTCCAGCATTTTGTGTATACTGCTCTGGATTTCCAGCAACTGCAAAATCTCGAGTTTATGAAGAGGTAAAGTCTGTTTTAACTGTAGAGCAGGTGGTTAGGAGGTTCATGATTGTGGTAAACATAATTATGAAGGGTATAGATAGGGTAGACCACTGGAAACAGAGGTAAGCACTTGAAGATGTAGATTTTAGGTACATGTATGAGATTTAGAGAGGATCTCGCAGGGGGAGGGGGTTGGAGAATCATCTTCATCCAGGAAGTGGCAAGTACCTGGAATACACTGTCTGAATGAATGGCGTAAAAAGAGTCACTAATAACATTTAATAAGTGCCCAAATGAACACTTAAAATGCCTCACCATTGAAGGCCATGGGCCAGTGCTAGAATAATATAGATGGACACCTTGGACCGAATGCCCTGTTTCCAGAGCTAAATAACTCTAAACACCAGCAATTAATTCTAGATTTCTACACGTGCAGTTAGAGTAAGTAAATCCGCAAAGTTGAATAGTAACTACTGTTCCTCCACAGTCTGTGATGCCCTGCAACTTCCTCCAATAACCTACAAAGAAATAGATACAGGGCATCTTCAAAATAGTGACATTCATTATTAAGGACGCCCACCACCCAGGACATTCTCTCTTCTCATTACTACCATCAGGAAGGAGGAACAGGAGCTCGAAGATGTACACTCAATGTTTCAGGAACAGTTTCGTCCCCTCCACCAACAGATTTCTGAATGGACAATGAATCCATGAACACTACCTCACTACTTTTGCTGTTGTTCTACACAACTTAAGTATTTCAGAATCAGAATCAGGTTTATTATCACTGGTACGTGTCATGAAATTTGTTAACTTAGCATCAGCAGCACCATGCAATACATGATAATATAGAAAGAAAAAAATAAAGTAAATCAATTACAGTAAGTACATGTGTGTGTGCATGTAAATGTATGTATGCGTGTACATATATATATATAGATTAAAATAGTACAAAACAAAATAATATACTTAAAAAGTGAAGTAGCGTTTATTGGTTCAATGTCCGTTTAGGAATAGGATGTCAAAGGAGAAGAAGCAATTCCCGAATTGCTGAGTGTGTACCTTCAGACTTCTGTATCTCTTTCTTACGGTAACAATGAGAAAAGGAAAAGGGCATGTCCTGGGTAATGGGGATGTCGCATTTCTGAGACACTGCCCCTTGAAGATGTCTTGGATACCATAGAGGAGTTGGCGAACCTTACGATTTTCTGTAGCTTCTTTCGGTCCTCTGCAGGAGCCCCCCTCCATACCAGACAGTGAGGCACCCTGTCAGAATACTCTCCAGGGTATATCTATAGAGGTTCTCGAGTATTTTAGGTAACAAACCAAATCTCCTCAAACTCCTAATGAATTATGGCCGCTGATTGTTTTTATTTATGTATGCCGTATTATATGTTATATATAATTCTATACACTAAGTGATCACTTCATTAGGTACCTCCTGTACAAATAAAGTGGCCACTGAGCGTATGCTTGTGGTCTTCTGTTGCTGTAGCCCATCCACTTCGAGGTCCACGCGTGTTGTGCCTGCAGAAATGTTCTTCTACACATCACTGTTGTAACAAATTGCTATCTGAGTTACTGTCACTTTCCTGTCAGTTTGAAGCTGTTTGGCCATTTTCTTCTGACCTCTCTCATTAACAAGGCATTTTCTCCCATAGAACTGGCACCAACTGGGTATTTTCTGTTTTCGCACCATAGGGAGTGGGGAAGGGGAGATGCCCATCAAGGGCACTTTCAAGAATCTGTCATTAAAGAACCTCACCATCCAGGGCATACTCTCTTCTCATTACTATCATCAGGAAGGAGATACAGAAGCCTGAAGACACTCACAGAATAATTTAGGATCAGAATTCTGCATGGTCATTGAACCCATGAATATGATCTCATTATTCCTCTTGTGCACTATTTTCTTATTTTTGTTAGTCTTTATATATTACACTACACTCCTGCAAAAAAAAACACCATTCATGACACGTCAGTGATAATAAACCTGATTCTGAAACCTCAGGCACGACTGACGGGAGAGGGAGAGGGAGAGGGAGAGGGAGAGGGAGAGGGAGAGGGAGAGGGAGAGGGAGAGGGAGAGGGAGAGGGAGAGGGAGAGGGAGAGGGAGAGGGAGAGGGAGAGGGAGAGGGAGAGGGAGAGGGAGAGAGAGAGAGAGAGAGAGAGAGAGAGAGAATGACAATGGGAAATGCATGGGAATTAATAAATTAGGGAAAACCACAGATAGACTCTATTTATAAATACAAGAATGTCTGCAGATGCTGGAAATCCAAAGCAACACATAAAAAATGCTGGAAGAACTCAGCAGGTCAGGAAAAGAAAAGCCCTGAAGAAGGGTATCGGCCCCACATATTAGCTATTTATTCATTTCCTGACCTCCTGAATTCCTCCAGCATTTTGCGTGTGTTCCAATAGACTCCATTAATAAGGATGTTGCCACAGGTCGCTAAATAAAGGGTCAAAACACTTAGGAAGTGAACATGGTTTTTGACAAGTTTATTTTAGCTTGAGGTTATAACTGTTAACACAAATGAAGATAAATGAGTTGTTCACTAACATGACATGCAAGAAATTATTGAACCAAACTATGAGTATGGGCCTATGAAGTAAAATACAAACCTGGCTAATTATTTGGAAAAAAAGGGCTATTTTTGGCCAGATTGGGTGGCATCTATGGAGGGGGATAAATAATCGAAGTTTTGGGTCAAGACCTTTCATCAGGACTAGAAAGGAAGGGGGCAGAAGCCAGAATAAGAAAGTGGGGGCGAGTGGGAGGAGTACAAGCTGGCAGGTGATAGGGGAGACCAGGTGACGGGCAAATGTGCGTAGGTGGGGGAAGGAGGGTGAAATGAGAAGCTGATAGGTGAGAGGTGAAAAATGTTAAGGGTTGAAGAAAAAGAAATCTGATAGGAGAGGAAAGTGGGCCATGGAAGGAGCAGAGGCACCAGAGAGAGGTGACAGGCAAATGAGGAGAAAAGAAGGGGTAAGAGGGGAGCCAGAATGGGAAATGGGAAAAAGAGAGAAGGGAGTGGGGCAGAAATTACTAGCAGTTGGAGAAATCAAGGTTCATGTTATCAGGTTGAAGGCTACCCAGACAGAATATGACATGATTTTCCTCCAACCCAAGTGTAGCCTTAATGTGGGAGTAATCAGCTATTATATAACTTAGGAGGCCGATATGTTTTAATAGCAGAGAAACCAAAAGCTGCTGCTTTTCAAAGGAACCTAGTGTGTCCTTGAACATTAATCACTGGATGGTAACCTGCAGGCAAAGTAAGCCATTTTTTCAAGAGGATTTGATTACAACAGTAGAGCTATATCCCAGGTCTCCAAAGGAACATCAAAGATAGGATATACAGTACTTACTATAGGAGTCCAGGAGGGTTCACGAGAATTTTAGTTTTTTAATGATATGTACAATACATGACACAGAATATACTAAATCTTTGGAGTCTTTACATTATGGGCAGCAGCAAGTGACATTGATGAAAATAAACTGTGTCTGCTACCAAGCAGAGATGCAGGAAAAGGTATTTTAAACCTTCCAGTTTCAGATGGTGATCTTAAGTTGGTTGACAGATTACCAGTAGTTCAAAAGGCAAGAAATTCAACTGAAAACATCAGTAATAACACTTTTTCTGAGGTAAACTGCGGTAAATTACCATTGCAAACAACAAAGAGGAAAAGGCAAAGCTAACTTGAGGGATGAGCCATGCTGATGCATTGCAAAGCCAAAGCGTCATGTGCTCGAGACAGTGTCGGAGACGGAAGTAGTGTCACTGTCGGAGATGGAGATGGAGCAAATGATTCAGAGAGGAGTTTCAATGCCCATCTACCTAATCTGGGTGCGAGGTTGGATGGCTTTAGGCACCAAGTTACTTTGGAGAGGGCTTCGGGGATTTGGATCAATGGACTCAGTTTGGTTCAGAATGCTGTTGCTTGCTTCTGTCGTTTGCATGGCTTGTGTTTTTTTCTCATTCTCTTTGCACATTGGGTGTTGGTATTTCTTTTTAAAATTGTGTCCTTTCAGGTTTCTTGCTTTGCGGCTGCCTGTAAGCAGACAAATCTCAAAGTTGTATAATTTCTACATACTTTGATAATAAATGTACTTTGAATCCTTTGAGATTCAGATCTGTCACCAGGCAGATTTGGAGACTTGGCACCTCATTTGGATAAATGAAACCTCTAAGCTAACTATTAATTGACAGAGTAACACACACACACACAAAATGCTGGAGGAACTCAGCAGGTCAGGCAGCATCTATGAAAAGGAATAATCAGTTGACATTGTGGGTCAAGACCATTTATTAGGACTGGAAAGGATAGAATAAGAAGTGGGGTTGGGGAGGAATTCTAACTGGCAGTGAGACCAGGTGAGGGGGAAGCTGGGTGGGTGGGGGAAGTGTGGATGATGTGAGAAGCTGAGAGGTGATACGTGGAGGAGAGCTGAACCCATAATGGAACTGGCTGGGCCCACCACTCTCTGCAGCCTGTACATTCGGGTATCCATATGAAGCAGTACTGCAAGCAGTCAGAATGCTTCGGATTACACCATTAGTCCTGCACCATTCTGCTGTTTTGTACTTGTTGTATTTATCCCTGCCTCTTACTTCTTCTCTCCAGTCCCAATGAAAAGTTTTGGCACAAAACTAAATATTTATTCATTTTCATAGATGCTGCCTGACCTGGTGAGTTCTTCCAAAATTTTGTATGTGTTACTCTGGATTTCCAGCATCTGCAGACCCTCTTGTGTCTATCAAACAACTTGCTGGGAAAGGGACGCTCAGTTTTAGAGTTAAGCAAGACAACCATTCACAGTTGATCTAGAATTCTTCTCCAGATATGTTAAGGCGGTATGTAGAGCCAGTGCTACAGTTCAGCATGCAGCACTACAGTTCCATCCAGGCTCGAACCAAGAAGCTCAGAGACCTCGGCCGTGACCCAGCCTTATGCAGCTGGATCCTGGACTTCCTGTCAGATCGCCAGCAGGTTGTAACAGTGGGCTCCCTCACCTCCAACCTTCTGACTATCAATACAGGAGTTCCCCAGGACTGTGTACTGAGTCCCCTCCTTTACTCCCTGTATACCCATGACTGCACTGCCACCCATAGCTCCAATCTGCTAATTAAATTTGCTGACGACACTACACTGATTGGCCTTATCTCAAACAATAATGAGGTGGCCTGCAGGGAAGAAGTCATCTGTCTGACACAGTGGTGTCAAGAAAACCTCTCCCTCAATGTCACAAAAACGAAGGATCTGGCTATAAATTACAGGAGGAATGGAGACAGGCTAACTCCCATTGACATCAATGAATTCTGGGTTTGAGAAGGTAAACAGCTTCAAGTTCCTTGGCATCCACATCACTGAGGACCTCACATGGTCAGTAAACACCGGCTGTGTGGTGAAAAAGGCACAACAGCACGTGTTTCACCTTAGATGGTTGAGGAAGTTTGGTATGGGCCCCCAAATCCTAAGAACTTTCTACAGGGGCACAATTGAGAGCATCCTGACTGGCTGCATCACTGCCTGGTATGGGAACTGTACCTCCCTTAATCACATGACTCTGCAGAGAGGGGTGCGGGCAGCCCAGCTCATCTGTTGTTGTGAACTTCCCATGATTCAGGACATTTACAAAGACAGATGTGTAAAAAAAGGCCTGTAGGATCACTGGGGACCCAAGTCATCCCAACCACAATCTATTCCTGCTACTACCATCAGTACCGCAGCATAAAAGCCAGGACCAACAGGCTCCAGGACAGCTTCTTCTACCAGGCCATCAGACTGCTGAACTCAGGCTGATCTGAGTGTACTCCATATTATATTGACTGTTCTATTTATTACAAATTATTATAAATTACTATGAATGCACATTGCACATTTAGATGGAGGTGTAATGTAAAGATTTTTACTCCTCATCTGTGTGAAGGATGTAAGAAATAAAGTCAATTCAATTCAATTTTCAGATTCAATTTTTATTAATCACAGGAACACTGTAAACAAATCACAGACCATTTATAATAAAACTGAATGCTTTTGTCAACTTTTTCGAACTTCTTCCTTCATTCGCTGATGAAACAGTGGACATAGTGGAAATCTGTTTGAGATGATAGGTCCCGTCAAAAACACAATTAATGCATCCAGCTGTTCTTGGCATCTCAGGTGCTGCTAAATCATCAAGATTTTGGACTTTAACAGTTGAGGTACTGGGATTGAAAGGTTTATCATATGGCAAGCGTTTGATTGTACTGGGCCTATACTTACCGCAATTCAGAAGAATGAGGTAGACCTCATGGAAGCCATTGTATGTCGAAAGTCCTCAATAGAGTGGATGTGGAGAAATAGATGTTTCCTATGGTCGGCGAGTTTGAGACCAGAGGGCACAGCCTCAGGTCAGAGAAATGCCCACTTAAAACAGAGATGAGGAACTTATTTAGCCAGAGAATGGTAAATCTGTGGAATTTGTTACCACAGGCAGCTGTGGAGGCCAAGACATTGGGTATATTTAAGGCAGAGGTTAATAGATTCTTGATTAGTCAGGGCATGAAGGGTTACGGGGAGAAGGCCTGAGATTGGGGCTGAGAGGGAAATGAATCAGCCATGATGAATTGGTGGAGCAGTCTTAATGGGCGACAAGGCCTAACTTTACTCTTAGGTCTTAGGCTCTTATTAGTGGTGAAAGTAATGCTGGATAAAGATTCACTAAATTGTGTCATCATTTGGTATGGAGGGGCCAGGAACAAGATTGGAAAAAGCTGCAGAGTATTGTAAACCCAGCCACTTCCATCATGGACTCTAGCCTCCTCAGCATCAAGAACATCTTCAAAAGGCAATAACTCAAAAAGATGGAATCCATCATTAAGGACCCCCATCATGCAGGGCATACCTTCTTCTCATTGCTACCATCAAGGAGGAGGTACAGGAGCCTGAGGACAAGCATTCATTTCAGGAACAGGTTCTTCCTCTCTGTCATCTGATTTCTGAATGGACAATGAAACCATGAACACCAACAAACTATTTTTTGCACTCTTTTTGCATGTTGGGACAGGAAGAATGGTACTCTCCACTAACGAATGTAGAACAGAGGGTTGCAGGCACAAAATATGGGATAAATATTTCTAAATGAATATCGGAAATTCTTTCCCAAATCAACATATTTCCGAACGTAAAAAAAACAAGAGAGATGGAGCTGCTACAGGAAAATGGCATTTGTAGTGGATCACCCAATATCACATTGAATGGCAGAACATGTATCAACAATCTTTGATCAGTGATTTCATGAACTTTAGACATAATTATTCATCAAAGTGAACACATTTGCAAGACTTACTTGTGAAATCTTTCTGCACGATCCTCTGTATCTGCATACAGGAACATCTTGTAGGCATAATTTTCGATGTGAGCATTGCCCACCACGTCCTGTGTAATTGACTCGTTGTCACCCAACTGTTTCTTCATCTGAACGAGGATTAGAAAAGGGCAGCAGAATTCAATACCAAATATCCTAATTATTTTTAAGAACACAGAACACAACAACACAGTACAGGCCCTTTGGCCCAAATGTTGTGCTGAGCTTTTGCCAATCCAACCCTTCCCACCTACATAGCCCTCCATTTTTCTTTCATCCAAGTGCCCATCTAAGAGCCTCTTAAATGTTCCTAATCTATACCACCATCCCTTGGCAGTGCACCATATACTCAGCAGCTGTAAGATCAGAATTCTATTCACACTACTGTCTGTAAGGAGTTTGTACATTTCACCCGTGACCGTGTGGACTTCCTCTAAGCCAAGAATTCCCAACCTGGGATCCAAAGGACCCTAAGTTAAAGGTAAGGCTCCATCGTATTATTGTCATTAATTAGGTTATTAAGAAGGGAAATGGAATGTTGGCCTTCAATGCTAGAGGGATTGAATTCAAGAGCAGGGAGGTCATGCTATACAACTATACAGGGGACTGGTGAGGCCGCACCTGGAGTACTGTGTGCAGTTCTGGACTCTTTACTTGAGGAAGGATATACTGGCTTTGGAGGCAGTGCAGAGGAGGTTCACCAGGTTGATTCCAGGGATGAAGGGGTTAACCTTTGAGGAGAGACTGAGTTGCCTGGGACTATACCCTCTGGAGTTCAGAAGAATGAGAGGGGATCTTATAGAAACATACAAAATTTTGAAAGGGATAGGTAAGACAGAAGTAGCAAAGTTGTTTCCATTGGTAGGTGAGACTAGAACTAGGGGATATTGCCTCAAGATTCAGGGGAGAAGATCTAGGACAGGGATGAGGAGAAACTGTTTTTCCTAGAGAGTGGTGAATCTGTGGAATTCTCTGCCCAGGGAAGCAGTTGAGGCTTCCTCACTAAATATATTTAAGATAGCGTTAGATAGGTGTTTACATAGTAAGGGAATTAAGGGTTATGGGGGAAATGCAGGTAGATGGAGCTGAGTTTACGGACAGATCAGCCATGATCTTACTGAATGGCGGGGCAGGCTCGATGGGCTGGATAGCCTACTCCTGCTCCTATTTCTTATGTTCTTATATAAAAAAGGCTGGGAACCTCTGCTCTAGGTGCTCCTGTTTCCTCCTACATTCAATGACATTCATTTAGGGTTAGTGAGTTGTAGGCATGTTGTGTTGGCACTGGAAGTACGGCGACTTGTGGGCTGTCCAGCACAATTCTCGCTGATTTGATTTAACACAAATGACGAATATCACTGTGTGTTTAAATGTGACAAATAAGCTAATCTTTTACTTGATTATAGTTGTCCTACTCTTTTAAATTTAAACTCTGTCTACCTCAATGCACTATGTAAAGATAGAATATAGAACAGTACAGCACAGTACAGGCCCTTCATCCCACAATGTTGTGCTGACCCTTAAACCCTGCCTCCCATATAACCCCCACCTTAAATTCCTCCATATGCCTGTTGAGGATACCTGTTGAAGTTCCTGGTAAAACAAACCTGGCAAAAATATGATTTGATCTGTATGGACAGTACAGCTTTTCACTGCACAGTATTAAGCCAATTCCAGTTCACATGTGACAACAATAACCCAATTCCAGTTCCTATTCCAAACGTTCATTCCTGCAACCATTTTAGTGATTAAATCAAAGATTCAGGTTGGACAGTTCACAACCTACAAATCTTATTTTAAAATGTCCTATTCTGAACTCTATTTACTCCAGGGGTTCCTAACACTTTTTATGGACCAAGGTTGGGAACCCTGATTTGCTCTTAGATATTGGTTTGATATCAATTTGTTACTCCTGAAATGAAGCTGTTCTTACTTATGCTGCCTCATTCACTATCCTTCATCATTTTCACTGCATCCCTTCACAGTTTATAAATCTGTTATTTCGTTTTTTTCATGACCATTATTGTTCTTGGCAAATATTTCTACAGAAGTGGTTTGCCATTACCTTCTGGGCAACGTCTTTACAAAACAGGTGACTACAGCCATTATCAATACTCTTCGGAGATTGTCTGCCTGGTGTCAGTGGTCACATAACCAGGACTTGTGATATAAACCAGCTGCTCATATGACCAACCGCCACCTGCTCCCGTGGTTTCCCAGATCGGGGGCTAGTACCCATGATGGAGCTGACTAATTTTACAAGTTTCTGCAACTTACTTGGATCTTGTGCAGTAGCACCACACCCTTCCTGTACCAGACAATGATGTAGCCACTCGGTACATTTGTAGACGTTTTCTAGTGTTTTAGTTGACAAACTATACCTCCTTGAACTAATGAAATATAGCAACTGTCTCGACTTCTTTATAGCTGCATAAATATGTTGGGACCAGGTTAGGTCAGAGATAATTGACACCCAGGAATTTGAAATTGCTCACTCTCTTCATTTCAGATCCTATCCTTCTATGAAGATTGGGTTGTGTTTCCTTGTGTTACCCTACTTGGAAGTCCACAATCAGCTCTTCGATCTTGCTGACATTGAGTGCAAAGCTGTTGCTGTGACACCACTCAACTAACTGGAATAGTAGTAGTAGGCCTCCGTTAGTCTCGATAGACCATGGATTTGCGCGTTGGAAAGTTTCCAGGGTGCAAGCCTGGGCAAGGTTTTTTTTTGTGGAAGACTGGAAGTTGACTAACTCAACTAACGGGAATATCTCACTCCTGTACAACCTCTCATCACCATCTGAAATTCTGCCAACATCTTTATCACTAATAAAAAGAGCACATATACATTCAGTTACTACTATTTTAGTAACATCTAATATTAGTAACATGGTCAAGAGGTTCAGTTGTTGTTCAGACCAAACATCAGAAAGGGGAAGAAATGTGATCTAAATGATTTTGATCATGCAATGATTGCTGGTGCCAGACAGGGTGGTTTGAGTATCTCAGAAGCTGCTGATCTACTGGGATTTTCACACATGGCTCTCTAGAGTTTGCAGAGAATGGTGTGAGAAACAAAAAAAATTCAGTGAGCATGAGTTCTGCAGGTGAAAACATTTCATTAATGCGAGAGGCCAAAGGAGAATGGTTAGACTGGTTCAAGCTGATGGGAAGGTAACAGTAACTCAAATAACCACGTTACAACAGTGGTGCGCAGAGGAGCACCTCTGAATGCACTTGAATCTTGAATTGGATTAACTACAGTAGCAGAAGACTATGAACAAATACTCAGTAGCAACTTTATTATGTACAGAAGGTACCTAATATTATTTCCTTCTCCAGAATATGGCAGTGAACGAGGAGGTCCTTTTTCAACCATGGTGCTGCAATTTGATGGTTACCAATACTGAGACCAACATTTTATTTTAAGTTCCGGATTTTTATTTAATAAATAGAATTTCATTCCCCGTACTGTCACAGGGATTTCATTTCTGGATAAATGTCCCAGACTGTGGTTGTCATCCCAGTAATTTTGCCACTTCAGGATTCTTCACATGGCCTTAATTCAACCACCATCTCCCGTCCATAAGGATGCTGTGATATTAATGGAATTGAACTACCTGATCCAAACGTGGCACTTGCCTCAATATTTTTGAACTGTAAGTTTACTGCCTGAATAGTTTTTTAAAAATTACCAACTCCAGAGAGAACTCATAAAATTCTGGCAATACCTTTCAGCACGTAAACATTACTTGTAAGTATCATCACAATTTCAGTCTGAAAATAACTAAGAATCATGTATTAGATATGGAAATCTGGCACTTATCAGGTGAGAGCTGGAAGACATTTTCCACATGGCTTTAATTTGCCTCATTGTCTGCACGTGTACTCTGTTTGAAGGTAAGATGAACCATTTCTTTGGGAGAATTGAGAATGGAGTAACTTTTTAAATATAAGGGGTCACTCATTTACGACAGAGCAGGCAGAATTTCTTCAGAAGACCAAGTGTCTCTAACAGTCTCTTGCTCAAAAGATAGTAGAAGCTGAATATCTTTAAGGCATATACTTGAGAAGCAAGGGGTGGAATACGTGGGAATGAGATGTTGAGGTTTCAATCAGGTCTACCATGGGATGGCAGAATAGGCTTGACGAGTTGAACATCCGCCTCCAGCTCCAAAACTACATACAGTATTTACAAATCGCAAGTAGTTAACTATGCATGAACTTTATAATAAGAATCAGTGATGTGCAGCTACTGTTCTATCTTAGGCGATCGTATGGAAACCTCACGACAGCGAACTGGAAGGCTCTACAAATGGTCTTCACGACTGCCCAATGCATCACATGCACCAGTCTACCTGCCATCAAAGACATATATACACAAAGGTACTGGAAAAGGGCCAATAACATCAGGAAAAATCCTACCCACTCTGCTCATAGACAGTTTCTCCCACTCCCATCAGGGAGGAGGCTACATAGCATCCACGCTAGGACCACCAGACTCAAAAAGTTATTTTCCTAATGCATTAAGACAGATAGATGCCTCTACCCACTAACCCACCCAAACACACCCTTCATATCACTACTTTATCATTTCCAGTTAGTGTCACCATATGTACAGACACTCTTGCACCTAGTGTCACTTTATGGACATACAAACAGTCTATGTATATAAGCTATTTATGTATTTGTATTTATTGTGTTTTTTATCTTGCTGAGTTTTTTTTTGTGCTGCATTAAATCCAGAGTGAAAATTATTCTGTTCACTTGTGTACTGGAAATGACATTAAATAATCTCATACTACTGTTGCTCTTTATAGCAAATTTAAAAAACAGTTTCCCGTTCTACAGAAATCTCAACTGTAAGAGTTCATTCCTGCAAAGTTAATTCTGTAGTTGTGCATATTCTTACAAAGATCTTCTTTCTAAGCATCACAAGTTTACAGATATATTCCAACAGGGTACAAGTGAACACTTCTTTGACAGATGAACAAGCCCTTCAGTGCAGAAAGAATCAATGCTGTGTACATGGTTTGACATTTTTATAGCATTTGATTACGGAGTTAAATGCAATAACTTCATACAAATCATAATGTGGAGAATCACTGTTCAAGTGTGCCTCGGAGCCAAACTAATCTCAGTCTGTGGGTTGTTAGGTGATGCGAGAGGAGGCATTAAGACAGTATGCCACAATGGACAGGGAGACTAAGACATGAAAGAAAGGATGTACTGCTGAATAACACATACACAAACTGCTGGAAGTATTTAGCAGGTCACACAGCATCTATGAGAGGAATCATGAGTTGATGTGTCAGACCGAGACCCAACATCAGGACTGGAAAGGAAGAAGTCAAAAGAAGAAGCTGGGGGGTAGGGCGTAACATTAATGTTTAATGCCTTTAATTCTAGGAACTGCAACTGGAGCTACTTTGTGTGAACGTCCAGAATAGGAAGACAAAGTGAAGGTGGGGCTGACAAGTGATAGATGAGTCCAGGTGACGGGGAGGGTGGGAGAGGAAAGATGAAATGAGAAGCTGATAGGTGGACGAGGTAAAGGGCTAAAGAAGAAGGAATCTAACAGGACAGTAGAGTGGACCGGCGAGAAATAAAAGGAGATCTAGAAAGAGGTGATGGGAAAGTGAGGAAAAGGGAAGAGGGAATCCAAAAAGGGGAATGGGAAAGGAGAGAAGGGGAAGGGGGGAAAATTACCTCCTAGCTTCACAAGTCTTCCCCCCTCTCCTACCCATCTACCTGCCCCCTTATCTGACTTCACCTATCAGCTTCCAGCCTGCAATCCTTTCCTGCCCCCCTCCACCTTCTTATTCTGACTTCTTTCTTCTTCCTTTCCAGCCCAAAACATCGCCACTTTATTCCTCTCTATACATGCTGCCTGACCTGCTGAATTCCACCGGCACTTTGTGCGTACTGCTTTGGATTTCCAGCATCTGTAGAATCTCTTGTGTTTATGAACTGTTGAAGTTTTATAAGGCAGTGATCAGACCACATTTGCAACACCATGAGAAATTCTGGGCCCTGTATTGGAGGAAAGGTGTGTTGGAGAGAGTCCAGAGGAAAGGTCATAAAAATGATCCCAGGAATGAAAAGCTTAACCCATAAGGTTAACCACTATTTGATGTCCCTGGGCCTGTACTTAAATCATCAGAAGGATAAGGAGGAATCTCACTGAAACCCATTAGATAACAGAAAAGCCTAGATAGATGGATGTGAAGAGAATTAGTAGGAGAGTTCAGGACCCGAGGGTATAGACTCAGAATAAAGGGGTGATCCTTTTAAATTGAGATAAGGAGTAATTTTTTTCAGCAAGAGAATGGTGAATCTGTGAAATTCGTTGCTACAGAAGACCATGCAGGCCAAGATATTGGGATTATTTAAGGCAGAGGTTAACAGGTTCTAGATTGATGAAGGGGATATGTGTTATCAGAATCAGAAACAGGTTTATTATCACTGGCATGAGACGTCAAATTTGATAACTTAGCAGCAGTAGTTCAACGCAATACATAACATAGAAGACAAAAAAAACAAAAGAAAATAACAATAAATAACAGTATATGCATATTGAATAGATTAAAAATCATGCAACAGAAATAATATATATTAAAAATGCAAGGTAGTGTCCAAAGGTTCAATGTCCATTTAGGAATTGGATGGCAGAAAAGAAGCTGTTCCTGAATCGCTGAGTGTGTGTGTGCCTTCAGGCTTCTGTATCTCCTACCTGATGGTAACAATGAGAAAAGGGCATGTCCTGGGTGCTGGAGGTCCTTAATAATGGACGCTGTCTTTCTGAGATACCATTTCTTGAAGATGTCCTGGGTACTTTGTAGGCTAGTATCCAAGATGGAGATGACTAAATTTACGAACTTCTGCAGTTTCTTTCAGTCCTTTGCAGTAGCACCCCCCTCATCATACCAGACAGTGATGCAGCCTGTCAGAATGCTCTTCACGGTACAACTATAAAAGTTTTTGAGTTCAGAAAAATGGGGTTGAAAATAAAACAGCTTTGATTGAATGGTGAAGCCATTTGATAGGCCAAATGGCCAAATTTTTCTCCTATTTCAAGGAGAGGGAAAAAAAAAGTAGTACAGGTTTCTGCTTCTGTGAATTTTCCCGTCACTGTTGATGAAAAGAGAACAAATGTACACTCAGTGATCACTTTATTAACTCCAGTGACCACTGAGTATACATTCGTGGTCTTCTGCTGCTGTAGTCCATCTGCTTCAACATGCTGTGCATTCAGAGATACTCTTCTGCACGCCACTGTTAACCCACGGTTGGTTGTGTCATTGTTAAGCTTGAATTGGTCTTGCTATTCTCCTCTCATCTCTCATTAACAAGGGATTCTCATCCACAGAACTGGATGCATTTTTTACACACCATTCTCTGTAAACTCTAGAGACTGTTGAGCATGAAAATTCCAGGAGATCAGCAGTTTCTGAGATACTCAATGCATTCCATCTGGCATCATCAATCATTCCACAATCAAAGCCACTTAGATCACATTTCTTCCCCATTCTGATGTTTGATAGGAACAACAACTGAATTTCTTGATTATGTCTGCAAGGTTTTATGCATTGAGTTGCTGCCATATGGTTTGCTGATTGGATATTTGCATTAACAAGCAGGTTTAGCTAATAAAGTGCCACTAAGTGTAGACATTATATAGGGACAGTATTGTGTTCAACTGCAAGCTCATTATGAAATTTCATCAGATATCGAGGTCACTGGAAAACATGCAAATAAGATGTTTTTGACACTGTATCCCAATGAAGGCCAACAGCACCTGTGGCTAACCAGATAGCCAGGCAGTTCATGCTTCAGCAGAAATAAAAATATTCAATTGCCAGTCTGTAAAATTAAAACTAAAATGAAAAATCTTCTTGGTTTGGGCAGGTTCCCAACCATAAGCAGCAGGAATTTAAGAACGCTTTCTGCCAAAGGAGGTAAATACTCTAGAAATTAATAAGTTAAACTTGGCACAGAATTTACAAACTTTTCATCAATATTATATAAACTTCACTTTGGTACATCAAAGATTGGTAAAAAAAAATACACAAGCCTCGTACTTGCAAAAGGTACTTCAGAAGGAGGAAATATTATCAAACAGTAAGTATCTCCTTGAAGTGTAATTAAAATTCTACCTGAGAAGCATTTTTCTTCTTCTGTATCTTATGGTCTCATGGTCATTGTTAACAAATTATACCAGTAATTTTCTCCTTGTTCACTTATTTCATTATCTGGCCATCAACCACCCTCCTCCCCACTACTCCCAGGTCCCCTCCCCCCTCCCTTTCTCCTGTGGTCCACTCTCCTCTCCCAATAGATTTTCTTCTCCCGTCCCTCATCTTTCCCACCCACCTGGCTTCACCTATCACCTTTTATCAATTTTACTTCCCCTCCCGCAACCTTTGTATTCTGACATCTTCTCCCTTCCTTTCCAGTCTGAAGAAGGGTCTCAGCCCAAAATGTCGACTGTTCATTTCCAAAGATGCTGTCTGGCCTACTGAGTTTCCCCAGCATTCTGTGTATGTTGCTTTGGACTTCCAGCATCTGCAGACTTTCTTGTGTTTCATATCTTTGCATTCTATGTCTCTCTGTACCCGTTTGTGCCTGAATTGTGGATTAGTACGCAGGTATACATTGGGTAGAGTAATTTTATTTAGAGACGCAGCGCAGAATTGGTACTTCCAGCCCTTCGAGCCATACCGCCAGCAACCCACTGATTTAGCCCTAACCTAACCATGTGACAAGTTACAATGACCAATTAACCTGCTAACCGGTACATCTTTGGACTGTGGGAGGAAACCAGAGCAGCAGGAAGAAACCCACGTATTCCACAGGGAGGATGTACACACGTACAGAGGATGCCAGGATTGAACTCCCAACTCCGACACCCCAAGCTGTAATAGCTCTCCGCTAACCTATATGCTACCAAGGCACCCAGATTTAAAGCAGAGGTTGATAGGTTCTTGATTAGTAAAGTTGTCAAAGGTTATGAGGAAAAGACAGGAGAATGGAATTGAGAGGGAAAATAAGTCTGCAGCAGACTCAATGGGCAAAATGGCCTAATTCTGTTCCTATGCCTTATGGTCTATACCAGGATCAAGCTGTAGAACAGCTGAACTGCCTGTAACATCACCACATCTCAAGCTTGGCACAAGAGAACCACAATAGAGCCTTAATGAAGGTCAGTGGCAAGTGTGACTGGTCTTTATGTCTTATGGACATGAGCAGTCTTTAAATGGCAATTATGAATGTGGTCTGGAATGTGACTGGTGGCCTCACCACCATCTCTCTTTCTCTCTGGACTGCCAAACTTTATGTCACTACACCTTCTGGCCATTACACAGATGAAGTCAGTATATAGACTTTCCAGAATATTCATCCTGATCTTTTACCCATGAATTCAAATACAGGATTCTGAATGAGCTTATGAAAGTGCAGACAGCAGAAGCTGCCAGAGGATGTGGTTGAGGCGGGTGCAATTGCAACATTCAATAGGCATTTGGAGAGTACATGTCAGGGAAGGGCTTATAGAGGGTTATGAGGTGAATGTGGGCAACGGGGACTAGCAGTTGGGCTGAAAGGCCTGTTTCCTTGCTATATTAAGCTATGACTCCTAAATGAGCAATTTGACTTCTAGCACCTGTTCTGCCATGCATTAGATCACGACTGAACCTTTACTTCAGTGCCTCTTTCCTGAATTCACTTTAGGTCTTTTCATTACCTCTTTTAATTTTTGTCTTGTATTTACTTCACAACTTAACTTTACATCCCATTTGGATAGAAAATACCGAAGAAATGCTACCTTCTTTGTGAAGAGATTTTTTTTTATTTTGAAATCTTCAAAAGGCAATGCAAGGTGGCATCCATCACTAAGACCATGAGATGATAAGATATAGGAGCAAAATTAGGCCATTTGGCCCACCGAGTCTGCTCCACCATTTTGCCACCACTGATCCAATTTTTCTCTCAGCCCAATCACCTGCTTTCTCCCCGTATCCCTTCATGCCCAGACCAATCAAGAATCTATCAATCTCTACCTTAAGTATACATACAGACTTGGCCTTGACAGCTGCCTGTGGCAACGAATTCCATAAACTCACCACTCTCTGGCTAAAGATCCCCATCACCCAGGCCATACTCTCTTCTCATCAAGGACTGAAGAAACACACTCAACATTTCATGAACAGCTATCTCCCCTCCACCATCAGATTTTTGAATGGACTATGAAACCATGAACACTACATCAAAACTTTTTGTACGACATATTTAATTTTTTGGAATGTATTTGTTATTGTAACTTACGGTTTTTTATGTATTGCACTGTGTTGCTGATGCAAAACAATATATTTCATGATGTCTGCCAGTGATATTAAACCGACTTCTAACTCTGAATGGTTGACCCTTTATTTTTTTAGTTATTTTGCTGCAATCCCTCTACCACAGGTCCCATATATTCTTTCTCAATGGGGTTTGTTGTTGTTTTGTATGGCAGTTGCTTTTCTCTTCACATTTCTCATTGTTTTTTGTCAAGCCACTCCTCCAGGTCATGGCTGTGTCAATGGACTGCGGCAAAGCCATCTTGGATCTTGGTGAGAGGGCATGTTTGGACAAGGGGGAGGACATCCTGGGTTAGGGAACCTCAGGGCAAGCTGAGGTTTGTCAAGTGCCTCATCGATGTAGGGTTTGCACTGTTTTGGTATGTCAACTTCTGAGTCCATTTGCAGCTGTCCTGTTTTTTTTTCTGGTAGCTGTAGTAAAGCCCGGAAGGAATGAGGTGGGCTCTTCCATCAGATCTCCGCAGGGTGAGGTGGGGGGGGGGGGGGGGGGCGTGTGGGTGTGCCAGAATTTGCTACATTCAGTATGTTTGCTATAGGAGTCAAGGTTTTTCAAGTTGTCGAAAGGTTTTTGGGACTTGAATCAGGCAATTGGAGGAGCATTTTCGAAGACTTTACTAACTGGAATATTGTTGGGCATACTTTGGATATGCTTGTAGAATTTTGATGAAGCTGCTCTTCTACGGATCCCTGGGGTTGCTATTCCACTCACTGTTGGGAGCCAATGGACAGGTGTGGATTTTAGGGCTCCTGAGATTATTCTCATAGAGGTATGGAGCTGTGTACTGATGATGTTGGTGTGAGCTCTTTTCTCCCAGGTGGGTGGGCAATACTCAGCAACTGAGAAACATACTGCTATGCTGACTGGTTAAGCACCCCATTTGGTTCCTGCTACCTTCCTGATTATGGCCACTCTGGATTTTAGTTTCTTTGCAACATTCTGAAGGTGGATCTTGATAGGGTAAACAAGACCTGCACACAATATTCTAAGTGCCATCTCCTCAGGGCCAACTATTTACAGCAAAGACAATCAAACCTAGAGGAGATCAAAGTTCTTATTGACAGTGTTTTGCTGGTTGTTAAAATGAATACCTTTATACTATATATAAAATTCAGTGTGTACATGTTGTTATTGGGCAAAAAATTGCACAGCATAAGATTTTTATGCACACTGGTCATTACAAATTAGAGGGAACACTGTTGGTGTTCTAATTTGTTCTGTATTTCTTTTAAATACATAATTTGTTATACAGTCAAACTACAGTTTGTCTTTTTTTATACAGTTTTAACAATTTCTATGAAACTGGTGAATTGGGCCAAAATGTACTGGTCACAATGTATCCCAATTAATTGGAATCCTCTGTATTTCCATTAGGATGCCTTACTCTTGCACTCAAATCCTTAGTTTGCAGTAGAGGGCAATGTATCATTGGGTTTTCTATGTTAGCTTACAAAGATTCATGTACAAGAATACCCAGGTCCCCCTGAATACTGATACTTTATAATCACACACCATTTAAAAATATTTTCATGTTCAAGTTTATTGTCATTCAACTGTATACATATATACCACCAAACGAAACAGCATTCCTTTGGCCCAAGGTGCAGGACACAAAACATATATCTCACACACAACACAAATGAATATTACCACAAATAAGCTAATAAATAATAAAATAGTTTCGTGAAGATTGACATTTAGCACAGGGCGCATTTATGACTCAGGTTAAAAAGTAAACAGTATAATACTACTGGCATTTTAACCGTGTATTTTTTCACATTTTTCCAGGTTGAAGACAGGGATTAGCTTTATTTGTCACCTGTGCATTGAAACATACAGTGGAATGCGTTGTTTGTGTCAAATCAAATCAGAAAGGATTGTGCTGGGCAGCCTGCAAGGGTCTCTGCAATTCCAGCGCCAATATAGCAAGTCCACAACTAACTAACCCTAACCTGTGCGTCTTTTTGGAATGTGGGAGGGAATTGGAGTATCCGGGGGAAGCCCACAGAGTCAGGGAGAGAGCACACAAACTCCTCACAGGCCGTGCCGGGATTTGAACCCCTATCCCCATTATTGGCACAGATATAGTATTACTCTAACTGCCACACCGCCGTGTGTATATCCTGTCTACCATGTCCCTACTGAACTCAGTTCTATCCCTTGAAGCAGCATTGAGTCTTGTTCCAAATTTCCTTACCACCCAGTTTATCCACAAAAAAAGCCAACTTGGTTATGTTACTTGGGTGGTGAATAATTATATTTCTCTAAATCAGAGCTGGAGAGGTTAAGTCATTGAATATATTCAAGGGTAGGGTGTTGGGTCCAGAAGCAAAAGGAAACAAGAACTGTGGGCAAGTTCAGATCATATCAGCAGTGATAGGACAGGCTCAAAGATCCCTACAGCCTAGTTGGATGTTGAAACCAAAGTTCAAAATAGATCTAGTGCTATCCCGGTGAGTAAACTCTTCTTGGGCTTTAAGGCCAGTACAAGTGTCGATTTTAACTGATATTTCAATGACAAACTGCAATCTTTATCAGAGTTTGTCATCAAAACCTGTACTTAAACCCAGCTAGAAGCCTGAGGAAAGTTTATTTGCTGATGTTTATCAGTTATTTTGATTTGAGTGACTTGCAAAGACTCAACTGAATTTCAGGATACAGGGAGGTGATTTGAATAGTCAGTTTAGAAAACTTACATCAAAGTTGAAAGTAAATTTACTTCAAAGATTTCACTATATACTGCCTTGAAATTCATTTTCTTGCAAACATTTACAGGAAAATGAAGAAATACAATATAATTTATTATAAACCATAAATAACAAAGACTGACAAACAATCTATGTGAAAAAGGAGACAAATCATTCAAATACTAAATAAAAAAGACAGATAACTAATATTGAGAACATGAGTTGTAGAGTCATTGAAAGTGTGTTTATAAGTTGTGGAATGAGTTCAGGATTGAGGCGAGTGAAGTTATCCACACCAGTTCAGGAGCCTGATGGTTGTAGGGTACTGTCGCCATGGACAGCTGGGCGTATAGGGTTCTCGAGCACCTGTATTTGTTAACTGTTGTCTTAATGAGAGTCACTAAGCCCTTGTGCTTTCTGTTTAATCTGGTCAAATTAATTCTTACTGGCATGTATTTTCTGCCTTCTATGATTAGTTAGACTCTCGGTGAGCACTTTTCACGGAGTCCGTGTGTATGGAGAATGATTTGGCTCACGGTGTTGTTTGATCATGCCGCTGATGCTCTGTTGGTATTCCTATGTTTCTGTCTCTATGTGGGAGTCTGCTGTTCCTCTGCACCAGATTAGAGTCATCACCAGAGCTCAAATTGATAGCGCCTGTCGTTCAGTCCTGCCAGCGACCACCGTGACAAATAACTGTTTCCGAGACTACTCCTATTTCTTAATTTCTCAACTATATCTCTACATGCACAGAATAAGCATATTCAAAAGTTCAGAAGGTTCAAAGCTTCATTTAATAGCAATGTATATAGTACACAACCTGAAATTTGTCCTCTTTAGACATCCAAGAAACATAGAATAAATGATAGAATAAACCCATAGAATAAATGATAGAAACATCAAGTCCCCCCTTTGCATAAGCAGCAACAGAAGTATTGACCCCATCTGCACCTTGGTGGTCCAAGGATCATATCTGGGGAAGGAGTTTGTGAGGGGAGGCAAATTTTATAACATATGAGGGCATCCTCTGAAGCAAAGGTGATGAAGAAATCCAGTCAAATACCAGATTAATGCAAAGGAGGATGGCCAAGCTGTAGTTAAAACAAAAAGTTCAAATTCATTCTATTCAAAAGTTAAAATAACTCTACCAAAAACAGCAGTAAAGCAACCAAAGCCTCATAAAATGCTCAACACTAGTTTGGAAAGGTTCCCCAGTTTTATTAAACTCACTGACAGCTCAAATCACAAAATCACTATTCCAATTTTCAGCAGCCTAATAACTTGCAGGTATAGATCTCCAATTCCCTGCAGGTGCAGATTCTCCCCTTATCATGTAATTTAGCTAAGAGGATTCATCCTGTGGTACGAAATAACAGGTATATTTGAATGGCTTCATAGTTGACCACTACTGAAAAGGATATTTGCTTATAAGCTGATTACCCCAACTTGCTGACACACTGGGTCTGTTTCAGTCTCAGCTCTGCACCTTGCTTGTTGTTTGCAATGATGAATGCAGCAGATGAACTACAATTGCACATACACTGGTCTGAATCACTCAGCTAGCTCCATCACTGGCACTAGCCTTCCCAGCAGCAAGGACACCTTCAAAACACAATGCCTCAAAAAGGTTATATCCATTATTAAGGACCCTCATCGTTAAGAACATGCCCTCTTCTCACTGATACCATCAAAAAGGTACAAGAGCCTGAAGACACACACTCAATATTTTAGCAACAGCTTCTTCCCCACCACCATCAGATTTTTGAATGAACAATCATCCCGTGTACACTACCTCACTACATTTTTTGCTCTCTTTTTGCACTTTTTGTATTCTTGAAGTAATTTATAGTTATTTATTATGCATTGCAAGGTACTGTTACGTCAAAACAACATATAGTATTTCACAACATCTGCCAGAAATATTAAACCTGATTCAGTGGAAAGACCTCCTAGTTGAGGCTTTATAAAGCATTGGTCAGACCACACGGAGTATTATGAGCAGTTTGAGCTCCTTATCAAAGAAAGAATGTGCAGGCAATAGAGAGGGTCCAGAGGAAATTCACAAGATGACCTCGGGAATGAAAGGGTTAATGTATGAAGCGTATTTGATGTCTCTGGGACTGTACTTTATGCAGTTTAGAAGAATAAGGTGGAATCTCATTGAAACCTATTGAATATTGAAATACTAGATAAACTGGATATGGAGAGGATGTTTCCTCTAGTGAGGGAGTCTAGGACCAGAGAACACAGCCTCAGAATAGAAGGATGCCCCTTCAGAACAGCAATGAGGAGAAAACTCTTTAGCCAGAGGGTAGTGAATCTGTGGAGTTCATTGCCACAGATGGCTGTAGATGCCAAATCATTGAAATAAACAAATTTCACGTCACATGCTGGTGATAATAAACCTGACTCTGATATATAAAGCAGAAGTTAACAGATCCTTGATTAGTAAGGGTGTCAAAGGTTATGAGGAAAAGGCAGGAGAGTGGGGTTGAGATGATGATAAATCAGCCATAATGGTATGGTGGAGCAGGCTCTGTGGGCCAAATAGCCTAATTCTATTCTGATTTTTTTTTTGGTCTTATGGAAAGCTTACGTGTTCAAATACCAATTGAGGAGAAATACTTAGAGTTGGCTCAATTCTCATTAATTGGGTAGACAAGGAATTCTTATGCTTGCTTCATTACACCCACTTGAAGACCAAACTAGCAGAATAAATTTTCCTTTGCTTGACTGGGAATGGATGAACATGTATGTTAAAGCATTGGTATACATTATTCGTGATTTATTGCTGTCACATGCAGTAAGGCAGTGAGAAACTTTGTTTTGCATGCTCTTCATACAGATCATATGATCCTATAGAGGGATTGCAGTTCAACCATGATGGAATAGCGGAACAAACTCAATGGGCTGAGTGGTCTAATTTTGCTCCTATGTCTTATGATCTAAGGTTTTATCATTTCATTAGATTAGTGCATCCAGGTAGTACAAGTGAAAACAATAACAAAATGGTAGAATAAAGTCCAAGAGAAAATTAAGTGCACGTTGATGCTAAGGTGCAAGGCCATAAAAAGGTAGATTAAGAAGTCAAGGGTCCACCTTATCTCTCGCAAACCATTCAACATAATAGCAAGATGGAATCTGCCCTTGAGTCTGGTGTACTATATGCGCTTTCAGGATGTTGTACCTCCATCGCGATGGGAAAGGGGGAGAAGAGAAACCATGTGGTGGCTGCCTGTGCATCAGTCTTCCCACGTTAAACAAGCCATGCACAGGCGTCCTCCATTCATTTAGATCCTGGGTCAGCCTCCAGAGCCACCTGAAAACCCACTAACAAACAACTACTTGACTTGAGTGATCACACAACTACTTGCCAGAAGCAAATCCAAACCAGGAATTTGTTCAGCAAACCCCTCCCCAATTACCTGACATATTTGTACTTTAGTACTTGTTACTCATGCAATGTCAGATGAACAGTGGTGACAATTCCACACTATCTTCTTTGACATTAATTGAACTATTCATAGGTAGACGCACTTAGCTATCATTTAGTGAATTTTGAAAGTAGAATGGAACTTGGAAAGTAAATTGCAACTTCAATAGATTTATTTCTAAATTTTCAAACCAGTTCTGCTATCTGGTCATGCATCATAATGGTTCATTTAAGAATTATATTGTAAAGCTCAATGAATTAAAAACATAATTCAACAAGTCAAAGTAAATTTATTATCAAAGTACATATATGTTGCCATATACAATCCTGAGATTCATTTTCTTGCGGGCACTGACATGAAAATAAAGAAATACAATAGAATTTACAAAAAAAGCTATGCATAAGCAAACACACACAAAATGCTGGAGGAACTCAGCAGGCCAGGCAGCATCTAGGAAAAGAGTACAGTTGATGTTTCAGGCTGAAACCCTTCAGCAGGAGGGAGCTTGTGCATAAGCAACGATTGACAGCCAGTGGGCAAAAGACAAACAGTGCAAATAAAAAAAAAACAAGAGTTTCTGCAGATTTTATTTTGCTCTCTTTTTGTACTACTTATTTTATATATATATATATATAAATATTTATAGTTTTTTATTATGTATTGGAACAGGGGTGTCAAACTCATTTTAGGTCACAGGCCGTATTGGGCAAAATGCAACTTCATGCGGGCCGGATCAGTTGTGCGCATGCACGTGCTCCCACAGCTTTCGTTGCCTTCGTTTTTACAACCTGCTCTCATGTGTCTCACTCTGCTATAACTACAACGTGTTTCACTTTATGAATTTTGTTTCTCATGAAGAAGATTGCCTAGCAAGCATTATTTTTATGATTGGCATTAACTTACAGTCATAAGCTACAAGAAAGTTGTGATGAGAGAGAGAAAAAACAACGCTATTTTGGCTACGATTGTTTAGGGAGCCACACCCTTTCCAGTAATAAACCATTTGAAATCGAACATTAGCAGACACAAATGTAAACCTAACAAAACAAATTGTAACTGTAGGCTACACAACTGCACCTAATTTTTATTAGCCTGCTTCCAGCAAACTCAGACAATGAACACAGTTAGCCTCTAATTTTTATTGAAGTGATCACATTTACAATAATAGAAGTCAGAAAATGAATCAGAATGACACTCAATATTTCATAATGCACTTTGCTTACATGTCGCAGTGCATTGAACTGTGTCACTCATTTTTCATTTGCTGCTCCAAACACCTGACATCTCTTGGCTTTAACCACCCTGTCAACATCAGGGACCAGTTTCTGGGCAGTTGTGATTTTCATAATGTCATTTAGATGTCTGTGTGTTGGCTGCGAGCGCAGTTTGGATTTATTAATGTTCATTATGGAGAATATTTGCTCACAGAGATATGTTGTCCCAAACATGCAAAGGATCTTTGAGGCAAAGTCCGTCATTTTGGGGTACATCAGTCCCAGGTATTGATGAATGAATCCAGACCCACAGTCTCAAATTTATATTTCAAAGCTGAGTTACACTGAATTTCAATTAGTTCCATTTGGAGTTCCTCCGGCACATCTGATGCTGCGTTGATGACAAACGGCAAGCAAAATAGTGCAAATTCCTTCTCGAGCTGAGTGAAGACTTGGAAACGATTCTGAAACTCACTTTTCAACCGTGATATTTTGTCCTTGTACCTGTCCATGTTGTCATTATTCCCATGAGCGACACACACAGACTGCAAAGAGGGGAAATGAGCTGGGTTGCTCCGGGATAGTTACATCTCCCAACAGGTCTAATTTAATTTGAAAGGCACAAATGCTGCTGTTGTATTCCGTAACAAGTTTGTTGCGGCCTTGCATGTTAACATTAAGCACATTTAAATGCTCTGTTATATCCACCAAAAATGCAAGATCATGAAGCCAGTCTGGGTCATCCAACTCTGCCACTGGCTTCCCTTTCTTATTCATGAATAGTTCAATTTCCGCACATAATTGAAAAATACCTTTGAGCACAACCCCTCTGCTCAACCAGCAGACTTTTGTGTAGGGTAGACCGTGTCCAATATTACTTTCGGACAAAGGAATGTCAAATTGCCGATGGTTGAGTCCTTGGCTCTGATAAAATTAACTATTTTGATTACTACATCCATGACATTGCCCATTTTCAGGCTCCTGCTACATAATGCTTCTTGGTGTATAATACAATGAAAATTCTAGAATTCTTGCTCTGGATTCTCTGTCTGAACTTTCTCTCTGAGTTTCGCAACAATACCTGCCTTTTTCCCGACCATGGACTGTGCGCCCTCTGTTGCCACACTAACAGCGTGACTCCAGTCAACCCCTAGTCTGTCCAAGGCCTTGATGAGGCTGGAGAAAACATTGTTCTCTGTTGTGGTGTTTGTCATGGGCACCATCTCCACAAACTACTCATTGACAGTCAAAGATGCATCAACACCACGAATAAATATTCTCAATTGAGCTACAACAGTCATGTCAGTGCTCTCATCAATTGCAATAGGGAAGGCAATAAATGACTTCACTTTGTATTTTGGTTAACTGTTCAAATCTCCTGCAAGGTCCTCGATTCTCTCTGCCACAGTATTTCTTGACAAGCTGAAATTCCCAAAAGCCTATCTCTTCTCAGGGCACACCAGCTCAGCCGCCATCAGGCTGCATGCTTTGATGAACTCCCCCTCTGAGTATGGCTTTGACACAGCAGCTGCTTTGTTGGCAATAATATAGCTGGACTTGACAGCTCCATCATGAGTCTCTCGACTTTTGGTGAACACTGATTGCTGTTTTTTTCAGAGCTGTTTCAAGCTCGTTTACCTTTTGTGCTCTGAGTCATCCTGCATACGTCATATTTTTCTCCGTGTGATGTCTCATAGTGTCGTTTGATTTTGTACTCTTTTGCCACAGCCACTTGTTGCGAGCATATCAGACACACAGGTTTGCTGTTGACCTCACAGAAGAAAAAACAATCTTTCCAATTATCGATGAATATCTGACCTTCAATGTCAATTTTTCTTTTCTTAGAAAGCATTTTGAACCACAGCAGCAAACAGGCTCAGCCTTGCTACAGGTGTTACTGACCTGAGTACTCTGTGTGTTTATACTGTGTCTGACGACGTAAGTGGGGCCCTAGTGGTCTTCAGTGCAGGGTGGTTGGTTCTTATTAACTGCTACCTATTGTTTGGCTGCCATACCGATACATAATAAATGGTCGTGAATATACTTTTCATCTCCCCCAAATCATCCTCTGGGCCGGATTGGACCCCTTTGTGGTAGTTTGACACCCCTGTATTGGAATGTCTCACTGCTGCAAAATAACAGATTTTATGACATATGCTAATTATATTAGACTTGATTCTGAAAATCCAGAATAACACACACACACACACACACACACACACACACACACACACGACAGTAGCATAGAGGTTAGCGAGTCATTATTACAGCTCAGGGTGTCTGTGTTTGGAGTTCAATTCCTACCATTGTTCGTAAGGAGTTTGTACATTCTCCCCATGAACAGTGGGGATTTCCTCCCCTAATCCAAAGATGTACTGGTTGGCAGGTTAACTGGTCATTGTAAATTGTCCCATGATTAGGCTAGAGTTAAATAGGTGGGTTGCTAGGTGCTGCAGCTCATTGGACCAGAAGGACCTGTTCCTTCCTGTATACTTAAACCAGCAAACAAGCAAATAAATAAATAAATAAACAAATAGAATGTTGGAGGAACTCAGCAGGCCAGGCTGCATCTATGGAGAGGAATATATAGAGTCAGTATTTTGGGCTGAGACCCTTCTTCAGGTCTGGAAAGGAGGCGCAGGGGAAGAAGCCAGAATAAGGAAGGGGGATGGGAAGGAGTACAGACTAGAGGTGATAGGTGAAACCAAATCAGGGAAAGGTAGGTTGGAACAGGATGAAGTGAGAAGCTGGGAGGTATAGGCAGACTGTTCATTTGTAGATTTAATTCTTACTTTCCTAAGTTATTGTATATTGCATTTGTACTACCTTACTCTACATCCTGGTGATGGAGAAACGTCTCATATATACATGGATATAATTAAATGGCAATGAACTTGACTTGAGTTTAGACAAGTTTGAAGTCACTAAATAAGAGGTAAAGGACTAAAAAAGAAAGAATCTTATAGGAAAGGACAGTGGACCTCAGGGGAAAGGGAAGGAGAATGTGAATTATAGAGTCCTTGAAAGTGAACCTGTAGGTTGTGGAATCATTCAGAGTTGAGGTGAGTAAAGTTATCCACGCTGGTTCACAAGCCTGATGGTTGTATGCTAATAACTGTTCCTGAATCTGATGGTATTCATCTAAAGTTCACCAACGTCCTGATTCATAGTGTATAATAACTTTCCAGCAAAGTTATTTAGAGTTCTCATGTTCAACTACAAAACCATCATGTCAGGTCTGAGACAAGAAAAAGTGTGACACTACAGAAAAATAAACCACAGGCCAAGGATGAGTTTCATAATCCACAGTAGTCTCAATCTGAATTTCAGATGACATCTTAAAAATAAACTAACCACAGAACACCACACACCCGTTTCGTGACAGTGAGACTCGAGGAATTATAACCTCTATGGGCACAAACATGCACAATTCTTGAGCTGTGGTTTTTCCCATATGAAAGAGAGTACAAATCTAAGTTCTGCATAGACAGCACCGTGTCCCTTGCTCTACTTGGCAAAGTAAAATGCAGAACAAAATGGAAATGAGAATATAGAAAAGAAGAAGAATTATATATGAAAATGCAAAATGCTTTGCTCAGCCCTCTGCTGCCTTCTTTTCCCATGGGATAACTACAATTTAATACTCTAAAGGAGATTGCCAGAAAACACAAAGTACCTTTGTACAAGAACAGATTTGTACAAGAGCATGCTGGTATTATGATGATAATGATAAGAAAGAGGGTGCAGAGGAGAATTATCAGGAAGCTGCCTGAATTAGAGAGAATGCCTTTTGAAAATAGGTTGAGCAAGCTAGGGCTTTTCTCTTTGGTCAGTAGGGGGATGAAAGGTTACTTGACTGAGGTGTGTAAGACGATAGGATGCACAGATTGACTGGGTAGCCAGATTTTTTTCCCCAAAGTGGAAATGGATAATAAAAGGGGGCTGCAGGAAAGTATAGAGGGGATTTCAGAGGTAAGTTTATTTTTACACAGAGAGTGGTGGGTGCAGAGAATGCTCTGTGGGATGGTGGAACAGGCAGGTACGTTTATGAGATAGACACATGGATGATAGAAAAACTGCAGGAGGGAAGTGTTAGATTGATTTTACAGTAGGTTAAAAAGGTTGACATCATGGGCTGAAGGGCCTGAACTGTGCTGCAACAGTCTATGTTCTATAATGCCATGATAGTAGTATATGATGCCTCAAGGCAGCTCCCATCACTTAGGACTCTGTGTCCTTTACACATTACTACCAATGGGGAGAAGGACAGGAGCCTGAAGACCCACACTCAATGATTCAGAAACAGCTTTTTCCCTTCCATCATCAGATTTCTGAATGGTCCATGAAAACAACCTCCCTTTTTTGCATTATTTATTTTATAATTTATGGTAATTATATGTCTGCTGTGCAAAGGCACGTATTTCATGCCATCTTAGTCAGATTCTGACTCTGCAGATTATATACCCACAGAATATATAACAGCAATTCACCAAGATTACTTTGTTTGCAACTTCTATCGACGTAACTTTAACTAGTAAAAATAGGTAAGAGCAGTAAGCCATTACCCCAGGCAACACATAATCCTGATTTGGACATATACAACTTCATTATTGCTGCATCAGTGTCTTTGAGCTGCCAACCAAATCAAACAGTGGGGGGAGTGTAATAAACCACAGAAGTCCGCCTGGATCTCCCCATAGTGAGTAGAGACGGACAGAAGTGACTTCACTGACTACATTTAAAGAACAAACATAAAAGAATGAATAGCTTTTTTTGCTAGAGGTCAGTTGCTCAGAATATTTGTGCAGGTACATTTGAACTCATTTCACCCTCAAGCTACTATCCAGAACACATACCGCTGCACAAAGCTGACTAGGGTAAAACACAATTCTCGGAACAAAGTCGTCATTAGTAAAACTTAAGTGAGTGATCATAGGTAGGTGTTGCCCCAGAGCAGATCTCACAGCATACAGCAAAAAATACAACAAATCAGAGGGAAAGCTGTGAAGCAACAAATAATATAGATTCCGCAGATGCAACACAAATCAGAGCAACAGAAACAAAATGCTGGAGGAACTCAAAAGACCGAACGGCAGCTATGCAGAGGAATAAAGAGCCGACGTTTCGGGCTGAGATCGTACATCAGGACTGACCTACTGAGTTCCTCCAGCATTTTGTGTGTGTTGCTCTGGATTTCCAGCCTCTGCAGAATCTCTATTGTTTCTACCCTTTCTACTACTTTTATTAGTCATGTCAGTCAACTACCTTGCAACTTATTCTTGCAAGTTAACCAGACTCTGAATTAAGAAGGTTTTGCTTGTGCCTCTCAGGACTCGTTCACAAAATAGCACTATATAAAGATGTTTGTGGTCAACATCTCTTCATTGAAGCTGCAGAACTTTTCTTTTTTTTCTTTTCATGGCCAAGTTCCTCTCTGAGTAATGGAGGCTAAATGAAAACATAACTATCTTCCTTGTGTAAATGTTGAATGATTTCTTTCATTGGCAGCTGCTATTGCATTCTATCTGGAACATGATGCTTCCATCCAAACTTGGTCATTTCTAAGGAACAGTGAGCTACACACGTGCATGAAGCTGTGAGAGTGGAAAAAATGTTAACCACACGATTAATACATTTGCTGATTTTACAGCATAGATTTGTGAATTCCCGGTTTCAGGTTAATTTGCAGAAAAAGAGAGACTCATAGTGATGGAAGACAAACAGGGTTTTTATCCAATAAAAACTACCACTGCCATTGATCCTGGTATGGAAACATCCATGCCCAGGAACAGAAAAGTCCACAGAAAATGGTGGATAGAGCCTAGTCCATCACAGGCCCACCATTGAAAGCAATTACACAAGAAAGCAGCATCCATCATTAAGGACCCCCACCATCCAGGCCATGAAATCTTCTCATCACCATCACTGGTCAGGAGATACAGGAGCCTTAGGTCCCACACCAGCAGGTTCTGGAACAGTTGTTACCTTTCAATCATCAGGCTCCTAAGCCAGCGTGAATAACTTCAATCACCACAAATCTGAACTGATTCTACAACTCATGCTCAGAATATTACTTTTTTATATTTGCATAACTTTTCTTCTTTGGTCGTTTGCCAGATATTGTTATGTAGAGTTCTTCATAAATTTTATATTATTTCTTTATTTTCTTGTAAATGCCTACAAGAAAATAAATCACAAGGTAGTATGTAGTAATAGCCATATACTTTGACAATAATTTTACTTTGACTTAGCCCAGAACTAAGACAACCGAAAGAAAAGCAAACACGAGGAAACCTGCAGATACTGGAAATTCAAACAACACCACACACAAAATGCTGGTGGAACACAGCAGGCCAGGCAGCATCTATAGGGAGAAGACGAAGGGTCTTGGCCCGAAACGTTGACAGCGTTTCTCCCTATAGATGCTGCCTGGCCTGCTGTGTTCCACCAGCATTTTGTGTGTTGTTGTTGTTTGAAAGAAAAGCAGTTAGCTTCAGTTCCCAATTGGAGGGAGACACTCTGAGGAGGGCACTGCATTTGGATGATCTGAACTAAAAGCAGATGATTTTAATTCTAAACTAATACTCCAATTTTAAAGTCTGGATTCAGGTTTTCAACCTGAAACGTTGCTCAACCTACTGATTTCCTCCAGCAGCAGATTGTTCATTACATAGATTGGATTACTGGGAGAGAATCACAGGGTCAGAACCAAGAACCGCCACTGCTGTGACTATGACGTTGCTGTGAGTGCAATTTTCAATGCACCTGTGCATATATATATATATATATATATATATATATATATACTTGTGTATTCGACAATAAACTCAACTTTGATTTGAAAGAGGAGAAATGAAATACGATGTCCATTTTTAATCAGCAGGGTGTTTAAATGCTAGCTTGGGAAAATTACTTGCACAGTCTTCCCGACAACATGCTCCACAACAATTTACCTGAAATCTATTAAATGTCACCTTTCTTCAATACAAAACAATATCTCCTGGTGTACATGAGCCAGTCCCCATTAGAGCATCAGAGGTGAAGAGGTTCAGTAACTTTAACTTCCCTTTACATTACCATATCAGAGGATCTGTCCCAGGGATCAACATGTAAGCGCCATAACAAAGAAGGCATGACAGTGCTTCTTATTTTCTCTCTTCCAGCCATCACGGACATTTACACTACACACTGCATCCACAAAGCAAACAGCATTATGAAGGACCCCATGCACCCCGTCATACAATCTCTTCTCCCTCCTGCCATCTGGGAAAAGGCTCCGAAGCATTCGGGCTCTCACAACCAGACTATGTAACAGTTTCTTCCCCCAGGCTATCAGACTCCTGAATACCCTAAGCCTGGACTGACACCACGCCCTACTGTCCTGTTTATTATTTATTGTAAATGCCTGCACTGTTTTGTGTACTTTATGCAGTCCTGTGTAGGTCTGTAGTCTAGTGTAGCTTATCTGTGTTGCTTTTTTAGTTCAGTCTAGTTTTTGTACTGTGTCATGTAACACCATGGTCCTGAAAAACATTGTCTCATTTTTACTATGTACTGTACCAGCAGTTATGGTCGAAATGACAATTAAAGTGTCTTGACTTAATTGTTTGCACAGACTCAGCATGCTATCTAAAACTTTGACAAACTTTTACAGATGCACAGTGGAGACATCTTGACCAGTTGCATTAATGTGCAACAAAAAGTGCAGCGTACGGCCCAGACCATTACATGCAAAGCTCTTCCCACCACAAGGAGAAAGCAGTATCCATCATCAAGAATTCCCATCATCCAGCTATGCTCACTTCTCACTACCATCACACAGGAGGTACAGGAGTTGCAGGACTCACACTACCAGGTTCAGGAATAGTTGATACCTTAAGCCATCAAGCTACTCAACGAACATGGAAAACTTATTGAGATACAGCGCAAAAAAGGCTTTTTTGTCCCTTCGAGCTACACTGCCCAACAATCCTTCAATTTAATCCTAGCCTACTCACAGGACAATTTTCATAGGCCAATTAAACTATCAACCGTTATGTCTTTGGACTGTGGAAGGAAATCAGAGCATGCAGAGGAAACCTACGTGATCACAGGGAGAACATAGAAACCCCTTACTCACTCAACTCAAGCCTGTGTTGACTCCACAACCTACAGACTCGCCTTCAAGGACTCTAAAACTCAGGACAATTTAGTTTTTTAAATTACTTGCATGGTTTGTCTTCTTTTGTGCATTGATTGTTTGTCAGCCTTTATTACTTAGAGATTTTCAGAAATTCTATTGTATTTCTATATTTTCCTGTAAATGCTTGGAAGAAAATGAATTTCAAGGCAGTATATGGTGGGATATTTGTACTTTGATAATAAATTTATTTGAACTTTGACTCAAGTTTTCTAGACTGAATATTTAGATCCCTGTATCCCTCCCTGTATCTTGATATTGAAATGAATATCCGAAACTTAGTCAAATCAAAATAACTGATGACGTCAGCTTTATATATTTTCCATAATACCTAGCTCAAATATTCACCACATGTTGTGTGATTATTAAATATTTTCATCTCTTGAGTCCTCATTCTTCTCTAGGATTAATATATCACAGATAAGTTATTAGGCTGGCTGTATGGCCTGTTTCCATATGATCATAAGGCATAGAAGCAGAATTAGGCCATTTAGTCCATCAAGACAGCTCCATTATGGCTGATTTATTATCCCTCTCAACCCCATTCTTTTGTCTTCTCCTTGACATTCTTACTCATCAAGATCCTATTAAGCTCTGCTTTAAATATACCCAGTGAACTGGTCTCCACTATCATCTGTGGCAATGAATTCCCCGGGTTCACTGCCCTCTGCCTAAAGAAATACAAAACTCCCTAACACCTAAACTAGTATTCCAACTGGATAAAGATATCTTTGTATTGATCCAAATCACACTTCCCTATCTGTATTCACTTATGCACACAGTTGAATCCAAATCCCATCTCTCTTATCCCTCAACTTTCCAAAGATTACAGTTGATTAGAGCATAGAACATGGAGCATTACAGCATAGAACTGGCCCTTTGGCACACACGACTATGCTGCAACAAACAGCTCGGACCACATCATCAAGTTCACCGATGACAAGACTGTGGTGGGTCTCATCAGCAAGAACGACGAGACAGCTTACAGAAAGAAGGTGCAGTGACTTGATCTGCAGAGAGAAGGATCCATGATTTTGTCCCTGTCACCCAAATTCTATAAATTCACACAATAATGTTTTGCTGACCTTTTAACCTACTTGAAAGGTTAAGGATTAACCTAACCCCTCCCTCCTACACAGCCTTCCATCTTTCTGTTATCCATGTGTCTATATCAGTCAAGTCAAGTCACTTTTATTGTAATTTCAACCATAACTGCTGGTACAGTACATAGTAAAAATGAGACAACGTTTTTCAGGACCATGGTGTTACATGACACATTACAAAAACTAGACTGAACTATGTAAAAAACAACACAGAGAAAAAGAAGACAACTACACTAGACTACAGGCCTACCCAGGACTGCATAAAGTGCACAAAACAGTGCAGGCATTACAATAAATAATAAACAGGACAATAAGGCAGTAAGGTGTCAGTCCAGGCCCTGGGTATTGAGCAGTCTGATAGCTTGGGGGAAGACATTGTTACATAGCCTGGTAGTGAGAGCCCGAATACTTTGGTGCCTTTTCCCAGATGGCAGAAGGCAGAAGAATTTGTATGAGGGGTGTGTGTGGTCCTTCTTAATGCTGTTTGCTTTGTGGATGCAGCGTGTAGTGTAAATGTCCGTGATGGCGGGAAGAGAGACCTCGATGATCTTCTCAGCTGACCTCACTATCCGCTGCAATCCGAGATAGTGCAATTTCCGAACCAGGCAGTGATGCAGCTGCTCAGGATGCTCTCAATACAACCCCTGTAGAATGTGATGAGGATGGGGGGTGGGAGATGGACTTTCTTCAGCCTTTGCAGAAAGTAGAGACACTGCTGGGCTTTCTTTGCTATGGAGCTGGTGTTGAGGGACCAGGTGAGATTCTCTGCCAGGTGAACACCAAGAAATTTGGTGCTCTTAACGATCTCTACCGAGGAGCCATTGATGTTCAGCGGGGAGTGGTCGCTCCATGCCCTCCTGAAGTCAACAACCATCTCTTTTGTTTTGTTTTGTTTTGCTTTGTTAACATTCAGAGACAGGTTGTTGGCTCTGCACCAGTCCGTTAGCCGCTCCACCTCCTCTCTGTAAGCTGACTCGTCGTTCTTGCTGATGAGACCCACCATGGTCATGTCATTGGCGAACTTGATGATGTGGTTCGAGCTGTGTGTTGCAGCACAGTCATGGATCAGCAGAGTGAACAGCAGTGGACTGAGCACACAGCCCTGGGTGGCCACCGAGCTCAGTGTGATGGTGTTGGAGATGCTGCTCCCGATCCGGACAGACTGAGGTCACCCAGTCAGGAAGTCTAGGACCCAGTTGCAGAGGGAGGTGTTCAGGCCTAGTAGGCTCAGTTTTCCAATCAGTTTCTGAGGGATGATTGTATTGAATGCTGAACTGAAGTCTATGAACAGCATCCAAACGTATGTGTCTTTTTTGTCCAGGTGGGTTAGGGCCAGATGGAGGGTAATGACAATGGCGTCGTCTGTTGAGCAGTTGGGATGGTACGCAAACTGCAGAGGGTCCAGTGAAGGGGGCAGCAGGGTCTTATGCCTCATGACGAGCCTTTCGAAACACTTCATGATGATGGATGTGAGTGCAACGGGATGGTAGTCATTTAGGCAGGACACTGAAGATTTCTTCGGCACGGGGACGATGATGGCGGCCTTGAAACACGTTGGAACGGTGGTGCTGCTCAGGGAAGTGTTGAAGATGTCAGTGAGAACATCTGCTAGCTGGTCTGCACATCCTCTGAGCACTCTACCAGGAGTGTTGTCTGGTCCAGCAGCCTTCCATGGGTTGACCTTGCATAGGGTTCTTCCCACATCTCATATCTAAGTTATTTAAATGTTTCTTATGTAGTTGTCTCTAGCACCACTCCTGGCAGTACGCCCCATGTACACACCACGCTGTGTGTAAAGAACATACTTCTACATCTCCTCATAACTTGCTTCAATCGCCTTAAAATTATGGCCATATTAGCCATACCAGCTCTGTGAAGTCGCCTCTGGCTATCCACTAATTCTATGCCTCTTTATCATCTTGTACAACTCTATCAATTCACCTCTCAACCTTCTTTGCTCCAAAGAGAAAAAGCCTGAACTCACATGCCCTATTTTCATGTCAACACCCCTAATCCAAGTGGCATTCTGGTAAGTCACCTGTGCACCTCTCTAATGCTTTCATATCCTTCCTATAATGAAGCAATCAGATACTATCCAAATAGTTTCAAAAATTAGCCTCCCAATTGCCCCAATCAAATATAAATGCTCCCGATTCTCATTCCTGTGAAACTCATTATTATTATATCAATTTATAGGAGTAACAGGGGTAACATATTGCCTCTCCTGGTTGAGCTGAGATGCTGCTGTGAGGAACTCTCTGCAAAAGCATTGCGTTGGTGTTCAGTATATCTGAAGAGTTTGACAAATCAGTCACGGAATATGCACAGAGATCCTGGCATCAACTGGCATTTTCCAAGGCAAGTTCTAAATTTCCACCATCACTTATTGGAAGAAACAGTTCTTAGGCTTGCACTTGAAAGAGTCTGGCTTCAATTTTTAAGCTATGCCCTCCAAATTTCCATAACTATTTCTATCTAATATATCTTTTCATTTAATCTCAGAACACTTCAACAAAATTACTGTTTACCCACATTCCTGAAGTCCTACACCGCCAGGTTTGAGAACTACAACTTCCCTTCAACCATTTGGTTCTTTAAGCGTGTGGATGGGAGAGTGGGAAAGGAGCTTCTTTTGCTGTTGTCGTTTTGTCTTGGTATCATTGTTGTTTTGCTCGTTGTACGCTGCCTGAGTACTGCTCTGCTAAACATTCTGTGTATGCTACTGTATGTTGACACCAGAATGTGTGGCGACACTGGTGGGCTGCCCCAGCACTTTCCTTAGGCCCTGGTGGTTACTAATGCTAATGGCTTATTTCACTGTATGTTTTGATATATATGTGATTCCTTGTTACAACCTAGGGTTGGTAATGGGGACAAGCTCCTATTACCTATTAAATGCCCCCAACGGACTGCGTCTCAAATAGACTTTGACAACCAAGTCCAGCTCCTGGACTTAGCTACTAAGCCCGACAGAACCATTTCTACTGACAGGAAAAGGGAGCAAAGGCACGTTACTGGTGCGTTAAAAATTTGCTTTGGGCAGATGAGCTCATCAGCCGTGGTTGGCAGCTTATCTAGGAGAAGGAAAACTCTGAACTCGAACTTCTGCTGTAGCCACCAATGGGGAAGGTTTCAGGAGTAAACCCCAAGGGAAAAATCCAGAGTTGGAGTCCCCAAGACAGTCCTATTTTGAGTTCAAAGCTGACCAGAAACTCCTGCGTGTCACTGGTGCCAAGCTGTAATGTTCTCTGCCATTCCTTTGGATTCATCGCTTATCTGTGTGGAGAGAGGAGAGCCTGCTACATGGGAAACAACTTACTCTTCATATTGTACTGCCCTGGCTTGCATATCCAGAGAGCTAGGACACAACATCTATGGTTGACACTGACCAAAGAAACTTCAAAATGTGATAAATGAATCGAATCTAATCAAACTTAATCACTCCGATCACTTTGCATTTCCTTCATTATTGCTTTGTTCTAATTGTGTTCTTTCTCGTAAAAATCATGCATAATTTATGTTTATGTTTTTTCTGTGAATGCTGCTAATCTGATGTATGTGTCTGTGATACTGCTGTAAGTCAATTTTTCATTGCACCTATCTATACATGCGGAGATACATCTCTACCAAAAGAGGTGCAAGGCACTCTTTCCCTCCACTAGCCTGCAAGATACCCTTGTGTAAGGTGTAGCTCCCACTTAGCCTCCGATCAGGATCAAGTGAAGCCATGGGGACAGGTGGTGAATGGTCATATGAGCAGCCGGTGCATATTACAAGTCCTGGCTATGCGACCATTGACGTCAGGCAATCTCTTAAGAGCATTGATAAGGGCTGGGGTAACCCGTCTTGTAAAGACACTAGCTAGAAGAAGGGGATGGCAAACGGCTTGGTAGAAACATTTGCCAAGAACAATCATGGTCACAGAGAGCATCATCACCCACATCTTACAGCACTGCACCTAAGTGCAAGTGGTCCAGTGCATGGAGTGGTTTTGGTTCATCAGACTTGGGTGGGGTAATTATCTTCTAAGTTTCTCTTTTTCATCTTAGGTCATAGTAGTGCAGTGAGAATGGCTCCAGGGGCAGTGTTTGACCTCCAGTCTCTCAATAACCACATCTGCACCAGGTTGTCCATCGGAATACGATGACGACGTCCACTCCACCAGGTGCACTGAGCTACAGCTCAATGACCTTCGGCTCATAGGGGAGGATGAGGAGGTGACAGACGGGAGCTATAGGGAGGCAGTCACCCTAGGTTACAGAAGGCAGGTAACTAGGTGACTACCAGGAGAAGGAAGGGAAATGAGTAGCCATGCAGATTATCCCTGTGGCCATTCCAATTAATAATAAGTATACCACTTCAGATACTGTTGAGGGGGATGACCTACCAGGGAGAGCTGCAGTAACCGGGACTCTGGCACTGAGTCTGGTGTTGTGTCTCAGAAGAAAAAGGACATGAAGAGGACTGCAATGGTGATTACATGCTGCCAGGTCTGCTGAGTTCTTCCAGCATTCTGAAGGTATTATATTTGAATTGTGCAGTACAGAGAACAAGGCAGATTAACTTGTAGTGACGCTACAGACTGGCATGTATGACCCTGCAGGCATCGCTGAATCATGGCTTAAAGAAGATTATAGCTGGGAGCTTAATGTCCAAGCGTACATTTTGTATCAAAAGAACAGGCAGGAAGGCAGAGGGATGGCATGGTTCTGTTGATAAAAAAAATGAAATAAAATCATTAGAAAAAGGTGACATACAGTTGGAAAGTGTTGAATCATTGTGGGAACAGGAACTGCAAGGGTAAAAAGACCCTGATAAGAGTTATATACAGACCCCCTAAACAGCAGTGAAGATGGGATCTACATAAAATGCATGCCAAAAGGGCAATGTTACAATACTCATGGGGTATTGGGAAAATCAGGTTGGTGCTCAATCCCAAGAGGGGGAATTTCTAGAATGGCTACAAGAAGAGCAGCTCTTGGTTAAGCCCATTATGGGATCAGCTATTCTGGATTGGATGTTGTGCAATAAACCAGAATTGATTAGAGAGTTTAAGGTTAAAGAACCCTTGGGGGAAAGTGAACGTAGTATGATTGAATTTGCCCTGAATTTTGAGAAGGAAAAGCCCAGGTGCCTAGGAGCGACTCAGGTAGCAGCAGAACTCTCAATGGATACGATTAAATATTCTCATTTCAGCCTGATACAGCTAAAAATCACACCTCCTTCCAAGGTCAGTACAGTCAACAAAGATGTCTTAATGCATTTAAATGAGCTATCGCTGCTTAAAGCTGACAAAAACAATACCGACTGTGTATGGACTCACCCTCGTAGGATTCCACGCAAGAAGTGAGGGTGAAAACCTGTGCCAATCAACTAGCGGAAATATTCAAGGACATGTTCAACCTCTCACTGCCATGGGTGGAAGTTTCCACTTGCTTCAAATAGGGAACACTTATACCAGTGACCAAGAAAATTAATGTGGGCTGCCTTAATGACTATTGCCTGGTAGCATTCACAACTACAGTGATGAAATGCTTTGAGAGGTTGGTCATGACAAGACTGAACTCCTGCCTCAGCAAAGACATGGATCCACTGCAATTTGCCTATCGCTACAATAGGTCAACGGCAGATACAATCTCAATGGCTCTTCACATGGCTTTAGACCACCTGAACAACACAAACACCTACATCAAGATACTGTTCATTGACTATAGTTCAGCATTTAATACCATAATTTCCACAATCCTGATTGAGAATTTACAGAACCTGGGCCTCTCTACATCCTTCTTCAATTGGATCCTTGACTTTCTAACTGAAAGACCACAGCCTGTACGGATTGGTGATAACATCTCCTCCTTACTCATGATTAACACTGGTGCACCTCAGGGGTGTGTGTTTAGCCCACTGATCTACCCTCTCTATACCCATGACTATGTGGCTAGGCATAGCTCAAATATCATCTATAAATTTGCTGATTATATAACCTTTGTTGGTAGAATCTCAAATGGTTACAAGAGGGTGTAAAGGAGTGAGATAAGCCAACTAGTGGAGTGGTGCTGCAGCAACAATCTGGCACTCAATGTCAGTAAGATGAAGGAGCTGATTGTGGACTTCAGGAAGGTTAAGACAAAGGAACACATACCAATCCTCATAATGGGATCAGAAGTGGAAAGATTGAGCTGTTTCAAGTCCTTGGGTGTCAAGATCTCTGAGGATCTAAACTGGTCCCAACATATCAATGCAGTTATAAAGAAGACAAGACAGCAACTATACTTCATTAAGAGTTTGAAGAGATTTGGTATGTCAACAAATACACTCAAAAACTTCTATAAATGTACTGTGGAAAGCATTCTGACAGGCTGCACCACTGTCTGGTATAGGTGGGGGGGGGGGGCTACTGCACAGGACCTAAAGAAGCTGCAGAGGGTTGTAAATTTAGTTGGCTCCATCTCGGGTACTAGCCTACAGTGTATCCAGGACATCTTCAAGGAGTGGTGTCTCAGAAAGGCAAATGATTCTGAAAGTGATGGCTGAAGAGATTGTGAAAGGATTAGCAATGATCTTTCAAGAATCAGTTGATTCTGGCATGGTTCCAGAGGATTGCAACTGTAAATTGCAAATGTCACTTCATTCTTCAAGAAGGGAAAGAGACACAAGAAAGAAAATTATAGACCAGTTAGTCTGACCTCAGTAGTTGGTAAGATGATGGGAGTTGACTGTTAAGGATGTGGTTTAGGGGTCTTTGGAAGCACATGATAAAATAGGCCGTAGTCAGCACGGTTTCCTTAAAGGAAAATCTTGCCTGACAAATCTTTTGCAATTCTGTGACGAAATAACAAGCAGGATAGACAATGGAGAATCGGTGGATATGTATACTTGGATTTTCAGAAGCCCTTTGACAAGGTGCCACACGAGGCTGCTTAACAAGTTAAGAGTCCATGGTATTACACAAAAGATACGAGCATGGATAAAGCAATGGCTGATTGGCAAGAGGCAAAGATTAGGAATAAAGGGAACCTTTTCTGGTTAGCTGCCCATGACTAATGGTTTTCCACAGGGAGCTGTGTTGGGACTGCTTCTTATGTCGGAATTGATGGCTTTGTGGCAGGTTTGCGGACAATACAAAGATAGGTGGACGGGCAGGTAGCTTTTAAGAATTAGAGAGGATGCAGAAGGATTCAGACAGATTAGGAGAATGGGCAAAGAAGTGCTAGAATGGAATACAGTGTCAGGAAGTCTATGAACATGCACTTTCGTTCAAGAAATAAAAGGGTAGTCTATTTCTCAAATGGAGAGAAAATTTTAAAAATCTGAGGTGCAAAGGGACTTGGGAGTCCTCATGCAGGATTCTGTAAGGGTAACTTTGCAGGTTGAGGCAGTGCTGTGGAAGGCAAATGTAATGTGAGTATTCAATTCAAGAGGACTAGAATATAAAAGCAAGGATGTAATTTTGAGGCTTCATAAAGCTTTGGTGAGGCCTTACTTGAAGTATTGTGAGCAATTTTGGGCCCCTTATCCTAGAAAGAATGTGCTGAAACTGAAGAGGGTTCAAATGAGGTTCACGAAAATGATTCCAGGATTGAATGGCTTGTCATAGATAGAGCGTTTGAATGCTCTGGGCCTGTATTCACTGGAATTGAGAAGAATGAGGGGTGACTTCATTGAAATGTATTGAATGGTGAAAGGCCTTGATAGAGTGGATGTGGAAAGGACGTTTCCTATGGTGGGGGAGTCTAAGACTAGAAGACACAGCCTCAGAATAGAGGGGTGTCCTTCTGGATGAAGAGATGAGGAGGAATTTCTTTAGCCAGAGAGTGGTGAATCTGTGGAAGTTGTTGCCATTAGCGGCTATGGAGGCCAAGTCAATGGGTATACTTAAGGCAGAGACAACAAGATTCTTGATTAGTCAGTTCATGAAGGGATATGGGGAGAAGGCAGGAGATTGGAGCTGAGAAGAAAAATGGATCATCCATGATGAAATGGTGAAGCAGACTCAAAGGGCCAAATGGCCTAATTCTGCTCCTACATCTTATGATGATGAAGATGTAGATACTTGTACACAGGTTATGCACATAACAAAATTGACTTTTTTTTGATTTATGCAATGTCTTCTCACAATTTATCACATTGAATTGAAGTTCAAGTTTATTGTCATCTTACTGTACATATATACAACCAAATTAAATAGCATTCCCCTGGTCTATGGTGCATCTTCACTACATATATCACACACAGCACATAAAACAAAATATTACTACAAGTAGTTAATAAAATATAATTCAAAGTCCATGTAATGTGCAGCACAGATAAAAAGTAAACAGTAAATAGTATAGTAAACAGCACAGTAAACAGCCTGCTGCCCTAGTGACAAGTCCTCAATGCTATTTATAATGCATTCAATGATGTTACCAACAACCCTTTCTATATTGCATTGTCATTCAAAACAGAGAGGTTAAGATTTAATACAGAAGTGATACAGCAAAACAAGCAATAAAAATTAGATAATGTATGAAGGATTTTCAATTAAAACTGAAGTCCCACACCACAGGTTCAAGAACATCTACTCCCTTTCCACCATTTGGTTCTTGAACTAACTGGTACAACCCTAATCACTAACAGTTTAGCAACACTCTGACCAGTTTAATTACTCTGAATTACAACGGTCAACACACACAAAATGCTTGAGGGACTCTGCAGGTCAGGTAATATTACTTCTCTCTACAGATTTTGTCTGACCCACACAGTTCCTCCAGAATTCTGTTTGTGTTGCTCTGGATTTTCAGCATCTGCAGAATCTCTTGTGCTTATGAAGCATTACAATGGACTTTGTTTTTGCTTTGTTCTAGTTGTGTTCTTTTTTGTAAAAATTATGTTTAATTTATATTTGTCTCATTAATGCTGCTATCTGATGCTTTGTACCTGTGTGTGATGCTGCTGCAAGTAAGTTTTTCATTGCAACTGTGCATATATGTGCAGATGACAATAACCCCAACTTTGGTTCTTGAAAATATATGAGGCAATGTCATTTCAAGAATTTGTTGTGATTGCTAATTAATTTACTTTCAGGCAGATAAATTTACAAATGTAGATTTAACCACAAAGAAACAAATTAAATATTAAATATTTTATGCCTAACCTATCTACATGGATAAATTCTGAAAATAATGGGCGTCTCCTGAATTATACAAGACGGAGCTGGTCATTTCCAGTGACATTTTTTGGGCAGCTTTGAATTTTGAATTATGTTTCCACTCTACTTTCTTACTATAAAATGCAATGTCCATAGTTCAGCTGCAATCTATCACAGTTTAAATGCCCTTCTGTAGCAGATGTAAAGTTGTAGTTTCCCATTGTACTTCCTTGCTCTTTACTCTACATTCCGAAAAAAAACCGAGAATATTCCCAGAATATCTACTATAATTCTCTGTTGCAAGCTTTACTTAACCAAACGTAACTTTAAAAAATGGATGAGGTGTGTGGTACAACAGAAAGATCTGCAAATATAGATATATTATTCCTTGAATATAATGTCACAGGTAGATAAGTTCATAAGCTTTTGGCAGATTAACCTTCATAAATCAATATATTTAGTACAGGAGTTAGAATGTTATGTTGAAATAGTTTAAGATGTTGGTGATTTGGAGTACCATGTGCAGTTTGGTCACCTACTTCGAGGAAAGATGTAAATAGAATTGAAAGAATGCAGAGAAAATTTACAAAGATGTTGCCAGGACTTGAGGACCTGAATTACAGGGAAAGATTGAATAGGTTAAAACTTTATTCCCCAGAATGTAGAAGACTGTGGGGAGATTTGATAGAGGTATACCAAATTATCAGGGATATAGATAGAGTAAATGCAAGCAGGCTTTTTCCATTCAGATTTGGTGAGACAACAAATAGAGGTCATGGGTTAAAGTTGAAAAGCGAAAGCTTAAGGGAACCTGAGGGGGAACTTCTTCATTCAGAGGGTCTGAGAGTGTTGAATGAGCTGCCAGCACAAATGGTGGATGTGAGGTCTATTTCAAAGTTTAAGAGAAGTTTGGATAGGTACATGGATGGTAGGGATATAGAGGGCTATGGTCTGAGTGCAGGTCAATGGGACTAGGTAGATTTAATGATTTCTCAATTTGAAGTGAAAATTAACTTACACTCCTATAGTCTGGTTTAAAAACCTGCTGTGCTATTGATGAAGAACCATGGATGGCCTCAAATCATTGTGTTCATGAATAAAATTTTAATATTTTATTTTTAATGACAGTATTTTAAATCAATACTTACAATTTCTAACTGATCCATTAGCTTCACCAAGAACTTACGGCATTCTGGCGTTTTACTGTCAATTTTCATTCCAGTCTGCATGGCATAAAGGCGACCTGCACAATCATAAAACATCTTAAGGATGGTGCAGAGAAATACACACAAAATCTGTAACAGTTCAAATGACAGAAAATGACACAAGATATATAAGGTAGCCATCATTCATTCATTGTCGTATATTGTGGGCGATCATGGTCTTTCCATGACTATGACTGTTCTTGGTAAATATTTCTACAGAAGTTGTTTGCCATTGCCTTCTTCTGGGCAGTGTCTTTTTAAGACGGATCACTCCAGCTACTATCAACACACTTGAGAGTTTGTCTGCTAGGAGTCAGTAGTCGCACAACCAGGATTTGTGATATTGCACTAGCTGTTCCCATGTCTTCACTTGACCTTGACTTGGGGGGGGGGGGGGCTATGCAGGTGCTACACCTTGCCAAGGGTGATCTGCAGGCTAGCAGAGGGAAGGAGCACCTTGCACCTCCGTTGGAAGAGACATACCTCCACCCCCACTACCATGTAGCCATAAACATTTGTAATGATGAAGATCATCGATAAACAGCAGAAAAAAGAACCTTGAAAGCTGAAAGTATGTACCGCCAGGCTCAAGGACTGTTACAGAAATAATGAACAATCCCCAGCATAGCAAGGAGGCCTCTTGTCCTCACAATCTATCTCATGATGACCTTGCACCTTATTGTCTGCTTGCACTGTACTCTCTCTCTCTCTCTCACTGTTACACTTTATTCTGTATTCTGTTATTGTTTTACCCCATAGTGACTCAATGTACTATTGTAATGAAATGATACGGTATACTTTTTGTTGCAGCTCTGTACATATGACAATAATAAACAAGTTTACAAATAAATATCATCTTTCCATTCACACTCTTGGGCTGAAACCAATGGAAGAATCTGGTTTCAAGGCAATTAGATGCCTCAACATTCATTCACCCCAACGTAACTTTACACCGCAACAAATATCAAATATCTAAACACGAGAGATTCTGGAAATCCAGAGTAAAAAACACAAAATGTTGGAGGAACAGAAGGTGGAGGACACAGCCCAGTCCATCACAGATGAGATGCCATCATTGCCATCATTGAGCAGATCTATAAGGAGCACTGCCTTATGAAAGCAGCATCCATCCTCAGGCCCCCACCATCCTGGTCATGCCCTTGTCTTGCTGCTGCCAAAGGGAAGAAGGTACAGGAGCCTTAGGTCCCACATCACCAGGATCAGGAATGTTCAACATTTGCCCTTCAACCATCAGGCTCCTGAACCAAAACAGATAACTTTACTCACTCCGAGGTCCCAACTGATTCCACACAACCTATGGACTCACTTCCAACTTCTGTTCTCAATATTATTTATTACTTTGTTATCTATCATTATTATGCTTACTTTCTGTATTTGTACAATTTGTTGACCTTTACACATTAGTTGTTTATCCATCTTTGTGTGTTATTGCATCTTTGTATTAATTGTGAATGCCTGTGAGAAAGTGAATCAGGGTTGTATATGGTGAGATGAATATACCTTGATAATAAATTTACTTTGAACTCGGCAGGTCAGGCAGCATCAATCTTTCGTCAACGTCTTGGGCTAAGATCCTTCACCTTGGACCCTATATCATGTATCTAACTTTGCTTTAAAAATACTGCCTCCTATAGAATTGTTCTAAAGACTCAGAATCCTTGAGAAAGAATTCTTTCAAAAAGCCTGTATTTTTTGTATTAAATGGATTACCCCATCTTTAAATAATGGCACCCAGATTTTGACTCTTTCAAAAGAGGAAACATCTCTCCTCATCCAGCCTGTCCAACTGCATCAGGATCATATTAATTTCATTCAAGTTCTCTCTCATGGACTTGATGGACTGAAGGGCCACTTCTGTGCTGTACTTTCTTTTGAGTCTATGACTCTAAACTCCAATACACCTAAACCCCACATAACACTGATTCATTACAATGCAATTAATTCTTTATTGAAATTTTTTTAAATGACAAAAAATTAATTCTATATAGCACTTAAAACTTCTCAAGAGCAGCTGCCTCTACAGTAAATATTTAATCAGCCAATAAGAGTGCTTTACATACAATCTGAGCCACTCACAGCCCGTCATGTATTAGTTCACACTCAGCCTCCCCCACAAGAGTAAATGTGCTTGCTCCCTCACAAATTTATTCTATTTTTTTCAACCATAATGTCCGGAAAATGGCCTGCAACTTTCAGTGAGAGTAGTATTTTTAAGATGTCTAGGAAAATTATTAACATGGATTTGAAGCTGCAAGTGATATGTTAATGGTGGCAATGTTGAAGAGTTGCTGCGTTCTCATGGTGAGATCCTTAAAACTGAAGAACTTCCAGAATTGGCAGAGCAACCAGTCCTGGGTGGACATGGATGGAGAAGAGGAAACATCAGCAAAGAACTCACCACAAAATTCCTCAGCACTAGCATCACCACGATGACACAAATCATGGACCAGTTCATCGATAATGACCCAGCAAAACAATAAGGAAAAAAGAGGTTTTCCTGCTACCGAGAACTGCTTCACGAGGAAACTTAAAAGGCAGTCAAATCTCGATGCCTACTTGAAGAAAAAGCCAAAGTTAGAGGAGGATCCACAGTCTGGTCCCACATCTAAGATTTAACCTGCATCCACTCCTCTTCGCTGCTGCTATGATGTGTTGCTGCTCCACTGATTTATAGATTGGGCCTATTTGCGTGTTTGTTACTCCACAAATTACTGCATATACATAAAATAATATCTCAAGTTTGATTTTTTTTTAATCAGGCACACATGTCCATTTACTTACTGTTATAATGACCCTGCGTAGTGCCAATTTATATAGTGCTCCACCTCCAAGGAACCCATCCTCAGCGTTAAGAGGGGTCTGAATGTATATGCAAACCTAGCCTGTCCAACTGTTCCTTACAGATCAAACTGTTTGTTCTAGGAATCAGTCTAATAAGCGTTCTCTGAACTGCCTCCAAAAGGATTTCAGAAGGCGATGCCTCAAAAAGGCAGCACCCATCTTTAAGAACCCACCACCCAAGAAATGTCTTCCTCTCAACATCAAGGAGGAAACACAACAGTTTGGAAACACACACTCAGTATTTTAGGACAGCTTCTTCTCTCAGCCGTTAGATTTTTGAACAGACAATGAACTGACCCATAAACATTACCTCAGTATTTTTGCTCTCAGCTCAATTAATCTATATTCCTTGCATTTGAATGGTCCCTCAATTCCCCTTGATGCTGTCAGAGGTTGGTGCTGGAGTTCTGGGTCTCGGGCAAGGTTTAATCGGTGTGTTCTGTGGATTGGACTCTGTAGTTCACCTTATGAAGTCTTTCTGGTTGCTCCTTTTATTTGTTGGTACGTAGGGCAACTTTGAATCAGGGTGGCCAGGTAACAAGCACTGAGCTGTACCGAATATGCCTGGACTTTCGGTTTTGTGTTTCTCAGACATTTTTCTGTTGCCATATGCACAATGTTTTTTTCTGCATGGGAGGGGCTGATGTCTTTCTTTGAACGGGTTCCATGGTTTGCTTTGTTTCATGGTTGTCTGTGGGAAAATGAATCTCAGAGTTGTATATTACTCACATACTTTGAATCTTTGAATATACCACCAATATTTCACCTGATTCTTTAAATAAAAGGGACTGTACAAAGCTCTCCAGATATGGTTTCACCAATACCCTACCCAACTAAAGTATATCCTCTGTATTTCTATTTAATTCTCTTGGCAATAAATGACAACACATTTTAAAAAAAAATTTAGCTTTACTTGTCACATATACATCGAAACATATAGTGAAATGTGTTGATGGTATCAAATCAAATCAGCTAGAATTGGATTGGGCAGATACTACACCTCCAGCACCAACGTAGCAAGCCCACAACTCACACTAACTGTATGTCTTTGGGATTTGGGAGAAAACTGGAACACCCAGAAGAATTTGACATGGTCACAAGGAGACCATATAAACTGCTTACAGACAGCAGAGGGAATTAAAGTCCAAACTTAGGGCTGACGCTGTAAACTGATGCATTGACCCCTATGTGGCCGTGCTGCCCGTACAGCCATTGAGTTATATATCATTGAAACAGACTCCTTAGCAGATCAAGTTGATGTAATCCCCCACTTATTTTAATCTGATTTTATTCTCCAATCTTTCTCATTGACTCCACACACCCTCTAAGATTCTACCTGCTACCTACACACCACAGGCAATTCACAGAGGCCAATTTACCTACTAATATGCAGGCTTTTGAAATGTGGGAGGAGACAGGAACACCAGGAAGAAACCCACAGAGCCACAGCTAAACATGCAAACTCCAGCCAGAGAGTATTGCAAAGCTGGAATTGAATCCAGCTCAACAGAGCTGAGAGGCAACAAGTCTACTAGTTTGCTACTGAGCTGCCTCAAAGCCTGATGTCATCCTATAATTTACAATATCTACTGTATATGTTAGTGTTTTATAAGTCATACAGCATGTGACCCAAATCATTCTGCATCTCACAGCTCTGAACTTTCACTATTTAGATCATATACTTTTGTCCCTATTTTATGGATAGTTTCACATTTCATATTCATACAGCAGGAAAACAGGGCAGCACCATAGTGTAGCAGTTAGCGCAATGGTATTACAGCATTAGTGACACCGGGTTCAATTGCCACTTTTGCCTGTAAGGAGTTTGTACATTCTCCCCACAACCACTAGGGTTTCCTTGGGTGTTCTGGTTTCCTCTGACATTCCAAAAACCTAGGATTTGTAGATTAATTGGTCACATGGGTGCAACTGGGCAGCACAAGCTTGTTAGGCCAGAAGAGCCTGTTTCCATGCTGTATATCTAAAGAAAACAGAACCAGGCCCTTTGACCTACAGTGCAAATTATGACTGAGAAGGTTCGCAGGAAACTTAATAATCTGAGGGTGAATAAATCTCCTGGACTTGATGAAATGCACCCTCAGGTTCTGAAGGAAGTAGCTGGAGAGATTACAGAGACATTAACAATGATCTTTCAAGAATCGCTAGAATCTGGCATTGTACCGGATGACTGGAAAATTGCAAATGTTACTCCGCTATTGAAGAAGGGTGGGAGGCAGCAAAAAGGAATCTATAGACCTGTTGGCCTGACATCAGTGGTTGGGAAGTTGTTGGAATCCATTATTAGGGACGAGATTACAAAGTACCTGGAGGTACATGACAAGATAGGCCAAAGCCACCATGGTTTCGTGAAAAGAAAACTAGCTAACATGCTGCAATTTTTTGAGAAAATTACGAGCAGGGTAGACAAAAGAGACACAGTAGATGTGGTGTACTTGGATTTTCAGGAGGCCTTTGACAAGGTGTTGCACATGAGGCTGCTTAGCAAGATAAGAGACCATGGAATTACAGAGAAGTTACTAGCATGAGTGGAGCATTGACTCAGCAGCAGAAAACAGAGAGTGGGAATAAAGGAATCCTATTCTGGCTGGCTGCCGGTTACCAGTGGAGTTCCACGGGGGTCGGTGTTGGGATCGCTGCTTTTTATGATGTATGTCAATGATTTGGACAATCAGATTAATGGATTTGTGGCTAAATTTGCCAATGATACAAAGATAGGTGCAGGAGTGGGTAGTGTTGAGGAAACAGAGAGCCTGCAGAGAGACTTAGATAGTTTAGGGGAATGGGCAAAGAAGTGGGAAATGAAATACAATGTTGGAAAGTGTATAGTCATGCACTTTGGCGGAAGAAATAAATGGGCAGACTATTATTTAGATGGGAAAAGAATTCAAAATGCAGAGATGCAAAAGAATTTGGGAGTTCTTGTGCAGGGTACCCTAAAGGTTAACCTCCAGGTTGAGTCGGTGGTGAAGAAGGTGAATGCAACGTTTGCATTCATCTTTAGAGGTATAGAATATAAGAACAGGGATGTGATGTTGAGGCTCTGTAAGGCACTCATGAGACCACACGTGGAACATAGTGTGCAATTTTGAGCTCCTTATTTTAGAAAGGATATACTGACATTAAAGAGGGTTCAGAGAAGATTCATGAGAATGATTCCAGGGGGAGGAGTTTCAAGATGGCGACGTAGACATCTGCCTTTTAGGCGCTCTTCATTTTTTAAGCTATAATCACCCTTTAATCAAATCTTTTCGTACTTAATTACATGGGTTGATATTTACGATTTATTTCTTTTTTAAAATAATACTTGATTTAATTTTTTCAAACTTAAAATGTCTGTACCTAAGAAATCGTCTAAAGACCCAACATCTCTCGATGCAATCTCCAGTCTTCTGGATACTAAACTGGATACTAAACTTGCAAGTCTGGAAAATAAACTTACTGCGAAATGTCTGAGCTTGAAGAAGTCGTTAGATCATTTGATACCAAGCTTCAATCGCAGGCAGCAGATATTTAATGGCATGAAGAAAAGTTTGCGGCTCTTGACAAGATAATTTGTGAAAAAATACGTACAATCGAAACTTTGGAGGAGAAGTTACGGTCGACCGCTAAAATAGTGGAGCAGAATAAGTTTAAAATCACCGATCTTGAAAACCGATCTCGCAGACAGAACTTGCGTATTATTGGATTTCCCGAAAATGTTGAGTCTGGTGACTTAACTGAATATTTCTCTAACTTATTGTGGGAAATATTTGGCGAGGACGCTTTGCGGGCTAAACCTACTATTGATCGTGCCCACAGAGTTTCGAGATTTTCGGCTGCGAGAGACAAGCCACGAGCTGTGATTGTCCGTCTCCATTATCCTCGGGAGAAAGAGCTTTTAATTCGATTAGCTCGTCAGAAAGGTATGATTTCTCACAGAAGCAACAATTTTCGTATTGTTGAAGATTATTCATTCGAGGTGATGAGGGCGAGAATCGCTTTTAAACCGGTGATGGCAGAGATTCATTCGATTGGACTTAAACAAGCTTTAAGATACCCAGCGAATCTCAGAATTACGTTGAGTGATGACAGTCAGCGCTTCTTTAATACTCCGGAAGAAGCGAAGAAATTCGTTGAAGAATATCGGTCTTCTAGTACAATTTGAACTATGTGTTATGTTGAAGAATTTTTGGAGAGAAGACGCCATTCCGTTTTAGGCTTTAACTTATGAAGCTGCGGTATAGCTCTTTACTTTGGTCTGTAGACCTGGTTTTTTTTATTATTATGATTTACAGATGCTCTTTTAATTTGACTATAATGTCTTTTTTCTTAATTATTTTTTTTTCCTCTGGATTAGATATACATGTTAAGACTTTGTAATAATGATTTATTTTTTAAGATGTCGTTTCTTTTTCCCATAAGACTTTGCTTTCCGTAAGCGTTTATTTGCCTGTATTTGAGAATGGGATGAATGTTTTGAATTTTTGGACCTTTTTTTATATATATTGTAGTGGTTATTGAATCCTTTTTTAATCTTATTTTGATGACCTTTTTTTTAAAAAAAAGATTGGTGAATTTACATTTATATCCTGTAATATGGTCCTTTTAAAATGTCGTTTCTTCTTCCCATAAGTCTTTGCTTTTGAAATGTCATTTTCTTATATTTGAATATGGAATCTTTTTTTAAAGGCATATTATACTATTTTAAACTTCAATAGTTATCCTTTTTTTATTAATGATTTTTTTGCTTTTTTATATTATTTTTTCATTTTGATTGATATATATTCTTTCTTTTTACAACCCTGTATTTATATCTGGGTGTTATATAGTTTCTCTTTTCTTTCTTTTCATGAAGTTGTCATCTTGAAAATGGGGTAATATTAGTATTAGTTTGTGCGCCTGCCGCTTGGCTTTTTTTCGTGGGGTTGGGGGAGGGGGTAGGGATCTTTTTTCATGCTTTTGCTTTTTATTTTTTTGCTTTTAGTTTATGGGCCGACTTTAAATTATTAATATTGTTGAAGTGTCATGTTCTCCGGTTGCTCCTGAATCATTTTTCCTTCTTCCTGAATTATGGGTTATGTGTCTTTTTAACCTTTTATGATATATACAACTAATATTGGCATGATGGATAAGAATATTAACTTTATCTCTTGGAATACTAATGGTTTAAATCATCAGATTAAACGTAAAAAAAATATTTAAAGTATTCCATAGACTAAATGCTAATATTATTTTTGCACAGGAGACCCATATTAGGAGGGAGGATAATCAATGCTTTTTTAAGTTCTGGAAGGGTCAACAATTTCACTCGAATTGTACCGCCAAAATTAGGGGTGTGTCTATTTTTATAGACCCCTCAATTTTGTTTACACATCATGAAATTATTTCTGATCCACAGGGCAGATTTTTGTTGATAACTGGTTCACTTTTTAATCGAAAAGTGGTTCTAGTTAATATTTATGCTCCAAACTTTGACTGCCCTGAATTTTTTAAACATTTATTTACTTCCCTTCCTAATCTAAATGAATATATGTTGATAATGGGTGGAGATTTCAATTGTTGTCTGAATCCTTTGATGGATAGATCTAAACCTATCCGAATTCTTCCGAATAGATCAGCCTTACTTATTAAGTCTTTTATGGTTGATTCGGGAATTACTGAAATATGGCGGTTTTTGAACCCTAAAGATAAAGAATTTTTGTTTTTTTCACATGTATATCACAGTTATTCTAGAATTGATTATTTCCTTATTGATCATCATTTATTAACAGATGTTACTAATTGTAAATATGATTCTATTGCTATTTCGGATCATGCACCTTTGAAGTTATCTATCAAGATTTCGGACTTTTCCAATAATACTAGATCTTGGAGACTTAACGCTACTTTGCTTCAAGATCCAGAATTTATCACCTACATAAAACAGCAAATTGACTTGTTTTTCTCAACAAACTATACTGAAGAGATTGACAGAGGAATACTTTGGGACTCTTTTAAGGCTTTTATCCGTGGACAAATTATCTCATATTCCGTTGGTAAAAGAAAACAAAGATATTTAGATATTGCTTTATTAGTGGATAAAATTAAAGAAATTGATAAGATTTATTCTGTGACTCCTACCAAAGAACTTTATAAGAAGAGAGTTGAGCTTCAAATGGAGCATAGTTTATTATCTTCTTCAATTGAGAATCAATTAATTAGGACCAGGGCTCAATTTTATATCCATAGTGATCGAACTGGTAAATTGTTAGCTAACCAATTAAAAGCTATTTCGACTAAGCGACAAATTATAAAAATTCGTAAACAAGACGGTAATCTGACTACTGATCATAAAGAAATCAATAACACTTTTCAAGATTTTTATAAATCTTTATATCAATCAGAATTTGATGGCGATCTGTCCATGATGGATAATTTTTTTAACAATTTGAATATTCCCAAACTGACAGATGAAGATCGTAGCTTGTTCGATGCTCCTATCTCTATGGCCAAAATAGGAGAGGCTATCTCATCAATGAATTCAGGGAAAGCTCCTGGTCCTGATGGTTATATTATAGAATTTTTTTAAACTTTTTCCTCTTTGCTTTCCCCTTGGTTATGTGAAATCTTTAATGATGCATTTGCTAAGAAGAGATTACCTCAGTCTTTTTATGAAGCTACTATCTCTCTAATTCTTAAAAAAGATAAGGATCCTACTTTATGTGCATCTTATCGCCCTATATCACTATTAAATGTAGACTCTAAGATTCTTACAAAAATTTTAGCTATTAGGTTAGAAAAGGTACTATCACAGATTATTTCAGAAGACCAAACTGGTTTTATTAGGAATCGGTATTCCTTTTTTAATGTTAGAAAATTGATTAATATAATTTATACTTCATCACCCACAATCCCAGAATGTGTTATTTCATTAGATGCTGAAAAAGCTTTTGATAGAGTTGAATGGACATACTTATTTAACGCTTCGAGATATTTTAATTTTAGTCCTAATTTTATATCATGGATCAAACTAATATATTATAAACCTGTTGCTTCTGTTCTTACAAATAATTACAGATCCTCTTTTTTTCAATTATCTCGTGGTACGAGACAAGGTTGTCCCTTAAGTCCTTTATTATTTAATATCACATTAGAACCTTTAGCCATTGCTATTCGTGAATCTCCTAATATTTTTGGTATTACCCGTAATGAGAAGTTATACAAGTTATCACTTTATGCTGATGACTTGTTGTTATATATTTCTGATCCTGACAGGTCTATTCCCGCTATTTTATCCTTGTTGGCTCAATTTCGTAGTTTTTCTGGTTATAAACTAAACTTGGATAAGAGTGATTTATTCCCTTTAAACGCGCAAACTTTATTGAATGACAGGATACCATTTAAAGTTGTTACTGATAACTTTATCTATTTAGGTATAAAAATTACCAAGAAATATAAAGATTTATTTAGACTGAATTTTTTACCTATGCTCCATCAAATTCAACAACTTACTACAAGAAGGTCTCCCTTATCCTTATCATTATTTGGTCGGATTAATGCTATTAAAATGATGATTTTACCGAAATTTTTATATTTATTTCAAGCTTTACCAATTTTTATTCCTAAATCTTTTTTTGATAACATTGATTCAAAAATTTCCTCATTTGTGTGGCAAAATAAAAACCCCAGGCTAAGTAAAAGGGAATTACAAAAATCTAAAAAAGATGGTGGTTTAGCTTTATCTAACTTTAGATTTTACTATTGGGCGAATAATATCCGTAACTTAATATATTGGAAATTAGATTTGGATTCACCATTGTGCCCACAGTGGGTAAATTTAGAATGCAATGAGGCACAGGGATATTCTCTATTCTCCGTTCTTGGTTCTTCTCTTCCTGCCGATTTAGTTAAATTCAATAAACAGATATCCAACCCTGTTGTCAAACATACATTACGAATTTGGTTTCAATTTTGTAAGTTTTTTACTCTGAAAAACTTTGTTCTTGATAGCCCTATTTTACTTAATTTTTTTTTCAAACCTTCTTTGACAGATCAAGCTTTTAGCATATGGAAAAGGAAAGGTATAAAATGTTTTCGTGATTTTTTTTTGAAGGTAGATTGATGTCTTTCGACCAACTTTCCAACAAATTTAAGTTACCTAAATCTAATTTTTTTAGATATCTACAAATCAGAAATTTTTTACATAAAGTTCTACCATCCTTCCCCAATTCAACTTCAATGGATTTTTCAGATTTGATTTTTACCTTAAATCCTTGTCAGAAGGGATTAGTGGCTTTTATTTATAATATGATTATGAAGATACAACCAGAAATATCAGGTAGAATTAAACAAGAATGGGAAAAAGAACTTCAATATAATATATCAACAGAAAAATGGGAAAAAATTTTACAAATGGTTAATTCTTCTTCTATATGTGCTAAACATGCTTTAATACAATTTAAAATTGTACATAGAGCTCATATGTCTAAAGATAAGCTTGCTCGATTCTACTCTCATATTAACCCTCAATGTGACAGATGTCATTCAGATGTGGCTTCATTGACCCATATGTTTTGGTCATGTCCTACCTTACATAACTATTGGAAGGACATATTTGCTACCATTTCCTCAATTTGGAATATCGATTTACAACCTCATTTTATTACTGCAATTTTTGGTATACCAAATGAGGATGGTAATCAGCTTTCCCCTTCAATTAGACGAATGATTGCTTTTGTAACATTAATGGCCAGAAGGTCTATATTACAAAATTGGAAAGAAGTAAATCCTCCTACCACGTTTCAGTGGTTCTCTCAAACTATTTCTTATCTGAACTTGGAAAAAATTAGAAGCACTATTTTTGACTCATCAATTAAATTTGAAGAAACTTGGGGACCGTTCATTCGACATTTTCATATAAATTAATTTGGCCTCTTCCAGACCTTCTCTCTGTTTATTCTTGTTCTGGTATGGAGTTCCGGAGTTTTTGACACTATCATATACATATAAACTGTTATTATTGCTCATGTTAGTTTAGTTTAGTGTTTTTTTTCTCAATATATATTTTTTTCTTGTATTTTTAAATTTTTTTGCTTTTGATGATTATTCTTATTTTTTTTCATATATAATTATTATAGGCTTGATTGATTAATGTACTGTTTTTTTCTGTTGATATTTTAATAGGATATTATCTTATTATTAATTTAATTTCAAGTCTATTGCAATTATAACCTATTCATTATTATGTTATGTTTTTTTTATATATGAAATTCAATAAAAAGATTGAAAAAGAAAGAAAGAGAATGATTCCAGGAATGAAAGGGTTACCATATCTGGCAGTTCTTGGGCTGTAGTCTCTGGAGTTCAGGAGAATGAGGGGGATCTCATAGAAATATTCTGAATGTTAAAAGGCCTAAACAGATTAGATATGTCAAAGTTATTTCCCATGGTAGGGGAATCTAAGACAAGAGGGCACAACTTCAGTATTGAAGGATGTCCATTTAGAACAGAGATGCAGAAAAATTACTTTAGTCAGAGGGTAGTAAATCTGTGGAATTTGTTGCCACGAGTGGCTGTGAAGGCCAAGTCATTGGGTGTATTTAAGGCAGAGATAGATAGGTTCTTGATTAGCCAGGGCATCAAAGGGTATGGGGAGAAGACAGGGGAGTAGGGATGACTGGAAGAATTGGATCTGCCCATTATTGAATGGCAGAGCAGACTCAGTGGGCTGAATAGCCTACTTCTACTCCTATATCTTATGGTCTCATCGACCCAGCTGGCCGACCAATGTGCCCCATTTGTGGTAGTCCTATCTACCAACATCTGACCCATAACCTTCTACATATTTCAATACATTTCCAATCATTCCCCACATTATACTCCAGTAACCACATCCTATCCACTTCACTTTGAAATGTCGTTATGCCCCCATCAAACTTTCTTTTCTACCTGTCTCTGTGTTATCAACAAACATTGTCCTCTCCATAGATGCTGACAAACCTACTCAATTTCTCCTGCATTTTGTGTATGTTAAGCACAGCACTGATACTTTTATTTTAGTAATTTATACTTATTTTATGTATTTATATCATACAGCACAGAACAGGCCCTTCTGGCACAACAAGCCATAACATCCAGAAACCCACCTCTTCAAACCTAGCCTAATCACAGAGCAATTTGGATTGACCAATTAACCTACTAAACTGTACACCTCTGGACTGTGGAGCACACACAGGGAAAAAAATACAAACTCCTTACAGACTTCGTCAGAATAGCACTCCTGGAATGCCCCTCGCTGTAATAGCATTGTGCTAACCACTACATGACACCAATACAAACAGTAAATAGTTGAGGCTCCACCATTAATTCCTGTGCAATATCATTCTTCATATCTTGACAAGATGATTTAGCCCCATGTTTCTTATCATCAACCCACATTCTACTGACATTAATTTATTACCACTAACACCTTGAACTTTTATTTTCTGACATTACCTTGGAAAGGGTACTTTATTAAAAGCCCAATGGAAAGCACGTAGAGCACGTAGAGGATCAGATTAATGGTGGAGTAGGTTTATATAGGTCAGCATATCATCATGGGCCAAAGGACCTCTATTATGCTAGAGTGCAATCACTTGAATTGAGTATAAAGTACTCCTAAGGAGTTATTCATTTCATGGAGAATGCACGTACGTAATTTGGGTTTTACATGGGGAGGCTGCTGCATGGGCAGCCACTGCACAATCCTGGACAGATCGTGGTCAGGGTCCAGTGACCTGGAATGCAAGGTGACTGAGGACCCTTCCCTGTCACTGCGCTATGCCATTCCCTGCCCTTCTCCTTTATCAACTACACGTCGCTTTTTCAAAAGAGCTCAATTTACATGGAGTATAACTAGATAGGACTTTTCAAATTGGTACAATATTTCAAAGTCCTTCAGCAGGTGTTACTATATACACACACACACACACACCAATAAAATTCTGCAAACAAAGGCCGCTTTCTGTGTTGTATGAATCAAGCGTTCACCAGAACACCTGGAGAAACAACTCGTCACATTGTTCCACATGACTTGTATTAAACTTCACCTTTATTAGTATTATGCCCAAGGAATAATAGTTCCAAATATTTGCCATCTAGTTTGCCACTGTCTTGAAGAGTCAAAACGGATTATAACTTTACATGCAACTGTGAAACTTATACCCCAAACTTATAACGCACAAACATGCACAGTGCCAAATGAACTGGGTTGAGTGAAGCATTAACTCTCAGCTTTGAGGGATTAGTTGCTGGCTGGTTCTCATTCACTTTCACTCAGTGATTCAAGTCCCCGATGGTAATTTTAATCCATCGGCAGAAATTCATTAGTCCTTGAATGATATATGATGACTTTAGTAAATTATTTGTGGTAATCGCTTGCACAGGTTCCCACACTCCCTGACAGGTGTCCCTGTCGTTCGCTGCCTAGTATCAAAGCTTTGAAAATTGCTCCCTAAAATATTCTGCCTCACTCACACTCAAGCTGCCCCTTAAAATCTACATTGCCTCTTTCTGTATAATCTCCTGATAATGAATAACCTTTTGTATAGAGGTGTGCAAAATTATGAGGGGTATACACAGGGTAAATGCATGCAAGCATTTCCACCGAGGCTGTGTGAGACTGTAACTAGAGGTCATGGGTTAAGGGTGAAAGGTGAAATGTTTAAGGGGAACATAAGGGGGATCTTCTCCATTCAGAGGGTGGTGACAATATGGAAGGAGCTTCTAGCAGAACTGGTGGATGCAAGTTTGATTTTACACTTCAGAGAAATTTGAATAGGTACATCGATTAACAGGGGTATGAAGGGGTATGATCCAGCTACAGGTTAATGGGATTAAGCAGATCAAGAGTTCCGCACAGACTAGGTGGTTCCGTGCTGTAGTGTTTTTATGACTAAGACTCTACCAGAATCAGGTTTATTATTACTGAATATAGAACAAAAGACGATACAGCACAGTCCAGGCACTTTGGCCCACAATGTTTAATATAGAGATACAGCACAGTAACAGGCCCTTCCGTTCCGACGAGCCCACACTGCCCAATAACAGCCATCTGACCAGTTTGCGTTTGGAAGGAGGAATTGGAGCACCAGTCACAGGGAGAACACACAAATTCCTTAGAGACAGTGGCGGGAGCTGAACCTGGACAGCCAGTGCTGCAAAAGCTTTACATCAACCACCTCGCACGTGTTTAACTGACTGTGAGATTAATCTAACCATTCCCTCCCAGAGAGCCCCCCATTTTTCTTTCATCACTGTTCCTGACTAAGAGTTTCTTAATGCACTTGCTTCTGCCAATTCCCCTGACAGTCGTGAAATTTGCAGCAGGAGTACAGTACTATACATAGAACAAATACAAAAAGCTCTTTCTCAAATTTGGTTTGATTCACACACTAGTCCTCTGAAAGGACTACCATCTTGCCATGGATTGGAGGCTTGCATGCCTCAATGACCTGGAGAGCTCTTTTGGCTCGTGGTAGGGACTCCCATGCTAAACAAGTCAAAGAGTAGAGGCCACATTTAGAGTGGTCCACTGGTCCTCCAAGTTCGGGGGTTCAGCTTAGGGCTAACAACCTTGACTGGTGAAACAAAACTGTTGCAGAAAGAACACTGAGGAATCATTTTACATCTGAGTGCAATGGTATCCTGAGTCTCCACCTGGGTCTTGCATGACAGACAGTAGTGAAAACTGAGAAGCAGCTCCTTTACGATGAAGGAAGCCCTGAACACCGCCAGAGATGGAGAACCTTCATTGCTGCCTTCAACTTCGGCAGCGTAATGGGCATTTAAGTATGAACATTCTTGTGATGTGCTTTGGAGCATTTTACTACATTCAATCAAACTGTAATTACGAATAATTAGCGCTCATGAGCGAACATCAATCACAGCAAAATGGAAGCTGCACTGAAAAGGACCTTATGGCGGATATGAATCTGTGATCTATCCTCAATGGACACTTTATTGGGTACATCTGTACACCTGCTTGTTAATGCAAATAGCTAATCAGCCAATCATTTGACAGTAATTCAATTCATAAAAGCATGCAGACATGGTCAAGAACTTCAGTCATTGTTTAGACCAAACATCAGAATGTGATCTATGTGAATTTGACCATGGAATGATCGTTGGTATCTTAGGAACTGCTGATCTCTGGGCATTTTCACGCACAACAGTCTCTAGGGTATACAGAGAATGGTATGAAAAACAAACAAAAAAATCCAATCAGTGGCAGTTCTGTGGGTGAAAATGTTTTATTAATAATGAGAGAAGTCAGAGGAGAGTGGTCTGCATGGATCAAGCTGATAGAAATGCGACAGTAACTTTAACAACAGTGGTGTGCAGAAGAGTATTTCTGAACTCAGAATACATCAAAATTTGGATGAGCTATATCAGCAGACTACCAAGACCACAAACACATGCTCAATGGCCACTTGTTAGGTACCCCTGTACTGAGGGCATATCTGACTTGTGGGGAAGTTGGGAGTGGGCAGGGAAGGTATGGCCGGGATAACAACCTTTGCACCACAACATCACTACTTTAAAACAGCTAGTGGTCCAAGTGTCTTTTCTTCACATAGTGGCCCTTTCTCTTCACCTTCTACACCTCGGACTTCAACTACTGCACAAGAGTCTTGCCATCTTCAGAAGTTTTCTGATGACTCTGCCATAGTTGGATACATCAGCAAGGGAGATGAGGCTGAATACAGGGCTACGGTGGGAAACTTTGTCAGATGGTATGAGCAGAATCATCTGCAGCTTAATGTGAAAAAGACTAAGGAGCTGGTGGTGGACCTGAAGAGGGCTAAGGCACCGGTGACTCCTGTTTCCATCCAAGGGGTCAGTGTGGACATAGTGGAGGATTACAAATACCTGGGGATATGAATTGACAATAAACTGGACTGGTCAAAGAACACTGAGGCTGTCTACAAGAAGGGTCAGAACCGTCTCTATTTCCTGAGGAAACTGAGGTCCTTTAACATCTGACGGACAATGGTGAGGATGTTCTACGAGGCTGTGGTGGCCACTGCTATCATGTTTGCTGTTGTGTGCTGGGGCAGCAGGCTGAGGGTATCAGACACCAACAGAATCAACAAACTCATTCGTAAGGCCAGTGATGTTGTGGGGGTGGAACTGGACTCTCTGACAGTGGTGTCTGCAAAGAGGATGCTGTCCAAGTTGCATGCCATCTTGGACAATGCCTCCCATCCACTCCATAATGTACTGGTTAGGCACAGGAGTACATTCAGCCAGAGACTCATTCCACCGAGATGCAACACTGAGCGTCATAGGAAGTCATTCCTACCTGTGGCCATCAAACTTTACAACTCCACCCTCGGAGTGTCAGACATCCTGTGTCAATAGGTTGGTCCTGGACTAATTTCCACTTGGCATTATTTACTTATTATTATTTAAGGTTTTATATTGCTATATTTCTACATTATTCTTGGTTGGTGCGACTGCAATGAAACCCAATTTCCCTCAGGATCAATAATGTCTGTCTGTCAAAGCAGCTGCTGAAGAAATGATTCTAAACAACTGCAGTCAAAATACTAAATTAACCAGAGTATATGTCACAATGCATTAATATTGCAGCTCTATAAAACTCTGGTTAGACCGCACTTGGAATATTGTGCTCAGTTCTGCTCGCCTTATTATAGAATGTGGAAGCTTTAGAGAGGATGCAGAGGAAATTTACCAGGATGCTGCCTGGACTAGAGTACATGTCTAATGAAAACATGGTGAACAAGCTCGGCTTTTTTTCTTTACAGTGAAGGAGTTTAAGAGATGACCCAATAGAGGCGTACAGAATGACAAGAGGAATAGACAAAGGGAGTATGCAAAGCTTTTCCTAGGTGGAAATGGTTAATACAAGGTGGCAACATTTTAAGCTGATTGGTGGAAGGTGGGGAAGGGATGTCAGAGATAAGTTCTATAGAGTCATAGCCATAGAAAAGTACAGCACAGAATCAGGCACTTCGGCCCATCTTGTCCATGCCGAGCACAGAGAATGCCGAGTGTTTGGAATGCCCTGCCAGATACATTGGGGACAAATAGAAACTCTTATATTGGCATGTGAATGATAGAAAACTGGAAGGTTATGAAGGAGGGAAGGGTCAGATTGATTTTAAGAGCACGATTAAAAAATCCGCACAATATTGCAGGCCTAAGGATGTACTGCACTGTTAGGTTCTATGACAAGAACAATACCAGGCACTGTCCATACTTCATGATATGCTTCTAAAAATGCAGACTGCATTAATCTCAGGTTGTTCTACCTCTGGTATCATGAACAATGCTTCTTAGTGGCTCATTGTTGCACTGTAACTACATCTTTACCTAATGCAAAGTCTTTCCTGTAGACCTGCAAAGAAAAAAATGGGTCATAGTTTAGGGCACTGTTACTGTACCTTGTAACAGCTTCAGTTAGTTCAGGAAACAGCAAAATCAATTGAATATGTCACTCCCAGTTTCATGCGTATTCAAAAAGATTATTTGTCACATTCAAAGGTCAAAGTAAATTTATTATCAAAGCACAAGTACTGCATGTCACTTGATATAACCCTGACATTCATTTTCTTGTTGACATACTCAATAAATCCGTAATAGAATAATAACCATAACAGAATCAATGAAAGACCACACTAACTTGGGCGTTCAACCTGTGTGTGAAAAACAACAAGCTGTTCAAATATAAAAAGGGGGGGGGGGGATATAAATAAATAGATAGATAGATAGATAGATAGATAGATAGATAGATAGATAGATAGATAGATAGATAGATAGATAGATAGATAGATAGATAGATAGATAGATAGATAAATAAATATATCAAGACCTTGAGATTGAGAGTCTTTGAAACTGAGTTCATAGGTTGTGGGGTCATTTCAATGATGGGGCGAGTGAAGTTATCCTTCTTGGTTCAAAAGCCTGAGGATGGGTGTAACTACTGCTGCTGAAGCTGGTGATGTGAGTCCTGAGGCTCCTGTACCTTCTTTCTGATGGCAGCAGCGAGAAGAGAGCATGTCCTGGGTTGTGGGGTTCCCTAATAATGGATGCTGCTTTTCTATGACAGTGTTTCGTGTAGATGACCTCAGCGGTGGGGAGGGCTTTAGCCATGATGGACTAGGCCGTATTCACTACTTCTTGTAGGATTTTCCTTTCAAGGTGTTTCTATCCTTTTTCTAAAAGAATGGATTTTGAAATTAGGTGAATAAGATGTTTTTGGATTGGCCAGGTGAACGGTCATATTTTCTTGCCTATCCTTATCAGCAAATGTATAATCTTGAAATGATGAAACTAAAGCTAACTAAAGCTTAACTGAGCGTAATTGAGTGGCAAACAAAAGATATAACCGTCAGCCCCCAACTCCAAACTTCCCCGAAACACAGCATGAATACCTAACATTCCCTTCACTTTACCATCCTCCACTTGTGACGATTTACCAAAATAAAGGCGCAACACAGAATACAATGCAGATAGAGAATAGATGCATGGCTCCAACAGAGAAATAAAGAGCCAACATTTCGGGCCAAGATCCTTCATCGGAACTGGAAAGGAAGGTGGAAGAAATCAGAAGGAAGAGGTAGGGGAAGGGGAAGGAGTAAAAGCTGGAAGGTGACAGGTGAAAAACTAAGTGGGTGAAAGTAGGTGGATGGGTGATGGGCATGAAGTACGAAGCTCGATAGGTGGAAAAGGTAAAGGGCCGAAGCAGGAGATATCTGATAGAAGAGGAGAGTAGACCACGGGATAAAAGGAAAAAGGAGGAACACCAAGGCAGGTGAGGAGAGAAAAGAAGGGGTAAGAGGGTAAGCAGAACAGGAAATGGAAAAAGAGAGGACTGGTAGTATTTTTGAGACTTTTAATGTTTTTTTAAATATGTGTTATTTCCATAGTCTGCAAAATTTGCTCAGCAAATCCTTAAATGGAAAGATTATGAATTACAACTAAGTGTCAGTCCAAACTCCATTACGACAATGTACTTGTACGTGCTCACTGGAACCTCTGTTCTGCTCGTACATTCCGTACAAAGGACAAAGTAACTGGCCTGCATTTCTCATTTGTGTTCATCAAATTCCACATATACTGAAAATTCACACGACCTCAACCTTCCCCGGTCCCTTCACTCCCAAAGATCACGGAAAGGTTTACATTCACAATCAGGACAAGGGAATTTACCACACAGATTTTTTTTAAACTTGGCAATTAGTGAAGCTACTGGATAAATATCCAGAGTCATGAACTCCAATCCTACAATGCTATGGAATAATAATAAATTAAAATAGTTGAACACATATTTAAGAGGCTAATTTATTGTGCTCATGAGACTACCATCAGGAACCCAGCAGGTTCACTAATGCCCACAGGGAATTGATTAGTCTTGCCTTGTCTGAGATTTGTAATTGCAAACCCAGAGCAAATTAGTTGATATGTAACACCAATTAGCTCACAAGAGATACAGTTTAAAGAAACATGGGGTGATGATCTATTTGCCAGTGAATTAATCAAAAACAAGTGAACTACAGGCTGATGGGCTTTAGTGAAGAATTGGAGAATTGTTCTCCCATTTCCAACCACCACACAGAAACTAAAATTTCAAAACAGCATTTAATCATGACTGAAGGTGATCTGTTGCTGATCAGGTTACTACAGTTATTCTTGCACTATATGCTGCTGCAATATAAGATCTTCATGCTTCACTATATCAACAGTCAAGATTTCCCAAATATACAACTCCTGACAGCCTCAGTCAACATAATGCATATTAGATGTATTAAAATGTCCTCAGGCAACGTGTGCTCTTATTTGATTTGCTATTGCAATTTTTTAAAGATCCTCATCAAACTGTCTTAATCTTGATTCATCTAGACTTTGATCTGATAAACAGAATGTTAAAGGTTAGCTGTGTCGTGAAAAGGGCACAACAGTGCCTCTTTCACCTCAAACCTTAAGACCATAAAGACTTAGCCCATCGAGCCTGCTCCGCCATTCAATCATGGGCTGATCCAATTCTTCCAGTCATCCCCACTACCCCGTTTTCACCACATACCCTTTGATGCCCTGGATAATCAAGAACCTATCAATCTCTGCTTTAAAATGCACCCAATGACTTGGTCTCCACAGTTGCTCGTGGCAACAAATTCCATAGATTTACCACTCTGACTAAAGTAATTTCTCCACATCTCAGTTCTAAATGGACATCCTTCAATACTGAAATCGTGGTCTCCTGCCCTAGACTCCCCTACCATAGACAATAACTTTGCCATATCTAATCCGTTCGGGCCTTTTAACGTCTGTAATGTTTCTATGATATCACCCCTCATTCTCCTGAATCGCAGGGAATACAGCTCAAGTGCTGCCAGACCTTCCTCATACGATAACCCTTTCATTCCTGGAATCATTCTTGTAAATTTTCTCTGAACCCTCTCCAATGTCAGTATATCCTTTCTACAATAAGGTACCCGAAATTGCACACAATATTCCAAGTGTGGTCTCACGAGTGCCTTACAGAGCCTCAACATCACATCCCTGCTCTTATGTTCTATACCTCTAGAAATGAATGCCAACATTGCATTCGCCTTCACCACCGACTCAACCTGGAGGTTAACCTGTAGGGCATCTGGCACAAAGACACCCAAGACCCTTTGCATCTCTGCATTTTGAATTCTATCCCCATCTAAATAATAGTCTGCCCATTTATTTCTTCCACCAAAGTGCATGATCACACACTTTCCAACATTGTATTTCATTTGCCACTTCTTTGCCCATTTCCTTAAACTATCTAAGTCTCTCTGCAGGTTTTCTATTTCCTCAACACTACCCACTCTCCACCTATCTTTGTATCATCAGCAAATTTAGCCACAAATCCATTAATCCCATAGTCCATTTCATTGACATACTTCGTAAAAGTAGCAGTCCCAACACCGACCCCTGTGAAACTCCACTGGTAACCGGTAGCCAGCCAGAATTGGAACTCTTTATTCCCACTCTCTATTTTCAGCCGATCTGCCAATGCTCCACCCATGCTAGTAACTTCTCTGTCATTCCATCGGCTCTTATCTTGCTAAGCAACCTCATGTGCAGCACCTTGTCAAAGGCCTTCTGAAAATCCAAGTACACCACATCTACTGCATCTCCTTTATCTACCCTGCTTGTAATTTCCTCAAAAAATTGCAGCAGGTTGGTCAGGCAGGATTTTCCTTTCATGAAACCATACTGGCTTTGGCCTATCTTGTCATGTAGCTCCAGGTACTCCTTCTCAGTCATAATTTTCACTACACTTACTTCGCTTTGCTGACACTCTTGAATGTCCAGTATACTGCAGCTGTCTTCTACTATGAAGACGAATGCAAAATATGCATTCAGTTCCTCTGGCATCTCTGCGTCATTTTCTATTGGTCCTATATCTACACTCAATTCTCTTTTACCCTTGATATACTTAAACAAACTTTTAGTATCTTCTTTGATATTAGTCTCCAGCTTCCTTTCATAATTCATCTTTTCCTTCCTAATGACCTTCTTAGTTTCCTTCTGCAAGTTATTAAAAGCTTCCCAACCCTCAATCGTCCCAGTAGCTTTGGGTTCCTTGAATGCTCTCTCTTTCGCTTTTACTTTGGCTCTTACTTCACTTGTCAGCCATGGTAGTGTCCTTCTTCCATTCAAAAATTTCCTATTTGGAATATATCTGTCTTGCACTTCCCCTAATTTTTACAGAAACTCCAGCCATTGCTGCTCTGCTGTCCTTCCTGCTGGTGTCCCTTTCCCGTCAACTTTGGCCAGTTCTCCTCTCGTGCCGTTGTAATTTCCTTTATTCCACTGAAATACCAACACATTGGAATTTAGTTTCTCCTTCTCTAATTTCAAAGTGAACTTGATCATATTATGATCAACGTTCCCTAAGGGTTCCTTAACCTTGAACTCTCTATCACCACTGGATCATTGGACAACACTCAAGGCAGCTCAGCCGATCTCTTTGTGGGCTCAGAAACAAGCTGTTATAAAAAGCCATTGCTCAGACATTCAACAAATTCTCTCTCGAGGTCCAGTAGTGGCCTAGTTTTCCCAACACTCTTTAATGTTAAAATCCCCAACGACTATCATGACATTGCCCTCTGACATGCCTTTTCTATCTCCTGCTGTAATTTATAATCCACAACCCAGCTGCTGTTTGGAGGCCTATATACAACTGCCAGTAGGGTCATTTTACCCTTGCCATTTCTTAAATCAACCCATACGGACTCTACACCTTCTGATCCTATGTCATTCCCTTTCTAATGATTTAATATTATTTCTTACATACAGATGGTTGAGTAAGTTTGGTACGGGCCCCCAAATCCTACAAACTATCTACAGGGACACAATTGAGAGCATCCTGACTGGCTGCATCACTGCCTGGTATGGGAACTGTACTTCCCTCAATCGCAGGATTCTGCAGAGAGTGGTGCGGACAGCCCAGCTCATCTGTAGTTGTGAACTTCAGGACATTTACAAAGACAGGTGTGAGAAAAGAGCCCAAAGGATCATTGGGGTCCCCAATCACCCCAACCACTATCTATTCCAGCTGTCACTATCCTGGAAATAGTACTGCAGCATAAAACCCAGGACCAGCAGGCTCCAGGACAGTTTCTTCCACCAGGTCATCAGACTGATTAATTCACACTGATTTGTTACGTGGACTGTTCTATTTATTATAAATTTACTAAGATTGCACATTTAGATGGAGACGTAACGTAAAGATTTTTACTCCTCATCTATGTGAAGGATGTAAGAAATAAAGTCAATTCAATTCATTTCAATATTTGTCATCTGCCTGAGCTGAGTGGTGCCACAACAACAACCTGTTACTCAATGTCAGCAAGATTATTGACTACACTGGGAGGAAACTAGAGGACCGTGAGCCAGTTGTCATTGGAATGACATTGCAGCAAAGCAACATCCATCATCAGAGATCCCCATCACCCCACGGATGCACTCTTTTCATGGTTACCATCAGGAAGGTACAAAACTCACACTACCAAGTTCAGGAACGGTTATTACTCTCAAGCAAAAGGCTCTTGAACCAGAGGAGATAACTTTACTCAACTTTCTATCTTTCAAACCTCACTTGCTCCATCATTGAAATGTGGATCTCACATGACTTGTACATACTGGCTGAGTAGTGTAAAAAGCACAACAGCTCTGCTTTCACCTCAGACGGTTGAAGAAGTTTGATATGGGTCTCCAAATCCTAAGAACTTTCTAGAGGGGCACAATTGAGAGCATTTTGACTGGCTGCATCACTGCCTGGTATGGGAACTGTACTTCCCTCAATCACAGGACTCTGCAGAGAGTGGTGCGGACAGCCCAGTGCATCTATAGATGTGAACTTCCCACTATTCAAGTCAACTCGCATTTCAACCATGACTGCTGGTGAAGTACACAGTAAAAACGAAACAACGTTCCTCCAGGACCATGGTGCTACATGAAACAACACTAAACTACATTAGACTTCAGACCTACACAGTAAAAAAGTGCACAGAACAGTGCAAGACAGTACAACAATTAATAGACAAGACAATAGACACTGTAAAGGGCAAATTACAGTATAATAAATGTAAATGTAAATGCAAATGTAAATGTAATCAATGTTTTAGCAGGAATTGAGAAGGAAATGAGCAAAAATTGCAAAGGGACATTTACAAAGACAGGTGTATAAAAGGGGCCAAAAGGATCATTGGGGACCCGAGTCTCCCCAACCACAAACTGTTCCAGTTGCAACCACTGGGAAACAGTATTGCAGCTTAAAAACAAGGACCAACAGGCTCCGGGACAGTTTCTACCACCGAGCCATCAGACTGCTTAATTCATGCTGATATAATTATATTTCTATGCTATATTGACTGTCCTACTGTACATACTATTTATTATAAATTACTATGAATTGCACTTTTCAGTTAGATGGAGACGTACATGATTTTACTCATGTATGTGAAGGATATAAGTAATAAAGTCAATTCAAATGTTCCCAAAACTTAAGAATACACTTGCAAAGACTCTTCATCTCATGCTCTTGATATTTATTGCTTTTTTTTTCTTTCTTTTCATATTTGAATAGCTAGTTGTCTTTTGCACGCTGGTTGAACATCCAAGTTCGTGTGGTCTTTCATTGATTCTATTATAGTTAATCTTCTTCTGTTATGGATTTACTGAGTATGTCTGCAGGACAATAAATCTCAGTGTTGTATTTATGCACTTTGATAATAAACTTACTTTGAAGTTTTGTACGTTGAAACATACTGTGAAATGCATTGATTGTATCAAGATTAACACAGTCTGAGGATCTGCTAGGGGTAGCCCACAAGTGTCACCACACAACATAGCATGCCCACAACTTACTAACCCTAGCTTGTATGACTTTGGAATGTGGGAGGAAACTGCCGCAGCTGGAAGAACCTCATGAGGTCACAGAAAGAACAAACAAAGCCCTTAAAGACAGCTTCAGGAATTGAACTCCAATCTTACTGCTAAAGTTTTGCTAAATGCTAAGCGACCATACTGAAACTTGCTGTGCTCTGCAACGTAGCCACTGTTCTTTCACATGGGTACATGCAGATCTTATTATTTTTAACTGCATCATCATTACTGACATTATCAGATCTTAGTTTCCTGTTTAAGAAGCGTCTGCTCTATCTTTAGTGCAGGCCAGACTAAAGTCACGAAAGACATTATCAATAAACAGAAAAGAAAAATTCTAAAATATAAATAACTCTTTTTTGCTAATAATACATTAAAGTCTGAGAAAACACAAAGTGTTTTCATTCCTACAGATATATGGTATAGAGCATTTTGACAAGTTACTTCATCCTCAAGTATGGAGACTCCAATGCAGAGGATCACAAGAGGCTGCAGTGTGGTAGACTCAGCCAGTTCCATCGTAGGCACAACACTCCCTACCATCAAGGACACCTGCAAGTGGAGCTTTAAGAAGGCAACATCCATCATTAAGGACCCTCCCCATGTAGGGCATACCCTTGTCTCATTGCTATTATCAAGGAAGTAGTACAGGAGCTTTAAGGTGCACACTCAACATTTTAGGAAAAGCTTCTTCCTCTCTGCCACCAGATTTATGAATGGTCCATTAACTCATGATCAAAATTAGAACCACTCTTAATATTGCTGGCCTATGTCGTGAAATTTGTTGTTTTTCAGCAGTACAACAAGGGTGACGGAGTGGAGATACATCTCTACCAAAGGAGGTGTAAGGCAATCTTTCCCTCCACTAGCCTGCAGATCACTCTTTCTGTAAGGTGTAGCACCTGGTTAACACTGCCCCCCCCCCCACCCCCACCCCCAATCAGGGTTTTGTGAAGCCAGGGAGCAGGTGGTGGATGGTCATATCACAAGTCCTGGTGATGCGACCACTGACGCCAGGCAGATCATCTCTGAAGAGTATTGATAATGGCAGGGGTCACTCATCATGTAAAGGAAAAGGTAATGGCAAACCACTTCTATAGAAAACTTTGCCAAGAACAATAATGGTTATGGAAAGACCGTGATTGCCTACTGGAAATAATGAACGAACAAGTACATCGTAATACATAATTAAAAAACTATAAATTCAATAAGGAATATATGGAAAACTTTAAATGAGTAGTGCAAACCGGGGCAGAAAAAGTAAGAGTGTTCATGGATTCATTGCTGATTCAGAAATCTGAATACGGAGGGAAAGAAGCTGTTTCTAAAGTGTTCCTGTTTTCATTTTTCTTCTTTTGCATGATTTATTTTTTTAATGCAACTTAATAGCATTTTTATGCCTTGTACTGTAACGGTGCCACAAAATGATAAATCCCATGACTTATGTCAGTGATAATAAACCTGATTCTATTTAATTCCTTGCTCTAGACGAAGGAATCACTTCCAGCAAAGTATTTAGATAATTCAAGATGGAAGAAGCACTTTGGCAATACTGTAAATGCACATAAGGACAATGAATGACCAAAATTCCACGCCAGTGATACAAACTATTGGAAGAAAGGGCTATGACCTAATAAGCCTGAAGATGGTGTCCCTCAAACTTGCTTAATTGAAATAATGTGAACAGAAAAAGACAGGGGTCAGAGTGAATGTAGGACAGAAAAGTGGACTTGTGGACATGCTCCACAGTCACCCACTGAAGGCATTGATCAGAATGCACTTGGACTATTGTGAGCAGTTTTGGGGTCCCTTGTATAAGAAAGGATAAAGGATGTCCTGGGGTTGGAGAGGGTCCAGAAGAAGTTCACGAGAATGAACCCAGGAATGAAAGAATTAATGTATGAGGAGTGGTTGATGATGCTGGGCCTATAGTCAGTGGAGTTTAGAAGAATGAGTGGGGGATCTCATCAATCTGTTGAATACTGAAAGTTATAGATCAAAAGGACATGCAGAGGATGTTTCCAATTGTAGGGGAGTCTAGGACAAATGGGCACAGCCTCAAAATAGTAGACATCCCTTTAAAACTAAGATGAGGAGTAATTTCTTTAGCCAGAGGGTGGTAAATCTGTGGAATTGATTGCAACAGATGGCTGTGGAGGCCAAATCATTGGGTATACAGCATATTAAACAAAGGTTGATAGGCTCTTGATTAGTAAGGGCATCAAAGATTATAGTGACAATGGGAATGAGGGGGATATTAAATCAGCCATGATGGAATGTTGGAGCCAACACGATGTGTCAAAAGCACTAATTCTGCTCCTAGATCTTCTGGTCTCGAGTTTGGTTTGTTCAATGTAGAGATCATTACATGAGTTGCAAATACAGAACAATGAATTGATGTTTAACCTGGGGGGACTGTTTAGATGGGGATGGAGGACTGAATGAGGAAGTATTATATCACACAAGATTACATAGGAAAGTTGTGTGAAAGAGAGTCTAGGTGTTGGTAGAGATGGAGTGAATGGTCCCTCTGAAATCCTGAAAAGGGAGGGAAGATGATGTGACCAGTGGTGACAGGGTCACGTGAAAGGTCAGGGAGAGCTCAAGACGTGCTCTGCATGGCACTGGAGAAATGAAGACAGTACAGGAAATGAAACAAATAAGTATATAAAATGAACTTTTTTTTATTCTGAAAACTTCTCATCTGCACCAAGTTATCTGTTTATTCCAACTCTACTGAAGCTCTCTTAAATCATTGATTTAAGGTTGGAGTGGTTTAAACATGTAAAATATATAATGAAATGTGTTGTTTGTATCAGTAGATATGCTGATGTCAGGTACTTAAAATAACTATTTCCTCTTTCACTGTGCTGTATTCACTTAATAGCTCTGGCAGTAAGAGATGCAATCTGCTTTGAAGCATAGGGCACTGGAGTAGCCTAGTGGTTCACGTAACACTTTACTACACCAGAAATCACTGAACGGGTTTCAATTCCCACTGCTGTCTGTAAGGAAGAGGTACATTCTCCATGTGATTATGTGGGTTTCCTCCCACATTTCAAAGACATACAGGTTTGGGTTAGTGAGATGTGGGCATAGTATGTTGGCATGGAAAGTATGTCATCACTTGTGGACTGCCTCTGGTACATCCTCTGATGCAAAAATCACCATTTCCTTATATGTTTTGATATACATGTGACAATAACATAAATCTAATTAAGGCTTCAGCAACCATCTCCTAGTTCTTTGTTCTTCAATGAGTTCCATTAAGGGTTTCTAACTCCAGATTGAACCTCTGCTATGTACAATTATGATGGCCGGATGAGCCAACTGCAGTCCTCTAGGCCAGGGGTGTTTTTTATGTCATGGACCTAAACCATTAAGCATGGGGTCTTTGGGTCCCAGATTGGGAAACCCTGCTCTAAACTTGCACATGAATGAAGCTAAGCTTTGAACTTCAAATGCCCTTTCACCAGATGATATTAGCTCAATATCCTTCCACTGTCTAAAGGTACAGTCTGCAACACCGAAACTTCACAATGCATCAGGGTAACTTCCTCACACAAAGGGTTGTGCATATTTGGAATGTGCTGCCAGAAATAGAGTTTGAGTCAGGCACATTAGCCCTATTTAGGAAAATCTAGCACATAACGGTGGAGAGCACTATAACTGGTTGCATTACAATGTAGCAGGAAAGTGCCAATGCACAGGATCGTAAAAAGCTGTAGAGGGTTGTAGTCTCAGCCTACTCCATCATGGACACAACCGTCCTTATCAGATGTTATCTTCAAAAGGCAATGTCACAAGAAGGGGGTGACTCAAGGAGGGCATCCATCACGAAATACCTTTACTATCTATGACAAGCCCTCTTCTCAACTACCATCAGGAAGGATACAGAATCCAGAAGTCCCACACCACCAGTTTCAAGGATAGTTACTTCTTTTCAACCATTTTGTTCTTGAACCAACTGACAAAACCCTAATCACTGTAGATTAGCAACACTACATCCACTTTGCACAAAGATGATGTATTTTTTGTTCTAATGGTGTTTTAAACAGTGTTTAATCTATGCTTTCTTATGAAAGCTCCTTATATGTTGCTATATGCCTGTGATGCTGCTGCAAGTAAATTTTTCATTGCAGATGTGTACATGAACACATCGTAAAACTCAATTTGACTGTGTCTAAAATAAAGGATGGCAAGAGGGTGAAACATATCTTGAAATTTAAAGAACAAGCTTGTTTCATACACATTTTTCCATTGGGAAGATTTACATTAACTCAGCCGGCTCCATCATGGGCACAAGCCTCCCTGGCATCGAGGACACCTTCAAAAGCTGATGCCACAAAAAGGTGGCATCCACCATTAAGGACCCCCATCACGCAGGATATGCCCTCTTCTATTTGCTACCATCAAGCAGGTGGTGCAGCAGCCTGACAACAGACACTCATCCTTCCAGGAAAAAGCTTCTTCCCCCACCATCAGATTTCTGTATCAGCAATTAACCCATAAGCACTACCTCACTTTTTTTCCTTATTTTTTGCTCTTCTTGAACTGCCTAATTAAAAGTTTTATATGTAGTTCCTATTGAAATTTATGTTTTATTATTATGTATTGATTGCACTGTACCACTACCACAAAAGAACAAATTTCTTGATATATGCCAATGATGTTAAACCTGATCCTAATGATCAATTGATTTTGGAAAAGAGGAATTTCAATACAAAGTAATACAAAGTTACACTGAGCAATCCATGCCAACATCATCTGCCTGACTTTACCATCAAACTACCTTTACAGGGTTGCAGATCTGTTGAAGCGTGGTTAGACCGCAGACCACACTTAAGAGCATTGTCTTCATTTCTAGTTGTCTCCTTATAGGAAGGATGCGGAAGCTTTCGAAAGGGTGCAGGGGAGATTAACCAGGGTGATGTCTAATCAGAGAACAATTCATATGAAGGGATGTTGAGCTAGCTAGGGCTTTTCTCTTCAGAGCGAAGGAGGATGAGAGATGACTTGATAGAGGAGTACAAGGCATAAACTGAGTGAACAGCGAGCATCTTTATCCCTAGGTTGAAATAACTGATACAAAGCTCCATAATTTTAAGGTGTTGAGGGGAAAGTACAGAATGGTGTCGGAGGTAGTCTTTTTTTTAAACACAGTGTGCAAAGGATATTTGGAATATCCTGCCAGGGGTGGTGGTAGATACAGATACACAAGGGACATTTAAGAGACTCTTAAATAAGCTCATCATCATCATCATCATGTGGCATGTCATGTGATGTTGGCGATCATGGACTTCCATCTGTCTCTTGACCCTTTTCATGCTGTTGTTCTAATACTTTTCTCCATCCATGACCATGATTGTTCAAGGCAAGTTTTTCTACAGAAATGGCTTGCCAGTGCCACCTTCTGGGCAATGTCTTTACAAGATGGTTGACCCCCAACCATTACCAATACTCTTCAGAGACTGTCTGCCTGGCGTCAGTGGTCACATAACCAGGACTTGTGATGTGCACCATCTGCTCCTGTGGCTTCACATGACCTTGACCTGGGTGGCTAAGTAGGTGCTACACCTTGCCCAAGGGTGATCTGCAGGCTAGCGGAGGGAATGAGCACCTTACACCTCCTTTGGTAGAGATGATTCTCCACCTAGACCAAAAATAGGCTCAAGGGTGTCAATAAAGTGGAGGAGAGGCCTACAGAATATGGGAGGAAAGGGTAGATTGATATATTTATAGAGAAGTACAGCACAGAAACTAGACCTTCACCCCATCTAGTCCATGCCAAAACCATTTAAAATACCTACTCCCATTGACCTGCACTGTGACCATAGCCCTCCATACCCCTACCATCCATGCACCTATCCAAACTTCTCTTAAACATGGAAATCGAGCTTGCATGCATCACTCGTGCTGGCAGCTCATTTCACAGTCTCATATCCCTCTGTGTGATGAAGTTTCCCCTCATGCTCCCCTTGAACTTTTCACCTTTCAACCTTAATCCATGGTCTCTGGTTGTGTTCCAGTCAACCTCTTAGTGTAGGTTAAAGGGTCGGTACAACATTATGGCTGAAGAACCTGTGCAAAACCATAGCATTGTATGCTCCATATACTTTAATACTTCTATATTCAACACAGATTTACTGTACTCTTATCACTTTCCTGTGTGGAACACTGCAGTTCCTGAAAGATCTGCTGTTTTCCCTGAGCATGTAACATAGCAGACGTGTAATAGTGTATACGGATCAAAGAATATCAGAAGAACCCTTTCAGCCCATCAAATCTGTTGCAGATCTGAATGAACTTTACAATTAGATTGATGCTCTGCCTTTTCCAAAGCACATGGAGAATTTTCCTTTTTAAGTATATTTTTAGTTCCTTCTGGAAGTTAATCTTTCCATTGTAGGCAATATATTACAAATCACTGAATAAAAATTCCTCATTCTTTCCCTGATTTTTTTTTTCTTCATATCCGTACATCTGTTTCTGGCTACAGTATTTGCTGTTCGTGGAAAACATTTCTCTCTATCGAAGCCTCTCAAGACTGAGAATAATTAATGATTTTTTTTCTTAACCTTTAGTTACAAAAACAATTCCCACAATATAAATGGATTATAAACATTGCTACAAAGTCCCTACTGGCCTCCTATTTCGATGGTGCTCTGTGGTAATTACCCAAAAGAAAAGGGGGAACGGCCCAAGATGCGAGCTGTGTTAAATGAGATTGTTGCACTTGCCATGTGGGAGGGGGTGAGGCTGTGTTTTTATTTCAGACTGCATTCATGGAACAGACGTGCAAGCAACACTCAAGTGGGACCACAGGGACTAATGGCTTCCAAATGAAAAAAAGCAGCGTTCCAATATTTTTATTTGTTTTTTTATGGTTTGATGCCTAGCGGATGGGCACCATGGGGTTTTTTTAAAAACCAAAATATTTGAGGGTTATATTGAAGGCCTCTTTCAGATTGAGTCTGGTGGGGAGGAGGAAGAAAATGTGGCCCAACAGCATCTTTACATTCCAATCACAAATGAAAATTAAAGCGTTAAGGGTAACTAAGATTAAAAGTTACAGTAACGTGCCCAAAATGCTAGAGGAACTCAGCAGCGACAGAGGGGAGTAAACAGTCAATATTTTGGGCCGAGACCCTACAGCAGGACAGAAAGGAAGGGAACAGAAGCCAGAATAAAAAGATGGGGGGGTGAAGGGCAAGGAATACGAGCAGGCAGGTGATAGGTGAGACCAGGTGAGGGGGAGATCTAGGAGGTGATAGGTGGAAGAGGCGAAGGGCTGAAGAAGGAATCCGACAGAAGGGAAGAAGGAAATGGACCAGTGGATATTCCTAACTAGGCTCATACAGCTTCCCCTCCTCACCTTATTGTTCTGCCTTCTTCCCACTTCCTTTCCAATCCTGAAGCACCTACTGTTTATTTCCCTCCATAGATGCTTCAAGAACTGCAAATTTATTGTATATGGGTGGAATAATAAATAGATAAAACAAAACAACTGTATGCTTGATGGAAGTGTACTGCAGGGCAAACAACCAAAAGAGAAAGAAAAGCAAATACTTAAGATGTAGATATGAAGTTAGATATGGCCCTTGTGGCTAAAGGGATCAGGGGGTATGGAGAGAAAGCAGGTACAGGGTTCTGAGTTGGATGATCAGCCATGATCATACTGAATGGCGGTGCAGGCTCGAAGGGCCGAATGGCCTACTCCTGCACCTATTTTCTATGTAATTTTGGGAGATTTTATTATCTGAATTTTATCTGTAAAGCAGTCAGAGTAAAAGGTATAGAGGGCACAAGGCTCCTTGACAATAGTTAGGAGGTGAGGGCAACATAATGTGCTGGAGGAACTCAGCAGGTTGAGAAGCATCTGTGTGTGAGGGGTGGGTGAGCATTATGGTGATGCTGGGATGCCTGCACACCAGCCACCTTTGGCCAAGACCATCAATTGTGAAATGCATTCAGCCTACAGCTCCATACTGGAATTACCACAGAACCCTGTCATGAGTCCAGGAGTAAAGTGGAAGGCAAACATGAAGACAATGGACTTCAGTGTATCTGTCCTCCACGCTGCAAAACATGGAGCCATAAGTCAAAGTCACCTGCTGAACAATGGACGACAGACAGATGACAATAGCTGCCTATGATACAGCTCAATCAGACCCACAACTGAAGTGTTCTGATTCATTATCCAAACAGTCCTCAAACACTTCCCTCCTCCTGTCATTATTCATGACAGCACTAGTAGGACTATACTGTTGTATACTTAACTACATGTTGTATATGCACCTTACTATACATCTACAGAATTCTTTGTTATCTGTTAATATTATCTTATGTGATATAAGTACTGTTTACAATCTTGGTCCTGAACATTATTTCATTTAGCAGTGTACATACATAAGGTTGAAAGACAATAACTTGAACTTTAAGTTACTTTTGTACAAGTTTTACCTCACAGGTATTTTCTAATACCCTACTTATAGTTACTTGGAGTTGATAAAAAAAGAATGCTTGTTTTCTGCAGTGTACCTTTGTACATGATTTATTTTTTGGAATGGGTTCTGATCTCTTGCGTTCAGATCTCTTGGGTTCAAGCTGTAATTAATAAATATCTGAGCTAGCAAATGATGTATTCTGAACTCTACCTTAAACATCTGCCATAGTTTGGTTTTACTTTCAAATCTGTAGCACAGCTGTTCCATTTTTACTCTTGCTCTTCAGTTTGCCCGAGTCCTTGCAACTGCCTGGTGATTGGAGCTTTTGCAGGGCCTCCGCATAAAGCAAGCCTGCCTCCAAGTTGCAACACAAAATACTGGAGGAACTCAGCTAGCCTGCCAGCATTGATGGAGAGGAATAAACAGTCGATGTTTCAGGCGAACACCCTTCATCAGAACTAGAAAGGAAGAGGGGAAGAAGCCAGAATAAGAAGGTGCAGTCCTGATGAAGGGTCTCAGCCCAAAACACATCAACTATTTATTCCTCTCCATAGAGTGTGAGAGAGTGTGAGAAAGTGTGCGTGTTACAGAGTGTGCACAATCTTTTGCCTCAAAATTGGGAACCCTCAGGTTTAAGATGCAAACCAAAAGCATGAACAAGAAGTCTAGATTGATTAGAGTAAAGGTGTAGCCCATGTTGAGTAACAAGCCTTCAGGTTATTTTTCAGGTGTTAAAATGTGCAAGTAATTTTTCAAGAGCCCAGTCCTAAATAGCCATAAGATTTAATTATTCATCTGTTTTCCATCTCAACTCGTGAGGTAATGTTAAAGCTCTATAAAACCCTGGTTAGACCATACTTGGTACACTGGGTGTTCAGTTCTGGTCAACTCATCATAGGAAGACTGTGCAACATTTAGAGAGGGTGTAGAGGAGATTTTTCCTGGATTACACCACCCCTCACTATTACCTCCATCATTGCACTGGACCATAAAAACTTCAAACCACATTTTATAATGCAACTGTAAATACATTTCTGTGTTTGTATATTTCCCACATTTATTCCTTACCTGTATTTCTCCCTTTATTTTTATATAGTTCTTTATTTCTTATAATTGTCGAATTTTTCGTGCCAACAAAACAGCAGATTCCTAGCACATAATAAATATACACCCTATCCTCATTATATACGTCTTCAGACAATGCCAATTCATGGTTATGAGAGGAACCTATTTCTACCTATGTCTCCTTATATGCATCCAAAACTCAGTTATGCGAGGAGAACTGCTTTCCTGCCAACACAAGTCACGTGCGCATGCCTCACAGTCTCACTGTTGGGGTGAGAAGCATCGCTTTCCCGCTAATACAAAGTCAGGTGCGCGGATCTCATAATCTCACTCCCGCCAGTCTCGCATTGGTTTTGGCAAGGTGTGGATGTGCGATCTTGTGCTCTTAAACTTTTGTTGGTTTTACCTACAGTGCAGTGATTTTGTGCTTGAAATTATTTAACTATGCCTCCCAAGCATCCAATGTCACGTCCTGGGCCATCAGCCGAGCGACAGAGAACCGCTTTAACACTTGAAAAAAAGTTGGAAATTATAAACAGTGTGGTATCAGCTGAAGGTAACACAGCTCTGGGACGCTATTGCCAGGAACAGAATCTTGCCTTTAAAGTTCTTTTGTTGCTTCACAATGTGCCAGTTCATCCTAAACATTTGGACAGCACTCATCCTAACATAACAGTGTGTTTCCTGCCGCCTAACACAACATTGCTGATTCAACCACTCGACCAAGGTGCGATCCACATTCAAGGTGTATTTTTTTTTTACGGCGAACTCTCAGATGTTGCAAACAACAGACAATTTTGAAAATCCCAGGAATTTACCAATGGTGAGGGAATGGTGGAAGTCGGAACACTTGGCACAAACTGCAATGGACATGGACCCAAGTTTAGAACAGAGTCAGCATTTCAGTCATTCCCTGCCGTCAACCCTTCTTTCCTACAAGCAAATTTATGCTGAAAAACAAAATGCTGCCAAGCAAACAACCCTCACCACTTTCTTCAAACCAGTGTCATCTCCTGCTGCCAGCAGTTCTAAGAGTTCTGTGAGTCTTCCTTCACCCCTTGCTGTGCTTGATATGATCCCGGCACCACAACCATCCATCTTATCCATGTAAAGCTGTCTGACACCACAACAACCACTCATCTCCCAGAGCTAACACACCTGCCACGGTTGGTGAGTATTGTACTAGTATGTTAACTTTCTATGATTTATTACATTGAATATTACCTTAAATTGATGAAATATATTACAAACGTTGCCTTGTAGTACTGCTTTTGTGTCATATTGGTATGAAAAATGTGAATTAATTACAGATAAAACATATCTAGGAAGCCCTCTGGAACGTATCTCTAATTTCTCTATTTAAGTAATTATTCATGTTTTGCGTGAACTACGAGGCACATATCCTCCGCATATAACGAGGATAGGATACAGCAAATAAAGGTCACCCTTGATCCTGCTGAGGATAGGCTGAGCAAAATACAGCTTTTCTCTTTGGATAAAAGGAGGATGAGAGGCGAATTGAAAGACATGTATAAAATGAAACTGTTCTTGATCCTGGTGGACATACAGTGACAATTTCCCATGTCAGAAATGGTTAATATCAAGGGGTATAATTTTAAGGTAATTGGAGAAAAGTATAGGGGGATGTCAGAGGCAAGTTTTTATTTTACACAGTGGTAGATGTGTAGTACACCCTGCCAGGGGTGGTAGTTGAGGCAGAAACATTAGGGATATTAAAAAGACTCTTAAATAGGCGCATGGTTGACAGAAAAACGTAGGACAATGTGGGAAGGAAGCCAGGCAGTAATTTTAAGGTGAGCAGAGTATATCTGAAGGAGCTGCACAGCGCTGTTCTGATCTATGCTAACATGATGCTAAATCCAATACTATCTCAATATTTAAGTAAGGGTAAACACAAAGGAAAATGCCTGACCTTGGGCAATATTCGCTGCTCAGGGAGTACTGGACTTTCCAACATCCTATCTGCTCGACAGGAAAAGGAGGACATAAAAAATCTGTATTATTTCAAAACATAATGGAACTCTTAATAGCGTCTTCAGGTAGAAGGTACAAGAGCGACAGAACTTGCACCACCAGGATCAAGAACAGTTTCTACCCCTCAACCATCAGGCTCTTGAAGAAAAGGAGATAACTACACTGACAGACAGACATACTTTATTGATCCCGAGGGAAATTGGGTTTCGTTACAGTCACACCAACCAAGAATAGTGTAGAAATATAGCAATATAAAACCATAAATAATTAAATAATAAGAAGTCAATTATGCCAAGTGGAAATAAGTCCAGGACCAGCCTATTGGCTCAGGGTTTCTGACACTCCGAGGGAGGAGTTGTAAAGCTTGATGGCCACAGGCTTGCACCATCATTGAAATAATCCTTCAACCAATGATCTCACTTTAAGGACTCATCTCATTATCTCATGCTCTCATGTTGCTATTTAGTTATATTTGCATTTGCCCTGTTTGTTGTCTTCTGCACTCTAGATGATCTTTCATTGATCCCATTGAAATTACCATTCATTACTATTCGAAAAATGTATTAAATATGTCCACAAGAAAATGAATCTCAGGGTAGTATTTGGTGATACATATGTACTTTGATAACAAATTCCCTTTGAGCTTTAAATATTTATCTCCCAACCATTAGCATCAAGCAGATTACCCGTTAGTGACATTATCACTGTTTGTTGGTATAAATTGCCTAACCATTTCCTCCTTAACAACATCCCATGCACCATCAACTTGCAGGCCATGCCACTCAGGGACAAGACTAACATTATTTTTTGAACTGTATGTGCTGTGTGCACGGTGGCTTGCCCCCAGAGGAACGATGTTTCATTTAGAAATGATGTTTTGAATTGTCATTCAACCATACATACATCTGTATATGGTTGAATGAGAATTAAACTTCAACTTAACAATAGCCATATTTCAAAAGATTTACAGCATATCTGAACACATAGAAGTAGGAAATTATAAGTTGTTCTTTTGAAAAATATAGTAAGCCTCAAAATTAACCTTACTTCCCAATGTTACACACTTTCCAGGAAAGTTTACTCTTAGAACTGAAACTGATGCTTGCATAAGGTCTTCTTAAATACCACCACATGGTCCCTTGATGTTATCATCACAAATTGAAATGTAAATTTCACACCTTCCACAGAACTACTGTGTCACTGCACTTAGTCACTGAGCCAACCGCACCCATTTGAATTCAACATGCCTCTGGCGCACACCCCAAAACCATTAAACAAGCAATCATCATACTTTGAGGAAGCTCCACTACAAAAACAATGCAGGGTTCTGAAAGAGGTAGCCAAAGAGATTGTGGAGGCATCAGAAACATAGAAAAACTACAGCACATTACAGGCTCTTCAGCCCACAATACTATGCCAAACATGTATTTACCTTAGAAATTACCTGAGGTTACCCATAGCCCTTTATTTTTTTAAGCTCCATGTACCTATCCAGGAGTCTCTTAAAAGACCCTATCACATCTGCCTCCACCACCATTGCGGGCAGCCCATTCCACACATTCACCACTCTCTGTGTAAAAATCTTACCCCTGACATCTCCTCTGTTCCTTCTTCCAAGCACCTTAAAACTGTGCCCTCTTGTGATAGCTATTTCAGCCCTGGGGAAAAGCCTCTGACGATTCACATGATCAATGCCTCTCATCATCTTACACACCTCTATCAGGTCACCTCCCATCTTCCGTCACTCCAAGGAGGAAAGGTCAAGTTCACTCAACCTATTCTCGTAAGGCATGCTCTTCAATCCAGGCAACATCCTTGTAAATCTCCTCTGCAAGATCAGCAGTGATCTTTCAAGAATCACTAGATTCTGGAATGATTATGGAGGACTTGAAAACATCACTCCACTCTCTAAGAGGGGAGGGAAGCAAAAGACAGGAAATTACAGGCCAGTTAGCATGACTCAGTGGTTGGAAAGATTTTGGAGTCCATTATTTGGATCAGATTTCAGTGTGTTTGGAAGCACATAATAAAATAGGCCAAGGTTAGCCTTAAGGAGGAAATCTTGTTTGACAAATCTGTTGCAACACTTTGAGGAAGTAACAAGCAGGATAGACAATGGAGAGTCAGCGAATGTTGCTTACTTGGATTTTCAGAAAGCCTTTGAGAAGGTGCTGCACATAAGGCAGGTAAACTTGGTAATAGCTCCCAGCGTTACAGGAAAGTTACGCATGTGGACAGAAAATTGGCGTACTCACAGAACGCAAGGAGTTTGAATAAAAAGGAACTTATCTAGTTGGCTACCAGTGATTGATTGAGTTCTGCAGGGGTCATTATTGGGTCCGGATGATAGAATTCATGGCTTTGTTGCCAAGTATGTGGAATATACAAAGATATGTGGAGGGGCAGAAGTAGTGTGAGGAAGGAGGGCGTCTGTAGAGGACTTGGACAAGTTAGGAAAATAGGCAAAGAAGTGGCATATGGAATACAGTGTAGGGAAATGTACAGTCAGGCATCTTGGTAGAAGGACTAAAGGCATGGACTATTTTCTGATCAGGGAGTGTATTCAGAAATTAGAGGTACAAAGGGACTTGAGAGTTCACCTAAAGGGTAACTTGCAGGTTGAGTTGGTGACAAATACAAATACAAAGGAAGACAAATACAATGCTCACATTCATTTCAAGAGGACTAGAATATAAAAGCAAGGATGTAATACTGAGCCTTCATAAGGGATTGGTCAGAAAACATATGAAGCAGAATAAGCATTTTTGGGTGCCATATCAAAGAAAATATATGCTGACAGTGGAGAGGATCGAGAAGGGGTTTATGAGAATGATGCTGGGAATGAAAAAGTTAATGTATGAGGATCGTTTGATGAACCTGGGTCTGTATTCATTGGAGGTCAGAGGAATGAGGGACAACCTACCGAAAACTGAAAGGCCTAAATAGGAAGAAGATGTTTCCAGCAGTGGGAGAGTCTAGGACCAGAGAAAAGGAAAAACTGGAATCTGTGGAATTAATTACAATGGATGGCTGTGGATATATTTAAAACAGAGGTACGTAAGTTCTTGATGAGTAAGGGTGTCAAAGATTACAGCAGAAGTCAGAAGAATATGGTTGAGAGGGGAAAGAATGAGCCATAATGGAATGGCTGAGCAGTTTCTGATTTGGATGTGAATGTACAAGGCTTGATCAGTAAATCTGCAGATGTCAAGAAATTAGGACAGGTTGTTGGTACTGGTGGGCGGCTATCAAAGATTATAAGGGGCTCTTGATCAGTTAGGCAATTGGGCCTAGGAGTGGCAAATGGATTTCAATACAGATAAGTGTGAGATGATGCACTTTGGAAAGTTATTTAGCTTAGATTATATTATGAATGGTAGGGAACAAAAGCACTGCAGCTAACTGATATCGCTTCAGACCACCAAATCATATAATTTCCTCACGGCCCAGTAGCACACGTTTTGCGGCCCGGTACCAGTCTGCAACCCAGTGGTTCGGGACCACTGTTTTAGCCATTCAAAATAAAGTAACCTATCAGTCATTAGCTTAGTGAATCTCTCTGCCTGCATCCAATGCTAAAATGTTCTTTACTAAATCACGAAACCAAAACAAAATAGTACTCTAGGTGTGGTTTCATGAGTACTATGTACAATTACAACATATCTTCCTATTTTTAAACTCTAACCTCCTAGTAATTTGGGTTTTCATACTCATTGATATTTACATGGTAACTTTCTGTTTCACACGTAAGAATGCCTATTTTCCTCTGTACTGCACTCATCTGAAGCTTCTTTTAGATAATAACTTGCTTCTGATTCTTCCTATCAAAATGGTATAGCCTCTCTCATTCTGACATTAAACTGTATTTGCTGGCATTCACTCAAACAACTTTTGTGTAGAATCCAAATAAGACCTTAAGACATAAGAGCAGAATAAGGCCATTCAATCATGGCTGATTTAATATCCCTCTCAACCCTATTTTCCTGCCTTCTCCCATAACCTTTGACACCCTTCTATTCAAGAACCCATCAACCTCAAGTTAACATATAAAACCTAGCTACAAAGCTATCAATTCCATCATATAAATCATTGATATAACACAAGAAGAGGGTTCAACACCAACACCTGCAGAACATCACTAGTCATCAGCAGCCCATCAGAAAAGACCTCTTTTGTTCCCATTCTTAACCTCCTGCCAGTTAGCCAATCTTCTATCCATGCTAGTACCTTTCCTGTAATACCATGGGGTCTTATCAAGTATAGCAGCCTCATGTCAAAGGCTTTCTAAATTTCAAGTAAACAACATCCACTGACAGCACTACTATTACCACTTGGACTCAGGCCTAGGGGCTGGCCTCAGGCACGATGACAGACTCTCCACTCCTCCCTCTCCCTTCATCAGTGTGTTCCTCGACCTACATTAGCTGCACTGCTATCTTCTAAGAGCATGTTGACCATAGTCTTGGCAGGGTGCCCAGGGTTCATCCTCCAGTGCTTGGGCTCCCACGTGATGACTAGGCTGGTAGGTCGCTCAGGGTGGCGTAGACAGTGCCCCGCTAGTTGTGGTCTTCTCGCCTCACTTTTAGTAGTGAGCATCGATAGGTCGTTATAAAGTTCAACGTTCGTCATGTGCAGTTGCCAACTCACATCAAAAGCCATCCGGAGCATTCGTGTATAGCAACCATCTAGTGACTTTCTCATGGTCTTGCTGAGTGCCCACGTCTCACATCCGTACGTGAGAATGGACTCTGTGACTGCTATGAAGATCCTCTTTTTGAGCCCTCTGGTCAGGTTTGTCCTCCAGATTTCCTTCATGTCGTTCATATCCCTCCATGCCAGCGCCTTCCGTATCTTTATAGCCTTCTCTAAACTCATCATTTTTGACCCAAGGTACTTGAAATCTGAGACCTTCTTAATGGTATCATTCTTTACAGTCTTCAGAGAACCTTTATTGCAGTTGAACACAATGTATTCTGTCTTTTTAACATTTAGGTGAAGTCCGACTTTATTGCACTCAATTTCCACTTTTGTCAGTAGCTGCTGGTCAAAGAGCAGGACTATGTCATCTGCAAAATCGAGATCTGTGAGCGTAACTGGTCTGACCCTTTTCGTCCTGGTTTTATGGTAAAACCAACCTTGTCATGGACTTTGGTACCTTGACATAGAGCGTAATCAAGGACGATTATAAAGATGTAGGGTGCCAGAGCGTCCCCTTGCAGCACACCAGCTGCGAGCTTGAACACTGCTGTTTCTCCGTCTGGTGATACAACTTTCACCATGGTCTCGGTACAGCTGGACTCTACTACTCTCAGTAGATGGTCTGGCACTCCGTAAACTTTCAGGATCTTCAGCATTTTACCTCGATGAATGCAACTGACAGCAACACATAAAACTCTGGAGGAACTCGGCAGGTCATCTATGGAAATGAACAATCGATGCTTTGGGCTGAGACCCTTCTTTGAGACTGAGAAGGAAGGGAGAAGATGCCAGAATAAAAAGGTTGGGGAGAGGGGGAAAAGGCTAGCTAGACAGTGATAGGTGAAGCCAGGTGGGTGTGAAAAGTCACAGGCTGGAGTTGACCATAGGACAAAGGGAAGGAGGAGGGGACCCAGAGGGAAGTGATAGGCAGGTGAGAGTAAGTAAAAGGTCAGAGTGGGAAACAGCAGAACATGGGGATTGGGATTTGTTTACGGAAAGGAGAAATTGATATTCACGCCATCAGGTTGGAAGGTACGCACATCTTGGCACAAGAGGAGGCCACCAATCAACACGTCAGAACAGGAATGGGGATCAGTTTTAAAATATTTAGACACTGGGAAGTCCTGCTTGTGCCAGACGGTGAGGAGGTGCTCAACGAAGTGGTCCCCTAATTTATGATGGGTCTCACCAATGTAGCGGAGGCCACATCAGGAGCACCAGACACAATAGACGACCCCAGTAGATTCCTGCTGAAAGCAGGTGGGTGGAAAGAGGGAGGCAAAAATATGTTTAGTAGTAGGATCACTTTAGAGATGGTGGAAGCCGCAGAGGATAATGTGTTGGAAGTGGGGGCTGATGAGGTGGTAGGTAAGGAAAAGAGGGTCTATCCTGCCTGTTATTTCTTCAAAGAATTCCAATATGTTTGTCCCCTTAAGGAAACCTTAAGCCTATTTGATTATGTGTGTCAAAGCAGACCAAACCCTCATTCCTAATAATGGACTCCAACATCTTACTGACCACTGAAGTCAGGCTGCTGGTCTATAATTTGCTTTCTTTTGCCTCCCTCCCTTCTTAAAAGAGTGGAGTGATATTTGCGATTTTCCAGTCTATTGGAACCATTCTAGAATCATTTGATTACTGAAAGATCATTATTTATGCTTAATTCTACACCCGCGTCTTCTGATCATGATACATTTGAATGATCCCTTAGTATCATAAAATGGACTCTTGACCTCAATGGGACAAAAGGCCTAATTCTGCTCCTTTATCTTATGGTCATAACAAGGGCTTCATATTTGGTGTTCGAATCCACTGGGATCCTCATGCAACTAAGTCAGTCATGGAAAATTTCAATCAATGATTCTACAATCCGTTTGGGCCCTTTGGTTTAGTCCTACTAATATTCAAGATTCAAGTTCAAGATTTAAGATTGTTTAATTTCATTTTAAGAATAAATCTAAAGGAGAATGATTAATTGTTTCTCTCGGACCAAATCAGCACAAATCAACACGGTAAGATAAAGAACACAATAATAAAAAAACCACAATAAACATTAATACAGAAGATAGCTTATATACATAGATTGATTTATGTCTATAAGTGACTCTAGGGACAGAAGTATACATACGTAAGGTGACTGACAGAAAACAACCAAGTTGTTGTGGTGGGAGGTGTGCAGGAGTGGGTTTGTGGTGGTGGTGTTAATCAACCTTACCGCTGTTTGGGGAAAGAAATTGTCCTTTTGAGTCCAGAGGTCCTGACTCAAAATAGCACTAATGCACAACACGATCAAGGGCAATATCCTCCGAGCTGTTCATGAAGCTACAACGTTCACTTCCTTTGACTTCTTTTTCTGTCAAGTGTGGTTCTGCTTCTATTGGAGCCTATGATCAACATTTTGGTGCTGTGTTTTCAGGCAGATTAAGCAATCTGCAGCTTTGCTGTCAGAGGGAGTTCAGTGAGGTTTCAAGCAAAGCGTGTTGCCTCAAGGCCAAAAAGCCTAGAGACTAGGTACACGCCCATGATCAACTCGATTTTTCACCAATCTTGCTGATTAAAATGATGAGGAAGATTGAAATCGTTGAGGTGAGAGCAGAAGACAAGCAGGAATTCTGTGCCATCTACCAACCTTTCTCTTACAGCTGCTGGAGGAAGGTATCTGCATGTGACGAACTTGCTCACTGCTCCCGAAGGAAGCTTCCAGCGTGTGAATGGTTTCACTGTCCACCTCACTTGATGCTACCAGAGGATTGTGCTGGACTCCTGGGTCTTGAGCAAGGCTTAATCATGCAGTTTATGGATTGGACTGTAGATTCTGGTTGCACTTTTTTGTTGTTGCTATTTTAGGTGATTTGGATCATTGACAACCAGCAGATAACAAATGACAGCATTAATTGAACTGAACTGAACAAAATCTGGACTTCTTCAATTTTGTGTTTTATATTGTTTTTCGCTCTTTTTTGCCATTTGTGCAATTCGGCTTTTTTTTTGCACCAGGTGGGGTTGATGTTTTTCTTTGAACAGGTTCATGATGTTTCTTTGTTTCGTGGCTGTCTATGGCTGTCAATACACTTTTCTGTATACAAATGCCCTTGAAATGTCTGGTGAAGTAAATCAGTGTCAGTGATGTGTTGAGGAATTTTGACCACCTGCTGTAGAGCCTTCCTGTCCACCACAGAGCAGCTTACACAAATACTTTGACCCTCATGATAGGTATCGTTAGAAGTTTTGCTGCTATTTGCTGCTATGTGAAGTATGAGGAGATCTGATGTCTCACCAAAGACAGTTAAAAATTTCTACAGATGAACAGTGGAAAGCATTCTGACTGGTTGCACCACAGCCCTCTTCTCATTACCTTATTACAAAGAAAGTACAGGAGCTTGAAGACCCACGCTCAGCAATTCTGGAACAGCTTTTTCCCGTCTGCCATCAGATATCTGAACAGACAGTGAATCCATGAATACTAACTCCATAGTAATTTTTTCTTGCACTATTTATTTTGTGGATTGTATGTGGTATCCAGGGCCTCGCGCTGGGGCGTTGAGGTGCGTCCCCTGGGTGGTGGATGGGGGATCCCTCATGTGAGGGGTGCAGCGGATAATATGGAAGAAGGTGCTGCAAACCAACATAGCCTAGGAGAAGGAACTCCGATTCCAAACCCGGGTAGATAGGACTCGTTAGCCTTGGATGGCAGCCAATCTAGGAGAGGGTAAACTCTGATTTCAAACCCGGGCAGGTGGAGCTCGCTAGCATGGAAATGCCATCGCCTAGGGTGGTGAAGGTGAACCCAACAGAAAACCCCTGATCCTCCAGGTTGGGGGTTGTGCAATGGGCTAACAACCCGTTCACGTAAAACAAGCAATTCTTACAGAAACTGTCAACAGATTGTCAACCACTAACCCAGATCTCGGGAAAAGCAGGGCCCCATTCAGGAGGCGGGGGAGGGCATGGTGTCTTTGGTTATGTTGGCTGTGTCATGGGTAACCCTAGTTTGGAACGAGGTCTAGAATTGAGCCTATGAACTGTGCTGCTATTAAGAGAGAGAGAGGGAGGCGTCCAGCGGGGGAGGGGGAGGGAGAGGGAGAGACTGCTCGAAAGATTGATGTTATGGTTTCTCTGCAAATTATTTGCCTTTCCCCGAGGTCACTTGCCTCCTTGTAAACTCCTGCACAAAATAGGAGGGCGGAGCAGGATGATGGACAGCTGGTGTCCAACATGTGGAGATAAAAACCAGGTCCGCTGGGACACAGACAAGCACACCACGAGACAGAGTTCGGACACTGAACGAGCTTTGTTGCCCCCACAAGAAGGTGGGATTTTGAAGGATTGACTTGGGGAATCGATCAGTGGCTTACAGTGTGAAAAGGTGTGACCGGTGGGGAATTACTTGTGTGTCCATCCTTGCCTGGGCGATAATTCCACCACTGAAGAACGGTCGTACGTGTTATGGTCATTGTCAGTGACTACAACAGGATTTCGGAAGATGACGGGAAGATCAACGTCATCAGCTCACCTCTCACCCCTCCCTCTCTCTCTCTCTCTCTCTCTCCCTCCCTCCCCCCAATATTACTCAACCAACTACCTCAAACTGAATTGAACTCTCTTCATCATCGTAATACTGTACCCATTTACCCCTAGGTTTGGAAGAGCCTAGTTTTGTTCCTATTTCCACACACAGCCACACATATTTTATATATGTATCATTGCTAACATTTAATATATTTGCATTTATATTACTGTATTGCTTAGTTACTAATAAACACTATTAGTTTATAGCAATACCAGACTCCAGTGCATTCTCCATTTCTGCTGGTTCTTTAACCCGGTCACGGTACGTGACAGCTGCTTTACTGAGGCACTTGAAAAAGATGTCATGGTCATCCACTGCAAGCAAGGAAGACCCCAGTTTGTGGCAAGCACTTGTACCACTGGACACGGACTTCTGAGGTCAAGAGAGTGGAACTGCTCCAGTGCAATGGCTTGTCCACTTAAACAACTCTCCCACACAGGTTTCCTGCCATCAATGAACAGGACTGACAACCATCACTTATTTTATAATTTACAATAAAATTATGTCCTGAACTGTATTGCTACCACAAACAAATTTCATGTTATAATAAAGCTGTTTCTTATTCTACTTGAAATTAGCACATCAAATACACTTGGGATGTTTGAAGTGTCCACCACAATAATGACTGTCAGAAAGTATTGGTTTAAATTATGTAATTTTTTTCCATCTTATTACAAGTTCCTTAATATTCATCCCAAGTACCCTCTTTCTTTTTCTAAATCCATAAAAACTTTTGCTGTTTCCATTTATTTTCCTTGTCAGCTTGCTCTTATAATTAAATGTCACCCACTTTAATAGCATTCTTGTCTCTCACTGCCAGTTCCTGAAAAATTCCCGGTCATCTGGTCAACCACTAACTTTTGCCAAATTATATGTTTTAGATATATTATATTGCCTGATTTATTATATTTGTTAGCCATAGATGGTTCATCTTTCTCACTGAGTGCCTCTTCCTAAACTGGAATCAAGTGGTGCAGAGCATTCTTAAATAAGCTGCTTAGTGTGGAGTAGGGTTAGTAAACTGTGGACATACTAATTTGGCACTTGAAGCCTTACGATACTGGCTGCCCCCATCATATCTTCAGACTTTGAATTTCATTGTATGTTTTGATGTTTTAATATACATTAAATAAAGCTAATAAAGCAAATAAAGCAAATAAAGCTAATCTTTCTTTTACATATTTTATATGTATTCATCTACTGACTTTCCATTTAACCTGTTTAACCAGTCCATTCTTGACAGCTCTTCCTTCATACCTTTGCAATCACCTTTAGTTTAGGTCCATAGCATTTGTCCTCAAGCTGTATGTGGAACTCTATCCTGTTGCACTCATACTCATCAGAGGATACAGAGGTGAGCATGAAGAAGGGAGAGAGGTAGTCAGAGAAGGAGGGAGAAAAAGAGGCAGAGAGAGAAACTTTAGCTCTATTTCTCACATGTACATCAAAAACAGTGAAATGCACTACTTGTGTCAAATCAAATCCGTGAGGATGTGCAAGTGTCACCTTGCTTCTGGCACCAACAAAGCATGCCCACAACTCACCCATGCTAATGGTACATCTTTGGAATGCAGGAAGAAACCAGAGCACCCAGAGGAAACCCACATGATCACGAGGAGAAGGTACAAACTCCTTGCAGACAGTGGCGGGAATTGAACTCTGACCTTACAGCTAGCGTAAAGCATTGTACTAGTCACTCCACTGCAACAACTAAATTCTCCCCTGAAGACTCCAATCTGTTCTCCAGCCCAGAGGAAGTGTCCTTAACTCAGGCACTAGGCAGCAATTCTGCCTCAAGAACTCCTTTTGCTGCAGAGAATGATGTCTGTTCTCTTAACCACATTATTCCTTACTACAATCATCCTTTTCCGTCTCCCTTCAAGTAATACAGCTCATGCTTTACCAATACTGAGTGCCAATTTAAACACAAGGCAACCTAAGCCACATCTATCATCTTCTTCTTCTTTTTTATGGATTATAACTGAACAACTTAAAAGCTTCCAAATCATTTTGCCACATTTCAGACATATACTCTTACAGTATTCAGAGCAGTAACAGTACTTAAAGGCTTGTTCACCACCGGCAGGCAAACTAAATACCCTCTTGTTTAGAAACATTACCAAAAAACAACTCTACCTTCAATACAACTTGTACATCTCGAATTACACAAGATAGATTTAACAAGAATGGTATATCCAGTGTCTGTGTAATTGTAATTTCAAGGGAAGGTAAAGCATAACTTTCAAATTCTCAGTCTTGTTTATAAATTCTCACTTGATCATAAGCAGAACTTTGATGTGTTCGGTTTACCACTTCACTTAGACTTAAGGGTTTGTGGTGGAGTGGGGGAGAGAGAACATGGGAAAGATAAGATGAGTTAGTGACTTACATCCCTCAATCATAAGGGGTATATAAAATGAAAGAAGTTTTTTCTCAAACTTTTGTGCTGACCTTTTAACCTATTCTAAGATCAATCTAACCTTTCCCTCCTACATATCCTTCCATTTTTCTATCATCCATATGAGCACTCCAATGTCCTGTCTCTATCACCACTACTGCCAGCATGTTCCACATACCCACCACTCTTTGCTTTTAAAAAAAGCAACCTTTCACATTCCCCTATACTTTCCTATAATCTCCTTAAAATTACGTCCCATCATAATAGTCATTTCCACACTGGGAAAAAGCTTCTGGCTGCCCACTGGATCTATTCCTCCTGTTATCTTGTACACCTCTATCAAGTCATCACTTCTCCTCCTTTCTCAGGGAGAGGGTACTTGAACCCAGAGGGCTTAGGTTTAAGATCAGAGGTGAGAGATTTAAAAGGGACATTGAGACAGATTTGTCATGCAAAGGGATGTGCACATCTAGAATGAGGTGACCAAAATAATGTTTGAAGTGGGCACTTTAGCAACATTTAAAAACAATCTAAATAAGTAGATGGATAGGAGAGGTTTAGACGAACATGGGCCTTACAAAAGTAGATGGAACTAGCTCAATAAGCAACACAGTTTGAATGGGCAAGTTGGGACCAAAGGGCCTGTCTCCATGCTGTATAACTCCAGGACTAAGCTGAGCTGCTCGTGCAACCACAAACTGAATGCACATTACAGGATTTTGTGAAAAAAATAACTCCATCATTAAATAAAATTTATCCAGAGGAACAGGCACTTCCAGCTCAATGAGCCTGCACTGCCGAATTACACAAATGTGACCAATTATCTAATTAACCCATATGTTTGGCTTGTGGGAGGAAACCAGAGCACCCAGAGGAAAACTACACAGTCACAGGGAGAACGTACAAACTCTTTACAGACAGTGGCAGAACTGAACATGGTGCTGTAATAGCATTACACTAACCTCAATGCTACCATGACAAACTACTTCTTCTAAGAGTCCATACCATGAAGAGACTTGGTAATGGAGTAGAAGTTCAAAATAAATTTTACTATCAAAGCACATACATGTCACCATATGCAACCGGGAGATTCATTTTCTTGTGGGCATACTCAGCAAATCTATAGAATAGTAATTATAACAGGATCAGCAAAAGAGCAATCAGGATGCAGAAAACAACGAACTCTGCAAATACAAATATAAACAAACAGTACTAAATAACAAGAACATGAGATAACAAAATAAAGAATCCTTGAAGAGAAATCATTGGTTATGGGACCATCTCAATGGATGGGCACAGTGAGTGTAGTTACCTCCTTTTGTTCAAGAGCCTGATGATTGAGGGGTAGTAACTGGTCTTGAACCTGCTGGTGCAAATCCCAAGACTCTTGTACCTTCTTCTTGATGGCAGCAGCAAGAAAAGAGCACAACCTGGGTGGTGAGGATATCTGAGGATGGATGTTGCTTTCCTACTACATGTTTCACATTGATGCGTTTAATGGTTGGGAGGACTGTATCTATGATGTACTGAGCCAAATCCACTACCTTTTAAAGAATTTTCCATTCAAAGGCATTGGTGTTTCCACAGCAGGCCATGACGCAGCCAAGTCAATATCCTCTCCACTACACATCTATAGAAATTTTAGATGTCATGCCAAATCTCTGCAGACTCCTAACAAAGTAGAGGTGTTGTCATGCTTTCTTTGCAATTGCGCATACGTGCTGGCTCCAGGACAGGTCCTCTGAAATAGTAACACCCAGGATTTTAAAGTTGCTGAACCTCTCCACCTCTGATCCTCATGGATCTCTTCATATGCTTCATTCATGCACAGTTTATAAAAGAACTAAATGTTTAGTGGGCAACTCAGATGTTCCCTAAAATAATTTGATTGAATGTAAAAGATTACATTTATTTTTGTTAATTCTTTTATCAAGAAAAAGGAAAAGATTATTAGAGGAAAACCATGCCAGCAAAGTGTGGCCGTGGCTGAGCCTCTAATTGCTGACTGAAGGCATTCTAAAGACCACATATATTCCCTTATACATTACTCATAAATAAGCTGTACATTTGTGTGACCTGGCAAACGGCCTAGTTTAAACAACACTGCTCATTTCCCCAAAGTATTTAGCCACAACACTGAGATCTCCCAGTGTTATCCACACGAGAATTATTTAATAGTTATATTAGAAAGGGAAAATATTTGAAGAATCGGATCACTGGAAAAAGATGTTAAGTGAATCCTCCAAATCATTAATATCCATAAGAACTACAGGGATGTTTGCTGTCGAGGCAAATTAGGGTGCATAAATCCCTACTGCCTGACAAGTTGCTCCCTCGGACCCTGTGGGGGAGAAGTGCAGAAAATGCCAGTGCCCCAGCAGAGATATTTAAATCATCCTTAGCGGCAGCTGAGGTACCAGAGGATTGGAGGATAGCTAATGTTGTTCCACTTTTTAAAGAAAGGCCTAAAAATGAACCAGGAAATTATAGGCCAGTGAGCTTGACATCAGTAGTGGGAAAGTAATTGGAAGGTATTCTGAATGACCAGATATTTGAATGTTTGGATAGACACAGACTGATTGGATTGAATTGAATTGACTTTATTATTTACATCCCTCACATACATGGAGTAAAAATATTTACGTTACACCTCCGTCTAAATGTGCAATGTGCAACTTAAGAGTCATTTGTAAGAAGTAGTATGTACAACAGGACAGTCAATATAACATACAAATACAATTGTATCAGCGTGAATTATTCAGTCTGATGGCCTGCCCGGTGGAAGAAGCTGTCCCAAAGCCTGTTGGCCCTGGTTTTTATGCTGTGGTACCACTTATGAGATGGTAGCAACTGGCATAGTTTATGGTTGGGTGACTCCGGTCCTCAATGATCCTTTAGCCCTTTTTAAACACCTGTCCTTGTAAACATCCTGAATAGTGGGAAGTTCACATCTACAGATGTGCTGGGCTGTCTGCACCATTCTCTGCAGAGTCCTGCGATTGAGGAAAGTATAGTTCCCATACCAGGCAGTGATGCAGCCAGTTAGGATGCTCTCAATTGTGCCCCTGCAGAAAGTTCTTAGCATTTTTGGGGCCCATACCAAACTTCTTCAACTGTCAGAGGTGAAAGAGATGCTTTTTTCATCACACAGCTAGTATCTACAGACCACGTGAGATCCTCAGTGATGTGTATGCTGAGAAACATAAAACTGTTCACTCTCTCAACCTCAGATCCATTGATGTCAATAGGGGTTAGCCTGTCTCCATTCCTCCAACTGTCCACAACCAGCTCCTTTGTTTTTGCGACATTGAGGAAAAGGTTGTTTTCTTGACACCACTGTGTCAGGGTGATGACTTCTTCTCTGTAGGTTGCCTCATTACTTATTTGAGATTAGGCCATCAATGTAATACCATCAGCAAATTTATTTTGCAGATTGGAGCTGTGGGTGGCAACACAGTCATGGGTATACAGAGGGTAAAGGAGGGGGCTTAGTACTAGCCCTGAAGGGCACCTGTGTCAAGGGTCAGAAGGGCAGAGGTGAGGGAGCCCACTCTTACCACCTGCAGGCGATCTGACAGGAAGTCCAGGATCCAGCTGCACAAGGCAGGGTGAAGGCCGAGGTCTCTTGAGTTTCTTGTCGAGCCTGGAGGGAATTATGGTATTCCTACTTCTCCAGATGTATAAGGACAGTGTGTAAAGCAGTGGCTATTATTGAGATGAGTGTGACAGGAAACCAGTCGCTACGACGTGTTACCTTGGTCTTTTTAGGTACAGGGACAATGGTGGACGCTTGAAGCAGGAGGGCACTCTACACGGGGAGAGGGAGTGATTGAAAATGTCTGTAAACACATCTGCTAGTTGTGCCGCACAAATCCTGATTATCCGTCCAGTCCTGCAGCTTTGTGACTGTCCACTCGTTGGAAACACCTGCGTTATCCTCAGAGATGACCACAGTGCATGTCGCTTTGGCGACTCTCTTTGGGGCTGGCAATATCAAACCGAGTGTAATAAAGGATTTAGCTCATCTGGGAGAGAGGCAGCGATGTTGGAAACACTGTTGCGATTAGCTTTGAAGTCTGCGATGGTGTGCAGACCTTGCCATAAGCTGCATGTGTTGCTGGTGGAGAGTTGTGGCTGATTCTTGTCCCTCTATTGTTGTTTCACTACCTTGATGACTTAGCACAGATTGTAGCTGCTTTTCTTGAGCTCCTGCTGATTACCGGCAACGTAAGCTCTATGCCGCACAGTAAGTGCTGCTCATACAGAACTACTGGTCCCAAGTTTCTTGTTTGGATAGACCATGACCAATTTCTGGGGACAACATGCTCGATGCACTTCTGGTTGAAACTCTGGACACCATCCAAGAACTTGGAGACATTCTCATCATGGAAGGCATTCTTCTCTGCACCTACTTCCAAGCACCTTAAAACTGCACCCTCTCGTGATAGCCATTTCAGCCCTGGGAAAAAGCCTCTGACCATCCACACTATCAATGCCTCTCATCATATACACCTCTATCAAGTCACCTCTCATCTTCCATCACTCCAAGGAGAAAAGGCCACGTTCATTCAACCAATTCTCGTAAAGCATGCTCCCCAATCCAGGCAACATCCTTATAAGTCTCCTCTGCACCCTTTTTATAGTTTCTACATCCTTCCTGTAATAAGGTGACCAGAATGAGGTGAATACAGTACTCCAAGTCGAGTCTAACCAAGGTCCTATATAGCTGTACCATTACCTTTTGGCTCTTAAAACTCAATCCCATAGCTGAAGGCGGCCAATGCATTGTATGCCTTCTTAATCACAGAGTCAACCTACACAACAGCTTTGAGTGTCCTATGGACCTGGACCACAAGATCCCTCTGATCCTCCACACTGCCAAGAATTATTAATGATGACAGATACATATCCAAAACAGTAAGACATTGCCAGAATGTGGAGATGGGGACAAAATTGGGACTGTAGACCGTTACACCTGGCAAAACTTTACCTTTCAATGGGCTCCTGCCTCCTTGAAACGAGTTTCCTCCTTTTTAGACTACATAGCGAGTCAAAAATAACTCACAAACTTCTCAGAAGTCACTCAATTCCTTCTGACTTCAATGTCAATCTTGAGAAACCTTCAGAAAAATAAAGCTCATCCAGCAAACTTATTTTGGAAGGTCAGGAAAATAGAATGAATGGAAAATTTCTACACTGAAAACCGATCAATGACTATACACACTTTGAATCAAATTTTTAAAAAGTTCCCCTACTTCAATGCCACATTCTGAAGTACTAGCTTCAGAATTAAAGTACAAAGTAAATTTATTATTATTACCACATACTACTGAAATTCATTTTCTTGCAGGCATTTACTGTAAAAACTAATACAGTAAAATCAATGAAAAACTACATGCAAAGACTGACAAACTATTGGCAAAAGACAACCTATACAAATACAAAAACATAATATTAAAAAGTTAAATTAGAAATTAATAGCAAATATTGAGAACTTGTGTTGTAGAGTCCTTGAAAATCAATCTATAGGTTGTGGAATCACTTCAGCGTTAAGGTGAGTAAAGTTATCCATGCTGGCATTGTCAGAGTTGATGAGTTAGTCTGGCAGTGCTCGAATGTTGGTTTGTTGATATTCAATGGAAACATGCCATCTCCCTTTATCAACATACAGTGTACTAAATTCTGGAGGAACTCAGCAGCTTAGGCAGCATCTATGGAAATGAATAAACAATCGATGGATGATTCAGGCCATGACCCTTCCTCAGGACTGGAAAGGAAGGGGAAAGATACTAGAATATAAAGGTTGCGGGGTGGGAGGGGAAGGGAAGCAGGATAGCTAGAAGGTGATGGGTTGGTGGGAAAGGCAAAGGGGCTGGTGATAGAGGGATTTGATAGGAGAGATGACAGGGCCATAGGAGAAAGGGAAGAAGGAGGGGACCTAGAAGAAGGTGAAAGGCAGTTCAGAAGAAGAGACCACAGCAGGGAATAGAAGAGGGGAGAGGGAGGGAAATTGTTTTTACCAGAAAGAGAAATCGATATTCATGCCATCAGGTTGGAGGCTTCCCAGAAAGAATATATGGTGTTGCTCCTCCACCCCGAGGGTGGTCTCATCATGGGACAAGAGATAATCATGGACTGGCACGTTAGAACAGGAAATAAAATGCTGGGTCACCGGGGAGTTCCACTTTTGGTGGATGGAGCAGAGGTGTGTTGCTCCTCCACCCTGCTGGTGGCCTCATCATGACACAAGTGGGGGCCATGGACCTCCATTTACCGACCAGCTGACCACTGATCAAATATAGCTGGACAAGGAAGGCTTCAAAGTTTCTTGGCTATGATACTACGTAATGTACATCACAAGTCTGCATCAAACACTCTCACAAGTAGTCCAAACCTCCCTCAATATGATGATTTCTGATTATTCATCAACCCTTAAATGGAAAGCAACACTAAAGAAGATCGTATGGACTGAGCTGATTGGCAAGAACATTTTGTTCACTTCAGCAATGTTCCATTAAGAGAATAACAATAAATTTCTTTTCCATAGGGAGTTTATGTTTATGGAAAAGACTGAGTGAAGGAGTGAGGCAAGCTGAGAGAACACCCAGTAAAGGGAAATAGTGAAAATAATGAAGCGAATCGCAAAACAAACTATTATGCCCAGATCAGAAATTGGAAGCATTACTAACAATTTCTAAGATATAATTATTTGTTTTCATTACCTCTTTGCTAAATAATTTTCTCTAGAGGGGTCTTAAAATTACAACATGTCATATTGCTGTTTTTCTCACAACACACACAAAATGCTGGTGGAACACAGCAGGCCAGGCAGCATCTATAAGGAGAAGCACTGTCAACGTTTCAGGCCAAGACCCTTCATCAGGACTAACTGAAAGGAAAGATAGTAAGAGATTTGAAAGTAATGGGGGAGGGGGAAATGCAAAATGATAGGAGAAGACCGGAGGGTTTTTATATATTTTATAAAATTTTATATATTGGTGAGACCCGACGCAGACTGGGAGACTGTTTTGCTGAACATCTACGCTCGGTCCGCCAGAGAAAGCAGGATCTCCCAGTGGCCACACATTTTAATTCCACGTCCCATTCCTATTCTGATATGTCGATATCCATGGCCTCCTCTACTGTCAAATGAATCCAAACTCAGGTTGGAGGAACAACACCTTATATACCAGCTGGGTAGCCTCCAACCTGATGGCATGAACATTGTCTTCTCTGACTTCCGTTGATGTCCCTCCTCCCCTTCTTACCCCATTCCTGACATATTTAGTAGTTTGCCTGTTCTCCATCTCCCTCTGGTGCTTCTCCCCACCCCCCCCAACTTTCTTTCTCCCGAGGCCTCCCGTCCCATGATCCTTTCCCTTCTCCAGCTCTGTATCACTTTCACCAATCACCTTTCCAGCTCTTAGCTTCACCCCACCCCCTCCGGTCTTCTCCGATCATTTCGCATTTCCCCCTCCCCCCACAACTTTCCAATCTCTTACTATCTTTCCTTTCAGTTAGTCCTGACAAAGGGTCTCGGCCCAAAAAGTCGACAGTGCTTCTCCTTATAGATGCTGCCTGGCCTGCTGTGTTCCACCAGCATTTTGTGTATTGTTGTTGTTTGAATTTCCAGCATCTGCAGATTTCCTCATGTTTGCTGTTTTTCTCGATCGCCAAAAAGAAGATACATTATTTCACTTTCTTAATTATAGGTTGAATTTCAGAGGCAGCATTCATTTCACCAATCGTGATACACACACACACGGCACCAGGGAATAAAACAGAACAATGTCTCTTGTCAGTTACTGCTGTAGCATATCAAAAGGAACAGTATCACATTGGATTTAATCAATTTTGCCCAAGAATTTATCAAAAAGTTCTGAACACTTTGACTCGCAGTCAGCCAACGATCTACAAAAGAAAGCCTACGGATGACTTGATAGATGTGTACAAGATGATTAGAGGCATCAATAGAGAGGACAGTTTGACACTTCTTCCCAGGCTAATACAAGGGACCATAATATGGGGCAGCACAATAGCATAGAGTTTAGTGTAACTCTATTACAGCCTCAGTGGCTCGAGTTCAATTCTCGTTCATGCCTGTAAGGAGTTTGTACGTTCTTCCCGTGACCACATGGGTTCCTGTGGGTGCTCTAGTTTTCTCCCACAGTCCAAAGACGTACCAGCTGTTAAGTTAATTGATTATATGGAAGTAATTGGGTAGCACAGGCTCATTGGAGTGGAGGAGCCTGCTACCATGCTGAATCTTCAAAAGAAAACAATTTAGATGATCAGAGGAAACTATAGGGAGAACATCAGAAGTAATCCCCCCCCCCCCCACACACAGATTGGTGTATGCATGCAATGCACTGCCAGGAAAGGTAGTAGAGACAGATACATTAAAAGACTCTTAGATAGGGACATGGAGGACAGAAAAATTGATGGCTATGTGGAGGGAAGGGTCAGATTGATTTTGGAATAGGTTAAAGAGTCATCACAACATTGTGGGCCAAGGAGCCTGTACTCTGTTCCATGTGGATTCACATCCACTTTTGTGCTGAAGTCCAAAACTCGGGCAGCGCAACAGTGCAGGAGTGGTAACGATTGGAAATACTGCCTGCGTCAGTAAACACAAGTTATAGAATCCTGCCTGCCATATCATTCAACAAGGTCACAGCTGACTGGCAAATTGTTTCATTATTGAAACAGGTACCAACAAAATCTTTCCACAAAGAGAAAATCTGCAGATCTGGAAATCCAAGCAACATACACAAAATGCTGGAGGAACTCAGCAGGCCAGGCAGCATCTATGGAAAAGAGTACAGTCAATGTTTTTGGGCCGAGGCCCTTCAGCTGAATTTCTCCAGCACTTTGAGTGTGTTCCAGTTAAAATCTTTGTTTTGCATACCATTCATACAGGTAAGTATACAAAGGTTTTACAAGAGAAAAACAATAACAGAATGTTGACTTACAAATTAGGTGCAGTGCAAGGCAGACAAAAAGCTGCAAGGCATTGATGAGATAGACTGAGAGATCAAGAGACCAATCATAAAACTGTATGGTAGTATGACTTGTAAGCTCAGCACCAATTCCCAGCATGCATTATCCTTTGGGTGAAGGAATTTGACATCTGATTGAATTCACCTTGGCTGCCTCTTTACTTCCAAGACAGTGGCCTTCGGTTCTAGTCCCCAACTAGTATAAGCTTCTGCCCTGTCAAGCCCTTTGAATACTTTGCATGTTTTAGTAAGATTAACACTCCATACTTCCTTACATCATTAAAGGAAGCTATTTCAGCCTACAGTCTATGGTAATTCATAATCCTAACTTCCCAACTAATTTTCCCTGCAATCCCATCAACTCTCCCGGATTTTACTAGTCGCCTGCACACTTGGGGCAATATACAATGGCCAGGATACCTAAAAACTAGAAACACACACAAAATGCTGTAGGACCTCAGTATAGTAGCACAATCACTTTACAGGGCAGGTAATCTCCCACTGGTGTTTAATTCCCATTGCTCTGCAAGGGGTTTGTACTTTCTCCACATGACTGTGTGGGTTTCCTCTGGATTTCTCCAAAGGCGTACAGGTTAGGGTTGCGGATCGTAAGTTGTGGGCATGCTATGTTGGCACTGGAAATGTAGCAACACTTACAGGCTATCCTCCATACTGATTCGGACTGTGTTGCTTGTTGACAAAATGATGCATTTCACTGTACATGTGACAAATAAAGCTAACCTCTTCTTTAAGCAATTCATGCAGCAGCAATGGAGGGGAGCAAACACTGACTTTTGGGCCAAGACCCTTCATCAGGACTGTAAAGGAAGTGAGCAGAGGCAGAATATGGGGGTGAAGGAGTAGGGAGAAGGGGAAGAGGAAGTACTGCAAGCTTGCAAGTGAGACCAAGTGAGGGTGGTACAAACTAATATGTCCTTGGGAAGTGGCAGTCACAGCAGAGCATGCAGAGAGAATACACGCAGACCTGGGGGGAATGTACGATTTCCACACAAGAAAATTTCTACTGATGTACCATAGAGAGCATTCTAACTGGCTGCATCACCATCTGGTATTGTGGGGGTGGGGGGGGGGGTCACTACACAGGAACAAAATAAGTTGCAGAGAGTTGTAAACTCAGTCAACTCCATCATCATGGGCACCAGCATCCATAGTATCCAGGAGGATGCTCATCACTAAGGATGCCCATCACCCAGGACATGCCCTCTTCTCATTGCTACCATCTGGAAGGAGGTACAGGACCTGGAAGCATACACTCAGTGGTTCAGAAACAGCTTCTTCCCCTCTGCTATCTGAGTCTGAATGGACATTGAGCCCATTAACACTATCTACTTTTGTTTATGTACCACTTATTTAGCTAATTTATATTTATATATACACACACACACACACACAGTTTGTTGTCTACTGATCCTGTTTATGGTTACTATTCTATAGATCTAAGTATGCCTGCAAAGAAAGAATCTCATGGTTGTATGTGGTGATATGTATATACTCCAATAAATTTTACTCTGAACTTCAATATATATATTCACTGTAATTCAGTTTTTTTATTATGTAATGCAATGTACTGCAGCTGCATAACAAGAAATTCCATAACATAGGCCAGTGATTCTGATTCTAAGACAGCAGTGGAGATTAAGACTGAACATGTTAGCTGGAACTATGAGGCAGCATTTCTACCACACAGTAAACTCTGAATCTCAATGTTCAACAGGCAGGCCCTGTGAGGAATCAATTTGAATGAAGCTTCACTTCATCCACTGATTGCAAACAAACTGAGATGGTATGTAATATTCCAGATGCAGTCACACTAGGGTCCATTTAATTAGAACAAGATGGACATTATTTCAAAGAGTATTTCTTCCTTGGGTCCTGGCCAAAATTTACCTCTCAGTCAACATCACTAAAACAGAGAATCTAATAATTATCAGACCCACTGTCTGAGACAGCTGGCTCAACACATATTGGCTGGTGTATTCCCTCAATTACAACAGTGAATATAGCAGAAACTAAAAATAAAAGGCATGTGAGGAGAATAAAATGGCACCAAAGACTCCAGCAAACTTCTACAGATGTAAAGGAGAGCATCCTAACTGGTTGCATCACCATCTGGTACAGAGGGGCCTCTGCACAGGATTAGAAAAAGCTGCAGAGGGTTGTAAACTCAGCCAGCTTCATCCTGAACACTAGCCACCCCACCATCGAGGACGCCTGGAAAAGCCGAGGCTTCAAAAAGTGGTATCCATCATCAAGGACAGCTCACCATCCAGGACATGCCATCTTCTCATTACTTCCATCAGTACAGGAGCCTGAAGACACATACTTAGTGCTTCAGGAACAGATTCTTCTCCTCCAACATCATATTTCGGAATAAACAATGAGCCCATACTACCTCACCAGTTTTGTTCTCTTTTTACACTATTTAATTTTTATATATATTTCTTACTGTAATTTAGAGTATAATTTATGCATTGCACAGTGGTGCTGCCATGAAACAACAAATTTCACGACATATGTCAATGATTCTGATTCAGAAATGGGATTAATGTTGGATTAGTGTAAATGGGTGCCTGGCATAAACCCAGTGGGCTGGAGGGCTTGTTTCCAAGCTGCGTGACTACGTGAATCTAAACCAAATGCATTTTTAGGAAGCAGCTGTGGATAGAGAAATTAAATGACCTTTCACCTGAAATTTTACGATCAAGGACCGCCAAAGTTAAATCACTCAGCTTACTGTCATAGAGCACCACAGCACAGAAACATGACAAACTATTATTCTGCCAGTCCCATCGACCTGCATCTGGGCCATAGCCCTCCGTAAACCTTCCATCCACGCACTTATCTAAATACCTCTTAAATGAACGAGCATCCACTGGCAACTTGCTCCACACTCTCACGACCCTGACTGAAGAAGTTCCTCATGTCCCTCTTAAACATTTCACCTTTAACCCATGACATCTAGTTCTGGTCTCACCCAACATGAGGGGAAAATAACCTGTTTGCATTTACCCTATCGAAAAACCTCACAACTTTGTATACCTCTAACAAATTTCCCCTCATTCTCTGACTCTTCATGGAAGAAAGCCCTAATCTATTCAATCTTTCTCTTAACTCAGGCCCTCAAATCCCAGCAACATCCTTCTAAATTATCTCTGCACCCCTTCAATCTTATGGATATCTTTGGGAGCTTAATATCTTATTGATACCTTTGTGAATAATTCAATGACCTCGAAATACCTCAAAGTCTGTAATTATTCAAAATCTTACTTTCAGCGATCTTATATCATTTTTAGTCATAGTCATGAGAAGTTCTTGAAGGGCCAGATACCATCCTTTCAGCTGTTCAAGGCATAAACAAGTGAAAATCTGCAGGTGCTGGAAATCTGAGCAACACACACAAACTGCTGGAGGAACTCAGCAGGCCATGCAGCATCTATGGAAAAAAAGTACAGAGAACATTTCTGGCCGAAACCCTTTGGCAGGACTGGAGGGAAAAAAAAGCCAAGGAGTAGATTTGAAAGGTGGGTGGAGGGGAGAGGTGATAGGTGAAACTTGGAGGGGTGGGATGAAGCAAAGAGCTGAGAAGTTGATTGGTGAGGAGAAGCGAGAGGGGGAAAAGGGGATGGAAAATGGAGAAGGAGGTGGGGAGCCATTACTGGAAGTTTGAGAAATCAATGTTCATGCCATCAGGTTGGAGGCTACCCAGACAGAGTATAAGGTGTTGGCCCTCCAACCTGAGTGTGACCTCATCATGACAGCAGAGGAGGCCATGGCATAAGAGCAGATGAAAGTGAAATGGAAGAGATGTGGTTGAGGGCAACATTGATGGTAGAGGAAAGGAAGCCCCTTTCTTCGAAAAAGGAGGCCACCTCCTTCATTCTAGAATGGAAAGCCTCAGCCTGACAGCAGATGCGGTGGAGACAGAAGAATTGAGCAAAGGGGATGGCGTTTTTACAAGTAGTAGGGTGGGACGAGGAGTAGTTTAGTTAGCTGTGAGAATCCATAGATTTGAAATAGACAATGGTGGATAAGCTGTCTCCAGAGATAGAGACAGTGAGATGGAGAAAGGGAAGAGAGGTGTCAGAAATGGACCAGATGAATTTGAGGGCAGGGTGGAAGTAGGAGGCCAGGTGGATGACGTTGACGAGTTAGCACAGGTGCAAGAAGCACCTATGCAGCTGTCAATGTAATGTAGGAAAAGTGTAGACGGTCACCAGTACAGACTTGGAACATAGACAAAAAGGCAGGCATATTGTAGATGGGTCCCATGCAAGTGCCCATGGGTACTCCTTTCGTTTGAAGAAAGTGGGAAGAGCCAAAGGAGAGATTATTCAGAGCAAGGACGATCTGCTAGGCAGAGGAGAGTAGTGGTGGAGGGGAACTGGGTATGTCTGATAGCTGTTTAAGGTGGCCAGGGGAACATAAAATTCACCCCCCAGTAGCCGATAACAACTCAGTAATATGAGGTGACTCCATTTAGGAGCATTGGGTTCTCTGCCATCACACTAAATTTTCAATGAATTCTAGTAATTATTAATATCCATAGAAACTAGAAGCATTTCAGACCTAGGAAATTATTTCTCAGAAAAGCTAAAAACATAAAACTTAGAAGTAAAATTGAGTGTTGCAAAGGAACAGGATATGGGAGTCTATGTACAAAGATCTTTAAAAGATAGCTGAATAGTCATAAAAGTACATAAAATATTTTCCATTATTAGTCAAGGCATGCAATACAAGGTTGGAAGTTGTGCTAGAACTGCATGCAACATTACTTTGACCTGTGCTCAGCTCTGATAAAGATATTAGAAGGATCAAAGGTCAGCTTTATTTCCCATAGACATTTACATGTTGGAGTGGAGATATGCCTCTACGAAAGGAGGTGGAAGGAGCTCCTTCCCTCCACTAGCCTGAAGGCCTTGGGCAAGGTGCAGCACCTGGTGGATGGTTGTATAAGCAGCTGGTGCATATCACAAGTCCTGGTTAAGCAAACACTTACGCCAGGCAGACAACCTCTGAAGAGTATTGATAATGGCTGGAGCCACTTTTAAAGACACTGCCCAGAAGGCAAACCATTGCTGTTGAAAAACTTGCCAAGAACAATCATGGTCATGGAAAGACCATGATCTCCACGTCATACAACATGACACAGAACAAACAAATGACATTTACATCTGCTAGGAATTTGCTGTATTGTGTTGGTACAACATGCAACAAAAAACAACATTCAACAAAAAAATATATAAAATTATGTTTGAGGTTGAAGTATGGACATGGAATAAAATGTACATAAATACATAAAGGCCAGCATGTCTTTACTTTGTAAATAGCATTATAAAAATTGGTTTAAAATGCTTACAGTGCAGTGCAATGAAGGAGATAATAGATAGAGGAGGGCGAGGTGGGAGGATAACTAGAATGGTTGATCAGATTAACTAGTTGGGGGAAGAAACATTTAAGATGGCATGAAGTTTATGTTTTGCTAGCTCTATTAGAGCATTCCAGAAGAGAGCTTTTGGAAAAGGCAGTTTACAGGATGGGTAGTGTCCACAATAATTTTTCCTGCCTGCCTCTTTGTTCTGGACACATATGGTTTTGCAGCCAATAACCTTTTCTGATGCCATGACCATTGTGATTCTGCTGGAGAGAAGGCAGAGGGAACGCATGCTGCCAGAATTGAAAAGTTGTATCAATGAGGAAAGAACAGAGAAACCAATCAGCAACACACACAAAATGCTGGTGGAACACAGCAGGCCAGGCAGCATTGGTTTCTTTGGATTAGTGGAAGATTAGGGGAAACTTAACTGACATGTAAAATTATCAGGGCTTAATGGAGTAAATAGGAAGGTTCCCTAAGCAGAGCCAAAAATCAAGGCCACAGAAGTAAATTAATTGTTAGAAATCTTTGAGAGGGGATCGCAGTTAATTTTCCTCCCACACAAAAGGTATTAGGGGTCTGGAATTTAGTACCAGAAACAGTAGTACAGGTAGAAACTCTCAATACATTTAAATTGCATTTGAATGTGTAATTTTTTAAAAAAAGATTTACAGTGCACAACAGGCACTTCTGGCCCTTCCAGCTGCAACCCTCAGCAATCCATCAACTGAACCCTAGCATAATCACTGCACCATTTGCGATGACCAATTACCCTACTGACCAGTATGTCTTTGGACTGTGGGAGGAAACCGAAGCACCTGGAGAAAACACAAACACAAACACACACACATGAAGAACATACAAACTTGCTTACTGAGGACGCCAGATCTGAATTTAGAACTTTGTCGCTATGAGCTATAAGAGTTGCATTAACCGTCTCACAACCACAGCACCCCAAATTTGAAGAGCCATGTCCTGCAGCACTTAACCGAAATTCCTGCTGGATCAGTTACTATAACACAGACACAAAAGGTCTTAAAATTTCATTTATTTCTATGATCAAACCATCAGAGACAAACAGACTACATCCTTGCCTCTTAGACCAGATTCTAATGCCTCTAACAAGATCAGCTTGGTTTCAAGAAGGCAGTTTATCCCTGCCATTCAGGTCAACTAAATGTGATCTTTTGAGACTGACAACTTCTGTAACGAATTACGTCGACTTCTATCCAAGACGGAGCCAAGCTGCAGTTTCATTAGAGGTCATGGCTTACACTCAGGTTTTTTTTTTAGGTTTGTACAGATGGGTTTGGGGACAGAGATGGGAGTTAGGGATCTTGTTAGGATTTAGGTACAGGGATGTAGGGGAATTAGAGATCTAGCTGGGGTCCAGGCAGCTGCTCCATGTTCGAAGGCCAGCGACGACATTGGCAAAGGACATTATTGGACAGATGTCAGGCCAGCAAGCGTTGGGGTCAAAGACCAGTGAGGAGGAGGGCTGCCACACCCAAGTTCAACGAGTCTCCGCTGGATGGCAGTATCAGAGGTTCTTACAGGCAAGATGGATGAGGGACCCCCACCCCCAAGGTCATGTGAGTCAGCAAGCCTGGAGCTTGAAGCCTAAGGTTCAGAAACCAGTCATCAGCAGGTCCTGGGTTCAATATTGAAGATCAAAGCCCAAAGGTCAATCAGAAGTCTGGAAGTCAAGACCCAATGGCTGAAGTCCTGAGTCTGCAAGTCTGGGAAAGTCGGAAGCTGATGTCTGTGAGTTTGTGAGGCCTGGCCTGGCCTGAGGACTGTTTCTATGAGTGTGTGGATGGTGGATGTGAGTGAAGAAAGGGGCTTGCTTTGCTGTTGATGTTTTGTTGCTGTTCTACTAAACATTGTGGGCATGCTATGTTGGTACAAGAATCATGGTGACACTTGTGGGCTTCCCACAGCCCATCCTTAAGTTGCATTGGTTGTTAACGTATGTTTCAATGTACATGTGATAAATATATGAATCTAATTCTGAATCTATACAAAATAGGAAAATTGGTCTTTGCTGCTTCTGTAACCAAACACAGAATTTCTTATATTCACCTCTTGCTACAAGTTTGAAACCATCATGGAGACCTTGGCCAGGGTTGCCTACTTGTGTGCTTAGTCAAAGTTGGCTCAGTTAGATCACCACGTGGCACAATTTGAGCCATATGCTGCAATACACCCAATGCTCATTATGAAACCTATGACCTATGATCATAAACTCAGTCAGGTCTAGCTATGGTGACCACATGATCAGCTTTAAGCTTGCTGCCATGGTTAAGTGCCCTGCCAAAATTTCCATCAATGAAGAATCACAAGACACAAACAGTAAGCATTTCCATGGGCTTCGGTGCTAGAGTGTCCCAAACTGAAAAGCTTATTCCAATCTCAGTAAACGCTTTGAAAACAGAATTGATTAAAACATGGCAAATTTAGTGTGTTTTTAAAAAATAATAATAACACATTGAAGAGCATGCAGCTGCAACGGGGCTGGGAACAATAAAATAGCCAGATTAGGCAAGGATCCAGAAGCAAACTAGCAACAAATGCAGGAAGTTATTATAGAGCCTTGCATTTATAGAGTTCTTTATCACCATCAAAACACTGTATAAAATTTGTTACCTTAGGAGTACATCGTCTGTAATGCATATGCAGAAGTCATTGTCAGAAAAGGTCCACAGACAAAAATGACATTGATTTGTGAGCTTCTCCCCGGTGACATTTCAAGGAAAACACTAAATAGTCTCTGCACATATCAGCATGGCGTCTCTGAAAGCACAATGTCCCATCAGGGCCAGGTACAGTTATTACACTTCGGGCCAAGACCTTTCTTTCAGTCCTGAATAAGGGTCTCAACATGAAAAGTCGACTGTTTGTTCCTTCCTGTAGATGCTGCTTGTCTTACTGAGTTCCTCCAGTATTTTGTATGTTGCTTTGGATATCCAAGATCTACAGAATATTTGTGGTTATCCTTCAACTATTAGGCTCCTGAGCTAGAGTGGGTAACTTCACTCACTTCAACATTGAACTGATCACTGAACCTAACCTATGGACTCACTTTCAAGGACTCTACCAACTCATGATCTCAGCGTTATTTATTTAGTTACCACTTTTATTATGTTTGTTATTGTATTTACACAATTTATCGTTTTTTCACTGATTCAATTGTACTTCTTTGTTCTACTTTGAACGCCTGCATGAAACTTAATCTCAGGGTAGTATTTAGTGACATTTACATGCTTTGATAGATGTAGTGTCTCATGCAACATCAGTGACCCAATTCTCTCCTATTATGTTAGATTTAGACTATTAACTATGTGTGTAGAGCTCAGCCCAGCACTTTGCAAACAGGGGAGATAAAAATATGTTTTAAAACTCCAGCCAGTGAATTTTACCATCTGGAGAACAAAGGCTTGCTTACAACAAATTAATCTTTCCAAACTATTACAAAGCATTTGCAGTACAAATGCTGATCTCAAGTTACTTTTCCTAATACCCATCACAAAATGTAGATGACTGAGTTAAGGAGCACTGCAGTACAGCAACAGGCCTTTGGCCTATCTAGTCAGTGCCAGACTATTATTCTGCCTAATCCCATTGACATGCAATGGGCCATTGTGCTCCATTTCTCTCCCATCCATGTATTTATCCAAACATCTCTTAAATGTTGAAATTGAACCCACTGGAAGCTCATTCCACACTCACATCGTCCTCTGAGTGAAGTTCCCCCTCAGGTCTCCCTCAATTCAAATTTCAACTGTATATACGTTTACCACAAAACAAAACAATGTTCCTTCAGACCAAAGTGCATAAAAGTATGTATAACACACACAATACACAAAATAACATTACCACAAATAAAAACAAATAATAAGGTGTATTTAACGTCACAAGTTAAAAGGTAAACAGTTTAACACTACTGACGCTTCATACGTGGTGACCAGGAAGGTGGCAGGGAGTTCAGTAGTCTTCACAGCCTAGGAGAAGCTGTTTCCCATTCTAATAGTCCATGTCCTAATGCTACAGTACCTCCTGCCCAATGGTAGGGGATCAAAAAGATTATTGGACAGATGGGAGCAATCATTGACAATGCTAAGCGCCCTGCACACACAGCATTTCAAGTAACATTCATCTTTTACCCATAATCTATGACCTCCAGTTCTTGTCTCACCTAACCTCAGTGAAAAGAGCAGTACATCAGTTTGCCTGTCTCTACATGTCTCTTGCTGCTTCTTTCTGGCTTAACTATTTTTATAAAGCTTCTTGAGGTTTCACTGGTAGGGCAGAATTACTTGGAAATGCAGGATTGGCCCACAAACTGGCTGTGGTTTTAGTAAGTAAAGTGCTGCACTTGCCTTTTTAGTGACTGCAGTGACTCATTTCATTTGGGTTTTGTGATCTGCCACTGAATTTACTAACATGAGTTGTACTAGCTGGTGGTTAGAAGAATGAAGGGCGACCTCAATGTAATGTATCCAATGTTGAAAGGCCTATGTAGCGTAGACGTGGAGTGTTTGCATCCTATCGTAAAGGAAGTCTAGGACCAGAGGACACTACCTCACAATGGAAGGATATCCCATTAGAATGGAGATGAGGAGGGATTTCTATAGTCAAAGGGTGATGAATCTGTAAAATTCATTACCACAGATGGCTGCGAAGACCAAGACACTTATCGTTAAAGATCAGAAGATATGGGAGCAGAATTAGGCCATTTGGTCATCATCTGCTCTGCCATTTCATCTCTGCTGGTTCTTTTTCCCTTTTAGCCCCGATCTCCTGGCTTTTCCCTGTATCTCTTCATACCCTGACTAATCAAGAATTTATCAACCTCTGTCTTAAAACCCAAAGACTTGGCCTCCACAGCCACCTGAGGCAACAAATTCCACAGAATCAACACTCTAGCTAAAAAAAAATTCCTCCTTAACTCCAATCTAAAAGAACACCCCTCTATTCTGAGGCAGTGTCCCCTGGTCTTGGACTCCCCCACCATAGGAAGCATCCTCTTGACATCCACATTATCTAGGCCTTCCAACACATTCAATAGGTTTCAATGAGGTTACCTCTTACTCTGCTGAATTCTAGTACATAGACGCCCACAGCCATCAAATATTCTTCATATGACAAGCCTTTCAATTCTGAAATCATTTTTGTGAACCTCCTTTGAACCTCTTCAAGGTCTGCACATCTGTTCTTAGAGAAGAGGCCCAAAAAGAAGTTGATAGGTTCTTCATTAGTAAAGGTGTCAACAGTTATGGAGCGAAGGCAGGATAATGGAGTTGAGAGAGATAATAAATCAATCATGATGGAATAGCAGAGCAGACTCAGTGGGCTGAATGGCCTAATTCTATACCTATGGCCGCATAATGACGGTGAGTTACTAATTTTTTCGGAGGAGGGTGTAGGGTTGTCACCTGCCATTGGGTCATAACTGAGAACTAAAAAAATCCCAGTGAACCAAAAGTCAACATCCCACTGTTCTTTGACTTAGTCTCCACTGAACAGCCCCTTTCTGCACTGTTTACAGATTAGCTATGTAGACTAATAAAGAGTAAAGTTTAGTTTTATTTATCACATGAACATCAAAAAATACAGTGAAATGCATTGTTTGCATCATCAACCACAGGCCGAGGAAGTGCTGGAGACAGTCTGCTAACTGGTGCCAATGTAGTATGCCTACAAATCACTAACCCTAACCTTTGGGTTCAATTCCACTACTGAATGTAAGAAATTCATAGGTTATTTCTGTGACCACGTGGGTTTCCTCTGAGTGCTCCAATTTTCTCCCACATTCCAAAGACATGCAAGTTGGTAGCTTAATTGGGTACCTAGGTACCATTTGGCAGCACAATCTCATTGGGCTGGATGGGCCTGTTACTGTGCAGTACCTGCATCAGAAACAGCGCTGGAGGCGAGGGAGAAGGGCCGGAGTCCTTGTGAGGTTGGGACAGTGTGCTAAGCGGCTGCCGTTCCCTAGCATACTCCTGGCTAATGTTCAGTCCCTGGACAATAAGTTCAGCGAACTGAGAGCCAGAATTTCCTGCGAGCGGGAAACAAGGGAATGTAATGCTTTGTGCTTCGTGGAGATCGCTGATGGAGGAGATACTAGACGATTCCATCGAGCGCTCTGGGAAGAGTTAAGGAGGTGGAGTATGCTTCATGGTCAATAATGCTTGGTGCGAACCACAGAACCCGCATACCCTCAAATCTTTTTGTTCCCCAGATCTGCAGTACCTCGTGATGCAGTGTAGACCTTTCTGGCTGTCTAGCAAGTTCATGGCTGTTATTATCACAGCTGTGTATATTCCTCAGCAGGCCGATAACTGACCTGGCTCTTAAGCAATTGTATGAGACCATCAACACCCTGGAGCCTGCACACCCCGAGGCTGCTTTCATCGTTGCCGGTGACTTTAGTAGAGCCTCACTGTCTAAAGTCTCTTCGAAGTTTTGTCAACACATCCAGGGAAGCAAATGGGGAAAGAGCATACTCATCCACTGCTATGCTCCCTTCTGCAGCGCTTACAAAACGCTCCTCTGCCCTCCATTTGGAAAATCAGATCACTCGTCCATTTTGTTGCTGCCAAAGCACAGGTAGAAGCAGAAATAAGAGGTGGTCATAATTAAAACCGTCTGACCATTCGGCCTCCATGCTACAGAACCGCTTTGATGACGTCAACTGGAATGTCTTCCATGATGAGAATGTCTCCAAGTTCATTGATGGGGTCACAAGTTTCATCCGGAAGTGCATCGAGGATGTTGTCCCCCAGAAATTGGTTGTGGTCTATCCAAAGAAACTTGGGATCAACAAGTTCTGTATCAGCAGCACTTAACACACGACACAGAGCTTATGTTGCCAGTAATCAGCAGGAGCTCAAGAAATACAGCTACTATCTGCACAGTCATCAAGGCAGAGACAAGATTCAAACTCAACTCTCCACCAACAACACATGCAGCTTATGGCAAGGTCTAAACACCACCACAGACTTCAAAGCTAAACGCAGTGGAGTTTCCAACATTGCTGCCTCTCTCCCAGACGAGCTAAATCTTTTTCACACTTGATTTGATGTTGCCAACACTGATGAGCCCCTGAGGAGACCTACAGCGGATGCACTCAGGTGTTTCCAATGAGTGGAGAGGCGCAAGGCTGAGGGACTGGACGGCATCCCAGGGCGAGTACTCAGGATGTGCACAGCATTACTGGGTGTGTTTACAGACATTTTTAATCTCTCCCTCTCCCAGTGTAGAGTGCCCTCCTGCTTCAAAACATCCACCATTGTTCCAGTACCTAAAAAGACCAAGGTGACATGTCTGAATGACTGGCGTCCTGTCACACTCACCTCAGTAATAAGCAAATGCTTTGAGAGGATTACATCTGCCCCATGCTACCACCCACACTGGACTCCTACAATTTGTCTATCAACACAACTGATCGACAGATGATACAATAGCCACAGCTCTATATACTGTCCTTACACATCTGGAGAAGAGGGATGCTTATGTGAGAATGTTGTTCTTGGACTACAGTTCAGCATTCAACACCATAATTCCCTCCAAGCTTGACAAGAAGCTCAGAGACCTTGGCATTCACCCTGCCTTGTGCAGCTGGATCCTGGACTTCCCGTCAGATCACTGGCAGGTGGTAAGAGTGGGGCCCCTCACCTCTGACCCTCTCACCCTCAACACAGGTGCCCCTCATGGCTGAGTACTAAGCCCCCTCCTTTGCCCTCAGTATACCCATGACTGTCACCACCCACAGCTCCAATCTGCTAATTAAGTTTGTTGATGACACTACACTGATTAGTCTAATCTCAAATAATAATGAGGCAGGCTACAGAGAGGAAGTCATCACCCTGACTCAGTGGTATCAAGAGAACAACCTCTCTCTGAATGTCACAAAAACAAAGGAGCTGGTGTGGACTACAGGAGGAATGGAGACAGACTAACCCCTATTGACATCAATGGATCTGGGGTTGAGAGAGTGAACAACTTTAAGTTCCTTGACATAAACATCACCGAGGATTTCACGTGGTCTGTACATACCGGCTGTGTGGCGAAAAAGGCACAATAGTGCCTCTTTCACCTCAGACGGTTGAAGAAATTTGGTGTGGGTCCCCAAATGCTAAGACCTTTCTACAGAGGCACAATTGAGAGCATCGTGAGAGCTGCATCAATGCCTGGTATGGTAACTGTACTTCCCTCAATCGCAGGACTCTGCAGAGAGTGTTGCAGACAGCCTAGCACATCTGTAAACGTGAACTTCCCACTATTCACGACATGTACAAGGACAAGTGTATAAAAAGGGCCTGAAGGATCAATGGGGACCCGAGTCACCACAACCACAAACTGTTCCAGCTGCTACCATCCAGGAAACAGTACCACAAGACCAACAGACTCTGGAACAGCTTCTTCCACCAGGCATTCGACTGCTTAACTCATGCTGACACAACTGCATTTCTATGCTATATTGATTATACTGTGTACATACTATTTATTATCAATTACTATAAATTGCACATTACACATATAGATGGAGATGTAGGAAGTCATTCCTGCCTGTGGCCATTAAACTTTACAACTCCTCCCTCGGAGTGTCAGACACCCTGAGCCAATAGGCTGGTCTTGGACTTACTTCCACTTGGCATAATTAATTTATTATTATTTAAGGTTTTATATTGCTATATTTCTACACTATTCTTGGTTGGTGCAGCTGTAATGAAACCCAACTTCCCTTGGGATCAATAAAGTATGTCTGTCTGTAATGTAAAGACTTTTACCCCTCATGTATACGAAGGATATAAGTAATAAAGTCAATTCAATGCAATAAATATTTCAAATGTATATACGTTTTGGAATGGGGAGATGAAAAATGTTAAAGTAGGATGTGGCCAGTTGAAAGGGAAGATATAACAGTACAACCAAGAGGCTTCACAGCCACACATTCTGCTGGTCCTGAGTGACTGCACCAGGTGCTGTTAAATAACAAGTATGAATCAACACCCACTTGAAAAAATACCTTAATTCAAATTGTGAGGCCCTGCAGTCACAGGCTTTTTGCAACCCATTCCCATCTCTGGAACAAACACCTCTCCCAGGGGAGATTAATTATCACAGTCAGCTGGCCTAGCCATACCCAGCAAGTTCAATAAAATGCCAAAGGTTGTCAAGGACTGGAAATGCTATTTCCATGGCACTAAGCAACAATCAAAACTGATAGTTCAACACAGCACTGCTGACTTTCTAGAATCTTCGAGCCCATTTTAAACAAGGAAATACAATACCGTGAAAAAGTCTTAGGCAAATATATATAGAGGGGAGAGGGGAATCGTGGTTGGGAAAAGGGGAAGGGAGCAGGAAGCACCAGAGAGACATTCTGCAATGATTAATAAACCAAGGTTCGGAGTACATTATTAAAGTATGTATACTTCTTTCTTTCCTTTTTTTCCAATCTTTTTACTGATTTAAAAAAATGTATACAAAGAGGAGAATATCTCTAGGATATACGTCAGTAGCAGTACATACAGAAGGCAAAAAAATCAGAATCACACAGTATTTATCTACAAAGTATGAATTTGATATAGAATGTATAATTCTCCTCTTATTGATTTATGAAGAAAGGAAGGACAATTAGAAATTTTTATATAAAAGAGAAAAAAAACCCTACTATTCTATACAGAAAAAAAAGGATTGGGCAGACAATCCTGATAGAAAAACCAAGAAAAGAGACACTCTCTGATCAAATCCAAGGTTTTGAAAATAATAGCTGGAAGAGAATCAGTACAAAAATCAGATCATATGAAAATATTGAATAAAAGGTAGCCAGATTTCTTCAAATTTAAAGGATGTATCCAATATCCGACTTCTAATTTTCTCTAGACTTAAACAAGACATGATAAAGGAAAGCCAATAAAAAGTGTTAGGAGGGTTAGGGTCCTTCCATTTAAGTAAAATGGCCTTCCTAGCCAATAAAGTTGAAAATGCTATCATCTGTTGAGTGCAAGCAGGAAGATACCCTGCTTCCGACTGAATAGTCCCCAAAACAGCTGTAAACAGCTGTAAATAAGTTTGTAAATGAGTTACTTTCAGATAATCAATGAAATAAAATTTTTCATCTGGTAAATACTTCATTTATTTGTGCCCGTCATTCCTTGATACAGTTCAGGGTTCTGCATTGGGCCCATATGTCAAAGAGTAAAGTAGCCTGTATTTTTCCCAATATTAATCTTATTTATGATAGATGTAATATTCAGCTGGCCACTTTACCTCACATGTTTTGGTCTTGTATAACGGAGAATTTTTGGAAAGATGTTTTTAAAACCTTATCAAAGGTGCTGGATCTACAAAGTATGTATACTTTATACAACCTTGAAACTCATCTCATTACAAGCAGACACAAAACAATGAAACCCAATAGAACCCATAGAGAGGAAAAAAAATGTGCAAGCAATAAAAGCAAGCAAATAGCGTTCAGAACTGAAGTTTACGACAGTGAGTCCACAGGCACAAAGCCAGGCATCACTACAGCCGATTCAGGAGCAGACCACAGCACCAGCTTAGCGCAGAGTTAAGTTTGGCATCAAATAGTCTTGCTTGGTACCTCAGGGCTGGAGGTGTCCGTACCCGCATCATTCCCCTGCTCTGGCACTCCTTCTCTGCCACCTGTCTCACAACCCTCCCACGGTGCTCCAACCTCACTACTCCCAACATTCTTTGCTCCTGCGAGATTTACAAACTTGGTCTCCGCTCCATGTTGACAAATACAGTACTGTGTAAAAGTTTTAGGCAACCTAGCTACATACATGTCCCCAAGACTTTTGCACAATACTGTAAATGACCTGACTCGATGCCCTGGTCCATGTGAGAAAAGGCCAAAAACTAAAGATTACCTTGTGTTTCTGAGCATCACATAAAATGCTGGAGGAACTCAGCAGGTCATGCACCGTCTGCAGAAGGGAATAAATAGTTGTCAGTTTGGGCAAGACCTTTCATCAGCACTGGAAAGGAAAGGGAAGGGAGCTAGAATAAGGTGCGGGGGAAGAGAGTAGAGTACAAGCTGATAGGTGTTAGGTAAAGACAGGTGAGGCATAAGGTGGGTGGGGGAGTTGAAGTAAGAAGCTGCGAAGTGATAGATTAAAAAGGAAAAACACAGCAGAAGAAATCTTATAGGAGAGCACAGTAAACCAAGAAGGAGGGGTAGCACCAGAGTGAGGTGACAGGCAGAAGATGAGAAAAGTAGGGGAAATGGGGGCACCTTGTTGCAGGATAGATGCAGAGCTTTATCCCTCTTTCAGAACGGCTTTCAGTGACGTGTAGAGTTTACTTCATCTCATCAAAAGACTTCTTGGGACCCCATCAGCTTGAGTTTGCACCCCAACTCTTCCCTTTAATAACCAACTATAAAAAAAGCATTGTTTCTATTTCTTTCATTCAACTACCGCTAAGCCCTTCAATTAACAGTCCCTTCTGTTATGCAGAAATAATTAATTCACAAAATTATAAACTATTTCAATCTGGTTATTTTGAAGCTTTGTTGTTAGCCCTGATTGTAATGGGTAATTAAGGGTAAGGTAATGATGCTCAGTGCAGGACTAAAGGTTCTGTGAAGTTATCTGCCCTAATAGGCAGGCAATACCAGGACTGTGGTATGTTTTTTTTGTTGAACAAAGCCTCCTTTAACACAGTTTGAGAATGAGCCGATGAGAATCAAAGAGTTCATGCTCACCCTGCAATTTTTGGAAAGGATTTTATTTTGTGGAAAATTGCTTGTCAGCTATCTATTTCACTATGATGGGGAGTAGGGAGGAAAAGATTGTTTTTAATTTGGAGATACAGCGTGGAACAGGCTGTTCTGGCACAATGAACTACAATACACTGCAGCCCACCTATTAGCCTAAACGCACGTCAATCTACAATGACTCATTAACCTACTAACTGGTACATCTTTGGACTGTGGAAGGAAATCAGAGGAAACCCCATAGTGTCATTGGGAGATTGTACAAACTGCTTTCAGACAGCACCAGAAATGAACTCCAAATTCCAGAACACCCCAGGGTGTAAAAGCGTCACACTAATGGTGATGCTACCATGGTGCTATTAGCTCTATGGAGATGCGGTGATAGAGACAAACCTTTGCCACTTTTTCATCTTGCACAATTTATCTGTTGGGTGGAAAAAAAACTCACGAAGATTTTCCTTTGATTCATGGCATGTAGACTACAGTAGTTTACAGGTTAAGTTAATGAACCATCTTTGATCCAGAAACACAAGTTTGTCAGCAAGGTCCTACAGAGGAGAGAAAAATCCACTGAGAAGATCACCAGGGTTTGCCTCACCCTTGTTTGTGACATTTACCAGGAGTGTGTATGCAAAGGGCCCAAAACATTGTTGAGGATCCTTACTGCCCATCCTACAATCTCTTTGACCCACTAGCCTCAGAAAGGAGATACAGGAGGATCAGATCCAAGCCTGCCTGACCAACAATTAAGACTGCAAGACAGCCTGGCCTTAACAGCATCTTCTTTCTCTCAGGCTATGAAACACATGAATACTTTGCCACCACCACCAAGGTCTTGTTACTAGGACACACTGTTCACTATACTGTTTACCTGTGCCATGCACTACATGCATTTTTGAATTACATTTTGTTTATGGTAATATTTTATTTTGTGCTATGTGTGATATGATTTGTACAAAATCTTCATGGGATAGGATATGATTTTTTCCAAGAAGGGCTTCTTCCTTGCCATTCTTCCATGAATAACCTCCTTGTGTAAGGCCTTAGATTAAGGAGCCATGACCTCCATTTCCAGTTGCAGCCACAGACCTCTGCAGTTCATTCAGTGTAACCATTAGCATCACAGTAGCCTCTCTTACAAGTGCCACTCTTCTCCAATGACTAGGTTTAGAAGGAACTAATCAATCGCTGTTGGTTTCATATTTTTTCCCACCATGGACTATACTGAACTCTAAGGTACTTTCAGTGTCTTTTGAGATAGTCTTGTACCCTTTCCCATTTTTATGCTTCTCTACCATTATTTCCTTGACTTGCATTGAATGATTTTTTTTTGTCTTCGTTTCAGTTTGGTTTGCTGAAAATCTACCATGCTGTTGGACCTTGTAGAAGGGGGGATCTTCCAATTAAATATAACATGTTGGTAATTTGGTAAGGTATTACAGCTGTCCCCCGCTTTTTGAACGTTCATTTTACAACAACTCGCTGTTACGAAAGAGCTACATTAGTACCTGTCTTCACTAACCAAAGAGGATTTTCGCTTTTACGAAAAAAGACGCCCCAAGAAAGACTACAATGACCATGAAGCCTTGTGCGGGCAGTTGTTTGTGCATGCGTGTACATGCACATGTGTGTACGTGCCGCTTTTTTTCCTTCAAATTGATTTTGACTCGCTGTCTTCCCAATTTTGATAAGTGAAACTACACCGTACCTACGATATTTCTACTTTATATAGGGTGTATATTTATCATATCATTCCTGCTTTTACTATATCTTAGGTTTTATGTGTTATTTGGTTTGATTTGGTAGGTTATTTTTTTGGGTCTGGGAATGCTCAAAACTTTTTCCCATATAAATTAATGGTAATTCCTTCTTCGCCTTACAGCATTTCGGTTTACAAACAGTTTCATAGGAACGCTCTACCTTCCGATTGCAGGGGAAACCTGTAATCAGTATTGCATCTGAGGGAAGTTAGCATAGTAATTACGAAAGGGATGAATACTTTTTCAGCCTGAATTTTGTTTTTTTAATTTTTTTTAAAGTATAGTTGACAGGTTTTAGAATTCTTGATTTGATATGTTTTGGAGATTAACACATAAAATCCTAATTCAATACATTTAAAAATTTTAAAAATGGAACAGTAAAATGCAAAACTTGTTGTGGGGACTGAATATTTTTTCAAGGCACTGTAGATGTTGCCTGACTTGCTGAGTTCCTCCAGCATTTTGTGTTTCTCAAAATCTGCATCTGGCAGGGGATTACAACATGTTCCAGTGTAACTAAGCAATACAGAACTCTGGGGTCCTCAACCCAAGTGACAGCTGTGGAATTCCAGGCTAGGAAAGCAAAGTGTGTATGTCCTCGCCATCCTGGAACAAAGATCCTATTATATATGTTTAGTTCATTTGAAGGTTGGTTGCTGGCAATATTGCAAGGGAAACCCAAGGTCAAAAAGTCACTGTGTTATATTATGCAATTTTAGCACAGAATCTCCTCACACTAAGCTAATTAAACTCAGTCAATCTGCTGCTCGAGTAGAACACAGATCATCATTCACTAAACAGAAAAGGCACATAGAAGTTCCATCTACTTCTTGTCAAGGCAAACACCACCAAAATGCAACCAAGTACACAGGATTCCATATCTTTAATAACTGACTAGATTTAGTTCAGATTTAAAAGACATTGCGGGCCAAAGGGACTCTTTCTATGTTCTATATTCTCCACCTCACAGTCAATCATTGATAGTTCATGGTCTCCCACATGCATTTTAGGCTGGAGTTGATAGGTTCTTTATTAGTAAGAGCATCAAAGGTTACGGAGAGAAGGCAGGAAAGTGACATTCAGAGGGATAATAAATCAGCCATGATGGAATGGGAGAGCAGAGTCGATGAGCCGAATGGCCTATATCTTATGGTCTTATAGTACTTTTCTATGACTCTTGACACTCTGTACGGGTTGTAAGTTAATTGGTCACATAGTTGTAATTGGACAGCATGGGTTCATTCAGCCAGAAGGGCCTGTTACTGTGCTGTATCTCTAAATGAACAGTAAAGGCCAAATAGTCTATCAGTCTTCATTCTCACTGGGATGCCCGCGGATGTCCTTCATCACTTTTCATTTCCAAGCTGCCTCATAACTAACCCTTTATTGAGCATTCCTCAGCAAAGAGTGTCATTACAGCCTACCACACGATTGAAATACAAATGCATGGGCATGTCTCTTCAGCAAACTTTTCCAAATGACCACTGTGCAATCTTTTAGTTAAATATGTTCAGGTGCTGCATTTTGAAGTCTGCCAAACGTCCACAGATAGTAATGCTGCAGCACATCAATCGCTGACTGCAGAAATGTTGTTTACCTCATCTTCAATGAATTTTAAAGACTGCCTCAAAGCAGAAAATAGGTTGGGATCAAACCTGGATCATATTGGCCAGTCCATCAGCAATTTACAACTGGTGAGAGCAATTGTCAGCACATGTATTTGGATCAGTGTTACAATATATAGTCACAAGAAAAATTAATATCACTCAGTGGTCATTTTATTAGGTACAGGAATGGAACCTGGTGTGAACTTCTGCTGTTCAACATGTTGTGCATTCAGAGATGCTCTTCTGCACACCACTGTCAGTTTGAACCAACATGAAGATTCTCCTCTGAGCGCTCTCATTAGCAAGGCATTTTTGCCCACAAGACTGTCACTTACTGGATTTTTTTTTTTTTTTGTTTTCTCACACCATTCTTTGCAAGTTCCATACCCTCACACACCAGAAGCTTCGTGTTGGTCTTGATATCCCAATCTTCAAAAAACCTCTTTCTCAGCTTGGCAAAAGCTCCATTCGCACAGCTTCTTCTCCAATTTATTTCAAGGTCAATGTTGGCTCTTGAAGAAAGAAGGCTGCCAAGATATGGGAAATGAACTGTGTTCTCCAGAAGGATGTTGTCAACTTCAATGGTTGGAGGTTTAGGAGCTCAATCTGGAGCAGCTTGGTGTAGGACTTGGGTTTTCTTGATGTTTAGATCAAGTACCAGGAAACTGTACACTCTGGCATAAGCATGCATTATGCACAGTAGATCTTCCTCAGAGGGAGGTACGATGGCATTGTCATCTGCATATTGGCCTCCACGATCGAAGTAGTGACACCTTGCTCATTGCCTTGAACCTGTTATAGTTACACAGCCCCCCCCCCCATCTGTCCTATAGAGAATGTGGACTCCTTGAGGGAGGTCTTGGCCTGTGAGATGAAGCATGGTTGCAATGAAAACAGCAAACAGAGTTGGAGCAATGATGCTCCCCATTTGACCCCAGTCTAAACCTTAAAACTTAAAAGGTGCTGTTTCAGAGCTGCTGTTGCTAATGACTGTTGCACTCATATCATTGTGTAAGAGCTGTAGGATTCTGAGGTATTTCTCTGTGCATCCAATTTTGGTGCCAAGGGACGGGACAATTTACAGAGTCAAATGCTTTAGTAAGGTCTACGAAGGCCATATAAAGTGGGAGATTTGGTTCCGAGGCTTTCTCTTGCAATTGACATGCTGTAAAAATCATGTCAAATGTTCCTCTGGCTGGAGGAAAGCCACACTGAGACTCAGGCAGGAGATCTTCTACCAGAGGTGAGAGCCGGTAACTTAAAATTCAGGTGAGTACCTTTCCTGTTGTAGAGAGATGCTTTGTCACCCTTGTTGAAGAGTTGTGACAACCAGGGCATCCCTGAGTCAAGCTGGAATCTCCTCCTAGTCTCAGATCTCGACAAGCCGGTCATGAATAGGATTTAAAAATTCTGCACCATCTTCCTTGAGGATTTCTGCTGGACTTATATCAGGCCCAGTGTCCTTGTGGTTTCTCGATCTTGTGCAAGCCATCAGCACATCTATAATACTAGAAGACATACTAAATGTCCTCCTTCATGGGTTGTTGTGGGTGCTGGTTGATTACTTCAATGTCAACAGTGGTGCTACAATTAAGTAGCTCCTGAAAATGTTCCTTCCTTTGAGAATTGGTGGTATTATTGTCCTTAGTAGCTTTTGTCTATCTTTGGAGCAAAGGGGGTTTAGGACACAATGGTTAGGGCCATACCTTAGTGGCAATAAAGAAACCCCTGAAAGACTATGGCCTTAGCTTTGAAGCTGGCTTCTCTTTTTGCCTTCCAGTTGATGTCCTTCTGCCAGGCACAGAAAGTTTTTTTGTTGATTAGCTCTTCTATTTTAATGTCATTTTCATTAAACCAATCTTAGCTTTTGCTGGTCTTGTATCCAATTATGTTTTTACAAGTTTTAAGGATGGTGGTCTTCACTGTGGTCCAGTGTGCTTCGATGTACTCCAGATACTGCTTTGGGAGTCTTTCAGAAAGGGTAGCCTGGAGATGTACATTCACTGTGCCTTTTAGGCTCTTGATGTTGAACCTGGGACAAATCTGCTTCTTTTGCACTCTTCCCTGTGATTTTGATGGTTATATTTGAGTGAATAAGCTGCTGGTCCCTCATCCGAACAATGACATAATCTATAAGATGCCATGTCTTTGAACAGGGATGCATTCATGAAGTTTTCATCTTATTTCTCCGGAGGAACAGGATGTTAGTGATGGTCAGGGCACATTCAGCACACTTGGAGAGTAAGAGCACTCCAATGGAGTTGATGGTGCCAACCCCTTCCTCTCCAATTGTGCCTTTTCAGGAGTCACTGTCCCTGCTAACTCTAGCATTGAAGTCTCCAAGAATGACCTTATCTTCTTTGGGAATATCTGATAATATGTGGTATAGGCCAGCATTTACAGTCTCCTTAACATCGTTGGGTGAGTCTAGGGTTGAAGCGTAGGCTCTCACAGCTCTAGCCATTTGATTGTTAGTGAGCTTAAGGCGCATGGTCATGAGGCATTCATTAATGCCAACTGGCAATTTGGAGCGGTGACTGATGATGCTGTTCTTTATGGCGAATCCAACTCTGTGGATTCTGGATTCATCTGCTGGTATCTCCTTTCAGAAAAAAGTGTATCCACCTTTCTTCTCCTTCAATAGTCCTTCTTTAGCCAATTGTGTTTCAGAGAGGATGACAAGGTCAATTTGAAATCTTCTCAGCTCTTGAGATGATGGCTGTACATCTTTCAGGACGATCACTGGCTTCGCTATCCAAAAGCATTCGTATATTCCAGGTTTCAACATTCATATTTGTTTCAGACTGCAGTTTGGTGATCCCACAGGATTTGGTAATCCAGTCAAAAGTGAGGAGGCAGGCTATTATTAGGGCACCTTTTCGAGACTATTCTCCATGTGGGTTGAGCAGATCAGGTCCTGAAGAAGGCTGCTCAGTTATGGGTGCAGCTGCCAAAAAAGCTCCATCTGCCTCAGTCCAAGAGCAAGACGACTATCTACACCCACCGCCAGGTTTCCAAGTTGGCCGATCGGATTACCAAACCAGGAGAAATGCCCGTGCATGAGGTGTTTTAATATGGGGAGACTGATGCACAAGCAGCCACCACACAATCCTCGATAGGGAAAGGGCCAGAATCCAATGGCATGGAGACCAAGACTTGCTCCGCTTTGCAGCCATTGTGGTGGTCCTCATAGTTCCGAGATTCAGAATTCTGACTCCATTTTACCATTTAACTATATACATGTATATAATGTATATAACCATATACTGTATATAGAAAGAACATTTCTTCAAATCAGGGTGTAAAGCACAGCAGTACATATAACACACCTACCACATGATATCTTATGAAGGCAAGGGTAAAATCGACAGATAAATCACACATAAATTACAAACAAAAGTGCATTAATATTAAATAGTGTATGGTACTGAACAGATTAGCCAGTGACACTTTGAATACGATGGGTCAGGTGTTCAAAAGCCTAATGGCCTTGGAGAGGAAAATGTTTCTCATCTTGACCGCTCTTGTTTTTATGCATTGTTGTCTCCTGGCTGATGGTAGAAAGTCAAAGAGGATGTTGGACGGACGGGTGGGATCCTAATAATACTAAGGGCCCTGCATATGCAGCACTCCTGATAAATGTCCCCAATGGTAAAGAGACCACTACGATCCTCTCAGCTGTCCTCACAGTCCTTTGTAGGGATTTCTGGTCCGATGTTCCGACAGCTCCCATACCAACTTGTCAGGATGCTCTCAGTGGTGCTCCTGTAAATAGCAGTTAAGATGGGTGGGAGCCTTGCTTGCCTCAATCTTCATTGTAAGTGGAGGTGCTGCTGTGTCTTGTTCAAGGAGGTGATATTAAGGAACCAGGTCAGGTCATCCGTGATATGAACTCCCAAGAACTTGATGCGCTTAACTTTCTATGGAGGAGCCATGTATTCACAGAGGGGGACAGTTTGTCTCCACCTTCCTGAAGTTCCTTGGTCTTCTCCATGTTCAGGCTTAGGTTTTGCTCACACCAATCCACCAGTTGCTCCACTTCCTCTCTGTACTCTGTCTCATCATCATACTCGATAAGCCCAAACACTGTAGTGCCATCTGCAAACTTGATGACACGGTTTGAGCTGGAACCTGCGACAGCCTTGGGGAGCACCAGTGCTCAGCATAATGGGACGAGAGATGTTGCTGCCCACATGAACTAACTATGGCCTTACGGTTAACAGAAAGTAAGGCCACAGGCACAAAGGACCAATTATATTACTGAGGGCTCTAAAAAGCAGGTAAATGTTAAAATGAAGATTAAAGGCAATAAAAGACTGAAGGCACAAGGCAGGCTGACAGACATCATTAGACAGTGTAATGTTCCAGCTACACCCAGGCAAGAAATTCCAACATCGCAACACACACAAAATGCTGGTGGAACACAGCAGGCCAGGAAGCATCTATAAGGAGAAGCACTGTCAACGTTTCAGGCTGAGACCCTTCATCAGGACCCTTCATCGCAAGTTTGTATTGCTTCTCTGATTGCCCAGTCTGGGTGTACAGAGTAATGAATCACGGAAGTGGTTTTGTAGAAATAACAATCAGAGAGATAACATCACTGCTGTGAATGTACTGGTCCACTAATGTGAGCAAATGCTACAAACCTAAATACAGTAACTCAGGCCTGAGCCGAATGAGCCAGACTGAAGGTGGCCTTTCAGTCCTGTGGCCAGCATCAGAGTCAGTCTGGTCCTCTACTATGCTTCAAATCCAGTGTCAGCCCATCAGTCACACCACAGCATCATGCATTTCAAATAACAAACGTTTAACTTCTAAAGTGTGCTAATTATCAAATTGTTTAAAAAGCATTTTGACTTCTCAGTGAAGTTTGCCAGTGGCAAAATTCTTCTTGTTTTGTTCAATCGCTTCAGTTCTAATTAAATCCTTCAAGATTCTTTACAAATGAAACCAATAAACAAATTGCCACTGTATTTTCTTCAAACTGTGTTTTAATCTATAAAAATTCAATAGGTCCATTCGAACCCATACCTTCCATTATCACATTGTGGTAAGATGGTGGTGCACTTAGTGCGGCCTCTCCGGGTCCAACAAATGCTATATATGCTTAAGCATTTTTCATGTGACTGAGAGGCCCTGATAGACACTGGTAATATAAAATACTGCAAGTCTGTTTCATTGGTAAGATCGAAGGCAGGGGAACTGTGTGACCTCATCTTATTTCCCTGTACCCGAGCTGCAAATTATTCTCTCTCACATATGCTATTAATTCCCCACTATCATAAGGGCTAATTTATGGTAGCAAATTATCCTACTTACTTGAATTGAATGGGTGGGGATCTCATTAAAATCTATAGAATATTAAAAGGCCTACATAGGGGACACGGACAGGATGCTTCCTGTAGTGTGGGAGTCCAGGACCTGAGGGTAAAACGTCATTATAGAAAAGTGTCCCTTTAAAACACAGATAGGGAGAAATTTCTTCAGCCAGAGGATGGTGAATTTATGGAATTCATTGCTATGGATGACAAGACATTGGGTATTTTTCAAGCTGAGATTGATGTTTTTGATTAGTAAGAGCATCAAAGGTTACAGGGAAAAGGCAGGAGAATAGAATTGATAGGGTTAATAAATCAGCCATGATGGAAAGGTGAGGCAGACTCAATGGGCCAAATGTCTTAGAGAAATGTTCAGGTGCAGGTCAATGGGTCTAGGCAGAATAACAGTTCAGCACAGACTAGATGGGTTAAGGGGCCTATTCCTGTGTTGCAGTGCTCTTTGATGCTATGGAACATTCAGAGGAAATTGCATGGCCAGGTAGAAAACATTCAAACTCAAAACAGCATCTGAGGTCTCTTTCGAACCCAGGTCCCTAGAGCTAAGGCAGGAGAACTGCTGTTTTATGGTAATTCCCTACCAGTGTCAAGGTTACTATTGAAACCTTCTGTGACTGACAGGGATATTCATCCTCATCCTCCTCAACCAAGTTGCAGCCTTTGGCATGGATGCCAGCAACTTCTCCCAACCCCTCTACTCAGCCAAATTTACAATAACATTGCCAAGCCTTAAGGACCCAAGTTACTACGAAAGGTTGAATGGGTGAGGACTTTATTCCCTGGAGCATAGGAGAATGAGGGAGATTTGATTGAGGTATACGTAATTTATGAAGAGTATAAATAGGGTAAATGTAAGCAGGCCTTTCTCTACTGAGGTTGGTAAAAGGTCATGGGTTAAGGATGAAAGGTGAAATGTTTAAAGTGAACACGAGGGGAAACCTCTTCACTCAAGAGGGTGGTGCGAGTTGCCAGTGGAAGTGCTAGATGTGGGTTCAACTTCAACATTTAAGAGAAGATTAGATAGGTACATGGACGGGAGAGGTGTGGAGATCTATGGTCCAGGTTCAGATCAATGGGATCAGGCAGAATAACAGTTCAGCATGGACTGGACGGTCTGAAGGTCCTTTGAAAATAAATACTTCTGACTACCTACCACAAATATTGCTCATTTTGAGATCTATAATTTTGCCAAACTCTACTGCCGCCCCATCTGTTGCTTACTCGCACATTTATTTGCCTTAACTTGACATTTTCTGCTTGGCCTCTCTTGCTCTATTCACCAGAAACCTGTGGTCATGTAAAATTCTCCAAACTCCATTCAGCCTAATCCATATATGACAGAGCATTGACTCTTAATTAAGCAAAAGCTCAGTTTGAAAAATTCCAACCACCTTCTAACCAAAGATTTACCTGAGCTTCTTGGTCATTCTTGAATGTAGGGAGGTGGTACAGGAGCCTGAAGACATGCACTCAACATTTTAGGAACAGTTTCTTATACCCCATCAGAATTCTGAACTGTCCTTGAACCATAAACACTACCTCACTGTTTTTTCTCATTTTGCACTGTATACAGTATTCCTTATTGTAACTTATAGTAACTTGTGTAGACTCAGCTCTGTATTCGAGAAGGCAGCATCTATCACTAAGCATCCTCACCACCTAGGACATGCCCTCTTCTCATTACTACCATCAGGGAGGAGGTACAGGATCCTGAAGATACACACTCAGATATTCAGGAACTGCTTCTTCCCTTCCATCAGATTTCTGAACCGTCCATAAACCATGAACACAACCTTTCTTACCCCAGGTTATTGAAGGAGGCAAGAGATAAGATTGCCGGGGTTTTGAACAATACCTTTGTGTCCTCTCTAGCCACAGATGAGGTGCTGGAGGACTGGAAAATGGCTAATGTTGTACTTCTATTTAAAAAGGAAACAAAGGAAAATTCTGGGAACTATAGACCAGTCAGTCTCATGTCAGTTGTAGGGAAATTGCTGGAGAAAATTCTTATGGATAGGATATACAAGCATTTGGAAACCCACGGCCTGATTAGTGAGCACCAGCAATGGCTTTGTGTGGGGCAAGACATGTTTTACCAACTTGACTGAATTTTTTGACAAGGAGATGAGAGAGGATGATGAGGGTAGCACAGTGGGTGTTGTCTACATGGATTTTAGTAAGGCATTTGACAAAATCCTTCATGGGAGGCTAAAGCAGAAGATTACAAATCATCAGGTCCATGGTGAATTAGCTAGTTAGGTTCAAAACTGGTTGTGATAGAAGACAGAAGGTGGTGGTTTTAGAGACTTCTATGAGCTGGAGCTCTGTAATTAGTGGTCTCCCCATAACAGGAAGGATGTTGAAGCTTTAAAGTGAGTGCAGAGAGATTCAACAGGATGCTACCTTGTTTACAGAGTAGGTGCTATCACGAAAGGGTGGATAAACGTGGGTTGTTTTCTCTGGAGTGGCGGAGGCTGAGGAGAGATCTGATAAAGATTTATAAGATTATGAGAGACATAGCAAGAGTTGTCAGGGAGATTCTTTTTCCCAGGGTTGAAATGTCTAGAGGGCATGCATTAAAGGTGAGAAGGGGTAGGTTTAAGGAAGATGTAAGGGTGAAGGTTTTTTACTTAGAATGGTGGATGCCTGGAATGCACTGCCTGGTATGGTGGTAGCAAATACATTAGAGGCTTTTAAGAAACATTTGGATAGGCATATGGATGTAAAGAAGATGGGGGGATATGGACATTGTGTAGGTAGGGGGATCAGTGTTTGGATGTTTTTTAATCTGCTTTTTAGCTGGTTCAGCATAACACTATGGGCCATATGGCCTGTTCCTATGCTGTACTGTTCTATATTTAAAATGCAATTATGAAAGTCTCTTACTATCTCTTCTTTGTTAGTCCTGATAAAAAGTCTCGGCCCGTAATGTCAACTGTACTTCTTCCTATAGATGCTGCCTGGCCTGCTGCATTCCACCAGCATTTTGTGTGTGTTGCTTCTATAAAATATTGGTTATATTTCTGCCCTGGTATTTCCATATGCGACACATTGGGAAACTGTTCTGAAAAGTGCACATGAAGCACATGTTGGAATGTTTTCCTATATTAGAACTATTGTGAAATGTACATGTAGTCTGACTATTAAACACTTCCTTTGTCAAAGCCTCTTCTTCACATACTGATTGACAAATCTGAGTGTTTTTTCTACTGGTGTCAACTGTAAGCAAGCCAGCGATCAGAACACAGAAATGTACTAATGTTGCCATCAAGTGGCAATTTCTGTAATTACATATCCATTCTGTACCATTTGAGACGTATTATCATGTTCAACACAGAATGTAACGGAAAGGATGCTGGAGTCAGTTCTATTTTAGATCGAATGCTTAAAGTAATGAGGCGAGGTGAATTCTGACAAGAGATTCATAGCGCTGCAGATGGAAATCTGGCAACAAGCCCAATAGCGTCCAGTTCAATACGTAAAATTGCACCTTTAATGGGGTGAAATAGTCTGAAGCATTTGATAATGCCAGAGTACAAGAAAGCCAAGTCAGAACTACAACAAAGATGAAGCGGCACAGTATCATAGCAGTTAGTGTAATGCTATTACTGTGCCAACCACACAGGTTCAATTCTAGCACTGGCTGAAGAGTTTGTATGTTCTCTCCGTGACCGTGTGGTCACCTCAAGGTGCTCCGATTTCTTCCCACATTCCAAAGATACATGGGTTATGAGGTGAATTAGTCATGTGTATAATTGGGTGGTGTGGGCTCATTGGGCTGGCTGGAAGGGCCTGTACCATGCTGTATCTCTAAATACATTTTTAAAAAATGATACGGTAAAGGCAGCCAGCGGGTAGGACAAACAGTAGGCAAGTCAGAGGGAGAGAATGATCAAGTCACATGAGGGGCTGGTCAGTTTCCTCCCACATTGCAGCGAGTGGTGAGTATGCCAGAACCACAGTAACTCTTCTGGCTGCCCCCAAAATATCATCTTTCTGTGTTGGTCATTGACGCAAATAACACGTTTCACTGCACTTTCAATGAACATGTGACAAATAAATCTAATTTTTTTTTCTCTAATCAAAGTCAAAAGAGCCCACAAAGGCAGGGAGGGATGAACCAAAATGGATGAAGCAAGCAATTCTAACTTTAGGAAGAGACAAGCACCAAGAACACTTTCTCCTTCCGGTTTAAAAAATACCCTCCTCTCCTCTTCACCTTACATCTGCTCACCTGCCTATCACCTCCCCCCAGTCCTCTTCCTCCTTCCCTTTTTCCCATGTTCCACTCTCCTCTCCTTTCAGATTCCTTCCTCTCTAGCTCTTCACCTTTCTTATCCACCTGCCTTCACTGATCACCTTCTAGCTCGTCCTCCTTCCCCTCCTCACTATTTATTCTTGTCCATGGATGCTGCCTAACCTGCTGAGTTCCTCCATCAATTTTTGTATGTTACTATAAACACTCTTGTATTTCTTTCTCTGATCTCATCATAAAAGGTCTCACTATTACTCATGAGAAACTACCACAATAATCGTAAGCAGCAGATGTTTGCTCCATTGGTATCTTGCTCATAGACCAAATTGTTAATAAGAGAATAACAAACAAGTCTTCCTGTTTTCAATGCAGCCCATCTTCCAGAGGCCTGGAAGGGAAATGCTGACTGCTTTCCTTAGTAGAAAGGAACATCAAGAAGATATGCACTGCATCCTGAAAACGCCATACAATCAAGCTTCATGCTTCAGAACCTCTGGGGAGGTGAGGGCCTCTGCCAGTCAGAGTTGACCATGGATATTGCATCTTAACTGTCTAGATACACAAGCCTGGGCAGTATGACATGGAGAGCAAGCTGTTGCACATGTAGCAAGCTCCCCCTCTCCGCACACCTGATGAACCCAAAGGAACAGCAGAGACCGATACAGTTTGGTACCAGCAGGGTCGCATGAGTTGCCAGTCAGCACTGAACTCCTTAGGGACTCCAGCTCCTGATTTTTGCCCTTGGGGTTTACTCCCGAAGCCTTCCCCCTGACTGGGTACAGCTGCAAGGCAGCAGAGGTTTGAGATCAGAGATTTCCTTCTCCTAGATGAGCCGCCAACGACAGCTGACAGTCCCATCTGCCCAGAGTGACTGGTTTTAAGGTGCCAGTAACCAGCCTTTGCCCCTTATCCTATTAAAGGAAACAGTTCCACTGGGCTTAGTAGCTAAGCCACACTTGAAGGCTAGGAGCTCTACCACTTTTGAAAAACAGAAGTATCCATACTTCCTTCAAAAAAAATTTGAACTAAAACGTCACAGCAGCATTCAATTACAGAACAGAGCAAAGGTCTAGCTATATATATGTACCTAAGACTTTTGCAGTTACTGTACATTTACAAAACAATAATTTTGGGTGAGCAGATTTCCATAGAAACATAGAAAACCTACAGCACAATACAGGCCCTTCGGCCCATAAAGTTGTGCCGAAAATGGCGCTATCTTAGAAATTACTAGGGTTACCTATAGCCCTCTATTTTTCTAAGCTCCACGTACCTATCCAAAAGTCTCTTAAAAGACCCTATCATATCTGCCTCCACCACCATTGCCGGCAGCCCATTCCACACACTCACCACTCTGAGTAAAAAACTTACCCCTGACATCTCCTCTGTACCTACTCCCCAGCACCATAAACCTGTGCCCTCTTGTGGCAGCCATTTCAGCCCTGGGAAAAAGCCTCCACACGATCAATGCCTCTCATCATCTTATACATCTGTATCAGGTCACCTCTCATCCTCTGTCTCTCCAAGGAGAAAAGGCCAAGTTTACTCAACCTGTTTTCATAAGTCACGCTCCCCAATCCAGACAACATCCTTGTAAATCTCCTCTGCACTCTTTCTATAGTTTCCACATCCTTCCTGTAGTGAGGCGACCAGAACTGAGCACAGTACTCCAAGTGGGGTCTGACCAGGGTCCGATGTAGTTGCAATATTACCTCTCGGCTCCTAAATTCAATTCCACGATTGATGAAGGCCAATACACCGAATGTCTTCTTAACCACAGAGTCAACTTGCACAGTTGCTTTGAGTGTCCTATGGACTCGGACCCCAAGATCCTTCTGATCCTCCACACTGCCAAGAGTCTTAACTATTAATACTATATTCTGCCATCATATTTGACCTACCAAAGTGAACCACTTCACACTTATATGGGTTGAACTCCATCTACCACTTCTCAGCCCAGTTTTGCATCCGATCAATGTCCTGCTGACAGCCCTCCACACTATCCACAACACCCCCAACCTTTGTGTCATCACCTCCCCAACAATAACCAGGGATTTTACCACCAACAGCTAGTCTTCAGTTTGTGTATTGTCACCAGATTAATTGGTAATTGGTTTATTATTGTCACATACTAAGGTACAGTAAAAGAAAACCTTGAATTGCAGTATATCCATACAGCTCATATTATTATATACATCGGTACATTGAGGTTGGACAGGGTAAAACAATAACAGAATGCAGAGAAAGTGTATTCTCTCTGACAGACAGTAAGATTCAAGATAGACTGTGAGGTAAAGAGTCTATCTTATTGTACAAGAGAACTGTTCAACAGTCTTTCAAAAGTGGGATACAATCTGCCCTTGATCAACACGTTTTCAAGGTTTTATATCTTCTGCCCAATGAGAGAGAAGATCTGGTGTGGGTGGGTCCTTTGATTAAGTTGGCTGCTTTTCTGAGGCAGAGAAATGTGAACAGAGTCCATGATGGGATACTGGTCTCTGATGTGCTGAGCTGCGCCCAAAACTCTCTACAGTTTGCTGAGCCTTTAGCAGAGCAGTTGCCACATCAAGCTAAGATGTGCTGGGATACAATACTTTCTATGGTGCACTTATAAAAATAGGTGAGGGTCAATGAGGTCACGCCAAATTTCCTTTGCCTCCTGAGGAAGTAGAGATGCTTTCTTGATGATGGTATTTCCATTACTGGATCAGAACCAGCTACTGGAGATGCTCCTAGTTCCCAGGAAGCTCTCAACCCTCTCCACCTCAACACTATAGATGTAAACAGGAGCAGACACACTGCCCTCCGTCATTAAATCAAATGATTCTCTTTTGTATGGTTGACACTGAGGGAAAGGTTGTCAGCTTGACACCGTGTCACCAGACTCTCTATCACCTTCCTGTACACAGACTCATCAATATTTGAGATTTGGCCCACTATGCCAACTTTTAGATCAAGGGTTCCCAATTTTTTTATGCCATTGACTGCAGGTTGGGAACCCCTGCTTTAGATGGATTTAGGGCAGAATCTGTGCCACATTCATTTGTCTGGCAGTGGTATCTGAATATTGTGCGCATGATTTATCACTCTGGCCGCAGTGGCTCCTCAGATTCCCTGCCTGCCTACCTCCCTGCATAGTCAAGGGATGTGGAATGAATTCTGCAGCCATACAACTGACAAACTATCACCATCTGATACACAAAATATTCTGCAGATGCTGGAAATCCAGAATAACACAAACAAAATGCTGGAGGAACTCCATCAGTCAGGCAGCATTTATTTTTAATAAATAAAGAGCAAATGTTTCAGGCTGAGACCCTTCGTTAGGACCCTATAAACCTGTGTCCAATTGTTGGAGGACTCCTGCCTCTTGGAACTTGACATCTCTCCACTGCTAGGTATTTGGCCAGGAAATGCTCCTTTAATACTCCAGGCCAAGTTCTCCGATGCACAAATTCCTGCAAAGTTAGTGTAGAACTGTGCACCCAGCTTTTTCCCAAACCCTCTCCCACTTGGTTGAAATAACTAAAGCTGGAATCCCACTAAATTCCACAAAAAATTCAGAAAGTTGCAATGGTTAAAATAACCAAAAACTGTAGACATTCTCCAAGTCTGAATTGAAATCAGTGTGTCACTTTCTATTTTAAATATGCCAGATGCCTTTTACATCACTGAGCTACTGGCAAGGCATTCACCAAGCTGCTTGACACTTGTGACTCACTGTGAATCATTCTATCCACCATTCATCCCAGGCTACCCCTTGTTACAGCACATTAAGTTCTGCTTACATTTCCACTCACTGCCATGATCAGCAAATTCTGGGCCAAGAGGCTCCGTACAGAAGCTCCAGTCCACCAGTGGCAATTAGTACTATTTTGTTCTGAGAGGTAAACATATGACTAACGTAATCTTCCACTGACATCCAATTTAATCACAATCAGTTGGATCAAGGATTAACCTGATGGTAAACGGTCTGCCAATGATGATCAATGGGTCGGTAGTGAGGAAGGCAAACACAATGTTAGCGCTCATTTCGAGAGGGCCAGAATATAAAATCAAGGATGTAATGTTCAGTCTTTATAAGGCACTGCTAAGGCCTCACTTGGGAGTATCGCGAGCAGTTTTTGAGCCCCTTACCCAAGGAAAGATATTCCAACATTATTCTGGGATTGAAAGACTTATCATATGAGGAGCATTTGATGGCTATGGGCTTGTACTCAATGGAATTCAGAAGAATGAGAGGGTATCTCATTGAAGCCTATGGAATGTTGAAAGTCCTCAATAGAGTGGATGTTTCCGATAATGGGGGAGTCTAAGACCAGAAGACAGAGCCTCAGAATAGAAGGGTATCCATTTAGAACTAAGATGAAGAATTTCTTTAGCCAGAGAGTGGCAAATCTGTGGAATTCATTGCCACAGGTGGTGGTGGAGGCTGTTATTGGGTATACTTACGGCAGAGGTTGATAGATTCTTGATTAATCAGGGATACAGGGAGAAGGCAGGAGACCAGGGCTGAGAGGGAAAATGGATCATTCCATGAAATGACACAGCAAACTTGAAGGACCAATTGGCCAAAATCTGCTCCAATATCTTATGGTCTTATGAGTCTTGGCTTCTTATGGATAAGGGAACAATTTATTGGATTCCCAAAGGAGGAAGGGCCTTCACTCAGCAGAGTAACCATGAAAAAAGCAAACACAATGAATAATGGCACTGGCAGTATAACATATTATCAGGGTCACAGAGTCAAAGATTTTATGGAAGCATAATGGTTCGCATAATACGACCCAGGTTCATTTCCTGCCACTGTCTATGGACAGTTTGTGCTTTCTCCCTTGGATCATGTGGGCTTCTCTGGATGCTCCAATTTCCTCCCACATTCTTAAAAATGTACAGATTTGGAGGTTAATTGGATACATGGGTGGAATTGGGCGATGCGGGCTTGTTGGGCCTGTTACCATGCTTCATCACTAAATAAATAAATAAGCAGGCTCTTTGGCCCATCTAGTCCATACAGACTTGTTATTCTGCCTAGTCCCATCAACCCACATCTGGACCATCGCCTTCCATACTCTTCCCGTGCATGTAAAAAGTCTCTTAACTGTCACAATCAAACCTATATCCACCACTTCCACCAGCAGCTCGTCCCATCCTGAGTGAAATAACCCCTCATCTTTTCCTCAAGCATTTCACTCTTAACCCATGAGCTCTAATTCACCTTACCCAATCTCAGTGGGAAAAAGCCTGCTTACATTCAATCTATACTCATAATTCTCTATACCTCCATCAAATCTCCCCTCATTCTCCTAATTCTCCAGGGAAGAAAGCCCTGGAGATACAGCATTTTGTAGGCCCTTTCAGCTGCACTGCCCAGCAACCCCTGACAACACCAACTTAACCCTAACCTCATTATAGGACAATTGACAGTGACCAATTACCCTACCTTTGTCTTTGGACTGTGGGAGGAAACAAGAGCACCAGAAGAAAATTTGTGTGTTCCAGAGGAAAGACATCCCATGGCGCTTTACACGGGGTGCCGGGATTGACCTCTAAACTCCGACACCTCAAGTTGTAGTAGCACTATGCTAACTGCTACACTACATTGGCACCTTTCCCTATAACTCAGGACCTCAAGTGCCATAGAACAATGCAAAACACAATAAATCCACGACAGCGTAGCAGTTAGTGCAAGACTATTACAGTTTGGGGCATTCTGGAGTTCAGAGTTCAATCCCAGCACTCTCCTGCAAGGAGAGCATGTAGTTCTTCCCTGGGTGCTCTGGTTTCGTCCCACAGTCCAAAGACATACCAGATAGGTTAAGTAGTCATTGTAAATTGTCCCATGATTAGCTTAAAGGATAATCAGGGTTGTGTCGTTGCTGGGGGTGTCATGGTTCCAAGGGCTGGAAGGGCCTTCTCTGCACTGTATCACTAAATTAATAAATAATTCTGTATAACTATCAAATCTCCCCTCATTCTCTTACCCTCCAGGGAATAAAGACCTAACCTATTCAACCTTTCCCTGTACCTCGGGTCTTCAAGTCCCAATAGCATCCTTGTAAATTTTCTCTGTACTCTTACAATCATATTGATATCTTTCCTGTATTCCTTTTAAATGAAAATACAACATTTTTACAGCTGTCACCTATGCAACATTTAGTTCAGGTCTTGGTGCCAAATAGCGCAAATAAAAGGGTTTACAAGCCTATACAACAAAAATACAAACAACTGAGAGGCTTTGGAGGGCATAAGACATAAGAGCAGATTTAGGCCATTCCCCTGCCCTCCCCTCCAAAAACTTTGATGCCCTGACTAATGAAGAACCTATCAACCTCATCTTTAAATATACCCAATGTCTTGGCTTCCACAATTGACTCATCTCTCCCCCCAACAACATCTTTTCTATAACTCATTCTGGCTTCCCTCTTACTACTTCTTACGCATCAGAAACTAGAAAAGGAAATGTGATTGTGTACAATCATGAAATATACTTAACATGCCAATGAGGTAGAGGGTGACAATCTTTTGCACGCAGTTTAATTTCCTTCGCACACTAATAGCAAAAGATATGTGAGCACGCACATGTGCACACCTTTAAGAAAACATTGTTCAGGAGCCTGATGGTTGTAGGCTAATAACCATTCCTGAACCTGCTGATGTGGAACCCAAGGCTCCTGTATCAACTGCTCCATAGTGCTAGTGAGAAGAGAGCATGGCCTGCATAGTAATGGATGTTATCAGTCAAACAGCTGTCAATGATTCAAACAAGTTGTTCTGTCCAATGGATTATCTACACCCAGAAGATGTAATTTGGAGCATCAGGGTTAGAGTGTTTGTGGTCAAATGCCTTGTCGAGCAGCCAGAATTCTGGACCACTGATTCTGAAAGGCAGCTTTGAATCCCAGCGTGGCAGTTGTGGAATGTGAATTAACATCATTAAGTAAACTTGCATGAAGATAAACATGAAGCTACTGGACTGCTGCATGAGCCAGTCTGCTTCACTTGGTATAGTTTTAATATTGTCACAAATGCCAAACTACAGTGGAAAAACTTGTGTGTGCTTTCCAGACAGATCACTCCATACTAACTGAGTAAAAAGAAAACAGAATGCAAAATATAGTATTACAACCAGGTTCTTTCAGAAGAGAATCTGTCAATCTTACTTGGCCTGACTTTCACATGATTCCAGACTCACCAATATGGCCCTCAATAACTCAATCCACATCACTGAGGACCTCACATGGTCTGTACACACTGGCTGTGTGGTGAAAAAGGCACAACAGCACCTCCTTCACCTCAGACGGTTGAGGAAGTTTGGTATGAGCCCCTAAATCCTTAGAACTTTCTACAGGGGCACAATTGAGAGCATCCTGACTGGCTGCATCACTGCCTGATATGGGAAGTGTACCTCCCTTCACCGCAGGATTCTGCAGAGAGTGGTGTGAACAGCCCAGTGCATCTGTTGTTGTGAACTTCCCATGATTCGGGACATTTACAAATACAGGTGTGAAAAAAGGGTCTGAAGGATCATTGCGGACCTGAGTCACGCCAACTACAACCTATTCCAGCTGCTACCATCCAGGAAATGGTACCGCAGCATAAAAGCCAGGACCAGCAGGCTCCTGGACAGCTTCTTAACCAGGCCAATAGACTGATGAACTCACGCTGATCTGAGTGTACCCTACATTACATTGACTGTTCTATTATAAATTACTATGATCGCACATTGCACATTTAGATGGAGATGTAACATAAAGAATTTTACTCCTCATGTATGTGAAGGATGTAAGAAATAAAGTCAATTCAATTCAATGGCAGTGATGTCCACAACCCATACAGTCATATAACATAGTCAAGTCAAGTCAACTTTTATTGTCATTTCGACCATAACTGCTGGTACAGTGCATAGTAAAAATGAGACAACGTTTTTCAGGACCATGGTTTACATGACACAGTACAAAAAACTAGACTCAACTAAGTAATTAAAAAAAAACAGAGAAAGCTACACTAGACTACAGACCTACACTGGACTGCATAAAGTGCACAAAAACAGTACCGGCATTACAATAAATAATAAACAGGACAGTAGGGCAAGGTGTCAGTCCAGGCTTCGGGTATTGAGGAGTCTGATAGCTTGGGGGAAGAAACTGTTATATAGTCTGGTCCTAAGAGCCCGAATGCTTCTGAGTAATAGGCCCTTTGGCCCAACTGGTCTATGCCAATCAAGAACCGCTTCAAAGCTAGTCCCATTTTGCCCATCATACACACAAAAGATTCTGCAGATGCTGGAAATCTTGATCAACACACAAGCACATGCACAAACTGGAAGAACTCTGCAGGTCAGTCTGAAGATAGGAATAAACAGTCGATATTTTAGGCCGTGACCCTTCTTCAGGACTGGAAAGGGGGAAAGAAGCCAGAATAAGAAAGTGGGTTAAGGGGAAGGACAATAAGCTGGCAGGTGATTGGTGAAACCAGGTGAGGAGAAAGGTGGGAAAGGGAGAATGAAGTGAGAAAGTCAGTGATGAATGCAAGCAGGCTTTTTCCACTGAGGATAGGGGAGAAAAAAACTAGAGGACTTGGGTTAAGGGTGAAGGGGGGAAAGTTTAAAGGGAACATTGGGGGGGGGTCTTCACACAGAGGGTGGTGGGAGTGTGGAATGAGCTGCCAGATGAAGCGGGCTCACTTTTAACATTTAAGAAAAACTTGGTCAGGTGCATGAATGAGAGGCATATGGAGGGATATGGTCCAGCTGCAGGTCAGTAGGACAAGGCAGAAAAATGGTTCGGCACAGCCAAGAAGGGACAAAAGGCCTGTTTCTGTCCTGTAATGTTCTATGGTTCTATGATAGGTGAAAAAGGTAAAGGGCTAAAGGAGGATCTAATAGAAGTCAATAAACTATGGGATAAAGGGAAGGAAGAGGGACGCTTAGAGAGTTAATGGACAGGTGAGGAGAAGGGGTAAGAGGGAGCCAGATTAGAGAATGGGGGGGGGGGGGGGGTTATTACCAGAAGTTCAGAAAAGCTGATGGTTTAAAGAGTAATATCTCACATCTACTCTAGGTAGCCTCCAATCTGATGGCATGAACAATTTCTCTCCCATTCCCCACAACTTCTCTTTTTTTCCATTCCCTATTCTGGTTCTCCTCTTAACATTTTTCACCTCACCTGTTTATCACCTCCCTCTGGTGCCCCTCCTCCTTTTCCATTTCCCATGGTCCACTCTCCTGCCAGATTCTTCTTTAGTCCTTTAGAGGTAAAGGGCCATCTATCAGCTCCCAGCTTCTCACATCAAACCCCAATCATGGAAAAAAACTGTGCATTCATCTATGTCACCTATAATTTAATTCACTTCTATATTATCACCCCTCATTAGTCTACACTTCAATGAATGAATAAAATAAAAATGATTTAACCTATTCTAAGTGTTTCCTATCAAATACCGAATCCTGCTTAAGTCTCCTCTTTCCTCATGGATGATCACTCTTTACTCAACATCATTATACTCTACTATTCCCTATTTAAGTGTGGCTGCTTTCCATAAAAATGTCGTACCCTGGGCAACTATGAACAGGAAAATATTCATCACTTTGCCAATGAATCTAGGAGCAGTCAGCCAACCATAAGAAAAGTATTGGAGAAAAAAAAGCACCAAGGATTGCTAATAGTATGAATGCCAAATGTTCCATTCCCTACAAACCAAGGAAAGTGAACTTATTTCAAGACAGTTTCTTTCCATCTCAAAAATAAAACTAATTGCCATCACTTTTTTTCTTATTGTCAGACACTAAACTGCAAGAACATTTCTCAACGGTCTCTGGGGAGGATAAAGACAGCTTTCAAATTTGTAATGTACTTTCTGTCCAGCAAGGTCACATGAGGGGTCCCCACCACCCCGAAGTCCTCACATCATCAGAGGTCCCCACCACCTAGGTCATGCTTTCTTCTCGCTGCTGTCATCAGGCAGCAGGTACAAGAACCTCAGGACTCACACCACCAGATTCAAGGACAGTTACTATCCCTTAGCCAACAGGCTCTTGAATAGAAGATAACTACACTCACTTGCCCTATCATTGAAATGTTCCTAGAATCAATGATCTCCCTTTAAGATCTTTTTAACTTATGTTCTCGTTATTTATTGCTATTTACTTATATCTGCATTTGCAAAGTTTGTTCTCTTTTGCACTCCTGTTAATCTTTGATCGAACCTGTTATAGTTACTATTCTATAAATTTGCTGAGTATGCCCACAGGAAAATTAATTTCAGGGTTGTATATGGTGACATTCAGTTGGCTCACCTTATCCGCGGGTTCCGCATGCGCGAATTCAACCAACTGCGGATCAGGAAAACCCGGAAGTTCACTCTCCAGCATTCGTCATTTGAGCAGGTACAGACTATTTTTTCTTGTCATTTTTCCCTAAACAATACAGTATAACAACTATTTACATTGTATTAGGTATTATAGGTAATCTAGAGATGAATTAAAAGTACAGGCAGTCCCCAGGTTATTAACGAGTTCCGTTCCTGCCCGAGTCTGTTTTTAAGTCGGATTTGAAGTCAGAAAAGGTACATCCGGTATTATGTAGCCTCAGTTAGTAAAATGTTTGTCTTAGTATATATTTTACCTTTCTATGCAAATAAAACACTTAAGAAACATATGTATTTCAATAATTAAACCACTGCCTTGCTTAGTAATAATCGTAGCTTTCATCGGGGCAGGGCCTTTCAAATGCTCCATTAAAATTGTTCCCATCATTGACTGACTGTAGCCTAACGCTTTTCCAATGACCGATGGCACTTCACCTCTTTCCAATCGCTTTATTACTTCCACTTTATTTTCAATCGTGATCACTTTCGTGAACGGAAACACCGCGGATTCAGAGCTGCGCCAGGTCCTAAAGTCCACTGCACTGATTCAGGTTAAATAAGGTCCGGGGTTCCGCTGGGTCCTAAAGACCACTGCATCGCAACAGGTCAAATAAGGGACTAGAGCATCCGCGGGGGATTGGTTCTGGGATTTGTCACACTAAAACGCTTCACACAGCTGGACAGATGTGAGAACTTGTGATGTTGGATGATAGGTTTTGAAATCCTCATGGACCTGATGCACACATCTGTATTTGGATAGTAAACGGTTGGGCCAAATGGAATTGGCTTTGCTCTTATACTTTCTTGTTTTGTGAGTAAACATGGATATTCAGTGATATTAACAGTAAATACTGTATGCAGATTACTGCCTCCATGAATATTTATTTTTCAGTTGTCTTATTTAAAGATTAATATTAATCATTTTTGGACAGGTTTGCTTAAAGGCTTCATTTATTTCAATCTACCTCTGTTATGCATGTAGTAAGTGTAAAACCATGAATGTGTGTAAATTAACAGGACTCATCCTTGCTCCTTAAAATAAATCCACAATTATTCTTACTAGTTTATTAATGAATGCTAATCTCTGCCTAATATTATCATGGCATGTGAAAGGGTCTTTTTTACAGAAGATGTAATCTGCCAATTTGGGCATACGCTCTTAGCCCTTAGCATGGTCAAGGACCCCTTCCATCCATCCCACAATCTCACTGACCTCTTTACCATCAGGCAGGAGGTACTGCAGTATAACAACAAGGACTGTTAGGCTGGGTATAGTTTCATCCCCCAGGCTGTGAGACTTCTGAGCACCCTGCTACCACCCAGCACATATTATTTATGACAGCACTAGTAGCATTATACTGTTGTATATTTAACTATATGTCATATATGCACTTTATGTCAACTGGAACATATAGATTTTTTATCATCTGTTAATAATATTGTATTAATATTATTTTGTGTTGTACATAATATGTACTGTGTTTTGCACGTCCCAGCAGAATGTTGCTTCATTTAGCTGTGTAGAGTGCATGACAATAAATTTCAACTTGAGCTTGATGCTTGTAAAAAGATTCATCACCCCTGATCTACAGGACGAGCAAGGAATTGTTCAATCTCTGTCAACTTCACTCCAAAGCTAAGATCACATCAAATTCAGTCATCCAGTTACAGCAGACTGATGATGCTCATGGATGTGCACACATGGAGGGCAAGCACCAACCATTAATATCTTCCATTGAAAGGCATGAGGAGATGGGCATCACACCAAAATTCCAGAAGGTAATTCACCAATCCAGGCCCAACCTTGATGCATCCACTGACGCAGGTGTTCCAATTTTTTTGATGCCATGGGCCCCTACTTCTAGGGCAGGTTGAGAACACCTGCCCTAATAGGTCAATGATGAGAATATGGCCAACAAGATTCATTTTCCATCTCTCAGAGAGGGCAAACAACAATGATGAAATCCAGTAGCACATCCAGAATGTGAACGCAATCATTGGCCACATGAGGAACAGGTGTTCAAAAAGAAGGTTTTGAAGCAGATACCAAACTTAAGGTCCCTTAAGAGCTCTGTTCCCTGACCTCCTGAATTCATTGGAGGCCTGGATTGGTCACAGCAGGTACCTTAAAGCATTGGAGGACACCAAAGTCACTTGCCAAAAATCCTCCAAATCCACTGCAGATAAGCAAACTAACAGTAACATTGTCTCCCAGGTTAACACCAAGGCTATAATCTCACAAAGCTAGCTACAGTGGGTGAGTCACAGCATCTCCTTACCTGGCATCCAACTCCCGAAGCCACTAATCTATGATATGTTATGTCACAAGAAATTTCCGCACATTTGCCACAAGCAGGACTTTCCGGTAGCCAAACAGTTTAATTCCATTTCTCATTTCCATATCAACATGGTAATCGTTGGCCTCCTCATGCCAACATGGGGCCACCCTCTGGGTACCTTCCAATCTGATGGCATGAATATTGATTTCTCCTTCACGTAAACAAATTCTCCCCCCCCCCACCCCACCCAGTCCTCTATTCTCCATTCTGACCTTTCATTTCCTCTCAGCTGCCTATTACTTCCTCCTGGGTCTCCTTCTTCCCTTTCTCCTATGGTTCACTCTCCTACCAGATGCTTTCTTCTCCAGCCCTTGACCTTTCCCACTTAACTGGCTTCTTGCATGACCTTTCAGCTAGTCTTCATCCACTTCTCCCACTTTCCCAATCCTTATGAAGGGAGCCAGCCTACACTGTTGACTGTTTAATCTTTTCTATAGATGCTGTCTAACCTGCTGAATTCCTCCAGTGTTTTGTGTGTGTTTCAGGTAGATGGAGCTTGTCAGCCTGGGAAGGTAATCCACCTAAGAGAGGGAAAACTCTGATTTCAAACCACCGCTGCCTTGCCACCATACCCACTCATGGGAAAGGCTTCGGGAGTAAACCCTGAGGACAAATCCGGAACTGGAATCCCTAAGGCAGTCCGACATTGCCTTCAACCTTTTTCTGGTAACTCCTGCGATGACGCCGGTGCCAAGTTGTATCGGCCCTTGCCCTTCCCTTGGACAAACATCAAACATCAGTGGCGTGGAGAGGGGAGACTTGCTGCATGGGCAACTGCCGGTCTTCCATCCAACCTTGCCCAGGCCTGTGCCCTGGAAACCATTCCAGGTGCAGATCCATGGTCTTGCAAGACTAACGGATGCCACCACTAGGTGCGTTGCTTGTGACATCTCCAAAGCCTCCATGTAACAATGCAACACCTTCACCAAAGTCTGAGAATCGCTAGCCCAAGAGTTCAAGCTTGCTGTTGTACTCAGAATAGATATGGCATGAAAATCTGCTTTTTACAGCAACAGCAGTGTACATTTGAGGCCAAATGTAAATTATATACTTCTTACACTTGGGCAAAATTAGCAAAATAAGCAACGATACTAGTGCGAGATTAAAGATAAAGGAGATAAGAGGAAATATAGTCCAAGGTAATAGTGATTTACAGGCGATCCCAAGTTACAGGAATTCACAAATCACCACCTAAAAATTTGAGGTACAGAATGTAATTGGGTCTCATAGAAGTTATGTGAAAAATAAATAAATCAACACAAATTTTACAATTTTTAAAATCTTATTTCATTAATACATGCACAGATGACATAAGACTATAAGACCAAAAGACATCAGAGCAAAATTAGGCCATTTGGCCCATCAAGTCTGCTGCACTATGGCTGATTTATTATCCCTCTCAAACCCATTCTCTTGCCATCTCCCTTTAACCTTTGATGCCATTACTAATCAAGAATCCATCAATCTCCACTTTAAATACATCTAGTAACTTAGCCTCCCCAACCATCTGAGGCAATTAATTCTACAGATTCACCATCCTCTGGCTAAAGAAATTCCTCGTCTGTTTTAAAGGGATGTTTTTCCATCCTGAGGCTGTGCCCTCTGATATTAGTCTTCCTGATACAGAAATCATACTCTCCACATATACTCTATCAAAGCCTTTCAATAGGTTTCAATGAGATCGCCCATTATTCTTCTAAGGTCCAGTGAGCACAAGCACAGAGCAACAAAGACATGTCTTGCCATTACAAAAATCTCTACTTGACTTAATTTCTGGGAATACAAGCACACCTTGTAACATGGGGGTCTATGCAACAAAAATTGCCCAGCTCAATGTGGGATACTGTCAAAGGGAAATCAGCCACATTTCCAATTTAATAATTATGCGTTATGCAAAAATTAATTAACATTCACAAGCTGGCACAGTAAGTGGTTGAAGCAGGTACAGTGGCGTCTTCTAAGGAGCATGTTCCTATCTAAGTGGAGGGGCAGGGTTTAACACAAGAAATTGGGACTAGTTGGATGGATACCGTGGTTATCCCTGCTCTGCTCGGTGAGAAGCTGACAGTGATGCAAGTGGATGCTTCCCTGGTGTCATGGATTATTGATTACCTTACTGGCAGACCACAGTACGTGCATTTACAACACTGTGTCAGACAGAGTGGTCAGCAGCACTGGGGCTCCACAGGGGACTGTCCTGTCCCTCTTTCTCTTCACCATCTACACCTCGGACTTCAACTACTGCACAGAGTCTTGCCATCTACAGAAATTTTCTGATGACTCTGCCATAGTTGGATGCATCAGCAAGGAAGATGAGGCTGAGTACAGGGCTACGGTGGGAAACTTTGTCACATGGTGCGAACAGAATCATCTGCAGTTTAATGTGAAAAAGACTAAGGAGCTGGTGGTGGACCTGAGGAGGGCTAAGGCACCGGTGACCCCTGTTTCCATCCAAGGGGTCAGTGTGGGCATGGTGGAGGATTACAAATACCTGGGATACAAACTGACAATAAACTAGACTGGTCAAAGAACACTGAGGCTGTTTACAAGAAGGGTCAGAGCCATCTCTATTTCCTGAGGAGACTGAGGTCCTTTAACATCTGACGGACAATGCTAAGGATGTTCTACGAGTCTGTGGTGGCCAGTGCTATCATGTTTGCTGTTGTGTGCTGGGGCAGCAGGCCGAGGGTACCAGACACCAACAGAATCAACAAACTCATTCGTAAGGCCAGTGATGTTGTGGGGGTGGAACTGGACTCTCTGACGGTGGTGTCTGAAAAGAGGATGTTGTCCAAGTTGCATGCCATCTTGGACAATGTCTCCCATCCACTCCATAATGTACTGGTTAGGCACAGGAGACTCATTCCACCGAGATGCAACACTGAGCGTCATAGGAATTCATTCCTGCCCGTGGCCATCAAACTTTACAACTCCTCCCTCGGAGTGTCAGAAACCCTGAGCCAATAGTCTGGTCCTGGACTTAATTTCACTTGGAATAATTTACTTAATATTATTTAATTATTTATGGTTTTATATTGCTATATTTCTACAATATTCTTGGTTGGTGCGACTGTAACGAAACCCAGTTTCCCTCGGGATCAATAAAGTATGTCTGTCAGCATGGACTGGTTGGGCCAAAGAGCCCCTATCCTTGCTGTACACTCAGTGGACACTTTATTAGGTACCTCTTAATAAAGTGGGTGCTCTTCTGCACACTTCTGTTGTAACACATGATTTCAGTTATAGTCACCTTCCTATCAGCTTGACCAGTCTGGCCAATTTCCTCTGACCCCTCTCATTAACGAGGCACTTTTTCCCCCAGAAGTACTGCTCACTGGATGTTTTTTTGATTTTCACGCCACTGTCTCTATTTTATTCCTCCCCTAACCTAATCACAAGACAATTTACAGTAATATATATTACTGTGCAAAAGTCTTAGGCAGCCTAGGTTTTTATATAAATTTGTTTTAGAAGTTTAATTTTTATCTTCTGCATTTGTATGTCAGTAAAAACACAAATTTCAGATTTCCAAAGTCATTTTCCAAAAATTAAATGTTACGCCTTTCTATTTTATTAAAGAAAGTAACATTAAGTAATGCTTATTAAATTAAATAAAAATTTGATTACTTTGTCGGTATATAGTGCAATGCATAATTAAGCAAAAATAACAAACAGGATGCTAATGAAAAATTACAATGAATTGAATGAACTAAACTAGTGGTTCCAATCTTTTTAAGACCAAGATCCCCTAGCTCAGCCTCAGTGAAAGGCAAGATTTACCTACTAAATCGTTCAGAGAAAAAACAGTTCAGATTGTACTTCCAACTTGAGGCCTTTTATTTAGGCTAATTGTATCTGAATTACATAAAATGCTTTTGTCAAACTTTCAAATTAATTCAAACAAGAAAACACTGTAACTAGCATATCAAACAGGCCATAGCTATCTTTAAGAATATTACAATACTTCATACCTTTAATTCTAAGTTTCATTATTTAATTTTATTTCAAAACTAAAAATAAATGAATAAAAATTGACTGTTGCACTCAGTATGAAAACTGGGGCTGAATACTTTCTGCTAGTTCCCTGAAATTTGGCTCATAACTACAGACAGCCAGTCTGAGACCGTCTGTGAGGTGTCTGTCAGAAAGACAGCTCCTGTACTTAGATTTAATAATTTTCATGTGAAGATGCAATTTCACACAGATAAGTTGACCTGAAGTAGGCACTGACTTTTATTGCACATGTGGTGGGATGAGGAAACTTCTCCCTGCTGACAAGCCCCCAAAGGTCACCGTCCCTTGATCTTGCTTTAAGCTCGATGTCAGTTTGTAAATCAATTATTTCCATTTCAATATCACTTGGCACACCAAATACTTGCTGGAATTTGGCTGCTATCTGTTCCATATCGATAGGCAGAAATGGGTTTGAAATAAATGCAGCAGTATCTTTCATGACGTTTAACTCCCCAAAACACCGAGCAAACTCTATTGCCAGTTTGTCTAGGTAAGCACAGCACTGCTCAGGGTGAAAAGCATTTTTCTCCTTGATGGCCTGTAACATTTTTTCCAAGTTGGGAAAGTGTGTCAACCTCCTGTTCTTTAAATTTGAAATCCAAACACCAAGCTTGGCCTTAAACGCATTTACTGCGCTTATCGTGTGGGGCAGGTGTCAGTCTTTTCCCATGAGCTCGTTAAGTGCATTTAATTTAGCCATTAGGTCTGTCAGAAACCCTAAATCCAGTAGCCACACATCATTTGACAGTTCCTCGTGCTCCTCATTTCTTGTCGACAGAAAAGTCTTTATCTCAGGCAGCAAGTCAACAAATCATTGCAGCATTTTGCCATGACTCAACCACCGAATATCAGCATGAAGAATTATGTCTCCATAAGCAGCATCAAGCTCATCCAATAACGCCTTGAATAAGTGGTGCTGAAGCACTTTTGCTCAAGTCACGTTTATCAGTTTGAGCACTCGTGTCATTACTTGAGAAAAGTTTAAGATCTTCTCAGCCAAGGCCTGCTGATGAATCACACAGTGATAATCCAGGAAGTCAGGAAAATCAGGGTCATTACAGCACAGTGCTATAAAACCAATGAACACACTGCGCATTGCTGGGGCCCCATCAGTAGTAATTGCCACTAGTTTATTAATGGGGATGTCATGCTCACAGACATATATTTTTTAAACTCATTGTAAATATCCTCACCTCTCGTTCTTTCCTTTAAGTGCAAAAGAGTGAGGAAGTCCTCCTTTGTTGTAAAATCCTGGAAAGCCATTCCAACAAATACAACAAGCTGAGCCGTTTGGATTACATCCAGGGATTCAACGAACTATAGTGAAAAATATTGAGTGACAAGTCATTTAACACTTGTCGATCCACGTCCTCTGACAGTGACATCCTCCTTGTCACTGTTGCAGGGTCAAGTGGTATATTACGTACTGCGGTTTTGATGTCGTTTTTGTTTTTAAAGTCATTAAAAACAGTCTCTGCCGGAATGGCCATTGCTTCCTTGAATAAATCGTCATCTGTAAAAGGTTTCTTATGTTTAGCCAAAAGGGGACTGACACGAATTGATGCTTCAATAGCTGCCTTATTTTGAGCAGCATGTTCCGTGAGAAACAATTACTGGGCCTTCAACCCCGATCGGAAGTAAAACCCCGCAACCCCAGAAACAACCTCTCTTTACAAACAGCTTTCCGTAGTGGGAGTATTGTTTATATTACCATTATGCTAATTAGTATTATTTACTTTTACAATGTTCCTGTTACAACAGTATTTGTGTATTTATTTTTCTTTCTTTTTCGGGATCTACTGGGAAAGTCTCAAAGATCACGATCAACTAGTTGGCAACCACTAAACTGATTAACTGATACAGAAACCGGTGTAGAAAGAATCAAGTTGGGTGAAGGACAACCAAAGTAAAGGGTGAGGTTGTGGCAGATGTGATAGTTTACTGTTAAATCATCAATTCTTACACCATGGCAAAGAGTAAGCATAGCCACAAGACACAAGGTGGTCATCCTGCAACAACAAGGCCGCTCTCAAACAGAAATTCCGCAGCAGACAGGGGTTTCAAGATATGCTGCCAAGCTCTTCTGAAGAAGCACAAAGAAGCCGGCATGAGTGAGCACCAAATAAGCAGTGGTCAGCCACGGAAACTGAATGCAGCAGACGAGAGGTACATCAAACTGACGTTCCTTCTAAATTAAAATTAGTCCTGTGCTGCTATCAGCTCTGAACTCACAGAAACCACTGAAACCCAAGTACAACCCTCTGGAGTCCATGGAAGTCTTGTCAGAAGTGGTCTTCATGGAACAGTTTCTGCTAAAAAGCCATTCCTCCAAAGTGGAAACAAAACCAAGAGGCTCACCTACACACAAAAACACAAGGACTGGGGTGCTGAACAATGGCAGCAGGTGCTCTGGACCAAAATGTGAAACTTTGGCTCAAACAGAAGGCTAAAGATGGTGCCAGAGGGTGACTTCTTCATGTTCATCTGCAAAACAGTTTAATTTTTTCTCTTTGATGTCTCTTCGTTCGTTTACAAGGTAGCTGGAGTACTGTTGGAGTCCATGATCTACAGCTGCACTCAAACTGCTGTGGGTTGCTGTTCTCAAGAGTTGCCAAGTGGCCTAGCATTTTCGATACCTCCAGGAGCAGCCTGGAAGATGAGCACTCTGATTCCTTGCCGGTGTCACGGGAGATTGTAACATCGAGACCGCTGTCTGAGGCCTCTGCACTAGAGGATCAACCTCTCAGTCTCTCAACGGTCAGAGTATGTTGCTGATCTGAAGTCAGAAATCAGCCCCGGTCTCAACACGAGGTTGTCTGGGACTGCCTGGAGAGAAGGAAGCAAGCGAGACAGCCAAAGTCTGCAGAAGAACTGTGGTTAAGTTCTCCAAGATGCTTGGAACAACCTACCAGCTGATTTTCTTAAAAGTGTACCTATGATGCAGATTTAAAAGCAAAGAGTAGTCACACCAAATATTGATTGAATGTGTTTTTTTTTAAACTGTTTACTGCTCTTTATAACAATTTTTTTGAGAAAACACACATAACTGCTGCCACAAAATTTCACGACATATGCTAGTATTAAAGCTGTTTTTGACAAGACTACAAGGCACACTGAATGTGCCTATTTACACATTACAAATCATTCAAACCAGACACCAAGTGTGAAAATACTAAATGAATTAAGTACAGAAACAGCAGTTATGTAAGATTTGGGGAAAGGTTTAAAAGGCCAGCAGCATGACAGGGACCTGCTGAGCTGTCAATGTACACTGACCTTTGTTACTTTATATGTTGTTGCTTGTAGGGCTGATTTTTTTTTCTTCCATTTTATTTAGACATACAGTGTGGAATAGGTCCTTTCAGCCCAACGAGCCATGTTGCACAGCAACCCACCTATTTATCCATAGCCTAATCTACAATGACCTATTAATCTACTAACCGACATACCTTTAGCATGTGGCTGGAAACCAGAGCAACCGGAGGAAACCCACGCACACATGGGGAGAACATACAAACTTTCTTACAGATGATACCAGAACTAAACTCCAAACTCCAATGCCCTGAGCTGTAAAAGCATTGAGCTAACCACCGCAATACAGTGGGGAGTATCAGAACAGATAACCATGGGTAGAAGTGTTTGGGACTATGATTTACCATCCAAACAATCTTACAGACTAGCACAGTCAAAATGCTGGAGGAAATCAGCAGGCCAGGCAACATCTAGGCAAAAAAAATAAAGAGTCGATGTTTTGGGCCGACAGCATTCAGGACTGGAAAGGAAAGAAACCAGAATTAAAAGGTGGAAGGAAGGGAAGAAGTACAAACTGGCAGGTGATAGATGAGACCAGGTGAGGGGTAGGGTGAGTAGGTGAGGGGGAGGAGGGATGAAGTGAGAAGCTGGGAGGTGGAAAAGGTAATGGGATGAAGAAGGAATTTCATAAGACAGGAAGGTAGACCATGGGAGAAAGGGAAGGAGAAGGGGCACCACAAAAGGTTGCAGCCAGTGATCCATTCAGCATAGAAAATCACTGGATGTCAGGTACCAACATTAAACGATGCATTATCACCAGAGCAAAGAAAAGTGCTGGGAAAATTACTGCTGACAATCAAACTGATAATTTTTTAAATTATCCACATATTTCACCTTTCAGCTCCTTCCACATCATCACTGTAATGATCAGTGAATTTTCAGTGAGGCACTCCTTGATGTTAAGGAAGAAATCACAGCATATTAAACAAAACACAAAATGGGTTCTGCTGAGGTAAGCATGGAAGACCAAAGAGAGACAACAGGAAAAATCACAGAGGCATGTACTAATCAATAGCCTGCAGCAAATTCATCTTTACACTACATAGAGCATTTTTGTAAGCCAGAGCAATTTTTCTGTCTTGTATCATAGTGCTGCCACAAAACAACAAATTTCATTCTGTACATCAGTGATAATGAAGCTGATTTGGATTCTATTTACCTATTCACATTCATTACCACATCACGATCAGTGCCAAACCTCTGACAAGGCAAGTCCACGGTGAAGGTGGAAGACTAAAGCAATAGGAAGGATGTGCAAGCTTTACAGGGTATAAAGGAGATTTACCAGGATGCTGCCTGGATTAGAAAACATGCCCCATTAGGAAAGTTTGATTGAGCTTGGACTTTTCATTTTGGAGCAAAGGAAAGTGAGAGGTGACTTGATAGAAGTGCACAAGATGATACTTCTAAGGATCGTCACCTTATTGTACGGGAGAAGCTTATGAACTCCTAAGATCCAAAGAGAGATGTCGTCTGGAGTTTAGCCACCTGGCGCTTAGCACCTGGTAGGGTCACCCACAGTGATAAGGTCAAGGAAAGGCTCCAGACAAAGAACGATCCAACCAATACCTCAACAATGGAGCTGATGGAAGATGATGACTCAGGCAGATCTTTGAACTCAGGGAAAAAAGGTGAGAAGAAAAGCACACTACAACAATGTTGTGATCAACACATACAAACAAGCTGGAGGAACTCAGCAGGTTGGGCAGCATCCATTGACTGCTCGTTTCAATGGACACTGCCCGACTTGCTGAGTTCCTCCAGCTTGTTTGTATGTGTTGATTTGACCACAGCATCTGCAGTGTTCTTTGTGTTAACAATGTTGTGACTTCTCCAACAATGAATCCTCTGTACACAATGTGTTGTTATTGCCAGCCTAAACAATCTATCTCCAAGTTGTCACAACTTGCTAACAATTCGTGCACTGCCATTCTTAAGACTGCTTCAGAGGTTGCTCAATCAATGGACATCTACAACACCCTGCAAATATCACATGGGAAATAGGTCAACTCATCTAACTCATATCACACATACAGTACTGAACAAAAGTCTTAGGCACATATATACAGCTAGGGTGCCAAAGACTTTTGCACAGTACTATAGTAATGTTATGTATTGTACAGTAATGCTGTCACAAAAAAATTTATGAGATATGTGAGTGATAAACCTAATTCCGATAATGGGTCTAATGTGAACTAAGAGTGGACAAAAAGAGGGGAGGGGACAGAGAAAGGAGAATCATTGATGGGAAAAGGTGGAAGGAACAGAAAGCACCAGAGAGACATTCCACAATGATCAATAAACCAACTGTTTGGAATCAAGTGACCTTGCCTGGTGTCTCGGAGTGGGGTGTGTCTGCACACATGCCAACTCCTCCCACCCCGGCACTCCTCCTCTACCACCTGTCCCACACCCCTCCTATGACACTGCACCCCCACCATTCTCAACATCCTTTGCTCCCATTAGATTTACAAACTCACTCTCCACTCTCTGTTGACAAATACAGTACTATGCAAAAGTCTAAGGCACCCAATCTGATTTCTCGCCATTTTATCCCCTTCTCTCTTTTTCCATTCCCCAGTCAGGTTGCCCTCTCACCCCTTCTCTTCTCACATGCCCATCACTTCCCCCGATGCCCCTCCTCCTCCCCTTTCTGCCACCATCCATTGCCTTCCCCTATCAGATCGCTCCATCCTTCATCTCCTATCACCTCCAAGCTTCTTACTTCGCTCCCCTTCTCTCACCCACCTTCCCCTCATTTGATCTCACATATCAGCTCCAAGCTGCTTACTTCATCCCCCCACCCTTCCCCTTATCGGTCTCACTTATCATTTGCCAGCTTTTACTCTTCCCCTCCCCCTTTCCCCTTCCTTTGATGAAGAGTCTCGGCCCAAAATGTTAACTGTTTATTCCCTCTCCATAGATGCTGCCAAATTTGCTGAGTTTCTCCAGCATTGTGTGTGTGCTTACCATTTGTGTTTGATGAAGGGTCTCAAACCTGAACATTGACTGCTTGACAAAGGGTCTCGACCCAAAACGTTGACTGCTTGACAGAGGGTCTCGACCTGAAACATTGACTGTTTCTTTCAACGGATGCTGCCTGACCTGCTGAGTTCATCGAGCTTTTTTGTACGGCTTGTGTGTGCACTGTACACACAAATGCCATCCAAGGTTAATCAACCTTCATAATTATCACCCTTCACGCTCAGTGGCTGAACTAAACACTGGCCTTAATCAATTGGAGCAATTACATATCTGTATCTGGGAATGCAAATGATATAACTGTGGAGTAGTTTCTCCTTCTCATTTGCATTACTGCTGGTTACAGTGCTGAGAAGCAAGTTATAATACATTAGCCATCCTTTACAATTAGAATGAAACATCTTCACTCTTGAATTCAGATCTTCATGTATGACAAGGCCAACTTACCATTTGTCTTCCTCATTGCTTACTGTAGCCAGACTAAAGTTTCTAGCAAACTGCATACAACACCAAGGACCCTTTGAATGTTAGCTTTACATAATCGCTCACCATTTCAAACAAACATTTACATATAAAACTGCTGAACTTCACATCTCTTCATTCCATTGCATTGAGGGACCATACTAACTTCAGGTAATCTTTTGCTATCCACATTTCGCAATTGGTTCCACTAGACTACTCCCATGTTTACTTTGCTTTTCCTTACCAACCCCTTTGCTGAAACTTGATTTTCCACTAATTCTTGATACATCTGTTAATGACGTCTCTAGTTTTTCCTTCTAATGCTTTTAATTGCTCTTCTTAGTCATAATTTATAACAGCTCCCATTGAGATGTTCAAAAAGCACAAGGTATATTTATTATCAAAGTACATTTACACCCCTGAAATTAATTTTCTTGCAGGCATTCACTGTAAATACAAAGAAACAACAGAATGAAAAAAACCATAGTCGAGATAACCAACTAATGTGCAAAAGGCAACAAGACGTGCAATAAAAAATGATATAAATAAAAAAAATAATAAATGAGCAATAAATATCAAGAATGAGATGAGGAGTCCTTGAAAGCGAAGGCTGTGGAAGCAGTTCAGTGTTGAGGTGAATAAAGTTATCCCCTCTGGTTCAAGAGCCTGATGGTTGAGGGGTAATAACTGTTCCCGTACCTGGTGGCGTGAGTCCCATCTTTCCCATCAGATGTTGTCATCTAACAGGAAGGATATTGTTACGTACCCTGTAACTGGGTGTCTTACCAGCAAAAATAGAAGTATCCGTTGGAGTCTGGTACTATTTTCAAAACAGTGTTTGTTAGTAAAAATATACAAATAAATATCAAGATTGCAAATATACAGATAATACATGTTAGCAATACTAAACCTAAAAGTGTGGGTATAATAATAATCAATAATAAACAAGCTCTATCGTTGTCTAGGGGATATGAGAGAGAGAGAGAGAGAGAGAGAGAGAGAGCGAGAAAAAAAAAAAAAACGAAAAAAAACACTGACAGCCAGTCAAACTTTCCTTTATTTTCTGGATCCATCGAGTCATTGGTGCTGTGGCCATTCAAGTATGACCCCTCTGTCCTTTGGCTAGACTGTTCTTCTGTGGTGGACTCGTCACCCAGGCAAGGGTGGACACACACACAAGCCCCTATCGGCCTCGCTATAAACACTGTGAGTTAAAATTGACCGATCCTTCGTTCGGTCTCCAATGCCCCACACTTTCTCGTGGGTTCCAATACTTAAGCAGTGCTCACTAGTGTGTCTCTTGGTGCGTCTCCTGGTGTGTCTGAGGGGTGTCACCCCAGACTTCACTTTTATCCCCACTCACAAGGTCTCAGGTGTCAATCAGGTTTGAATGACTTAACCATCAAACCCGCCCACTCTGGCTGTCCAGTGAGGAATTTTAATGAGCAGGATGGTACCACGTAAACAGCCCTCTCTGCAGCCATAAGTCTTTCGGGAGTCATAACATGGTGGATAAACATAACTCTCTCTCAGGCTGTTATCAGTAACAGATGTCCTGGCATGTTTTCTTTTGTCTCTCTTACTCTCTCGTTAGCAGCATCGAAATAGTAACGGTTTGCGATTCTCCAAAAGGGGGGGGGGGCATGGGCAACTCCGCACCCTTCTGCCCATCAGAGTTGTTTATCCTTCATAACACCCCCATCCTTCTAGGAATTTTCACCAAAGGGGAAAATTAACTAATACAGAGTCTTACAGAATTACAGAATCTAACCAAAATACAGAAGGGTATTTAACTACAGAGCAATACAGATATACCTTCAACTTAGCATCTAGATAACCAGTTAGCGATTACATTGTCACTTCCTTTAATATGGGATATCTTAAGATCTTGTATCTTAATAAATTCCTGTAGCATCAGACTCCAATTTAATAACCACCTATTTTTCTCTTTTGTCAGCAAAAAAACTAAAGGGTTGTGATTTTAGCTTAAAGGTATATTACAAAATGTGAACCAATACATGTGTGATTATACTGTTGTACATTACAAAAGTTTATGCAAATACTAATCTTATGTTTATGCAAAAACTACGTATTGAATTCTTATTTGTATATTGTCATATCTTTTAATATCATTTCCCCAATTTACAACAAACAACTCTCACTTCTTAACTCGCATTGATAGATTGTATTTCAACCCGAAACCAACACTTTGAAACTTTATATAAAGTTGACTTCCCTAAAGTCAAACCACCAGCCACACCCATGGCCAGACCCCAGACACCATCCCTATTATTTGCATCATACCCACACGCAACACCCATGTCATACCATGGCTACAACACCTACCTACACAACTAGCAAAACTGACAAAATGCACATGGGGTCTACACAAGTGGATCCCCAACCCACACACATATGCATCATTCCAGTAATTCTCATCCCCCCCACACATATGCACACACCATCCCTTCCTATGCCCTTCTGATGCCTGGGTAAACGCGCCCAGCATATGCCCCTCATGCACACATGCACAAACACCTTCAAGTAGACAGAGGAGCAGAATTAGGCCATTCAGCCTACTGAGTCTGCTGCATCATTCGGTCAGGAGAATGGGACGACCTTGACACCCTTACTAATCAAAACCCTATCAAGTTCTGCTTTAAGTATACCCAATGACTTGGCCTCCACAGCCATCTGTGGTAATGAATTCCACAGATTCACCATCCTCTGATCCTATACTCTCCCATTATTGGAAATATCCAACATACTCTTCAGGTTTGACCTTCCAAAGTGTACCACTTCACACTTTTCTGGGTTGAACTCCATCTACTGTTTCACAGTCTGGCTCTGCATCCTATCAATGTTTTAAATTATGACAACCTCATACACTATCCACAATACCACTAACCCCTTTTGTCATCTACAAACTTACCAACTCGCTCTTTATTCCCACTCTATGCCTCCAGCCAATCAGCCACTGCTTTATCCATTCTAGAATCTGTCCTGTAATACCACGGACTCGTAGCTTGTTCAGCAGCCTCACATGCAGCACTTTGTCAAAGACCTTCCAAAAATCCAAATACACCTCAACGGAATGTCCCTTGTCTATCCTGTTTCTTATTTCTTCAAATAATTCTAACAGGTTTTTCAGGCAAGATTCTTCCTTGAAGAAACCATGCTGACTGTGGCCAATTTTATCATGTGCCTCCAAGTATCCCAAAACCACATCCTTAATAACCGACTCCAACATCTTCCCAACCACTGAGGTCAGACTAACTAGCCTACAATTTCTTTTCTTCTGCCTCTCTCCCTTCGTGGAGTAGCATTTGCAATTTTCCAATCTTCCAGAACTACTCCAGAATCAAGCGATTCTTAAAAGATCATTACTAATGCCTCCACAATATCTTCCACCACCCTGGGGAGTATACCTTTTGGTCCAGGTGACTTATCCACCTTCAGACCTTTCAATTTCCCAAGAACCTTCTCTCTCATAATGGTAACTTCACACTCTTCATGACCCATAACACCTGGAACTTCCACCATTCTGCTAGTCTCTTCCACAGTGAAGACTGGGGCAAAATACTTATTCAGTTCACCTGCCATTTCCTTGTCCCTCATTACTATCTCTCCAGCATCACCTTATAAAAATCACAATTCAAATCCTCATAAATCCTATCTCTAAGAATTCTCTCCAAAAGCCACTAATGTAAAATTCACTAGTCTACAGTACCTTGAACAAATTAATAGCATTTGCCACACTCCAATCATCTGGTACTCCTCCTGCAGCCAGTGAGGGTGCAAAGATTATCGCTAAAGGCACAACAATCAATTCCTTGACCTCCTGTAATAATCTGAGATCCATCCCATCCAGCTCTGTTTAAAAAGTTTCACCACACGCTGTTTCTTAACCTTAACTACTAAGGGCACAACAACATTAGATATAACAGCAAAACTACGCACTGCAGCCCCATAGAGTCTCCAACATCATTCAATCAGACCAATGGTGCTGACAGGATTTATTTGTCCTCTCAACCCCGTTCTCAGGCTTTCTCCCCATAAACTTTAGCACCCTAAGAACCTAGCAAACTCCGTTTTAAATATACCCAATGACTTAGCCTCCACAGCCAATTGTACTAACGAATTTCAAAGATTCACTGGCCTCCAGCTTAAGAAATTCCACATCTTTTATAAAGAGACGCCCTTGTATTCTGAGGTTGTGCTCTCTGTTCTTAGACTTTCCCACTATTGAAAACATCCACTCAACACCCACTATCTTTCAATATTCAGAAGATTTGAATGAGATTCCCCCCACACACACCCGTTCTTTTAATCTCCAGCGAGTTCAGGCCCAGAATTACCAAGCGTTCCTCGTACATTAACCCTTTCATTCTCGTGAACATTCTCTGGAACCTCTCCATTGCCAACACATCCTTCCTCAGACATGGGAACCAAAACTGCTCCTATCCACAGCAACCCTCGCCCGCCAGCACGCGTACAACGTTTTTCACTCCTCTCATGCACCGGTGTAGGCACCGGCAACCTCCGCACCACACCCCGAGTGAGAGGGATATTGATCCCGGGGCGCTCGCCCACTGGCTCGCTCCCACCCAGCAGGATGAACTACTGCGGCAGCGGTACCGGAGTGTCATCCCTTCCCTCCTCCGGCGCAGGTTGACTCACAGAAGTAGGCCACCACTGGGTCGCGCTTGTCATGCTCCTGAGCGGTGCGCAGATGATGCTGGATCTGCTTGAACTGCTGCGGCAAAGGGGGCAGCGCCTCCGACGCCATGACTTGGTTACCAAGGCCTCCAACCTGCACGGCAACCACTTCCGGGAGAAGTAAGAGGAGGGAGAGACTTCTGTGTGCAGCGCCGCCCCAGCTTTGGAGGTCGCCACTGCGGCTCCGGCCGGTTGGAGGTCCCCACCCCAGCCTGGCTCTGACGTGCAGCGCCGCTCCCGGACGGGAGAGGTTACTGCACTACACCGGCCCCGCAGGCGAATTCAGCGATATCACGGGGTGTAGGATCGATCGTGATTTATCGGAGCGATAAAGTATGGAGGCTAATTGTTTTCCACAGGTAACCATGACCACGTACACAGCAGATCATTCAGCCACTCAAACTCTACCTAACCATATCCTTTAATCCTGGCTGATCTAGCCTCTTCTGCATCAGCTCGCCATAGCCCTCAATTTCCTGAGGTTCAACAACTACGCTTTAGCAGAACTATAACACTTCGTAATAAGGTGGGCTGTACAATTGTGCACTGAAAAAAATCACTTTGCCGCTCTTCCTGTGAAGTGGTTGCCCCTGCTTCCTTGCTTACAATCAATACAGGTGCACCTCAACCGATTTGCTTACACCTGTGACAGGCATAGTTTAAGCACCATCTATATATTTGCCGATGACACAACTGTTATTGGCGGAGTGTTAAATGGTGACGAAGAGGCAGACAATTGTGAGATAGATCGGTTGGTTCAGTGGTGGTACTACTGACCTTGCATTCAACATCATGAAGGCCACTGAATTGTTGTGGACTTCAGGAAGAAAAAGCGGGTGAACACATAACAGCTGTCATCAAGGACATCTTCCAAAGTTGATACCCAAGATAAAGGACCCACACCATCAAGGTACATGCCCTCTTCTCATGTCCTTGGGTGGAGGGAGGGGAGTCTGAAGCCCCTCACTCAACATTTTATGAACAGCTTCTTCTCCGCCATCAGATTTCTAAATGGAAAATGAACCCATTAACACTACTTCACTAAATGCCCTCTTTTTGCTCAACTTTTTAATATATTTCTTATCGGAACTTATAGTACTTTAATGTATTGCATGATACTGTTACCACAAAACAACAAGTCTCACGACTTAAGTCAGTGATAATCAACCTGATTCTGATTCAGATACAGGTCTCTCCCCCCCCCCCCCCCCCCCCCCCGCCTTTACAAAGGTAGAGAGTTCCTATGAAACCTTTCTTAGCTGAAAGCGAAGCACCATTAACTTATATGGGAAAAATTTTCATAAAAGCCAAAATCCTCTTTGTAATGAGAAAACAGGTTACTAATGTAGGTCTTTTTGTAAGAGCGAAGTGGCGTAAAGCAAACATTCGTAAAGCGGGGGACACCTGCATCCCTTTAAATCTCACATGTCTGTTTGAAATTTTGCCCACTTGTTTTAGGAACTCCTCCCTGTGAAAGGGACTATGTGCTCTCACTGTGTCTATGGCCTTCTTGATCTTATATACCTCTATCAGGTCAGGCCTCCATCTCCAATGTCCCAGTGAATAAAATCCTAGTCAGCACAATTCCTTCTCAACTCTTGTCAAGAGAACCATGCTGAAGGAACCATGGTTGACAAGAGATGTGGAACATTGAGTCTCATTCTATTCCCCACTCTGGCCTTTTATTTCTTCTCACCTGCCCATCACCTCCCCCTGATGCCCTTCATCCTGCCCTTTCTCCTGTGGTCCATTCTCCTATCAGCTTCCTTCCTCTCCAACCCTTTATCTTTCCAACCCACCTGGCTTTGCCTATCACTGTCCAGCTAGTCTCCTTCCCCTCCCCCCCACCATTTTATTTTGGTTGCTTCCGCCTTCCTTTTCAGTCCTGAAGAAGGGCCTCAGCCTGAAATATCGACTGTTTATTCATTTCCATAGATGCTGCCCGACCTACTGAGTGCCTCCTGCATTTTGTGTCAATTGCTTAAGCTTACTTAAGGTTTAGGAAGCAAGGATCAGACAGGGCTCTTAAGAATTATAAGACAACTAGGAAGCATCCTGGGGAGGGACTTCCTAAAGAGCTAGAAGAGGACACGTGATGGCCTTGGTAAGTAGAATTAAGAAAAACGCAAAGGTGTCCCACACTTATGTAATGGACAAAAGGAAGACTGAAGTGAAGGTAGACCCATTCAGGAATAAAAGAGGAAACATGCCTGGAGTCAAAGGAGGTAGGGAAGGTCCTGAATGAATAGTTTATTTCAGTATTCACCAGTGGAGAGAGACCTTGATGAATATGAGGTCAGCATATGACAGGCTAATGTTAAGAAACATGTCAACGTTAAGAAAGAGGATATGCTGGAACTTTAAGATAGATGAATCCCTGGGGCCAGCTGTGATGTACCCCAGGTTATTACAGGAAGCAAAGGAAGTAATTGTTACATCTTTAGCTATGATCTTTGTGTCTTCCCTGGCCACAGGAGTATTACCAGATGATGGGTGGGAGTTGTGGGAAATGTTATTACTTTGTTCAAGAAAGGGAGTAGTGTTATCCTTGGGAATTAGAGACCAGTGAGTTTTACACCAATGGTGGGTAAAATATTGGACTATACTCTTCGAGACAGGATTTATGAGTATTTGGAGAAGCATAGTCTGATTAAGCACAGCATGGGTTTGTGGGGGCAGATCACGCCTTGTGATGCTTTGAGGAAGTGACAACACAAATTGATGAATGTAGAACAGTGGATGTGGTGTATATGGATTTTACTAAGGGGCTTGACAAGGTTCCCCATTCAGAACGTCAGGAGGCACGGGACCCTGGGAAAGTTGGCTGTGTGGATTCAGATTTTCCTTGCCCAAAAAAGGCAGAGATGGAGTGTATTCTGGTGGAGGTCACTGACCAGTGGTCTTTCACAGGGATCTATTCTGGGACTTCTGCATTTTGTTATTTTTAGAAATGAATTAGATATGCCACAGTAGTTAGCATGACGCCATTACAGGTTGGGACATTTTTGAGTTCAGAGTTCAATTCCAGTACCGTCTGTAAGGTGTCCGTTCATCCTCCCCAGGGAATGCAAGGGTTTTCTCCAAGTGTTCTGGTTTCCTCCCACAGTCGAAAGGCGTACCGGCTACATCAATTGGTCATTGTAAATTGTCCCATGATTAGGTTAGGGTTAAGCGTGTTTTGGGGGGGTTTGCTGAGACAGTGCTGCACAAAGGGCCAGAAAGGTGTACTCCACGATGTGTCTCTAAATAATTAAATAAGGAGGTGGAAGGGTGTGTTGGTAAGTTTGCAGATGACACAAAATTTAGGTAGTATAGAAGGTTGTCATAGATTACAATGGAAGATTGACATCTTCCTACAGCCTGTGAGTCAAATGAACTCCCAGCCACCTCAGGGGTCTCGTCACTAGGACAGCAGGCTACCTGCACTGTGTACTGAGTTATAGTTTGTTAACTTACTTGTGGTAATATTTTGGCTTACGCGCTCTGTGTGATACTATGTTTTGTGGGTGCACTGTGGTCCAGAGGATCGTTCTTTCCTTTGGTTGTATTTATGTATAGTCAGATGAGAATAAACTTGAACTTGAACATGATAGGATGCAAAGCTGGACTGAGAAGTGGCAGACAGTGTTCTATCTGGAAAAATATGAAGTGATACACTTTGGAAGATTGAACTTGAAGACAGGATATGGGATTAATGGCAGGATTCTTAGCAGTGTGGAAGAATGGAGGTTCACAGGGTCCATGACCTTGGAACCCTCAAAGTTGCCATACAAGTTGATAGGGTGGGTAAGAATGCCTATGCTGTGTAGGCCTCCATTATTCAGGGGCTTGAGGGCAAGAACCATGAGATAATGTTACAGCTCTATAAAACCCTGGTTAGATCACATCTGGAGTATGATGTTTATTTCTGGTCGCCTCATTATAGGAAGGATGTAGATGCTTTAGAGAGGGTGCAGAGGAGACTTACCAGGATGCTGCCTGGATTAGAGAGGGTGTCTTAGGGGGAAAGGCTGAGTGAGATGGTGCTACAGACACACAATGCTGGAGGAGCTCAGCAGGCCAGGCAGTATCTGTGGAAAAGAATACAGTCGACGTTTTGGGCCCAGACCCTTCTGCAGGACTGGCCTGCTGAGTTCCTCCAGGATTTTGTATGCATTGCTATCACAACCATGGAGTCGGCAGTGCCGTAGATACGGCAATTGCGCTTGTGAGTTTGCACGTGTCAGCTAATTATTATTTAATCGTGATAGTATTTAACTCCATACTTGTCATCGTAGTGCTTGTTCAGACTTGGGCACAGTACAACAATGCTTCGCTTTTGTTTGCATCGGCCTTGCCTGAGAAACTAGATTGTGGAGTCAACTGACTCTGAAGACTTGCGGTATTCGTTTAATAATTAGGTGTCCTTTTCCGCCGCAGTGTAGGCTTCGTTTCCCATTTGAGAGTTTATTGTCTTATTTTTCCCCCTTGAACACTGTTCGCATTAAAGTTTTGTGAAATATTGGCCTGCTTCAGTGTCTCTCACTCCGCACCTGGGCCACATCCAAACCCTAGTGACAGTTGCTCGGATTTCCATCATCTGCAGATTTTCTCTTGTTTGTGAGATTGTGCTTTTTTCTTCGGAGTGCAGGAGGATGAGGAGTGAATAGATAGAGGTGTATAAGATGATAAGAGGCATCGGTAATGTGGACAGCCAAAGACCTTTGCCCTGGGTTGCAATTGCTAATATAGGAGGCTGTCATTTTAAAGTGATTGGAGGAAGGTTTACGGGAGATATTAGAGGAGGGATTTTTACAGAGGGAGTGGCATTTATCATTCTAGTGGTTCCTTTCCAAGTGTTTCTTAAATGTCTCGAATGTATCTACCTCTAGGGCATTCCAGGCAACCACCACTCTCTGTGAGAAAAAGCTTACAATTCAAACATCCCTCCTATATTCTCCTCCAATCACCTTCAAAATAGACCAGAAAGGCATTAAAAGAAATTAGATATGTAAGCCCCGGTCAGCCTCAGGCTCGCTCAGCTTGCTTCTGTCTAGAGGAAGCAGCCTTTGGCCCCGCTAAACTGGGTAATCAGCTTGTGTGGATGCTGTGCAACATCCCCAACACGCCAAATAACAGACAGTACACCATATGCAATTAAATGTGTTCACTTTATAGATCTTACTGGAACTATGTACTTCATAGAGATACAATATAAAAGGAAAAGTAAAAGGCACCAAACTTATCAAAGTCCAACAACTTCGTGCACAAACGTTGGAGCTCATTTAACGAAGTCTTCTGGCCACCATTCGATCCCCTCAGACCAGCTCGACCCTTAGCTCAGGACCACCCGAAATGATCAACCAAACACCCCCCGGCACACCTGTCTTCGTCTCCTCTCCTCGCCAAAAACCCTGGCCTCGGACCCCCGCTCAGGGCCCATTCCATCGCCCAGCTTACAGCATCATGTCCTCCCTCTCTCTCACCCCCTCGCACCGACTCGCCAAAAGCCCGCCAACAGCAGCTTACAGACCCAGAAGAGAGAATAACATCTATCCCAATTGGTTAACAAAGGAATACAATAGCCATTATCAGCAATCATAACCCAAACAAGCTTCAAGAGAAAACACCCTCTCACCAGTTAGCATAACAAAGAAGCCATTTTGATTAACACACACAGTAACATAAAGAAGAAGCCCCCTCACATGGAAGAAACACCCTTACAGATATAATATCTATTACAAAAAGGATATTAATTCAGTTAAAAAACAGTTTAGAAAACACTCACCGGAGATTCACAACAATGTTGCCTGGGTTGGAATGTTTCATTTTTGCTGAGAGATCTGATAGGTTGGTATAAATTCTCCTTGGAGTGGGGGAATGTGATTGAGGTGCACGAAATTATGAGGCTGTAGTGTGGCTAATGAAAATCTTTTCCCAGTAATGGAGATATCTTACACCAAAGTACAGAGGTTCAAGAGGGGATGTGAGATTGTTTTTTTTTTCACCCAGAGGATGGCCATGGTCTGGAGGGTTCTGCCTGAGAAGGTTGTAAAGACAGGTACTCTTACGATATCAAAATTCAAAGTAAAATCATTATCAAAGGACATACACTCAGTGGTCACTTTATTAGTCACACCTGTACATCTGCTCATTAATGCAAGTATCTAATCAGCAATCATGTGCCAGCAATGTAAAAGCATGCATACCTGGTCAAGAAGTTCAGTTGTTATTCAGACTAACCATCAGAATGGAGAAGGAATGTGACTTTGACTTGGAATGATTGTTAGTGCCAGATGGGCTGGTTTGAGTATCTCAGAAACCGCTGACCTCATGGAGTGTTCATGCATAACCGTCTCTAGAGTTCACGGAGCATGGTGCAAACAAATACATGCAGTGAGCGGCAGTTCTGTGGGCAAAAGCACCTTGTTCATGAGAGAGGTGAGAGGAGAATGACAAGACTGGTTCAGGCTGATGGGAAGGCAACAGTAACTCAACTAACCACATGTTACAATAGTGGGGTGCAGAAAAGCATCTCTGAACATGCATCACATTGATGGGCTACAGTAGCAGAAAAAGACAAACATATAGGAGGTAGCTAATAAAGTGGCCACTGAGTGTATACTATCATATACTAGCTTGCCGGCGTTTACAGGGAAAAAATACAATAGAATTTCATGAAAGTATGTACATAAACAAATAAAGAATGACAAACTGATGTGCAAAAGAAGACAACCTGTCCAAATAAATAACAATAAAGATGAGATTATTAGCTGTAAATAGTCCTTGAAAGTGATTCTTTAAATCATAGAATCAGTTCAGAGTAGTGGTGAATTACGCTGCATCTTTTGGCAATCTTCTGCACTATCCACAAAGCAACCAATCATAAACTGAATTAGAATCAGGTTTAATATTACTGAGTGTACGTCATTAAATTTGTTGTTTCGCAGCAGCAGTGCATTGCAATACATAAACTGTACTGTAAATGATAATCAGAAGTATCATTTTATAATCTGTGAACTTACTAACACCCCCCCCCCCCCACTTACAGTGCTGTACAAAAGTCTTAGGCGCACACACACACACACACACACACACACACACACCTCTCCTTCTCCCCCCCCCCCCCCCCCCAGCTAGGGTGTCTAAGTCTTTTGCACGGACCTGTGTTTGTCAACACGGAGTGGAGAGCGAGTTTGTAAATCTGGCAGGAGCAAAGGATACTGAGAATGGCAAGGATGGTACACCACGGGAGGAGCTTTGAACAGGTGGCAGAAAAGGTTCTGGGGCAGGGGGTGGCACAAATACAGACACACAGCCCTGAGACACCAGGCAAGGTCATTAGAGAATGTCTCTTGGGTGCTTCCTGCTCCCTCTCCTCTCTCCAACAATGATTGCCCTCTATCTGCCCCCTTCCCACTCAAAGTCCGTAATAGAGACACAAATCAGCATCAGGCTAGTCATCTCTCATCTGTCATGAAATTAGTTTTTTATTGTGGCGGCTGCACAGAGCAATAAATAAAACTGCGACAGTACCTTGCAAAGAGTCTTCCTAGCTACATACAGTACGCCGTATGTGACTAAGAATTTTGCACAGTAATGTACATTTTTATCTAGATCAGGGATTCCCAACCTGGGGTCCACAGATCCCCTGGTAAGGGTCCATGGCATAAAACAGATTGGGAACCCCTGATCTAGGTAATTTATGACATCACAAACATCAAAATCAGGTTTATTATCACAGACATATTCTGTAAACTTTTATATATATATTTATATATGTGGCCTTTTATATATTGGTGAGACCCAACGCAGACTGGGAGTCCGTTTCGCTGAACACCTATGCTCTGTCCGCCAGAGAAAGCAGGATCTCCCAATGGCCACACATTTTAATTCCACGTCCCATTCCCATTCTGATATGTCTATCCATGGCCTCCTCTACTGTCAAGATGAAGCCACACTCAGGTTGGAGGAACAACACCTTGTATTCCATCTGGGTAGCTTCCAACCTGACGGCATGAACATTAACTTCTCTAACTTCCGTTAATGCCCTCCTCCCCTTCTTACCCCATCCCTGACAATATTTAGTTGTTTGTTTTTTTTCTCTCTCTCTGCCCATCGCTCTGCCCGTTCTCCATCTCCCTCTAGTGCTCCCGCATCCCCCTTTCTTTCTCCCGAGGCCTCCCGTCCCATGATCCATACTGGCCAAGATGCATATCTAAGCTGGCCCCATTTGCCCACATCTGGCCCCATACCCCTCTAAACCGGGAGTTCCCAACCTATTTCTACCATTAACCAAGGGATCTGTGGAGCCCTAGTTGGGAACCCCTGCTCTAAACCTTTCCTATGCATTTGTATGTCCAAAGGTCAGAATCAGAATCAGTTTTAATATTATACTGATATATGTCATAAAAATGACTGTTTTGTGGCAGCAGTACAATGCAATACATAAAAAAATCACTAAGTTACAATAAAAAATAAAGAGTGCAAAAGAGGCACAGTGATGTGGTATTCATGTGTTCACAAACTGTTCAGTAATCTGATGGCAGAGGGGAAGAAGCTGTTCCTAAATTGCTGAGTGTAGGTCTTCAAAGTTCAAAGTTTAAAGTAAATTTACTATCAAAGTACATAAGTACATGTTACCATATATACAATCTTGTGATTCGTTTTCTTGTGGGTGTACTCAATAAATGCAATAACCATAGTAGAATTAATGAAAGACCCCACCAACAGGTCGGACAACAAAATGTATAAATACAGAAAAAGAATAAATAGATAGATAGATAGATAGATAAATAAGCAAGCAAGCTATAAATATTGAGAACATAAGATAAAGAGTCCTTTAAAGTGAGTCCATAGGTTGTGGGAACAATTCGGGACAGGTTGAGTGGAATGAAGTTATCCCCTATTGTTCAGGGGTAATTACTGTTCTTAAACCTGGTGGTGTGATCGTGAGGCTCCTGTACCTTCTTCCTCTTGGCAGCAGTGAGAAGAGAGCATGAGCTGGGTGGTGGGGGTCCCTGATGGTGGATGCTGCTTTCCTGCAACAAAGCTTCATGTAGATGTGCTCAATGTTGGGGAGGACTTTACCTGTGATGGACTGGGGGGGGGGGGTGTATTCACTATTTTTTGTAGGATTTTCTGTTCAAGGGACTTTGGGCTCCTTTGTCCCTGATGGTAGAAGAGGCCATGTCCCCGGTGATGAGGGTCCTTCATGATAGATGCCATCTTCTTAAATCAGCACCTCCTGAAGATGTCCTTGATGTTGGGGAATGTCATGCCCACCATTTAGCTGACTAAGTCTACAACCTTCTTCAGGCGTCTTGCAAACCTTTGCATTGGATTACCTGTACTAGACAGCAATGCAACCAGTCAGAATGATTCTCTTGATATACCTGTAGAAATTGGCAAGGGTCTTTGATAAGATGCATTTCAAATGTTGAAATTGTACCTGCATTTACCACTTCCTCATTCCATATCCACCCATCCCAGTATGAAAAATTGTCCATAGGTCCCTTTTAAATCTTTATTTTGAGCATTCTAATTGTACCTGCTTCAACTACTTTTTTAAATCAAAATAAATAGAATCAGCATATTTATAAAGATAAAATGTGCACTGCCTTTTCATTCTCATATTCTTAATCAATGCTTTCTGAACTGTTCTGTTACATTCCACAAAACCTCTCCTTTTTTTTAAAACTTTTTTTATTGCATTTTTAAATGGTTACAAAGTATGAAAAAACAATGTATATAACCCTTACCCCCTCCCCTTAACCCCTCCCCCCTAACTGCCAGAAAGAAAGAAAGAAAGAAAGAAAGAAAGAAAGAAAGAAAGAAAGAAAGAAAGAAAGAAAGAAAGAAAGAAAGAAAGAAAGAAAGAAAGAAAGAAAGAAAGAAAGAAAGAAAGAAAGAAAGAAAGAAAGAAAGAAAGAAAGAAAGAAAGGAAGAAAGAATGCCTGGTTGTTGGAAGATCTCCACATGCTCCATGGAATTCGTAACAACTTTAATATGTATATTTATTTCTTTCCCCTTATAACCAATTGTTTCATCTTCAGAGCATCTATATATTTAATCCTGTCTTTTGTAAATAAGGGCTCCAAATTTTCAGAAATGTTTCATATTTATCTCTTAAATTATAAGTAATTTTTTCTAATGGAATACAACCATAGATTTCTTTCTTCCAAGAATCTATCCTTAAATGTGTATCCGATTTCCAAGTAACTGCAATAGCTTTTTTGGCTACTGCCAGTGCAATTTTTATAAATACTTTCTGATACTTATTTAGTTTGAGTTTCGGTTTTATCCCTTCAATATCACCTAGTAAAAATAATATTGGATTATGAGGAAGTTGTGTTCCTGTAATTTGTTCCAGTAAAAGTCTTAAATTTGTCCAAAACACAAAACCTCTCCTATCCAAGTACCTATCTCAGTACTTTTTAAAAATGTTGTTAACGTACCTGCCAAAATCAGTTTATTAACAAAATAAACTTCATTCATAGTAAAAAAAAATTACAGGAATGAATTGTTCAATGCCTTTTCATTCTTTACATGCATGGTCAATGCTTTCCATACTGTCCGATTGCATTCATTCACATCATTAGCACTGCTGACACTCATGTGACATTCTGGGGTGTATGCTAACTACTACAATAATTGAGGTGTTTCTTCCTCCCCCACCCAGCCCTTCCCTCTCCAGTAGCAGAAAAACCCTACTCTGTGATCTTTCTCCAAGGAGCCCTTGTGGTGTCCATGCAAAGCTTCAGTGCGTCTCTTTAGTACAGCTTCGGCCCATTGAGACTGCCCCACCATTCAATCACGGACTGATTCAATTCTTGTAGTCATCCCCACTCCCCTGCCTTCTCTCCATACCCTTTGATGCTCTGGCTAATCATGAACCTATCTATCTCTGCCTTAAATACCCCCAATGACTTGGCCTCCACAGCTGCTCATGGCAACAAATTCCACAGTTTTACCACCCTCTGACTAAAGTAATTTCTCTGCATCTCAGTTCTAAATGGAATCCTTCAACCCTGAAGTCGTGCCGCCTTGTCCTAGAATCCCCTACAATGGGAAATAACTTTGCCATATCTAATCTGTTCAGGCCTTTTAACATTCAGAATGTTTCTATGAGATCCCCCTTCATTCTCCTGAACTCCAGGGAATACAGCCCAAGAGCAGCCAGACATTCTTCATATGGTAACCCTTTCATTCCTGGAATCATTCTTGTGAATCTTCTCTAAACCCTCTCCAATGTCAGTATATCCTTTCTAAAATAAGGAGCCTAATACAGCACACAATACTCCAAGTGTGGTCCTGGCAGACCAACAAGTTTCTGGTAAACAAAAAAGCGTCTTTCACCAAGCTGATGACCGACCAGCAGCACTTGATGTTTGTCTCCGTATGTGTCCCTGGAAACAGCCCGTAGATCAGAGAGTCCTCTGTCATGCAGCTGCTCAGGGTGAACTGTGACACAGGCCCTTCCATCATTCTCCATGTGCTCTTTGCAAATCCACAGTCTGCAATGAGGTGAGCTACTGTCTCTTGCTTGCTACAGTCATCTTACGAGCAGCATGCTCTGGCATGTAGGAAGGATCTGACTGGAGTCTGACCAGCCAAGCAAGGTCTTGGTGTCTTCTGGTGAAGCCTGGTGATGAGGCATTCTGCCAGATGGTCTGGACATTCTGCTCAGAGGAGCACCCCACTATGTCCATCAAGTCCCACTCCTGCAGGACTTTCCATGCTGACCACTGCCTGATGGACTTGTCAAAGGTTTTGGTCCAGAAGAACTTTCCCACAAAGGACAGGTGGTGTGGCAACCTCCAGTTGACTGGGGCATTGCATGGCAACAGGGCCAGGCCTATCCTTTGTAAAACTGTGGACAGATAGAATACCAGCATGTAGTGGTACTTGGAGCCCACGTGTCTAGATTATTTCTTATTAACAAAGTATGCATGCAATATACAACCATGAGCTTCGTCTTGCCCACAGACTGTCATGAACCAAAGAAACATGAAAACAAATAACAAACATTAAATCTCTCTCCCCCCAAGCACAAAAAAGTCTCACCAACAGTAACAAAAAGATTGAAAACAGAATATATAAGGCATATTTCAGTACAGTTCAGTTCAGCTTAGTGCTCATTATCTGTAGGCTACCTGATCCAAAAATTGCCCAATGGTAGTAACAAAAGAAGAGCAACCTGAACCAGTACTAGAAATAAAACACTTCACAAAAACTGGATTAGAGTCCATATCTACAATCCACGTTGACTAAACCTTGCTTTAGCCCCATCCGCCGACATCATCTAGGGAAAGAGAGATCACCTGAATGTAAGGGCCTTCCCTTGTTGTTCTCTGGTGATACCATCTTCCAGATCTAGATAAGTTATTAACAGAAGAGATTCTGCAGATGTTGGAAACACAGAGTAACACACACAAAGAATGGAGGATAACCACAGCAGGTCAGGCTGCATCTATGGAGAGGTATAGACAGACATCGTTTCAGGCCGAGACCCTTCATCAGGACTGTCCTTGATGACAGGTCTCAGCCCAAAACATTGACACACTCTTCCTCTCCATAGGTGCTGCCTGACCTGATCAGTTCCTCTTGGATAAGTTAGTGCTACCTGTGCATTTTCTGTAATCATCTTGCGCTTTTGTGTAAAAGTCCCACGGCACATAAATCATTTATGTCGGTTTGCATTTCCCAGCCCTGCTGTTGGTCATAAGCAGATAGAACTCATTCATCATCACTGATCACTCTGCAACAGTTTCATATTACAGTAGCTCTGGGACTTTATTTTATTTGATTGATTTTACTTAAAGATACAGCATGGAAGAAGCCCTCCAGGTCCTTTGAACCGCACCGCCCAGCAACCCACCTATTTAACTCTATCCTAATCACAGGACAATTTACAATGACCAGTTAACCCACTAACCGGTGCGTCTTTGGACTGTGGGAGGAAACCAGAGCACCAGGAAGAAACCCATGCATTCTACTGGGAGGATGTAAACATTTCCTACAGATGACACTAGAATTGAACTAACTCCAGTGCCCTGAGATGTAATAGGGTCGCGCTAACAGCTACATTACCATGGTGTAAGCCTCATCCAACTATTCTTCAATTACGTTCCTCATGATGAAGAAACAGCTCACTCACTTCTTTCAGTGGATAGTTTGAAGAGCAGAGGGTTGTCATAACTGGTTGGTGTTGTGGTTTGTTGAAGTTCAGCCCTCTTGTGGATAGTGTAGAAGGTTGTCGTAGATTGCAATGGTACATCACCAAGGATGCAGAACAGGGCTGAGAAGTGGCAGATGATGTTCAGCACAGAAAAGTTCAAGTTCATTGCCATTCAACTGTCATGTATCTCGTGACTGGGTTACCAAACCAGCAGAAGTGGAATGATGCATTGGAGTCTGGTACTACTGTAACTAAAAGTGTTTATCAGTAAACTAAGTAATACAGTACAATAAAAGGCAAATATACATATAAAACAGGTTAGAAATGATATATACAGAAGTGTAGAAATATAAATCAAAACCAAGCTCTTTCATAGTCTAGGGGTAAATGAATAATCTTAAGGTAATGCATAGTTCAGTTCAGTTTACGTCGAAGCAGTTGCTGTGGTACTATTGGAGAGGGGGAGATGAGCAGTTGCAGCAGGCAAACCTTCCATTGTCTTCTTGTTCTATTGTGGTTACCGACTGTGACCCCTCCATTCCCAGCCAGACTGTTCTTCAGTGATGAGCTTGTCACCCAGGCGAGGGTGGACACACACACAAGCCCCCACCAGTGAGCCTCTGACCGATTCCCCCGAATCGATCCTCCAAACCCCCACCTTCCTGTGGGTGCACAATGCTCTTTCAGTGTCCCATGGCGTGTCTGCCTGTGTCTCAGCAGACTCGCTTTTTATCTCCCCTGCCAGGCTACGAGCCATCCATCACATGTCCATCACCTGGCATCATTTCGCCATCTCAGCAGGAATGCTCACAAGCAGGCAAAGTGTCCTTGGAGCAAAAGTAAATAATCATCCATGGAGTCATAACTTTAAATCTTTGTCTCTCTCCCTCTCCCTCTCCCTCTCCCTCTCCCTCTCTCTCTCAAACTGTTCTGGGTGCCGACCCCCCCCCCACTTCTCTCTGTCATTAGCAGCACAGTGTCCAAAAGTCAGACTCATTCTCCCGACACTTTAAAGTATGAACCCTAGGGGTACATGACACCCCCTCCCTTTCAAGAAATTTTCACAAAGGGAAAATTTAAACTTAAGTGTACATTACAGTATATAAAGCAGTACATATGTGATTACCATTTAGCAAATTACAGAAGCGTATACAAATACTAATCTATATTTCACTTTGAAGCTTAACAGTCAATCTACCACAATATTGTCTTTATCTTTCACATGCTTTAATACAAAAAAAAGTCGAAGTCCTGCAAACCAGATCTTGTTATTCAAAGTAGTGTTTGATCAACCATTGCCCCTTTTCCACTTCAAAGCAGAGCACTTAACCTTCACGTGATCAGCTTGCTTACCAGCTTGGGTAAGGCCTTCATAGACCCCCTGCACAGGTGCTGGCTTAGCACCAATGTTTTGCAGACTTTGCCCATTTTCTGAACTCCCAGACAACTAATTAATTTTAAGCAGGTCATTAATTTTATCTTCAGGACCTTTAATTTTATAAGTTCTTATAATATCACCATCTGGTGATCCCTCTTGGTCAAAACAACACTTCAAGTTTTGCCTCTCCAAATCACAAACTTGAACAACATCACCAAGTTGTTTATCTTCAAATTTCAAAATAAACTGTAATTGACTAGCAGGCAACTTGTTACCAACCCACTGTCCCTTCAGCATGGTTAATGCTTTTAAAACCAATTCAGATTTTAAAATTTCCTTATCCAAAAGTCCAGGAACAATACTTTTCCCTTTATCTTCAATAATATTCACATCACCAGCTTTTATCTCATCATTAACTTTTAGAACACCTTCTAACACAAGTGACTGAGAATCCTCACTTTCCACTGGTGCCAGGGTTAACCCCTTACTCACTGAACCAAGTCCATTTGACCCAAAAGGATTGCATTCCTTTCTAACCAAGTCAGATACCTCAGACCTTTCCTGAGTTTTAATACAAGGTTCAGTAGCCTGTGAATCCACAGGTACCTCAACAACCTGAACACAGGCAAACGGGACATCTGCCTCTTCTAGGCTTCCACTACCAGTCCCAGTTTCAAACTCCAAGTTCCCCTGATCCTCCCATTTACTCTCTGGGCAACTCCCATCCGGAGTAAACTCAACCTTGCGGGTTAAAACAACCTGGTCTGCCAACCCAGCAGACTCCCTCAAGGTAGCCTCATCCTTTTCATCTCAGATTGCCCTTACATCATCAGGAACACACCTCTTAAATTCTTCAACTGTAAACAGCTCTTTCAAGCTGTATAAATCATCCGTGTCCAACACTGGACCTTCCAACTGCCACATCTGTTTCTCATCTTTGCTCTGTTCAGCCACAAATTCTTTCCTTGACAACAATAAATCCGTCTTGTCCCTCTTTATCTCCTCAGCTTCACTGTCCTCTAACCCCTTCTGATACAGGGATGGTAAAAACCTCTCAGCTAAATCCACATCTGTTGCAGTTACCTCAGGGCCTTTTTCAGCAGCCCTTTTTGTCATGCTCCGGGGTGACTGCGCAGGCGGGATAAACTTCAGAATCTGTGGGCGGGTCCAAGCACTTACAGGCTTGCTTGTCAGCTTCACTACACATCCCCACCTGCAATATCATTACCGAGTAAGACATCACGTCGTCCATCGGTTGTTCAGACCGCACCCCTATTGTGACTGGTCCAGATACCAAGTCACATTTCAGAAATATCTTGTGCAAAGGTACGGCCTCAGTCCCTTTTTTGATACCTTTTATCATATTTACCTCCCCAGTCTCGGTCTCAGCACTGAATTCTAACACCTTCCTTAAGATCAATGACTGACAAGCCCCAGTGTCTCTCCAGATCTGCACTGGAACTGGGGTTGACCCCTCCTTCACAGATACCAACACATCTGAAATAAACTTTTCACATCCTTCCTGAACCTTGCTTGACTTCCCCTCCTTTAGTGGCACTTCAGCCAGCTTAATGCAGGCAGTTGGGGTTGGTGCCTTTCCTTTCCCTGTCTCTTTCTTTGGAGCTAGACACTTAGGTGCTATGTGGCCAGCTTTCCCACAAATAAAACACGTAAAACTAGGAAACTTCTTTCCAATCTGCTTTTCCTCCTCCTGACCCTTTCTCCGGCTAGTCCCCAGCTTATTCTCTGACTTAGCTGGTGGGCTTTCTCTACCATACTTACTACCCCTCTGGTAGCTCTTACTTGGGGAAAACTTCACCTTATGGGTTAAGGCGTATTCATTTGCTAACTTGGCAGATTCTGATATAGACTTAATCTTCTTCTCATTCAGGTATGTCTGGATATTATCCGGAACACAACTTTTAAATTCTTCGATTAGGATCAACTCCCTCAGGTGGTCAAAATCTTCCTCCAGCCTTTCTGCAGCGCACCAATGGTCAAAGTACACACACTTCTCATATGTAAGCTCCGTAAATGTCTGATTCCACTGCTTCCTTAAGTCTCTGAACTTTTGTCTATACGCTTCCGGCACCAACTCGTAAATCCTCAGTTAAGCCCCTTTTACTTCATCATAATCTTTAGCCTCATCCACAAGCAATGCCGAATAGGCTTGCTGAGCCTTCCCCTTAAGAACACTCTGTAACAGAACAACCCACTTCTCCTTCGGCCAGTCCTGATTCATAGCAACTTTCTCAAAATGGAGGAAGTACCTATCGACATCCATCTCCTCAAACAGAGGTAGCAACTTAACCTCCTGACTAACCTTGAACCCCCCCTTCCTGCAACACTCTTATCCTATCCATCTCAAACTGCCTTTCTTTCTCCCTTTCTTCTCGCTCTCTTTCCTTTTCCTCTTTCTCCCTCTCTCTCCTCCTTTTGGCTTCCTCAGCCTCCAGCTTCTTTACTTGGAACTCATGCTCCCTTTTCCTCTCCTCGGCCTCTATTCTTAATCTTTCCAACTGAAGCTGAAACTCAACCCCGCCAGGTTTACTTTCAGGAAACAGCTCCAACTCTTCTACCTGAAATGCCTCCTGGGATACATAATATGTGGCTATTGTTCTCTTATCTCTGACTTCCTCATTGTCTGTTTCACCTTCAAAAGTTTTAACCGTCTCACAATGCTCAGCAATTCCAACTTCCTGGCATCCTCTAATGCTTCCAAAGTTGGTTCCTTTAGAGACATATCAATGTGCTTTCCGCTGTCTTTCCACGCCAGATTAAATAAGGGAACTTACCCCAATCAATTCAACAGGCCCCCAATTTGATATTCAAATCCCGGACGACCCCCAATTTGTTACTTACCCTGTGACTGAGTTACCAAACCAGCAGAAATGGAATGATACGTTGGAGTCTCGTATTACTGTAACTAAAAGTGTTTATTAGTAACCTAAGTAATACAGTACAATAAAATGCAAATATATATATATAAAACAGGTTAGCAATGATATACAGAAGTGTAGAAATATAAATTAAATCCAAGCTCTTTCAAAGTATAGGGGTAAATGAATAATCTTAAGGTGATGTAGTGTTCAGTTCAGTTCAGTTTAAGTCGAGGTAGTTGCTGTGGTACCATTGGGAAGGGGGGGGGAGAGAGAGAGAGAGAGAGAAAGAGAGGTGAGCAGTTGCAGCAGGCAAGCCTTCCATTGTCTTCCTGTTTTGTTGTGCTGTTTGGGTAACTGACTGTGACCCCTCTGTTCCCGGCCAGACCATTCTTCAGTGATGAGCCTGTCACCCAGGTGAGGGTGGACACACACACAAGCCCCCACCAGTCTGCCTTCACACACTGTGAGCCTCTGATTGATTCCTCCAAATTGATCCTCCAAGCCCCCACCTTCCTGTGGGTGCGCAATGCACTTTCAGTGTACCATGGTGTGTCTGCCTGTGTCTCAGCAGACTCGCTTTTTATCTCCCCTGCCAGGCTATGAGCCATCCATCACATGTCCATCACCTGGCATCGTTTTGCCGTCTCAGCAGGAATGCTCACAAGCAGGCAAAGTGTCCTTGGAGCAAAAGTAAATAATCATCCATGGAGTCATAACTTTAAATCTTTGTCTCGCTCTCTCACATCTGTTCTGGGTGCCACCCCCCCCCCTTCTTCTCTTTCTCTCTCATTAGCAGCACAGTGTCCAAAAGCCAGACTCATTCTCCCAACACTTCAAACAGAAAGTATGAACCCTAGGGGTACATAACACAACCATTCACTTGAAAACAGCTAAATTGTTCCTTTGGGGCCAAGGTGCAAAATATAAAGCCTCACACAGTATAGTTGAGCTTTTCAGGCCTGTGCAGGCCATTGGAGATCATTGGGCTGCAAGGTTTTTAGAGTGCCTGAATTGGTTCATTGTTGTTTAATGAAAGTCATTAATCATTTAGAGTTCCTTATGTTGTTCTCGAGGGACTTGCTCTTTGTAATGCTTTTCCTAGTGCTTTCTGTTTATACTTGTTAGGCTTACTTCAACAGGCTTGACAATTCTATGTTACTTGTATTGTACAAGCAGGCACCCAATTAGTACTGATCCTAGTTTTGAAAATGGTACGCCTCGTGGTGTCACTCAGCTGAGCCACTGAAGTTCCATTGGAATCCTTATGAATAAACTCTGGTTGTCATCTCTACATTGGAGTTTATCTTCCCACCGCACTTGGATTCCAACATTGCCTGTGCACATAGTGACAATAGTTGAACATACAGTCACAAAATAGTACTACTGTAGTACAATTCCCTGAGTGGCAAGGCTCAGAGATTGACAGAGATTGTGCAAAGGATAGGAGGGGTCTTTAACAAGGCTGGAGGCACTGTATATACAGTGCTCTAATATATGTCCTGAATGGGGAGGGGTATTTGGAGAGAGAGACCCCAATGATGTTCAGGCTCTTGCTTTCTATTTCTCATACCAAATGGACCTGGTAGTGATGCAGCTGGTCAGGTCACTCTCGGTGGTGCTCCACTAGAATGTGGTGAGATTGTGGGGCTGGGGGGAGAGACTCACTTGCCTCAGTCTCATCAAAAAGAGTGAAGTATTTCACTTTGGAAGGTCAAATTTGAAGGCAGGGCTAATGGCTGGACTCTTGACAATGTGGAGGAACAGAGGGACCTTCAGTTCCATGTCCATAGATCCCTCAAAGTTGCCGTGCAAATTGACAACGTTGTTAAGAAGGTATATAGTGTCTTGGCCTTCATTAGTCAGGGATTGAATTCAAATGCCAAGAGGTAATGTTGCAGCTGTATAAAATTCTGGGTTAGACCACACTTGGTGTATTGTGTTTAGTTCTAGTCACCTCATTATAGCCAGAATGTGGAAGCTTTAGAGAGGGTGCTGAGGAGATTTACCAGGATACTACCTGGATTAGAGAACATGTCTTATAGGTTGAGTGAGCTAGAGCTTTTCTCTTTGGAGTGACAGAGGATGAGAAGTGACTTTGTAGAGAAGTACAAAATGATAAATATATAATGTGTATTTGAGTATAAAAGTCACATTGTTTGCTGTGTAACCAAAATTATGTAGTCTGAGTTTGCTATTCGCTATGCATATATCCAATTGAATGTAGAAGGCAATAGTGTGTTAATAAGAGGAAGCTAAGAGATGTAGATTATGTAGTCTGAGTTTGCTATTTGCTATGCATGTACCCAATTTAGTAGGTGAATGAAATCTTAAAAATGTAGATTATAATGGTGTGTTATTGAGAGGTAGCTAAGAGATGTAGATTAGAACATGATTAAGTCAATGGGTAGAGCCAATAGTGGTGGATGTACTTGTGATATGCAACTATAGACCGATTGGATATGCTAATGCAACTAAACCAGGAGATTGCAATAAAAAATGCTATGTCCAAGGATCAGTGGGCAATCAGCGACTAGCTCACTGACTGTCTCAGCTTTGATTTGCAAATTAAAGTTTAATACTTCTTGAAGAATCTTCTGCGTCTCCTGGTCGTTTGTGGGGCACGAAAAACCACCTGTGTAAAATGATAGATCAAGTGGACAGCCAGAGACATTTTCCAAGGGCAGAAATGGCTAATACCATGAGGCATAACTTTAAGGCAGGGGTCAGCAACCTTTACCACTGAAAGAGCCACTTGGACCCGTTTCCCACAGAAAAGAAAACACTGGGAGCCGCAAAACCCGTTTGACATTTAAAATGAAATAACACTGCATACAACGTTTTTTTTGCCTTTATGCTATGTATAAACAAACTATAATGTGTTGCATTTATGAAATTGATGAACTCCTGCAGAGAAAACGAAATTACATTTCTGCATGCAACAAAAACATTTTGAACTCCGAAAAAAAGACGTTGGGTTGAAAGTTACTTTTAAGTAAAATATTCAATGTCTATTTGAGTCCTTCTTGTATTTATGAAAAACGCCGAACTTAAATTTTCCGCCAGCAGCAAACCAAAAATAACGTCAGCCAGCTGTCATCCTGAAAAATGAAAGGACTATTTCACTGAACAATGAAAAAATATGAATATAAGTAAAATAATAGGCAATTAAAATATTTATCATACTTGGTTAATGGGATTTCTGCTCCTGGACCTCAGCGCACAGCGTCTGCACATCAGGGCTGTATGATGTCACCTTCATCTTTACACAGGATCGCAAGCTGTCATCTGTGAGGTTTTCAATATCACTCCATTTGTGTTTCTGAGCAAGAACGGCCTTCTGACGGGCAACATCTTCAAGGTCTGCTGTCAAGCGTCTAAACTTGGACACCCATATGTCTTTGTCGGCTATGTCGGCCAGTTCCATCTCAAGATCAGGTTGACTCACACCTGCCAATGCAGTCGTATTCAGTAGGGAAGGATCGATGCTTAAGGGAGTGACCGGGAAGGATAATGTGTTTTTTTCCTCTCTGAACTCACAGAAGCGTTTCCCAAACAATGTTTGCATTGCGATGATTGCAGTATGTAAATACTCCGAAATTATCATGTCGTGACCTTGTTTGAACTCTCTCAAATTGGGGAAGTGAGACAAAGTGCCTTTCTGTAAATCTCTGGCAAGCACTGTCAACTTGAGCTCGAATGCCAAAACATCCTCCAACATGTGCAGGGCTGTATGTCCTTTCCCCTGAAGAGCTGTGTTCAGCGTGTTCAGGTGCGCTGTCATGTCTACCATGAAGTGTAGCTTTTCCAGCCACTCTGGCTGTTCCAGCTCAGGAAAGGTGAGCCCTTTGCTGCCCAGGAAAGTTTTCACTTCTTCCAGACACGCGACAAAGCGTTTCAGCACCTTCCGTCTGGACAGCCAGCGATAAAAACACGTTGTAGCGGTGTCAGTAAACTGCAGTCAAAGATAGCTTTATTCGAACTAAACAGCCTTGCTTTTAAGCCTCCCTCAACCCAGCCCCCATGGACGCAGATGCTGCAAAAGACGCGTACTCACAAACCACCGTAGGCTATCTCCCTTAGCCGGAATGCTGGCTAATTGTGAGCCGTTTCGGATGTGGCAGGAAATGTGTCGCTACACTTAGGTTGTACAAGATCACCATAATTACATTTCAAAAGCTAACAAACTAACATAAAATACATTTTAATTAAATACTGACCAATTATTTCCCAAAGCCACAGGGAGCCGCAGCACAGAGGTGAAAGAGCCACAAATGGCTCGGGAGCCGCAGGTTGCCGACCCCCGCTTTAAGGTAATTGGAGGCAGATATCGGGGGAGTGTCAGAGATAAGTTCTTTACACAGAAAGTGATGTGTGCATTGAACACTCTCCCAGGGGTAGTGGTAGAAGTAGACACATTAGGCATATTTAAGAAATTCTTAGATAGGCACTTGGGTGATAGAAAAAATGAAGGGAAAGGTTAGATTGATCTTAGAGTAGGTTAAAAGGTTGGCACAACATTGTGGACTGATGGGCCTGTACTGTTCTGTAATGTTTGGTGTTCTATGTTCCAGATGCATCTAACTTATAACACACTTCACGACAAGACTCAGAAGCAAAAGATAGAGCTGGTCATTACTGGAGTATAAAAGTTGCATTGTTTGCTGTGTAACCAAAACTATGTAGTCAGCTTTGAGCTTGCTATTCTGCTATGCATGTATCCAATTTAGTAGGAGAATGAAATCTTAAGAATGTAGAAGATAATAGGGTGTTAATGAGAGGCTAGCTAAGGATGTAGATTATAATGGTGTGTTAATGAGAAGTAGCTAAAAGATGTAGATTAGAACATGATCAAGTCAATGGGTAGAAACAATAGTGGCGGATGTACTTGTGATACGCAACTGTAGACCGATTGGATATGCTAATGCAACTAAACCAAGAGATTGCTATAAAAAGTGCTGTGTGCAAAGATCGGTGGGCAATCAGCGAGTAGCTCAATGACTGTCTCAGCTTTGATTTGCAAATTAAAGTTTAACCCTTCTTGAAGAATCTTCTGTGTCTCCTGGTCGTTTGTGGGGCACGAGAAACCACGACACCATCTGCTTCAGAAAGGGAAGTAGTGCGCACACTCCTGTTGACATTAATGATGTCGAGAACAAGAGGGTAGAGAGCGTCAAGTTCCCAGGAGTGAAAATTATCATTATCCTGTAGATGTCCAACCATGTAGATACCACAACCAAGAAAGCTTACCTGAGCTTATCTTTTTCAGGAAGCTAAAGAAAATTAGTGTGGCCTCATCGACCCTTCCCAGTTTTTATCAATGCACCATGGAAAAATATCCTATCAGGATGAATGAAGGCATGGTATTGTAACCATTCTGCACATGACTGCAAGAAACTACAATGAGCTGTGGGCACAGCTCAGCACATTTAAAAACCCACCTTCCCTCCTCTTGCTACTTCAGTGAAGTATCCAGCATAATCAAAGACCCCACCCTCCCTGGACACTCTTCCTTCTGTCCTTTCCCATTGGGCAAGAAATACAAAATTCTGAATGCACCTTCCACCAGGCTCAAGGACAGCTTCTGTGCTGATATTATAAGACTAGTACATGGTTCCCTAGTATGATAAGTTGGACTCTTGGTCTCACAATATAACTCATTATGAATGTGCACCTCATTGTTTAACTTCTACTGCTTCTCTGTAGCTGTTACACATTATTTCATTTCTTTAGAGATACAGCTGGAACCAGTCCTTCTGGTCCAACATGTTGCACTGAGTAGTGTACCACCTATTTAACCCTTGCCTAATCACAGGACAATTTACAATGACCAATTAATGTGCTAACTAGTCTTTAGAATGTAGGAGGAAGCTGCAGCTCCCGGATGGAATCCGCATTTTCACAGGGAGAAGGTACATTTATTTTTTTCTGTTACTTTTCGTTTTACCTTTTTCTGTCTCAATTCATTGTGTCATGATTTCGTCTGTATGAACAGACACACTCTTCACTGTATCTCTGTACATGTGACAGTAATAAACCAATTCCAGTTCCAAATAACGGACAACAGAGCTAAGTTACCTCAGTGTACATTGATTGGATGCTGGTCAATGTTGTTGCAGATGCAAGATCCTGTCTCGTACATCCAGTGGCCCGGATTCGATCTTGACTATGGTGCTGTCCGTGTGGGACTTGCATGCTCTGCTGCGACTGCGTGGGTTTCCTACAGATTCTCGGGTTTCCTGACTTAGCCACTGTAAGTTGGCCAGATGCTGTAGGGTGAATGTTAGAATCTGAGGGTAGTTGATGGGAGTATGGGACAAATAGTAAAAGAGCTTTGATGTATGGGGGGATCTTGAGGTACAAGTCCATATGTCCCTGAAAATGGCATATCAGGTGGTAAAGAAGGATGTGGCATGCTTGCCTTCCTTAGTCAGGGCAATGAGTTTAAGAGTCAGAAAGCCATGGCAAAGTCAAAGTAAATTCATTATCAAAGTACATATATATCAACCTTGAGATTGCAGCAAACTATAGAAATACAACAGCATTTATGAAAAGCTACAAAAATAAACACTGACAAGCAACCAATATGTAAAAAAAGATAAACTATGCAAATAAAAATGCTGAGAATATGAGTTGCAGAGTCCTTGAAAGAGAGTCTGTAGGTTGTGAAATCCATTCCAAGTTGAGATGAGTAAAGTTATCACGCTGGTTTAGGTGTTTGATGGTTGTAGGGGAAAAACTGATCCGGAACCTTGTCATGTACCTCCTCCCCAGTGGGAGTAGTGAGAAGAGAGCATGGTGGGGTCATTGAAACTTTGAAACATTGATTGGAGTGCATTTGGAGATATTGTGTGCATCTCTGTTCACCCCATTGCAGAAAGGATGTAGAAACTATGGAAAGGATAAAGAAGAGGTCCACCAGAATTATAAGATAGGTGTTATAAGGTGAGGTTGGACAAACTTGGATTGTTTTCTCTGGAGCTCTGAAGGTTGAAGGGGACATGTAATAGAAGTATACAGATCAATTTATTTATTTATTTATCTATCTATCTATCTATCTATCTATCTATCTATCTATCTATCTATCTGTCTGTCTGTTGATTTATTTATTTAGCTAGCTAGCTAGCTATACAGGATGGTAGAGGCCTTCCTGGTCCAGTAGAAATGGAAGACTTTCTAATTTTAGTTAACATTCTATCTCTGTTTCTAAACACTTTCTAAGTGTCCTACAATATATAATCTAGACACGGATGTTTATCAAACACAGCTGGCTTTGCTTGTTTTTTGCAAATTGCTTTACCATTTCTACTCTCCGAAATAATCACGAAGATTTTCCAAGAAACAGCTGAACATCCATCTTCCTTCAATCACTTGCTTGTGACGATTTTCACACCTGCCCAACTCCTTTTGGGTTTCATGAGTTTAATCATTACCTTCTTCCCTCTTCCATTGTGTACAAGATACAAAACTCTGAAATCAATTTTCCAGTCTTCCAGAAACATTCCAAAATCCAGTGATTTTTGAAAAATAACTGCTAATGCCTCCATGATCTCTTCAGCCACCTCTTTCAGTACACCATCTGGTCCAGGTGACTTATATATCTTTGAGCCTTTCAGTTTCCCAAGAACCTTTTCTCCATTTACAGTAACTTCACACTCTTTATGCCCCCTGACACCAAGATCTTTCATCATACTGTCGGTGTTTTCCACACTGAAGACCGATGCAAAATACTTGCTCAGATCATCCGCTATCTCGTTGTCCCCCATTACTACCTCTCCAACATTGTTTCCCAGCGGTTGAATATCAATTCATAATAGAAACACAGAAATCTACAGCACATTACAGGCCCTTCAGCCCACAATGCTGTGCCAACCATGTAATCTGCTCTAGAAACTGCCTGGAGCTTTCCTACCACATGGCCCTCCATTTTCCTAAGCTCTATGTAGCTATCGAAGAGTCCCTTAAAACACCGTATTGTATCCGCCTTTACCACCCTCACTGGCAGTGCATTCCATGCACCCACTACTCTCTGTGAAAAACTTACCTCCGACATCCCCCTTATACCTACTTCTAAGCACCTTAAAACTATACCCTCATGTGTTAGCTATTACAGCCCTGGGAAAAAGCCTCTGACTTTCCACACGATCAATACCTGTCATCAATTTATACATCTCTATAAGGTCACCTCTCATCCTCCGTCACTCCAAGGAGAAAAGGCCAAGTTCACTCAGCATATTCTCGTAAGGCATTCAGGCAATCTCGCCTCTCTTTTACACTTCATATATCTGAATAAACTTTTGGTATCCTCTTAAATATTATTGGCTAGCTTACTTTCATATTTTAGTTGCCTTCTTTTGGTTTTTTAAAAGCTTCCCAATGCTCTAACTTCCCACTAATCTTTGCTCTATTATTTGCCCTCTCTTTGGCTTTTATGTTGGCTTTGACTTCTCCTTCAGTCATAGTTGTGTCATCTTTCCTTTAGAATACTTCTTCCTCTCTGGGATTATATATATCCTGTGCCTTCTGAGCTGCTTCCAGAAATTCCAGCCATTGCTTCATCCCTGCCAATGTTCTTTTCCAAGCAATTCTGGCCAACTCCTCTCTCATGCCCCAGTAATTCCTTTTACTCAAGATGAGATGACTCTTGGCCTTAAAATCTACCTGGTTCTGATCTAGCTCCTTATTGTTTATGGGCATTGCACCTTTTGGTAGTTCCTGCACTTTATTCTGCATTCTTATTGTTTTACCTTGTTCTACCTTAATGCACTGTATAATGATCTGATCTGTACGAACAATATGCAAGACAGGCTTTTTGCTGTATCTTTGTACATGTAACAGTAATAAATCAATATTAATAGATAAATAATCAACACATCAAAGGTTACAGGGAGAAAGCAGGAGAATGGGGTTGAGAGGGATAATAAATCAGCCATGATTTAATAGTGGAGCAAACTCAATGGGCCAGATGGCCTAATTCTGCTCCTATGTCGTATAGTCTTATTAGATGCTGGATTTGGTATAGCCACTGTTCAGGAAGTTACCATTTCACAGATGAAAACAATGGGTAACTATCAGTAATAATATATTATTGGGGTGGCACAGTTACATAGTGGTTAGCACAATACTTTACAGTACCAGCGACTGGGGTTTAAATCCTGCCTACTGCCTATAAGGAATTTGCACATTCTCCACATGACTGTGTGGGAATCTTTGGGTGGTAGTTTCCTCCCACTGTGAATTGTTCCCTGATTAGGCTGGGGTTAAATTGCAGATTGCTGGGTGCCACAGTTCAAAGGGCCAGAAGGGCCAATTCCTCACTGTAGCTCAATAAAATAAATAAAATTAAACATTATAAGACTATTGAATGATTCCCTAGTACAATAAGATGGACTCTTGATTGCACAATCTACTTCATCATTGCCTTGCACCTTATTGTCTACCTGCACTGCACTTTGCCTGTAACAGTAACACTTTCTTCTACAGTCTGTGGTTTTCCCTTATGTTGTCTCACATTATTATTCCAACAAAATTATTTGTCCGGGTGACGTGCGAAGGAAATTTTTTTCACTGTACCTCAGTACATGTCACAATAGTAAACCAATTATCAGTTAGAATTTACCACAGAGAAAAAGCCTATTAACCTCAACTTCTCCATCCTGAAGTTCATGTTTGTACAATCCTTCTCCTACTCACGACGAACTCAACTGACAGCACCGCGGCAAAGTGGTTAGCATGATTGACAGCATGGTGGTGAAACGGTTAGTACAATTGACAGCACGGTGGTGAAACGGTTAGCACAATTGACAGCCCGGTGGTGAAGCGGTTAGCATGATTGACAGCATGGTAGTGAAAGGTTAGCACAATTGATGGCATGGTAGTGAAATGGTTAGCATAATTGCTTACAGCACCAGTGCTCATTGATCCCACTGAGTTTCCCCCAGATGCTAGGGTTACCTCCCACATTTCAAAGACGCATGAATAGGGTTAGTGAATCGCGAGCATGCCATGTTACCTTTGGAGGTATGGCTGCCCCCTGTACAAACCTCACTGATCAGATTTGATGCAGACAATGCATTTAATTGTATGTTTCCATGTACAATTGACAAATAAAGCCAATCTTTAATATTTTAAAACAAAAAACCTGTCATCTTCTTTCTTCCATCTGTAGAATACGGTATATCTCTTCATTACATTCAGAGATACAGTACAGTAACAGATGGTTCTGGCCCAAAGAGTCTGTGCTGCTCAATTACACCCATGCAATCAATAACCTACTAACCCATATGTCTTTGAAATGTGGGAGGAAACCAGAACACCTAGAGGAAACCCACGCAATCAGACAGCGACAGGAACAGAACTGCTGTTGCTGGTGCTGTAAAGCGTTACAATAAGTGCTACGTTAACGAGCCACCCTACTTTGTTTGCTTCATCGACTCCCTCAGGGGGCCAATCTTCAGGGCTGGATGTTCCCGTGGAATTTTGCCCATCTGATCATTCTCCCCTGAGAGAATGGATGTCATTGTACCTTGTGACTTTTCTTCTGTTACTGCCTGATCTGCAACACAGGCTATTTTGCCTTCAGATACTGGCATCTAGGGTATAAAAGAGGTCGTGATGTAGGGCATACTCCCACAACAATTTACTTTCTGTCTGCCTCCATAGATGCTCCCTTACCCACTGAGTACCTCTAGAGGAGGGGGCCCTGGACCCCTACCACTAACAGAAGGGTCCCTGGAGCCCAGGTTGGGAACCTCACCACTAGTGGCTGCATTTTGGTCTTTTGTTTAGGGTCGAGATTGAGGGATGAAGTGATCAGAAGCTTGCAAAGGACAAAGAAAAATTCATTCTCTATTGCCTGTGGCAAACAGGTGCTTATATTAAATCCACTGCTCCCACTACAGCCTCCTCTACATCGGTGAGACTGATGTGGACTGGAAGCTGCTTCATTAAGCACCTTTGCTCCATCCACAACAAGCAGAAATTCCCAGTAGTCAACCATTTTAATTCCAGTCCATGCTCCCATTCTGACATGTCTATCCATGGCCTCCTCTACTGCTACGATGTAAAGTCACCACATACTACCCTAAGATTTATTTTCTTGCCGTCATTAACAGTAGAACAGAGAAATACAAAAGGATCCAAGAAAAACTTAATGACAATCAATGACAAACAACCAGTTTGTTAATAAACAAAGCAAAAAATAATAAACATACTATAAATAAGTAAACAGATAGATAAACACGAGAAAGTCTGCAGATGCTGAAAGTCCAAAGTAACACACATGATATGCTCAAGGAACTCAGCAGATCAGGCAGCATCTATGGAAATGGATATTAAGTAGATGTTTCAGGCCAAGACCCTTCTTCAGGACTGAAAAAGAAAGAGGAAGACGCCAGAATAAAAAAAGATGAGGGGACGAGAAGGAGGATACCTAGAAGGTGATAGGTGGGTAGAAAAGCGAAAGGGTTGGAGATGAAGGAATCTGATGGGAAGGGAGAGTGGATCATAGGAGAAAGAGAGGGGAAGAGACACAAGGGTGGGGTGATAGGCAGATGAGAAGAGGTAAGAGGCCCTTGTCGTGCCCTTTCTGAAGTATGATTCTATACTGTTCAGCTTCTAAAGGCCTTGCCATTTTCCTTGAGTTCACACAGTGGACAGCAGTTGCTAGGTGAAGTCACATGGTAAGAATCACTAGCTAGGCTTCTGGCCGTAGCTTCCCTTACTCAGCTGAACCTACTGAGTCAGCAGAATGCACACAGATGAAGATTATGTTAATCCTTTCTGGTTGGGTTTGTGAGTAATTTGCATTTACATTCCCTTCTCAATGTTGGTAGACCAGTGAGTTCTTATTTTTCACATCCACTAGCTTGGACGTGCTGTGACTTCTTCTGGCTGTAGTTACACTACTCCCACCAGGGCACTGTTGACACCCAGATGCACCAGGATCATGTTTGGTAGCCCATGATTCTTCTTCCTGCAGGTCTGGACTGATCGGAAACTCTATCCACAGCTTCTGGAAATAACAGCCAGAGGTTTCTATACCCTTAACACATCGACAGGGATGTCAGATTACATAGCGCCCCTGCCAGAAGGTCCAAAGGTTTTGCAGACATGTCTGAGGTTTCTCGCTAGAGATATGAGGCAGGTTCCTAATGAGGACGAGCTATCAAGCATCAGCATTTTGTGCATTTAATTATGCGCATTTTATCAGTAACTTGCAGACATTGTGCCCGGATTGAAGTTGCATTTTTCATGACTACATAATTTAATAACATTCAAAATACAGTACTGCAATATTTCTCTGCCCCAAGGGTTTGAAAACAAAATAAAAGTAGTTCTGCTTGGGAAGTAATAGAAAATGTTGGTGTTTTCTGGAGCAACTATGTTTGTCAACCTAGCTAATTCTGAAAGTTAAATGATAAACAGGGAATATTAATTCTGACAGATGCCAATGACTCTCCCAATGTCCTACACCAAGTTTGAAAGCTACCGTCAACCGTGTTAAACTACATTCAACTTCATTATGAACATTAACTTAATTAACTTCATTATCAGCATTATGAAAGACCCCATGCACCCCTCATACAATCGCTTCTCCCTCCTGCCATCTGGGAAAAGGCTCTGATGCATTCGGGCTCTCACGGCCAGACTATGTAACAGTTTCTTCCCCCAAGCTATCAGACTCCTCAATACCCGAAGCCTGGACTGACACCTTGCCGTATTGTCCTGTTTATTATTTATTGTAATGCCTGCACTGTTTTTGTGCAATTTATGTAGTCCTGTGTAGGTCTGTAGTCTAGTGTACCTTTCTCTGTGTTGTTTTTTTACGTAGTTCAGTCTAGTTTTTGTACTGTGTCATGTTACACCATGGTCCTGAAAAACGTTCTCTCATTTTTACTATGTACTGTACCAGCAGTTATGGTCAAAATGACAATAAAAGTGACTTGACTTGACTTGACTTGACTTCATCTTAGGCTCCATATCTGAGAAAGGGTGTACTGGTATTGGATTGAGTCCAAAGGAGGTTCACGAGAATGATCCCAGACATGAAAGGACTAGATAGGGTGGATGTGGAGAGGACGTTTCCTCTGGTGGGGTCTTCAGAACTAGAGGGAACAGGCCCAAAATTGAGGGGCGACCCTTTAGAACAGAGGTAAGGAGGGATTTTTTTTTTAGCTGAAGAGTAGAGAATCTGTGGAATGCTCTGCCACAGACTGTGGTGGAGGCCAAATCCATGTATATATTTAAGGCGGAAGATGATAGTTTCCTGATCGGTCAGGGCATCACAGGATAGCCAAGAAGGCAAGTGTATGGGGTTGAATGGGATCTGGGATCAGCCCTGATAGAATGGTGGGACAGATCGATGGGCCGAATGGCCTAATTCTGCTCCTATGTCTTATGGTCTAAAGGGTTAACATATGAGGAGTGTTTGATAGCTCTAGGCCTGTACTCACTGGAGTTTAGAAAAATGTGTGGGATCTCACCGAAACCTATCAAATATTGAAAGGCCTGGATAGAATGGATATTGAGGAGATGTTTCCTGTAGTGGCAGAGTATGGGACCAGAGGGCACAGCCTCAGAAGAAAAGGATGTCCCTTTTGAACTGGGATGAGGAGAAATTTCTTTAGCCAGAGGGAGGTGAATCTGTGGAATTTGTTGGGTATATTTAAAGCAGAGGTTGTTAAGGGCATCAAAATTTGCTAGGAGAATGCAGGAAAATTGGGTTGAGAGGGATGATAAATTAGTCAATATGGAATAATAGGGTTGAGTTGGATAATAAATTAGTCATTATGGAATAATGGGGCAAACACAATGGCCACAATACCTTATATTATATCTTAATGTCATATAGTTATCCTATTATGCTAAGCTGATTGATAAATAGAGGGCTATGGGTAAGTCTAGTAATTTCTAAGGTAGGGACATGTTTGGCACAACTTTGTGGCCGAAGAGCCTGTATTGTGCTGTTGGTTTTTTATGTTCTATGTTCCAAATCAGAAGAATCAGTACTGAGGTTGCATATCAACGGACGGCTGTTTATTGAGTGGACAAATCTTGAAGACTTTGGTGATGCACAGAAGCATAGTCATGGCAGTTAAGACGTATATGGCTCTCGGGAAGAAGGTCTTCACAAAGTGCTCAGAGACCGTACAACTGCTGATGCTGAAATACTTATCGAAGGGATGTGATATTGCACTTGACTTGGATGATTCTGAAAGCCAAAGAGGTGACTCTGTAACCATAAGGCAACAGTCTCCAGGATGATCCTGGACAGGAGAGAGGTGATGTAGAAGACAGTGAATGAGAGTCTCTGAAGTATCAACTCCTGGTTGATGTTATGACAAATGTTGTGAAGGTGGAATACTGCACCAGGAACCAAAACAGAGACCAGCTGCAAGGTGCACAACAGCTGTGGGGAAAGTTTTAAATGAGATAAGTTCACTTTTAAAGGCAAGAACATTAAAGGGCAGGTATTTCAGCACTAATAGAGTCATAGAGCACAATGTGTACATTAAAGCTAACCAAAGAAAGGGATTTAGTTTAAAGGACATTCAAAGCAATACTGTTCTCTAAAATTAAATCAACACTTGAAGGACTTTGGGTTTGTGTTCTCTAAGTATTGGTAGACTAATAAAACCAACATCAGTTTGAATTTTCTTTCAAGAACATTTTTTCCAAAATGAAGCTTTGATATGTTCTTCAAATTCTCTTCCTTCCAGTTTTGAGAAGCAAAATTAAATTGGAATATTTCGCAGTCTCCCACTGACTGTTCAGATATATCTGATGTTGACCTAATGAAACACACAAGAGATTCTGCAGATGCCGGAAAGCCAGAGTATCACATCCAAAATCAAGGAGGAAATCAGTAGGTCACGCAGGATCTATGGAGAGGAATCGAGGAGTAAAGAGGAACAAAGACCCCTGAAGAAGGTCTTAGCCTGAAACTGACTGTAAAAGCTTTTATAGATATGTGAAAAGAAAAAGATTGGTCAAGGCAAATGTAGGTCCCTTACAGTCAGAAACAGGTGAATTGATCATAGGGAACAAGGACATGGCAGACCAGTTGAATAACTACTTTGGTTCTGTCTTCATAAGGAGGACATAAATAACCTTACGGAAATATTAGGCGACCGAGGGTCTAGTGAGATGGAGGCACTGAGGGAAATACATGTTAGTAGGGAAGTAGTGTTAGGTAAATTGAAGGGATTAAAGGCAGATAAATCCCCAGGGCCAGATGGTCTGCATCCCAGAGTGCGTAAGGAAGTAGCCCAAGAAATAGTGGATGCATTAGTGATAATTTTTCAAAACTCCTTAGATTCTGGATTAGTTCCTGAGGATTGGAGGGTGGCTAATGTAACCCCACTTTTTAAAAAAGGAGGGAGAGAAAAACCGGGGAATTATAGACTGGTTAGTCTGACATCGGTGGTGGGGAAAATGCTAGAGTTGGTTATCAAAGATGTGATAACAACACATTTGGAAAGAGGTGAAATCATCGGACAAAGTCAGCATGGATTTGTGAAAGGAAAATCATGTTTGACGAATCTTATAGAATTTTTTGAAGATGTAACTAGTAGAGTGGATAGGGGAGAGCCAGTGGATGTGGTATATTTAGATTTTCAAAAGGCTTTTGACAAGGTCCCACACAGGAGATTAGTGTGCAAACTTAAAGCACATGGTATTGGGGGTATGGTATTGATGTGGATAGAGAATTGGTTGGCAGATAGGAAGCAAAGAGTGGGAGTAAACGGGACCTTTTCAGAATGGCAGGCAGTGACTAGTGGGGTACCACAAGGCTCAGTGCTGGGACCTCAGTTGTTTACAATATATATTAATGATTTAGATGAGGGAATTAAATGCAGCATCTCCAAGTTTGCGGATGACACGAAGCTGGGTGGCGGTGTTAGCTGTGAGGAGGATGCTAAGAGGATGCAGGGTGACTTGGATAGGTTAGGTGAGTGGGCAAATTCATGGCAGATGCAATTTAATGTGGATAAATGTGAGGTTATCCACTTTGGTTGCAAGAACAGGAAAACAGATTATTATCTGAACGGTGGCCGATTAGGAAAAGGGGAGGTGCAACGAGACCTGGGTGTAATTGTACACCAGTCATTGAAGGTGGGCATGCAGGTACAGCAGGCAGTGAAAAAGGCAAATGGTATGTTGGCATTCATAGCAAAAGGATTTGAGTACAGGAGCAGGGAGTTGTACAAGGCCTTGGTGAGACCGCACCTAGAATATTGTGTGCAGTTTTGGTCCCCTAATCTGAGGAAAGACATTCTTGCCATAGAGGGAGTACAGAGAAGGTTCACCAGATTGATTCCTGGGATGGCAGGACTTTCATATGAAGAAAGACTGGATTGACTAGGCTTATACACACTGGAATTTAGAAGATTGAGGGCGGATCTTATTGAAATGTATAAAATTCTAAAGGGATTGGACAGATGCAGATGCAGGAAGATTGTTTTCGATGTTGGGGAAGTCCAGAACGAGGGGTCACAGTTTAAGGATAAAGGGGAAGCCTTTTAGGACCGAGATGAGGAAAAACTTCTTCACACAGAGAGTGGTGAATCTGTGGAATTCTCTGCCACAGGAAATAGTTGAGGTCGGTTCATTGGCTATATTTAAGAGGAAGTTAGATATGGCCCTTGTGGCTAAAGGGATCAGTGGGTATGGAGAGAAAGCAGGTACAGGGCTCTGAGTTGGATGATCAGCCATGATCATATTGAATAGCAGTGCAGGCTCGAAGGGCCAAATGGCCTACTCCTGCACCTATTTTCTATGTTTCTATGTAACATCAACTTTTTGTCCCCCTCCATAGATGCTGCCTGACCTGATGAATTCCTTCAGCATTTTGTATTTGGCTGAATCAAGAATGGTGATGAATCAGCATATAGGAAGGAGATTGAAAATCTGATTAAATGGTGCCACAGCAACAACCTCTCTATTGTAAGACCAAAGAGCTGGTTATAGACTATAGGACTATATTTCTTGGTCTGCCTTCCCAACACAGACCCTGTGGAACACCACTCAGATAAGAAAAGGATCCCCTAGCAGGTCAGGCAGCATCCGTTGAAATGAGCAGTCAATGTCTCGAAATATTGACTGCTCATTTCAACGGATGCTGCCCGACTTGCTGAGTTCATCCAGCTTTTGTACGTGTTGATTTGACTCCAGCATCTGTAGTGTACTTTGTGTTTAGAAAAGGATCCCTTTTTCCCACTCTTTGCCTCCTCCCAATCATCCACTGCTCTATCCATGCTATAATCTTTCCTGTAATACCATGGGCTCGTAGATTGCTAAGCAGCCTCATGTGTGGCACCTTGTCAAAGGCCTTCTGAAAATCCAAGTACATAACATCCACTGATTCTCCTTTGTCTATCCTGTTTGTTATTTTTCAAATAATTCCAACGTATTTGTCAGACAAAATTTTTCCCTTGATGACAGTACCTCACAGAACAGGCTCTTTGGCCCATGATGTTGTGCTGACCTTTTACCATAGTCTAATATCAATCCAGCCTTTCCCTCCTACCTAGCTCCCCATTTTTCTATCAGCTATGTGCTTATTAAAGAGTTTAAATGCCCCTAATGTATCTGCCTCTACCACCACCCCTCACAGCTCATTCATGCTTCCACCACACTTTGTGTAGAAACCTACCTCTGACATACTGCCTATATTTTCCGACAAGGAACTTAAAATTATGCTCCTTTGCATAAAATTAGCCACTTCTTCCACAGTCTGTGCGGTTGGTGATAACATATCCTCCTCGCTCACGATCAACACTGGCGCACCTCAGGGGTGTGTGCTTCGCCCACTGCTTTACTCTCTGTATACACATGAACTGTGTGGCTAGGCATAGTTCAAATTCCATCCATAAATTTGCTGATGATACAACCATCGTTGGTAGAACCTCAGGTGGTGATGAGAGGGCGTACAGGAGCGAGAGATGCCAACTAGTGGAGTGGTGCCACAGCAACAACCTGGCACTCAATGTCAATAAGACGAAAGAGCTGATTGTGGACTTCAGGAAGGGTAAGATGTAGGAACAAATACCAATCCTCATAGAGGGATCAGAACTGGAGAGAGTGAGCACTTTCAAGTTCCTGGGTGTCAAGATCTCTGAGGATCTAACCTGGTCCCAACATATTGATGTAGTCATAAAGAAGGCAAGACAGCGGCTATACTTTATTAGAAGTTTGAAGAGATCTGGCATGTCAACAAATACACTCAAAAACTTCTATAGTTGTACCGTGGAAAGCATTATGACAGGCTGCATCACTGTCTGGTATGGACCAAAAGAAGCTGCAGAAGGTTGTAAATTTAGTCAGCTCCATCTTGGGCAGTAGTCTACAAAGTTACCAGGACATCTTTTGGGAGCAGTGTCTCAGAAAGGCAGTATCCATTATTAAGGACCTCTAGCACCCAGGGCATGCCCTTTTCTCACTGTTACCATCAGATAGGAGGTACAGAATCCTGAAGGCACACACTCAGTGATTTAGGAACAGCTTCTTCCCCTCTGTCATCCGGTTCCTAAATGGACATGGAAACTTTGGACACGACCTCACTTTTTTTAATATACAGTATTGCTGTTTTTGCACATTTAAAAAAAGATCTATTCAATATATGTAATTGATTTACTTATTTTATTATTATGTGTTATTTTATTTATTTTTTTCTCTCAGCTAGATTATGTATTGCATTGAACTGCTGCTGCTATGTTAACAAATTTCACGTCACATGATGGTGATAATAAACCTGATTCTGAGAAAGGTCTCTTGCTGTCCTATCTATGCTTCTTATCACATTATCAAATCACTCTATCAAATCACCTCTCATTCTCTTTCTCCCCAAAGAAAAAAGTCCTTGCTTGCTCAATCTACCTTCATAAGAAATGCTCTCTAATCCAGGCAGCATCATGATAAATCTCCACTGCACCTTATCTAAAACTTCACATCCTTCCTACAATGAGAAGACCAGAACTGAACACAATTCTTCAAGTATGTTTGAACCAAAGTTTTGTATATCTCCAATATTACCTCATGGCTTTTGAACTCAATTCTCCTTACATAACAATTCATTTCAAAGGTGCATTGAGGTAGTACAAGGTAAAACAATAACAAAAGGGCAAATCATAGGCACAAGATATTCTGCTGGTGCTGGAAATCTTGAACAAAACACAAAAAATGCAGGAGGAACTCAGCAGGTCAGGCAGCATCCATGGTTAACAGGAATGAACAATTAATGTTAGAGGGTCTCAGCCTGAAATGTCGACTGTTTATCCCTCTCCATAGATACTATCTGACTGGCTGAGTTCTTCCAGTATTTTGTATGCGTTGCTCAATAACAGTGCTGGGTTGGTTGGTTTATTATTGTCACATGCACTGAGATACAGTGAAAAGCTTGTCTTGCATATGGTTCATACAGATTAGTGCATTCCACTGAGCATTGAGGTAGAATAAGGGAAAACAATAATAGTTACAGAGAAAGTGCAGTGCAGGTAGTTAATAAGGTACAAGGTCATAAATAGGTCGGTTGTGAGATCAACAGTCTAACTTGTACTAGGGATCATTCAATAGTCTTATAACAACAGGACAGGGGTTCCCCTTGAGCCTGGAGGTATGGGCTTTCAGTCTTTTGTATCTTCTGCTCGTCTGCCCCATGGAAAAAAAGGGGGCGGAGTCTTTGATTATGCTGACTGCTTTACTGAGGCAGCCATAAGTCAGAATAAAGGGTTACAGTATAGAGAAAGTGCAGAGCCAGCAGCAGTGAGGTGCAGGAAAGGCACCTTGAGGAACTGTACCTGATTTACCTTGGTGGTCTGTAACTCACCATGTGGATGCCCAGCAGAGCCAATGGTAACAAGGGCTTTGGTGCTATTGGCCGTATATAGATATTGACATTGGTTTGCTTCGGCTCATTGAAAGTTGGAGGAGGTTGTGTAGACAACTGCTAGAGCATATTCTGGAGTTAGGGCATAGAGCAAAATGTTAACTTTAGGTTCCAATCTTTAGACCTGAATGTGGATTAGAGATTAAATTTAAAATGCAGCCCTGGCCAATCATTTTCTTGAGCTGTGGACTCCCGTTAATTGAAAACCAGACAATGCTGATGAACATTCACTTTGGGTGTCTGGAGTGTTGGTGAGAAGGAGGTGGTGTGAAAATTTCATGTAATTCAAAGGAAGAACTGTAGATACATTCATCATAACTATAGAACAGTCCTTTAATCTTCAGCATATAAAATGTCATGTAATATTGAACAGTCCTCTTCCTCTGAAAGGGTTTCAAAATAATTCCTGTTGTTTGCTTTTGTTGAACAAAACTCTTCTATATCCATTAGCTTTAGTGGCTCTCTGGCAACTTTGTTCACAATAAAACAATAACCGTGTCTATTGTTCTAAGTACTGACAGATACGACCATGTTGGACTGTTTAGCTCAGTGGTGAAATGTAGGCTCAGCAGTTATAATTATAGAGTACTATAACTCTGAAACAGCCCCTTCGACCCACCAGCCTGATCTTCTGCCTATTCCCGTCAACCAACACCTTGACCATACCTCCAAATCCCTCACGTCCAGGTACATGCCCAAAATCCTCTTAAAGTTTGTGCTTTTATGATCATGAAAGCAAAGCGACATAGCATGAGTGGGCCATGCAGCCCTTCTAACCTGTTCCACCACTCAGCAAGATTTTGGAACAAGCTGCCCGAGGAAGGGTCTTAAGTACACTTAAAAGGTACTTGGACAGGTTCACGGATAGAAAAGTTTCAGAGGAATACAGAGTAATTGCATGTAAAAAGGTCCAGCTTAGATGAGAGCTATTGTTCACACGATCATCAGATTTAGGAGTGGAAATAGGCCATTTAGCCCATCAAATCTGCTCTGCCCATTTCATCATGGATGATCCATTTTTTCCTTTCAACCCCATTCTCCTGCCACTCCCTGTAACCTTTCACATCCTGACTAATGAAGAACCTATCAACTTCTGCCTTAAATAGGCCCAGTAACCTGGCTTACACAGCCACTTGTGACAATGAATTGGACGCAGTTGAGCTGGAGGGCTTGTTTCCATACCATGTGACTCTACGCCCCTATGGGTAATATTTGACCTCAGCCCCATTTGCCTTCACCATCCCCATATGCATTGATCTCTTTGATGTCCATAAATCTATCGATGTTTTTCTTTGAAAGAATACAGTACTTCTACATTGCTTCCCCTAGGAAAGATAATTCCAAAGATTCATCGCCCTTTGAGTGAAGAAATTGAAATGAGGCAGAAAGCAAACAAGAGGAGCAACACCTCACCTTCTGCCTGGATAGACTACAATCAAACAGAATGAACTCTCCAATTCTGGACCTCACGTTCTACCCGGGTAGATTACAATCCAACAGCATGAACATTGAACTCTAGAATTTCACTTACCCAGCTCCCCCTCTGTGTCCCTTTTCTCTCTCCTCCTGATCTCCTCAGTTCTTCTACCGATTCCAGTTCCCCATCATTTCCATCCTCCACCCACTCCAGCTGTACATCACCCACACACTCCTCCACTGGGTACCCTTCCCCACAGTCCTCATCTGCTCTCCCCACCTCCCTCACTTGTTTTCATGCTCCACCTTCCTCTACCTGGTCTGGTACAGATGGTCCACTGGTGGGCGGGGTGTTTTATTATTCATTCTCAGACCTTGCCTTTCCAACTGCATGATCCAGAATGAGGAGATCCAACACGGATCCAACACATACTCCAGCTTCTGAATGGAGCAGAAGTTGGAGGTGGAATGGAATTGGAATTGGTTTATTATAATTGCATGCACCAAGATACAGTGAAAAGCTTGTCATACAAATCAAATCATTGTGTGACTCACTGGAGTCCTGTTGGAGAGGTATCAAAGGCTAAAGCAAAAGAGTCTGATAAATTAGAAAATTTGATGAAAAAACAGCCATCAGTTTATTCACAATTTTATGAGATTACCTTCACTGTCCAAACTCTGCACCAGGGAACTCAATCTTCTTGAAAACAGAACCGTGCTTTTATGCAGGTTCAAGCTTATTAGCAAGGGCATCCATACCTGAGGTATACAGTAAATGCCAAGAAAATTAGATTGTTGCAGCAACAGCACAATACTCATAAGAAAGTGTTTGGCACAGCATTGTGGGCTGAAGGGCCTGTATTGTGCTGTAGGTTTTCTATGTTTCTATATTTCTACACTACAAACATGACAAACATAGAGCTTAGAACAGTAGTGCAGTACAGGCCACTTGGCCCACGATATTGTGCTGACCTTTTAACCTACTCCAAGATCAATCCTACTCTTCCCTCTGACATAGCCTTCCATTTATCTAAGAATTTGATAAATATCCCTAATGTACCTGCCTCCATCACCACCCATCGCGGGGCATTCCACACACCCACCACTCTCTGTGTAAAGAGTTTACTTTGACATCCCTTCTCATAAAAAGACTGAAAGAAGAAAAAAGACATCCTTTCTCTATACTTTCTACAATCACCTTAAAATCATGGCCCCTCATTCATTTTTAATCTTTTTTATTGATTTAAAAATATATACAAATACAAATCAGAGGAGAAGTAATATCAAATACATATTCCAATGGAAATACAAAAAAGGGAGTGTACACTGTCAAAATCATATACAGTATAATATTGAGCTCCTCAATATCCACAACTCTTAACAGTTCAAAAGAAAGATCAAAAATTGCCATTATTAAGAAAAAGAAAAAAAAAACCCACTAAACTAACCTAAAACAAAAAAAAGAAGACTGGGCATTCCATTTGAGGATATAATTACAAAAAAAAGGGGAAAAATCCTTCCAGTGAAATCTGAAAAGTCACAGAGAAGAAGAAAAAAGATTAACTACATAAATGAAAAAAAGTAAACAAAAAAGAACATTTAAATCATATGAAAATATTGAATGAAAGGTTGCCAGGTTTGCTCAAATTCAAAAGATGTATCAAAAGTCCAACTTATAAGTTTCTCCAAGCTTAAACACGACATAATGGAGGAGAGCCAAAAAACAAACAGTCATGGATTAGGATCTTTCCAATACAACAAAATAGCTCTCCTAGCCAGTAAAGCTGAAAAAGCTATAATACGTTGAGCGGAAGCAGAAACATTTTCTGCTTCCTTCGGCGTGATCCCAAAAATTGCCGTAAGTGAATTAGGTTGTAGGTCCAAACCTATGACTTTGGATAATGTTCTTAAAACATCTCTCCAAAAATTATTTAACTTTATACAAGACCAAAACATATGAGTTAAGGTAGCCACCTCAGTGTTACATCTATCACAGGTGGGATTTATATTAGAAAAAATATGCACTAGTTTATCTTTTGACATATGCGCCCTGTGCATTACCTTGAGCTGAATCAAGGAGTGGTGGGCGCAAGTGGATGAATTGTTGACTAAATGATAAATTTTATTCCATTGATCATCTGAAAGTGACTCCCGAAGTTCCAATTTCCAAGCACGTTTAACCTTATGACCCCTCATATTCGCCACTTCTGTCCTGGGAAAAGGTGTCTGGCTGTCCACTCTGTCAATCCCTCTTTCCATATTTCACCTCTACCTGTCACCTTTTATCCTCCTCCACTCCAGAGAGAAAAGACCTAGCTCGCTCAACCTTTCCTCATAAGACGAGCTTTCCAAATTAGGCAATATCCTGATTTGCACCCTCTCTAAAGCTTCCACATCCTGCCTACAATGAGGCAGACAAAGATGGACACAATTTTCCAAGTGCAGTTATAAATGAGACACCTTGTACATGATGGCAGCATCAGGAAGAGAACATGACCTGGATGGTGGGGGTCTCTGATGATGGATGTCCCCCTCTGAGACGTCGCCTCTTGCAGTTGTCCTGGATGGTGGAGGGGCTGTACCCTAATGGGACTGGCTGAGTTTGTAAGGAAAATCTTTATGTTCAAAGGGCGGTTAAATGTTAGCATGTTGACAACAGCAGTTTATCAACCCTTGAGTTGCTGCTCTGGAGTTAGTGCTGTCTCCGCCTAATCTGCCAATGTTTTAATTTCACTCTGAAAACATTGCAGGATAGGTCAGAAACTGACAGAAGATGGAGGGTGGGGGGGCGGGGGTGAGTGGGAAGAAGAGGGGAGAAGAGAGAGAGAGAGAAAGAGAAAGAGAGACAGACAGAGAGATACAGAGGCAGAGATAGACAGACAGACAGAAAGAGAGAAAGAGACAGAGACAGAGGGAGACACAGAGAAACGGAGAGACAAAGACAGAGAGAGAGAAAACCCCACTTGATGAGATGATTGGGTGAGAGTTTTAATAACAGTGTGTAAATTCTGCAATGGTAAATTACATCAATTACATTAGCTTTAAAAAGAATGTCAGGTGCGGGATTGTGCGGAGGTTATTTTACTCCTACTCTCTGTCCACTCTGCGTTACTGGGTTGCACCCTGGCATCCGAATCAGGAAACTTTGTGGGTTGAAATATCATTCGAGAGATCTATCGATGTCGAGCTTGATCATTCCATGTTGGTGTTGTGGGAGTTTATCTGCTGGAGAGACAGTAAAGCAAGCTCTTGCTGTTCCATCTGATGAGTGTGAAAGATCCCTCATGGGATTTACTTTCTGAGTAGGCCCCTCGACCTAGGTTTTAAACCGTAGCTTGATTGCAATCCGTGTGACCCCTGGGGTGATACCCCTCTCCCCACCCGACTCAGTCTTTCTGTGTGTGGTAGTGGAGAGGTCCTAGACTGTAGTCCTTGTCCACAGAGCCTTTTCATTGTCTGCACTGAGCTTCAGTGTGTCCCTCAGCAAAAAATAGTGGATACAGCCCAGCCCATCGCAGGTAAATCCTTTCCCACCATTGAGCATATCCTACATAGAGGTCTGTCGCAGGAAAGCAGGGAACCCCAACATCCAGGACATGTTCTCTTCTTGCTTCTGCCATCAGGGAGAAGACACAGGGGCCTCAGGACTCACACCACCAGGTTCAGGAACAGTTATTACCCCTCAACCATCAGGCTCCTGAACCAATGTGGATACCTTCATTCAACCTCACTTGCACCGTCACTGACCTGTTCCCACTGTCTGTGGACTCACTTTTAAGGACTCTTCAACTCATGTCCATGATATTTATTGTTTGTTTATTTATTATTATTGTTTCCTTTCTTCTTTTGTATTCGCACAGCTTGCTGTCTTTGCTTACTTGTCCAACCTCTTGCGTATGGTCTTTGCTATTATGGTTCTTGGATTTACTGAGTATTCCTGCAAGAAAACACATCACTGGGTTGTAGATGATGACATATATGTACTTCAATAATAAATTTACTTTGCATTTGAATGCCCTCCTGCAGCCGTGACTGAACCAGTCAGCAGTATTCCTGCTATGCTGGGATGTTTTCTGGAAGACAAAGCATCTTTCGCCAAATTGATGACTTCAACGTTGTAGCATAGTGCAATCACATTACAGAACCAGCGATCACCAGTTGAGGTTCGATTCCACTATTAACCGCAAGCAGTTTGTACATTCTCCTCATCACCATGTTGCTTTACTCTGGGTGCACGGCAACACTTCACGTTCTCGTTTAATTATCACGGAATTCACACAAATGAAGCCAAATGAAACAGCATGCCTCTGGGGTCAAGGTGCAAAACACCACACCAATTATACACAGCACAAATCACATAAAAGATAGCAGTTAACATAGAGTCACACAAAAAGTATAATGTAGCCCAAGTCCTTGCGTTGGCAAATACAAGCCCTCCTGTGTAAACACACACATATTCACACATACACATGTACCCACACTTGTTCACACACACACACACACACACACACACACACACACACACACACACACACACACACACACACACACACACACACACACACACACACACACACACACACACACACACACACACACACACACACCTGCCTGTGCAGTCTAAGGATCTACTGTCTGAATTTGCTACAAATTATTTTAGTCACTGATAATTTAGTTTCCTGGTAGTAAATATAGTAGCATCAAATTCAATACTCTTGTTCTGACACACAGCTAAAATGTAATTCATATCATTATTCTCTTTACTGAGAACAAGCCACTTGATTAGATGTTGCTGTAATGTAAAATGTACTTTTAAAACATCACTGACATAAATTTCTCTGGCAGAAAACTCAGATCACAGTTTAAGCAAGAATACTTGCATCAGTTGCTGTGGAACTCATATGTTTTACTGTGTTAAAAGCAAAAGTTATTAATTAACACAAAATGCTGGAGGAGCTCAGCAAGTCAGGCTACATCCATGGGGGGGGGGGGGGTGCAGAGATTACCAGTCAACATTTTGGGCTGAGACCCCTCATCAAGATTGGGATGTGAAGGGGGCAGGAGGAAGCCATAGAATTTTGACCAGTACCTTTTGGCCCAATTAAGCGGCTGCCCCAATTAGTTGAAGTTTCATTCAAATTGTTGAATGGTATAAAAAAGGCAAACCATTTAACGGAGTAGCAATTTATGTATTCAAATAGAATATAGAAATTAGAACACTACAAGTACCCCTACATTACTATGACACTGCCTATTAGTTCCTAATCGTTATCAATGGATGAATTAATCTGCCAGGTTCTTTTGAATGAGCAATCAGCACTGACACCTTGTGCAGATAATGGACTGCCTTCATACAATGTTTTCAACAGTTGCATCCTCCAAATCTTCATTTGCATTATGTTCAAGATACCTTCAAAATTTTTATAATTCCTAACTTGATGAATTGTTTCGCTTTCACCCCCGGCCATTTCTGTCATCTCCAAATCTGAATGTTTGAAACTGCTACAAGCAAAATGGCTCCAACTTGTCTACTGCTTATTTCTCACCAACTATCAATGGCAAAAAAATCACTGCTTTTTGAACACAAACACATGCAACTGATGCTATTTAAAAACAGATGGCTCTAAGCACGGTGCAGTGTCTATCCGTCATGCAAGTCCGAGCAACTAACGCTAATTAGAAACTACTTGCCAACAGTCTATTGTACCAATTAAGTGGTAAAATATCAAAACATACAGTGAAATGTATCATTTGCGTCAGTGGATGTTCTGTGGGCAACCTGCAAGTGTCACCATGCTTCCAGCTACAACATAGCACAGCCCCAGCTTACTAACCCGTACATCTTTGGAATGTGGGAGGAAACCGGAGCATCCGGAGGAAGCCCACATGATCATGGAGAGAATATGAACATGGAGGATCCTTACAGTCAATGGAGGGAACTGAACACCAATTATGTGTACTGTACTGTTAAGCATTACATGAGCCAATACATTAATGTGCTTCCCATATCCTTCCTGGCAGGGAATTGAACTCGAGTCTCACGTGTAATGGGATAGGATACTTACCACTACACTGGAGCGGTAGATCCCTGAAGCCTGCTGCCTGGGGAGGTGGTAAAAGCAGATGCAAAGCCAACATTGAAGGGGCATTTAGATGGGCATACAAACAGGCAGGGATATCAATCACGTATAGGCGGATATGAAAGTTAATATGGGATCACAGCCTGAATATCCTGATCCTATGCTGTTCTATGTCCTATGTTTTATGTTCTGTGTTCTAGGTTTGATGTTCTGCCCTCTCCGAGGATCATCACCATGCTTGTAAGTTCCTGAGATCCTAAGAGTAATGCTGTCTGGAGTTTAGCCATCTGGCGAGGTCACCCATGGCGGTAAGGTCAAGGGGGAGTTTCAAAACAGAGTGTAGCGGTTAGTATAACGCTATGACAACACCAGTGATCTGGGGTCAATTCCGCCATTCTCCGTAAGGAGTTTGTGCATTCTTCCTTCACCACGTACTCCCCGGCTTCCTCACACATTCCAAAGTGTACAGGTTATTAGGTTAATTGGTCACATGGGTGGCGCGGGCTCTTTGGGCCAGTGGAGGCTGTAACCATGCTATGTCTCTAAATAAAATGCAATTGTAATTTTATGACTTTGCACTGTTGTGTCACAGAGCCCTTGAAAGTGAGTCTGTAGATTGTGGAATTAGTTCAGAGTTGTGGGGAGTGAAGTTATCTACGCTGGTTCAGGAGCCTGGCGGCTGTAGGGTAGTAACTGTTCCTGAACCTGATCATGTGGGATCTAGGGCTTGTGTATCTCCTTCCTGATGGCAGTAGCGAGAAGAGAGCATGGCCTGGATGGTGGCGGTCCATGATGATCAATGCTGTTTTCTTGTGGAGGCACCCCTTGTAAGTGTGCTCGGTTGTGGGAAGGAACAGGACTTGAGGGGCTGAGTTATAAGGAAAGTTTGGACAGGCTAGGACTTTATTCCTTGGAGCATTGGAGTCTGAAAGGTAATTTTGTGGAGGTGTATAAATCCCGAGTGGCATAGATAGTGTTAATCTACCATAGACAGTCCCAAGCCCAGCTGCAAAGGGGGAGGGTTTGGGATGTGGCTAGCATTCCCGACGCAAAACCCAGAGCTACAGAAATGGCAACGGATGCTCCAAAGACCACATCCCTGGGAGGGGAAGGATCATCACAGAGCTACACTTGGGGACCACTTGAAAGACTGGCCCAGGATAGAGGATTCTAGCGAGCTGCCGTCAGTGGCCTATGCCCCTGCAGGGGTGATGGGCTCAAGACGAAGAAGAAGATGATAGATAGGAGGAATGCACGCAGTTTTTCCCTCAGGGTTGGGGGAATCAAAAACTAGAGAGTATTGGCTTAAGGTGAGAGGGAAGAGATTTAATAGTAATTACACCACAAGACACAGACCCAAAATTAGGCCATTTGGCCTGCTGAGTCAGCCCCACCATTTCATCATGGCTGATCTATGTTCCCTCTCAGCCCCAATCTCCGGCTTTCTCCTATAACCATTGATGCCCTGACTTATCAAGAATTTATCAACCTTTGCCTTAAACATACCCAAAGACTTGGCCTCCGCAGCCATCTGCAGCAATGAATTCCGCAGATTTCCTACTTTCTGGCCAAAGAAATTCCTCCTTGTCTCAGTTCTAAATAGGGGTCCCTCTATTCTGAGGCTGTGCCCCACGGTCTGAGCCTCCCCTGCCCTAGGAAACATCTTCTCTACATCCATGCTTTCTAGGCCTTTCAGCATTTGATAGGTTTCAAAGAGATTTTTTCTTATTTTTCTAAATTCTACGCAGCACAGGCCCAAAACCATCCATCAGCTCTCAGATGGTAACCCTTTCATCCTGGAATCATTGCCATGAACCTCCTTTCAACTCTCTCCAATGTCAGCACATCCTTTTTTAGATAATAGGCCCAAAACTGCTCACAATACTCCGAGGCCCTACCACTGCTTTATTAAACTTCAACATTACAATCTTGCTTTTATATTCTCTTATCTTCTATCCTCTTGATATGAATATTAGCATCACGTTCACCTTCCACACCATTGACTCAACCAACAAATTAATCTTAGGGAATCTTGCAGAAGGACCACCGAGTCTGCTCGGCCATTTGATCATGGCTGACTTATTGTCCCTCTCAATCCTATTCTCCTGCCTTTTCCCAATAATCTATGATGCCGTCACTAATTAAGGGGCAACTGTTTTACAACAAGGTTGGAATCAGGTGCCACAACAAGTCATTGAGGTAGGTACAATAGCAACTTTTAATAAACAGTGGGACGAGTACAGGTTTAGTGGGAAAGATTTAGAGAGAAATAGGACAAACACTGGAAAATGGGACTAGTCTAGAGGGGTATTTTGGTTAGCAGGGTCTAGTTGGGCTGAAAAGGCCTGTTTCTCTGCTTTATAACTTTCTAATTCTATCACTTCTCCTGTAAGATCTTAGCATACAGCCTTTCTCCTTCTCTGTTCTCCACTGGTAGAATGTTGTAATTGGTACATTACAACATGAACATTAGCTTCCAGTAATTCCCCCTTCCTCACCTTTCTTTCTTTTTTTGCATTCCCCATTCTGGATCCCCTCTTACTCCTTCTCCAACTCACTCTGGTGCCCTGCCTTCACTTTCTTCCATGTTCCACTCTGCTCGTCCATCAGATTCCATCTTCCTCACCCCTTTACCTCTGAGACCTATCGCTTCTCTGCTTCTCATTTTATCCCCCATCCCTCACCCACTCATCTTCCCCCTCACTTGGTCTCACCTATCACCTGCCAGCTTTCACTCCTCCCCTCCCCCACCTTCGTATTCTCCCTTCTTCCACATTCCTTTCCAGTCCTGATTAAGGGTCTTGGCTCAAAAGGTTGACCATTTATCCCTCCCCATAGATGCTTCCTGACCTGCTAAGTTCCTGCAGCACCTTGGGTGCTTTGCTCTGCATTTCCAGAATCTATGATGTTCCTTAGATTCTGGAATGGTGAATAATTTGCTGGAAGAACTCAACCTGTTTCCTGATGGAACTCAGCAGGTTAAGCACCATCTGTGAAGTGTAGGGGCTTATTTCGAGATACAGCAATTCCACCCACGTGAACAATTAACCTACGAACCCCTATGTCTTTGGAATCTGGGAGGAAACTGGAACAGTTGGAGGAATTGCACACGGTCATGGGGAGAATGTACGAACTTTTTACAGATGGTGACGGGAATTGAACCGGGTAGCAAGTGCTGTATTAACATTATGCTGGCTGCTACACTAATGCAATCCTGTTGAATGGTTCATGCCCAAATCCTCAACTGCTTATCCCTTTCCATAGATATTTCCTGACCTGCTGAGTTCCTCCAGCACTTTGTGTGTGCTGCTCTAGATTGCCAGCATCTGCTGAATCTCTTGTGTTTATGATTTCCTTCTCGGTTTTGTATCATTTTAGATGTTTATAGCCATTTCAAAATCCACATGCCCAAATCAATTTACCATTTTATTGGAGGTATAAATACTGTTGGTTATTTTCCTTCATGCAATGCCTAGAATAATACTTCTTCAATGGAAATCAATGAAGGACCTTCAAAGATTATACAATTAATTTTCTTTTTACAACACTTTTATTTCTGTGGCTTTGTTATGTAAGATGTCTTGCTTTTTCTCAGCATCACCCATAACCGGATCCTGCCTGATATCCCTCGAGCTTAAGATAGGTGGCGCAGTAGCGCAGTAGTTTTCACAACACTTCTCAGCGTCAGCATCACCGATCGTGGTTCGATTCTCTCTGCGCACTGTACAGAGTTCGTATGTTCATCCCAAATCCATGACCATATGGGTTTTTTTCACATTTCCTCTCATATACCAAAGACATAGGGTTAGTAAGTTTTGGATATTGTTCAAAATTTCCAGCATCTGCAGAATTTCTTGTGCTTATTGTACTAAGGGTCTGTTTCTTATTATAGCAGGGTAGAAGCTGCATAAGACTTGTAGTATGTGCATTCAGATTTTTGTCTCTTCTCCTGATTGGAGAGAGGCGAAGACAGAGTATCTGGGGTAGATAGGGCCTTTGATTATGCTGGATGCTTTATTAAAGCGGTGGCCAGGTATAGGAGAAGCATATTGATTCTGAGTGCCCGCTGCACCATTTAGTGAAATCAGGACTGATCTGATTTTAGCTTCAACTTTGCATTCCCTTCTGCTTTCAGAGACTTCTCATCGCCTGGTTAATCAAGTATGTAGTCACTTTATTAGGTACACCTGTACACCTTCACATTAATAATGCAAATATCTGATCAGCCAATTGTAAAAGCATGCAGACGGCCAGGAGGTTCAGTTGTTGTTCAGAAATGAGGAAGCTATGTGATCTAAGTGACTTTGACTGTGGAATCATTGTTGGTGCCAGACAGGGTAGTTTGAGTATCTCAGAAACTGCTGATTTCCTGGGATTTTCACATACACCAGTCTCTTCGAGTTTACAGTGAATGCTGTGAAAAACAAAAGAGAAACATTTAGCGAGCAGCAGTTCTGTGGGTGAAAATGAGAGAGGTCAGCAGAGAATGACCAAGCTGTCAGGAAGGTGACAGTAACACAAATAACCACGTGGTACAACAGAGTCACAAACATACACACAGTAGCCACTTCATTAGGTACAGGAGCTACAGAAGGTACCTAATAAAGTGGCTACTAAGTGTATGTCTACCTGATCCTTCAAACTCTTCAAAGAACCTGCTTCTACCATCTCTTGCTGAAGAAACAGAGGTATATAACACCATGCTATAAATGTTGGCCTTGCGTGTAAGGTTTGGTGAATGAATGTAAGTGGAATTCTTACTGAACATTCAACATAGGAATTGATAAATTAGCCTATTGTAGTCACAGGTATTGAGGTGCAGTGAAAAACCTTGTTTTGCATAGCATCTATACACATCATTCCATCACATCAATGCATCGAGGTAGCACAAGGCAAAACGACAACAGAATGCAGAATAAAGTGTTACAGTTATGGAGAAAGTGCGGTGCAGACAGACAACAAGGTACAAAATGCACAGATAGGGTGACTTCACAGTCCTTTTCTCTTTGAAAGGTAATCAAAAATCAGGGGTGGCATGTTAGTGCAGTCGTTAGCACAGGATTTCCAACCTGAGGTGCATGGACTACTTGGTTAAGGGTAAGCTTCCTTGGCATAAAAAAGGCTGGAAACCTCCGAGTTATTACATAATGTTATTACAGTGCCTGAGACCTGGGTTCCATTCCGCTGCTGTCTGTAAAGAGTTGGTACATTCTCCCCGTGACTGTGCGGCTTTTCCTCTGGCTTTTCCTCCCACATTCCAAAGATGCACAGGTTTGTAGGCTCATTGGAAAATAGGTGTAATTGGGCACCTCGGGCTTGTTGGGCCAGGAGAGCCTGTTACCGTACTGTACACTAAATAATTTTTTTTTAAATTACAGAGCATTATGTTTAAGGCGAGAGGGTACAGATCATTAAGAACATCAAATTTCTTGGTGTTCTCTTGGCAGAGAATCTCACCTGGTCCCTCAACACCAGCTCCATAGCAAAGAAAGCCCAGCAGCATCTCTACTTTCAGCGAAAGCTGAGGAAAGTCCATCTCCCACCCCCACCCTCATCACATTCTACAGGGGTTGTATCGAGAGCATCCTGAGCAGCTGCATCACTGCCTGGTTCAGAAATTGCACCATCTCGGATCGCAAGACCCTGCGGTCAGCTGAGAAGATCACCAGGGTCTCTCTTCCTGCCATTACGGACATTTACACTACACGCAGCATCCGCAAAGCAAATAGCATTATGAAGGACCCCATGAACCCCTCATACAAACTCTTCTCCCTCCTGCCATCTGAGAAAAGGCACCAAAGCATTCGGGCTGTCACGACCAGAGTATGGAACAGTTTCTTCCCCCAAGCTATCAGACTCCTCAATACCCAGAGACCAGACTGACACCAACTTACTGCCCTCTACTGTGCCTATTGTCTTGTTTATTATTTATTGTAATGCCTGCAGTGTTTTAAGCACTTATGCAGTCCTGGGTAGGTCTGTAGTCTGGTGTAGTTTTTTTCTGTGTTCTTTTTTACGTAGTTCAGTCTAGTTTTTGTACAGTGTCATGTAACACCATGGTCCTGAAAAAAACATTGTCTGATTTTTACAATATACTGTACTAGCAGTTATGGTCGAAATGACAATAAAAGTGACATGACTTGACTTATGACGCACACACACATAACATTTGCACAGTATGTTGGTACAATTCCCAACTACCCACTCTTCAGACAGAAAGGGGTGCATATATTCAATTCTATACAAGTATAATTGTCATTCAACTGTCCATACATACTCTTGAATACAGCCAAACAAAACAACGCTGCTCCAGGGCCAAAGTGTAAAACATATTACCGATGGACACACACAGCACAAACAAGATGGCAAGCACATGTAAGAAATCAGTAAAATACACAAAAAAAATATGGAATGAGCTACCAGAGGAAGTGGTCAAGGTGGCTACAATTACAACATTTAAAATTCATTTGGACACATACATGGATAGGAAAGGTTTATAAAGATATGGGCCAAATGTGGGGAAATGGGACTAGGTTAGATGATCAAGTATGTCAGCGTGGATGAGTTTGTTTCAGCCCTGCATGACCTTATGACTCTAAAAGAGCTCCAAAGTTTCACACCCTGTGTTATCCTGTTCATTTCATGAATGGATAACCATGGGGAAACTCATTCACTCCTCCGTAACCCATCAGCAGCTTAACTGTTCCAGTGTGGTCTCCACATCCCCTCACTCTGTAAAGCCATCACATACATGCTTGGCTTATTCAACCTTTCCCCATATTCTACGTATCTGTTTATTGAATTTACCACGGGACAGTAGTGTAGCAGTTACGGTGACATTAATACAGTGCCAATGATTCGGTTTCAATTCCTGTTGTAGTCTGTAAGGAGTTTGTATATTCTCCCTGTGACCATGTGGGTTTCCTCAAGGTGCTCCAGTTTCCTCCCGCGGTCCAAAGATATACGGCTGAATAGTTAAATCGGTCACATGCGGTGTAATGGGCACATGGCTCATTGGGCCGTTAGATCCAGTTACTTGCTGTATCTTTAAATAAAATGATAAAATCAAACTAATATAAAATCTTTCTGAATGGTGTTCAATGTACTGACACCATTTCTTAAATTAGACCAATAATGTACACAGTAATCCACTTACGGCCTCATCAATACCCTTTACAACTGAAGGATAATCAATTCCTCTTCCAAAGATTGAGAATATTCTGATAGCAATCCTCATAACACATTGCTCTCTTGCATAACACTCCTGAAAATCAAACATTTAGATACCTGGATCCATCAACATGTCAGAGCTCTGCTCTTTTTTTGCTTTGCCCTTATGACCGTGTGGCTGAGCACAGCTCCAATGCCACTTCCAAGTTTGCTGGTGACACCACTGTTGTGGGCCACATCAAAGGTGGTGATGAATCAGTATACAGGAGGGAAATTGCAACAGCAACCTCTCAATCAATGTCTGCAACACTAAGGAAATCATTACAGACTTCAGGAAAGCCAGTCCTTGTCAAAGGATGAGAGGTGGAGAGAGTTAGCAACTTTAAATTCCTAGGGGCAGGAGTCAGAGGACCTGTCATAGACACAGCACGTAAGTGTAATTGCAATGAAAGCACAGCAGTGCATCAACTTCCTTAAGAGTCTGTGGAGATTCGGCAAGACATCTATAACTTTGACAAATTCCTATCGATGTATAGTGGAGAGCACAGTGACTAACTGCATCATGGACTGATATGGAAACACCAATGTCTTTGAACAGAAAATCCTACAAAAGGTGATGGATTCAGCCTAGTATATCACAGGCAAAGCCCTCCCAATCACTGAGCACGTCTATATGAAACACAGTCACAGGAAAGCAGCAACCATCATCAGAGATCCTCACCACCCAAGCCATGCTTTCTTCTTTGCTGCTGCCATCAGGTAGAATGTATAACAGCGTTGGGATTTGCACACCATGTTCAAGAATGGTTACTACCCCTCAAAATTCTGACTCTTGAATAAAAGGGGGATAACTACACTCACTTTCCCTATCAATGAAATGTTCCGACAACCAAGGATCTCACTTTAAGGACTCTTTATCTCATTATCTCATGTTCTTATTATTTATTGCTATTTATTTATATTTGAATTTGCTCAGTTTGTTGTCTTCTACACTCTGATCTTTCATTGATCCTGTTACAGTTACAATTCTATAGATTTGATGAGTATGCCCGCAGGAAAGTGAATCTCAGTGTTGTATACGTACTTCGATAATAAAACTTACTTTGAACTTTGTACTTTGTTTAGATGAGCACACACAAGATGCTGGAGGAACTCAGCTAGTCGTCAGGCAGCATCTCTGTAGGGGATTAAACTGTCTACATTCTGGGCTGAAATCCTTCATCAGGACAAGGGTTTTGTCCCAAAATGTTGACTGTTTATTCCCCACTGTTGATGCTGCCTAGAATATTTCTCTAACATTCTGGGTGCGTTGATCTGGATTTCCCACATTTGCTGAATATCTTGTGTTTATAACTTGCTCTTTAAATAACATGTTTCTTTTACATTTTCTGTGCCAATTGGATGAGATCGCAAAGTGGACAACCTGTGCCCTTTTCCCAGGGTGGCAATGACATCAGAATGAAGTGATTGTACGAAAATTAAGGGGAAAGTTCAGAGATAGGTTTTTTTTTAATAAAGAAAGTGGTCAGTATGTGGAACACACTACCAGGGATGGTGGTAGAGGACAATACAATAGGGATATTTAAAAGACTCTTGAATGGATATAAGAAAATGGAGGGTAAAGGCCATGTAGGAGTATGTTTAGAGCAAACATGAGGAAATCTGCAGATGCTGGAAATTCAAACAACACACACAAAATGCTGGTGGAACACAGCAGGCCAGGCAGCATCTATAAGGAGAAGCACTGTCGACGTTTCGGGCCAAGACCCTATTGGTCATCATAACATTATGGGCCGTAGGGCTCGTACTATGCTGCACTGTTTTACAGAGTCATAGTGTCATAGAGCACTATAGCATGAAAACAGGCCCTTTCAGTCCATGCTGAATTGTTACTCTGCTTAGTCCCATCAATCACACCTGGACCATATCTCTCCATACTTTTTCTGTCCATGTACTTATTGAAACTTCTCTTAGGTGTTGAAATTGAACCTGCATCTACCACTTCCACTGGCAGCTCACTCCACCCTCTCACCACCCTCAGAGTGAAGAAGTTTGCCTCAGGTTTCCCTCAAATATTTCACCTTTCACCCTCAACCTCTAGTTCTAGTCTCACCCAATCACAGTGGAAAAAGCCTACTTGCTTCATAATTTTGTATAACTCTATCAAATCTCCCCTCATTCGCCCATGCTCCAGGGAATAAAGTCTTAGCCTATTCAAATATTCCCTAGAGCTCAGCGGCTCGAGTCCCCCCAACACCCTGTAAATATTCACTGTGCACTTTCAATCTTATTTGTACCTTTTCTGTAGGAAGGTATTGGATCTCTATTTAATTTCTGATGCTTAGGGTTCTTCCAGGGGTCAAGAATGGTAGGCTGTCTTAAATTTTTAATGAGTATTTATTTTAAAGTACTGTACAAACAAATACTGAGCAAATTAAATAAAGAGCTGAGACTCAAAGATGAATGAAAAGCTGTCAGAAGCTGAAGATAAAACATGGCGCCTCTGAACAATCTATCACTCACTTGTCGAATTGAGCTAAGAGAAATTGCTCAGATAAGCTAAACCAGTCAACGTTTGCACAATTACATCACATGGGTAATATGCTAATACTTAGCCAATGAAAAATGAGAAAGGTGTTAAACTGTTAGTTTAGCTACCATACAAATTTCTGCCAGTAAGTGGGGACTACCCACCGTATCCTGTGAAAAATACATGAGTTTGTTGAAAAATACAAATGATTGAAATACAACTTCAGTCTTACATTAATTCATATCATAAAAGGTATTTAATAAACAGTGGTTTCCAACATAGTTGAGCAGAATTGCACACAATATTCCAAATTTGGTCTTGCCAATATCCTTTCAACTTCTACATAATATCCCAACTCCTGCATTCAATACTTTCATTTATAGTGATCTATGTATGTTTTCCAGACACTACTAGATTTGCCTACTCAGTTTCCATATCATATCTTTGGCCCTTGGTAACTCCTTTGCACAACTTTTCTCCTTTAATATATGAACCAATATACTGACGTTCACCCTAAATATTATCTTGAGACCATAAGCTTCTTTCTTGTACTGAGGAGTATATTAAAGCCTCAGGACACAGATTCAGTCTGAAAGAAACCATAGAAGTAAGGTTTCTCATTCTGTTCCTTGTGAGGATAATTAATGAGCCTTCCTGCTTCAGATTCCTCTACAGATATATGATGAACACTTGAAGTTAGACACAGTAGCTACTTTAATAGTTACTTCCTGTATCAAATAAAGTTGCCTCTGAGTATATGTTCATGTTCATCTGATGCTGTAGTCCATCTGCTTCAAGGTTTCATATGTTGTGCATTCAAAGATGCCCTTCTGCACACCACTGTTGTTATGCACCTTCCTGCCAGCTCGAACCAGTCTGGCCATTCTCCTCTGAGGTCTTTCATTAACGACGCATTTTCACCCACAGAATTGCCGCTCACTGAATGTTCATTTTTTTTTGTTTCTCACACCATCTTTGTAAATTCTAGAGAAGTGCATGAAAATCCCTGGAGATCAGCAGTTTCCCTGGAGATACTCATATCATCCAGTCTGGCATCAACAATCATTCCATGGTCAAGGTTACTTAGATCACATTTTTTTCCTCATTCTGATATTTGGTCTGAATAACAACTGAACCTCTTGACCATGTCTACATGTTTGATGGATTAGGTTGCTGCCACTTGAATGGTTGATCAGATCTTTGCATGAATAAGCTGGTGTTCAGTTGTACCCCAACTCCCTGGGTGGGACCTGAAGAATTAAAAAAAGATTAGCTTTATTTATCACATGTATACCGTGTGTATCATTGACCAATACGGTCTGAAGATGTGTTGGGGACAGACTTACAAGTGTCACCAGGCTTCTGGTGCTAACATAACCTACCGACAACTCAGTAACCCAAAGATGTAATCTTTGGAATGTGAGAGAGAACCATAACACTGGGAAGAAACCCATGCAGTCACAGGAAAAAAGTATAACCTCTTTACAGACAGTGGCAGGAATCAAACCCTGATCACTGGCAGTACACTAACCTCTCCCAAGCACGCAAATCCCATCTGCCTGTATTTGGCCCTTAGCCCTGAAAATCTCTTCTATCCATGTCCTTACCTTTCAAATGTTGCCAATAAGACATAGGAGCAGAATTAGGCCACTTGGCCCATCAAGTCTGCTCCGCCAGTTCATCATGACTGATCCATTGCTTACTCCCTGTAACCCTTCATGCCCTGACTAATCAAGAATCTATTAACCTCAGCCTTAAATATGCACAATGACTTGGCCTCCACAGCTGCCTGAGGCTAAGGAAATTCTTCCTCATCTAAATGCTTGTTCCTCTATTATGACGCTGTGTCTTCAGGTCCTAGACTTCCCCAGCATAGGAAACCTCCTCTCCACATCCACTCTACTGAGGCCTTTCAACGTTTAGTAGTTTTCAATGAGATCCCCTCTCATTCTACTGCGCCTGTTTTGCTCGCTATATCGAGCAGATCGTTCCAAATATGCACCATCCTTTGCATGAAAAATCTGTCCCGATGTCCCTTTTAAATCTCTCAGTTCTAGTCCTAAAGCTGTTCCCTCTTGTTTTTACCAGCCCGCCTCTGGGAGACAGACCATACGTTTTCACCCTGTCTATGCCCCTCATGATTCTCTACCTCCATCAGGTCACCCTTCAATCTCTTAAAATCTAGAAATAAATCACAATCCACTTAATCTCTCCATACAACTCAGGGCCCCAAGTCCAGACAACATCCTGGTAAAACTTACATTCACTCAGATGCATTCTTCCCAGGGATTTTTACAAAAATGGAGGGTATTCCTTCTATGACACAATAAATACAGTACTGTGCAAAAGTTTTAGGCACATATATTGTATATAGACACAGTGACTGATACTTTTGTACAGTAATTTTATGTATTGCACTGTACTTCTGACCCCAAAAAAGATAAATTTCATGACATACAGTGCCTATAAAAAGTATGCACCCCCTTGTAAGTGTGCATGTTTTATTATTTTACAACATTGCTTCACAGTGGATTTAATTTCGCTTTTTTGACACTGATCAACAGAAAAAGACTCTTTTGTGTCAAAATGAAAACAGATCTCTACAAAGTGATCTAAATTAATACAAATATAAAACACTAAATACTTGATGCAATAAGTAATATGACATACCAAGTCATCACTGGTGCAGTGAATTGGTTTTAGAAGTCACATAATTAGTTAAATGGAAATCTGTTTTTGGAAACAACTGATCAAGGTGTTTCAACTGATTGTAGTAAAAAATATATATTTGTATCTGCAAGGTCCAACTGCTGGTGAGTCAGTATCCTGGCAAAAACTTCAGAATACTCCAAGCAACTCTGCAAAAAGGTTATTGGAAAGGACAATCAGGAGATGGATACAAGAAAATTTCCAAGACACTGAATATTCCTTGGAATATAGTTAAGTTTAATCATCAAGAAATGGAAAGAATATGACACAGCTGTAACTCTGCCATGTAACAGGGCATCCTCAGAAACTGAGTGACCATCTAGGAAGGGGACTAGTGAGGAAGGCCACCAAGAGACCTGTGACAACTCTGAAGGAGTTACAAGCTTCAGTGGCTGAATGGGAGGGACTGCACATACAGTTGTTGTCTGGGTGCTTCACCAGTCACAGCTTTATGGGAGAGTGGCAAAGGGAAAGGCACTGTTGAAAAGAACTCACATGAAATCTTGGCTAGAGTTTGCCAGAAGTCATGTGGGAGACTCTGAATTCAGCTGGAAGAAGGATCTATGATCTGATGGAGTCAAATTTGAGCTTTTTGGCCACCCTTGGCGTTAAACTAAACACAGCACATCAACAAAACCACACCATCCCTACCATGTAGCATGGTGTGCTGCATTATGCTGTGGGGATGCTTCACTGCAGCAGGCCCTGGAAGGCTTGTGAAGGTAGAGAGTAAAATGAATGCAGTAAAATACTGGGAAATCCTGGAGGAAAACCTGATGCAGTCTGCAAGAGAACTGTGACTTGGGAGAAGATTTGTTTTCCAAACTTTTTGTTTTCCACCAAGACACTGACCCCAAGCATAAAGCCAATGCTACATAGGAGCGGCTTAAAAACACTGAAGTTAATATCCTGTAGTGGCCAAGTCAGAGTCCAGACCTCAATCTAATTGAGAATTTGTGGCTGGACTTGAAAAGGTTTGTTCACTCACGATCCCCATGTAATCTGACAGAGCTTGAGCAGTTTTGTAAAGAGTAAGGAAACATTGCGGTGGCCAAATGTGCAAAGCTGATAGAGACCTATCCAAACTCGAGGAAATCTGCAGATGCTGGAAATTCAGGCAACACAAACAAAATGCTGGTGGAACGCAGCAGGCCAGGCAGCATCTATAGGGAGAAGTACGGTCAATGTTTCGGGCCGAGACCCTTTGACAAGACTATCCACATAGACTCAAGATTGTAATTGCTGCCAAAGGTGCTTCTACTAAACACTGACTTGAAGGGGGTGAGTACTTATGCAATCAATTATTTTTTGTTTTACATTTATAATTAAATTTGTAGAGGTCTGTTTTCACTTTGACACAAAAGAGTCTTTTTCTGTTGATCATTGTCAAAAAAAAAGCCATATTAAATCCACCATGATTCAATGTTGTAAAACAATAAAACATGAAAACTTCTGGGGTGGGGGGGGGGAGGGAAGTGAATACTTTTTATAGGCTCTGTAAGTGAGTGATGATAAACCTGGTTCTGAAATGAGTCTCTATTGTGGACTGAGAATGGAAAAGGGACAGGAAGAGGGGAATCATGGTCAGAAAAAAACAAAGGGGAAAGGAAGGGAGTGGAAAGCACCAGAGAAAATTCTGTAATGATCAATAAACCAATTGTTTGGAATCAAGTAACCTTGCCCAGTCTCAGAGCTGGGTGTGTCTGCACCTGTGCTCTGCCCCCATCCCTCTGTCACCTGTCCCACACCCTCCTGCAGCAATCCACCCTCAACATTTCCAACCTTTGCTCCTACCAGATTGACGCTCTCAGCTTCATGTTGACAAATACAGTACTGTGGAAGAGTCTTACGCACCCTAGCTCTACTGTATATATACATGTGCCTAAGACTTTTGCACAGTACTGTACTTGCATTGATTTTAGTGTCATAGAGTCATAACATTATAGAGCACCACAGAAGAGAAACATACCCTTCAGCCCATCCAGTCTGTGCCCAGAGGCTTTGTGATTTTTATGAATGACTTAAAGGAGTCAAGGACATGGAAGGGTTGGTTAATAAGTATGCAGATGGCACAAAGGTTGGATAGTGTTGACAATTGTCATAGGTGACAATGGGACATTAGCAGGATGCAGAGCTGGGAGTTTACATGATCTTTACTGGGGTTTACAGACCACTCATGGCCAACTATAATCAAGTGCTTGAGATTTTGCATTATGCCATCTCCAAACAAGGAAGAGTCCAACCTGATGCATTTCAAATTGTAGTCAGGGACTTGAGCAGGCTTGTTTGAAGAAAACCCTGCCCAATTATCATCAGAATATAAGCTTTAGCACCAGTCCCAGCACACTAGATCACTGTTATATTAAGATAAAGAATGCCTACTATTCCATGTCCAAACTGTACTTCAGGAAATCTAATACTTGGCTGTTCTACTCCTATCTGATTACCGGCAGTGGCTAAAGACCAAAGCTCCAGAGGTTATGACAACACAGAAGGCAGAGATGCAGCTATGAGATTGCTTCAAGTTGGTGGACTGGGTCGTGTTCAAGGACTCACCTGTGGATCTGAATGAATACACCAGGGTTAAAACAGTTGTAGATGAGTATGTCCCCACAAAATCATTCAGTCTTCCCCAACCAGAAGCCCTGGATGAACCATGAAATTGCTGGATAACTGTAACCTCACATTTGGGGTCCTGACGAAGGGTCTCAGCCCGAAACGTCGACAGCGCTTCTCCATATTGATGCTGCCTGGCCTGCTGTGTTCCACCAGCATTTTGTGTGTGTTGTTGTTTGGTTGACTAATCTTGTTTTGGACAGGAAACTTGCCATCCTTACCCAGTGTAACCTGCATGTGACTCCAAATCTCATGAGATATCCGACAGCACATATTGCCTCCTGGTATGGTCACGTATTATTCAGTTTGGCTAATAAACACTGATGGCACAAATTTCCCTTAAGGACCTTAATTTATTTTGTTTTTAAAATTAATTTAGAGATGCAGCACAGTAACTGATCACACTGATTGAATGAGCCTGCGGCACCCAGTTACACCCATGTGATCAATTAACTTACTAACCTGTATGTCTTTGCAATGTGGGAGGAAACCAAGGTATCCAGTGGAAATTCATACAGTCATGGGAAGAGCATGACTCCAGACAGACAGCTCACTGCTTCATAGTTCAAAGTTCAATGTAAATTTATTATCAAAGTCTTCTCCGTGGATTGTCACCTTGTTGTGGTGGAGAAGCTTGTGTGGTCCTGAGATCCCGAGAGTGATGCCGTCTGGAGCAATGCTCCTGGTCAGGTCACCCATGGCGGTAAGGTCGAGGGTGAGGACCCTGACAAAGAACAATCCAACCAAGACCTCAATGGTGGAACCGGCAGACAAAGTTACTTCAAACTCAGTGGCAGTGAAGGCGGATGAAGGCTGCAACAAATCCATCAGCTCCATTCGTCGTGGTTTCCATGCCACTGGAAACAGTTGGTTGATTTGTGAAGTATCGTGTGCTTCTTGGAGTGCAATATCAAGTACACATTAAACAAATACATGCACAGGTGTCTTTGCTCTGTGATAGATCAACGGAATGAAGACCATCATCCTCGACCTCGAGGGTAGCCACAATGATGATTATCAAAGTATATATATGTCACCATATGCTACCCTGAGATTCATTTCCTTTTGGGCATACTCAATAAATCCATAATAGAATCAATGAAAGACCACACCATCTTCAGTGTTGATCCTGTATGCAAAAGAAAATGTAATCTGCAAATACAAAAAGAAAGAAATAATAATAATAATAATAATAATAATAATAATAATAATAAATAAGGAATAAATATCGAGAACATGAGATGAAGAGTCCTTGAAAGTGAGTCCAAAGATTGTGGAAACACTTCAATGATGGGGTAAGTGAAGTTATCCTTTACTGTTCAAGAGCCTGATGGGTGAAGGGTAATAAATGTTCCTGAATCTGATGACAGAGTGAGAGGAGGGCATACCCTGTGTGGTGGGGATCCCTGATGATGGATGATGCTTCCTTGTGACAACACTATGTGTAGACGTGCTCAATCATGTGCAAAGACATGATCATATTCTGCCTTAAATCTATGACGGAAAGTGCCCGGGTTTACTTTGGATTCACCTGTGATGGAAAATAGGACCTAAGTTTGAGGTATCATGTCCTTCCTGAATATCCCTCTCAGCAACAAAAATTTTATACTTGACAAGTTAAGTTTACCAATCATTCATTGCATGGTTGCCAGTGAGAAATAACTCACTCTAGCAGCATGATAACTTTATCCTACATCTAAAATTATAAATACAGTTAATCATAGAAATGGACAGTGAAAAGCTGAAGATAATATACTTCTGCTACAGATGATATAATTAAATGTAATTGATAAATTGGTAACACACACACAAAATTCTGCAGATTTTCTCTTGTTTCTGATTGATAAATTGGTAAAATAGTTCATTATTGTCACATGTATCAAGGCACAGAGAAAAACTTTCTCTCATGGTTTACTCTCCTCTCTAATCAGATTCCTTCTTCTTCAGCCCCTTGTCTCTTCCACGTATCACCTCCCAGCTCCCCTCTGCATCCCCCTCCTCCCACCCACCTATCCTGTCACATGGTCTCACTTCTTACCTTCCAGCTTGTATTCCTTCCCCTCCCCCCACTTTCTTATTCTCACTTCTTACCCCTTCCTTGCCAGTCCTGATTGCTTTGAAATAGTTCAAGGACAAGCAATAACAGAATACAGAGTAAAGTGTTCCAATTACAGAGGAAGTGCAGTGTTAGCAGACGTTAAGTTGTGACTTCATGGCAAGGTAGATTGTGATATCAAGAGCTCATCTTATTGTACGAGGGAACCATTCAATAGTCTTATCACAGTGGGGTAGAGGTTGTCCTTGAGCCTGGCTTCAGGCTTTTATGTCTTCTGCCCGATGGGGTTGGGGGGGGGGGAAATGAGAATGAACTGCATGACTGCATGCATGAGGTCTTTGATTATACTGGCTGCTTTACTGAGGAAGTGAGAAGTGTAGACAGAGTCCACAGAGAGGAGGCTCAGTTCCTCAGTTCCATGATGTGCTGACCTGTGTCCACAAATCTCCGCAGTTTCTCAGCCAGAGCAGTTGCCAAACCAAACTGTGATACATCCAATTAGGAAGATGATCATTTAAAACTGTATTTACTTTGAGCTTTACTGAATGTTGACACAGGTTATTCAGGCAATGAGATGGTACAAACTCAAGAGACTATTGAGAATTAACATCTGTTTTCATTTATTAAAGAAATGACAAGTATTTATTTACATTAAAACTAGCTCTGAGATTCATTCATCATGTGCTGTGACATTATATGCCATGGTCTTTTCATGACCATGATTGTTCTTTGCAAAGTTTTCAACCAAAGTGGTCTGCCATTGCTTTCTTCTGGGCAGTTTCTTTACAAGATGGGTGACCCCAACCATTATCAGTACTCTTCAGGGATTGTCTGCCTGGCATCAGTGGTTGCATAACCAAGACTTGTGATATGCATCATTTGATCAGACAACCATCCATACCCTGGTCCCATAGCTTCACGAGTGGCTTACAGGCTAACAGAGGGAAGGAGTGCCTTGCACCACCTTTGGTAGAGACAAATCTTCACCCCGCTACCCGTAGCTCTGAGGTAATGTGAAGTAATGTGAGGTAATGTTTACTCTGTGATGTGCAGGAGACCCTATGGGATCATTGGTTCTGCCGGAGAGCAGAAAAATTATACTGTTCAGGCATTTGCGAAATCAGGAGCTTATTGTTTCCAAGACATTTATAACTAGGATTCCATCACTGAGGACACTCACCATCTGAAACGCGTCCTCTTCTTATCACTACCATCAGAGAGGAGGTACAGGAAACCTCAAGACCCACACTCAATGATTCAGGAAGAATTTGCTTTTCTCCACCATTAGTTTGGAGGAAGGTATGATTAGTTAGAAGTGACTTGACAGAGGTGTACAAGATGATAAGAGGCATAGATCAAGTGAAATACCAGAAACTTTCTCCAGCGAGGAAATGGCTAATACCGGGGGGGGGGCATAATTTTAAGGTGATGAGAAGAAAATATAGTGGAGGAGGAATGTCAGATATGGTTTTTACAATGTGAGTGGCAGTAGAAATAAAATAAGGGGTATTTAAGAAACTCTAAAATAATCATATGGATGGTAGAAGAATGAGATATCTGTAGGGGGGAACGGGGGTTAGATCGACCTTAAGATTAAAGATCAGCACAAAATGCGGGGAAAAGAGCCTGTAGTGTTCTATGTTCTATATTCTATTACTGAACAGTCTATGAACACTGACTCATTTTTCCTTTTTCGGAACTATATGTTTATTTTGTAATTTTAAGTCTTTGCACTGTACTGCAGCCACAAAACACCAATTTTCATGTCATGTAAGTCAGTGATAATAAACCTGACTATTTCTGGTCCCTGCAATGATCTAGTGACTGAGATCTGACTGAAATAAGTGAATGATCAGATAGATATAAGATATTTCTACTGCGCTTTTTTATGATCTCAACACAATTAGTTTGAATAAGGCCACAGCAGTAACAAAGGGAAATGATTGGAGTCAATGTGATATTAACCAACTCTAGAAACTTCAAAACCAGACTGGGAACAAGTTATTCTCAATCCTGAGTGACTGTTCAACAGAAAGAAGAGATGAACTAGATAATGTACTTGTAAGGGCACAAGTGCTCTGGAATGTGTGAGAAAATTGGAGGAAAATAAATTTGTTGTGACCATTTGGCACAGCTGATCTCTAATGCCAGAGACTCCTGACTAAAGGCAGGGGTTCCTCAATGTGAGAGTCTGAGAGGATATAGGAGAGGAGGTGGGAGGGGAGAAAGAGGGAGAAGAGGAGAGGGAGGAAAGGATGGGAGGAAGATGTGGGTAGAAGATAAGAAAGAAGAATAGGAGAAGAAGAGGATGGAGGGTGAAGGGGAGAAGAGAGAGTAGAAGAGGTGGAGGAAGAGGAAGGATGATGAGAAAGTGAAGGGGAAGAAGATGAAGAAAAAGAATAGGAGGAAGAGAAGGGGAAGAGGAGGAAGAATAGAAGGAAGTGGAAAAGAAGGAGAGGAGGAAGAGGAGAGGGAGGTAGAGGAGGAAGATTTGTAGGAGGAAAAGAAAAATGAAGAAAGAAGAAAGTGGTGGAAAAGAGGGAGGAGAGGAAGAGAAGAGGGATGAGGAGGAGGAAGAACAAAGGGAGGAGAAAGAAGGAAGAGAAGAGGAGAAAAAGGAAAAGAAGGGGGAGTTGGAGTAAGAAGTAAATAAGAGTGGTAGAAGAAAAGATGGAGGAGAAGGAAGAGGAGCTGAGAGGAGGAAGAAGGGAAGGAGTGGAGGATGGAAAGAGGAGGATGAAGAGGAGGAGTTGTTCTTACATGGGAATAAGAAAGAGGGGAAATGGGGCTTGTGAGTGTTCTTTGAGAGCCTGCATAGTCTCAATGGGCTAAATAGCCATATTCTATCTCATATTGGAAATGTCAAATGAGATAACGTGTGTGCTCTGCACTGAGGTAAACTGGTAAATAGGAAAGTTGGTTTATTATTGTCGTATGTACTGGGAGGTACAGTGATACACTTTTTTGTATGCCATTCATGCAAACCATTCTATCAAATCAATGCATTGAAGTAGTATGAGGGAAGACATCAACAGAATGCAGAATAAAATATTACAATTACAGAAAAAGAGAAAAGCAGGCAGACAAGATGCTTAACCTATAATGAGGCCATTTGTGAAGTCAAGAGTCCATCTTAAGGCAGTCAGGTACCATTCAATAGTCTTGTAACAGTGACTCAGAAACTATTTTTCAGCCTGGTTGTCCACACTTTCAGGCTTTTGTATCTTCTGCCCAGTGGAAGAAACGAGACATGAGAATGTTGAGGATGGGAGATACATCTGACAGTGCTTGCTGCTTTACTGAGGCAGCACAAAGTGTAGAAGGAGTCCGTGGAAGGGAGGCTGATTTCTGTGAAATGCTGAGCAGGTCCACAACTCTCTGCAGTTATTTTTATGGTGATGTGCATGAGCAGTTGCTATACCAGGCCATGATGGATGCAGACAGATTGTTTTCTTTATGTATCTCTGAAAGTTGGTAAGGGTCATAGGGAACCTTCTAAGGAGGTAGAGGTGCTGGTGAGCTTCTTGTCTGTGGTGACTATATGGTCGAGTAAGGACAATTGACCTCAGCACTGCTGATGAGGACAGGGGCATGTGCACTACCCCTCTTCCTGAAGTCAATAACCAACTCTTTTGTTTTGTTGACATCATGTTTGTTGACATGACACCGTATTACTAAGCTCCTTATCTCCTTCCTGTCTTCCAAATCATTATTATTTGAGATATGGCCCACTACGTTGATGTCATCTGCACATTTGTAGATGGAGTTAGAGCATCTTGGGCTACACAGTCATGTGTGAACAGGGAGTAGAGCAGAGGCTGTCGATGCAGCATTGTTGGAAACTAATGCTGAGGATTATTATGGTGGAGATGTTGCTGCCACTCCTTACTGATGGCTGTCTGTTGCTCAGGAGGTCAAGGATCCAGTTGCAGAGCGAGGTACTGACTCATAGGTCAAGGAGATTGGAGATGGGTTTGCTTGGAATTATAATACAGCAGTGGAACTGTAGTCAATAAACTATAGATCAAAATGGGTGCCTTTACTGTCCAGGTGATTCAGAGATGAATATAGGGCCAGGGAGATGGTGCCTACCATAGACCTGTTTCAGCACAGGTGAACTGCAATGGATGGAAATTATCTGGAAGACTGGAGTTAATGTTTGCCATGACCAGCTTCTGGATGAACTTCACAATGGTGGATGTCAGACCCACAGAGCAATAGTTATTAACGTATAGTGCCTTACTTTTCATAGGAACTAGGGTGGTAGTGTTGCTTTTTAAAGCAGGTGGGAATTTCAGATTGAAACAATGAGGTTTAAAATGTCTGCAAAATACCCCTGCCAGCTGATCTGCACAGAATGTAAGTATGCCGCCAGAGGCACCATCCCGGCCAAATACTTTCCAGGAGCTTACTCTCCAGAAGGCTGAGATCTGACATCTGCAACTGTGAGTGGTGCATTGTAAGACCATAGGAACAACATTGAGCCATTTGGTTTATCAAGGCTGCTGCACTATTCCATCATGGTGGATTTACTTTCCCTCTCAACATTTTTCTGCCTTCTCCTGTAACCTTTGATGCCCTTATTAATCTGGAACCTATCAACCTCCACTTTGAATATACCCAAAGATTTGACCTCCACAGAGATTTGTGGCAATAAATTCTGCAGATTCACCACCTTCTGACTAAAGAAATTTCCGATTATTCCTGTTCTGAAGGGACGTGCTTCTATTCTGAGCCTGTATACTCTGCTCCTAGACTCCCCCACTATAGAAAACGTCCTCTCCATGTCCACTTTATCTTGGCCTTTCAATATTTGGTAGATTACTATGAAATCCCTCTTCATTCCTCTAAACTCCAGTGAGTGCAGGCCCAGAGCCATCAAATGATCCTCTTATGTTAACCCTTTCATTCCCAGGATAAGTCTCGTGAACTCATATCTCTCTGTGCAGATGCATAGTCACACAGCATACTGAAATTCTTCCATACATTCAGGCTTTCTTGCAGCGCAACTGGAATTTTCTTTTATTTACTGTTTCATTTAACCAAAGTTCCAGAATAGTTAGTGGAGAGACTGTGGAGGCAGATGTTGATAAGACTTCAGACGAAGTTAGGAATCAAAAGGTTGAGAATGGTGCAACAAAATCAAAAAGGGTGAATGCAGGACTGAAGATGTTGTATCTGAATGCAGGCAGTATACAAAATAAGGTAGATGAACTTGCAGCGGATTGGCAGGTATGATGCAGGCACCACTGAATTGTGTTGGCAGAATTTCAGGTGGTGATGAGAGGGCATACAGGAGTGAGATATGCCAACTAGTGAAATGGTGCCACAGCAACAACCTGGCACTCAACGTCAGTAAGACGTTGTGGACTTCAGGAAGGGTAAGACAAAGGAGCACATACCAATCCTCATAAAGGGATTGGAAGTGGAGAGAGTGAGCAGCTTCAGGTTCCTGGGGGGTCAAGATGTCTGAGGGTCTAACCTGGTCCCAACATATCAAGGCAGTGGCTATACTTTATTAGGAGTTTGAAGAGATTTGGCATGTCAACAAGTACACTCAAAAACTTCTATAGTTGTATTGTGGAGAGCATTCTGACAGGCTGTATCACTGTTTAGTATGGAGGGGCTACTGCACAGGACTCAAAGAAGCTGAACAGGGTTGTAAATCCAGTCAGCTCCATCTTGGGCACTAGCCTACAAAGTACCCAGGATATCCTTAGGGAGTGGTGTCTCAAAAAGGCAGCGTCCATTATTAAGGACCTCCAGCACCCAGGACATGCCCTTTTCTCACTGTTACCATCAGGAAGGAAATACAGAAGCCTGAAGGCACACACTCAGCGATTCAGGGACAGCTTCTTCACCTCTGTCATCCGATTCCTAAATGGACACTGAATCTTTAGACAATAGCTCACTTTTTAAAATATAGAACATTTCTGTTTTTGCACGTTTTTTTAAAATCTTTTCAATATATGTGATTGATTGATAAAGAGAGAGAGAGAGAGAGAGAGAGAGAGAGAGAGAGAGAGAGAGAGAGAGAGAGAGAGAGAGAGAGAGAGAGAGAGAGAGAGAGAGAGAGAGAGAGAGAGAAGATGAACGGATTTTAACAATTAGACCAATGTCCATTTCTAAATGCTTCAGCCACCAGGTGGTGAAAATGAATCCGTTGCCATTGCTACAATCACCGTCTGGTTTGCAGCTTCTGAGGGTGTTAACAATATTGTCATGAAATGGAAAACATAAGAAAGGACATTTCCCGCTTGAAATCCCTCAGTAATTTTGTGGACTTCAGTGTATTGGCTGAGCTTTCAATGAAACAGCTTGAAATGCTGTTCGATCGCTTTGTCTGAGCCTGTGCCGGGTGAAGGCATCTCTGATTGTGTGGAACGTAGATTCCAATATATTCTTAACGGCGTTCTCGCCACAATGGAATCTCGTCCCAATTACCTCACACAGCCCATAGATCCCCAATCCCAGTAAAAGAAAGACATTTACAAATAATCAAATTACGCTGACCTAATCCTTCTAGACTCGTTTCATTATACATTTTCCTGTTTAACATTGTGAATGCACTTCCTCGGAATCAATAAAGCGCTAATGATGTTAAAAAAAAACAAAACTTGCGCGTTTTGCTCGAGTCTTGTGCGTTTCCGATCACTCGAGAACCCAGAATTGAGAAGCTTCTTTTAAAGAACAAATCTCATTCCCCTGTGAGCGGGAGACGAACAGTGACCACAGTGTCTATTCGCACCAACAAAGGCTCTCCGAAACTTCAGAACGCCCAACTCGCTACTTATCGTAGAGATTGTGGTTTATGAAGGGTTACCACTATTTGAAAAACAAACCAATCGAAGTACATAGAGCAGTGCAGTGGCGGGACAAGCTAGTTGGATTTTCAGAAGGCTTTTGGCAAGGTGCCGCAAATAAGGCTGCTAAAAAAAGACAAAAGCCCATGGTATTACAGGAAGAATATTAACACGGATAGAAGATTGGCTGGCTGGCAGGAGACAAAAAATATGAATAAAGGGGGCCTTTTCTGGTAGGTAAGTTGTGTTCTGCGGGGTCGATGTGGGTACTGCTTCGTTTCGCATTATGTGTTAATGTTCTGGATGACGGAGTTGATGGCTTTGTTGCCAAGTTTGCAGAGAGTACAAAGACAGGTGGAGGGAGCAGGTGGTGGTGAGGAAGCAAAATCTGCAGAAAGATTAGGAAGATGGCCAAGAAGTGGCAGATGTAAGAAGTGTAAAGTACGATCAAGCATGTTGGTAGATGGAAGCAAGACACAAGTTTTCTATAGGGGGACTGAATTCAGAACTCGGGGGTGCAAAGGAACTTGGGAGACCTCTTGCAGGAATCCCTAAAGGACAACTTGTAAGTTGAGTCGGTGGTAAGGAAGGCAAACGCAATGTTAGAATTCATTTCGAAAGGACTGAAATGTAGAAGCAAGGATGCTTTATATGGTATTGGTCAGACGATTGGGGTATCGTGACCAGATTTTGGGCCTCATATCCAAGAAAGAATGTGTATTGGAGAGGGCATGGAGGAGGTTTACGAAAATGATGCCGGGAATAAAAGTGTTAACGTACGAGGACCGTTTGATGGCTCTGGGAATCTACTCGCTGGAAGTTTGAAGAATGAGGGCGGATCTCATCGAAACGTACTGAATATTGAAAGCTTAGATAAAGTTGACGTGGAAAGGTTATTTCCTATAGTTGGTGAGTCTAGGACGGGGGCACAGCCTCTGAATAGAAGGAATCCCTTTAGATAAGAGATGAGAAGGATATTCTTCATCCAGAGGGTGGTAAATCTGTGGAATTCATGCCCATAAACGGCTGTAGAAGCCAAATCATTGGGTATTGCTAAAACAGAGGATGCTACATTCTCGATGGTAAGGGCGTCAGAGGTTACAGGGCGAAAAAAGGATAAAGTTGAGAGGGAAAAGAAAATAAAATCAGCTGTGGTGGAATGGCGGAGAAGATTCGATGGGCCAAATGGCCCAAATATGCTCCTATGTCTTAAGTCACGTCTTGAGGTCGCTCCACTTCCTTCATACTCATGGCTCTATCTCAAAGTCTCTAAACTCTTGAATAGCTCAGCAGCTACAAGATTTCATCTCTTCCCGCTACTGATTATAAAAAATGAGCCCAACTACATAAAACGAACCATTTCCGAAGCTCCGCAAGGCAAAGTTGGACATGGATTGATTTCATTTTTCATAATCCTCTCACAACATTTTCGGGTATAGATATTTTAGGTAACTTCTCAAAAATTATACAGGACGCCATTCCATTATCGTTTATGGAAATATTTTCACCTTTCAGATCTGAGGTGGGCGACTGGAGTTCTGCAACTGATACTGTTTCTCTCTACCGATAGAGGCGCTCTCAAGGGTTTATTCTCATTGGATTCAGCAATAACTTTCGTCATACTTCACATGAGGTCTGTGGCATTTGTTTGAATAAAGTCAACCCTTCGAGAAAACGAACTGTCTGTTATGAGAGATGCGGTAAACTGCTTCTTTGTCGAAGTGATTAATAGAAACCACCCAAAAAGTGTGTGTGTGTGTGTGTGTAAGAGAGAGAGAGAGAGAGAGAGAGAGAGAGAGAGAGAGAGAGAGAGAGAGAGAGAGAGAGAGAGAGAGAGAGAGAGAGAGAGAGAGAGAGAGAGAGAGAGAGAGAGAGAGAGAGAGGAGTGTGTGAGAGAAAAGATCTTAGTTCAAAGTAAATAGTAGAGTGAATAAAGAAAAATCTGCGGACATTTGCAAGATCAAAGGGAAGACTGGAGAAGAATACCGCAGACAGTAGAAAAAAGTGTGAATATGAAACAAGACGAGTGAAGGCGGAGCCGACGTGAGAAAGAGAAGTGTGGGGGTGAAATATACAGAAAGATTCAAATATTCCGAGAAAATAGCGGAAAACAAATCTTTGCTCATCTTCACGTCCGCAGACTGGGGCTCGGGAACAGCTGTCTTCCCACTCATTGCTGGAAGGAAACGCAAAGAGAAATACTTCAGCACCACAGGAATCGGACAGCTCCTCACAGGCTCTGCAATCAGTTCTAAACCGACTGGGAACCGACTTCCCGATTTTGAACGTGTCAGCGAATACCACTAAAAAGTAAAATGTGATGTTTTTGTTAAATTAATATTTCCAACTAATTCCCCATCAATTCATATGTGATGCTTCCTTTCTGGTTCATTCTATATTGTACGGAGACTGTTGTATTCAAGGCTTGCGGATATCACGGCTCTCCATCACATTGACCGAATGCAGAGTGCACATTTGGCAGGTGTTTCCATACATTGTGAACGAGAGCAAGTTTTATTTCTCTTGGGAAGTTGAGGAGACTCTAATAGGATGGCCAGCGGTCTGTTTTCCAACACCACCATCTTTCCCCTGGACAAACCATCTTCGAACAACTTTACCAAGGAGATCGCCTACCCTGATACCGTCTTTTTCGCTATTAGATGCATCATCCCACCAATTTACCTTCTGATCATCACCGTGGGCTTACTGGGGAACATCACTCTAGTTAAGGTCTTTGTGTCCAACAGCTCAATGAGAAGTGTCCCCAACATCTTTATCTCCAGCTTGGCGGTCGGGGACCTGCTTCTCTTAGTGACCTGCGTCCCCGTGGATGCTGCCAGATATTTTTTCGAGGAATGGGTCTTTGGCACAATGGCTTGTAAACTCATTCCCCTTATCCAGCTCACTTCAGTGGGAGTGTCCGTGTTCACACTAACTGCTCTCAGTGCCGACAGGTAGGAGGATCTCCCAGACTATATGATTGTAATTTAAGTAAAAAAAACTTAAGTTAGGAAAAATTCTCTGCCTGCATGCCTATCTGTCTGTCTGTCTATCTATCTATCTATCTTTCTTGAATTCCTCGTGTTTATGGTTTGTTGCTCCACCGCAAAGTCTCTTTAAGAGATGCCTACTCCTGAAAAAGTTTAAATTTTCTTTTAACAGGAATTTATTGAGATCCTCTTTCACTGCTCCTACTCTGTCATATCCGCACTCCTCCAATTCTCCGAGCATGTACTCAGCCAGACTTGCTACCACAGCCACATATTCTTCCTGGCTAGCTATCCCCCTTCTCCTACCACCACTGACATTCTGGCATCTTCCCCCTTCCTTTCTAGTTCTGAAGAAGAGTCTTGGTCTGAAAAGTTGACAGGTTGTTCATTTCCATGATGCTGCCTGACCTGACCTCTATCACCTCTATCATTGTGTGTGTGTGTGTGTGTGTGTGTGTGTGTGTGTGTGTGTGTGTGTGTGTGTGTGTGTGTGTGTGTGTGTGTGTGTGTGTGCGTGTGCGTGTGTGTGTGTGTGTGTGTGTGTGTGTGTGCGTGTGCGTGTGTGTATGTGTGTCTATATCAGCCCAAGGACTGCAGACACTGGGATCTGTAGCAACATATTGGTAGAACTCAGCATCTGTGGATGAATGGAAGGGAAAGGGTGCCGGTAGACCAAGTGAATAAATTGACAAATGTTTTTCTTGTCAGAATCTTACATATGTCTATCATTTTGCTAGTCTTCCTCACCTGTTTCCTTCACCCCTCTACTTGCCTTCTATGTTTTCTGTGTTGGTTTTGAGTGGAGGGTCAATCTCATCAAATAGCTCTCTTGCTGTGTTCTAGGCAAAGTTTCAAATAAGTGTGCAAGGTAAACAAACTCCCTTTGTAGAATTTCTAGTTTAGTCATCTATAAATTTTCAGCTACTTATCTACTCTGTTTATCACCTATCCATCCATCTGCCTCATAATTAGTTGGATTGCTTGTCTCTCTGTTGGTTTCTTAGTATATACACTCAATTGTCACTTTATTAGGTACACCTATACACTTGCTCAGTAATGCAAATATTGAATCAGCCAATCATGTGGTAGCAACTCAGTGTGGAAAAAGCATGTAGACATGGACAAGAGGTTAAGTTGTTGTTCAGACCCTACAGCAGAATGTGGAAGAAATATGATCTAAGTTACTTTGATTGTTGGTGCCAAATGGGATGGTTTGGGATTCTCAGAAACTGCTGATCCCCTGGGATTTTCACAATGATCTTTAGAGTTTATGGAGAATAGTATGAGAAACAAATAGAAATAGGCATCAGGTGCGTGGCAGTTCTGTGTATCAGTATACCTTATTAATGAGAGAGGTAGGAGGACAATGCCCAGACTGTTAAAGTTGACAGGAAAGTGATGTGTTACAACAGTGATGTGCAGAAGAGCATCCCCGAACACACAACATATCAAACCTTGAAGAGGATGTGGAATAGCAATAGAGGACCATGAAAATATAGTGAGTGACCAAGATGCATAAGAAAGTTCACACTGAGTGAATATTCCAGTATCAGAAGCAGTAGCACCGACAGGCTAATATTAAAACTGAAAATGCAGAAGGAAGCTCAAGGTCATCCTTTTTGATGGTAAAGTGATGTCAATAACTTCACAAGAATTGAAAGCAGAATAATTGGTATAACAAATTTGCTCAGCTTAATTGCAGTACGAGCCTCATTGATGATGGAAAGGATTTTCTGATATTTCCTGCTTTGATTTTGCTTCAGGGATATGTAAGTCTAAGAAACTGTTAGATTCAATTGCAACAGAGCTAATAGACATGAAAGGCAAACGCTCTAACATTTCCCATCATAGTGGTTAGTTGGGAGTATTTGACCTTTTCTATTACACATGTATTTCATAGCTACAGTGATTTTCTTGTCACTGACCTATGAAATGAAATTTTTTGTTTGAGGCATCCCATTAGAACTTATTGAATATTGAAAGGCCTAGATAGAGTGGATATGGAAAGGATGTTTCCTACAGTGCTGGTGGGGTGGGAGGGGGTTGTCTAGGACCAGAATAAAGGATCATCACTTTAGAACAGAGATGAGGAGGCCAAATCATTGTGTATATTTAAAGTGGAGGTCAATAAATTCTGGATTATTAAGATGCCAAAGGTTAAGAGGAAAAGGCAGGAGAATGGAATTGAGAGGAATAATACACCCAGTGGCCACTTTATTAGGTCCACCAGTAGAACTGCACATTCTGTAACTATTTAATCAGTCAATCACGTGACAGCAACTCAATGCATAAAACCATGCAGACATGGTCAAGAGGTTCAGTTGTTGTTCAGCTTAAACATCGGAACAGGGAAGAAATGTGATGAAAGTGATTTTGACTGTGGAATGATTGATGGTGCCTGACTGGATGGTGTGCATATCTCAGATACTTTTGACTCACTGGGATTTTTCATACAACAGTTTCTAGAGAGAATGGTGTGAAAAGCAAAGAAAAACAAATCCAGTGAGCAGCAGTTCTGTAGGTGAAAATGATTTGTTAATGAAAGAGGTTGAATGAGAATGGTTTAAACTGATATGGTAGGCAACAATAACTCAACTAACCACACATTACAACAGTGGTGTGGAGAAGATAACACATTAAACTTTGAACTGAATGGGCTACAGTGGCAGAAGTCCATGAACGTACACTCTGTGGGCACTTTATTATGGGCAGAATGAACCTCATGAATTGGCCACTCAGTGTAAATCACAAAAAATGGGGACCCAGCCTGAACTATCAACTGTTCATTCACTTCCATAGATGCTGTCTGACTTGTTGAGTTCCTCCAGCATTTTTTGTGTGTTGCTTTGGATTTCCTGTATCTGAAAACTTCCTTGTGTCGCTGAGTGTAAATCAGTCTGAAAGGAATGGTGGTACGGACTTGATGGGCCAAGTGGCCTGATTCTGCTCCTAGCTGTTGCAGTCTTACGTTTTGTGGTAGCAATACTGTACAGTAGAGACACACAAATCTATAAATTACAAAAGGTAAATAAATAATGCAAAAAAGGAATAACAAGTTAGTGATCATGGGTTCAGAAATCTGATGGTGAAGAAGATGTTGTTCCTAAATCATTGTGTGTGTGTGTGTGTGTGTGTGTGTGTGTGTGTGTGTGTGTGTGTGTCTTTGGGGTCCTGTACCTCCTGCTGATGGTAGTAATGAGAAGAGAGCATGTCCCGAGAAGAGGGTGAGACAAGATTCTCTGATGATGAATATCAGTCGTGGAAATTAAACAGATGTACACTGATGTGGATTACTTAATTTAGTTCTTAATTTCAGAGAGAAAAGTTTATTTAAGTGTGTAATCATGGCAGGATGATGAGCAGAACAAAACATTAATGTGTAGGTGTGCAGTTGATTGCAACGGGCAAAGAAACTGCCCAGCTGGTTGTTAGATTATTCTAGTTATTGCAAACAGGATATTGCAGAGGCATTCTCTGCAGGATCCCAGGGTCCTAGAGCTAATAAACTAAAGAACCTTCAATGCTGCTTAAAAAGTGTGCATGTTAGGTGTAGAAAGTGAAAGGCAACAGAAATAAAAGTTGCATGAGGAGCTCCACACTTCACCTGCAGATCTGCTGGAACTGTCTGTTGTGTCCAGTGGTCTTGATGCAGCCTCCTCCATATTGGTGAAACCCATCATAAATTGGGGATCACCTCCGCACCATCCACCACAAGTGGGACTTCCCGGTGGCCAAATACTTTAATTCCGATTCCAATTCCCATTCCCAGTCCAATGTGCTGCGCCAAAATAACGCCACCCTCAGAGTGGAGGAGCAACACCTTTTATTCCACTTGGATGCCCACCAACTCGATGGCATAAATTTCAATTTCTCCTTCCGGTAATCAAATTCCTTCACTTGTACTTTTATGCTGTTGTTGATTTCAATTGTCACCAATGGTTGCCTCATTCTCCCTTTAGAGTACTTCTTTGGGGTATACTGTATCTATTGTGTATCTTCCACATTGCTCCCAGTAACTCCAGCCATTGCCAGTCTGCCATCATCCCTGCTAATGACCCCTTCCAATCAACTTTGGCCAGCAACTCTCTTGTGCCTCTGTAATTCCCTTTATTCTACTGCAATAGTGATGCATCTGACTTTACCTTCTCCCTCTCAGACTTTAGGGTGAATTCTATCATATTGTGATTACTGCCTTCCGAGGGTTCGTTTACCTTATGCTCCCAAATCAAATCTAGTTCACTTCATAACACCCCATCTAGAATTGCCTTTCCCCTAGTTGACTCAACTATGAGCTACTCTAAAAAGCCATCTTATAGGCATTCTACATATATCCTCTCTCGGGATCCAGCACCAATCTGATTTTTCCCATCTAGCTGCATATTAAAATCTGCCGTGACTATCATAGCATTGGCCTTATCATAGTCCTGAAGAAGGGTGTCAGCCTGAAATGCAGTCTATTTATTCATTTCCATAGAAACCACCTGGCCTGTTGAGTTCCTCCAGCATTTTGTGTGCAATGCCCTTATTACATGCTTTTTCTAATTCCCGTTGAAATTTATATCCCACATCCTGGCTGTGGTTTGGGGGATTGTATACAACTCCCATTAGGGTCTCTTGACTCTTGCAGTTCCTTAGCTCTGCCCACAAGGATTCTACATCTTCTGATCCTATGTCACCTCTCTCTAAAGATCTGGGTTAATTGTTTACCAACAGAGTCACCCCAACCCCTCTGCCTACCTGCCTGGCCTTTTGATACAATGTGTATCCTTGGATGTTTAGCTCCCAGTTATGATCTTCATTCAGCAATGACTCAGTGAAGTCCACAACAACATACCTGCTGCAAGATCATCTACCATATTCCGTATACTCTGTGCATCCAAATATCACACCTTCATTGTCTTAGTTTAATCCCTCCCCAACAGCTCAAGAAAACTTGGCTACCAGGATACTGGGAGTCCCTTAAGTTCAGGTGTGACCTGTCTGTTTTGTACAGCTCATACCTTCCCCAGAAGAGATCCCAAGATCAAGAAATCTGAAACCTTAATCCCTATGTCACTTCCTAAGCCACTCATTCACCTGTACCATCATCCCATTCCTGCCCCGACAAGCACATGGCACTGGGAGAAATCCAGAGATTGCAACCTTAGAGGTCCCGTTCTTCAGCCTCCTAACTAACTCCCTATGCTCACTGTGCAGGATGTCTTCTCTCTTCCTGCCTATGCCATATGCTCCATGCCATCTGGCTGCTAAACTCTCCTTCTTGAGGATCTTCTGCACTTGCACTAGGACATTCTGGACTCCAGCACTTGGGGGCAACACACCATCCTGGATTCTCTTTTGCGTAAGATAAGATGCATATTAGATTTTTGGAAAATTATAGAAGGGATTTCATATCAGATGCCTAGAGAGTGTGGACAGCTAGAGAATTTTTCCCAGGATGGAAATGGCTAATCTGAGAGGACATAACTTTGAGCTGAACGGAGGGATGTACAGGGAGATGTTTTCTATACAGAGAGCAGTGAGTGCATGGAACGTGGTACCAGCTGGTGATAGAGGCAGATGCAATAGGGATATTTAATGGAGGTCTATGTGAGGGGAGGGGTGAGGCAGGGTGGAAGAGTTTGATTGATCTTGAAGTAAGTTAAATGGTAGGCATGACATTGTTGGCCAAAGGGTCTGCATGGTGCTGTATTGTTCCATGTTTTCAAGTCAAGTCAAGTCATGTCACTTTTTATTGTCATTTCGACTGTAACTGCCAGTACAGTACACAGTAAAAACGAGACAACATTTTTCAGGACCATGGTGCTACATGAAACAAGACAAAAACTATACAGAACTACTTAAAACAACACAAAGAAATACACTAGACTACAGACCCACTCAGGACTGCATAAAGCAGGGGTCACCAACCTTCTTTACACCGCGGGCCAGTTTAATATTGACAATATTCTTGCGGTCCGGCCGACGGGGGGGTGGGGTGGGGTCGGGTGGGGTGGGGGTGTTAATCATGACTGGAATATAGGTGATGTCAACTATAACTCACTGATAAGTGGCTAATACACTCAGTTTTGTTTCTAAAAGGGTTTATCTATCGAATTTAATATTAAGCACACAGCGCATATTTTCCTCACATGAATATAGTGATAAGTCAATTATAACTCACTGATAAGTCAATAGCATCCTAACATTTTAAGTAACCCTTGGATATTAAGCACACAGCGCATATTTTCCTCGTATGAACATATAAAATCATTGCAACGCACCAGTGAGAAGACAAGGTAAGGGCCGGAGGTCCCCGTACCGGAGCCGGGGCAGTCGTAGTCCGGAGAGAGCGACCGAGCGAGCGAGCAGTGTGACAGGGCACGTGCCCGCCCTCCTTTGTAGGTCAGTAGTATCTATTGGCCGACAAAAGTTTGGCTCGATGACTTTCAGTAGATCGCAGCGAGCTGCTTTGCAACTTATGAAACCCTGAGCCCGAATTAGATCGTCTGTGAATATTTTAGCACTGGGTTCCCCATGAACATTCGGTGTGCTAAACAAGTTTAGAGGCGGCACCCATCTCTATGTTCCAGGCCAGTAGCAACGGCACTTCTCGCCGGCCGTGCAAGGTGGCCGGGTACCCAAGGCCAACCAGTGATCACTGCAAGGGTATCTCTGCGTTTAGGCGGCTGATGACCTTGTGTGCATTCAAGTTCAACAGTGGGCATGACAGGGAATGAGGAAAGGTGCAGCTGACTCATATCGTTTCATATCGCCAAATCATATCGTTTCCTCACAGCCCGGTAGCACATGCTTTGCAGCCTGTTACCGGTTCATGGCCCCGTGGTTAGGGACCACCAGCATAAAGTGCACAGAACAGTGCAGGCATTACAATATATAATAAACAAGACAATAGGCACAGTAGAGGGCAGTAAGTTGTGTCAGTCCAGACTCTGGGTATTGAGGAGTCTGATAGCTTGGGGGAAGAAACTGTTACACAGTCTGGTCGTGACAGCCCGAATGCTTTGGTGCCTTTTCCCAGATGGCAGGAGGGAGAAGAGTTTGTATGAGGGGTGTGTGGGGTCCTTCATAATGCTGTTTGCTTTGCGGATGCAGCATGTAGTGTAATTGTCCATGATGGTGGGAAGAGAGACCCCGATGATCTTCTCAGCTGACCTCACGATCTGCTGCAGGGTCTCGCAATCCGAGATTGTTGAATTTCTGAACCAGGCAGTGATGCAGCTGCTCAGGATGCTCTCGATACAACCTCTGTAGAATGTGGTGAGGATGGGGGTTGAGAGATGGACTTCCCTCAGCCTTCGCAGAAAGTAGAGATGCTGCTGGGCTTTCTTTGCTGTGGAGCTGGTGTTGAGGGACCAGGTGAGATTCTCCGCCAAGTGAACACCAAGAAATTTGGTACTCTTAACGATCTCTATCGAGGAGCCGTCCATGTTCAGCAGAGAGTGGTTGCTCCATGCTCTCCTGAAGTCAACAACCATCTCTTTTGTTTTGTTCACATTCAGAGACAGGTTGTTGACTCTGCACCAGTCCGTTAGCTGCTGCACCTCCTCTCTGTATGCTGGCTTGTCGTTCTTGCTGATGAGACCCACCACGGTCGTGTCATCGATGAACTTGATGATGTTGTTCGAGCTGTGTGTTGCAGCACAGTCGTGGGTCAGCAGAGTGAACAGCAGATCTAAATTCTATGTTATATGTTCTAAGACAACCTCTTAAATTTGTAGGCTGAGTTTTGTTTGTAGTGGTTGAGGTAACTGCCACTTTACAAAAGACCACTCGATGGTTTTAATGGCCAGAACAACATCTTTATCTGGGACGGCAAATGATATTTACAATACAGAGGCTTCCAGGTACCTCGTGCGGCCTGGATGGAGGAACTATATACAATGCATACTGGGAGTAAAAAGAGCGGAAGTAAAGACCCCGCCAACCCCGGATCCCGCCTCTTGCTACCAACAGCTTCCCGATTAGTATTAGCTTACTTTTAATAATACTCACATTACAACGGTGGTGATGATACTTTAAGTCAAGTCAAGTCAAGTCACCTTTATTGTCATTTCGACCATAAATGTTGTGTACAGTACACAGTAAAAATGAGAAAACTTTTTTCAGGACCATGGTGTTACATGACACAGTACAAAAACTAGACTGAGCTACATAAAAAACAACACAGAGAGAAAAGAAACAACTACACTAGACTACAGACCTACCCAGGACTGCATAAAGTGCACAAAACAGTGCAGGGATTACAGTAAATAATAAACAGGACAGTAGGGCAGTGAGGTGTCAGTCAGACAAGAGTTTTATAGTACCTGAGTAATCTGAAAAGGGTTTCTGAGAGTGGATGGTAACTTCTGCATTTTGCTTTAAGTGTGCAACAATTCTCAGCCAATCTGCTGTCCGATTTCTACAATAAAAAATTCTTCGGCCTCATTAAAATTTTACTGGAAACTGTGACTCGGTATAAGTAGGTTTCCATCCAGCAAGGTTAGAATATAGAACATTGATTAGTACAGCACAGAAGCAGAACCGTTGGCCTTAAATGTTGTGACAAACCAATTAAATTAGTAATCAAATTGTCAACTAAGCTAGTCCCTTCTCTCTACACCATGTCTCTATCCCTCCATTTTCTTTGCACTTATGTCTATTTAAACATCTCCTAAAAGTTCCTAATAAAAACACAAAATGCTGGCAGAACTCAGCAGGCCAGACAGCATCTATGGGAGGAGGTAGTGACGACGTTTCGGGCCAAAACCCTTCATCAGGAGTGAAGTCACATGGGATGGTCGAGGGGGGATAAGAAGTGGGGGGAGGGATGAAGTAGAGAGCTGGGAAGTGATAGGCTGGAGGGAAATAGACTAGGGGGAAGGTGGAGAATTATGGGAAATAAAAGAGAAAGAAACGTAGGGCTGGGGGGAGATTATAGTGAGGGATGGGGTAAGGGGGGGCAGGGGTATCAATAGAGGTTCAACTCACAGACCTCCCTGCCCCCTCTTACCCCATCCCTGTCTATAATTTTAGTCTGGTTCTCTTTCTCTCTCTTTCTCCCCCTGTGGTGAACTACATATACCTGTCTGGACACGCCCCCCCCCCCCCCCCCCCCCGCTGACCACTCCTGTGGCTCCTCCCATGGACCCCGGTATAAAGGTGATTGGAGACACGGCCCCGACCTCAGTCTGCAGGATGTTGTGTGGTGGTCAATTGCGACTTGTTCTTTCTTCCAGCCAATAAAACCTATATCTCGCCTCACATCTCCGAGAGTTATTGATGGTGCAACACCCTCCTCACTATAATCTCCCCCCAGCCCTACCTTTCTTTCTCTTTTATTTCCCATAATTCTCCACCTTCCCCCCCCACCGCCTATTTCCCTCCAGCCTATCACTTCCCAGCTCTCTACTTCATCCCTCCCCCCACTTCTTATCCCCCCTCGACCATCCCATGTTCCTTCACTCCTGATGAAGGGTTTCGGCCCGAAACGTCGTCACTACCTCCTCCCATAGATGCTGTCTGGCCTGCTGAGTTCTGCCAGCATTGTGCATTTTTATTTATTTCCAGCATCTGCAGATTCACTCGTGCTGTCCTAAAAGTCCCTAATGTGTTTGCCTGCACCCCCATCCCAGGCAGTGTGTTCCAGGCACCCACCACTCTCTGTGTAAAAATCTTCATCTTCACACATCCTTTGAAATTACCCTCTTCACCTTAAATGCATGCCATCCGTTATTAGAAAAAGATACTGTGTCCATTCTATCTATGCCTGTCATGATTTCATAAACCTTTATCAGATGTTTCTCAGCCTCTACTGCACCAGACAAAACAACCCAAGTTTATCCATCTTCTCCTGATGGCACACACCCTCTAATCCAGGCAGCATCCTGGTAAATCTCTTCTGCACCCTCTCCAAAGTATTGATATCATTCCTGTAATGGGGCAACTAGAACTGAATATAATACGTTTCATGTGGACGGGAAAGAGGTACTTTCACTAACCAAATCCTCCTACTTGCTCGACCTGGCCTCCCAAACTTCACAAGGACCCATGAAGGTTCAGTGTCAAGCTGCAGAAAGGTAACTTAAGGTTAGAGACAGGATCCGATGCAGGTCAGCTCTGGCAGGGTTTTCAGGCCGTTACTTCCTACGGCATGAAACCTAACATCAGTCATCCCAGATTAGCTCAACACCTTTAATGCACGCTTTGATGGGGAAAATAAACCTCACTACGTTTGTGCAAACCCCTGCAGTATCTGTAGATCATTGTATCGAAGGCCGACGTCAGAACATCTTTCAAGAGGATGAATCCTCACAAGGCGCCAGGCCCTGATGGCATACCTGGTAAGGCTCTGAAAAACTGTGCTAACCGACTTGCAGGAGTGTTCAAGGACATCTTCAATCTCTCACTGCTATATTTGCAGTTTTCCACCTGCTTCAAAAGGGCAATAATCATACCAGTGCCCATGAAGAGCAGGGTGAGCTGCCTCAATGACTATCACCCTGTGGCGCTCACATTTATTGTGATGAAATGCTTTGAGAGGTTGGTCATGGCTAGAAATTCACTCCTGCCTAACGGAGGAACTGGATGCACTGCAGTTTGTCTGACACCACAATAGGTCTACAGAGGGTGCAATTTAACTGGCTTTCCATGTGGCCTTGGATCACCTGGATAATATTAAAGCCTACTTCAGGTCGGTTAGCCAGCAGAATTGATTGTGGACTTCAGGAAGGGGATATCATGGGGATACACACCAGTCTTCATCGAGGAAGCAGCAGTGTGGACGGGTGGCAGAGGTACTCAAATGTTGTCAGCCTCCCTCACTTTGTTTCACACATACGCACAGACTCAAAATAGAGGAATGTGCATTTAGGACAGCAGTAAGGATGAACATCTTTCACTAGAGGGCGATGAATCTGTGTAATTAATTTCCACAGGTAGCTGAGGAGGCCAGGTGATTGAGTATAGTTAAGGTGGAGGTTGATAGGTATTTGATTAGCCAAAGTGGGAAAGGCTATGGGGTAAAGGCAGGAGAATGGGATTGAGAGGGAAGTGGATCAGTCATGATGAAATGGTGGAGGAGACACAAAGGGCCGAATAGCCTAATTCTGCTCCTGTGTCTTACAGTCTAACCCCGGGACAGGCACTTTGATGTACATGTGCATGGAATGATCTTTTCTGGATGGCATCAAAGCTTTCACTGTATCTGGGTACATGTGACAATAGTAAACTCATACAAGTAACAGTTTTCCTGTCCCACTCAGTAATTAAAATTTGGCTGTTCTATCAGGGAAATAAATGCCCAAAATCATCTTATCATTGAGTAACGTTGTTAACCCAGGGCAAGGGAAGACTCCTGTGAAGACTCCCATTTCCAACGGCTGGGACTCTTCACCGGAGACCTGTTTAGAAGTCCCAACTTTCAGAGTCAGAGGCTTGATGTCTGTGGGTCTGATAGTCCGGGTGCAAGGAAACATAGAAACATAGAAAACAGGTGCAGGAGTAGGCCATTCGGTCCTTCGAGCCTGCACCGCCATTCAGTATGATCATGGCTGATCATCCAACTCAGAACCCTGTACCTGCTTTCTCTCCATACCCCCTGATCCCTTTAGCCACAAGGGCCATATCTAACTCAAGGACTGGAGGCCTGGTGGTGGTCTGTCCTGTTGGTTTGTGTGGGAGGGAAAGGGTGCTGTTTTCCTGTTGTTGTTTTGTTGGAACTTGTTGTTGCTGCTTGTGCTGTTCTTTTGCTGTTGAGCATTGTGGGTTTGCTCTGTTGGCACCAGAATCTGCAGCGCCACCTGCAGGCTGCCCCCTAAGGGTATTGGATGTTAACGCAAATAATGCATTCCACTGTATGTTTTGATGTACTCATGATAAACGAGTGTGAATCTGAATCCTAATCTGGATAAATGTTTGCTGCCCACTTCCAGAAATATTCCAGAATCTGTTATCTCATAGCATAGGCATGTGAGAATCAGAAGAACATATGCTCAGCAGCCACTTAACTAGGAACAGGATGAACTTAATAAAGTGGCCACTGAGTGTAATTTGTCAATTATCTGGTGTCATGCTCCAGCAGGAATTAGTCAGACTTCTCACTTCAGATTGTTGAGTTGAGCTGAAGACAACTGGGAGGGCAAAATGCACTGAAGATTATAGGAGTTTGCAACAACAGGTCAATTTGGGCAAAAAGCCTGGAAAATTGAATTTAATGTAGGAAGGTGAGAGGTCACGCACCTCAGGAAGCGAATTACCAGATCAACAGGAGGAGGTTGCAGAAGGAGCTCATAGAGATCTCAATGCTCTTATCCAGGAGTTTATGGACGGTCTATGCTGTTTATGGACAAGAGTTTATGAAGCTTCTGTCTGTGAGACATGTTAGCAAGTAATTATAAATAGAAGAGATTCTACAGATGCTGGAAATGTTGAACAATACATACAAAACACTGGAGGAAGTCAGCAGGTCAGGCAGCAACCTTGAAGGAAATAAAAAGTTTGATATTTTGGGCTAAGACCCTTAATAAGCAAGTAATTAAGAAGTTAAATGGCATGGTGGTCTTTATAGATTGGAATTTTAAAACAGCAATGTACTTCTCCGACGGAAAGTCTGCTCTTTTGTAGATTTCTGGTCTCTTTATTGAAGGAAAGAGGCTGTCCTGACTTGATAAATTAAGCAAATTCTTGAAATCACCAACAGGATGTTAAGTACTTCATTTAATGAATGAACGATTCTGAATCATTTGGTAACTTCCTTTTCACTGTCCAACTTCATCCTGATTATATAGAGGCAACATTATGAGAAAAAATCCTCAATGCTCCAAACAGGCTAAATGGGTGCTCACAACATCTACTGGATATGTTCAATTTGCTGACAATACCCGAACAAAAACAATGAAATAACTGGTTGTAAAGAGCTTTATTTTATGTATTTAATGGTTCTGAAGTATTTATCAGCCTTTATTTAATTGTATAACTTAATCCTGATTAGTTAGAGCCCCTAGGATCATTGCTCTCATGAATGAAGCAGTATCTAGGGAGAAGAATGAACAGTTGACAAAAGACTCTGCAGATGCTGGAAGTCCAGAGTATTTTGCAAAATGCTGGAGTAACTCAGCAGGTCAGGCGTCATCTATGCAGATGAATAAATAGCCGACGTTTTGGGCCAAGACAACTTAATCAGGACTGGAAGGGTGATGAAGCCAGAATGAAAAATTGGGGAGGGGGGGGGGTGCGGGAGGAGGGGAAGGATTGCAAGCTAGGTGATAGGTGAGACTAGATGAAGGAGAGGGAAGGTGAGTGGTTCGAGGAGGGGGATGATATAAGAAGCTGGGCGGTGATAGGTGGAAGAGCTGAAAAGGCTGAAGAAGAAGGAATCTGATAGGAAAGAAGAGGGGACCATGAAAGCAAGGGAAGGAGATGCAGCACCAGAGGGAAGAGCTGAAATGTTGACTTGTTTATTGCCCTCCATCGAAGCTGTCTGACCTGCAGAGTTCCTGCAGCAGTTGGTTTGTTGCTCTGCAACTGAGCATCGGCGGATTCTCTTGTGCGTAGATGACCTTGTCTTGACGACCGCCATTGTGGCAATAAGTGTGGCGGCACTTGTGGGCTGCCCCCAGCCCACCCTTGGGTGTGTTGGTTGTTGATACAAATGACACATTTCACAATATGTTTTGACACACATGTGATAAATAAGTTCATCTGAATTTGAATCAATATCACTAAGTACTTCCAGTGCTTCAAAAAGGCTCAATGGGTGTTTGAATTGGAGACCAGACATCTTCATTCCATAAGACCATGAGACTTCGGAGCAGAATTAAGCCATTCATCCCATAGAGACTGCTCTGCCATTCAATCATGGCTGATGTATTTTCCCTCTCGGCTCCATTCTCCTGCCTTCTTCCCACAACCTTTGAGGCCCTTACTAATCAAGAACCTATCAACCTCCCAGGTGATGGGATGGAGATACGTGTCTACCAAAGGAGGTGTAAGGTACCCCTTCCTTCCGCTAGCGTGCAGGTCACTCTTGGGCAAGGTGTGGCACCTGCTTAACCCCCGATCAGGGTCACGTGAAGCCATGGCAGCAGCTGGTGCTCATCACAAGTCCTGCTTATGTGATCACTGACGCCAGGCAGACAATCTCTGAAGAGTATTGATAATGGTTGGGTCACCCATTTTGTAAAGAGCTGCCCAGAAGAAGGCAATGGCAAACCACTTCTGTAGAAAAATTTGCTGAGAACAAACATGGTCAAGAGACCATGATCACCCTCATCCTATGACACGGCACATAATGATAATGATGATGATCAACCTCTGCTTTAAAGATATCCAACATCTTCGCCTGCACAGCTTTCTGTTGCAATGAATTCCACAGATTCATCACCAACTGTCTAAAGATATTCCTCCTTATCCTTATTCTAAAGGGATGTTCATCTATTCTGAATCTGTACCCTTTAGTCCTAGATTCCTCCACCTTAGAAAGTATCCTCTACATGTCTAATCTATCTAGGGCTTTCAATAATCAATAGGCTTCAATAAGATTCTTTTGCATTCTTCTAAACTCCAGCGACTGATGCAAAGGGTTGTAAATCTAGTCAGCTCCATCTTGGGTACTAGCCTATAAAGTACCCAGGACATCTTCAGGGAGTGGTGTCTCAGAAAGGCAGCGTCCATTATTAAGGGCCTCCAGCAGCCAGGGCATGGCCTTTCCTCACTGTTACCATCGGGTAGGAGATGAGTGAAGGAACCTGAAGGAACACACTCAGTGATTCAGGAACAGCTTCTTCCCCTCTGCCATCTGTTTCCTAACTGGATATTGAAACCTTGGACACAACCTCACTTTTTTAATATACAGTATTTCTGCTTTCTGTGTGTTTTTAAAATCTAGTCAATATATGTATACTGTAATTGATCTATTTATTTATTATTATTTATATTTTATCATTTATCATTTTTTCTCTGCTAGATTATGTATTGCATTGAATTGCTGCTGCTAAGTTAACAAATTTCACGTCATGTTCCAGTGATAGTAAACCTGATTCTGATTCTGATATAAGAAATTAGATCTACATCAATTGGAGTTTATAATAACAAAGGTGATTTTATTGCTCCTGGGAAAAAGACAAAAGAGATTTTGTTTCAGCTCTGAATTCTGTCAGAGCTGGGAAAGAGGGAAAACAAGTTAATTTTCAATAACAGAAGAGGTGAGGGAGGGGTGGGTAGGACAAAGAGATGTTGTGGACAGGGTGAGACCAAATAGGTTAATGGGAGTAGTCAGAGAACCAGTTTGAAACAGTTCTTGTTTCTGTACTTGTGAGTTATGTTGTTAATAGAAAAACTGTGAGACGTGCTCAGAATGCTAGACTATACTAACAGAAAAAAGAAATACTGAGTCAAAATGAACAACAGATAAAAACGGCCCATTCTGAAACAAAGAGAGAAGAAGGAGAAGGATTGAGACAGAGAGATAGGGAGAGAGAGAGAGAGGGAGAGGGTCTCAGAGAGAGGGAAGAGGACTCAGAGGAAGAATGAGAGAGAGATAAATAGAGGGAGAGGGAAAGAAAGAGCCCATCCTCATAAAACATGGTCTCTGATCTACACAGAACCCTCTCTAAAGCATCCACATCCTTTGTATATTGAGGGGACCAGAAATTAACACAATGCTGTTCCAAGTGTGATATGACTACAGTTTTATAGAGCTGTAGCATTACCTCATGGTTCTTGAACTCGATCCTCCAACTAATGAAAGCCAACACACCACCCACCTTCTAAACCTCTGTACCAATTTGTGTGGCACACTTGAGGTATTTATGGAGATGGACCCGAAGATATTTTTGTTTCTCCACACTGTTAAGAATCCTGCCATTAACCCTATAGTCTGCCACCAAATTCAATCTCTTCATACTTTTCTGATTGAACTCCATGTGCCACTTCTCAACCCAGCACTGCTTCCTGGTCAGGAGGGAGTTCCAGTTCCTACTAAGCTGTGTGTGTGCGTGGCCGCGTAGTAACTGAAATGCTCCCATGCACATACCCTTTGTTGCTGCAGAGCTGGAATTTCCTTAACATTTAAACATTGAAAGTGCCACGCAGATTTCAGACCAGGTAAAATTCCATGCCCAGAGCACTGGATGGTTCACACATCTGTAAAAGATATTGGAGGGAATATTGACAGTGATGGTAGAGAACTGGTGATATATTTCCAAGTCTCTTGGTGAGTCTGAAATGGTGTATTGGTCAGCCATAGATGTGTTCCCTTGAAGGACATTATGAATCAAATGGCTTTTACAAGTTTTGTCCACATCTTGGATATCAGATTTCTCATAATACACTTTCAGACTAAGCAATTAACTGGATTTAATTAAATTTTCATAATAAAAGTTTGCTGGGAATCAAATGAATCATATCCTTTTCAGCCATGTTTCATAATAGCCCTAGCTACTGGGCTCAATTATTATTTAATAACCAACTAATACAAAGTAAAAGTCAAATTTCTTATCAAAGTTCATATATGTTTGCATATGAAATTCATTTTCTTGCAGACTTTTACAGAAAAATAAATAACTACAATAGTATTTAAGAGAAATAAGATCTGACAGATAACCAACGTGTAAAAGAAAATAAATTTTGCAAATAAATCCATAAATAATACTGAAAACGTACTGTAAAGTCCTTGAGTCTGGAGGTATCATCTAGAAAATTCAGTGTACTGTTGAGTGAAGTTTTCCATTGAGGTTGGGTGGGATGACAACTGGAGGTCATGGGTTAAGGGTGAAAGGTGAACATGAGGGGAAACTTCTTCACTCAGAGGGTCAGGAGAGTGTGGAATGAGCTTCCAGCACAAGTGGTCTATGTGATTTTGATTTCAATGTTTAAGAGAAATTTGGATAGGTAGCTGGATGGAAGGGGTATGGAGGGCTATTGTCTCAGTAAAGGTTGATGGGAGGAGGCAGCTTAAATGGTTTGGCATGGACAACTGGGCCTGTTTCTGTGCTGTACATTTCTGTGACTCTAAGTTATCTACGCCAGTTCAGAAGCCTGATTATTGTAGGGTAATATCTGTTCCTGAACCTGGTGGTGTGGGACGTAAGTCTCCCTTACCTCCTGTATGATGGTAGTAGCGAGAAGAGAGCATGGGCTGGATAGTGGTGGTCCTTTCTTGTGGCAGTGCTCCATGTAAATAAAGCACAAAATTATTACTATTGATGACTTGGGCCACATTTACATCAGGTGATTATTTGTGCAACTACATATTGTAAGTCAATAAGCATCTTCCACTGCTTGGAATCTCAAGGAAAGGGTTGGGAACTTTATTCCTTCTACATAATCTGAAGAGAGAAAGATCAAACCGAGCTGATTTTGTTATGTTAATGACATGAACTCAATAAATGAGACAGAGGTCATTAGCAGTTAGTGTAACACTATGAGAGTGCCAGTGACCCGGGTTCAATTCCCACTGCTGTCTATAAGGAGTTTGTATGTTCTTCCCATGACCACTTTAGTTGCCCCTGGGTGCTCCAGCTTCCTCCCGCATTCCAAAACCCACAAGTTAGTGGGTTAATAGGTCACATGACAGTGATTCGGTAGTGCAGGCTTGTTGGACGTGAAGGGCCTGCTATTGAGCTGTAACTCTAAAAAATAAATAAATAATGCACAAAACCATCAGACAATGACCTGAAGGGAAGCATGCCAGCATCTTTACTTTCTCGGGAGGGTTAGGAGGTTCGGCACGTCTACGGACACTCCAACAACCCCCTACAGATGTACTGTACTGTTGAAAGTATCTGTTTGATTGCATCCTGGCCAAGCTAGAGACGGTGCTGAAGAGATTTAAAAGGATGCTGCCTGGACTAGTGAGCCCGAGTTCTAAATTCTTTGGCCACCTTTATTCCTTGGAATGTAGGAGAATGACGGGTAACTCATTTGTGTGCAGTTCTGGATACCTACCTACAGGGTACAGGTAAAGTTTATAAGGATTTTGCCAGGATGTGAGGGAAGGTTGAATTGGTTGGGCCTTATTCCCTAGTATGTATGCAAATGAGAGGAGATTTGACAGAGGTATACAAAATTATGAGAAGTATAAATAGGATAAATACAGTCTGGCCTTTCCCACCGAGGTCGGGTGAGACAAGAAATAAGGTACATAAGATAAGGGTGAAAGGTGAGCTGTTCAAGGGGAAGATGAGGGGAAACATTCTCATTCAGAGGGTGGTGAGAATGTGGAATGAGCCGCCAGCAGAAGTGGTGAATGCATGTTCAATTTCAACATTTAAGAGAAATCTGGTTAAGTACATGGATGAGAGGGTTATGGAGGGTGATATTCTAGATGGGACTAGGCTGAATAATAGTTTGGCATGGACTAGATGGGCTGAAGGGCCTGTTTCTGTGCTGTAATGCTCTATGATCCTATGAGTCATAGATGTTTATAAAATCATAAGGGGTATGGATAAAGTGGGTGGTCATAGCATTCTCCCCAGGACAACAGAGTACAAAACTAGACACAAGATAAGTGGGGAGAGATTTAAAAAGGACCTGAGACCATAAGACCATAAGACAAAGGAGCAGAAGTCAGCCATTCGGCCCATCGAGTAAAGACATGACTTCTTTACACAGAGGGTGGTGAGTACCTGGAATGAGCTGACAAAGGAAGTGGCCAAAGTGGGTATCATGCCAACATTTAAGAGGCCTTTGGATAGGTATATGGAGGGGAGAGTTTAGGATGTTTGTGTAATGAACACGATCATCTGGGACTACAGGGTGGAGATTGTGGATGGCATAGACCAGTTGGGCCAAAGGGCCTTTTTCCTTGCTGTATTACACTTTGACTCTATGACTCTGTGGTATGACATGACAATTCAAATATGCAGGAGCGTAATAAGCTTCAGCAGGTTGTCGGCTCAGACCAATATGTCACAGGCAGCTCCCTCTCCATCATCAGTAGTATTTACAGGAGCAGGTGCCTCAGGAAGGCAACAACCATCGCCAAAGATCTCAAACATCTTGTGCCTCGCAACTTGTAACTTGGACAGCGATTACAGAAACCTGATGTCCCTCACGATCAGATCCGACTGGCAAAACCCTAAACACTACGTTTTAGCTTTGATCACTCTGTGCTAAAATGGACTAATTAAGTTGTTTGTTTGCCAAAGGTGTGTATAATTTATGTTTAATTTGTTTTGTTGATGACTGCTGCTTATCTGATGCTATGCAAAGTTGCTGCAAGTAGGGTTTTAATTGTACCTGTGCATACTGAACTTGAGCAGATGATGGTGAATTTGACTTCGACTTTGGTAAGCTAACTGCAAGGGTTTCTGCACAGAGATGGAATGTAAGCTTCTCTGGTATCATTGGATTTATAGGTTAAGAATGCTGATTCCAGCTCTATGCTTTTTATGAAAATATATCTTTTGAAAACTGAATTTTGACTGATGACCCTCAGTTTATAAATCAGCTCAGACAACAGGCATTGATGAACAAACTCAGATGTTTTCAATTATTTATCCAGCTTGCTTTTGAAAGAAACTGATGACCTCGAGCCCTTTTGCTGGCATTTCAGCAGTCAGTCCTCAGCAGGGTGCTCCTTCAGCCGGTTTTTGAAATCTGCACGTGAGTTTTACATGGCAAACACGAGGAAATCTGCAGATGCTGGAAATTCAAACAACACACACACAATGCTGGTGGAACACAGCAGGCCAGGCAGCATTTATATGAGTTTTACATGGTGGGTTGTGTTCAAGAGTTGGTAGGATAATGTAACGGGTGCAGATGGCATATATTGTTCATAATAGAAACTGATCTACATACTTCACAAACACTGTAATAGAGCTGTTGAGTTCACTTTAAGAGATGGGGTTTGATGTCGTGATGACAGAGTAAAACAACTTCTTTTGGTTTGTTCAAATTAGAAGTAAATGGCTACAGCTTTTGTTAAGCACATAAAATGACTCTCACAGGTTTTATTCACAAAATCCTACAAGCTGGTGACTTGCTTTGGCTGCTTGACCACTGGACAAACCTTTGAGACCAGGGGCAGAGACTGAACACTCTGAGCTAAGTGGGCAGCATGCACTTCACATCTGACCCCGCGGTTTTGGAGCAGGCGTGGCTGCCAAATGTAACATGACCCCATTCATGTATATGAGGCCACTGTCAATGAGTAAAAAGCTGAGTATTACCAAATTTTTTTTTCTTTATATTACTTTAAAGTTTTTTTGAAATAATTATTTCAATCATAAACGTGTTTAAATCTTTTTAAATTATGTAGCACCGTGGTCCTGAAAAACGTTGTCTCATTTTTACTGTGTACTGTACAGTAGTTATGGTCAAAATGACAATAAAAAGTGACTTGACTTGACTTTAATTGTTTAAATTACTTCTGAATCTTTTAAGTCAATTAAGATCACCAGAAAAGCAAAAACTGTTGGGACAGACCTTTATAGAGTCATAGAGTTGTAGCAGTAGTGCAATCCCTTTGGGAGAGTTTGATGTTCTCCCAAAGGGGTGTCTATTGGTGCATCGTGGAGTGGCTTTAAAGGTTGATCCAGAATCCAAATATTCTGGAGTAGTGTTGCCAAAAGTAAGTGGCGGCTGTGGTCAGTGGTTTGATTGCTCATCCTCTCCTTTCACAGTTTCTGACTACATACTGTCATCCCTCTGGATGCAGTAATCCAGTGAGGAGGTTTTGAGGCTGGCTATTTCCAGCTCCTTTCCTGAGAGGGGTAAGCAGAGTAGATCCTAAATGAGGCTGCTTAGTCCTGGGTGCAGTTGCTGAAATGTTCTTTCTGCCTCAGTCCTAGAGCCCAGCGACTGAATCAAACACTCACTGACCAATGCACCAGCTTGTGACCAGGGACTTCCAGACCTCGTAATCCTCCCCCTTGCATCACTTGCTGATCTCCACAGGACTTAATATGAAATGCTAGTCTGGATCCCCTTACTGGAGAATGCGTGACTTTCTTTAATGTGAGGAGGCTGATGCATGGGCAGCCACCACATGGTCTTTGTCAGATCAGAATCAGGGTCCAGTGGCATTAAATGCTAGATGGCTGGGGACTGTCCTCTGCCTACAACCTTTCTCCACCTTCACTGTCATTGGGACATGTCACCATCTTCCGCCAGCTCCATTGCTGAGATCACTGCTTGTCTGGAACCACTCCCTTGTTCTTACCGCCATGGGTGACCCTACCAGGAGCAAAAGTCCAGACGGCATCACTCTTGGGAGCTCCAGAAATCACAAGCCTTTCCACCGCAACAAGGTGACGATCCTCAGAGAAGAGTCATAGAAACTGACTTTTTGGTTCATCAGGTCCATGTCAACCAAGATTCTCATCTAGGCTTATCCTATAAGTCCGTATTTGGCATGCATCCCTCTTAACCTTTCCTAGCCATATACCTGTCCAAATATCAACACATCATTTCATGAACTTCAGAGTCCAAGCCACGAACAACATTTAAATGTTGTTAATATACTTGCTCAAGTACTTCCTCTGCCAGCTCAATATATAAACTGACCACTCTCTGGATGAGAAAAGATTACCTTCTGAATCCTATAAAATCTTTTCCTTTTTGCCTTAAACCTACAGTATGCCCTCTAGCTCTTCATTCCCCAGCCTTGGGAAAGATAGTACAGAGTCCCTATCCCTTATGAATTCACACACCTCTATGTGGCCACACCGCCATGTCCTACACTCCAGTGAATAAAGTTCCATCCTACTTGTTCTTTCTCCATAACTGAGGCCCTTGAGTCCTGGCAGCACCTCTTAATTGTCCTTTGTGCTCATCTAGATGAGTAGCAACTTTTTTGTAACAAGAACACAACAGTAGCCTGGTGGTTAACATAACACTATTGCAGCGCCAGTGACCCAGGTTCAGTTGTGCCATTGTCTGTAAGCAGTTTGTGCATTCTCCCTGTGACCACTTGCGTCTCCGGTTTCCTCCCACAGGCCAAAGACGTACCGGGTAGCAGGAAAACTGATCACTAATATGGGTTAGGTTTCGACATTTAAGACAAGTTTGGATACATGGATAGGAATGACGTGGAGGGCTATAGTCCAGGTACGATTTGATGGACTGGACAAAATAACAGTTCAGCACGGACTTGAAGAGCCTGTTTCTGTGCTATAGTCCTCTACCAATGTAGGGGACTATGTAGCCTCACCAATGTCTTATGCAACTGGAATTTAACCTCCTATCTCCTATACCCAGTGGCCTGACTGATGAAGGCCAGTGTGCCTGGACATCTTTGCCACCCTGTCTACTTGTGATTCCATTTTCAGAGAACCCTGAACTTCTGTTTTAAAAGGTCATCTGGACAGCTCATAGACAAGGGGAAGGGTCCCAGGAACCTCCACCTATCCATGGGCCAACTTCTCCAGCGACAGAAGTGCCTGCAGGAGAATTGGACCCAAGAGGAAATGCCTCTACAGGAAGAGCCCAGTGAGGCGAGGCGGTAGGGAGAGGGGAGTGCATGTGGTGCGCGTGGAGGGAGTAGTGAGCCCAGGAAGTGGCACATTGGCGTACACAGTACACAAAGCAGCAAATTATATTACTTATAATAAAGCTGAACCTGGTGGGTATTGGCAACACTTATGGCCTGAGCCCAGCACATCCTTCGCTCGTGTTGGCTGTTAACGCAGACAACCCATTTGCTGTGTGTTTCGATGTACAGGTGATAAATGAACCTGAATCTGATTCCAAAACCCCTCTGTACAATGAGAAGCCCTCACTTCAGGCCCAGTTCTTTCACAAAGAGGTTCTGTCAGCCCCCTACCTACCCACATATCGATTATTTATTTATTTTTCAAAAATTTATTGACATACAGAGTGAAATAGGACCTCAGTCCAGTAACCCCCGGTTTCACCCTAACCTAATCATGAGACAATTAATGACCAATTAACTGACCAACCCGTGTGACTTTGGACTGTGTGTGGAAACCCCGGACACGCTGAGGAAACGCACATGGTCACAGAGAGAACATACAAACTCCTCACACGCAGCGGTGGGAATTGAACCCGGGTCACAGGTACTGTAAAGCAGTGTGCTAACCACTACACTACTGTGCCACTCTGCCCTGTCATGGCAGGAAAACAAAATAAATGGAGGGAAGGTGGGGTGGGGGGGGTGGGTTATAAAATCCACTCACAGGGAGAAAGTGTGAACTCCCACCTGGACAGCACTCAGGGTCAGAGCTGAACCTGGGTCTCTGGATGAGGCAGTGGCTCTACCAGCTGGGCCATTGTGCTACCCATTGCCCAGTCACTCAACAGTCCATCCAATAGTTCTACATTCCACTACAGTTTTATGCAACATGTTAAATGGTTTCATGGTACGTTTAAATTGATTCTTGACCTCAAGACCAAGCTAGTTATGAGCTTGCACCTTAGCAGTTACCTCCACTGCACGTCCTCTGGACCTGTTGCAACGTAGAATGGACATTGTGAGGATGCTTCCTTTAGTGTGAAAGCCTAGGACCAGAAGGCACAGCCTCAGAATACAAGGACTTCCCTTTAAAACAGAGATGAGGAGGAATTTCTTTAAACAGATGGTGGTGAATTTATGGAATTCATTGCTGCAGATGGCTGTAGAGGCCACCATTGGGTATATTTAAAACAAAGGCTAATGAGCTCTTGATTAGTAAACGTGTAAAATGTCATGGGGAGAGTAGGATTGAAAGGGATAATAAATCAGCCATGGTGGAGTGGTGGTTCGGGCCCAATGGGCCGGATGGCCTAAATCTGCTCCTGTGTCCTATGATTGTACTCTGCATTATTATTGTTTTACCTTGCTCTACCTCAATGCACCGTGGAATGATTTGATCTGTATGAACAGTCTGCAAGACAAGCATATCAATGTACTTCCATACATGAGACAATAATAAACCAATTCCAATGTCAGTGCCAATACTCAAGTTCTTGGCTGAAAACAATCTGTCGTGTGCCATCGCTTCACTCACCTGATTACATCTGCTACTCGACTGACTGATTTGACTCACTGCCAAAGACAAATTAATATGTAAATGACTAAAATGATCATGTATTGGCACATGGTCTGGAGATTAGCTTAATTACTTCAACTCTATCACTCATTTGGCATTAATAACTGCAACACATTTGCTTTCTGTAAGAAATTAAAGTGGAGAGACTTCACCTCCCTGGACTTATTCCCATTTGGCTCTGCAAAGAAACAGGTTAGGTTGGGAGACTGTTCAAAAGGAGTGACAGTAGGAATATGGTGTAGCAGTTAACACAACACTATCACAGCGCCAGTGATCTGGGTTTAATTCCACCGCTGTCCGCAAGGAGTCTGGCTGTGTTCAAGTGGGTTTCTTCCGGGTGGTTCGGCTTTCTCTCACATTCCAAAGCCATCCAGTTAGGATTAATGAGTTGTGGGCATGCTATGCTGGTGCCAGAAGCATGGCAACACTTGCATGATCAGCACAGTCCTCAGACTGTGCTGGTTGTTGAGGCGAAAATGACGTATTTCACTGTATGCTCGACGTTTGAATGTACTTGTTTCAATGTCCTTTCTAAAAGCAAGGATGTGCTGCTGATAATTGATGAGATTTTGGTCCAGCAGCATTTGAAATATCGTTAGAAATTTTTGACACTGAATGATTGAATGATAGTGTGGTAGTGTTATGATGGTGGAATGATCCTCGAAATGAAAGGAATAACGTGCAGTATGAGGAGTGTGTCATGTCTCTGCAGTACAGGAAAATGAGGGGGAGATCTTACTGAAACTTTACAAATACTGAAAGGCCTGGCAAGAGTGGATGTGGAGAGGAGTTTCCATTAGGAGATTCTAAGATCTGAAGGGTCATTCTTAGAATAAAAGGGCATCTTTTTAAAATTGAGGAGGAATTCTTCAGCCGTAGTGTGGTAAACCTAGACCATAAAATCAATAAACATAGTAGCAGAATTAGGTCATTCAGCCCATTAAGTCTACTCCGCCATTCCATCGTGGCTGATTTATTATCCCTCTCAACTCCATTCTCCTGCCTTTTCTGCATAACCTTTGACACCCTGACCAACCACCCTCCATTTTAAATATACCCAATGACTTGACCTCCACAGCCATCCATGGCAATGAATTCCACACCCTCTGGCTAAGGAATAGCCTGCCAGGGTAGTTGTGAAGGCTTTTTAATATTTGATAGACTTCAAATGTGCTCCTGACTCTATTTGGACAGGCACACGGATAGGAAGGGTTTAGAAGGAGCAATACACAAAAAGCTTGAGGTCTTGGTGTATCAGGCAGCGCACCAAGTGGACTGTTGACATTTGGGGTTGACCATCCATTTCCCTCCTCAAATGCTGCCTGATCTATCGAGATCCTTTTTCTTTTTCAGTGTCTTTCCAAATTCTAACCTCTGAAACCTCATGCCTCAAGGGTTAGGGCAGCACAGAAGCACAGCAGTTAGCGTAATGCTTTCAGTGCCAGCAGTCACCATTTGGGGCTCAATTCTTGCTGCTGTATGTAAGGAGATTGTATGTTCTCCCAGTGGCTGCGTGGGTTTCCGCTAGGTGGTCCCACATTCCAATGGATTAGGGATAGGAAGTTGAGGGCATGTTATGTTGGTGTTGGAGGCATGGTGGCACTTGTGGGTTGCCCCCAGCAATTTCTGGGTCTGAGTTGGTTGTAAGAATAAATGACTCTTTTCACTGGATATTTCAATGTTTCAATGTACATGTGAGAAATAAAGCTAATCTTTAGAAGCAACACAAACAAAATGCTGGAGTAACAAACAGGTCAGGCAGCATCTATGGAGAGGAATAACAGTCAATGCTACTTGCCAAAACCCTTCATCAGGACTGGAAAGGAAGGGGGTAGAAACCAAAGTCCACTGTCTTCTCCTATCAGATTCTTTCTTCTTTAGCCCTTAATCTCTTCCACCTATCGCATCCCAGCTTCTTACTTCATCCCTCCCCTCCCACCTGGCCTCACCTATCACCTGCCAGCTTGTACTCCTTTCCTTCCCCTCACCTTCTCATTTAGGCTTCTTCCCCTTTCCTTTCCAGTCCCAATTAAGGTCATATCCCAAAATGTTGACTTTTTATTCCCCTCTATAGATGCTGCCTGACCTGGTGAGTTCCTCTGTCATTTTGTGTGTGTCATTCCAGATTTCCAGCATCTGCAGAATCTCTTGTGTTTCATCTTCAAAAGATAATCTTTACCAGGATATGGCCAAAATAGAGGAAAATTGGACTAGCCTAGATGGACATTTTGGTAGATATTTTGGTTGACTCCGCTGTGAACTCATTGATGGAGGAACCAGCTGAGGAGGTTTTTATCTGGGACGTTGATGAGTTCAACTTGCATTCCGCTCTTTCTGCTCCAGGTACAAAGCGATTGTGAACCCTATGGACATCCAGGAGTCCAGCGCTGTCCTCCACACCTGTCTGAAGGCAGGCACCATATGGATGATCTCCGTGGCCCTTGCCATCCCGGAGGCAGTGTATGCACAGGTGGTGCAACACCACTTTAGCACCAACAAGACCTTCAGCGCCTGCGTGCCTTACCCGCTCTCCAACACGCTGCACCCAAAAATCCACTCCGTGCTCATATTCCTTGTCTACTACCTCATTCCCCTCAGTATTATCAGCATCTACTACTTCCATATCGCCCAGACCCTCATCAAGAGCGCGCACAACATGCCCGGGGAGAGCAGCGAACACGCCAAGCGACAGGTAAGTGGTTGTTATTTCCCTAGCAGGTTGAAGAGGTTCAGCTTGTCACTGAACACAAGCAAACCTGTACAGATGTACTGTTGAAAGCATCCTGACTGGCTGCATAATAGTCTGGTACTTGGTGCAAAGGGACTTATGCATCATAGAACATAGAAACATAGAAATCTACAGCATAATACAGGCCCATTGGCCCTCAAAGTTTTGCCGACCATGAAAATGCCTAGAGTTACCCTACTGCATGGCCCTCTATTTTTCTGTTTTTCCTCAGCACTACTTTCCACTTTAACTATCTTCATATCGTCCGCAAATACAGCCACAAACCCAATCACAGAACAATTCTATGACTTATATCCGTGAACACAGGAAATAAACACAGATAGTAGTTTGCCTCCCAGGTGCCAGAGTCCGGGATGTTACCAATCGTGTCCATGATATCCTGAGGCGGAAGGAGAACAGCCAGATGTCGTGGTACTTATTGGTACAAATAACATAGGTAGGAAAAGAGAGGAGGTTCTGAAAGCAGACTACAGGGAGTTTGGAAGGAAGTTGAGAAGCAGGACTGGAAAGGTAGTAATCTCAGGATGACTGCCTGTGCCACGTGACACTGAGTATAGGAATAGAGTGAGGTGGAGGATAAATGCATGGCTGAGGGATTGGAGCAGGGGGCAGGGATTCAGATTTCTGGATCATTGGGACCTCTTTTGGGGCAGGTGGGACCTGTACAAAAAGGACAGGTTGCACTTGAATCCCAGGGGGACCAATATCCTGGTGAGGAGGTTTGCAAAGGCTATTGGGGAGAGTTTAAACTAGAATTGCTGGGGGGTGGGAACCGAACTGAAGTTATGGAGGAAAGCTAGGAGACAGTGCGAGAGGGAGGAGAGATAGGTGATAGAGAAGGGATGCGCTCAGACTGATGGTTTGAGATGTGTCTATTTTAATGCGAGGAATACTATGAATAAAGTGGATGAGCTTAGAGCATGGATCAACACTTGGAGCTATGATGTTGTGGCCATCACAGAGACGTGGATGGTGCAGGGGCAGGAATGGCTACTTCAAGTGCCAGGCTTTAGATGTTTCAGAAAGGATGGGGAGGGAGGCAAAAGAGTTGGGGCGTGGCACTGTTGATCAGAGATAGTGTCACGGCTGCAGAAGAGGAGGAAGTCATGGAGGGATTGTCTACGGAGTCTCTGTGGGTGGAAGTTAGAAACAGGAAAGGGTCAATAACTCTCACTGGTCGTTTCTTATAGACCACCCAATAGTAGCAGGGACATCAAGAAGCAGATAGGGAGACAAATTCTGGAAAGGAGTAATAATAACACGGTTGTTGTGGTGGGAGATTTTAATTTCCTAAATATTGATTGGAATCTCCCTAGAGTGAAGTTTGTGGAGTTTGTTAGGTGTGCTCAGGAAGGTTTGTAGATAAGCCTACAAGAGGAGAGGCTGTACTTGATCTGGTATTGGGAAATGAACCTGGTCAGGTGTCAGGTCTCTCAGTGGGAGAGCATTTTGGAGATAGTGATCACAATTCTATCTCCTTTGCCATAGCATTGGAGAGGGATAGGAACAGACAAGTTAGGAAAGTGTTTTATTGGAGTAAGGGGAAATATGAAGCTATCAGGCAGGAACTTGGAAACAGAATTTCTCAGGGAAATGTACAGAAGAAATGTAGCAAATGTTCAGGGGATATTTGCACAGGTTCTGCATTGGTACATTGAAATGAGACATGAAATGGATGGTAGGGTCCAGGAACTGTGGTGTACATAGGCTGTGGTGGTGTAACTCTAATCAAGAAGAAAAGAAAAGCTTACGAAAGGTTTAAAAAACTAGGTAATGATAGAGATCTAAAAGATTAGAAAGCTAGCATGAAGCAGCTTAAGAATGAAATTAGGAAAGCCAGAAGGGGCCATGAGAAGGCCTTGATGGACAGGATTCAGCAAAACCAAGGCATTCTACAAGTATGTGAAGAGCAAAAGGGTAAGACGTGAGAGAGTAGGACCAATCAAGTGTGACAGTGGAAAAGAGTGTATGGAACTGGGGGAGAAAGCAGAGGTACTTAATGAATATTTTGCTTCATTATTCACTATGGAAAAGGATCTTGGTGATTGTAGTGATGACTTGCAAAGAACTGAAAAGCTTGAGCATGTAGATATTAAGGAAAAAGATGTGCTGGAGCTTTTGGAAAGCATCAAGTTGGATAAGTCACCAGGACCAGACAAAATGTAGCTCCAGGCTGCAGTGGGAAGCAAGGGAGGAGATTGCTGGGGCTCTGGCAATGATCTTTGCATTATCAATGAGGACAGGAGAAGTTCTGGAGGATTGGATGGTTGTGGATGTTGTTCCCTTATTCAAAAAAGGGCAGGGCAGATAGCTCAGGGAATTATAGACCAGTGAGTCTTACTTCAGTGGTTAGTAAGTTGATGAAGAAGATCCTGTGAGGCAGGATTTATGAACATTTGGAGAGGCATAATATGACTAGGTATAGTTAGCATGGCTTTGTCAAAAGCCTGTTGTGTCTTACGAGCCTAATTGAATTTTTTGAGGATGTGACTAAACATATTGATGAAGGTAGAGCCATAGATGTAGTGTATATGGATTTAGCAAGGCATTTGATAAGGTACCCCATGCAAGGCTTATTGAGAAAATAAGGAGGCACGGGATCCAAGGGGACGTTGCTTTGTGGATCCAGAACTGGCTTGCCCACAGAAAGCAAAGAGTGGTTGTAGATGGGTCATATTCTGCATGGAGGTCTGTCACCAGTGGTGTGCCTTAGTGACCTGTTTTGAGACCCTTACTCTTTGTGATCTTTATAAATGACCTAGATGAGGAAGTGCAGGGATGGGTTAGTAAATTTGCTGATGACACAAAGGTTGTGGGTGTTGTGGATAGTGTGGAGGGCTGTTAGAGATTACAGTGGGACATTGATAGGATGCAAGACTGGGCTGAAAAGTGGCAGATGGAGTTCAACCCAGAAAAGTGTGAGGTGATTCATTTTGGTAGGTCAAATATGATGGCAGAATATAGTATTAATGGTAAGACTCTTGGCAGTGTGGAGGATCAGAGGAATCTTGGGGTCCGAGTCCATAGGGCACTCAAAGCAGCTGTGCAGGTTGACTCTGTGGTTAAGAAGGCGTACGGTGTATTGGCCTTCATCAATCGTGAGATTGAGCTTAAGAGCTTGTCAGACACCACTTGGAGTACTGTGCTCTGTTCTGGGCCCCTCACTACAGGAAGTATGTGGAAACCATAGAAAGGGTGCAGAAGAGATTTACAAGGATGTTGCCTGGATTGAGGAGCATGCCTTATGAAAACAGGTTGAATGAACTCGGCCTTTTCTCCTTGGAGTGACGGAGGATGAGAGGTGATCTTATAGAGATGTACAAGATGATTGTGTGGATAGTCACAGTCTTTTCCCCAGGGCTGAAATGGCTAGCATGAGAGGGGATAGACTTAAAGTGCTTGGAAGTAGGTACAGAGGAGATATCAGGGGTTAGTTTTTAAACCCCTGACATCTCCTCTGTACTTACTTCCAAGCACTTTAAGTCTATACCCTCTCGTGCTAGCCATTTCAGCCCTGGGAAAAAGACTCTGACTCTCTCTCTGCAGAGAGTTGTGAGTGTGTGGAAAGGGCTGCCGGTGGCAGAGGTGGAAGCGGAAATGATATGGTTCTTTAAGAGACTCCTGGATGGATACATGGAGCTTAGAAAAATAGAGGGCTATGGGTAACCCTGGGTAATTTCGAAGGTAAGGACGTGTTCGGCACAGCATTGTGGGCTGACGGCCTGTATTGTGCTGTAGGCTTTCTCTGTTTCTCTATTAAACCTGATCATGATTTTAATTCTGATCCTCCCATTTTCCACTATCTTCTAGCCATCATTTCCAATCTGTGTGCCTTGGACCTTACCCAAGCCAAGAATAGTTGTAGCTTCTTCATGTTTACTCTGGCTAAACACATGTAAAACTATAGGAACTTGGATTTCAAGTTCAATTTACTGTCATGGTTTAATTAAACTATTCTAAAACTAATTCCTGATTCAGCAGAAAACAGTATTTGCAAACAAAGGAGGCACTGTACATGCATACGTACATGTCGGTTGTCCGTCATATCCAACGGACAACCTGTGCTGGAGAGTTTTTAAGTGGAAAGAGCCATTCCATTGGGGAAGTTCCTCTCCTTCAAAGTTAGAAGTCTGTGTCCAGTAGGACGAGTAGTCGCCACAAACTGGGGTCTTCCTTGGTTCCAGTGGATGACCATGACATCTTCTGTTCCTTGTCACCCCCTTCGCTCTGCACTGAGTGTTGCAGAACCACCTTCTTGGCCATTGGATCTCACCGTCGATCTCATCCGCCCACTCTGCCAAAGCTCACCACATGCTAGGACAGGCATAAGAACTCAAGGTATAGGAACAGAATTAGGCCATTTGGCCCATTGTGTTGAAAGGACTAGATAGGGTGGATGTAGAGAGGATATTTCCTATCGTGGGGGTATCTGGAATTAGAGAGCACAGTCTCAAAATTGAGGGGTAACCCTTTAGAACAGAGGTAAGGAGGAATTTTTTTTAGCCAGAGAGTAGTGAATCTGTGGAATGCTCTGCCACAGACTGTGGTGGAGGCCAAGTCTGTGCACATATTTAAGGTGAAAGTTGATGAAAGTTGATAGTTTCCTGATCGGTCAGGGCTTCAAAGGATGTGATGGGAAGGCAGGTGTATGGGGTGAGTGGGATCTGGGATCAGCTATGCTGGAATGGCGGAGCAGAATTGATGGGCTGAATGGCCTAATTCTGCTCCTATGTCTTATGTTCTTATGGTGTCCGCTCCGCAATTTCATCATGGCTGATTCATTTTACTCTCAACCCCAGTCTCCTGCATTTCCCATTTTCTCATTGAAAGATGTTTCAATGAGATTGGTGAACTTCTGCTGCTGTGGTTGAGTGCCGTCGAGCCGCCAATTACTCATGGCAACCCTCTGGATAGTGTAGTTGTCCATAGGGTTTTTGGGGAAAGATACAGAAGTAGATTTCCAGGCCTTTCTTCTGAATTTATGTTAAAACTATCTTAACAAAAGGAAGACACAAAGACATTGACAGTGACCATAGGACCATAAAACATGGGAGCAGGATCATTCCATCATGTCTGCTCTGCCATTTCATCATGGCTGAACCATTTTCCTCTTAACCTCATTCTCCTGCTTTCTCCCATAATCTTTCATACCTTGAAAAATTGGAGTGCTATAATAACAGGGTTGTTATGACGGGAGATTTTAATTACCTGATATTGATTGGTATCTCCAGAGAGCAAGGGGTTTAGATGGGCTGGTGTTAGGAGTATTCAGAAAAAAATGTCTGATGCAATATGTAGATAAGCCTACAAGAGGAGAGGCTGTACTTGATCTGGTATTGGGAAATGAACTTGGTCAGGTGTCAGGTCTCTCAGTGGGAGAGCATTTTGATGATAGTGCTCATAATTCTATCTCCTTTGCCATAGCATTGGAGAGGGATATGAAAAGACAAGTTAGGAAAGCGTTTAATTGGAGTAAGGGGAAATATGAAGCTATCAGGCAGGAACTTGGAAGCATAACTTGGAAGCAGACATTCTTGCAGAAATGTATGGCAGAAATGTGGCAAATGTTCAGGGATATTTGCATGGTGTTCTGCATAGCTATGCTCCAATGAGACAGGGAAAGGATGATAGGGTACAGGAGCTATGGTGTACAGAGGCAGTTGTAAATCTAGTCAAGAAGAAAAGCTTATGAAAAGTTAAAAAAACTAGGTAATGATAGAGATCTAAAAAATTATAAGGCATCCAGGAAGGAGCTTAAGAATGAAATTAGGAGAGCCAGAAGGGACAATGAGAAGGCCTTGGCAAGCAAGATTAAGGAAAATCCCAAGACATTTTACAAGTATGTGAAGAGCAAGAGGATAAGATGTGAGAGAATAGGACCAATCAACAGTGACAGTGGAAAAGTGTGTATGTAGTCCTTATGTAGAACTTAAAGTCCTTTAACATCTTTGTATTATTTTTACTGTGCCCATGGTCTGTTTTTTTTAATCAATTATGCTATTGTTTGCACTGTTGTAACTATATGTTGTATCTATGTGGTTTTGTGCAGGTCTTGTAGCTTTAGTTTTTGGTCTTGTTTGTCTGGTGGATTTGGAGCTCCTTTCTGGGGAACGCGCTAAGACGGTAGTGTGATATTAATACGCAGCAGCCTCTCCGGACTCTGGATTGGGGATTGCCAAATGTTATGTGGATTTTCTAGTGTAGTCTGTTTTGTCATATGCTTTTGTGATATCATTCTAGAGGAACGTTTTCTCATTTTTTAACTGCATTGCATTTGTTGTTTCTAAATTACAATAAACTGAATCTGAATGTAACCGGAGGAAATAGCGGAGATACTTGATGAAAACTTTGCTTCAGTATTCTCTACGGAAGAGGACCTTGGTGATTGTAGGGCTGACTTACAGCAGACTGAAAAGCTTGAGCATTTATATATTAAGAAAGAGGATGTGCTGAAGCTTTTGGAAGGCATCAAGTTGGTTAAGTTGCTAGGACTGGATGAGATGTACCCCAGGCTACTCGGGAGGATGGGTGGGGGAGGAGATTGCTGATCCTCTGGCGATGACCTTTGCATCACCAATGAGGATGGAGAGGTTCCGGAGGACTGGAGGGTAGTGGATGTTGTTCCCTTATTCAAGATAGGGAGTAGGGTTAGCCCAAGAAATTATAGACTAGTGAGTCTTACTTCAGTGGTTGGTAAGTTGATGGAGAAGATCCTGAGAGGCAGGATTTATGAACTTTGGAGAGCCATAATATGATTAGGAATAGTCAGCATGGCTTTGTCAAAAGCCTTTTGTGCCTTACAAGCCTGACTGAATTTTTTGAGGATGTGACTAAACATATTGATGAAGGTAGAGCAGTAGATGTAGTGTATATGGATTTCAGCAAGGCATTTGATTAGGTACCTCATGCAAGGCTTATTGAGAAAGTAAGGAGGCACGGGATCCAAGGGGACATTGCTTTGTGGATCCAGAACTGGCTTGCTTACAGAAAGCAAAGAGTGGTTGTAGACGGGTCATATTCTGCATGGAGACCGGTGACTAGTGGTGTGCTTCAGGGGTCTGTTCTGGGACCCCTTCTCTTTGTGAATTTTATAAATGACCTGGATGAGGAAGTGCAGGGAGGGGTTAGTAACTTTGCTGATGACACAAATTTTGGGGGTGTTTTGAATAGTGTAGAGGGCTGTCACTTTAAAACTGGGCTGAGAAGTGGCAGATGGAGTTCAACCCAGATAAGTGTGAAGTGGTTCATTTTGGTTGGTCAAATATGATGGCAGAATATAGTATTAATGGTAAGACTCTTGGCGGTGTAGAGGATCAGAGGGATCTTGGGGTCTGAGTCCATAGGACGCTCAAAGCTGCTGCGCAGGTTGACTGTGTGGTTAAGAAGGTGTATGGCGTATTGGCCTTCATCAACCATGGGATTGAGTTCAAGAGCCGAGAGATAATGTTACAGCTGTATAGGAACCTGGTCAGACCCCACTTGGAGTACTGTCCTCAGTTTTTTCACCTCACTACAGGAAGGATGTGGAAACCATAGAAAGGGTGCAGAGGAGATTTACAAGGATGTTGCCTGGATTGGGGAGCATGCCTTATGAGAATAGGTTGAGTGAACTCGGCCTTTTCTCCATGGGGCGACGGAGGATGAGAGGTGACCTGATAGAGGTGTCCAAGATGATGAGAGGCATTGATTATGTGGATAGTCAGAGGCTTTTTCCTCAGGGCTGAAACATCTACCAGGAGAGGGAAGAGTTTTAAGGTGCTTGGGAGATGTACAGAGGAGATGTCAGGGGTAAGATTTTTACGCAGACAGTAGTGAGGGCTTGGATTGGGCTGCCAGCGACGTTAGTGGAGGTGAATACAATAGGGTCTTTTAAGAGACTCTTGGATAGGTACATGGAGCTTAGAAAAATATAGGGCTATGGGTAACCCTAGATAATTTCTAAAGTAAGTACGTATTCAGCACAGCATTGTGGGCCTAAGGACCTGTATTGTGTTGTAGGTTTTCTATGTTTCTAAATCAGGAACCCACCAACCTCCACCTTAAATGCACCTAGTTACTTAACATCCACAGCTGCCTGACTGAATGAATTCCACAGATTGAACACCCTCTGCCTAAAGAAATTCCTGATTGCACTTCTAAAGGGATGTCTCTCTGCTTTGATGCTGTGCCCTCTGGTCTTAGAGCACCCCTCCCCACCAAAGGAAACATCCTCTTTACATCCATGCTATCTAGGCCTTTCAACATGCGAAAGCTTTCAATGAGATCCCCTCTCATTCTTCTAAATCTCAGCACATACAGGCCCAGAGCCTTGAATAGTTGCTTATATGATAACTGTTTCATTCCTGGAATCATTCTCGTGAACCTCTCCTGCACCCTTTCCAATATCGGCAAGTCGTTTCTTAAATAAGGGGCCCAAAACTGTTTACAAGTGAGATCTGAATAATGCCTTATAAAGCCCCAGCATTACATCCTTGCTTTTATATTGGAACAAATGCCAACATTGCATTCACCTTCCTCACTGTTGACAGAGGGGAATGGAAAGAGGTGAGAGGAGGCTTTTTGTATACCCAGATCAACAGAACTGTCTCAATGGGAGAGTGGCCTGTCTCCGTACTGTAATAATCAATAACTTTAGAAAGGTGGTGTGCACAACTTAATTTAGAGCAATGGGTCAACATCAAATAAAAGATAAGTCAGAAATGGAGATTATTTTTTGCTGACATTTGTCTTTGTAAGCAGTACACAGACAGAGTCAGAATCAGGTTTATTATCACTGACATATGTTGTGAAATTTTTCTTTTGCAGCAACAGTACAGTGCAATAGATTTAAATTGCTATAAATTGCATGTACATTAAGCATTTTATATATATATAAAAATAAAATTGCGTGGCCAAGTGGTTAAGGCATTGGTCTAGTGATCTGAAGGTCACGAGTTCGAGCCTCACCTAAGGCAGTGTGTTAGGTGGACTGAAGATGGACTGAAAGGCCTGTTTCAGTACTGTACTTTCCTGTGACTCTCTGACTCTATGACTCTAAAAAGAGAACCAAAGAGTAAGGTAAACATAAGAGATTCTGCAGATGCTGGAAATCCAGAGCAGCACACCCAAAGTGCTGGAGGAACTCAGCAGGTCAGGCAGCATCTGTGGAACTGAATAAATAGTTAATGTTTGGAGCCGAGGCATTGACTGTTTGTTCATTAAAATATTAAAGTGGTGTTGATAAGTTCATGAACCATTCAGAGATCCGCTGGCCGAGGGGAACAAGTTGTTCCTAAGCTGTTGAATATGTGTCTCCAGGCTCCTGTACTTCCTCCTTGATGGTAGTAATAAGATGAAGGCATGTCCCAGAGGTTGGGGCCTTCATTATGGATGCCGCCATCTTGAGCCACCTTTGGAAGATGTCCTCGATGGTGAAGAGGCTGGTGCCCATGATAGGGCTGGCTGAGTGTACAACCCTCTGTAACCCTTTCTGATCTTCTGCGTTGGTGCTTCCATACTGGACGGTGATGCAGCAAGTCAAAATGCTCGACCGCAGTGTAAAGGAAAAAACACCATAAGGAAAAATACACAAGGTTGCCTTGGAAACGAGACTTGTCACAGTTCATTGAGCCTGATTAAAATTAGCCGCACGTCAAGAGCATTGATACCCTAGAACAGGTTATTCCACTGTTGCTCAGATCACCCTTATCTTTAAGGTGTAAGCACCTGTCAGACTTGTTTATATTTAATGCATTTTCTGTGACATGGAGCAGGATGAACAAGTGAAATTGTAATTCTGTCTGAGTGGTGGATGGGCCTTACTTGTAGAATATAACCACACTGGACGTGGGCCAGGGCTGATGTCTGGGTTTGAGTACTGCATTCCAAACCAGTTCATTTGGCACAGGTTTAGCATTGCCTGGCGTGGGTAACTCAGTAGAAAGTGGAACCAAGTACCTACCTCGGGCAGTCACGGTAGCATAGCGGTTAGACCAGGGGCTCTTTCAGTGGTAAAGGTTGCCAACCCCTGGGTTAGACAGACACTACTCCAGCTGGGGGCATCAAAGTTTGGAGTTCATTTCTGCAGTCCTCTGTAAGGAGTCACTGTACGTCCTTCCCATGGAATCCATGGGTTTTCCCTGGGTATTCCAGCTTCCTGCCACAGTCCAAAGGTATTCCATGTAGGTTAGTTGGTCATTGTAAATTGTTCTGTGTCTAGGTTAGCGATACTCGGGGCTGTGAGGTTGCTGGGGTGCCATGGTTGAAAGGGATGGAACAGCCCACTCCACTCTGCATTGCAACATAAAATTTAAGCTGCCCTTCACACTGGAGGGCTTGAGTTGTAAGGTGAGACTGGATAGGCTGGGGCTGTTTCCCCTGGTTCTCTCATGGTCCCATAATATATTCTACACCATCAAGAAGCCTCACCAGTTCCTTTCTGAGAAAGCTGAAAAGAGCTGGACTATGTACATTTATACAACATCATCCTACAGATGTGTGGTAGAGAACACCCTGCTGAATCACTGCTTGGTAAGGAAACTGCTCTACTGTAGACAAGAAGGCTTTACAACAGGTAGTCAAAACTGCCCCTCTTATCACCTCCATCAGTCTAACTGCTATCAAGGACATATATACAGAAAGGTGCTGGAAAAGGGCAAGCAACATCATGAAGGATTCCACCCACCCTGTTCATGGACTGTGTGTCCCACTCCAATCAGGGAGGAGGCTACATAACATCCACACCAGGACCTCCAGGCTCGAAATCAGAAATTGCTGGGGCTCTAGCAGAGATATTTAAATTACCCTTAGCAACAGGTGAGGTAACTGAGGATTGGAGGTCAGTTAATGTTGTTTCACTGTTCAGGAAACTCTAAAATTAAACCAGGAATTATGGAACTGTGAGCCTGACATCAGTCATGGAAAGTTACTGGAACGTATTCTGAGGGACTGGATATATACGCAAAGAATTTGCATAGATAGGCATGAACTGATTTAAGGAGAGTTAGCATGGCTTTGTGCATGGTGGGTCATGACTAACCAATCTTACAGTGTTTTTCAAGGTAGTCACAAGGAAAGTAGATGAAGGCAAGGCAGTGGGTGTTGTCTACATGGACTTTAGCAAGGCATTTATAAAGGTCCTACTTGGGAGGTTGGTCAAGAAGGTTCAGTTGCTTGGCTTCAATAAGGTTCAAAGGTTCAAAGTTCAAGCTTGATGTCGGAGAAATGTATACAATATACATCCTGAAATGCTTTTTCTTTGCAAAACATCCACAAAAACAGAGAAGTGCCCCAAAGAACGTGAGAACTCCAATGACCCCCCCCCCAGCTTCCCCCTCCCGTGTGTGGGCAGCAAGCAATGATCCCCTCCCCCCACCAGCAAAATTAAATGAGCATCGGTACAATCACTGAACCTGAGCGTGTGCTAAGTGATAGCAAAGATACAGACCTTGCAGTTACCCCAAAAGCTTCGCATTTCATCTGAATTTGACGCTGCACAAGTTCTCTCTCTCCCTGGCAAGGGAGAGGGTGGCATCCCCCATTTTCACAGCGGGTGGGAGACATAACAAGAACCCACTGGTTTATGATGTTAAAAGTCCGTTTTGTCGCTTTTTTCGAGCTTTGTGTCCGAAGATCACAAAGACCTGGGGTCCTCGGGCTCATAGCAAAAGATTTTCCGGCCTCCCCGATGACACACGAGTCTCTGGCCATGACACCGACCCGCGATCCGCCTGTCTCCAGGCCTCAAGATCATAGGCTTCCGAACAAAATTGAGACTCTCAGTCCAAACCCTTGGCATGTCAAATAGCAGCTAATTGTGGAACCCTGAGAATGGGTCCCATTCCTGCAAAGGACTGAAGCTTGCACGTAACTTCAGGTCAGGGTCTTCAAAATAACCCTGAAAGAAAAAAATAAAGATATGAAAGGTAGAAATAGAGTTGTTTCTGAAGATGCAAGCCAAGGAGTCGTTAACTTGGAGAAGGAAGTCGGAGGATCAGAGGAGCAGAGTGACGGCTTAACGGCTTTTGCTCAACAGGCTTAGGCTGAAGCGGGCGAGGCAAGGTAGGTTTAGGTTGCAGTTTTTCCTCTTATTTGAGGAAAGGGGAAGTATGAGTGTGAGGCAGCTTGTTGTGCTGGGTGTCGGATGTGAGAGGTCCTGGAGTCTCCTAGCCTCCTGGATGTCCACATCTGCACCAGGTGTGCCAAGCTGCAGCTCCTAAGGGACCGCATTAGGGAACTGGAGCTGCAGCTCGATGACCTTCGTCTGGTCAGGGAGAGTGAGGAGTTGATAGAGAGGAGTTACAGGCAGGTGGTCACACCGGGGCCACGGGAGGCAGACAGGTGGGTCATGGTTAGGAGGGGGAAGGGGAAGAGTCAGGTACTAGAGTGTTAGCCCAGTGGCTGTACCCCTTGACAATAAGTACTCCTGTTTGAGTACTGTTGGAGGGGGGGGAACAGCCTACCTGGGGGAAGCAACAGTGGCCGTGCCTCCGGCACAGAGTCCGAACCTGTAGCTCAGAAGGGTAGGGAAAGGAAGAGGAAGGCAGTAGTAATAGGGGACTCAATAGTTAGGGGGTCAGATAGGCGATTCTGTGGACACAATCAGGAGACCTGAATGGTAGTTTGCCTCCCTGGTGCCAGGGTCCGGGATATTTCTGATCACGTCCAAGATATCCTGAAGTGGGAGGGTGAGGAGCCAGAGGTCGTGGTACATATAGGTACCAATGACATAGGTAGGAAAAGGGAAGAGGTCCTGAAGGGAGAATATAGGGAGTTAGGAAGGCAGTTGAGAAGAAGGACCGCAAAGGTAGTAATCCCAGGATTACTGCCTGTGCCATGCGACAGTAAGAGTAGGAATGGAATGAGGTGGAGGATAAATGTGCGGCTGAGGGACTGGAGCAGGGGGCAGGGATTCAAATTTCTGGATCATTGGGACCTCTTTTGGGGCGGGTGTGACCTGTACAAAAAGGATGGGTTAAACTTGAATCCAAGGGGGACCAATATCCTGGCGGGAAGGTTTAATAGAGCTGTTAGGGAGGGTTTAAACTAATTTGGCAGGGGGATGGGAACCAGAATGATGGAGCGGAGGAGAGGGAAAACAGAAATAGTTCTAAGGTAGTGAACAGTAATGATATCAGGAAGGACAGGCAGGTGATGGAGCAAATTTGCAGCCAATGGGATGAGTTGCAGTGCAATAAAGTTAAAGTGCAATCAATACAAACCGTAACAAATACTGGACTTAAGGTGTTATACTTAAATGCACGCAGCCTAAGGAATAAGGTGGATGATCTTGTTGAACAGCTACAGATTGGCAGGTATGATATTGTGGCCATCACTGAGACGTGGCTAAAGGATGCATGTCTCTGGGAGCTGAACGTCCAAGGATACACAGTGTATCGGAAGGATAGGCAGGTAGGTAGAGGGGGTGGCTTGGCTTTAATGGTAAGAAATGACATTAAATTGTTAGAAAGAGTTGACATAGGATCGGAAAGTACAGAATCTTTATGGGTTGAGCTAAGAAATCGTGGGGGTAAAAGGACCCTGATGGCAGTTATCTACAGGCCTCCAAACAGCTGCAGTGATGTAGACTACAAATTACACCAGGAAATAGAAAAGGCTTGCCAGAAGGGCAGTGTTATGATAATCGTGGGGGATTTTAACATGCGAGTGGATTGGGAAAATCAGGTCGGCACTGGATCTCAAGAGAGAGAATTTGTAGAATGTCTATGAGATGGCTTTTTAGAACAGTTTGTTGTTGAGCCCACTAGGGGATCGGCTGTACTGGACTGGGTATTGTGTAATGAACCAGAGGTGATTAGTGAGATGGAAGTGAAGGAACCCTTAGGAGGTAGTTGTCACAACATGATTGAGTTCACTGTGAAATTTGAGAAAGAGAAGCCAAAATCTGATGTGTTGGTATTTCAGTGGAGTAAAGGAAATTACAGTGATATGAGAGAGGAACTGGCCAAAGTTGACTGGAAAGGGACACTAGTGGGAAGGATGGCAGAGCAGCAGTGGCTGGAGTTTATGCGAGAAGTAAGGAAGGTGCAAGACAGATATATTCCAAAGAAGAAGAAATTTTTGAATGGAAAAAGGATGCAACCGTGGCTGACAAGAGAAGTCAAAGCCAAAGTAAAAGCAAAGCAGAGAGCATACAAGGAAGTAAAAATGAGTGGTAAGACAGAGGATTGGGGTTTTTAAAAGCTTACAAAAGGAAACTAAGAAGGTCATTAAGAGGGAAAAGATGAACTATGAAAGGAAGCTAGCAAATAATATCAAAGACAATACTAAAAGCTTTTTCAAGTATATTAAGAGTAAAAGAAAGGTGAAAGCAGATTTAGAACTGATAGAAAATGATGCTGGAAAAATTGTAATGGCAGATAAGGAGATGGCGGAGGAACTGAATGAGTATTTTGCATCAGTCTTCACTGAGGAAGACATCAGCAATATACCGGACATTCAAGGGTGTCACAATTACGACAGAGAAAGTACTCAGGAAGCTGAATAGTCTAAGGGTAGATAAATCCCCTGGACCAGATGGAATGCACCCTTGTGTTCTGAAGAAGGTAGCAGTGGAGATTGCGGAGGCATTAGCAATGATCTTTCAAAAGTCGATAGATTCTGGCCTGATTCCAGAGGACTGGAAGATTTCAAATGTCACTCTGCTATTTAAGAAGGGGGCAAGGAAGCAAAAAGGAAATTATAGACCTGTTAACTTGACGTTGGCGGTTGGGAAATTGTTGGAGTCGATTGTCAAGGATGAAGTTATGGAGTACCTGGAGGCATGTGACAAGATAGGCAGAACTCAGCATGGTTTCCTTAAAGGAAAATCCTGCCTGACAAACCTAGTGCAATTTTTTGAGGAAATTACAAGTAGGCTAGACAAGGGAGATGCAGAGAATGTTGTGTATTTAAATTTTCAGAAGTCCTTTGACAAGGTGCCGCACATAAGGCTGCTTAACAAGATAAGAGCCCATGGAATTACGGGAGAGTTACATATGTGGATAGAGCATTGGTTGATTGGCAGGAAACAGAGAATGGGAATAAAGGGATCCCATTCTGGTTGGCTGCCGGTTACCAGTGATGTTCCACAGGAATCCGTGTTGGGACCGCTTCTTTTTACGTTGTATATCAACGATTTGGATTATGGAATAGATGGCTTTGTGGCTAAGTTTGCTGATGATACAAAGTTAGGTGGAGGGGCCGGTAGTGCTGAGGAAACAGAGAGTCTGCGGAGAGATTTGGATAGATTGGGGGAATGGGAAAAGGAATGGCAAATGAATTACAATGTCAGAAAGTGGGCTATCATGCACTTTGGTAGAAAAAATAAACGGGCAGACTATTATTTAAATGGGGAGGGAATTCAAAGTTCTGAGATGCATCAGGACTTGGGAGTCCTCGTGCAGGATACCCTTAAGGTTAACCTCCAGGTTGAGTCGGTGGTGAAGAAGGCAAATGCAATGTTGGCATTCATTTCTAGAGGAATAGAGTATAGGAGCAGGGATGCGATGTTGAGGCTCTATGATGCACTGGTAAGACCTCACTTGGAGTACTGTGTGCAGTTTTGGGCTCCTTATTTAAGAAATGATGTGCTGACATTGGAAAGGGTTCAGAGAATATTCAATAGAATGATTCTGGGAATGAGAGGGTTAATGTGTGAAGAATGTTTGACCGCTCTTGGACTGTACTCGTTGGAGTTTAGAAGAACGAGGGGGGACCTCATAGAAACATTTTGAATGTTGAAAGGCATGGACAGAGTGGATGTAGCAAAGTTGTTTCCCATGGTGGGGGAGTCTAGTACGAGAGGACATGACTTGAGAATTGCAGGGCACCCATTCAGAACAGAGATGCAAAGAAATTATTTTAGCCAGAGGGTGGTGAATCTGTGGAATTTGTTGCCACGGGCAGCAGTGGAGGCCAAGTCGTTGGGTGTATTTAAGGCAGAGATTGATAGGTATCTAAGTAGTCAGGGCATCAAAGGTTATGGTGAGAAGGCGGGGGAATGGGACTAAAGGGGAGATTGGATCAGCTATGATGAAATGGCGGAATAGATTTGATGGGCTGAATGGCCGACTTCTGCTCCTTTTTCTTATGGTCGTATGGTTAGGCGCCATCATTCCTCCTAAGCTCCCCCCCAAGAGGTAGCAAACTGGATTAGACATTGGCTTTGTGGGAGAAGCCAGAGAGTGGTAGTCGATGGTTGCCTCTCTGACTGGAGGCCTGCGACTTTTGTGTGACACAGGGATCGGTGCTGGGTCTGCTGCTGTTTGTCATCTATATCAACTATCTGGATGATAATGTGGTTAACTGGATCAGCAAGTTTGCGGATGACACCGCCGTGTATAGTGGACAGACAGGAAGATTATATCATGGCTTGCAGCAGGACCTGGACCAGCTGAAAATGGTAGATGGTGTGCCAATCCTTTAACCTACTGAGCATTCTGCTACCATCCAGTGTAAATGATCTATGACACTGCCAGCAGCAGTATATTTAGCAACATGAGAGGATATTTAGCAACAGGGTAGGATTTGCATGGTGAGCAGTGGGGCACTGTGGTAGAACAGAGGGATCTGGGAATACAGGACCATAATTCATTGAAAGTAGCATCACAGGTAGATAGGGTTGTAACAAAAGCTATTGGTACATTGGCCTTCATAAATTAGAGTATTGAGATGACGGGATGTTATATTGAAGCTGTATAAGACATTGGTGAGGCCCAATTTGGAGGATTGTGTGCAGTTTTGGTTACCTAGCTAAATGAGAGAAAATTTTCAAGGATGTTGCCAGGTCTGGAGGACCTGAGTTGTAAGGAAAGATTGAACAGGTTAGGACTTTATTCCTTAGAACATAGAAGATTGAAAGGAAATTTGATAGAGGTATACAAAATTATGAGGGGTATAGATAGGGTAAATACAAGCAAGCTTTTTGCACCAAGATTGGGTGGGACTCACTGGAGTTGAGAAGAATGAAGGGGATCAAACCTATTGAATGTTGAAAGGCCTAGATAGAGTGCATGTGGAGAGGATGTTTCCAATAGTGAGAGAGTCTAGGACAGGGGTTCCCTACCTGGGATCCATGCACCACTCAGTTTATGGTAGGACCTGAGGGCACAGCCTCAGAATAGAAGAACCATAAGACATAGGAACAGAATTAGGCCATTTGGCTCTTCAAGTCTGCTCCACCATTGAATCATGGATGATCTACCTGCATGTTAAACTCTCCCATGACTATCATAACATTTAAAACAATGATGAGCAGATATTTCTTTAGCCAAAGGGTGGTTAATCTGTGTACAGGACAGCTTTGGAGACCAAGTTATCAGATATGTTTAAAGTAGAGGTTCTAAATTAGTAAAGATGACAAAGGTTTCTGGGAGGAGGCAGAAGAGTGGGGTTGAGAGAGATAATAAATTAACCACGATGGAATGGTGGAGTAGACATGGTGTGCTCCTATGTTTTATGGTCTTATGGTCTAATATGTATTTACCTCTCAAAAGGAATGGCTAAAACAGATCTCTTCGCTTCTGTCTTCTGCTCCTTTCCATTCCAGTTCTAATGAAGGGTCTCAGCCCGAAACATCGAGTGTTACATATTAAGGATCAGCTTTATTTCTCACATGTTCATTGAAACTTTGAAACGTACAGTGAAATATGTCATTTGTGTCAAATCAGTGAGAGTTGAGCTGGTGGCAGCCAGCCTCCTAGTGTTGCCACAGTTCCAGTGCCAATATAGCATGCCCACTGCTCACTAACTCTAACCTGTGCGTGGTTTTAATGTGGGAGGAAAGGGAGCACATGGAGGAAAGCCAGATAAGTTGATTGCTGGTGCGATAAAGCAATTGCGCTAACTGCTATGCTACGCTCCATAAGTGCTGCCTAACCATAAGACCATAAGATATAGGAGCAGAAGTAAGCCATTCAACCCATCGAGTCTGCTCCGCCATTCAATCATGGACTGATCCAATTCTTCCAGTCATCCCCACACCGCTGCTTTCACTCCTTACCCTTTGATGCCCTGGGTAATCAAGAACCTATCTATCACTGTCTTAAATATACCCAATGACTTGGCCTCCACTGCTGCTCGTGGCAACAAATTCCACAGATTTACCACCCTCTGACTAAAGTAATTTCTATGCATCTCAGTTCTAAATGGACGTCCTTCAATCCTGAAGTTGTGCTGGGTTTCTCCAGAATCTTTTTGTGGAAATTTTCCGGCCTCTGCAGTCTCGCTTCTATCTGCCAATCTTTTTTACACCTCTGCGATCTTGCTCCCTGGAAATTGACTTCCCCTTTCTATCGTTTACAGCAATCCCACTTCATTAGATGTAATTAGGTTATAATTTTATTGCTTTGGCCATCCTGAAAAGTGATCTATAAGTTCTGCACAAGTCTTTCATTTTTTATAAGGCAATGATATGAAGTAGTGTCCAGGAGATTAGGCTGCCTTGCTTTACACTGAATGACTTAGTGCCAGTGTGATAGAACATTGAATGTACAACACCTCTGAACAGTATAGGTTCTTTGGCCCACGATGCGGCACTGCCTTTTTAACCCATTCTCTGATCAATCTAACGCTTGTACTTTACTTGTTAATCGGCACTTCTCTTTCTCTGCAACTGCAAAACGTTATTCTGTATTCTGTTTTTCTTTTTGCTAAATTGATTTAATTACAGCAAAGCCAATTTTATTGTCAGTTGTGATGACGAGAAATATTTTCAGCAGCATCACAGGCACCTAACGTCAGCTGAACAGTGATGACAAGACAAAAAACAGAAACAAATTATTCCCAATTTTTACAAAAAGGTTGATTGTAGTTCGAAGTAGTCATAGTGTTGCTGTACTGAGGCCATGTTTAAGGTTCTTTCAGCTTGTTCAAAAACTGAATGGTTGAAGGAAAGTAGCTGTTCTTGAACCTGTTGGTGTGAGACTTCAGTCCTCTGTACCTCCTGACTAATGGTATCATGAGAGAGAGCATGGCTGGATGGTGGAATGGTTGGAAGGTTGATGATAGATATTTCCTTTCTGAGGCCGTCCCTCATGTAGATATTACCTTGGGCAGTGCCTGTGATGGATAGAGCCCACTGCTCTCAGCACTGTCTTATCTAAGGAATATAAGAGTAAGGATGTAATGCCAAGGCTTTATAAGACATTGGTCAGACTACATTTGGAGTATTATGAGCAGTTTTGGACAGCTTGTTTAAGAAAAGATGTGCTGACATTGGAGAAGGTCCAGCGGAGGTTCACTAAAATGATTCTTGGAATGAAAGAGTTAATGTATGAAGAACATTTAATGGGTCTGGTCCTGTTCTTGCTGGAGTTTCGAAGAATGAAGGGGGTATCTCATTGGGTCTGGATAGAGTAGATGTGGGGAGTATGTTTGCTATAGTGGGTGACTCTTGGATCAGAGGGTACAGCCTCAGATCAGAGGGATGTCCATTTAGAACAGAGATGAGGAGAAATTTTTTTAGTCAGAACATGGTGAATCTGTAGAATTCATTGCTACATATAGCTGTGGAAGCCAAGATATTGAGTATATTTAAAGAGGATGTTCTTGATTAGTCAGGTCATCAAAAGTTATTGCAAGAAGGCTGAAGAGCAGGATTGAGAGGGATAATAAATCGGCCATGATGGAATGGTGGAACAGACATGGTGGAATGAATGACCTAATTCTGCTCCAATGTCGTACGCTCTTATGGGCACGCGAAGGCATGTAGCAAAGCTTCCAGAAATGGTGGATTTGAAATATGTGGAGAAATTGAAGACAGTAGTATTTTTATCTAATTTTCTGAAGAATTGGTGCTTCAGCCCACAATATCTGAGCTGATCATGATGTCAATTAAACTGCACTATGTGCCTGAACAATGATTCAAATCTCTCCATTCCCCGTATGTTCATCAGCCTGTTTAAATGTCGATTGAACACCACCGTCATACCTGCTTCTACCACCAGTATTCTGACAGCACCTTCTAGGCACTTATTAATCTTCAAAATTCAAAGTAAATTTTTTATCAAGGTACATAAATGTCACCATATACTCAACTCAGAGTCATTTTCTTTTGGGTATTCACAGTCGAACTAAGAAATACAATAGAATCAATGAAAAACTGCACACAAAGGCTGGCAATCAACCGATGTGCAAAAGTAGACAAATTGTGTAAATACATAGAAAACAAATAATAACAATAGTAATAAATATGTGAATAAATAATACCGAGAACAGGAGTGGTGGAGTCCTTGAAGGTGAGCCCATAGGTTGTGGAATCAGTTCAGAGTTGAGGTGAGTATAGTTACCTACACTGGTACAGGAGCCCGATGGTTGAAAGGTAATAACTGTTCCTGAGCCTGGTGATCGGGGACCTAAGGCTGCTGTACCCACTTTCTAATGGCAGCAGTGAGAAGAGAACAATGGTCCGGTTGTGGAGGTGTTTGATGATGGATGTTACTTTCCCATGGCAGTGCTTGTCGACCATGTGCTCAATGGTGGGGAGGGCTTTTCCTGTCATGGACTGTGCGTTGTCCCTTTAAATTTTGCCTCTCTCAACTTAAAGGCATGGCCTACAGCGTTTGACATTTATACTTCAGGACAAAGACTCTATTGCCCCTTTCCATAACTCTCATAATTTTATAAAGCTCCATCAGGTCTCCCCTGAGTGTCGGACACTCCAGAGGAAACAATCCATGTCTGTCCAACCTGTCCTTGCTTCTAAGGTCAAATTATGCCGAGTTCCTGATTCCCACCACGACTATAGAATGATCACATTTGTGATTCCTTGGAGACCAGGCAATACAGGCAATACAATTACATCCTGAAAACGACTTTAACAGCCTTTAAGAGATTCTATTGTTCAGTTCCCTCTTGTGGTCAGATAGTGAAGCCAAATGGCTTTCAAAAGTTTGTTGAAATGGAAGTGTTACTTTCTTGATTTCTGCTTAGGCCAAAGAGTACTGTTACCATAGTTACAATACTGAACAGCGGGTTAATAATCTGGAGGAATGAACACGAAGGAACTCAGTGGGTCAGGCAGCATTTTACTATCTAACATAATAATCTAGAGGCCTGAGTTTAAATCTCATCACAGCAACTTGACAATTTTACTCTAATTTGAAAAAAATATATAGAGATATAAATCTGAATTACGTAAGAGTTCAGAATCAATGTCAGGTTTATTATCACTGACTGAAATAATGATTATTTTGTTTTTTGTGCAGTGCAAAGATATAATAATTACAGAATTAAATAAATAGTGGAACATAAAAAGAATATCTAGATAGTGTTCATGGGTTCATTGTCTGTTCAGAAATTTATTAATTTATTTAAGCCTTTCTCACCATTCAAGTCACCCGCCCAGCAACCCTGATTTAATAAAGCACACACAAAATGCTGGAGGAACGCAGCAGGCCAGGCAGCATCTATGGGAAAAAGTGCACTTGACGTTTTGGGCTGAAACCCTTCCGTAGGACTCGAAAATAAAGCTGAGTAGATTTGAAAGGTGAGGGGGGGGGGAGGGGAGAGAGAAACACCAGGTGATAGGTAAAACATGGAGGAGGGGGATGAAGTAAAGAGCTGGGGAGTTGATTGGTGAGGGACAGAAGGTCATGGATGAAAGAAAAAAAGGGGGGGGATGAGCATCAGAGGGAGGTGAATGGTGGGCAAGGAGATAACGTAAGAGAGGGGCAAGGAGATGGGAAATGGTGAAGAAGGGGGTGGAGGACATTACCCGAAGTGAGAAATCGATGTTCATGCCATCAGGTTGGAGGCCACCCGAATGGAATATAAGGTGTTGTTCCTGCAACCAAACGTGGCTTTATCCCTACAACAGTGGAGGCCATGGATGGACATATCAGAATGGGAATGGGAAGTCGAATCAAAATGAGTGGCCACTGGGAGATCCGGCTTGTTCTGGCGGACGGAGCATAGATGCTCAGTGCAGCATTTTCCCAATCTACGTCAGGTCTCACCGATATACAAAAGGCCAGACCAGGAGCACCAACCGCAGAATATGACCCCAACAGACTCACAGGTGAAGTGTTGCATCACCTGGAAGGACAACTTAGGGCCCTGAATGGCAGTGAGGGAGGAGGTGTAAGGGCAGGTGTAGCACTTATTCTGCTTATGAAGATAAGTGCCAGGAGGGAGATCAGCGGGGAGGGAAGAATGGACAAGGGAGTTGCATAGGGAGCAATCCCTGTAGAAAGCAGAAATTGAGGGCGAGGGAAAGATGTGCTTAGTGATGGAATCCCGTTGGAGGTAGCAGAAGTTTCAGAGAATTATGTGCTGGACGTGGAGGCTAGTGGGGTGGTAGGTGAGGGCAAGAGGAACTCTGTCCCTGGTAAGGTGGGAGGAGGATGGGGTAATAGAGCAGATGTGCACAAAATGGAAGAGATGCAGTTGAGGGCAGCGTTGATGATGGGAGAAGGGAAGCCCCTTTCTTTGAAAAAGGAGGACATCTCCTTTGTTCTAGAATGAAAAGCTTCATCCTGAGAGCAGATGTGGCGGTGATGGAGGAATCGAGAGAAGAGGATGGCATTTTTTTAAGTAGCAGGGTGGGACGAGGTATAATCCGGGTAGCTGTGAGGGATTTAATCACTGGACAATTTATGACTAATTAACCTACCAATTGGTATCTCCTTGGACTCTGGGAGGAAACCAGAGCACCTAGAGGAAACCCAGATGGTCATGGGGAGAACATACAGACTCCTTACAGGCAGCGGTGGGAATTGAACCTGGGTCTCTGTAAAGCATTGTGCTGACCACTATGCCAGTGTGCTGCTCCACTGATGACAGAGGGGAAGAAATTATCCCTGAATCACTGAGCATGAATCTTCAGGCTCCTGTACCTTCTCCCTGATGGTAGTGATGAGAAGAGAGCAAGTTCCAAATGATGAGGTCCTTAGTGATGAATGCTGCCTTCTTGAGGCATTACCTTTTGAAGATGTCCTCAATGGCGGGGAAGGTTGTGACCTTGATAGCGCTGGCTGAGTCAACAACATTCTGGAGCCTCGTTTGATCCTGCATATTGGAGCTTCCATACCAGGTGAAAATGCAACCAGTCAGAACGATCTCCACTGCAGACCTATAGAAAATTTTAAGACCAAATCTCCTCAAGCTCCTAACAAAGTAGAGCCACTGACATGTTTTATTCTCATGATTCCGTCAACGTGTTGTGCCCAGCATAGTCCTCTGAGACATTGCTGCCCAGAAACTCAGATTTGCACCCCCATTCCACCACTGACCCCTTGATGAGGACGGCTGCATAGTCTCCTTCCTGAAGTCTGGGAAGAATTTCATGGCATTGCCGACACTGAGTGCCAAGTTGTTGTGACACTACTCTACCACTATCTGACTCCTGTGCACTTCCTCATTGCCATCTGAGAATCTACCAACAATAATGGTGTCAGCAAGAAATTTATCAATGGTGTTCGAGCTGTGCCTAGCCACACTGTCATGAGTGTAGAGAGAAAAGAGCAGGGGGCTGAGTTCATATCCTTAGGGTGCACCTATGTTGATTGCTAGTGAGAAGGAGATATTAGTACTAATTCATACTGACTATGGTCTTCAGTTAAGGAAGTCAATGATCCAGCTTTTATTGAACAAGTCTTTGGTCCTCTATGTCTGTTCCAGCCATAATGTCATACTAAGCAAATAACATTTGCTTGCACATTGTCCATATCCTTCAATTCCTGCCTGTACTAACTGCCTCTTATTTATTGCTATCATGTCTGCTTGGAACACTTGGGGTAGCACAGTAGTGTAGTGGTTAGCACAAAAGCTTTACGGTACAGGCGACCCAGGTTCAACTCCCACTACTGCCTGTAAGGAGTTTGTACGTTCTTCCTGTGACTGTGTGGGTTTCCTCCGGGTGCTCGAGTTTCCTCTCACAGTCCAAAGACGTACTGGTTGGCAGGTTAAAAGGTCATTGTAAATTGACCCGTGATTAGGCTAGGATTAAGTCAGAGGTTTGTTGGATGGCATGGCTCAAAGGGCCAGAAATACCTAATCCATGCTGTATCACAATGAATAAATAAATAAACTGGCTCTGGCAGCCCGTTTAAACTGTAGGCGGAAGGAACTGGTGTGGAGTTGGGGGTTCACCTTCAGAACAAACAAGACAAACAAGACGTCAACTCAAAGTTCAAAGTAAATTTCAATACTTAAAGTAAATTTATTATCAATGTACATATATGTCACCATATACAGCCCTGCGATTCATTTTCCTGTGGGTGTACTCAATTAATCCATAATAGAATAATAACCATAATAAAATCAATGAGAGACTGCACTTAAGAGGAGGCCAACAACTGTGTAAATGACAACAAGCTGTACAAATACAAAAAGGAAAATAAAAGAAATACTTCTACCAATAGATATAGCCATTCCAACCACAAACAACTTACAGAAATCAATATGTGAGAAACACCGGAAATATGCTGAATTAAAAGAGGAAATTGAAAGACTATGGAACATGAACAGGGTATACATTGTCCCAATAGTAATATCTACAGCTGGTATCATCTGAAAGGCACTACACAATAGCATTAAACAATTAGGGTTACACAGCAATATCTATGTAAACCTCCAGAAAGCCACAGTGCTAAACACCACTAGAAAAGTCGCAAATTCCTAGCAATTGAGATATGAGTGTGCTTGGCTATGCCTGTACCTCAGGTTTTACCAGCTTGAGCTGAGAAAAAATAAACAATAATAGTAATAATTGTGGCAATACAGTACCAGGAGGTTAACGCAAAGAATTATCAAAAGTACATAATAAAAGACCAACAAATTCAAGAAGATAAATGTAGAAAATGCAAAGAAACCAGGAAAAACCCATCACATTACAAGATCCAGCAGCAGTTTAACTCAATCTGATTCCTTACACAGGCACGATCAAGAGGCAAACATCATTCACCAAAATCTTGCTTTAAAATATAAACTCATAAAGGAAATTGTACCTTACTATAAATTCAAGCCTGGTCCAGTTTTAGAGTCAGCATCCCACAAATTATATTACAACCAATCCATTATTACAAATAGGACAATCCATAATAACAGTCCGGGTGTAATATTACAGGGTAATACACGCCAAGAACAACTTACTGAATAATGAAACCATTCCAAACATACACAACACTCAGATATCCATGAGTGTAAAACACCAGAAATATGCTGAATTAAAAGAGGAAATTGAAGGACCTTGGAACATGAACAGGGTATATTTTGTCCCAATAGTAATATCTACAACCTAAAGTCACTACACAATAACATTAAACTATTAGGGCTACACAGTAATATCTATTTCAATCTCCAGAAAGCCACAATACTAAATACAACCAGAATAATCGAAAAAATTCCTTGCAAATGAGAAATGAGTGTGTTTGGCTATGCCCGTACTTCAGGTTTTACCAGCTTGAGCTTTGAACAAAATATTTTTAAAAATAGATAAGCAAGCAATAAGTAGTGAGAACATGAGATCAAGAATATTTTGAAATTTCAATTACTTGACTTCCTTCTTTCATTTCCAAAATTTTCAGAATCCATTCTTGAAAGAACTTTATTGGATTTTCTCCCTCTGTACCTTCCATAAGACCAACAATTTTAATATTATTTCGTCTACTAGAGTTCTCAAGTGCATCCATTTTTTCCAACATCCGTTTTCTTTCTGTTGTCCAGGCAAGATGATCGTATTCTACCTTATCTACTCTTTCCGTGTTTTCTTCTATTTTTACTTCCATCTCTTTAACTTTATTATCCATCTTCTTTAAGACCAAGATCTCAACAAGATCAAAATCCGAGATCAATTTTGATAAAATGTTTAAGGTACCAAGATAAAGAAATGATCTTGAAGGCAGCTACTCAAGGTGCTAAAAAGAGAAATGGGCCATTGATAATAGAAGGGAAAAGAGTTTTTTTTTATCCAGACATAAGCTACGATCTGTTGAAGAGGTGGAAGGAATTTAATCCAGTGAAAAAATCTTTATGGGAAAAGGGCTATAAATTTTTATTGAGCTATCCAGCAAAATTGATAATTTTCCTGGATAATGGAGAAAGAAGATTCTTTGTTGACTACTGGAAAGCGGAGAAATTTGTACAAGAATTACCTGATGTCCATGAAGAGGACTAAAGAATTATAGAAATGAAATGGACTAATGATGAAGACTGAAACAAGGTTGGACTTATAATGGAATTATAAGAGAAAAAAATGGTCGAGGAGTATTAATTGGGAGTAGAGACATTAATTATTTTTTTCTTTATTAATATATTTTCTTTTTTTTTTGCAAGGGAGCTGGAGGAGCTCTTGATCAATGGCTGCGAGTTTCGCGTGTACAATCATGGCGATTGCCATGACCTGTAAAATGGGGGGGGGGGGTAATGTTGTGTTCTTTCTATTCGCAACATTAGTGGGGGTATTTTGTTTTTTTTCTTATATATTAGTTATCTTTCTTCTATTTTTCTTCTTCTTTGCCTGGATGATTGGGGACAGACTCATAGCAACATGGGGAATTTTAAAGAATGATTAATTTACTTAATTTTTTAAGTTTTAATGTTAATGGAATTAATGGACCTGTGAAAAGAAAAAGAGTTTTAACATATATTAAGAAAATGAAAGGAGATATAGCTTTTTTACAAGAAACACATTTAACAGAAACAGAACACAAGAAATTAAAGAGAGATTGGGTTGGAAACGTCATTGCAGCTTCATTTAATTCAAAATCGAGAGGAGTTGCAATTCTGGTTAGTAAATCTTTACCAATTAAAATACAAAATGTAATAATTGATTCTGGGGGGAGATAAGTGATTATACATTGTCAATTTTTTTCAGAATTATAGACTTTTATGAACATTTATGCACCAAATGAAAATGATGCAAAATTCATACAAGAAGTTTTTTTGAACTTGGCTGATGCACATGATAAAATATTAATAGGTGGAGATTTTAATTTTTGTTTACATCCAGTTCTGGATAAATCAACTAAAGGTGCTATAAAATCAAAAGTAACAAAACTAACTTTATCATTAATGAAAGATTTAAACTTGATTGATATATGGAGAAAAATTAATCAAAGAGAAAGAGATTATTCATTTTACTCAGACATAAAACTTACTCAAGGATTGATTTTTTTTAGTATCAAAAATATTCAAGATAGAGTGAAAAGTGTGGAATATAAAGCAAGAATATTGTCAGATCATTCCCCCCTGATAATGACAATGATAATGATGGATAAGGAGGAATCGATTTACAGATGGAGATTTAATTCAACTCTATTAAAACGTCAAGATTTTTGTGATTTTATGAAAAAACAAATTCAATTTTTTTGGATACAAATCTACATTCAGTTGAGGATAAAATTGTATTATGGGAAGTGATGAAAGCATATTTAAGGGGTCAGATTATAAGTTATACATCTAAAATTAAAAAGGAATACGCAGCAGAGATAGATCAATTGGAAAAAGATATCATAAAGTTAGAAAAAGAATCTCAAAGATATATGACAGAAGAAAAACGAAGACAACTTGTTAATAAAAAACTACAATATAATACACTACAGACGTATCGTACAGAAAAAAGTAATTATGAGAACTAAACAGAAATATTATGAATTAGGTGAAAGATCGCATAAAATTTTTGCTTGGCAGTTGAAAACAGAACAGGTTTCTAAAACAATAAATGCAATTAGAACAAGTGTAAATAAGGTTACTTATAAGCCTTTAGAAATTCATGAAACTTAAAAACTTTTATACTGAACTATGTCAATCAGAATCACAAAATAAGATTGCTGAGATAGATAAATTTTTATCACAAATAACCCTTCCAAAATTAAATTTGGAAGAACAGAAAGGATTAGATATGCCCTTTACATTAAGAGAGGTTGAAGAAGCTTTAGGATCACTTCAGAGTAATAAATCCCCAGGAGAAGATGGTTTTCCTCCTGAGTTTTATAAAAAAAAATAAAGATTTATTAATTCCTCCTTTTATGGAATTAATATAGCAAGTGGAAAGAATGCATAAACTTCCGCAATCTTTTTTAACAGCGATCATAACTGTATTGCCAAAAAAAGATAGAGGCCCTTTAAAACCAATTTCATATAGGCCTATTTCTTTGTTGAATACAGATGATAAAATACTAGCAAAAATTTTATCTAATAGAATGTCTAAATATTTACCAAAATTAGTACATATGAATCAGACAGGTTTTATTAAAAATAGACAATCAATGGATAATATAACTCAGTTACTTAGTTTAATTCATTTGGCACAAAAAAGAGAGGAAATGAGTGTGGCAGTTGCTTTGGATGCAGAAAAAGCATTTGATAGATTGGAATGGGATTTTTTTATAAAATATGAGTTAGGAAAATCTTTTATACAATGGATTAAAACTTTAAATACTAATCCTCAAGCTAAAGTAGTTACAAATGGTTAGATTTCGGCACCATTATGCTTAACGAGGTCAACTAGGCAAGGCTGCCCATTATCACTTGTTTTATTTGTATTGGCAACAGAACCATTAGCAGAACTAATTAGAACAGATTCAGATATTGGGGGCTTTAGAGTTAATCAAGAAGAATATAAGATTAATTTATTTGCTGATGATGTTTTGATTTATTTAACAACCCATTGCAATCCTTGCAAAGATTATCTTTTAGATTGGAAGAATATGGGAAAGTATCAGGCTATAAAGTAAATTGGGATAAAAGTAAAATTTTGCCCCTCACCAAAGGAAATTATAAACAATATTGATTAACAACTCAATTTCGATGGTCAATGAATGGGATAAAATATTTAGGTATTAGAGTTGATAACGATGTAAAAAATTTATATAACCAAAATTATTTGCCTTTATTAAAAAAATAAAAGAGGATCTTGATAAATGGATGATGTTACCAATAACATTAATAGGTAGAGTTAATGCTGTAAAAATGAATATATTTCCTAGATTGCAATATTTATTCTAAACTTAACCAATACAATTACCTCAGAAGTTTTTTCAAGAACTGAATAAATATGTAAGGAAATTTCTTTGGAAAGGAAAGATGTTAAGAATATCATTGGAAAAATTGACATGTAAATTTGATTTGGGAGGGTTACAACTTCCAAATTTTAAGAATTATTATAAAGCAAATCAACTTAGATTTATTGCGTCTTTTTTTGATGAAGAAAAACCGGCATGGATTAGAATAGAATTAGATAAGATAGGAGAAAACATACCAGCAGATTTTATATATAAATGGGAATCCAAATGGATACGGGAAAAAAAAGAATCTCCTATATTAAGAAACTTGATTGATTTATGGAATAAGGTAAATATGGACAATGAGATAAAGAAATCTTTATTAGCAAAAAGAACTTTAATTCAAAATAAGCTTATTCCTTTTACAATGGATAATAAACTTTTGCATAATTGGTTCCAAAAGGGGATTAAATATATAGGTGATTGTTTTGAAGGAGGTATTGATGTCGTTTGATCTATTAAAAATAAATATAAAATATCAAATAACACTCTTTTCTGTTATTTTCAATTAAAAGTCTATTTACGAGAAAAGCTGGGACAAACAATGTTGATGCCAAAACCTAGTGAAATAGAAATATTAATTCAGAAAGGAAAAATTAAAAAATTTACATCTTGTATGTATAATTTGATTCAAAAGCAAACAAGTAAATTAGGAATTCATAAATCAAGACAAAAATGGGAATCTGATCTGAATGTTAAAATTGATGGAAAAAACTGGTCAAGATTATGTTTTGATAGTATGAGAAATACAATAAATGTTCGACTTAGATTAATACAACATAATTTTTACATCAATTATATATAATACCACAGAAAATAAATAGATTAAATTCAAATATGTCTGACCAATGTTTTCGATGTAATCAAGAAATTGGTACTTTTTTACATTCTACCTGGTTGTTTTAAAATTCAACCATTTTGGATAAATTTAAGACTTTTATTGGAACAAATTATTGGAGTACAACTCCCACATAGTTCACTATTATTTTTATTAGGAGACAATGAAGGGACAATACCGAAACTTAAATTGAACAAGTATCAGAAAAAATTTATAAAAATTGCATTGGCAGTAGCCAAAAAAGTTATCGCAGTTAGTTGGAAATCTGATTTATATTAAACTATGGATCGTTGGAATATTGAAATATATAGTTGTATTCCATTTGAAAAAATTACATATAATCTAAGAAATGAATATTATATATTTTTGAAAATTTGGCTCCCATACTTACAAAAGATAGGATTAAATACACAGGTCCTTTGAAGATAAAATTATAGTAATTGGGGAAAGTAAAAACAAATATTAAAATTATTTTGAACTCCATGGAGCATGTGGGGATCCTCTGATATCCAGGCAATCTTTCTCTTCTTCCTTTTTTTTTTCTTTCTTTAGATAGGGGTTGGGGGGGGAGGGTTAAGGGGATGGGGAGGGTCAATATTATTTTTCTTACTATTTTATTATCACATTTATTCTTTGTAATTTCTAAAAGTTAATAAATTTTAAAAAAAGAATATTTTGTAAGTGAGTGAATAGGTTATGAGAACATTTCAATAATGGGGGCAAGTGAAGGTGAATGAAGTTATCCCCTCTGGTTTAAGATGCAGAAGGTTCAGAAGTAATAACTAGTGGTATGAGTCCTGAGACTCCTGTACCTTCTTCATGATGGCAGCAATGAGAAGACAGCGTAAACTGGGTGGTGGGGATCCCTGCTGATAGATACTGCTTTCCTGCGACAATGCTCCTCATAGAGATGCTCAATGATGAACCTGAAAAGATTAGTATCAAAGTACATATTTGTCACCATATACTACCCTGAGATTTACTTTTTGCAGACATTCACTGTAGAATAAAGAAAAATGGTGAAATCGATGAAAAAGTTTGCACAAAGACTGACAACAACCAATGTGCAAAAGAAGAAAAACTGTGCAAATATGAAAAACAAATAATAATATACTGGATTCCAGTAAATTTCTCCATTGATTAATCAGGGCAGCCACTTATTTAGGTCGACTCTTAAAGAACAAAAATTAATTGAGGAAATAGCTGGGATTCCATGCCTTTATTTCGAACACTATGCCAATTAATTGGGATAAGAGACTTTAGCTGAATATTTTTTTAACTAGTGCCAGAAACATGCACTACACAATGATCAGAGTGAACAGTTTTTAAATAATGTCAAGCAATGCCTATACAAAGTATTCACCCCTTTTGGAAATTTTCAAGTTTTATTGTTTTCCAACGTTGAACCACAGTAGATTTAATTTAGCTTTTAATGACACTGATCAACAGAAAAAGACTCTTTCATGTCAAAGTGAAAGCAGATCTCTACAAAATAATCTAAATTAATCACAAATATAAAACACAAAATCATTGATTGCATAATATTCATCCTCTTTAATATAGCACACCAAATCATCAGCCAATTGAAACGAGGGGTGATTGATAAATTCATGGCCTAAGGTAGAAGGAGTCAATTTTAGAAAACCTAGCACATTTATTTTTCAACATAGTCCCCTCCTACATGTACACACTTAGTCCAGCGGTCGTGGAGCATACGGATCCCTTCTTCGTAGAAGTTGGCATCTTGGACCTCCAGAAGTGGTCCACAGCAGGGATGATTGATAAGTTCATGGCCTAAGGTAGAAGGAGATGAGTTATTAACTTCAACCTTTCTGTGTAATCACTCAAAGAGTTGAACTGAACGTGCATGTAACGAGAGCTCACCATATACAGTCAGGGTGTTTCAATTGATTGTGGTAAAATACACCTGTACTTGCAAGGTCGAGCTGCTGGACTGTCACTATCCAGGCAAAAACTACACCATGAAGACAAAAACACATTCCAATCAACTCTGTTTAAAGAAATAAATGGAATTACAGAGGCTTATCCAGGTGGATTGGAGGAGGATACTGCTGGGGATGGGCAGAGCAGAGATGGCTGAAATTTCTGGGAATAGCAGGATAGATATGTCCCATAGAGGAAGAAGGGAAGAAGCTCTCAAATGGCAGGGCTAGGCAACTGTGGCTGACAAAGGACTGCATAAAAGCCAAGGAAAGGGCATATAAGGTGGCAAAAGAGAGTGGGAAGTTGGATTATTGGGAATCTTTTAAAATCCAATAAAAGGCAACTAAAAAGCTATAAGGGAAAATATGAAATATGAGGGCAGACTAGCCGATAACATAAACAGAATACCAAAAGGATTTTCAGTTATATAAACAGTAAAAAGGAGGGTGGAGTTGATATTGCACCACTGGAAAATAATGCTGAGGTACTAGTGTGGGACAAAAAATGACAGATGAATTCAATGGGTACGTTGCACCTTTCTTCACTGTGGAAGACACTAGCAGTGTGCCAGAGGTCCGTGAGTATCACTGTTATTACAAAGTAAAAAGTGCAAAGAAAACTGAAAGGTCTTAAGGTGGATGAGTCACTTGGGCCAGATGGACTACCTCCCAGAGTCCGGAGGAAGGGTGCTGAAGAGATCATTGGTCATGATCTTTCAAACATCACTTGATTCTGGCATGGTTCTGGCGACTGGAGATTGCAAATGTCATTCCAGTCTTTAAGAAGGGAGTGAGGCAAAAGGAAGGAAATTAAAGTCAGTTAGCCTAACGTCAGTGGCTGGGAAAGGGATAGAGGTTCCCTCATTACTGAGGATGAGGTTTCCAGGTATCTGGAGACCAATGATGAAATAAGGCAAAGTCAGCACGGTAAAGGGAAATCTTGTCTGACAAATCTGTTAGAGTTCTTCAGGGAAGTAACAAGCAGGGTGGGAAAATGCAAGGATAAACTTAGATTTTCAGAAGATGTTTGATTAGGTGCCAAACATGAGGCTGCTTAACAAGATAAAATCATATGACATTACAGGAAAGATACTGACATAGATAGCGGAATGGCTGACAGGCAGGAGACAGCGAGTGGGATTAAAAAGGGCATTTTCTGGTTGGCTGCTGGTGACTAGTGGTGTTCTTCAGGGGTCAGTAATGGGACCGCTGCAGTGCAGTGATTTTTCTCAATTACTGTTGGTGAGAAATAAGTCGTAACACAATTCTGTATTGCTTTGCTCACTGCGGTTTCAAGCATTCAGGCTTGCTGATGCTAGAAATGGTTGGCAGTGAAAATTATATGATTTCACGACTTCAACAAGTTAGAAACTATAAAGAATTTGAAGGTATTAACAATCGATCTGAATGTTACAATGAGAATCAAAATTTGGAGGATGCAGTTGTCGAAAGCATTGTATGAAGGCAGTCATTATCCGCTCTAGGTGTCTGTGCTGATTTTGTTCATTTAAAAGAACATGACAACACTACCGTTGCATGAGGAAATCTGCAGATGCTGCAAATTCAAGCCACACACACAATATGCTGGTGGAACGCAGCAGGCCAGGCAGCATCTATAGGAAGAAGCACTGTCGATGTTTCAGGCCAAGACCCTTCGTCAGGACTAACTGAAAGGAAAGAAAAAAGAGATTTGAAAGTGGGAGGGGGAGGGATGAAGCCAAGAGCTGGAAAGGTGATTGGCAAAAGGGATACAGAGCTGGAGAAGGGAAAGGATCATGGGACGGGAGGCCTAGGGAGAAAGAAAGGGGGTGGGGAGCACCAGAGAGAGATGGAGAGCAGACAAGGAGTGATTGTGAATGGGGCAGAGAGAGAAAAAAGAGAGAGAAAAAAGGTGGGGAGGAATAATAAATAAATAAATAAATAAATAAATAAATAAATAAGGGAAGGGGTAAGAAGGGGCACTAATGGAAGTTAGAGTAGTCAATGTTCATGCCATCAGGTTGGAGGCTACCCAGACGGAATATCAGGTGTTGTTCCTCCAGCCTGAGTGTGGCTTCATCTTGACAGTAGAGGAGTCTACGGATAGACATATCAGAATGGGAATGAGACGTGGAATTAAAATGTGTGGCCACTGGGAGATCCTGCATTCTCTGGTGGACAGAGCCCAGGTGTTCAGCGAAGCGGTCTCCCAGTCTGTGTCGGGTCTCACCAATATATAGAAGGCCGCACCGGATGCGATGCTGCGAGCTTGATGGTTGACGGTAATAACTGTTCTTGAACCTGGTGGTGTGCGACACAGACCCTTGTACCTCCTGTACAACACGTACAACAAGCTGGAGGAACTCAGCAGGTCAGGCAGCATCCGTGGAGGAGAGAAGAGAATAGCCTGAATGGTGGGGATTCTTGATGATGGATGCTACTTGAGGTAGTACAAGTGAAAACAATAGCAGAATGTAGAATAAAGTGTTACAGTTACAAACAAAGAGCAGTGCAGGTAGACAGTAAAATGCAAGGCAATAACAAGGCAGATTGTGTGGTTAAATTTCTGCTTTATTATACGGGGGCCATTCAATATTCTTATTACAGCAGTGTAAAAGTTGTCCTTGAGCTTGGTGACGTGTGCTTTTAGACTTATGCATTTTCTGCCAAACAGGAGGGGATGGGGCAAAGAGAGAAAGTCTCGAGTGGGCAGATCTTTGATTATGCTGGCTGCTTTACTGAAGTAGTGAGAAGTTTAGACAGAGTCCATAGAGGGGAGGCTGGTTTCCATGATGTGCTGAGCAGTGTCCAAATAAGATGCTTTCAATGTTACATTGATGAAAAATTGGTGAGGCTCAAATAGAACATGTAAAATGTCATTAGCCTGCTGGGGAAGCTGAGGCATTGGTGAGCTTTCTTGGTTGTGGAGCCGGCATGGTTGGACTAGGATGGGCTATCGGTGATGTTGACTTTGACAAACCTGGCCCCCTCTGCACCATTGGTGTGTGCATCACCCCCTTTCCTAAAGTCAATGACCAGTTCTTTGGTTTGGCTGACATTGAGGGAGCAATTGGAGTGCATAAATTGGCAGAGATTTCCCTTCCTGTGTGAAAATTTTCACGAATGTTGAGTCACCGGATACCTGCTGCCAGAAGTCAGGAATGCACTCGCAGGCTTTTGCCAACTGAGGTTTATCACCCTGGCACCGTTCCTGTAGCAAGAAGATATTTCTCAGCAGTGTTTATGCAACGCTGTGTCCCTTAGCTGGATGACCAAGTGATACGATACTCTAAATTAATTCTGACAGCAGTTTCACAGTTGGATGAGTGGAACTATCTGTTTCTGGTGTTTTACGCTATAATTCTTCCCCACAATAAGCGACTCCAGTCCACTTGGCTAATTCAGCAGTACTGCAGTCAGAAGCTGTGAATGTTCAGACCAGCTTAGAGCACCGAGCGGCTCCCAGCACCTGTCCATCAGTGGTGTAGACCTGTCTCAATAATCTTCACGACACAGACTGAGATCTTACAGAAGCAGTAAGGCGATGTCAGATTCCCAGAATTCACCACAAACATCTTGTCAATTACCTTAGCCTCTATCCCACTGTTATCAGACTCTTGAATGAATCTGAGTAGTGGACCTTTGGAATTCTTTGCCACAGGTAGCTGTGGAGGCCAAGTCTTTATGTATAGCTAAGGCAGTGGTTGGTAGATTTTTGATCGGTCAAGCATGAAGGGATATGGGGAGAAGGCAGTAGATTGGGGCTGAGAGGAAAATTACATCTTGATGAAATGGTGCAAACTCAATGGGCCAAATGGCCTAATTCTTCTCCTATATTTGATGGACTCTTGACCTCACAATCTACCTCGACATGCTCTTGCACTTTATTGTTTACCCACACTTTCGCTGTAGTTTTTAAATTTTATTCTGCATTGTTATTGTTTTGCCTCGTTCTACCTCAATGCACTGTGATGAAACGATCTGTATGAACGATATGCGAGATAAACCTTTCACTGTATCTCAGTACATGCGACAATAATAAACTCCTTTAGCATTACTTATTAATTAATTTTAATTGTAATTTATAGTAATTTTTAAGTCTTGTACTGTTGCCACAAAACAAACTTCATACATGTCAGTGGTAATAAACCTGATTCTGATTCTGAAGAAATTCAAAACAAAGAACCAGGAGACCTAAAAGGAACATGAAATATCCTCAGTGAGCAGGATTAAAGACAATATCAAGGCATTTTATACAAGCATTAAAAAGAAAAGGTTGTCAGGGAAAGAGTATGTTTACTCAAGGACAGACTGTACGAAGGTCTCACACCACAAGAAAGCAGACCGTCACCATGCAGTCCATGCTCTCTTCTAGCTGTTGCCATTGGGAAGGAGGTACAGAAGCCTAAGGTCCTACACCACCAGGTTCAGGAACAGTTGCTACCCTTCAACCATCAGGTTCCTGAACCAGCTTGGATAACTTCAGACATCTCAACTCTAGACTGATTGCACAGCCTATGGACTCTACAGCTCATGTGCTCAGTATTAATCATTTATCTATCAACTGATCTATCTATTTAGTTATTTGCCCAGCTTGCCTGCCTTTGAACAGTTGTCTGCCATTACAGAAACATAGGAACATAGAAAACCTACAGCACAATACAGACCCTTCAGCCCACAAGGTTGTGCCGAACATGTCCCTACCTTAGAAATTACTAGGCTTACCTATAGCCCTCTATTTTACTAAACTCCATGTACCTATCTAAAAGCCTCTTAAAAGACCCTATTGTATCCACCTCCACCACCATTGCCGGCAGCCCATTCCACACACTCACCACTCTCTGAGTAAAGAACTTACCCCTGACATCTCCTCTGTACCTACTCCCCAGCACCTTAAACCTGTGTCCTCTTGTGGCAACAATTTTAGCCCTGGGAAAAAGCCTCTGACTATCCACATGATCAATGCCTCTCATCATCTTATACACCTCTATCAGGTCACCTCTCATCCTCCTTCACTCCAAGTAGATTTTCATTGATTCCGCTCTATACCTCCATTCTACTGTGAATGCTGACAAGGACATGAATTGCAGGATAGTATATGGTGAATATATATACCTTGAAGATAAATCTACTTTGAACTTTGGTGCACTGATGTGATGTGATGACTTGTATGGATGGCATGCAATGTTTTTCACTGTACCTTGGTACATGTACCAATAATAATCCAAACTGCCGATTTAAATGTACCAATTTAAGTTGTAACCCTTTGTCAGCTATCGCCCAGCAATGCTCGATGAACAGATGTCTCAAATTAATCTCTTCACTACTTCCTGAGAGGTAAGGGTAGTGACATGTTACATGAGCAAGTTGCTTCAGATAAGAGAGAGTTGATGGTCGTGTGAGAGGGAATAAGGGCTAAAAGAAGGAAAAGGGCTGAATCACCTTCTGCTACTTAGTTGTTTTCCTTTGCCTTCTAGATGGAAACACGGAAGCGTCTTGCCAAGATCGTGCTGGTATTCGTTGGCCTGTTTGCTCTGTGCTGGTTCCCCAACCACGTGCTGTACATGTACCGCTCCTTCCATTATGGCCAGATTGACCTTTCTCTTGGACACTTCCTGGTCACCGTGCTGGGCCGGGTGATGAGTTTCTGCAACTCCTGCGTCAATCCATTTGCCCTTTACCTGCTGAGCGAGACCTTCCGGAGGCACTTCAACAACCACCTGCGCTGCAGGGGGCGCCACCACCGCTCCGCCTCCAGCAGCTACTTCCAGAGCACCTCCGCCATGCGCATGACATCCATCAGGAGCAGCAACAGGAACATTGTCACCAACGGACTCAGCCTCAAGCAGGAGTCAATGGCTTGAAGCAACACGCGTCTCCCGCCATCACTTCGCACACATCCACATTCACTGGAAAAGCCTCACAATTCTCAGCAGCCAAAATGACGAGTGGAGAGAATGCAGATGCCCCTCTCCCTTTTCTGATCCAAGCTGGGAGGAGACCATTTGACCTGTCGAGCCTCTGCCAGCTTCCTTTCCCTCAAAAACACCAGATTTTATAGACGATCTTGAGCAACACTCAAAATGCTGGAGGAGCTCAGCAGGTCAGGCAGTGTTTATGGAGGGAATAAACAGTTGACATTTTGGGCCAAGACCCTCGAAAGGATTGGAAAGGAAGGGGAGAAGCCAGAATAAGAAGATGGGGGTAGAGGAATAAGTATAAGCTCTAAGGTGACAAATGAGAACAGGTAACTGGGAAATTGGGTGGGTGCGGGAGGGGGATGAAATGAGAAGCTGGGAGGTGATTGTTGGAAGAAGTAAATGGCTGAAGGAGAAGGACTCTGATAGGAGAGGACAGTGGACTATGGGAGAAAGGGAAGGAGGAGGGGAACAAGAGGGAAGTGATGGGCAAGTGAGAAGAGAATGGCTGAGTGTTGTCCCGAAACATTGACGGTTTAATCCCCTCCATAAATGTTGCCTGACTTGCTGAGTCCCGCCAGTATTTTGTGTGTGTTGCACCCCCTCACTTACTCAAGTCACAAACCTATTCTCCCTCTCGAACACTCACCACTTCCCCTTTGAGTCTTGTGCCATTACCCCACACCAAATAGTAATTTACAGTGGCTCATTAACATGCCTACGCCCCCCGGGGATGTGAGGGGAAACTGAAGCATCAGGGTGGGGTTGGGTTGGATGGGGACCGAACTCAGATTACAAACCACGATGCCGCTCTGCTTCCTGCATCTAGGAGAGATGGTTTAAGGATGGTTTCAATACAGTAAAGTAGATGCATTTAAGATCTTGTGATCTCAGCACTCTCCAAGGAGCTATTTCTGAATTATCTCTGGAGTTCAATATAAGGCCATAAGATGTAGGAGCACAATTAGGTCATTCTGCCCACTGAGTCTGCTCTGCCTTTCAATCGTGGCTGAAATTTTTCAAACCTCATTGTTCAGCCTTTTCCATGTATGCCTGAATCCCCTTACCAATTAAAAAATCTATCAATCTCTGCTTTGCATTCACCCAATGACTTGAACTCCAAAGTCCTACGTGGCAATGAATTCCACAGATTCACCACCCCCTGCCTGATCTCCTCATCTCCTCATTTCTGAGGAGATTCCTCCTCATCCCATTTCTGAGGCTATACTCTGAAATCCTGGTCTCTCCTTCTAACCAAAACGTAACAGTTTGGAGAAAAATTAGGCCATCTGGCTGATCTATTTTTCATCTCAAGCACATTCACCTGCCTTCTCTCTGTAACCTTTAACACCCTGATTAATCAAGAACCTATCAATCTCTGCCTTGAATGCACCTAATGACCTGGCCTCCACGGACACCTTTGGCAACGAGTTCCACAGATTCACCACTCCCTGGCTAAAGAAATTCTTCCTCATCTTCATTCTAAATAAACGTTCCCTTTCTCTGAGGCAGTGCCCTCTGGTCCTAGACTCTCCCACTATAGGAAACTTTCTCTTCACATCCACTCTATCCAGGTTTCAATATTCAATAGGTTTCAATGAGATTCACCCCTCATTCTTATAACTTCTAGCAAGTACACACCCAGAGCCATGAAACACTCCGCATTGGATAATCCTTTCATTCCCAGAATCATTTTTGTGAACCTCCTCTGGACCCTCCTCAGCACATCCTTTTCTTAGATGAGGGGCCCAAACCTGCTCACAACGCTCCAAGTGAGACCTCACCAGTGCCTTATAAAACCTCAACATTACATCCTTGCTTTTATATTCTAGTCCTTTTGAAATGAATGCTAACATTGCATATGCCTTCCTCACCACAAGCGTAATCTGCAAGTTAACCTTTAGGGAATCCTGCACAAGGATTCACAAGTCACTTTGTACCTCAGATTTTTAAATTTTCTGTCCATTTAGAAAACAGTCTATATTCTTGTTCCTTCTATCAAAGTGCATGACCATACACTTCCCAGCATTATATTCCATCTGACACTTCTATGCCCATTCTGCTAATCTGTCCTTCTGCAGCCATCCTGTTTCCTCACACTACCTTCCCCTCCACCTATCTTCATATTGTGCACGAATTTGTGCACAAAGCCATCAATTCTGGTATCCAAGTCACTGCATATAATGTGAAAAGAAGCAGTCGCAAAACCAACCCCTTCGGAATACCACTGGTCACAGGCAGTCAACCAGAAAAGTCTCCCTTTATTCCCACTCGTTGCCGCCTGCCGATCAGCCAATGCTCCATCCATGCTAGTATCTTTAGCTTTTATCTTGCTAAGCAGCCTTATGTGTGACACCTTGTCAAAGGCCTTCTGAAAATCCAAGTACACATCAACTGATTCTCCTCTGTCTATCCTACCTTTTATTTCTTCAAAGAATTCCAATAGTTTTGTCAGGCAAGACTTTCCCTTAAGGAAACCCTGCTGACTTTGGCCCATTTAATTATGTGCCTCCATTTACGCCGAAACCACATGCTTAATAATTGACTCCAACATTTTGCCAGTTGCTGAGGTCAGACTAGTCAGTCTATAATTTCCTTTCTTCTGTTTTCTTCCCTTCTTGAGTCCTCTGTAATTTTCCAGTCCTCTGCAGTCATGCCAGAGTCTATTGATTTTGAAAGATAATTTCTAATGCCTCCACAACCTCTAGCTACCTTTTTTGGAACACCATCTTGCCCAGATGACTTATCTATCTTTAGATCTTTCAGTTTCCCAAGAACCTTCTCCCTAGTAATAGCAATGACACTCACTTTTGCACCCTGACAGATCGAAATTCTGGCATACAGGTAATGTATTCCACAGTGAAGATGGATGTAAAATACTTAATTAGTTCATCCGCCATTTCCTTGTTCCCTATTACTACCTCTCCAGTGAAATTTTCCATTGTTCCAATATCTACTCTCGCCTCTCTTTTACCTTTATGTATCTGAAAAGAAAACATTTCCATTTATACTCTCTCCAAAATATTTGGTATTCAGTAGTTTTCAAAGATATCCCCCTGCCATATCCTTCTGAGCTTCATCAAGTATAGATCCAGAGATAAAAAATGCTCCTCATATGTTAAGCTTCTCATTCTTCTGAACCTCTTTGGAATCTTCTCCAGGGCCAACACATCTTTCCTTAGATACAAGGCCCAAATTTGCTGACAATATTCCACATAAGGTCTGTCCAATGCCTGATCAAGTCACAGCAGTACATCCTCATTTTTATATTCTAGTCTTTTCAAAATGAATGCCAACATGACATAGCAGCTAATGTTCACACAACAAGATCACACAAGAAAGAAGAAGGCAAACGATTAAATTATCTTTCTTTGGTTATGTTAGCTGGAGGACAAACACTGGCCAGAGGCAGATGGAATACATTGCATGTAACTGGTAAATAGTGTGTGCCATTTCCTAAATGGGGAGTAAATTCAGAAAATGGAGGTGCAAAGGGACTTGGAAGTCCTTGTTCAGGATTCCCTGAAGGTTAACTTGTCAGTTGATTCGGGAGTAAGGAAGGTAAATGTAATGTTAGTATTTAGTTTGGAAGGACTAGAAAGCAAGGATGTAATGCTGGGGTTTTAGTCAGACTGCATGGAGTATTGTGAGCAGTTTTGGGTGCCTTATCTAAGAAAAAGATGGCAGTGTAGAGATATGTTTCTACCAAAGGAGGTGTAAGGCACTCCTCCCCTCCTCTATCCTGCAGGTCAACCTTGGGCAAGGTGTAGCACCTGTTTAGCCCCCCCCCCCCCCCCCCCCCGATCATGGTCACATGAAGCCATGGGGACAGGCACTGGATGGTTGCATGAGCAGCTGGTGCATATTACAAGTCCTGGTTATACATCCACTGATGCCAGGCAGACAATCTCTGAAGAGTGTTGCCAAGAGGAAGGCAATAGCAAACCACTTGTGTAGAAAAATATGCCAAGAACAATCATGGTCATTGAGACCATGATCAGCCATGTCATACGATGGCACAGCACATAATGATGATGATGTGAGAAAGGATGGGCACAGGGCACAGCCTCAGAATGGAAGGAAATCCTTTTAGAACAGGGGTGAGGAGGAATTTCTTTAGCCAGATACTGGTGAATCTGTAGCAAACATTGCTACAGATGTCTGTGGAGATTAAATAATTGGGTTTATTTAAAGCGGAGGTTCCTAACTAGTCAGGGCGTCAATGGTTATAGGGAGAAGGCAAGAGAATGGGGTTGAGAGGGATAATAAATCAGCTGTGATAGAATGACAGAGCAGATGCAATGGGCTGAATGGACTAATTTTGCTCCTATATCTTAAATGTATCTTCATTATCAGTATACAAATGACCTTCCAAAGATTTACAATCAAATGTAATAGCTATTCTAAGAGATATTCTAATAAACCAACAATGTTCATGGAAAGCAGATTTCCACCTCCATAGCTTAAACAGGAACCTGGCAGGATTTTGAACTCAAAACCAATTTATCTTCATTAACTCCATTTCAGTGAGTGTTCCAGCCATTCAGCATGAAGGAGTGGCAAATTACAAATATCACTTCAATTCCTTTCAAATCATTTCAATTCCTGTGGATAAACCCTTTAAGACCTCACTCAGTTTGAATAGATTAACACCGTATGGCAGCCTTTACCCATTCATGCTTTGGGAAGTGTGCTGTGATTTTTATTTTTGTTTCACATTTCCATGAGAATTGAATCAGTGGTTGAGCAGAGACTATGGTATGATTAAAGATGAGCCTTTTTTTTTTGAGGCACATCGAAGCGTACAGTGAACTTGCTGACCCAAACCTGCATGTCTTTATTGAATCTGGGAGGAAAACCAGAGCACTCGGAGAAAACCCACATGGTCAGCGGGAGAACATACAACCTTTCTTACAGATTGCGGCAGGAATTGGACCCATATCTTCCGACCGCTGCGAAGCATTATGCTAACTGCTACACTGCCGTGCTGCATTTCTATGCTACTGTGACGCCCTTCTATGCTACGCTTGAGGTGGGCGTGTAAGTTAGTTGTGATCCAGTCAGAGTGATGCCAAGACAGGACCAATGGGATGGAATATCTTCGCCTCTTCATTGGGCTTCTACCAAAAGCATGTGTTTTGGGAGTGTTTAGCTGTCAAATTGGCTTGCTCAGCAACCCAACTCCATTCATCTGTCAGGAGTATCTGCATTCATTACAAAAGTTCAGATGTCTAGATCAGTTTCAAGTTATCACCAGAACCCTGGTAACAGCATCTATTTGGTTGCTTCTGCTACTCACCCCACAATGATAATAAAGACAGAGAGGTCATCGCTATGACTCCCATAAGACAGAGATTGAATTAACCTTCCCGCTCCTGACTTGGTCTCCATGAGACCTTTGTGAACAAAGAACATGAAGTGGTACAGGACAGGAACAGGCTCTTCAGTCCATGATGTCCGCTCCGATCGTGACACCACTGTTACGTTTGCTAGTACGTCGTCCACGCCTCTCCATTCACTGCCTCTTCATGTGCCTATCAGAAAGCTTCTTAAACAGGGAGCCCTTGTGGAACAGGACACAATGGAAAAGCCTGGAATAAAACCAGCTTCTGAACACCTCCTCTCTGACTCAACAACAAAGACAACTGTTTTGACCCCGCAAAGAAAGTCAGAAGAGTTGTGAACCAGATCTAAAGCAAAGCCAGGACACAGGAGATGCTTGATGCACAAATGATGCTCTGAGAGGTCAGCAGAAACCCTGATCAGACTCTGGGCCACGAAACAAAAATCTGCCCTCGTTAGAGATTTGGTGATGATATTGAAAGATGAATGATTGGCTTTATTTGTACATTGAAACATACGGTGAAATACATTATTTGCATTAAATCAAATCAGTGAGGATTGTGCTGGGAGCAGCTCACAAGTGTTGATATGCTTCCAGCGGCAACAGAGCATGCCCACAACTCACTGACCCAAACTGTACATCTTTGGAAAGCAGACAGCCCAAGAGAAACCCACGTGTCTGTGGAGAGAACATACAAACTCCCTACAAACAATGGTGGAAATTGAACCTTGACTGGTGATTGCTGGCGCTGAAACAGTGTTATGCTACAATGCTCTTTTTTTTTGCAGAAATTGTTAGTAATGTGATTGCAGAAATACAAGCATGTATATTGGTTAGCTAACAAAATGGATGTATAATAAGACATCAGATGTAGCAGCAGAGTTAGACCATTTGGTCCATCAAGTTTGCTCCGAATAATCATTGCTTCAGTTGACCCACATGATGTGAACTCCGTACCACGCCACTGGGTGTAGTTACGGCAGACGATTGAGGAGGAAGCTTCCCAGATCACACAGTTTTCCCTCTCTTTGGGTGGTCACTCAACAGCAGGCGGCCATGATTATAACACCAATATGGATGATGAAACTCCAAGTGCAATTACCTTCCTTCCAAATGATGTCCGTGGTTTCCCATCGATTTGCCCAAACACACAACCATCAGAATCAGATGCTCTGCACTTTATCTGAGTTACTTGCTTTGAAAATTGCTCTTGATCTGTGAAGTTCAGGCCACTGTCTGAAGGGAAAGCAAAGCTAACAGCTGCTGGAATCTGAGGGAAAAACAGAAATGCTGGTGGAACCTAGCTGGGATGAGACGTCTGTGGAAAGAGAAACCACTGAACAGTTCAGGTCAGGAAGTCCTCCTCCTCCCACTCCTACACACTGTTCATTCCAAGCTTTCTACTTCCCTACTTAACTTTGTTAAGTTTCTGATTTATCAGGATGCCGCCTGGATTAGAGAGGATGTCTTATGGGGATAATTTGAGTGAGCTGGGTCTTTTCTCTTTGGAGCGAAAGGAGCTGAGAAGTGAATTGATAGAGGTGTACAGGATGATAAGAGGCATCAATTGAATGGACAGCCAGAGGCTTTTTCCAGGGTGGAAATGGCTAATAGAAAGGGGCATAAGCTTAAGGTGAATGAAGGAAAGTACAGGGACAATGTCAGAGGTAGGTTTGTACTCACAGAGTACTGGGTATGCAGAACATGCTACCAGGGGTGGTGGTAGAGGCAGATACATTAGAGGCATTTAAGAAACTCTTAGATAGGCAGATGCATGATAGAAAAGTGGAGACAGATATGTGGAGAAGAAGGGTTAGATTGATCTAGGAGTTGGCTAAAAGGGCGGCACAGCTTCATGAGTTGAGGGCCTGCACTGTGCTGTAATGTTCTATGTTCTGTGTTTTCTCCAGGTTCTGGGCCAATTTCTCTTTCTGCAGATGCTGCTAGACCTGCTGAGTTTCCTCAGCATTTCTGTCTGTCGGTTTTGAGAAGAATTCAGGCAGTGAGACAGAATGGGATGGGGCAGCTTGCAGGTGAGACTGACTGGAAAGCCTATGGCTCCGTGATCACTTTCTTGCCTTTAGCCCATGTGTTGGTTCAGGTCCCACTTCAGGTTGAAATCTGGCAGTGTAGTGGGCTGTGAAGAAGGTTGTCTAGTTTACAACAGGATCTAAGTCATCTGGGGAAGTCAGCAAAGGAACAACCACCGGAATTTTGAGTAATGCACACAAAATGGTGGAGGACCTCAGCGAGCAGGCAGTATCTCAGGAGGGGAATGAACAGTGAATGTGCTGGCTTAGACCCTCCAGTGGGTCTGGAAAGGAAGAGGGTAGAAACCAGAATATGAAGATGGGGGAGGGGGAAGTGCTGAAGCTGACAGGTGATAGTTGACACCAGGTGAGGGGGAAGGCGGGAGACGAGAAGATATAGGAGCAGAATTAGACCATTCAGTCTATTGAGTCTGCTCCGTCGTTTCATCATGGCTGATTTATTATCCTTCTCAACCCCATTCTCCTGCCTTCTCACTTTGATGCCCTGACTAATCAAGAACCTCTCAAACTCCTCTTTAAATATTCTCATATTTAGTAGGGTGGGAGGGGGTGAAGTAAGAAGCTGTTAGGGGATATGTGAAAAAGATAACAGGAATCTGATGGGAGAGGAGAGTGGACCATGGGAGAAAGGGAAGGGTAAAGGGCACCAGAGGAAGGTGATGGGCAGGTGAGGGGAAGAGTAGAGGTGAGAAGGGAACCAGAATGGGGAAAGGAAAAGGAGAGAAAGGGGAAGGGTGTGAGATATTGGAGAAAACGATGTCTGTGCTATCAGATTGGAGGCTATCCAGACAGAATATGAGATGGCTGTTCCTCCAACCAGAGGGTGGCCTCATCCTGGCAGAAAGAGATGAATTGGAATGGAAAGTCATATTGAAACGGGTGGCCATTGGGAAATCCCACCTTTTATGACTCATGTTTAATTATTGGAGTATAAGACTATCAAGTGCAAAATGATACATTTGGGAAATTAATGGAGAGAAGGAAATATATAGTGAATGGTGGGGCCCTGAGGAGTGCTAAAGAACATGAAGACCTCAAAGTATAAGTACATTAACTCCTGAAAGGAGCAACAGAGGTTGCCAAGGTGTTGATATTGGTGTGTTACCCATGTGTGCTCATTAGCTGAGACAGTGAGGTTTATTATTGTCACATGTAGCGAGGCACAGTGAAAAATTCTTCATGCTGTCCATACAGATCATTCCATTACACGGTGCATTGAGGTAACTCGAGGCAAAACAAAAGTAGAATGCAGAATATCATTTTACCGTTACAGAGAAAGTGCAGTTCAGCCAAACAATAAAGAGCAAGTCCATAATTAATTATCTTTTAAAGAGTTAGAGATACAGCATGGAATGGGTTCTTTAAGCCCAGCAGACCCCGATTTAGCCCTAGCATAATCACGGAACAATTTACAATAACCAATTAACTTACTACCCCATACTCTTTGGACTGTGCAAGTACCTGAGGGAAAAAACCATGCTTTCCACACAGAAGAAATTAAAACTCCAGAATTGAACTGTAAACTCCAACACCTGGAGCTGTAATAGTGTCACCTTAACTGCTACACTACCATTGTGGTTAATAATGAAGTAAATTATGAGATCAAGATCCATCTTATTCAATGAGAGGACCATTCAATAGTCTTAAAACAGCAGGATAGATGATGTTCTTCAGCCTGGTGCCACGTGTTTTCTGGCTTTTGCAACTTGGGTGGAGGGGTGGAGGTACATCTCTACCAGAGCAGCTGTAAGGCACTCCTTTCCTCTGCTAGCTTGCATGTCACCCTTGGGCAAGGTGTGGTACCTGCTTATCCCTCAGATGGGAGCAGGTGGTGGTCATATAAGCATCTGTTGCATATCACAAGTTCTGGTTAAGTGACTACTGATTACAGGCAGACAATCTCTGAAGTGTGTAGATAATATCTGGAGACACCCAGAAACTGCCCAGTAGGAGGCAATTGCAAACCACTTCTGTAGAAAAATTTGTCAAGAACAATGATGCTCATGGAAAGATCGTAATCACCTATGTCATTCGCTGGGGGCACATTATGATAATGGCGGTGTTCTGCCTGATAGAGAATGCCTGGGGTGAGTGGGGTATTTAATTACTTTGACTGCTTTACTAAGACAGTGAGAAGTATAGATAGAGTCCATGGAAGGGAAGCTGGTTTTGGTGAGTCTACAACTTCTTGTGGTCTTGGGCAGAGCAGAAGCCATGATACATCCAGAATGGATGCTTTCCGGGGTGCATTGATAAAAATTGGTGAGGATTGGTGGGGGGCATTTTGTGTTTCTTTATTCTCCTGAGGTAGTAGGGGTGAGCTTTCTTGACCAAGGTATCTGCACAGTTGGACTAGAACAGGCTATGGGTGATGTTTTCTCTCAAGAACTATAAGCCCTCCACACCCTTGTCCTTAGCACTTCTGATGTAAACCGTAGGGTGCACATCCTACCCCACCACCCCCTTCCTGAAGTCAAAGGCCTGTCAGTGGTACTTTCCCATGCATCCTGGGGTGACATAGCTCCTTGGCTTGCCCCTTCCCTTCCTGCCAACCAACTTCCACCCTTCCCCTTCAACTTTGGCCAAGAAGTCTGGAGCCTGAGGCATCAACCCTGTCTCTCTTTTGTCATCTGCAGCCTGTCCTTCATAAGTGTTTCCATCCTTAAGAAGCATAGATGGAGTGGGCAGCCAGAGGCTTGTTCCCAGGGCAGAAATGACTAATATGTAGGAGTGTATATTTAAGATGATTGGAGGAAATTATAGGGGGAGATGTCAGAGGTAAGCTTTTCTACACAGAGAGTGGTGGGTGCTTGGAACATGCTGTCAGGGCTGGTTATTGAGACTGATACATTTGGGCTATTTAAGAGACTCTTAAATAGGCACATGGATGAAAGTAAAATGGAGGTCTGAGTGGGTGGGAAGGGTTAGATTGACCTCGGAGTCAGTTAAAAGTACTGGGCAGTGGTGTTCTATGTTCTCTGTTTTTATTTTGGCAGTGGTTTGGACGAGTCAGCGAGGTGGTTCTGGGACAGTGGGCACATCCTCTCAATGCTCTACCTACTCTTTTTCTTTGTCACTTTCTCCTCCAGCTGCCTTGTACTCGGAGCCAGCCCTGTACGGCATTGATTAGAGGCCTGTCACCTGTGGTTACACATCAGTTCTTGATACTTTACTCAAGCTCTTTGATTAAAGCAATTTACTGTTAATGAAACATACTTGATTCAATCAATACCAGTGACTCCTGATTCACACAGTGGGGATAACATGCCCTTTTACACAAGAACTGAAATAAATAATGGCAGGACTGGTCTATGATCTCTTCAAGATCACAGAACACCACAGTACAGAAAAAGGTCCGTCGGCCCAAAATGTCTGCCACAAGCACGATGTCAAGTCCATCACAGGAAAAGTCCTCCCCATCACTGAGCGCATCTATAAGACATGCTGCCGCAAGAAAGCAGTGTCCCTCTTCAAGGACCCATCACCACCAAGTCATCCTTCCTTCTTGCTGCTGCTATTGGGAAGGAGGTACTGGAGTCTTAGGTCCCATACCACCAGGTTCAGGAATTGCTATTACCCTTCAATCATCAGGCTCCTGAACCAGTGTGGATAAATTCATTCAGCTCAACACTGAACGGATTCCGGGACCTGTGGGCTCACTTTCAAGGACTCTGCGACTTATGTTCTTAGTAGTTATCTGGATGTTTATCTATCTGTTTATCTGTCTATCAATCTGTATATCAGTCTATCTATCTGAGTATCTATCTGTCTATTTGTCTATCAATGTATTTATCTATCTACCTATTTATTTGATTAATTTTTTTAGTTACATAGTTTGCCTTCTTTTGCCGATTGGTTATTTGTTAGTCTGTGTTTGTGTGTAGTCTTTCATTGGTTCTATTGTATTTCTTTTTTTCCCTGCAAGAATGTCAGAGTAATATATGGTGACATATACATACTTTGATCATAAATTTACATTGAACTTTGAAATTATACAAGATCTCTTTTGCCTGGACATGATCCATGTTCTCCCCATTCCCTACACATCCGTCTGTTTGTCTAACACCAGTCTTGCATCTGCTTCGACCAACACCCCGGGCAGCCCGTTTCAGGCTCCCACCACTCTCTGTGTAAACATACTTTCCTCACACATCTCCCTTAAACTTTCCCCCCTCTCATCTTAAATGCATATCTGGTCACCCCATCACAGGAAGAATGTGGAGTGTTTGGAGAAGAGGTTTAGCATTTCTACCCTGCAAAAAAAGATCCTAATTGTCTACTCAGTTTAATGGTCTCATTTTTTGACAAAATTAAGTTAGTTCTCCCCTCAGCCTCTGACACTCTTTTCATTGTCTGTCATATCCAACAATACCAGCAGATTTTTTTTAAGTGAGATAGCCATTGCACGGGGACAGTTCCACGAACTCGACTTCAGAAGTCCAGGTCCACTGGTACGGAAACGTCATCACAAACTGGGCACTCGCTTGGTTGCAGTAGGTGAACATGACTACCTCCATGCCTCCTAATGCTATTCTCTCTCTGCAAAGCCTTACACAACCATCTTCCTGGCCATTGGATCTCACCGTTAATCTCAACTGCCCGGTGCATTTGAGTTGACTTCACGCGCTAGGACAGGCATGTCCCAATCTCAACAGCGTATGAGGTCACATGTTCTGGAGAAGACAAGACAAGTATGTTGAATTGCTCCTTATAGCTCATACCTTCTAACTAAGGCAACTTCCCAGTGAACCTCTTCTCCAAACACTCTGCACTATTTCTGTGACAGGGTGACCAGAACTGTTCACAATACTCCAAGTGTGGCTGAACCAAAGTTTTATTTAATTCCAACATGACTTGCTGACTCTTGTACACGATACTCTGACAAATCAGTGGAAGCACAGCATAGACCTCTTCTCATTTTCTGGGTTAGCTCTTAATACAATTAATTTCCCTATCTTTCAGTAATATATCTACCTACTCTATAAATTGGGTGGCGGGGTGAAGATATATTTCTAGCGAAGGAAGTGTAAGGCACTTCTTCCCTGTGGTAGCTGGCAAGTTGTCCTTGGGCAAGGTGCAGCAGATGCTTAGCACTCCTGATCGTGGTCACATGAAGCCATGGGAACAGGTGGTGGATGGTCACATGATCAGCTGGTGCTCATCACAAGTCCTGGTTAAGCGACCAACTGACACCAGGCAGACAATCTCTGAAGAATATTGATAATGGCTGGGGTCACCCGTCTTCTAAAGACACTGCCCAGAAGAAGGCAATGGCAAACCACTTCTGTAGAGAACTTTGCCAAGAACAATCATGGCCATGAGACTAGGTAGAAGACCTGTTTGGCATGAACTAGATGGACCATCGGACTTGTTTCTATATTGTAGTGCTCACAACAGCAACCACAATTCAAGAGCCAGATATGTCCCTCTCAGGCTGTCCCCCTTAGTTGGAGAATGAGTTTCTAGCACTCTGCAGTCTTTTGCAGAAGGTGCTTGATGCTAGTGAGATGGTTCATTCTTTCTGTGTTCTCCTGACCAAAGTTTCTCAACCTCATCCTGAATAATCCTTTGAGTGACAGCATAAATTAGAGGCCAGGGGAAGGGCCTTAACCTGTAACATTGTCTATCCATTTCCCTCCACAGACTTGCCAAGTTCCTACAGCAATTTGTGTGTTTCTCCCTGGAGTGTGGATCAGAGGTTCTTGGGACTCAGTGGGCATGTTGCATTTTTCCAATAGGCTTTGAGCACTCTTTCCCTCTGTCTGCTTGGTTGTTCATCTCCTTATGTAAAACTCGGAATCGAGTACCTGTTTCAGGCATGTGGGGTCAGAAATGTGAATGATGTGTCCTGTATTGTGGAGGTAATTGAGCACAATTAGGACTTTTAGTGCTTAAGGATTCTTTGGTGGAGAAGGACACTGGTTTCATCATCTTTTACAAGGAAAATATTGATGTATTTTCCAAATGCTTTGAGATACTTTGGGAGGGTGTGTGGGATCTTTCACATAGCAGTCTGTGGAACACAAGGGGATAGTGCTGGTACCATCCTAGTGCTGTGGAAACATGTCATGATAGTGTCCATCTGAGATACAGTTCCCTGAGAATTCTGCAGCGGTGGTCTTCTGCTGCTCGCTTAGAGACTCATCCTTCAGTACTGTCTCAATGTTTACAAGATCTTTTGCTCTAATGGTGGTGTAGTGGCATCTGCACCTGACTTCAGGGTGAATGGTCCTGAGTTCAAATCCAGTCAGCTCCTCGATACTTTCCATCTCTACTGGGTTAAGTGTTGAGCTGGCAATTTGACCTCGTAAAAAAACAGACAAAAATCGACAGAAATGGGAAGGTTGCTGCTGGATGTGCCAAACAGGGCCGGGGAGGAACTTTTTTCAAACCCTAAATGGCTCTCTGTACGAGTCAACTGACTGACTATTACAATGATATCCTGCTTGACTCCCTCTGTGCTGTTCAATAAACGGAATCTCTCCTTCAGTAGCACTTGTTATGCCTGTGTTTACAGCTCCGTGTCCAATGTTTGCAGTCTGCAATATGCTTGCTGATGACCTGTTGCACTGAGACAGTGGAACCCATTCACTTCCAGCTTGGATTTATGCTTCGCTGTAAACATGTACTTGATTAAATTCGCTGAAGCTGTTCGAGTGCATAATGCTCTGGCAATTTGAAATAAAAGATGAATTGTTCAATTATTTTATACGCTGTCGCCTAACTGCTTATTTTGTGTAATTTTGCAATCAACTCTTCTCTGTACATTTTACTAAAATGTACAGCCTCATCTCCATCCTGAGAACTGTGACCTGGCTGACATGTTTTATAAAGCACCATATATTAAAACAATTGGAATATTCAGCTCTAAAGTCACATGCTCAGAAATTATCTTAGAAGATGCCATTCAGAACAAAGAATGTAGAACAGTACAGAACAAGAGCAGGCCCTTCAGCCCACAATGTTGTGCTGAAGCATTTAAATTAGCAATCAAATGGCTAACTAAAGTCTTCTGCCTACACCAAGTCCAAATCCTTCCATTTTCTTCACATTCATGTGCCTCTCTAAATGTCTTTTAAAAGTCCCTAATGTATCTGCCTCCACCATCACCGAAGGCAGTGCAGTCCAGACACCCACCACTCTCTGTATCAAAAACTTGCCCCTTACATCTCCTTTGAATTTACCCCCTATTAACTTAAATGCACGCCCTCTGGTATTAGACATTTCAACCCTGGGAAAAAGACACTGTCTGTCTACCAGATCTGTGCCGCTCATAATCTTATAACCCGCTATCAAATCTCTTGTCAACCCTTGCTGCTCCAGGGAGAAAAAAACAAATTTATCTAACTTCTTTTTATAGCACATGCCCTCAAATCCAGGCAATACTTTCGTAAATCTCTTCTGCACCCTCTCCAAATTCTTGTAATGGGGCAACCAGAACTGCATGCAATACTTCAGATAGGCCCTAACTATAAAGTTGTCACCAAACTCCCGGGCTTTTATCTACAGTCTGTGGCCTCTCTAGCGAGTGCAACTGTACAGCTGCTTGCTGATGCACCATCAATAACTCACTTTGAGACGTGAAGGCGAGATATTGGCTTTTATTGACTGGAAGAAGGAACAAACAGTGAGTGACCACCATACTACATCCTGGAGACTGAGAGGCCGGGCTCAGGCCTTGATCGCCTTTATACAGGGGTGTGTGAGAGGAGCCACAGGAGCAGTCAGCAGGGGGCGTGTCCAGACAGGTATATGTAGTTCACCAGACTTGCTAATCCAAATATTGAATCAGCCAGTTATGTTGCAGGAGCTCAGTGCAGAAAAACATGCAGCCATGGGGTTTATCCCACCTCCAAGCACATCTTTCCCTCCCCCTACTTTCTGCTTTCAGCAAGGATCGCTCCCTACACAACTTCCTTGTCCCCTCGTTCCTCCCTACTGATCTCCCTCCTGCTACTTATCTTCGCAAGTGGTACAAGTACTACACGTGCCACTACACCTCCTTCCTCACTACCATTCAGGGCCCCAAACAGTCCTTCCAGGAGAGGCGACACTTCACCTGCGAGTCTGTTGGGGTCGTCTACAGTATCCGGCGCTCCTGGTGTGGCTCCCTGTGTGTCGGTGAGACTGAACGTAGATTGGAAGACCTCTTCACTGAGCGCCTACGCTCCGTCCACTAGAATAAGATCTTCCAGTGAACATCTCTCTTAACTCCACTTCCCATTCCCATTCTGACAGGTCATTCCATGACCACACTCAGACTGAAAGCACAACACTTTATATTCCACCTGATGGTATGAACATTGACTTCTCAAACTTCCGGTAATTGCCCCCCTCCTTCTTTATTTCTGTTTGCCTCTCGCACCTTATCTCATTAACTGCCCATCAGCTCCGTCTGATGCTCCTTCCCCTTCCCTTTTTCCCATCATCTTCTATCGGCTCCTATTAGATTCTTCTCATCCAGCCTTTTATCTCTTTTCACCAATCAACTTCCCAGCTCTTTACTTCACCCCCTCCCCTCTCGCTGTTTCACCTATCACCTGCCACCTTGTACTTCTTCCTCCCCCCCACCTTCTTACTCCAACTTCTCCCCTTCCTTTCTAGTTCTAAAGAAGGGTCTTGTCCCAAAACGTTTACTCTTTTCCATAGGTACTGCCTGGCCTGCTGAGCTTCTCCAGCATTTTGCATGTGTTGCAAGGTCCAGAGGTTCAGCTGCTTTTCAGACCAAACATCAGAATGGGGAAGAAATGTAGTCTAAGTAATTGCCACCATGCAAAGACGTCTGGGTGGTTTGAGTATCTGAGAAGCTGCTGATCTCCAGGGATTTTCACACACAACAGTTTCTAGAGTTTCCAGCATGAAAGGCAAAAATAAAATCCAGTGAGCGGCAGTTCTGTTGGCCAAAGTGCCTTGTTATGAGAGAGGTTCAGACTGGATCAACTGACAGGAAGACGAATATTCCCCATCTCTAATTGCCCTTGCACTTAAGGTGAGGGAGTAAAGGTAGAGGAGGAATACAAGGCAGATAAGTATCTGGAACACACTGTCAGGGGTGGTGGTGGAGGTACATACCATAATGGTCTTTAAGAGTTGGAGGCCCATGTGAGACTGAAGGTCAAGGCTCTGAGCTTAAAGTCCTGTGATCGGTGAGTCTTGAGGTTGAATCCGGAGGTCGCAGACTGAAGTCAGAGTGTCTAGAAATCAGAGGCCCAATGTTTGTGAGTCTGCGAATGCAAGCCAATGATTCGAGCATGGAGACCTGATGTACAGTATGCAAGACAGAGAGTCTGGGGCCAAGAACTCTGGTGGCAGCCTGTTCTGGGGTTGGAGGTGCTTTTGTGTGTGAATGGGTGGGAGGGTGGGAAAAGGGGCTTGTTTTCATCTTTTCCTTCTCTCCATAACCTTTGCTGTGCTTACTAATTAAAATCCTATCAACTCTGCTTTAAACATCTCCAATGACTTGGCCTCCATGGCCGACCGTGGCAATGAATTTCTCAGATTCACTAGCCTCTGGCTAAAGAAATTCCTCCTCATTTCTGTTCTAAAGGTACATTATTCTATCTTGAGCCTGTTGTCATAGACTCCCCCACTAATGGAAGCATCCTCTCCATGTTTACTCTATCTAGGCCTTTCAATTCTGATGGGTTTCAATGAGATCCTCGTGATTCTTCGAATCTCCAGTGAGTACAGGCCCAGAGCCACTTCTTCTTTTTGCACAGTCCATTTCACTCCTTTCCTCATCTATTCATGTGTAGAAAGGCCTAGGTAGACAGGCAGCGCAGTGGCCCAGCTGATGGAGCTGCCAACTCACAGTTCCCGTGATGTGAGTTCAATTTCCAGCTCTGGGCCTGCCTGTGGGGAGTACGCACATTCTCCCTGTGTCTGCATGGGCTTCCCCCACCAGGAGGTTTGGCTTTGTCCCACATCCAGTAGAAGTGAGAGTCGGTGGGTTAATTGGGGATCAACACCTGGTCATGGTGGAGAGGCTTGTGAGTTCCTGAGATCCCAAAGGCAATGCTGTCTGGAGTTTAGCCATCTAGCACTTAACACCTGGTAGGGTCACTCATGGCGGTAAGGTCAATGGGGAGGTTCCAGAGAATGAGTGATCCAACCAAGACCTTCCAGTGGAGCTGGTAGAAGATGATGACACATCACGATGGCAGTGAAAGTTGAGGTAGGCTGCAATGGTGAAGAGTTCCCAGTCATCTTGCATTCCACGCCACTGGAATCTGACCCTCATCTGTCAAGGAGCGTGTGGTGGCTGCCCGTGCAGTAACCTCCCTGCGTTAAACAACGTCACGCACAGGCATTCTCCGTTAAGAGAATTCTGTGGATCTTGGATTGGCCTCTATGACCACCGACAACCCACCAATAGACAATCCCTTCAGGCCCTTCAGTTCATCTAGCCCGTGCTAAACCATTTGAGTTGCTTACTCCTATTAACCTGAACCAGGATCATAGACCTCCATACCTCTATCTTTCATGTACTTATCCAAGCAACACATAGAATTCAGCAGGTCAGGCAATACATATGGAAAAGAGTATAGTCAACTTTTCAGGCTGAGATTCTTCATCAGGACTTATCCCAAACCTATCCAAACTTCTCTTAAGTGTTGAAATTGAGCTCACATACACCACTTGTGCTGGCAGCTCATTCCACGCTCCTATGACCCTTTGAGTGGAGAAGCTTCCCCTCGTGTTTCTCTTAAACTTTTCACCTTTCACCCTTAATCCATGAACTCTGGTTGTAGTCTCACCAATCTCAGTGGAAAAAGCCTGCTTCCATTTACCCTATCTATACCCCTCATAATTTTGTACACCTCTGTCAAATCTCCTCTCGATCTTCTACGTTCTAAGGAATAAAGTCCCAACCTTTTCAATCTTCCCTGATAACTCGGGTCCTCCAGACCCAGCAACATCCTTGAAATTTGTCTTTCAACATATTTACATCTTTCCTGTAGGTAAGTGATCAAAACAGTGGACAATACTTCAAATTAGGCCTTACACAACTTCAACATAACAACCCGACTCCTATATTCAATTATGCAGGCCAATAAAATGGGGGGGGGGGAGTTGGATTAGTGTAAAAATTAATGCTTGATATTTGTTCTTTTTTGAGTCACATAATAACTGAACTTGTCCATACCTCTGTGAGCTATTCCCATTTGCATATGTTTGTCCCGTAACCCTCTAAAACTCTCCTATCCATGTAGCTGTCCAAATATCCTTTAAATATTACAAGTACACCCAACACTATCACTTCCCCTGGCAATTGTTCCCATTTGCTCACATCTTCTGAGTGGAAAAAGTTGCCACGCAGGCCTCCTTTAAATCCGTCCCCTCTCACCTTAAACACATACGCTTCCGTTTTAGATTTCATCTTGAAAAAATAGACTGTGATTATATACCTTAGCTACACAGGATTTAAAAACACACTTAAAATACTGGAGGAAATCAGCAGGTCAGGCAACATCCAGGTAGAGGAATAGAGATGACATTTTGGGCTGACACCCTTCAACGGAAAGGAATTGGAAAGGAAGGGGAAAGTAGCCAGAACAAGAAAGTGGGAGGAGGAGGAGTACAAGCCGGCAGGTGATAGACTGAGGAGGAGGGTAAGTAAGCGGGGACTGGTGGATGAAATAAAAAGCTCAGAGGTGAAAGGCTTATTTCATCCACCCCTCCCCCACCTAATTATCCTCCACCTCAGTCAGTCTCACCTGAGGAGGAAGAGGTAAAGGACTGAAGAAGAAAGAATCTGATAGGAGAGGACAGTGGACTCCAGAGGGAGGAGAGGCATCAGGGGGAGTTGATAGGAAGATCCTGAGAGGAAGAATTTATGAGCATTTGGAGTGTCACCATCTGATTTGGATGGCTTTTTCAAGGGCAGGTCATGCCCTGCGACCCTGATTGAATTCTTTGAGGATATAACAAAGCACGTTGATTGAGGTGGAGCAGCGGATGTAGTGTATATGGACTTCAGTAAAGCATTTGATAAGGTTCCCCATGCAAGGCTCATACAGAAGATAACGGGGCATGGGGTTCAAGGAAACCTTGCTTTGGGGATCCAGAAATAGCATATCCACAGAAGGGAAAGGGTGATTGTAGATGGTTCATATTCTGCATGGAGGTTGGTGACCAGTGGCGTTCTGCAGGGATTTGTTCTAGGACCCCATCCTCTCTGCAATTTTTATAAATGACCTGAATGAGGATATAGAAGGGTGGGTTAGTAAGGTTGCTGATGACACAAAGGCTGGGGGTGTTGTGGATAGTCTGGAGGGTTCGCAGAGGTTACAGCGGGACATCAATAGGATGCAGAACTGGGTTGAGAAATGCCAGATGGAATTCAAAATAGATAAGTGTGAAGTGGTTTGTTTTGGTAGGTCAAGTTTGAAGACCAAATATAATATTAATGGTAAGACTCTTGGGAGTGTGGAGGATCAGAGAGATCTTGGATTCCATGTCCATAGGACACTCAAAGCTTCTACGCAGGTTGACAGTGTTGTTAAAAAGGCGTAAGGTGTGATTTGCATTACGTTCAAGAGCTGTGAGTTAATGTTAAAGTTATATAAAACCTTGGTCAAACCCCACTTGGAGTATTTTGTTCAGTTCTGGTTACCTCACTACAGGAAAGATGTGAATACTATAGAGAGAGTGCAGAGATTTACAAGGATGTTGCCTGGATTGGAGAGCATGCCTTCTGACAATAGATTGAGAGAACTTGGCCTTTTCTCCTTGGAGCGATGGAGGATGAGAGGTGATGTGATAGAGGTGTATAAGATGATGAGAGGCATTGATCGTGTGGATACCCAGAGGCTTTTTGCCAGGGCTGAATTGGCTAACGTGAGGGGCATAGTTTTAAGATGCTTGGAAGCACGTACAAGGGGGATGTCAGAGGTCAGTACTTCACACAGAGAATGGTGGGTGTGTGGAATTCACTGCCAGTGATGGTGGTAGAGGAGGATACAATAGGGTCTTTTAAGATACTCTTAGGAAGGCACATGAAGCTTAGAAAAATAGAGGGCTATGTGGTAGGGAAAATTCTAGGCAGTTTCTAGAGTAAGTTAAATGGCGCAACATTGTGGGCTGAATGGTCTAAAATGTGCTGTAGATTTCTATGTCCTATGTTCTATATTAGGGTGAGGAGAACAAAAGGGGGGGGGGGGTGCCTGAATGGGGAAGAGAAAAAGAGAGAAGTGGAAAGGGGAGAAATTACTGGAAGTTTATTGCTTCATCTACTGGCACAATGAGGCTACTTTCACAATGGAGGAGAAACATCTCATATTCCATCCAGGTAGCCTCCAACTTGATGTATGAATATCCAAGCAACGCACACAAAATGCAGGAGGAACTCAGCAGGCCAGGCATCATCTATGGAAAAGTGAACAGTCGACGTTTCCGGCTAAGACTCTTTATCAGGCAAGTATTGGGTAGGTCATGGCAGCTGGCCTACTGCTGCACCTAGTTTCTATGTTTCTATGTTTTTATCAGGTCTCATCCCACCTAAACCAATCCAAACTTCTCCTAAATGTTGAAATCGAGCTTGCATGCACCACTCACTCCGGCAGCTCGTCCCACACTCTCACGACATCAATGTCTACTCTCAGATTCCTTTTTCTTCAGCCCTTTGATTCTTCCACCTTTCACCTGCCAGCTTCTTAATTCTGTACCACCCCCACAGCCACTCACCTTCTCTCTCACCTGCTTTCCCTTATCTCCTGCCAGCTTGCATTCCTTCTTCTTATTACTCTGGGCTTCTGCCCACTCCCTTTCCAATGCTGATGAAAGGTCTCAGCCAAAAACATCAACTATTTATTCCTCTCCATTGATACTGCCGGACTTGCTGAGTTCCTCCAGCATTTTGTGTTTGTTGCTCTGGACTTTCAGCATCCATAGAATCTCTTGTGTTTGGGATTTAATAAACCTCTGTTAAATCAAAATGGTCAGAATCAGATCTATCATCACTTTCTTTTGTTTAGCAGCAGTACACTGCAGAGACATAAAATTACAAAATAAATTAATTTAAAAATAACTTACAAATATAAATAAGTAATGCATAAAAATAGAGAATCAATGTAGTTTTAATGAGATGATGGACCATTCAGATGTCTGCTGAGAGAGGAAGGAGTTGTTTTTACTCACTCGGATTGAAGCTCCTCCCTCATGGAAGTAAAGAGAAGAGGTCAAGTCCTGGATGGGGAGGGGTTCTTGGTGCTGGATAACTTATTATTGAGATACAGCACAAAATAGGCCCTTACAGCCCTTAAAACTGCACTGCCCAGCAATTCCCCCAAGTTAATCCTAGCCTAATCATGGGACAATTTACAAGGACTAATTAATCCATCAGTTGATATGTCTTTGGACTATGGGAGGAAACCGGAGCACCCGGAGGAAGTCCACACAGTCACAGGAAGAACCTACAAACTCCTTACTAGCTCACTGCAACCCTGAACTGAATCCACAACCTGCAGACTCACCTTCAAGGACTCTAAAACTCAGGATGATTTATTTTAATTATTTGCATGATTTGTCTTCTTTTGTACGTTGATTGCTTGTCAGCCTTTATTATTTAGAGTTTTTCAGAAATTCTATTGTTTTTCCATATTTTCCTGTAAATGCTTGGAAGAAAATGAATTTCAAGGCAATATATGGTGCAATATTCATACTTCGATAATAAATTTATTTGAACTTTGACTCAAGTTTTCGAGACTGAATATTTAGATCACCTCCCTGTATCTTGGTATTCAAATGAAGATCTGCAACTTAGTCAAATCAAAATAACTGATACCATCAGCTTTTTATATTTTCCATAATATTCACCAGCCGTTGTGTGGTTATTAAATATTTAATCTCTTGACCTCTCTTTCTTCTCTGGCATTAACATCACAGGGAAGTTATTAGGCTGTCTGCATGGCCTGTTTCCATGGGATGCCACTTCTTTGAGGCACTGCCTTTTGAAGATGTCTTGGATGGTGACCCCTTCTGCCTCTTAGCTCCAGAGAAAACAGCACCGGACTATCCAATTTCTGCTTATAACTCAAGCTCTCCTGCCTCACTAACATTTTTGGGAATGTTTTCTGCACTCTCCTACTCTGTGATGTCCAGATCTTCACACAATATTCCAGGTACAGTCTCAACCACATCTTCCTCAACTATTTTCTCTCTTTCTCAATTCCAGTCATGAGTCTCCAGTCTGATCCAGGAGCTCTCTCCACAGATGATGGCTGGACTACTGAGATTTTCCCAGCATTTTCTGCTTCCATTTTGAACACAGAATATCCACCCAGTGGTACACCTGTACACCTGCTCGTTAATGTAAATATCCAATCAGCCAATCATTTGGCAGCAACTCAATGCAGACATAATGATGAGGTTCAGCTGTTGTTCAGAAGAAACATCAGAAATGAGAGGAATGCAATGACAGATGGGGTGGCATGATGTTGTGGAAACCTATTAACCTATTCAAAGATCAATTCAACCCTTTCCTCCTAAATCTCCTATTTTATCATCTATGTGGCATCTAAAAGTCTCTTAAATGTCCCCAAAGCATCTGCCCCTAACACCTCCCTGTGCAGCTTTTTCTGCACACCTACTACAGTGTGTAAAAAATCTTACCTCTGGCATACTCCTATACTTTACTCCCATCATCTTAAAATTATGCCCTCTAGTATAAGCTATTTAGGCTGTGGGAAAAAGTCACTGGCTATCCACCCTATCTATACCTCTTACCGTCTTGTACACCTCTATCAAGTCACGTCTCATCCTGCTTTGCTCCAAAGAGAAAAGCCGTAGCTCACTCAAATTTATAAAGACACGTTCTCTAATCTGGGAAACATCCTGGCAAATCTCCTCTGAATCTTCCACATCTTTCCTATAATGAGGCGACTGGACAGAACACTATTCCAACTGTGATCTAACCACAGTTTTATTCTGCTTGGCTGTTGAATTCAATCTCCTGACTAATATAGGCCCAACACACTGTAGGCCCTCTTAACAACCCCACCAGCTTGCATCTGGATTTACAATATCTGATTTTCCTGAAGCTTTGTTACACTAGTTACCCTCAGAGGTCACTTTATTAAATACATCTTGTACCTATAAACCTGCCAATGACTGTATGCTCATAGTCTTCTGCTGGTGTAGCCCATTCAGTTCAAGGTTTGACATGCATTCAGAGATGTCCTTCTGCACACCGCTGTTGTAACACATAATAATCTGAGTTACTCTCAACTTCCCGTCAGCTTGAACCAGTTTGGCCATTATTTTCCAACCTCTCTCATTAGCAAGGTATTTTTTGCCTGCAGAATTGCCGTTCACTGGATGTTTTCTATTTTTTTGCCCTGTTCTCTGTAAACTCTAGAGCAAGGTTTCCCCACTTGGGGTCCATGAACCCCTTGCTTAATGGTATTAGTCCATGATGTATAAGAGTTTGAGAAGCCCTGACTGTTGTGCATGAAACACCCAGAAGATTAGCAGTTTCTGAGATACTCAAACTACCTCTCTGGCACCAGCAATCATTCCACAGTCAAAGTGACTTAGATCACATTTCTTCCCCATTCTGATGTTTGAGCTGAACAACAACTGAGCCTCTTGACCATGTCTGCATGCTTTCATGCAGTGAGTTGCTGCCATATGATTGCCTGATTTGATATTGGCATTAATAGGCTGAAGTACAGATCCACCTAATAAGGTGGCCACTGAGTATATTTTTAACATGATTTTCGTTTCTTTTTGATATTAGAGGGATGGAAAACATGCAATATTGGATTGGAATCAAAGGTGCCATCTGACTAACTGCACTCCGCAATTAACTAACAACAACTTTAAAACTCTTCAGGGTTAGATTGATCTTAGAGTAGGCTAAAGGATCAGTATAATATCATGGGCTGAAGGGCCTGTATTGTGCTATACAATGTTCCAGGTATGGTCTATGACATCCCAGAGCCTCTGGATAAAGTTGCCTGCCCGTGTGCGGCATTACCATTGTGGAGGAGGTACAGTAGCCTGACGACCCACGCTCAGTGATTCAGGAACAGCATCTTCCCCTCAGCCAGCAGATTTCAGAAAGAGCCACGAAGCACACACAAAACTACCTCGATTTTGTATCTTTGTAATTTACAGTAAATGTTTTTGTCACTGTGCTGCTGCTTTGAAAGAACACATTTCACATCATATAAATCAATTCCACAGCAGACGTGATTTCCCAGTGCCACCATGTTAAATCTACTTAGCATTCCCATTCTGATATGTCAGTTCGTGACCTAATCTACTGGCACAATGCGGTCACTCTCAGGTTGGAGGAGAAACATCTCATATTCCCCCCGGGTAGTTTTCAACCTGATGCATAAATTCAACATCAAGCTCCCAAACTTCTGGTTATTTGTTTCCTTCCCCCTTCTCTCTTTTTCCATTCCCCATTCTGGTTACCTGCTTACCTCTTCTCATCATGTGCTCATCACATCCCTCTGATGCCCTTCCATTTCCCTTTCTCCCATGGCCCACCCTCTTCTTCTATCAGATTCCTTCTTCTTCAGCACTTTACCTTTTCCATCTATCACCACCCAGCTTTTCACTTCATCCCCTCCCCTCTAGACCAGTCACCTACCTTACCAGGTCTGATTCCTTCCTCTCCAGCCTTTTATCTTTCTTACCCATCTGGCTTCGCTATCCTCCTTCCCACCTTTTTATTCTAACGTCTCCCCCCACCCTTCCTTTCCAGTCCTGATGAAGGGTCTTGGCCCGAAATGTCTACTGTCCATTCATTTCATAGATGCTGCCTGACCTGCTGAGTTCCTCCAGCATTTTGTGTGTGTGTTGCTCACCTATCAACTGCCAGCTTGTACTCCTTCCCTTTCCCCCACCTTCTCATTCCGGCTTCCTCCGCCCCTCCTTTCCAGCAGTCGACTGTTCATTTCTCAGCGTAGATGTTGCCTGACCCACAGAGTTCCTCCAGCGGCTTCTGCGTGTTGCTCAAGATTTTCAGCATCTGCAGAACCTCGCGTGTTGGTGATAAATTTGACTCTGAAGGACACAGTAGCGGCTCTGTCATGGATCTCTGTAATGCCTTATGCTGCAAGCTTAAATATAGCAACCCTTATCTTGTATAGGTGAGTGAAAGAAGTGATGACTGAGTTTGCACTTAAAGATACAACAACACATTTGAGAGGTTAATAGAGCTGAGAGCCATATCTGCATGCTCAAGTTAAGACAAAGTTCAACTTGCTCCTCTGATTATTTTTAAAATCTCATTAACACATTGTTATTTTATTCTTGTTAAATGTGACTATTTTCATAAGCTCTATTTACAGATAGTGTCACACACTGTAATCACCGTCAGGGACAATGCAGCCATGTGAACAGCAGCTGTTTGTGGGGCTTCGTGCCTGTACCGTGAATATCTGCACCGGGACGCATTGGCAGAACCTTCCAAACCTGCATCCTCAATTGACAGAAAGGACATTGACATTATTCTGCATTGTTCTTGATTTAATTTGTTCTTCCTCACTTTAGGAACAGCTTCTTCCCTTCCACCATCAGATTTCTGAACAGGCCATAAAACCCATATTTATGAAAGTGATCTCACTTTTTGCACTAATATACCCTCGGTGGCCACTTTATTAGGTACACCTGCTCATTTATGCAGATATCTAATCAGCCAATCGTGGCATCAGCTCAATGCATTAAAGCATGTGGACATTGTCAAGAGGTTCAGTTATTGTTCTGAAGGCACACACTCAGCGATGCAGGAACAGCTTCTTCCCCTCTGCCGTCAGATTTCTGAATGGCCATTGAACCATGAACATTACTTAGAAGCTGTCCTTGTGCCTGCTGATATAGAGATTCAAGCTCACAAACAAGAGAAAATCTGCAGATTTGGAAATCCAAGCAACACGCACAAAATGCTGGAGAAATTCAGCAGGCCAGGCAGCATCTATGGAGAAAAAGTACAGTCGGTGTCTCAGGCTGAGACTCTTCCCGAAACGTTGTCTGTACTTTTTTTCCGTTGATGCTGCCTGGCCAGATGAATTCTTTCAGCATTTTGTGTGTGTTGCTTGGAGATTCAAGCTCTTCTGTTTTCTACCACTCTCCCGCCCTCAGCTGTTGCTGTTCAGTTTTGATTTAAATGTGAAAATTGAACAGAGCTAGGGCAGCACAGTAGCATAGTGCTTAGCACAACACTTTACAGCGCCAGTGACACGGGTTCAATTCCTGCCATTGTTTGTATGTTTTCCCCGTGATGCTTTGGGTTTCCTCAAGGTATGCTGTTTCCTCCCACGGTTGAAATACGTACCAGTTGTTAGGATAATTGGTAATTGTAAGTTGTCCAGTGATTAGGCTAAGGTTAAATCAGGGGGTCATTGACATCGTGGCTCAAAGGGTCAGAAGGCCTGTTCTGCACTGCATCTCAATAAATAAATAAAACTGTTCAGGAATGGAACTGTTTGTTATCTGGGTCTGACTGAATTTTTTCATTTATCTATCTCTTAATTTCACCATCTCTCCATCTCTGTTTCTCTGCTCCTTAATTTCCCCGTGTTGCTTTCCCTGTCTCTCTACTCCTGTTTCCCATTCTACTGTCAGCTCCAACAGAGATAATGCATTAGTATTGGTAAACATAAGTGATACCACGTGGCCAAGTGGTTAAGGTGTTGGTCTAGTGATCTGAAGGTCGCTAGTTCAAGCCTTAGCTAAGGCAGCGTGTTGTGCCCTTGAGCAAGGCACTTAACCACACATTACTCTGCAACGACACCGGTGCCAAGCTGTATCGGTCCTTGCCCCTCCCTTGACAACATCGGTGGCATGGAGAGGGGAGACTTGCAGCATGGACAACTGCTGGTCTCCCATACAACCCTGCCCAGGGATGCACCCTGGAAACTTTCCAAGGCATAAATGCATGGTCTCTTGAGACTAACGGATGCCTATAAAGAGACACTGCAGATGCTGGAAATCATGAATAAAGTGTAAAAACTACAGAGGAAATGCAGTGCAGGAAAATGAAAAAGTGAAAGATCATTTTGGGATAGATTGTGAGGGCAAGAGTTAATCTTATTATACAAGAGTCTGATAACAGGCTGGTGATAACAGGGTCTCGGCTCAAAACATTGACTGCTCATTTCAACGGACGCTGCCCGACCTGCTGAGTTCATCCAGCTTTTGTACGTGTTGATTTGACCACAGTGTACTTTGTGTAGGCTTTTACCTTTCCTGGGGAACAGAAGGCACAGCCTCAGAATAAAAAGACATCCCTTTAGAGCAGAAATGGGAAGGAATTTCTTTAGCCAGAGGGTGGTGAGTCTGTGAAATTCATTACCAGAGATGGCTGTGGAGGCCAAGTCATTGGGTATACCTTAACGTGGAAGTTGATAGTTTCTTGATTCGTAAGGGTGTTAAAGGTAATGGGTGAGGCAGGAGAATGTCATTGACAGGGATAATAAATCAGTTATGATAGAATGGTGAAGAAGATTTGATGGGCTGAATGGCCTAATTTTGCTCCTATGTTTCATGGCCTTCCAGTCTTTTTTTAATATTTCCTTCACTTTATTAAATATCAGTAGCTTTATATTTCCTTAATACTTTGGCTGGAAGAACATATAAGCACTTCCAGTCTTCATTGCTATTGAAGTCTCTCCATCAAAGTACTTCAAGCATCTATGACAGACTAGCAATAAACTTTTTGATTGCCGGAGATAAGCTCTTCACTGGAGATTTTGCATTAGCGGATTAGTGACGATCTTGATAAACTTGACTCGTCTCCCACTCTTTAGAGAGATTCTGTGGAAGCATTGATTGTGTTTGTACATCAGTCAAAAACACAAATCCTCAGAAAGGCAATGAATTCCAACTAACACAGGAGGTTGTGCTAATAGTTTGACATGTTGTTATCCATCATATTGTCAATTCCTCCCTTTCTATTGTTCCCTCATCCCCTCCCCCCACCTCTTAATTCTTCAATGCTGGTGCAGACAAAGCTGTCACAATAATGTTCATGCTCTACTCATCCTGGCCTCACTGTAATTATGATCTGGCTATTCAGGCTGATCAACACCTTCTCCAACCACCACTACTTCTACATCAGCCACTCATCGCCAAAGTTCAAAGTAAAAAATATTATCAGAGTGCATACATGTCGCCTCATACAACCGCGAGATTCTTTTTTGCAGACATACTCAGCAAATCTCTAGAACAGTAACTGTAAACATCAAGAACTGTTAACTGTAAACCAACTGCAAATGCAGATGTAAGTAAATAGCAAACACGAATTAACAATACAACAGAGCTCTTGAAGCTGGTGGTGAGTCACGGGCACCTGTAACTTCTACTGACGGCAGCAGTGAGAGAGGAGCACAGCCTGAGTGGTGAGGATCTTTGATGATGCAGGCTGCTTTTCTACAGCAATGTTTCATGCTCAATGGTTAGGAGAGCTTTACCCGTGATGTACTAGGCCAAATCCGCTACCTTTTGTCGGATTTTCCACTCAAGGGCATCAGTGTTCCCATACCAGGCCGTAATGCAGCCAGTCAACACACTTTCCACCGCACATCTATAGAAGTTTGCCCACAACCCCTCAGAACCCTTCATCCCACCCCACTCCACACCTCATCCCTACACTGACTGTCACTGTCCTATTGTGTTTGCATGTGTCCTGCTGCTACCACGAAGAGTTCCTCTTGTTAGGAGTCACTTTGTCACTTTATCATCTCCTGGAAGAGTCACTTTATCTACAGATACTTCTGCACCCAGTGAGGCTTCATATAGATACAATAAGTCTGTATATACAGTACTATGAAAAGGTCTTTCTCTGTTCATTATGTACCGTGTCATAAGATGTGGGCGAAAATGGTCTATGCGCGACCATGATTGTTCTTGGCAAATTTTTCCACAGAAGTGGTTTGTCATTGCCTTCTTCTGGGCCGTGTCTTGACAAGACGGGTGACCCCAGCCATTATCAACACTCTTCAGAGATTGTCTGCCTGGTGTCAGTGGTCGCATAACCAGGCCTTGTGATCTGCACCGCCTGCTCCTACGACCATCCACCACCTGCTCCCATGGCTTCATGTCACCCTGATCGGAATGAGGGTGGGGGAAGTGGTGCTAAGCATGTACTACACATTATCCAATAGTGACCTGCAGGCTAGGGGAGGGAATGAGTGCCTTACACCTTCTTTTGTAGAGACTTATTGGCTTATGTTGGGAATAAAGAAGGTGGAGTGCCACAGGAGGGTGTGGGAGATGTCCAGAATCAGTGGGGACATGACATAAGTGCAGACACACCCAGCCCTGAGACACTGAATGTCCCTCTGATGCTTCCCAATCCTTCCACAGCCCCCTCCCGTTTACCGAGTGATGATTCCCCTCTCCCTGCCCCCTTCCCACTCTCAGTCCACAACAGAAACCTATATCAGAATCAGGTTTATCACCACTCACATATGTCATGAAATTAGATTTTCTTCGTGGCAACAGTACAGTGCAGTTAATAAATTTACTACAGTGCTGTGCTGAAGTCTTCAGCACCAAGGTGTGTGTGTCTATATACTGTATATATATACAACTTGGGTGCCAAAGACTTTATATCTATATATTTCGATGTGTGTGTGCACAGTATTGTATAAGCTAATTCAGGCATATCAAACAGTTCATTGTAAATGGTGGTTTATAGGATTGCTTTAATATTTATATTTTTGTTCTTTATGATAATCGTGTGTTTCATGCTGTTTAGGATTAGGAGTAACAATCATTTTATTCTGTGTTACACTTGTGTACTGAAGAATGACAATAAATATTCTAAATACTGGATGGTGATGTATTGTTTGTATACCTGGAATGAAGACCATAAGATTATCAGACTGTAAGATATAGGAACAGAATTGGACCATTGAGGCATTACTGCCATTCAATTCTGACCATTCCCCTGCCTTCTTCCCGAAACCTTTAACCTCCTTACCAATCAGGAAGCTAACAATCTCTGCCTTAAGGACACCCCAAGAATTGGCCTCGACCATCCCCTGTGGCAACAAATTCCCCATATGTACAACCCTCTGGCTGAAGAAGTCCTGATTCATCTCATTTGCAAAGGGATGTCCCTTTATTCTGAGGTTGTGCCCTAGGATCCTGGATGCACCTGCTGATGGAAACATTCTATCTCTGTCCAGGACTCAGTATCTGGTAGGTTTCAATGAAATTATCCCCTTCCCTCATTGATGCACCATCAATAACTCTTGGAGACGTGAGTCAAGGTAGGCTTTTATTGGCTAATGCGAGAGGGGCAGTAAATCAGGCATGGTGGAATGGAGGAGCAGTCTCAACAGGCCAAATGACCTAATTCTGCTCCTACGTGTCACGGTCTTATAGTCTTAAAAGATAATCCACCCATCCTTAATATATAAATAACCTTCTGTTAATTGCTGTCAATGCATTAATACATATGTCGTAGCCCGGGGAAAAATTATGCACTCAGGACAACAACTATTTTTTCGGGTTTTAATTCCTTTATCTGTTTTAGATGTTTAGGTGCCAGAAGAGGGTCTTAAAACAAAACGAACCACTTTACTCTCAGGCCCTGCCATTACAATCTCCGTTTGACCTTCGATCCACACAATTGTGTCTCGACCCATTTTGTATGCAGTATAAAAAATACAAAGAAAATCGCACAAAACTAATGCAGTACTAAAACGGTAGTGGCAATTCTGAAGGAACACAATACAAACAACATTAGAATCTCCCCAACCCTGGACCTTATACATAGCAGTGAAAAATGTAAGCAAATACATCTCATCTAAGATGTCTATTATTCTTTAGGACACACGTGCTGAACCCCGAAATGGAGACTAAACATTCAGGTTACGCGGTTACATGCACAATCAGTCATGATACAATAAAGTTAGACAAAAGGTACTTGGGTACTTGTTACCTGGGTTTCAGCACCTAAATTACAGGGAAAGGTTGAACAAGTTAGGTTTTTATTCTTTGAAGCGTAGAAGGTTGAGGGGAGACTTGATAGAGGTATTTAAAATTATGAGGGGGATAGATCGAGTTGACGTGGATAGACTTTTTCCATTAAGAGTAGGGGAGATTCAAACAAGAGGACATGATTTGAGAGTTAGGGGGCAAAAGTTTAAGGGTAACACAAGGGGGAATTTCTTTACTCAGAGAGTGGTAGCTGTGTGGAACGAGCTTCCAGTAGAAGTGGTAGAGGCAGGTTCGGTATTGTCACTTAAGGTAAAATTGGATAGGTATATGGACAGGAAAGGAATGGAGGGTTATGGGCTGAGTGCGGGCCAGTGGGACGAGGTGAGGGTAAGCGTTCGGCACAGACTAGAAGGGCCGAGACAGCCTGTTTCCGTGCTGTAATTGTTATATGGTTATATGGTACACTTTGGCACAACTTTTACAAGATATTGCCTGGTTAGTTATATTACAGGAAGACTGCCCTACTTGGCCAGTGAGGAACTTTGCAAGCCAAGCTATCCAGCGTCAAGCGTCAGGAGGGTGATGAAGGGTTTCGGCCCGAAACGTCGTCACTACCTCCTCCCATAGATGCTGTCTGGCCTGCTGAGTTCTGCCAGCATTTTGTGTTTTCATAAACAAATTCACATGGATATTGTCAATTAACGCTCACCTTTCCTCACCATGCCTAGCAGCTCTGGGGGAACTTGATTCTAACGCCCCAACAGCTTTGGCAGCAGAAAACAAAATGTTCTCTCCGTTATCCCGCGCGTGCATCATGACGTCACCATCTCCACTTAAAGGCACAGACACCTATTCCAGCATTGCCTGGATGAATGCCTGAGTACAATTTTAACAATACTGAATAGCTTTCGATAGTCACCCGGTTACACATATCATTAAAGAAACTAATATTCATAGTTGGCATGGAAGCCATCCACATACTGATACCAGCTATCAATACCTTTTTCCTATTGGTAGCTTTCTTCACCATGGCAACATAAGTGGTCATCTACTTAGAGACCTAGAGCCATGGATCTAAAGAGCGTGGAAGGAGGCCCTTTAGGCTGACTTGTCCATGCCAACCACGTTGCCCACCTGAGCTAGGCTTATTTGCCTGCATTTCTCTTATATCTCTCGAAACTTCTTCCTATCCATATATTGTAACTGTCCGAGTACCTTTTAATTACTGTCTCAGTCTGATCAGATCTCCAACACTCTTTAGCCAGCCCAATGCATCTCAACAGGCTGAGTCCTCCAGCCCTGGTAGATTCCTCTGGAATCTTTCCAGTTTAATGAAGAGTGTCCAGAGGAGGTTCTCAAAAATGGCCTTCATTCATAAAGGGCGCCAAAGGTTACAGGGAGAAGGCAGGAGAGTGGAGTTGAGAGGGATAATAAACAGCCATGATAGAATGGCCGAATAGCTTTTATTCTGTTTATACATTTCATCATCTTAGTGACATCCTTTGTATTGCAGAGTGACCAGAAATTGAATTGAATTGACTTTATTACTTACATCCTGCAGATACATGAGGGGTAAAAATCTTTACATTATGTCTCCTTCTAAAAGTGCAATGTGCAATTTATAGTAATTTGTAGTAAATAGTATGTACAACAGGATAGTCAATATGACTTAGAAATACAGTTGCGTCAGCTTGTATTAATCAGTCTGATGGCCCGGTGGAAGAAGCTGTCCTGGAGCCTGTTGGTCCTGGCTTTTATGCTGTGGTACTGTTTCCTGGATGGTAGCAGCTGGAATAGTTTGTGGTTGGGGTGACTCGGGTCCCCAGTGATCCTTTGGGCCTTTTTTACACACCTGTCCTGGTAAATGTTCTGAATAGTGGGAAGTTCACATCTACAGATGTGCTGGGATGTCCGCACCACTCTCTGTAGAGTCTTGCAACTGAGGGAAGTACAGTTCCCATACCAGGCAGTGATACAGTCAGTCAGGATGCTCTCAACTGTGCCCCTGTAGAAAGTTCTTAGCACCTAGGGGGCCAAACCAAACTTCTTCAACTGTCTGAAGTGAAAGAGCTGCTATTGTGCTTTTATCACTTCAGAGCCGGTATGTACAGATCACGTGAGATCCTCAGTGATGTATATGCTGAGGAACTTAACCTCTCAACCCCAGATCCATTAATGTCAATAGGGGTTAGCCTGTCTCCATTCCTCCAACAGTCCACAACCAGCTCCTTTGTTTTTGCGACATTGAGGAAAAGGTTGTTTTCTTGACACCACTGTGTCAGGGTGATGACTTCTTCTCTGTAGTCTGCCTCATTATTATTTGAGATTAGGCCCATCAGTGTACTGTCATCAGCAAATTTAATTAGTAGATTGTAGCTGTGGGTGGCATCACAGTCATGGGTATACAGAGAGTAAAGGAGGGGGCTTAGGACACAGCCCTCAGGGGCACCTGTGTTGAGGGTCAGAGGTGAGGGAGCCCTCTCTTACCACCTGCTGGCGATCTGACAGGAAGTCCAGGATCCAGCCGCACAAGGCAGGGTGAAGGCTGAGGTCTCTGAGCTTCTTGTCGAGCCTGGAGCTGTATGGTGGTGAGTGCTGAACTGTACGCATTGCTTCAAATGTGACTTTAACAATGATTTGTACATCCGCAACATAACGTCCCAACCCTTGTACTCCTGATGAAAGGTTTCAGCCTCAGACAACAACACTTTACTTCTCTCCACAGATGCTGTCTGACTTGTTCCTCCTGCATTTTATGTATGTATCTCTGGATTTCCAGCATCTGTAGAATCTTGTGTTTTTTTTAAGAGACCTTGTACCTTTTTCTCTATTCTACAAATGATGTGTATTTTCTGTCATCGATACTCCACCCGATGCGCTGAGCTCGTCCAGAGTCCTGTGCATTACTCCAGATTCCAGCATCTGCAGTCTCTAGGGCCTCCAATAGCTATTAGCTGCCCCCTTGAAAAGGTTAATTGGTTAAAAAAATTGCATTTCACACCAAAATTACTCAATTTAAGATCTCTCATGAAAATTTAAAGGCTTAGAAGCCTGGATGTCGAGAGTAATTTGCTGGCTTTTGAACTCTTTATTCTTCAGTTTGGAGCCTATTTGAGGTATAACTCACAGTTACCATAGCCCAGGACCTGTGCCGCTGAGAAAGGGATTATGTCTGATTGAGCTGAGGATTGTTCATCATCTGCTTCCTAGCCTGAAGGAAGAAATAAGCAGGCCAAAAAAAATCAATCGTCATTATATTCAGAGGCTAGTCAGCAATGAGGCAAATCACACTCTGCCTGCCTGGGTGAGTGCAGTTTCAACAATTCTCAAGAAGCTGAGCTCCACGTGGGGCACAGTAGCTGGTTTGATTGGCATTGGTTTATTATTGTCATGTGTACCAAAATACAGTGAGAAGCTCATTTTACACACTGTTTATACAGGTCAGTGCATTGAGGTAGAATAAGGTAGAAGAATAACAATGCAGAATAAAGAGTAAGAGCTACTGATTTAAGTTCACTGGCGATCAATTATAAAGTGCAAGATCATTATTTATATTTCTTTATTTATTGAGCTACAGCGCAAAATAGGTCCTTCCAGCCTTTTGAGCCGTGCCACCCACAAGCGCCCCTACTTAACCCTAGCTTAATCACCGGACAATTTGCACTGAACAATTAACCTACCAGCTGTGGGTGGAAACTGGAGCACCCGAAGGAAACTCACGGAGAAACAGGAGAATGCACAAATTCCTTACAGACGGTGGAGGGAATTGAACCTGGGTTACTGGCACTGTAAAGAGTTGTGCTAACCACGAAGCTACCATGCCAGCCCGTAATGAGGTAGATTGCAAGGCCATGAGTCTGTTTTATTGTGCAAGAGATTCGTTCCAGAGTTTGATAGCAGCCCTTGAGCCTGGTGGTACATGCTTTCAGACTTTTGTACCTTCTGTTCAATGGGAGGGAGGGAAGAGAGGACATCCAGCGTGGGTGGGGTCTTTGATTATGCTGGCTCCACAACTCTCTGCAGTTTATCGTGGTCAGATGCTGAAGCGTTGCCATACCAATACGTCATACCAAGCCGTCATGAATCCAGACAGGATGCTGTCTGTGGTGCGCTAGTCAGAATTGGTGAGTGTTGACAAGAACATGACAAATTTCCTTAGACTTCTGACATCAACATGAGTGTGCCAGAACAGGCACACCGAGATGCTCACACCTCGGAATTTGAAGCTCTCAACTCTCTTAGCCTTAATATCCTGCCCAGAACCATTCACTCACTCCACTTCCAACACAGTGTGGCTGCAGTTTGTACCATTAGAGCACCCAAGACTCCTTAGACAGCAACTTCCATATACAACCCTGAGATTCATTTTCTTGCAGGCATACTCAATAAACCCACAATGGAATAATAACCATAATACAATTGATGAAAGACTGCACAAACTTGCATGTTCAACCACTGCGCAGAAGTGCCCCACCTCTACCAGCTGGAAGGGCAACATATGCAAAGGGAACACCACCAACCTGAAGTTATTCTCCAAGCCACACACCGCCTGACTTAGAAATACATCGCTGCTCCTTCACTGACGATGGGTCAAAATCCAGGGACTCCCTCCCTAACAGCATTGTGGGTCGACCTATACCTTAAGGTCTAAAGGACATGGGTTTAAGGTGAGAGGGCAAAGATTTGAAGGGGAACTGAGGGGCAAGTTTTTCACACAGAGGGTGGTGGCATACGGAATGAGCTGCTAGCGAATGTGGTAGAGGTGGGTACTATTAGATTTAAAAGACATTTAGACAGCACTTGAACCAAAGGGGATAACTTCACTCAGCTTCACTCAATTTCAAAGACTCTTTATCTCACGTTCTCAATAGTTTTTGTTTGTTTGTTTGTTTATTTATTTATTTATTATTAATTCTTTCTTGGAAGGATAGGTTTAAAAGGAAGTGGGCCAAACACAGTCAGATGGGTCTGGTTTAAAACATTGAACACCTCGGCACAGTACAGGTCATTTGGCCCATATCTTTGCAGACCTTTTAAGGTCAATCTAACCCTTTCCTCCTTTAAAGCCCTCCATTTCTCTGTCATCTATGTGCCTATCTGTTCGGACTTTGGTCTGTTCTGGGGTTGGCCAGTGGAGCAGGCATAGTTCCCAAAGGATCTTTCCAGAACTGATTGGACTCTCTTGTTATTGATCATTGACTGCACATTTTCCCAATTAACATGTCTTTAAAACTTGCTTCCTGTACTTTTCTTTGCTAAGTCTTAAAATGTGATCTTATAAGTAGTAGGAGCCTCTGGTGTGTATACATATTTTAAAGTCTGTCCTGTATTTTTTTGATGTCTGCTTTCTGACCGCCATTTCTGGATCTCATTTGTGTTGGATTACTGAGCTTGTGTTTGGATTACTGAACCTTTGAGCTGGGCTGCTCTTTGCCTGCCTTGGCAAAAAGAAAGTAAAACTTGGTTTTGAATCTGCACACCAGCTGCTGCCTGCGTCGTGGTTTCTGCAACTGGGTTGCCTCCCAGTCCTCGGTGGTACAGTGGCAGAGTGCAGGGCCTCCAACCCAACAACCTGAGTTTGATTCCTGATTGGCTCATTTCATATACACCTATCTAAGAGGTACTTTAATGCCCCCAATATGTCTGCCTCCACCACCACTCCTTGTAGGGTGTACCCCACATTCACAATTCCGTGCTTATTAAAAAAATCTTACCTCTAGCAATGCCCCCACTATATTTTCCTCAAATTACATTAACATTATGTGCCCTAGTATTAATCAGTTCCACCTTGGGGTGGGGGTGGAAGAGTCTTCTGGCTTCAGGTGATCCTGGTGAAACACAGCAATGTCTTGTTGGTGCAAATGAGACTACTCACGATTCTATTTATCACACATTTATTCTGGCAAAAGAACACTGCAATCAATAGCCTGTAACTTCCCTTTCACACCTGAGCTTCTGAAATGTCTGTACGGCCTGGCATTATTGTGATGTGAACTGAAGTCCTGAAGGTGCAAGACGGTTGTGACATGACTTGCGCAGATTGAATGGAGGTGATGGGCAGAGCGAGGAACAGCCCCAGTATCCTGCCATTACTGGAGCAGTCACGGAGGCAATTTGAAACGGCGGAACCAATGTAAGCTGAGCCAAGGCAAAGTTAATATGGCAGGGCCCTGGCCTGAGAGCGAGGATCAGGCCGATGTTTGACCGACTTAAGGCTGGGCCGGATTGGAAGAGTTGGGTACAGGCTGAATTGAGGCTGCAGGGCTCAGGCCTGCAGGCATATCAAGCGGCAGGGCCCGGATCCGAGAACAAGGAACAAACTGATGTTTGGCCAATTTAAGTGCTGGGCCAGATTGAAAATGTTAGGATGTTGGGGCTGAAGTTAAGGGGGGAGGGGGTGCTGGTGATCAGCTTGTTGTTTGGGAAGGTTTACTCATCAGGGTGTTGAACCAAAGCTGTGGCCTGTAACTAATGGGCTCTTGGACCTGTAGCCACGAGCTCACTTTTGTAAACTTCAGTACTGATTGTTAGTTGCTTACCTTTTACTGTATTTATTTATGTATGTATGTATTAATTGATTAAGATACAGTGTGGAATGGGCCCTTTGAGCTGTGCCACCCAGCAATCCCCGATTTAACCCTGGCCTAATCACGGGACAATTTACAATGACCAATTAACCTAGCAACCAGTACATCTTTGGACTGTGGGAGGGAACGGGAGCACCTGGAGGAACCCCACGCGGTCACAGGAAGGACGTACAAGCTCCTCACAGAGAGTGGAGGGAATTGAACCTGGGTCGCCTGTACTTCAAAGCATTATGCTAGCCACTATGCTACCCACTGCACAATATGTTCTTCTTTTTTGCACGTTGAGTGTTTGAGGGTTTTTTTTAATGGGTTCTATTGGGTATCTTTGTTTTCCGGCTATCTGTAAGGAAAGAAATCTCGCGGTTGTATGTAGTACAAATACTTTGGTAATAAATGTTCCTTGAACTTTGAACTTTGTGGCTGTCCACTCGACATATGCTTCTTATCATCTTGTACACCTCTATTAAATCGCCTTTATCATCCTTTGCTCCATAGAGAAAAACCCTTCCTACTCAATTTATTATCATAAGACAAGGTGATTAGGTAGGCATCTTGATGAGTTAGGCTAAAGGCCTTCTACCGTAAAACTCAACTACTCAGTTCAGACAATATATCAGAGCATTTGATTCCGCGAATAGTGTTAGCAAAATCTCTTCACTGAAGTAGGAAGCTGAGGCAAGATCATTCGCTGCGGTAGCAACCATTGACAGTGGTAAGCACAACAGAGCCACCTTCAGCTCTGCCAGTTCCTTTTATGAAAATGCAGACCCCCAGATGTGCAGAAACATTGAAAAGTGTCTCACCGCTCCCGCAGATGAAACAACAATCATAAAGACAAGTAAAGAACTTGTGTGAGAGCTTGTCAGGTAACCAAGACACTTACAGATATTGAATGTGTTAAGTTCTGAGCTATTCTGAGTAATTTCACTTGCTCCCTTGTTATGGAGGGAGGGTGAAGTAATGACCAGAGTACCGCAAAGGATGCCGTGCAATGTTATGGGATATATAATGTTTTGGTAGCTTGTAAATAATTCGTATTTTATTTAAATTTTGACAACTTTATGTAGAGGTAGTCATTCTACGTACACTCAAATAGAACACAGAAGACCACAGCCCACGATGTTATGCTGAAGCAGCTAAAAACCAAATAAAAAAACACCCAAATATGAATCCCTCCTACCTACACAAAACCTTCAATGTGTTTGCCTCTACCACCATACCAGGCAGCACATTCCGGGCATTCAAGACTCTCTGAATAAAAATAAACTTACCCCTCACATCCCCTTTGAACCTACCCCTCTCACCTTCAACACATGCCCTCTGGCATTAAACATTTCAACTCTGCGAAACGGATGCTCTTTGTCCACTCTGTCTATACCTCTCATAATCTTGTAACCCTCTATCAGATCTCCTCACAGCCTCCAGCACTCTAGAGAAAACAACCCAAGTTTATCAGGCCTCTTGTGATAGCACAGTCCCTCTAAATGAGACAGAATTCTGGTAAACCTCTTCTGCACCATCCCCAAAGCCTCACCATCCTTCCTACAGTGGGGTGACCAGAGAGGTGTATGCACTAAGTGGCCACTTTATCAGGATTGTGATCTTCTGCTGTGGTAGCCCATCCACCAAGGTTCGAGTAAGATAGTGGCATGTTTGATTGCAGCAGCTTCTACGGGGTCAGCAAAGGGGGCTACTGTTCTTTTTAAATGTATTTTTTAAGATCGCAAGCTCCTTCTAGACATAAAGAACTTAAAGAACAGCAGGTCTATGCCATCAGCGAGTTGTTTATTGACAGAGAAACTGAAGGAGCTGGACTTTGTGTAGACTTTGCTGTGCATACTTTGAGCAGTGTGTGACCGTTGGCATTGTGTTTTGTACCTTTGGCCCTGGAGTAATGCTGTTTCGTTTGGCTGTATTCACAGGTATTCATGTATGGTTGAACAACAATTAAACTTGAATTGAATTGCATGTCCAGAGATGCTTTTCTCCACATCACTGTTGAGATACATGGCTACTTGATTGTTACTCTGAATTTCCAGCATCTGCAGATGGTTTGCTATTCATTTCCATCACTGCTGCCTGACCTGCTGAATTGCTCCAAATTGTGTGTTGCTATTTAAGTTACTGTTGCCTTCCTGTCAGCTTGACACAGTCCGGCCATTCTCCTCTGACCTCTTTCATTAACCAAGGAATATTCACACATAGAATTGCTGCTCACTGGAGTTTTTGCTTTTGTTTTTGACACTATTTTCTGTAAACTCTAGAGCAGGTGTTCACACCATTTTTATGCCATGGACCAATAACATTAAGTAAGGAGTCTATGGACCTCAGGTTGAGAACTTCTGGTTTCACACACTGTTGTGCGTGAAAATCCAAGAAATCAGCAGTTTCTGAGAAGCTCTCTGTCTGGCACCAACAATCATTCCACGGTCAACGTCACTTAGGCCACATTTCTTTCCCATTCTGATGTTCGGTCTGAATAATAATTGAACCTCTTGATCTTGTCCGGATGCCTTTCTGCATTGAGTTGCTGCCACATGTTTGAGTGATCGAATATTTGCATTAACAAGTAGGTATACAGGTTACTTGTTAAGAAGTGGTATTCTAAAAATTAATGGGAAGTTAGAGGATTAGAAAGCTTTTAAAAACCAACAGAGGACTACTAAAATACTCAATAGGAGGGTAAAGATGGAATACAAAAATAAGCTAGCCAATAATATTAAAGAGGATACCAAAAGTTTCTTTAGATACATACAGTGTAAAAAAGGCAAGACTGGATATCAGACCACTTAAAAACAATGCTGGATGGGTAGTACTGGGGTACAAGAAAATGGCGGATGAACTGAATAAGTATTTTGCAACAGCCTTCACTGTGGAAAACATGATCAGCATGGTGGAAGTTCCAGGTGATAGGGGTCATGATGTGTGTGAAGTTACCATAACTAGAGAGAAGGTTCCTGGGAAGCTGAAAGGTCTGAAGGTAGATAGGTCACCTAGACCAGAGTGTGTACACCCCAGGGTTCTGATAGAGGTGGCTGAAGAGATTGAGGAGGCATTAGTAATGATTTTTCACGAATCACTAGATTCTGGAATGGTTCCGGAAGAATGGAAAATTGCAAATATCACTTCACTCTTCAAAAGAGGAACGTGGCGGAAGAAAAACTATCTCTGGTTGGGAAGATGTTGGAGTTGATTGTTAAGGTTGAGGTCTCGGGGCACTTGGAGGCCATAGTCAGCATGGTTTCCTCAAGGAAAAATCTTGCTTGACAAATCTGTTGGAATTCTTTGAAGAAATAACAAATATAGACAAAGGGGAATCAGTGGTTGTTGTGTGCTTGGATTTTCAGAAGGCCTTTGACAACATGCCACACATGAAGCTACTCAACAAGCTACGAGCCATGAAAGATAGCAGGAAAGATTCTAGCATGGATAACACAGTGGCTGATTGGCAGGAGGCAAGGAATGGGAATTTCATGTTGGCTGTTGGTGACCAGTGGTGTTCCACAGGGATTTATGTTGGGACTGCTTCTTTTTACACTATTTGTCAATGATTTATATGATGGAATTGATTACTTTAATGCAAAGTTTTCAGACAATATGAAGATAGGTTGAGGGGCTGGTAATTTTGAAAAAGTAGAGAGGCTACAGAAAGACTTAGACAGATTAGGAGGATGGGCAAAGAAATAGCAGATGGAATACAGGGTCAGGAAGTGTATGGTCATACAGTTTGGTAGAGGAAATGAAAGAGTTAACTATTTTCTAAATGGAGAGAAAATACAAAAAAACTGAGGCACAATTAGACTTGGAAGTCCTTGTGCAGGATTCCCTAAAGGTTAATTTACATGTTGGATCTGTGGTGAGGAAGGGAAATGTGATGTTAGCATTCATTTCAAGAGGACTGGAATATAAAAGCAAGGACATAATGTTGAGATATTATAAAGAACTGTGACGCCTCACTTGGAGTATTGTGTACTGTTTTGGGCCCCTCATCTTAGAAAGGATGTGCTGAAACTGGAGAAGGTTTAAAAGGGGTTCACGAAAATAATTCCAGGTTTGAACAGCTTGTCATATGAGGAGTATTCACTGGAATTCAGAAGAATAAGCAGTGACCTCATTGAAACCTATCAAATGGTGAAAGGCCTTGATAGAGATGTGCAGAGGACAGTTCCTATGGTGGGAGGATCTAAGAGCAAAACAGACAGCCTCAGAATTGAGGAACATCCTATTAGAATAGAGATGAGGGATTTCTTTAGCCAGAGAGTGGTGAATCTGTGGAATTCAGTACCACAGCAGCCATGGAGGCCAAGTTTTTATCTATAGTTGAGGCATAGGTTGATATATTCTTGATTGGTCAGGGCATAAAAGGATACAGGGACAAGGCAGGAAATTGGTGCTGAGAGGAAAATTGGATCTGCCATGATGAAATAGCAGAGCAGACTCAATGGGCCAAATGGCCTAATTCTACTCCTACAGTGTATCTTGTTGTCTTATCTTATAAAGTGGCCATTGAGTGTATAAAGAACTGAGATCAATCTTTAAGTTGTTCTGGCTCCAGTTCAGATATTAAAATGAATCATAGAAGTAAAGGGAGAGAACTCTGTCATGTTCTGACATGTAATATGACATCTGAGTGGAGGTCTGTGGCTAGTGGTGTGCCACAGGGATCAGTGCTGGGTTCATTGTTATTGTCATCTATATCAATGATCTAGATGGTAATATGGCAAATTGGATCAGCAAATTTGCTGAGGATACAAAGATTGGAGGTGTAGTGGACAGTGAGGAAGGTTTTCAAAGCTTGCAGAGGGATTTGGACCAGTAGGAGGAATGGGCTGAAAAATGGCAGATGGAGTTTAATGCAGACAAATGTGAGGTATTGCACTTCGGAAGGTCAAACCAAGGTAGAACATACAAGGTAAATGGTAGGACACTGAGGAGTGCAGTAGAACAGAGGGATCCGGGAGTACAGATACAAAATTCCCTAAAAGTGGCGTCACAAGTAGATAGGGTCATAAAGAGAGCTTTCGGTACATTGGCCTTTATAAATCAAAGTATTGAGTATAAGAGTTGGAATGTAATGGTGAGGTTGTATAAGACATCGGTGATTCTGAATTTGGAGCATTGTGTGCAGTTTTGGTCACCTAAATACAGGAAGGAAAGAGTTGTAGAGAAGGTTTACAAGGATGTGGCCCACACTTGAGAAACTGAGTTACAGAGAAAGGTTGAATAGGTTAGGACTTTATTCCCTGGAGCATAGGAGAATGAGGGGTGATTTGATAGAGGTGTATAAAATTATGGTGGGTATAGATAGAGTGAATGCAAGCAGGCTTTTTCCACTGAGATTAGGGGAGAAAAAAAACAGAGGTCATAGGTTGAGGGTGAAGGGGGAAAAGTTTAAAGGGAAAATTAAGGTGGGCTTCTTCATGCAGAGAGAGGTGGGAGTGTGGAATGAACTGCCAGATGAAGTGGTGAATGTGGGCTCACTTTCGACATTTAAGAAAAACTTGGACAGGTATATGGATGAGAGGGGTTTGGAAGGATATGGGCCAAGTGCAGGTCAGTGGGACTAGGCAGAAAAATGGTTCGGCACAGCCAAGAAGGGCCAAAAGACCTGTTTCTGTGTTTCTGTACTGTAATGTTCTATGGTAAGGCTAATAACAATGCTCCTTAGTTAAAAACGCACACAGCTGTTAAATTGGCCCATTAGTTCCTGCAGTTTGAACTTTTTCATCATAATCCATGAAATTTAGGCTGTCAAGTTCTTGGGGAAATTAAGAGTTGCTCTGTAAGATGACATCTAGACAATAATCCATTGGGCAAAAGATACAAAAGCCTGAAAGAACGTACCACCCTTCTACCTCACTATTATCAGACTATCAAACAGTCCCTTTAGAAACATAGAAAACCTACAGCACAATACAAGCCCTTTAGCCCACAAAGCTGTGCTGAACATGTCCCTATCTTAGAACTACCTAGGCTTACCCATAGCCCTCTATTTTTCTGAGCTCCATGTACCTATCCAGGAGTCTTTTAAAAGACCCTATTGTTTCCACCTCCACCACCGCTGCCAGCAGCCCATTCCAAGCACTCACCACTCTCTGCGTAAAAGAACTTACCCCTGACATTTCCTCTGTACCTACTTCCAAGCACCTTAAAACTGTGCTCTCTCGTGCTAGCCATTTCAGCCCTGGGAAAAAGCCTCTGAATATCCACCCTATCAATGCCTCTCATTTCTACAACAGGGATGGAGTCTTCACCTCACAATCTCCCTGTCATGGCCATGGACCTATTGACTTCCTGTACTGCTTATTTTCACTTTCCATTCCAGCTTCTCCCCAACCCTTTTCATCTCCTCACTTACCCATCCCCTCCCTCTGGCCCTCCTCCCTACTTCTTTCCTCCATGGTCTACTCTTCTTTCCTATCAGATTCCTTTTTCCTCATGCCTTTATCTTTTCCTCCTATCACTTCCCACTTTCTCACTTCATTGCCTCTCACCAATTACCAAGCTTACCCTCCTGATCATTCCCTATTGCCTGACAGCTTGTACTCCTTCCCCTTTTCGACTTTCTTATTCTGGCTTCTGCTCCCTTCCTTTCCAGTCCTGATAAAGGTCCTCGGCGCAAAAGACTGATTGTTTATTTGTCTCCGTGGATGTTGCATGACCTGCCGAGTTCCTTCAGCACTTTGTTTGTGCTGCAACTTCTCTGTAGCTGCTGCACTTTATTGTACATTGTTATTGTTTTACCTAGTTCTGCCTCAGTAGACTGTGTAATGATTTGATCTATACGAACTATATGCAAGACAAGCTTTTCTCTATGTCTGGGTACTTGTGACAATAATAACCCAGTTTTCCAATATAGCTGGTGAATCTCCTGTCCCTCCTCTCCGGTGCAGCCAGATCCTTTCAAACATGTGCTTGTGTCGATTGTTTAGGTCATGCTTTTCATTATGTGCTGTGTTGTACGATGTAGGTGATCATAGTCTATCCTTGATTGTTCTTGGCAACTTTTTCTACAGGAGTGATTTGGCATTGCCTTCTTCTGGGCCGTGTCTTTACAAGACGGGTGGCCCCAGCCATCATCAATAATCTTCAGAGATTGTCTGCCTAGCATCAGCGTTGCATACCCTGGATGTGATATGACCCTGCTGCTCATACGACCATCCACTGCCTGCTCCCCTGGCTTAATATGACCCTGATCAGGGATCTAAGCAGGCGCTACATCTTGCTGAAGAGTTACCTGCAGGCCAGCGGAGGGAAGGAGTGCTTTACACCTCGTGTGGTAGAGACATATCTCCACCCTGTCACCCACAAAGATAAAGATTAGCTTTATTTATCATATACATTTTACATCGAAACAGACAATGAAATGCATCATTTTGCATCAATGACCAACACAGTCTGAGAATAGGTTGGAGGCAGACCACTCACATCGCCATGCTTCCGATTGTGGTCTTCCAATTAGGAAGCCGAGGTTCCAATTGCAGAGGGAGGTACAGAGGCCCAGATTCCGTAGCTTATCAATCAGGAACTGTGGGAATGATGTTGTTAAACACTGAACTATAGTCAACAAACAGCATCCTGATATAAGTCTTTATATTGTCCATGTGATCTAAGCTCAAGTGAAGAGCGTCTGCCATAGACCTATTGTGCTGATAGGCAAATTGCAGTGGGTCCACGTCCTTGCCGGAGTTGATTTTGGTCATGACCAACCTCTCAAAGCATTTCACCACCATAGATGTGAATTCTACTGGATAGTGGTCATTAAAGCAGCTCACTGCTCTTCTCGGGCAGTGGTATAATTGTTGCCTTTTTGAAGCAGGTGGGAACTTCCAGCTGTAGCAACGAGAGGTTGAAAATGTCCTTGAATAGTAAGTTAGATGGACATGATAAACTGCCCTGTGATTAGGCTGTGGTTAACTTGGAGGTTGCTGGGCAGCAAGGGCTGGAAGAGCCTATTCTGCACTGTATTTCAATAAATAAACTAAATTAATAGATTTTATCCTGTGGGAATACAATTAGGAACAGCTTCTTCCCCTCCACCATCAGGTTTCTGAATGGCCCATGAACACTACTTCACTATTCTGCTCTTTTTTCATATATTTACTTATTATTGAAAATTGTTTCTTAAATGTATTGCACTGTACTACTGCTATAAAACTAATCTCATGACGTACCGTGTGCCAGTGATTAAAACCCTGAATCTGATTTGGAATTGGTAGATACAAGTTCTCACAGCATTTTCTATTTACAAAATTTTGCTTGTTGTACCCCTGGTGAGTTGAAGGACGCTTCACAGCAGTACTGTTCCATCATCTCACTCAGAGAAGTGTGATTTGCAGAGTCACAGATACTCACTGAGAGTCTGCATTGTAAGTGGGAACTTACATCAGAGCAGAAGTCACAAAACTCCAAAGAAAACATCACAGAAGAATGAGAAATTCTCCAGGGGGTGGGGGTGGGAGCGTTGGTTTGACACAATTGCAAGCTTATGGGCTATAGCAGCAGAATTAGGTACATTGTGGCAATGAATTCCATAGATTCATCACTCCCTGGCTAAAGAAATTCTTCTCATTTCTGTTCTGAAAAGACAGCCCCCTATTTTGAGGCTGTGTTATGACCTCAGTTAAGACCTTGCACTTTATTGCCTCCCTTGTAGGCAATAACTGTAATGTGAACAGTTGTTTTCCCATGTACTGACTCAATGCACTTGTTATGAAATGATCTCTATGGGTGGCATGCAAACAGTTCTTCACTGTATCTTGGTACATGTGACAATAATAACCCTAAGTAGCAGGACAGTGAAAACTTTGTGTTTTGTACCATCCATAAAGATCATTTCATCATATCAGTATGCTGGTACTAGATAAAACAATAACAGAATGCAGAAAAATGTGTTACAATTACAGAGAAAGTGAAGTGCAGGCAGACAATAAAAGCAAGGATGTAATGTTGAAGCTTTATAAAACACTGGCGATGCCTCACTTGGAGTATTGTGAGCAGTTTTGTGCCCCTTATCTAAGAAAGAATGTGCTGGCATTGGAGAGGGTTCAAAAGAGGTTCACAAAAATGATTCTGGGATTGAAAGGATTGTCATATGAGGAGCATTTGATGGCTCTGGGTGTGTATTCGTTAGAATATAGGAGAATAAGTCATGATCTCATTGAAATTTATCAAATGTTGAAAGGCCTCGATAGAGTGAAGGTGGAGAGGAGGGTTCCGATACTGGGGGAGTCTAAAACCAGAGGACACAGCCGTAGAATAGAGAGGCCTCTTTTTAGAATGGAGACAAGAAGGAATTTCTTTAGCCAGTGAGTGGTGAATCTGTGAAATTTGTTGTTATAGGGGCTGTGGAGGCTGTGTCATTGGATATGTTTAGGTAAAGGTTGATAGATGCTTAATTGGTTAGGGCATGAAGGGATATGAGGAGAGGGCAGGAGATTGGGGCTGAGATCACCCATAATGAAATAGCGGAGCACATGGCTTAATTCTGCTCCTATATTTTATGGTCTTTTGGTGTTACAATAAGGCACAATTCATAATGAGGTTGATTACAATGTCCAATCACTCTTATCATTCAAGGGGATCATTCAATAGTCCAGCACTAGTATAGAAGCTACCTTAAGCCTAGGCATTTGTATCTTCTGCTCAATGGGAGAGAGGAGAAGAGAGAATATCCAAGGTGGGTGGTGTCTTTGATTATGTTGACTGCTTTACTGAGGCAGTTGGAAGTGTAGATGAGTTCCTGGAGTTAAATGTCAATCCTACACTAAATCTGTGTGTGTTACTGCAATGAATCTCCACTTTGTAATTCTCCCCACATTCCCATCACCTCTGCCCAGATTCTACCACTCACTTACATGAGGGTCAGTTTTTTTTTACCCCCAACTGACACACCTGAGATGTAGGACAAAACCTACTTGGCCACAGAGGAACATACAATCTCCACCACCAACATCTCCCGAGCTCAGGATCGAACTGAGACTCAGGAGTTGTGAGGCCCAGTCTCCAGCTGCTGCCTCAAATTCTGATTTTTTCTTTGTAATAATTTTAGTTTCTTACTCACATTTGTGAGTCAGGTGAAATTCAGCTCAAGCAAGGGCCTTATTTGGAGGTTAAGGAGGTTCAGCTTGTCACCAAACACCAACAAAATTTTGCAGATGTACAGTTGAAAGTGCCCTGATTTGTTGCATCAAGGTCTGGGACAGAAATTTCAAGGCAGAGAACATAAGCTGCAGAGAGTAGTGGACTCTGCCCACACATCATGGGCATTTCCCCCTCCACCGTCAGTAACATCTCCAGGAGTCGCTATCTTGAGAAGGCAATGGCTGTCATTAAAGATTCACACTATCCGGACCATGCCATCTTTCAACAGGCAGGAGGTACAGGAGCCTGAAGTCCACAACTCCAGGTTCAATAACGTAGTATGAGGGCATGCGATTTTGGCAGCATGGTGACACCTATGGGTTAGTTCCAGCACATCTCGGACTGTACTTGTCATTTCCAATGTATGTGACAAATAAAGATAATCTTTAAAAATCTTCTTCAACATTTACCTTCAACCATCTGGTTCTTGAAGAAACTCGCATAACCCTGATCAGTACAGTTTAACAATGTTATTAAAAATTTGATCTCTTTTCTAAGTGGATCTTTCTAATGTCTTGATTGTGTTTTTGTAAAAAATGTGTATGATTAATTTTTAATTTACATCTTTCCTCTGAATGCTGCTTATACATTTAATGGCCACTTTATTAGGTACACCTGTACTCCTGCTTGTTAGTGCAAATATCTAACCAGCCAATCATATGGCAACAACTCAATGCAGACATGATCAAGAGGTTCAGTTGTTGTTCAGACCAACATCAGAATGTGGAAGAAATGTGATCTAAGTGACTTTGACCATGGAATGATTGTTGGTGCCAGATGGGGTGGTTCGAGTATTTCAGAAACAACTGATCTCCTGGGATTTTCACGCTCAACAGTCTCTGGAGTTCATGGAGAATGGTGCAAGAAACAAAAAAAAATCTAGTTCTGTGGGTGAAAGGGCCTTTGTTAATAATAGAGGTCAGAGGAGATATGGCCAGACTGGTTCAAGGTGACAGTAGCTCAGACAACAACAGGTTACAACAGTGGATGGGCTACAGCAGCAGAAGACCATGAACCTACTCCCAGTTGCCACCTTATTAGGTACAGGAGGTAGATAATAAAGTAGCTACTAGGGATCTGAATGATGCATGTAATATGTCTATGAAGATTCTCAGTCATCCAGGTCATTGTATATCAAGCAGTAGTAAATCAAGGCAACTGGACTTGCTGTGTTGTCCAGAAGATGTTTTTCCACTCGTCCCAGAGGCTTCTTCAGTTCTGATCCACGGTGGGTAGTTTTCCGGCTTATAAACGCTGAGTTATTTAAAGGTATAGCAAGAGTTGTAGAGGTAATGAAAGGGTCATTGGTTTTATCTTTGCATGAATGGAGGTGTGAAATGTTGTGGAGATACCAGATTAGAGGAGTTACTCTCCCCCATTGGGTCATCTGTTTGTGAAGTGGTTGTTTCGTCTCGCTGATATACAGTTCTCATTGCATTGGACAGCATATATAATATTGCTCTGTTAATGTTTGGGTTTTGGATCCTTTGGCTGGACGAGTTTCTGTCTGAGTGTGTGTGTGTAGGTTTGAAAAACACACAGAGATTTGGTGTTGGTTGAAAATCCTCCTGATTTTCTCTGAAACTCCAACTACATATTGGTGAGACAAATCAACCACGTCACCAACGAATGGCCTAACGTAGGATGGCTAATACCTCAGGCCAAGACATCTACACAGACAAGGGACACTCTTTTGATGATGAAAATGCACACACTTTGGACAGGGAAGATAGGTGGTCTGAAGTAGGGATTAAAGAAGCCTATAGCTTTAAACAACTCACAGAATTGTTTAAGATAGGTGGTCAAGAAAGAGGGAGTGAAGAAGCGTATAGCTTTAAACAACTCACAGAGTTTATAAGAAAATTACCTGCCATGAATCAGAACTGAAGAAGCCTCTCAGCTGAATGGTGAAATGTCTTCTAGACAACACAGCAAGTCCAGTTGCCTTGATTTATTACTGCTTGATGCGACAAGTAAGTTTCTCATTACAATTATGCATACATGTACGTGAGCAGATGAAAATAAATTTGACTTTGATTAATTCCCTTGACTACTGCCATTTTAAGAGTTAAATGACAGCTTCTTCAATGATGATTTTTGTCCTGATCTTCGTCTAGTGGACAACAACAGTAATTGATTCATTTTCCTGAAATAATTAATCTCTTTGTTTTTCAAGTTAATTACTTTCTTGAAGATATCCGGGTTTCTGCTGGTAGGATAGGATGTGATCTCTTTTCCCTGCAGAGAGATTACAGCTCCCCTAGTGAGGAATGACTAATGTCTATACAATATCAAAGGAGATTTCCCCCCCACCCCTGTATCAGAAAGCAATAAGTGTTAATATATGCAGAGAGAGCTTCACCGCCTCCATAACCTGTGTGGTTTGATTACAAAGTCAACAACAGAAGCATATGAGACAGGCTAATGAAGTTTACTTATTTACTGCCTGTTACACCACTGGCATTTAGGGCAGCAATGAAGGTCCTCCATCTCAGGCAGTGTTCAGCATTTCCTTCATCATGTCAGTAGCTTCTTCTCGGTTTTTACTTCTGTCACTTAATGCAAGTCCCGGGTGGAGACTCAGGAATCCCATTGCATTCAGATGTGAAAGGATTGCTCATTGCTCTTTCCATTGCAATTTCATTTTACCAGATAGGATTGTTAGCCCCTGGACCAGAAGGACCGGTAGATCACTCTTAGTTTGACCTGTTTGGCATGGGTGTCCCTACCACAGGCCAAACATAAAGCCCTGGCTCCAGCCAAAATAGCTCTCTGGGCCATTGAGGAATGCAAGCCCAAAACCACAACAAGATTGTGGTCCTCTTGGAGGAATGAAGTTTAGGTTTGATAAATCAAATGCAGAAATTAGGACATAGACCTACACAGGCCCTTCAGCCCACAATGTTGAGCTGAATATTTAACCACTCTCGGATCAATCTAACCCTCTCTTCCCATACTATCATCTAGTTTTGTCATCCATGTGCCTATCTAAGAGTCTCTTAAATGTCCGTAATATATTTGCCTCTACTCTACCATTGCTGGCAGTGTGTTCCGTGCACCCATCACTCTCTGTGTGAAGAGCATTTTTGTTATGTTTTGTAACTTCAGAATATGAAACTAATTCAAAGAAAGACTCAGGAGTCTGAAACGTGAGTCTAACTTTGTGTTTATTTCAAGAAAAGCACACACATATCACGTGGTAGTGTCTTGACACATGCAATTTATGTATGCTTACATATAACCCATAATGAATTATTTAAATAAACAAAAATGCTTCATCAAAATAATTTTACCAGATTGCTCAATTACTGAAATATTAAATACATAACAACTACCTCTGACGTCCTCCTGATAGTTTACTCCAATCGCCTTAAAATTGTGTCCCCTCCCATTAGCCATTTCAGCCCTGTGGGGAGAAGCTATCTACTGTCCACTTGATCTATGGCTCAAGGATATCTTAGGAAAGATGTGACATCTCTGGAGAGGATCAAGAGGAGGTTTACAAAAGTGATCCTGGGACTGAAAGTTTTAGCTCATGAGCAACTTTGGTGGAGGACGGAAGGATGGGGAGCTCACAGCTCAAGTGCAGCACAGGCCAGCAGTGAGGTACGAGTGCAATGATGGTTTAGAGAGAGATCAAAAGTTTGCCTCCAACTTCCACTCTGCCCTCAAATTCACCTGGTCCATTTCCGTCACCTCCCTTCCCTTTCTCGATCTCACTGTCTCTACCTCCAGAGACAGCTTATCCACCAATGTCTATTACAAACCCACAGACTCTCACAGCTACCTTGAGTGTACCTCATCCTACCCTGCTACTTGTAAAACGTCATCCCCTTTTCTCAATTCCTCCTTCTTGCTGCATCTGCTCTCAGGATGAGGCTTTTCATTCAAGAACAAACGAGAAGTCCTCCTTTTTCAAAGAAAGGGGCTTCCCTTCCTCCACCATCAAAGCTGCCCTCAACTGCACCTCTTCCATTTCACGCACATCCTCCTGCCATCCTACCAGGGATACAGTTCTGCTTGTCCTCACCTACCACCTCACCAGCCTCCATGTCCATTCTCTGAAACTTCCACCACCTCAACCGGAATCCTACCACCAAGCATATCTTTCCCTCCCCCCCCCCCCCAGCCACTTACTGCTTTCCACAGGGATTGCTCCCGACGTGACTCCCTTGTCCATTCATCCCTCTCCACTAATCTCCCTCCTGGCACTTATCCTTGCAAGTTGAACAAATGCTATATCTGCTGTTACACTTCCTCCCTCACTATCATTCAGGGGCCAAGACTGTCCTTCCAGGTGAGACGACACTTCACCCGTGAGTCTATTGAGGTCATGTACTGTGTTCAGTGCTCCAGGTATAGCCTCCTGTATATCGATGTGACCCAACGTAGATTGGGAGACCACTTCACTGAGCATTTACGCTCCATCTGCCAGAACAAGCGGGATCTCCTGGTGGCCACTCATTTTAATTTCACTGCCCATTCCAATTCCGATATGTCCAACCATGGCCTCCTCCATTGTCATGAAGAGGCCACACTTAGGCTGGAGGAACAACACCTTGTATTCCATTTGGGTAGCCTCCAACCTGATGGCATGAACATTGATTTCTCAAGCTTCCAGTTATGCCCCCAATGCCCCCTCTTTCACCATTTCCCATCCCTTACCTTACCTCCTTACCTGTCTATCGCCTTCCTCTGGTGCTCCTCCCCACATTTTCTTCTTCCATGGCCTTCTGTCTCATTCACCAATCAATTTCCCAGCTCTTTACTTAATCCCTCCCCTTCCAGGTTTCACCTATAGCCTGGTGTTTCTTTCCTCCCCCCCTCCCTTCCCCCTGCCTTTTAAATCTGCTCCTCAGCATTTTTTCCCCAGTCCTGCCGATGGGTCTCGGCCTGAAATGTTGACTCTTGTCCATAGATGCTGCCCGGCCTGCTGAGTTACTCCAGCATTTTGTGTGCGATCCTCTTATTTCCAGCATCTGCAGATTTTCTCTTGTTTGTCTAAAGTCTGAGATCATGCAAGCGGTCCATTCATGTCACCTAACACCGAGATAGAAGTTTGAGCCTGGTGGTATATGCATTCAGACTTCTGCATCTTCTGCCTGATGGGAGAGGGGCAAAGATGTCTGGGGTAAATGGGGTTTTTGATAACACTGGCTGCTTTACCAGCGCAGCGATGTGATGTGCTGATGTGATGTGATGACTTGTGATGTGCTGAGTTGTGTCCATAACTCTCTTTAGTTATAAACACATGAGATTCTGCAGGTGGTGTTTCTTGCCTAACTTCCCTGGTATCCTTTGTTGTTCTGTATGAATCTTTGCTATAAAAAAATTCAAAGATCAAAGAACATTTATTACCAAAGTATGTATACTTTATACAACCTTGATTTTTTTTGTCTCCTTACAGTCATCCATAAAACAAAGATACCCAATAGAACCCATTAACAACAAAATCATCAAACACCCAATGTCCAGAAAACAAAAACAAATCGTGCAGGAACTATGCATGAAACTGTTTTTTTTTTTGGGAAGTATGATACCCAGAAGTCAATAAGGATGTATATTTCTCTTTGGAAGTTGATATCACACAGAAAGACTTAGTCCAAAATGCAAGATTTAATAAGGAGGGAAGAGTTGGAGGGGAGAGATACAGAGAAATATCAGAATTTAAGGTTTAAGCTGCAACAATAAATGTTGATACAAACGTCAAAATTGTGCATTCTTCAAAATCTGTACCACGAAGTAATTTGAAGAAAGACAATTTGGGGCACATTTAATATACTGACAACAGTAGTTCCAATGTCACCCTTTGTGATGTAACTGCATTTTTTGTAAAATATGGAGCTATTAATCACTCCACCACTTTTTGGTGATAAACAAAAATGAGCGCAAATTCCCTAGGAAGCTGTCAATTGGACAAAAGAGATTTATCTTGCAAATCTTGTAGGTAAGTAGCACTTAGACAAGAGCATGAACAGCTGAGAAATAGGGTAGATATAGACTTTAACACTTGAATGAACCTTATAAACAATAATAAATTCTTGATCTAATTCATCATGGCATTTGCACCTGTCCTCACTTTCTCCGTGAGCTCCCCTATGTTTCTGGCCTCTATCAAAAACAAGCACAAAGCCACTTAACGCTCCTCATGTGTTCAGCTCCCAGGACCCAGCTTGGATTGGCTTCAAAGCCGGCACAGATATTGTGGGTTAAAGGGCCTGTGCCTGTGTTGTATTATTTGATATCCTATGGGCATTCTAGGTACCTTAACAGTTGTCTTGCTGCTGTGAAATTAGGCTAAAATCTTCTGATTGGGCTCACATGGACTGGAGAGAATGGTTCAGATCCACCTGAATCCCGAATTCCTCCAACTTCTTCACATTTTCTGGGAGAGAATCCAGTGATCAGGAGGGATCCCTTTTCTCAGAGTAATGATGAGAGGTGAAATTGGATTCCATCACTCTATGAATCCGTGTGCATTTCCTTCACCTTCTACTACAAGACTATTGAACAATCCCTAACAGGATGAGATGGACTGTTGAGCTCAGTCAACCTCGCTATGAATGTGCACCTTATTGTCTGTCTGCACTGTACTCTCTCTGTAGCTGTAATGTATTAGTACTATTGTCTCTACAATCTCTTCAGCAATCTCTTTCAGAACCCTGGGGTGTAGTTCATCTGGTCCAGGTGACTTATCTACCTTCAGATGTTTCAGCTTCTTTAGCACCTTCTCCTTAGTAATAGCAACTACAGTAGACTTACCTCTGCCCCTGACACTCCTGAACTCCTAGCATACTGCTAGTGTCTTCCACTGTGAAGACTGACACAGAATATGCTTTAGGTTTGCCTGCCATTTCCTTGCCCCCCCCCATTACTACCTTTAGAACGTCATGATTTCTCAATCTACCTCATCCCCTGCCCACTTCTCCATTTGTCTGTCTGTACTGCACTCTCTCTGTAAATGTTCCACTGTGTTCAGCATCCTGTTATGAGTTTTCCTTCCGTCGACCCTCGAAGCATTTATGTATGGCATGGTCTTAATGGATGGTACATATAGCAATACCCTTCACTGTATTTTGCAACATTTAACAATTCCCAGTCTGCCTCTCTTAGCCAGAGTGGTGAGTAAATGTGTAAAGGCATTCATGCATTGCCCACAATTCCAGCCACCCCCTTGCTTGCTCTCTGGGTTGAGTTTGCATGTTCTCCCTGTGATTAAGTGGATTCCGTCAACCTCCCTGGGTCTCTTCTTTCCTCCCACATCCCAAAGACAATGAGCAACACATACAAAATGCTGGAGGTCAGGCAGGATCTATGTATGGATGGGCATAAGTAGATGATGTTTCACGCTGAGACCCTTCATCAAAACTGGGAAGGAAAAGGGAAGAAGATCGAATAAGAAGGTGGGGTGGGGAAGGTGATAGGTGAGGCCAGGTGAGGGGGGGGGAAGTGCTTGAGGGGAGGGGCTGAAGTAAGAAGCTGGGAGGGGATAGATGGCAGAAGGAGAAGGAATCTGACAGGAGACGACAGAGCACCATGGAAAAAAGGGATGGAGGAGGGAAACTTATGAAAGTTGAGGGGGAGATGAGGAGAAGTGAAGGGGTAATAGAGGAAACAAAATGGGGAACATAAGAAGAGAGAAAGGGGAGGGGGGAATTTCTGGAAGTTGGAGAAATTGATGTTTATGCCATCAGGTTGGAGGCTACCCAGATGTAATATGAGGTGTTTCTCCTCCAACCTGAATGGGGCCTCTTTGTGGTAGGAGACAGGGCCGTGGACAGAGTTGTCAGATTGGAAAGGGGAAGTGTAATTGGAATGAGTGGCTACCAGAACATTATTTGGTTGCTGTAAATTACCCTTCAGTGTAGAGAAGTGACAAAAATGTCAAGGGAGATGATGGGGAAATGCATTAAGTTGAAGGGTTACAGATCATTACAGAGAGGGGGAATGCTGATTGGATTGTGGTGTTAGGAGCAGGCAAGGATCCGATGGGTCAAATGGCTTTCTCTGTCTCATAACGTCACTGTCACTCATTGTCCACCTTTCCAAATCAGGATCAGCTTTATTATCACTGACTTCTGTCATGAAAATTATCTGTTGAAGCCTTTGTGATTCTCCTTCACCTTAACTGCTAGAGCAACCTCATGCATTATTTTATCAGAATCAAGTTTACTATCACCAGCATGTCGTGAAATTTGCTAATTTTATGCCAGCAGTACAATGAAATATATGATGAATAAATATAGACAAAACAGTTACATTAAGTATACATTATATATTTGTTAAGTTAAAATAAGTAATGCAAAAAAACTGAAGTAAAAGAGTAGTGAGGTAGTGGTCATTTAGAAATTGGATCATAGAGTTGAAGAAGCTGCTCCTGAATTGTTGAGCGTGTGCCTGCAGGCTTCTGAACCTCCTTCCCAACAGTAATGTGTAAAGAGGTCATGTCCTATCTGTTCCTAGCACAACTCCTTGAAGATGTCTTGGGTACTACAGAGGCTAGTGCCCATGATAGAGCTGAATGATTTTACAACTTTCTGCAACTTAATTTAATCTTGTGTGGTAGCACCCCCCCCCCCCCCTATATCAGACAGTGATGCAGCCAGTCAGAATGCACTCCTTGTAGAAGTTTTCAAGTGTTTCAGATGACGAACCAAATCTCCCCAAATTCCTAATCAAATATAGCCACTGTCTTGCCTTCTTTATAGCTGCATCAATATGTTGCATCCAGGTTACGTCCTCAGAGATGTTGACACCCAGGAACTTGAAATTGCTCACTCTCTCTCCTTCTGATCCCTCTATGAGGATTGGTTTATGTTCCCTCGTCTTACCCTTCCTGAACTCCACAATCAGCTCTTTGGTCTTGCTGACATTGAGTGCCAGGTTATAACTAACTGGTATATCTCCCTCCTGTATGCCTTTCAGTCACCACCTAAAATTCAGCCAATAATGGATGTATCATCAGCAAATTATAGATGGCATTTGAACAACACCTAGCCACACAGTCTTGGGTGTTTGTCCTCCTGCTTTCCTTCTTAAGTGTTCCATTGTATTCCTTCTACTCCTCAAGCACTTCACTTGCTCTTTCCTGTCTATAATTGCTATACACCTCATTCTTCTTAACCACAGCCTTAACATCTCTTGAAAACTAAGGTTCCCTAAACCTGTTATTCTTGCTGTATTCTGACAGGAATGTATAAACTCTGTGCTCTCAAAATTTTGTTTTTGAAGGCCTGCCACTTACAGAGTACATTTTTGGCAGAAAATAACCTGTTCCTCTCCACGTTTGCTGGATCCTTTCTGATACCATTAGTATTGGCCTTTGTCCAATTTAGAATCTCATCCTGACAACTAGACCTAACCTTCTCCATGATTACCTTGGACCTAATGACATTATGATCAGTAGATGCTAAATGTTCCCCTACGCAGACATCTGTCACCTGCCTGTCTCATTCTCTAATAGGAAACCTGGTATTTAAAAAAAATTTAAACCAGTAATAAATATAAAACTTCTGACTGATGGTGATACACTAATAAGCAATCCTCAACTTTGTTGTGTTTGTGGCATTAGTTCAGTACAAGACATTCATTGATATTGGTATTGATTTGATATTTCTTCTTTCGGAGGTTCAGGCGAGAGGAAGGTGTACCAGTGTCAGAGCCCTACGGAATTCGGGAGATAAAGCAGAAGGAGCAGATTCAGACAAGGCTAGTCTTCTTGGACTGCGCAGGTGTGGGAAGTGTTGGCGTCAGAGGCCTAACCTCAGCTTCAAATAAAAGGAGGACTAAACCCAAGCAGAGGGGCCATTGTCCGACTGTCCCAGAGACAGGGTGTGAAGGCTTTGGTTTAACAAGCTTTGGTGTGTACAGATGGAGGCACAGTTAAGAAGAGGCAAGCCTGTTTCTTTTGAAGTATAGAGTAGTCAGGATGGAATATTTCTCCTGTCAGATATGGGAATTCAGGATACCTGATGGTTTCCCTGATGACCAGGCCAAGGATTTGGAGCTGGAGCTGGACGTACTCAGGATCATTCGAGAGGCTGAAGAATTTATGGACGAGACTTTTAAAGAGGTGGTCACACCTAGGGTACAGGCTTCGGACATTAGATGGGTGACCACCAGGAGAGGTAAGGGGATTAGGAGGTCCGTGGTGGGTCCTCCTGTCGCTATTCTACTCAGCAACAAGTATACCCCTTTGGGTACCATTGGGGAGGATGACCAATCAGATCGTGGCAACAGCTGCCAGGCTGGTGACACTTTGGCTGGCTTTGAGGCTTGACAGGGAAGGGTAAAGCCAGGCAGTGTGGTAGTTATAGGAAACTCAATAGTTAAGGGGATAGAATGAAGACTTCGTAGCCACAAAGGGGACACCAAGATGATGCGTGGTTTCCTGGGTGCTAGGGTCCTTGATGTATCAGAGCGGCTGCAGGATATTCTCGGTGGGGGCAGAGGAACAGTCAGAGGTTGTGGTGCAAATTGGCACCAATGACATGGGCAGAAAAAGGGAAGAGGTCCTATGTAGGGAGTACATAGAGTTAGGAAAGAGGCTGAAGAGAAGAATTCCAAGGTTGTAATCTCCGGATTACTTCCTGTGCCACAGGCTGGTGCAGGTAGGAATGGGGTAATAGTATGGATGAAAGAGTGGCTGCAGAGATGGGGCAGAGGCAGGGTTCCAAGTTCTTTGTACCCTTTTCTGGAGAAGTGGTGACCTGTACAAGAGGGACGGGTCGCACCTCAGCTGGAGGGGAACCAATATCCTGGCCGCGAGGCTTGCTGATGCTGACCCGCTGATGAGTTTAAACTAGTTTTTGCAGGGGGCTGGGAACCGGAGCCCTGGGTCATTAAGTGAAGGATTGGACTAGAAGGTGTGGGGGAACGTTTGCTTGGATGCAGGGAATGTGAGTGAGGTACTTAATGAGGACTTTGCTTCAGTATTTACCAAGGAAAAGGATATGGAGGACTAGCAGATCAGTGCTGAGTGTGTAAGTATGTCAGGACATTTAGAGGTCAAGGAGGAGGAAGTGTTGGTGGATGTCCCCAGGGCCTGATGGGAGTTACCCCAGGATATTGAAGGAGGGAAGAGATGAGATTGCTGGGCTCTTGACCAACATCTTTGTGTCCTCTCTAGCCACAAGCAAGTTCCAGAGGGTTGATGAGTATCTACTGATGAGTACTCCCTCAGCAGTGTGTTCAGTTCTACCCTAGCCGTGCCGCTCTCTTCTAGGTGCATATTGACCATTGTCTTGGGAGGGCGCCTGGTATTCATCCGCCCATGCTTGGGCCCCCATGTGATGACCAGGCTGGCAGGTAGCTCAGGCTGGCGTAGACAGTGCCTTGCCCATTCTCCACCTTGTTGCATATGGAGTAGGTCGCTCTCTCTCTTCTAATATACTTTATATCCCACTAACATATTCCGTTTAATTTTGATGATTTACTACTTCTACTGAAGGAATTATTATTTTTATTGAAGGAATCAAGACTTAATTACAATGGCCGAAAAAAGTCATTCTGGTATTGAATTGCGTAGTGGCAAGACTTTCTCCGAAATGGAGCAAACGGAACAAACCAAGAAAACGGAGGAATCTTTTACACTAGTGGGAATATTTTCTTCAATACAAGACATGAAATCGGAATTCGGATTGCTTAATATTAAAATTGATAAGCTGGCCGGTTCAAACGCGAAGCTCGAAAAGCTATTTCTACGATTCAAGACTTTTTGAAAAACTTGGACTCTCAACTTCAAACACTATTAAAGATCAAGGAAAGAAGATATCTTCGGTGGAAAAGAAAATTAATGAAATTACCTCAGAACTATCTAAAATGAAGAAAAGAATGGTTGATTTAGATAGTAGTGGGTGTCAGAGGAATCTGCGTATTCTGGGACTGCCTGAAAATACTGAAGCTGGCGATCTGTTAAAACTCTTCTCAGAGGATATAGAGGACTAGCAGATCAGTGCTGAGTGTGTAAATATGTCAGGACATTTAGAGGTCAAGGAGGAGGAAGTGTTGGGCCTCCTAATGAGTATTAAGGTGGAGTGCTGTATTCACTTTTCAATGAGACCCTCAAGACTAGACCCTTAATTGACAGAGCTCACAGGATTCCATTTTCTCGGCGTTCAGCTGGATCACGTCCTCGAGCAGTTGTACTTTCTTTGCATTTTTACACGACTAAAGAAGCTATTATTCGAGAAGCCAGAAAGAAACGGAACTTATTCTTCAATTCAACACAAATTCGTATAGTTGAAGATTATTCACCCGAAATCTTTGCCGAAAGGAAGAAATATCGAGAAGTTATGAGTGAAATGTATAAATTAAATTTAAATCCCTCCCTTCGCTTTCCAGCAAAGCTGATAATTTTTCCTGAAAAATCTCAATCATTGAGAACCTACTCTCCTCGGGAGAGATGGGCGTATATTAAAAACCTTAAAGTTAAGTAGGCAGTTTTGAAGCATCTTCTGTATGAGTTCTTTATGGAGCTTTTTAGTTAAGTACATGTTATACCTTTTCATTCTCTGGTATGGGACATGGTCGATTTATTTTTTCCTTTATTTTATTAATAATTAGTACATAAATAACTGTCTTGTAGGGAACCTTCAGTGGTCCAGTGTATTAACCTGTTGTGTATTAACCTTCTTATTTCATTGATTTGCTTCAATACTTATAGTTTTAGGTCTGTTTTACATATATACTCATTTACTTTTTAAGAAAGGAACAAGGGAACATGCTGTAAGCTATAGACCAGTGAGTCTCACATCAGTTGTGGGGAAATTGTTGGAGAAAATTCTTCGGGATAGAGCATTCGGAAATCCATGGCCTAATTAGAGACAGTTGCATGGCTTATGTGTGGCAAGTCATGCCTTATTAACTTGATTGAGTCTTTTTGACAAGATGATGAGAAAGATAAACAAAGGTAGGGTAGTGAATGTCGTCTACATGGATTTTAGTAAGGTGTTTGACAATATCCCTTATGGGGGGGGGTTAATTCAGAAGATTAAAGTGCAGGGGATTCGCAGTGAATTGGCTGCTTGGATTTAGAACTGGCAAAGAATACTACACAATATAGATTAGTTGCAGATATGGGCTGAATACTGGCAGGTGGAGATTTACCTAGGTAAATGTGGGGTGCTGCACCTCGGTAGGGCAAATGCAAGAAGACAGTACACTATTAGCAGCAAGATTCTTAACGGAATTGCTGAGCATGGAGATCTTGGGATCCACCTCCATAGCTCCTTGAAAGTGGCTGCACAGATTGATAAGGTGGTTAAGGAGGCTTATGGAATGTCTGCTTTCATTAGTCAAGGCATTGAGTTCAAAAATTAGGAAGTTTTGTTGCAACTTTATAAAACACTCATTAGGCCACATCTGGAGTATCGCATACAGTTCTAGATGTCCAATATGGGAAGGATGTCAATGCTTTGGAGAGGGTGCAGATGTCCAGAATGCTGACTGGTTTAGAAGGCATGTGCCATCATGAGAGGATGGATGAACTTGGGTTGATAGCTCTGGAGCATCGGAGGCTGTGGGCAGACCTGGTGGAGCTTTACAAGATTATAAGAGGCAAAGGTAGAGTGGACAGAAAGTATCTGTTTCCTGAGGTTGAAATATCGAACACCAGAGGGCACAAATTGAAGGTGCGAAGGGGTAGGTTCAAGAGCAATGTGAAGGGTCATATTTTTACTCAGAGAGCCTGGATTACACTGCTTGGAATGGCGGTGGAGGCAAATACATTAGAGGCTTCTAAGAGGCATTTAGACAGCCACACGGATGTGAGGAAGTTGGAGGGATTTGGATAAGGTGTAGGTAGGAGGGATTTGTGTTTGGGTATTTTGATCTGCTTTTCAGCTGGTTCAGCGCAACAGTGTGGGCTGAATGGCCTGTTCCTGTGCTGCACTCTTCTATGTTCTAAGTTCTATTGTCACGCGTACCAAGATAGCATGAAAGGCTCGACCTGCATATTGTTCATATAACCATATAACAATTACAGCACGGAAACAGGCCATCTCAGCCATTCTAGTCCATGCTGAACGCTTACTCTCACCTAGTCCCACTGACCCGCACTCAGCCCATAACCCTCCACTCCTTTCCTGTCCATATACCTATCCAATTTTGCTTTAAATGACAATACCATAGCTGCCTCTACTACTTCTACTGGAAGCTCATTCCACACAGCTACCACTTTCTGAGTAAAGAAATTCCCCTCATGTTACCCTTAAACTTTTGCCCCCTAAGTCTCAACTCATGCCCTCTTATTTGAATCTCCCCTACTCTCAACGGAAAAAGCCTATCTACGTCAACTCTATCTATCCCCCTCATAATTTTAAATACCTCTATCAAGTCCCCCCTCAACCTTCTACGCTCCAAGGAATAAAGACCTAACTTGTTCAATCTTTCTCTGTAACTCAGGTGCTGAAACCCAGGTAACATCCTAGTAAATCTTCTCTGTACTCTCTCTATTTTGTTGACATCTTTCCTATAATTCAGTGACCGGAACTGTACACAATACTCCAAATTCAACCTTACCAATGTCTTGTACAATTTTAACATTACATCCCAACTCCTATACTCAATGCTCTGATTTAGAAAGGCCAACATACCAAAAGCTTTCTTCACCACCCTATCCACATAAGATTCCACCTTCAGGGAACTATGCACCATTATTCCTAGATCACTCTGTTCTACTGCATTCTTCAATGCCCTATCATTTACCGTGTATGTCCTATTTGGATTATTCCTACCAAAATGTAGCACCTCACACTTATCAGCATTAAACTCCACCTGCCATTGCTCAGCCCACTCTTCTAACTGGCCTAAATCTCTCTGCAAACTTTGAAAACCTACTTCATTATCCACAACGCCACCTACCTTAGTATCATCTGCATACTTACTAATCCAATTTACCACCCCATCATCCAGATCATTAAGGTATATGACAAACAACATTGCACCCAGTACAGATCCCTGAGGCACACCACTAGTCACTGGCCTCCAACCTGACAAACAGTTATCCGCCACTACTCTCTGACATCTCCCATTCAGCCACTGTTGAAGTTATTTTACTACTTCAATATTAATACCTAATGATTGAACCTTCCTAACTAACTTTCCGTGCAAAACCTTGTCAAAGGCCTTACTGAAGTCCATATAGACTACATCCACTGCTTTACCCTCATCAACTTTCCACGTAACCTCTTCAAAAAATTCAATAAGATTTGTCAAACATGACCTTCCACGCCCAAATCCATGTTGACTGTTCCTAATCAGACCCTGTCTATCCAGATAATTATATATACCATCTCTAAGAATACTTTCCATTAATTTACCCACCACTGACGTCAAACTGACAAGCCTATAATTTCTAGGTTTACTCTTAGAAACCTTTTTAAACAATGGAACCACATGAGCAATGCACCAATCCTCCAGCACCATCCCTTTTTCTAATGACATTTAAAATATTTCTGTCAGAGCCCCTGCTATTTCTATACCAACTTCCCTCAAGGTCCTAGGGAATATCCTGTCAGGATCCGGAGATTTATCCACTTTTATGTTCCTTAAAAGTGCAAGTTCTTCCTCCTCTTTAATCGTCATAGTTTCCATAACTTCCCTACTTTTTTCCCTTAACTTACACAATTCAATATCCTTCTCCTTAGTGAATATGGATCAAACCATTACACAATCTGTTCAGGCAGGACAAGGTAAGACACCAAAGTGTACAAGCTACTGAGAAAATGTAGTGCAGGATCATAATGAGGTAGATTGTGAGGCCAAGTGTCCAGTTTATTGTACTAGAAGTCCATTCTTGACTCTGATAACAGTGGTATATAATTTGTCCTTGTGTTTGGAGGGTACATGCTTTCAGGGTTTTGTATCTTCTGCCTGACAGGAGATGAGTGAAGAGAAAACATCCATGGTGAGTGGGTGGGGTCTTTGATATGCAGGCTGCTTTACTGAGGAAGTTACAGTAGCTGTAGATGTCCTTGATGGCGGGGTCACCTGTACCCATGATGCAACTGGATGTATCTCTCTTTGACTATAACCCTATCCAATAGTTGTGTAAAGAAACAGATCTATAAGAGGTGATATATTTACTCCAACATGATCATACCATCAAAAATATCCCTGAAGAAAATGAAATTGTTTTTAATGGTCTAGTCAACAGCACTTACTAAAAATAAGGTACTTAGTGAATTCAGAATTCCATTGCCATCAGCATATGTTTAAGTAGCAAAACCAATTTGATTTATTGGTTGCCTAAACATAAATGTCATGACAATATTACCCATGCAATCAATCACCTTTGATCAACTAACATTCTTTTGTTGATGCTGTCAGTGGGTTATTCACTACTTTGTCAATTATATCCCGGTTCTTAATAGCCAAGCAATTTATCTTCTGTATGTTTCCAAATTATCCTTCACATTAAAGGCGGGGTATGCCTTTGAGACAAATGTTCATCACTCATGCCTGACATAAGTGCTGATTAAATATACGCTAAGGTCCCTGGGGAAAGAGAAGGGCATCCACTTTCAGTAAATCACAGGTGTAAGAATTAACTGTGTGGTGTTCAATAGACATGTACATCTAAACTCTATAATTGCCAGGAACTTGATCCATACTTGTGCTGCAGTATAGTTGCTTCAGCTCACTTATTAATGAGCTTGTTATGTCAGAGTCAGTCAATGAGTTGACTATTGACAGGTTCATGGAGTCACTGAAACAATTCATTAGCACAACATGTCAAGGTGCCTTTCCAAAATGACTTTCCTTGAAAGGCCTAGATAGAGTGAATGTGGAGAGGCTCTTTCCAATAATGGGAGACTCTAGCCTTGACCTGGAGTATATAATAACTAAGTGTCGACTGTTCTACTGATCAAGAGGGTTCTCCACTGTAACCCTGATAGTTTATATACTGCTATCACCAAACAAGAAAAAGCCTACCCTAAAACATTTCAAATCATATTCAGGGACTTCAATTAAGCTTAATTGAAGAAATGTCTGCCCAATTATCGCCGGCATATAGGTTGCAGCGCCAGGGGTCCCAACACATTATCCGCTGTCCTCCTACCGGTATACAGGTAGAGGCTAAAGAGCAAGGCTCCAGAAATAAGGACAACACAGAGGTGGTGACAGGAGTTGGTAGACTGGGCCGTGTTCAAAGACTCATCAGAGGATCGTAATGAATATATTTGGTTGTCACAGACTTTATAAAAAGAGTATAGAGATGTGTGTCCCCACAAAATCATTCCGTCTTCCCCAACCAGCCCTGGATGAACCATGAAGTTGACAATCTGCTGAGGGCTCGTTGAGCGGCATTCAGGTCTGGCAACCAAGTAGAAACTAAAGGTCCAGGTACAAACATCCCATGTGTTAAGTGGCAATTCTGGACCAAATTTGAATCTCTGAAGGATGCTCAACGACTCTGGCAGGGCTTGAATACTATCACCTCTTACAAGGTAAAACCATGAGACATAGGTGACAACAAAGCTTCACTGACAGGTGAGCTTAATGCCTTCTACGCTCACTTTGACTGTCCAAATTTGGAGGAACCTTCACGAACTCCCGCAGCCTCCGATGACACTGCAATTTCAGACAGAGGCTGATGAGAAATCATCCTTCAGTGTGGTGAGCCTACAGAAGGCATCTGGCTCAGAAAGGATACCTGGCTGACTACTACAGACTTGTGCTGATCACTTGGCTGGACTGTTATTTATCTCCTAGCTTTGACAGTCAGATGTACCCACACGCTTGAGGTAGGGTTCAGTTATTCTGGTGCATAAGGAGAACGTGGTAACCTAACTCAATGACTATCGTCCAGTACTCTTACATCCACAGTGATGAAGTGCTTTAAGACTTTGGTGATGAAACGTATAAACTCCTGTCTTAGATGTGACTTGGATCTGCTCCAATTTGCTTACGGGCACAACCAGTCCACAGCGGATGCCATTTCATCAGCTCTTCACTCAACTCTGGAGCATCTGTAGAGCAAAGGTGCATACATCAGAATGCTCCTTCTTGACTACAGCTCAGCATTCAAAACCATTATCCTCTCAAAATTAATCAATGCTTCAAGACCTTGGCCTCAATAGCTCCTTGTACAATTAGATCCTTGATTTCCACACTTGCAGACCCCAGTCAGTTCAGAATGGCAACAACATCTCCTCCACAGTCTCCATCAGCACAGGTACACCACAAGGCTCTGTGCTTAGCTCCCAGCTCTACTCAAACAATACTTATGAAACCCCCAGTTTCCTTGGCTGTGTAAGTCTAGGGAGGACACTCTCCAGTCCCGTCAAACTCATGAGATTGAGACGGCTGTCCCACCCCAAACCCCGGTTTGTGTGGATGCTTTGTCATTTGCTACCCTGTTACAAATTAGTGCCATGAAATAACAGATGGAACAATGCATACAATTAAAGGAATTATAATTATGAATCTTAACTTTAGGGTTAGTAAAGAAAAGACAAAGAAAAGGTCCCATTTTAATTAAACGGTCAAATAAGCACAGGTTGGAGCTCAGCTTGAAGCGCTCAGTCACTCACGCGCTGGGCCCTCGGTTTGTGTGAAAGCACACACCACCTTCCGAATGTTGCTCGCAATCCATCTCGAACAAACGGGTCTCCCACTGGATCGTAACCTACGACCAGTTCTCCCCCAGCGTCTTCTCTCTTCATCTCCTGCCGAGCAAAAGCCCCAAGACCAACCTAAGTGTCCCTTACAAAAAAACTCTCCCCAGTTCTGGCATCCTAATTGGATGGCACACATTCCTCATCATCCCTTATCTTCAACAATAACCCAAACAGGCTGAAAGCAGAGCAAACAGCTCTTACAGAGCTGCTAAGTAAATACCTACAGCATAACAGTAAAGGTGTGAACCAGGGCATTCCACTTTTGAGTGTGTGGCTAAGCACAGTTCCAATGCCAGATTAAGTTTGCTGATGATACAACAGTCATAGGCTGAATCAAAGGACATAGGAGGGAGATTGAAAATCTGGCTGAGTGGAGCCACAACAATGACCTCTCATTCAATTTCAGCAAGACCAATGAACTGAAGGCAGAGCTTAGGAGAACGACGGCACCTAATGGCGACTCCTTTGCTTGCATCTTCGGAAACAGCTCTATTTCCATCTTTGGTATCTCTTTTTTTTCCCTTTCAAGGTTTTTTTGAAGAACCTGACGTGGAGTTACACGCTGACTTCTGTTTCTTGTGGAAATGGGAACCACTTTCAGGGTCTCATGACCGGCTGCTTTTCGATATGCCAAAGGATGCGGCCTGGAAGACGAGCGCGCCTTCAGGGTGCCGGGTTTTCGTGGCTCTCGAGGCGGGCGGATTCAAGCCCAGTGCCACTGCCTGATATGCCGTGGGAGTACACGGAAGATCGTAAGCAGCGAGCTGGCTGCTGGCTCTGTGCCCTTTGGGTTCTTTGAGCACAGAGCTCGGAAAAAGCAGCGCAGCAGACTTTAAACACCATAAATCAGTGAGCTGCTTTGTCTCCCCTCTTGCTGTGAAACGGGGTCACCTCCTTTTCCCTTATTAGGAAGAGAACTTATTGAACCTATTGATTATTGACTTCAGGAGGAGGAAACCAGAGGTCCATGAGCCGGTCCTCATCGGGGATCAGAGGTTATGGAAGTCATCAAGTTTAAATTCCTCAATGTTACCATTACAGAGGATCTGTCCTAGACCCAGCACGTAAGCGAAGAAAGCACAGCAGTGCCTCGACATCCTTTGAAGTTTGCGAAGGTTCGGCATCAGATCTAACACTTTGACAAACTTCTATAGATAAGTAGCGGAGAGTATATTGACTGGTTGTATCCCAGCCTGGTATGGAATACCCAAGGCCTTAAATGGAAAATCCTATGTAACCTACTGGTTATGGTCCAACCCTCCCCACCATTGAGTACATCTACACAGAGCACTGCTGCAGAAAAGCAGCACCCATCATCAACGACCCCCACCACCAAGGACATGCTCTCTTCTTGCTACTGCCAGTGGGAAGATGGTACAGGATGATGTAGGGAGCAGGGAATCTTTTCTGGGGGAGGTATGACCTGTTTAAAAGTGTCAGGTTGCAGCTGAAGAAAAAGGTGATCAATATTCTCGCGAGCAGGTTTGTTAGAGCTATTGGGGAGGGTTTAAACTAACTTGGCAGGGGAATGGGGACCAGAGTGAAGTGACTCAGGATAGGACAGATGGTAAATAAGTAAAGACAGCGTGCAGTCAGATCGTCAGTAAGGGCAAGCACGTGATGGGACTTAGTTGCAGCCAACAGGCTGAGTATCAAAGCATGCAGAATCGGAAAGGATAGCAAATTTGGTACTCAAAGTGTTGTACCTAAATTGGTGTAGTATAGATTGTTAGGTATGATGTTGTGGCTATCATTGAATCATGGCTGAAGGATGACTGTAGTTGGGAGCTGAATGTCTAAGGTTACACGTTATATCGGAGGAATAGGAAGGTAGGCAGAGTGGGTGGTGTGGCTCTACTGGTAAAGAATGGCATCAAATCAGTAGAAAGATGTTGAATCCTTGTGGATTGAGTTAAGAAACCGCAAGGGTAAAGGGACATTGATGGTAGTTATATACAGGCCTCCCAACAGTGGCTGGGAGGTGGACCACAGATTACAACAGGAAATAGAAAAGGCAGGTCAAAAAGGCAACGATTTGATAGTCATGGGAGACTTTAATATGCAGATTGATTGGGAAAATCAGGTCGGTAATGGATCTCAAGAGAGTGAGTTTGTTTAATGCCTAGGAGATGGCTTTTTAGAGCAGTTTGTCGTTGAGCCGACTGGGGGATGAGCTATACTGGATTGGGTGTTATGTAATGAACTGGAGGTGATTAGGGAGCTAAAGGTAGAAGAACCCTTAGGAACCAATGATCACAATATCACTGAGTTCAACCTGAGATTTGATTGGGAGTAAGTAAAGTCTGTTGTAGCAGTATTTCAGTGGAGTAAGGGAAATTATAGTGGTATGAGAGAGGAGTTGGTCAAAGTAAATTGGAAGGAGCTGCTGGCTCCTTTTACAACAAGACCTATTGTAAAAGCAAAAGAGAGGGCATGCAACAAAGCAAAAATTAGTGGGAGGATTGGGAAGCTTTTAAAAACCTACAGAGAGCAACTAAAAAAAATTGAAGGAAAATAATGAAATATAAAAGCAAGCTAGCAAATAATATCAAAGAGGAAAGTAAAAATTTTTTCAAGTATGTTTAAAATAAAAGAGAGAGGAGAGTGAACATAGGACTGAAAAAAAATGAGGCAGGAGAAATAATGAGGAGGACAAGGAGATGTCTGATGAACTAAATGAGTATTTTTCATCAGCCTTCACTGTGGAAGACACTAGCAGTGTGCCTGATGTTGTAGTGTGTGGAAGAAGAGGAGTGGGTGCAGTTACTGTTAGAAGAGAGGAGGTGCTCAAAAAGCTGAAAGACCTAAAGGCACTTAAATCACCTGGACCAGATGAACTGCACCCTAGAGAGTGCAGTTCTGAATGAGGTAGCATTAGAGATTGTGCTGGCGTTAGAAATGATCTTTCAAAAATCATTGGCATGGTGCCAGAGGATTGAAAAATTGCAAATCTCTCTCCACTCTTTAAGAAAGGAGGAAGGCAGCAGAAAGAAAATTATAGATCAGTTAGCCTGACCTCAGTGATTGGGAAGATGTTAGAGTCAATTGTTAAGGATGAGTTGATGGAGTACTTGGTGACACGGGACAAGATAGGACAAAGTCAGCATGGTTTCCTTCAGGGAAAATCCTGCCTGATGAACCTGTTGGAATACTTTGAGGAGATTACAAGTAGGATAGATAAAGGGGATAAAGTGGATGTTGTATATTTGGACTTTCAGAAGGCCATTGACAAGGTGCCACACATGAGGCTGCTTACCAAGTTAAGAGCCTATGCTATTACAGAAAAGTTACTAACATGGTTAGAGCATTGGCTGATTGGTAGGAGGCAGTGAGTGGGAATAAAAGGATTCTTTTCTGGTTGGCTGCCAGTGACTAGTGGTGTTCCGCAGGGGTCTGTGTTGGGACCACTTCTTTTAGATGGTTTTGTTGCCAAGTTTGCAGATGATATGAAGATTGGTGGAGTGACAGGTAGTGTTGAGGAAACAGGTAGGATGCAGAAGGGCTTAGACAGATTAGGAGAATGGGCAAGAAGGTGGCAAATGAAATACAATGTTGGAAAATGCATGGTCATGCACTTTGGTAGTAGGAATAAATTTACAGACTATTTTCTAAATGGGGAGAAAATCCAAGAACCTGAGATGCAGGAGGACCTGGGCGTCCTTGTGCAGAATACCCTGAAGGTTGACTTGCAGATTGAGCCGGTGGTGGGGAAGGCAAATGCCATGTTAGCATTCATTTTAAGAGGTCTAGAATATAAGAGCAAGGAAGTGATGCTGAGCCTTTATAAGGCACAGATGAGGCCTCACCTTGAGTATTGTGGATAGTATTAGGAAAAGATGTGCTGGCATTAGAGAAGGTCCAGAGGAGGTTCGCAAGGATAATTCCAGGAATGAAAGGGTTATCATACGAGGAATGTTTGATGGCTCTGGGTCTGTACTCGCTGGAATTCAGAAGGATGAGGGGAAGGTCTCATTGAAACCTTTTGAATGTTGAAAGGCCAGACAGAGTAGTAATGGAAAGTATGTTTCCCATGGTGGGAGAGTCTAGGACAAGAGGGCACAGACTCAGGATAGAGATGTGGAGAAATTTCTTTCGCCAGAGGGTTTGTGGAATTTGTTGTCACATGCAGCTGTGGAGGGCAAGTCTTTGGGCGCATTTAAGACAGAGATTGATAGGTTCTTGATTGGACATGGCGTCAAAGGTTAGGGAAAAAGGCCAGGAACTGGGGTTGAGGAGAAGAGAAGAAAGGATCAGCCATGATTGAATGGCAGAGCAGACCCGATTGGCCAGATGGCCTAACTCTGCTTCTATGTCTTATGATCTTATGGATCCTCGGGGCTCACACCACCAGGTTCAGGAATGGTTGTTGCTCCTCAAATATCTGGTTCTTGAACCAGAGAAGATAACTTCGCTCAATTTCTCTTGCCCTGTCACCATATTCCCACAACCTATGGACTCACTTTCAAGGACTCTTCATCTTATGTCTTTGATATTTATTGCTTTTTAAATTATTATAATTATCTCTTTTTTATTTGCAAAGTTTGTTGTCTGTTGCATGCTAGTTGTTTGTCTGTCCTGCTGGGTGATGTCTTTCATTGATTCTTTTGAGTTCTTGGATTTACTCTGCATGCCTAAAGGAAAATGAATCTCAGGTTTGTCAATGGTGGTGTATATTTACCTTGATAATAAATTTACTTTAAACTTTGAAAGGACTAGAGAGAATGCTTATGTGCATAGAATGTTTCCAATTAGGAAGAGTCTAGGACCAAAGGACACAGGCCCAGAATAGGAGGACGCCCCATTTGAACAGAGACAAGGAGGAATTTCTTTAGCCTGAGAGTGATGAACCTGTGGAATTCTTTGATACAGGCCCTCTCGGAGGCCAAGTCACTAGGTGTCTTGAAAGTGGAGGTTGATAGGTTTTTGACTTTTAAGTTTGTTAAAAGTTACTGGGCAAAGGCAGGAGAATGGATTTGGGAGTCCCTCTAGTTCTTGTTTCCCCAATCCTGGAAAAATGTCTGTGTGCATTGACCCTCATGATTTTATACACTCCTGTCAGGGCACCCCTCAACCTTTTTCACTCCAGGAAGAACAACTCCTGCCAATGCAATCTCTTACCTTAAGCCTGTGATCACAGTTTAGGATGATAACTGAAAGAAAATACTGCAAAAGATGAACAACATGTTGGAGGAATTTAAAGAGCAAAGGGAAGTGCTGTGTCTAAGTGAGGTAATTTCAGAGTGTTGGAAACAGAAGATACTGCAGTTGTTGGGATCTGGCAGAACTCAGAATCAGAATCAGAATCAGGTTTATTATCACCGGCATGTGACGTGAAATTTGCTAACTTAGGAACAGCAGTTCAATACAATGCATAATCTAGCAGAGAGAGAGAGAAATAATAAATTAAAATAACATAACAATAAATAAACAAGTAAATCAATTACATATATTGAATCGATTATTAAAAATGTGCAGAAACAGAAATACTGTATATTTAAAAAAAGTGAGGCCGTGTCCAAAGATTCAAAGTCCATTTATGAATCGGATGGCAGAGGGGAAGAAGCTGTTCCTGAATTGCTGAGTGTGTGCCTTCAGGCTTCTGTATCTCCTACCTGATGGTAACAGTGAGAAAAGGGGTGCTGGAGTCCTTAATAATGGACAACATAAAGACTTCCTCTCTTAGCACCATTCAGGGCCCCAAACAGTCCATCCAGGTGAGGCAACACTTCCCCTTTGAGTCTGTGGGGGTCGTCTATTGCATCCGGTGTTCCCAGTGCGGCCTCCTCTACATTGGTGAGACCCGACGCAGATTGGGGGATCGCTTCGTTGAGCACCTCCACTCAGTCCGCCACAACAGACAGGATCTCCCAGTTGCCACCCACTTCAACTCTCCTTCACATTCCCATTTGGATATGTCCATACATGGCCTCCTCTACTGCCATGATGAGGCCAAACTCAGGTTGGAGGAGCAACACCACATATACTGTCCCCAGACCCTTGGCATGAACATTGATTTATCCAGCTTCTGGTAATTCCCTCCATCTCCCTTCCCCCATCCCATTTCACTCTGCCTCATCCTCCAGCTGCCTATCACCTCTCATGATTCTGCCTTCTTCTACTACACATAGTGCTTTCCCCTTACATTCCTTCTTCACCTTTCCTGCCTATTCCCTCCCCCACCCCTTGATCTTTCCCTTTACTGGTTTTTCACCTGGCACCTACCAGCCTTCTCCTTCTCACCCTCCCCGCACCTTCTTTATAGGGCCCCTGCCCCCTCCCTCTTCAGTCCTGATGAAGGGTCTCGGCCCGATACGCTGACTGCTCATTTCCACGGATGCTGCCCTACCTGCTGAGTTCCTCCAGCTTGTTGTACGTGTTGCTTTAATAATGGAAGCTGCCATTCTGAGACAATGCTCCCTAATGATGTCCTGGGTACTTTGTAGGCTAGTGCCCAAGATGGAGCTGACGAGAATTACAACCTTCTGCAGCTTCTTTCAGTCCTGTGCAGTAGCCCCTCCATACCAGACAGTAATGCAGCCTGTCAGAATGCTCTTCACAGTACAAATGTAGAAGCTTTTGCATGTATTTGTTGACATGCCAAATTGCTTCAAACTCCTAATAAAATATAGCCGCTGTCTTGCCTTCTTTATGATTACATCTGTGGAGTGAAAAGGCACCATTGCCAGATTAAGTCAAAACCCTGTATCATTACTTTGGTGGTGGTGGTTGGGGAAGCAAAATAACTTTTATTGTCAAAGTTCATTGTACAGTTGAAGTCAGAAGTTTACATGCAACTTAGCCAAACACATTTAAACTCAGTTTTTCACAATTCCTGACATTTAATTCTAGAAAACATTCCCTGTCTTTGGTCAGTTAGGATCACTACTTTATTTTAAGAATGTGAAATGTCAGAATGATAGAAGAGAGAATGATCTATTTCATCTTTCATTTCTTTCATCACATTCCCAGTGGGTGATGCACCATCAATAAAGTCAGCAGGGAGCGTGTCCAGACAGGTATATGTAGTTCACCACAGTAGGTGAGAAGTTTACATACATTTTGTTAGTATTTGGTAGCATTGCCTTTAAATTGTTTAACTTGGGTCAAATGTTTTGGGTAGCCTTCCACAAGCTTCTCACAATAAATTGCTGGAATTTTGTTCCATTCCTCCAGACAGAAGTGGTGTAACTGAGTCAGGTTTGTAGGCCTCCTTGCTCGCACATGCTTTTTCAGTTCTGTCCACAAATTATTGGATTGAGGTCAGGGCTTTGTGATGGCCACTCCAATACCTTGACTTTGTTGTCCTTAAGCAATTTTGCCACAACTTTGGAGGTATGCTTGAGGTCATTGTCTACTTGGAAGACTCATTTGTAACCGAACTTTAACTTCCTGGCTGACGTCTTGAGATGTTGCTTCAATATATCCACATATTTTTCCTTCCTCATGATGCCATCTATTTTATGAAGTGCACCAGTTCTTCCTGCAGCAAAGCACCCCCACAACATGATGCTGCCACCCCCATGCTTCACAGTTGGGATGGTGTTCTTCAGCTTGCAAGCCTCACCCTTTTTCCTCCAAACGTAACGATGGTCATTATGGCCAAACAGTTCAATTTTTGTTTCATCAGACCAGAGGACATTTCTCCGAAAAGTAAGATCTTTGTCCCATGTGCACTTGCAAACTGTAGTCTGGCTTTTTTATGGCGGTTTTGGAGCAGTGGCTTCTTCCCTGCTGAGCAGCATTTCAGGTTATGCCGATATAGGACTCGTTTTACTGTGGATATAGATACTTGTCTACCTGTTTCCTCCAGCATCTTCACAAGGTCCTTTGCTGTTGCTCTGGGATTGATTTGCACTTTTCGCGCTGAAGTACGTTCATCTCTAAGAGAAGGAATGCATCTCCTTCCTGAGCGGTATGATAGCTGTGTGGTCCCATGGTGTTTATACTTACGTATTATTGTTTGTACAGATGAACGCGGTACCTTCAGGCGTTTGGAAATTGCTCCCAAGGATGAACCAGACTTATGGAGGTCCACAATATTTTTTCTGAGGACTTGGCTGATTTCTTTTGATTTTGCTGGTAAACTTCTGACCCACTGAAATTGTGATGTAGTCAATTAAAAGTGAAATAATCTGTCCGTAAACAATTGTTGGAAAAATTACTCATGTCATGCACAAAGTAGATGTCCTCACTGTCTTGCCAAACTATAGTTTGCTAATATGAAATCTGTGGAGTGAGTAAACAATGAGTTTTAATGACTTCATTATAAGTGTATGTAAACTTCTGACTTCAACTGTATATGTCACCATAACAACCCTGAGATTAATTTTCCTGTGGGCATACTCAGCAAGTCGATAGAATAGTAACTATAACAGAATTGATGAAAGATCAATCAGAGTGCAGTAGGCAAGACAAACTTTTCACTGGATCTCAGGATATGTGGCAATATTAATTGACACCCAATTAGGGTGTCATGGTAATGTAGCAGTTTGCTTAATGCTATTACAGTGTGTAATAGAGTGATTTAACCGAATATGGCAGGGCGATGGGAGCCAGTACGATAGAGCTGAGGATGAGCCAGCAGGTTTACAAGTAGATGATGGGTGTAACAAGAATGTAAGGAAGGACAAGCCAATGATTGGGTACAAATGCGGACAGAGCAAAGAGTTAAATTGTGCCACAGAAGCAAAAATTCAAAAGGGCAAAGAATGCAGGACAGAAGGCATTGTATTTAAATGCATCGAGCATTTGGAATAAGGTGGACTAACTCATGGTGCAAATAGAGATTGGTCGGTATGATGTTGTGGGCACTGAGTCATCGCTGAAAGAAGGCAAACACGAGGAAATCTGCAGATGCTGGAAATTCAAACAACACACACAAAATGCTGGTGGAACACAGCAGGCCAGGCAGCATCTACAGGGAGAAACACTGTTGACGTTTCGGGCTGAGACCCTTCGTCAGGACTGAAAGAAGGCCATAGTTGGGAGCTGAAGTTTCTGGGAATAATTCACAAGGCACAGGATAGATATGCCTCATAGAGGAAGAAATTCTCAAATGGTAGGGGTAGGCAACCGTGTCTGACAAGGGAAGTTAAGGACTGCATAAATGTCAAGGAAAGGGCATATAAGCTAACTGGTGAGTGGGAAGTTGGATGATTGGGAAGCTTTTTTGGGAAACAAAAAGCAACTAAAAAAGCCTTAAGAAAGGAAAAGATTAAATATGAGGGCAAAGAAGCTTATAATATAAAGCAGGATACCAGGAAAGACACTGGCATGGATAGAGAAATGGCTGACAGGCAGCAGGCAGTGAGTGGGAATAAAAGGGGCCTTTTCTGGTTGGCTGCCAGTGACTAGTAGAGTTCCTCAGGGGTATTAGGAATTTTCACATTGTTTGTCAATGATTTAGATAATGGAATTGATGGCTTTGTGGCAAAGTTTGTGGATGATACAAGGTAGATGAAGGGGTAGGTAGTACTGCGGAGGCAATGTGATTGTAGCAGGACTTGGACAAATTGGAAGAATGGGCAAAGATGTGGCAGATGGAACATAGTGTTGGGAAATGTACGATAAAGCATTTTGGTAAAAGTAACAACAGTGCGGACTATTATCTAAACGTGGAGAAGGTTCAAACATCAGAGGTGCAAAAGGACTTGGGAGCCCTTGTGCAAGTCTCCCAGAAGGTTAATTTACAGGTTCATTTTGTGGTAAAGAAGGAAAATACAATGTTGACATTTATTTCAAGGGGAATAGAATATAAAAGCAAGGAGACAATGCTGAGGCTTTATAAAACACTGCAGCGACCACACTTGGAGTATTGTCAACAGTTTTGGGCCCCAGATCTCAGAGAGGATGTGTTATCATTGGAGAGAGTCCAGAGGAGGTTCAGGAGATTGATTTTGGGAATGAAGGGGTTAACATATGAGGAGTGCTTGGCAGCTTTGGGCCTGTATTGACTGGAACTTAGAAGAATGCTTGGGGATCTTATTGAAACCTACTGAATGTTGAAAGGACTAAATAAGGTGGATATGGAGAGGATGTTCCCTATGATGGGGCTATCCCGAACTAGAGGGCACAGCCTCAGAATTGAGGGACGGCATTTTAGAACAGAGGTAAGCAGGAATTTTTTTTAGCCAGAGAGTAGTGAGTCTGTGGAATGCTCTGCTACAGACTGTGGTGGAAGCCAAGCCCGTGCATAAATTTCAGGCAGAAATTGATGGTTTCTTGATCGGTCAGGGCATCAAAAGATATGGCAAGGGGAGGTATATGGTTGAATAGGTTCCAGGACCAGCGGAGCAGACTCGATGAGCTGAATGGCCTAATTATACTCCTATATCTTATGGTCTTATAGTTCATAAGGAATTTGTACATTCTACCTGAGACTGCGTAACTCTCTTCCGGGTGCACTGGTTTCCTCCCATATTTCAAAGATATAGCACTTAGTAAATTAATTGGTCACATGGGTTTAATTGGGCCAGAAAGACCTGTTACCAGGCTGTATTTTAATCAATAAATTCAATTCCAATTCCCTTTCCTATTATTAAACACCTCACACCATGGGAAATAATCTTACTATCTATGTTATCTATCTTCATGACAGTTTTATATACCAAAGCCAAGTCTGCCATTACCCTCTTTTGCTTCCCAGAAAGTAAAACCCCATCTGTCCAATTTCTCCTTGTCACTGAATTCTCCAATGCAGGCAAAATCCTGGTGAATCTCCTCTACGCTGTCTCCAGGCAATTGCATCCTTCCATTCTAGTGGGGGGCTAGAACTGCACAGAGCAACACAGATGTGGCTTAGCCAATGTTTTCTGAGGTCGTAATATGATGCCCCAGCTCTTAAATTCAAAGTTAAAAGTATATTTATTATGAAACTACATTTATCACCATATACAACCTTGAGATGCATTTTCTTGTGGGTATTCACAGTAGAACTAAGTCAAAATCAATGAGAAACAATGGACAAAGGACCACAGGACACAGCCTCAAAACAAAGGGACATCTATTTCTTTAGCCAAAGAGCAGTGTATCTGTGGAATTCATTGCCACAAGTGGCTGTGGAACCCAAGTCACTGACTATATTTAAAGCAGGGCTTGATAGATACTTCATTAGCCAGGGCATAAAGAGTTACAGGGAGAAAGCAGGAGACTGGGGCTGAGAGAGAAATGGATCAGCTATGATAAAATGGCGGAGCTGACTGGATGGGTCAAATGGCCTAATTCTGCTCTTATATGTTATATTCCAAGACAGAGAAAAGAAAATCAACATGCAGAAGAAAAATTGCTTCTACAAAACAAACAAATAAAAATAATAACAACTAAATAAGTAAGTAAATAATATTGACATGATTCCTTGAAAATGAGCCCATAGGTTGTGGTGTCAGTTCAGTGGTGAATCAAGTTATCCATGCTGGTTCAGGAGGCTGATGTTTGCAGGCTAATAATTGGTCCTGAACCTGGTGGCGTGGGACTTTAGGCCCCTGTATCTCCTTATCATTGGTAGCAGTGATAACAGAGTATTTTCTTAATGGTGGGGCTCTTTGATCATGGATGCTGCTTTCCTGTGACTACGTTCCTTGTAGATGTGCTCAGCAGTGGGGAGTGCATCTCCTGCGATTATGTTCATTACGTTCCTCAGTGCGCTTCCATTTTACCGTGTAGGCTCTACCCTTCTTGCCCTTCCTAAACACAACACTTGCTGGGATAATATTTCATTTTCCACTGTGCTGCCCTGATCTATTTCCTGATTATGCCTTTGACAGCTTTTCTATGACACCAGCAATTTTCATGTCATCTGCAAATTTACTAATCATTACTCCTACATTCACATCTGAGTCTTAATGATCAAGTTAAATTATGGGTTCTGGAAGCAATTAGGAAGACAAGAGACTCTTATAGTCACTGGCATCAGCCTACATGCCATCAAGGGCATATATACAGAAAAGAGCTGGGAAAAGGCCTGCAGTATCAAGAAGAACCTCACATAAGAACATAAAAACATAAGAAATAGGAGCAGGAATAGACCATCTGGCTCATTGAGCCTGCTCCACCATTCAATAAGATCATTGCTGATCTGACCATGGACACATCTCCACCTACCTGCCTTTTCCCCTTAACCCTTAATTCACCTACTATGCAAAAATCTATCCAACCTAGTCTAAAATATATTTACTGAGGTAGCCTCCTTTGCTTCATTAGGCAGAGAATTCCACAGATTCACCACCCTTGAGAAAAGCAGTTCCTCCTTATCTCTGTCCTAAGTCTACTCCCCCGAATCTTGGGGCTATGTCTGCTAGTTTTGGTCTCACCCACCAATGGAAAAAACTTCCCTGCCTCTATCTTATCTATCCCTTTCATAATTGTATATGTTTCTATAAGATTTCCTTTCATTCTTCTGAATTCCTATTACAGTCCCAGGTGACTCAGTCTTTCCTCATAGTCTAACCCCCTTTATCTCTGGAATCAACCTGGTGAACCTCCTCTGCACTGCCTCCAAAGCCAGTATATCCTTCCTCAAGTATGGAGACCAGAACTGCACACAGTACTCTGGGTTCAGCCTCACCAGTACCCTGTACAGTTGCAGCATAACCTCCCTGCTCTTGAATTCAATCCCTCTAGCAATGATGGCCAGCATTTCATTTGCCTTCTTGATAGTCTGCTGCAAACTAATCTTTTGTGATTCATATACAAGCAATCCCAAGTCCCTCTGCACAGCAGCATGCTGCATTTTTACCATTTAAATAATAATCTGCTCTTTCATTTTTCTTCCAAAATGGATGACCTCGCATTTACCAACATTGAACTCCATCTGCCAAACTCTTGACCACTCACTTAATCTATCTATATCTCTCTGCAGACTCTCCGTATCTTCTGCACAATTTGCTTTTCCACTCAATTTAGTATCATCAGCAAATTCGGATACACTACACTCGGACCCCTTTTCCAGATTGTTAATGTATATTGTGAACAGTTGTGGGTCCACACCGACCCCTGTGGCACACCACTCACCACTGATTGCCAACCAGAGTAACACCCATGTATTTCAATTCTCTGCTTTCTATTAGTTGACAAATCCTCTATCCATTGTAATACATCACCCCCAAGTCTAAGCATTCTTTTATTATGGGTAAGTCCTTTATGAGACACCTTATCAAATGTCTTTTGGAAATCCAAGTCAATAACATCCATCTGTTCCCCTCTACCCACTGCGCTCATCACCCACATGGACTGTTTGTTGCACTCCGATCAGGGAGAAGACTACACAGCATCAAGGCAAAAACAAGCCCTTCTGCCAAGCCTGGAACATGCTGCCAGAGGAAGTGGTAGAAGTAGTTACCATGGCACAATGAAGAGGCATTCAGAAAGCCACATCTACAGGCAGGGAATGGATGAATACAGACCGTGTATGGCAGATAGGATTAGTTTAACTTGGCACCATGATCAATACAGATATCATGGGCTGATGAGGGGCTGTACTATCCTTTGTTCTGCGATCTTCACGAGGAAAGATTCTGATGAGACTTGACAGGGTGGATGCATAGAAGATGCTTTGCCTGGCTGTGTTATTTAGAAGAACGTGTCAAAGTCTTCAATTAACAGGCTGGCCTATCATGGCATGTGTTAACAAATGACTGAACCCAGGTGTTGAGGAACAGCAGACTCCCATGTTGAGACAGAAATAAGAGTTATTCATTGGCATTTCAAAAGGACATTGGTGGCTCAACTGAATGACACCGTGTGATGAATCATTTTCAAAGCACAAGGACTCCACAATAACCACTAATTGTGAGGACCCTGTACATAATTGCAGTGAGCAGAAAACCCAGGCCAGTCAAAATCAACTTGTCATGACTAAACAGAAAACTAAAGTGTTTAGTAGCCCGAGATAAGACAGCAATTACAAATAGAGGGGCACTGGCCCACGGGGCTCAAGATGCGGCCATTCAGGACTGAGATGAAGTTTCTTCCCCCAGAGTGTGACCTACCTCTGGATATTGTGGGTGTTCAATTGCCAAGCATAATCCTAATAGATAATAAAGGAATGAAGAAGTTAGGGTCATTGTCCCTAGATCGTTCTAAGTTGCTGTACAAGGTGGTTCAGAAGGCTTATGGTGTGTTTGTCTTCATTAGTCGGAGGATGCAGTTCAAGAGCTGAGAGGTAGTTACTTACTCACTGTATTATTCCTGCTGCTGGTTAGGACAGTCCTTGGCCACCTTCCTGGTGGTGTTCAAGGCTTCCTTCATCGTGTGATGCACCATCAATAACTCTCTCTGAGACGCGAAGGCGAGATATCAGCTTTTATTGACTGGAAGAAAGAACAAGCAGTAGTTGACCACCATACTACATCCTGGAGACTGAGAGGCTGGGCTCAGGCCTCGATCGCCTTTATACCGGGGTCTGTGGGAGGAACCACAGGAGCAGTCAGCAGGGGGCGTGTCCAGACAGGTATATGTAGTTCACCACATCGTGTCAGTTGCTTCTTCTCCGATTTCACTGCTGTCAGTCATGCAAGTCCCGGGTGGAGACTCAGGAATACCATCGCACTCAGATGCAGAAGGATTCTTTACTTTTATTTCCATAACAATTTTGTTTTACCAGTCAAGGTTGTTAGCTCTGAGCTGAACCCCTGAACCTGGAGGACTAGTGGTATCCAGTAGTATTGGGGTATCCACTTTTCTCCCACATTCTGAAAACGTATGGTGAGGGTTATTCACTTCTGTGTATGTTATGTGCACTGTAAGTATGCTGACATTTGTGGGTTGACCCCTGGCACATCCTTAGATCATGGTGGTCACTGATGCAAAACTATGCATTTCTCTGTACGTTTCAACATTTCGATGTACGTGAGACAAATGATCGATTCCACTTCATCGATTAAGCAACGAAGAAGGTTGAAATGTCGAGGTGAATGCGGAAAGCGAGAGAGAGGTCAGCATCTTCCTGTCAAAGATTAATACTTTGTGCTTGTATTTCTGTATGTAGCTTTCTACCTGAATAATATAAACAAGCGTAGTTTGATGTTTCTGAGCATTTGTTGGTAATGTGTAATCAATGCAGATGTGAAATTGAACAAAGAGAAATTCTGTTGGGAAACAATTGGATCAATATTCTACGTCTTTAAGGTTGTTCATCGAGAAAGCTTGCATTCGATGTGCCGATCCATGGCCTCCTCTTGTGCCAAGATGAAGCTACCCTCAAGATCGAGGAGTAACACCTTATATTCCATATGGGTACCCTTCAGCCTGACAGCACGAAAATCTAGTTTTTCTTCTGGTAACAAATTCCACCACCTTTCTTCTATTCCCCACTCTGACCTTTCACTACTTCTCACTTGCCTATTACTTCCCCCAGGTCCCCTCCTCCTTTCCTTTCTCCTCTGATTCACGTTCCTTTCCTATCGGATTCTTTCATCTCCAGCCCTTGACCTTACCCACCCACCTGGCTTCTCCTAACACCTTCCAGTTAACCTCTTTCCCCTTCCCCGAAGTTTTTGTATTCTGGCATCTTCCTCTTCTTTTTCAGTCCTCAGCCCGAAACGTCGATAGTCTACTCCTTTCCACAGATGCTGCCTGACCTGCCAAGTTCCTCCTGCATCTTGTGCGTGTTGCTCTGTATCTCACAGCTGCCTTGTTTGTGTCCTGTTCAGCTCAACACAATTACAGCAGGAGAAATGTTTACGAGTTGACAGGTAAATGTCAACTTAAAGAAAAGATTAGCTCTACTTGTCATGTGTAATGAAACATACAGTGAAGTGTGTCATTTATGTCAAATCAAATCAGCAAAGATTGTGCTAGGCCATGTTCCTGGCACCAACGTAGCAAGCTCAGAACTCGCTGACCTTAACCCATACATCTTTGGAATGTGGGTGGAAACCGGAGTACCCAATGGAAACACACGGTCACAGGGAGAACATACACACTCCTTACAGGCAGAGGCAGGAATTCAACCCCGACCTTGCAGCTGGTGCTGTAAAGCGTTACGCTAACTGCTATACCACCGAAACATGTTGCACGACAAGATTACTAGATATATCGTGCTGGAACATCAAGAGCTCTTCGTGCTTTTTTTTGGCACGTTGGCCTTCATAAAGCAAAGTATTGAGTACAGGAGATGGGATGTTATGTTGAAGTTGTACAAGGTGTTGTTGAGTCCATATTTGGAGTATTGTGTGCAGTTTTGGTCACCTACCTTCAGGAAGGATGTAAATAAGACTGAAAGGGTATAGAGAAAATGTACAAGGATGCTGCTGGGTCTGGAGGACCTGGGCTATAAGGAAAGATTGAATAGGTTAGGACTTCATTCCTCAGAATGTAGAAGATTGTGAGGAGATTTGATAGGGGTATACAGAATTATGAGGGGTATAGATAGGGTAAATGCAAGCAGGCTTTTTCCACTAAGGTTGGGTGGGACTACAAGCAAAGGTCATGGGTTAAGGGTGAAAGGTGAAAAGTATAAGGGGAACAAGAGGGGAAACTTCTTCACTCAGAGGGCTGTGAGAGTGTGGAATGAGCTGTCAGCTCAAATGGTGCATGTCAACTCTATTTCAAAATTTAGAGAAGTTTGGGTAGGTACATGCATGGTCGGGGTATGGAGGACTATAATCCCAATGCAGTTTGATAGGTGTAGCAATTTACGTGGTTTCAGCATGGACTAGATTGGCCGAAGAGCCTGTTTCTGCACTACAATTTTCTCTGACTCTTTACTCAGAAGCAGCTATTGACTTTGATAATATTGTTATTCCATGCCATAATCTACCCATTACATCCTAGCTGAGATTTTATGTTATGTTCATTCTGTAATAGATTATTTCAAAACGATTACATTTCTGAAGCATGCCCTTTACTGTAAATAATTTACAAAGCCTTATAAAATATTTGTATAGTCATTCAGATTCAGATCCAGTTATTTATCAAACACACAGAGGAATACATCATTAGTATTAACAGCTAACATCTTAGGATGCGCTAGGCGCCGTCCAGAAGTGTCGCCACAAATTCTGATGCCAACAGCAGAGCATCGTAGGAAACAACAAGCAACTAAGCAGCAAGAGCTAAACAAGCCCCTTTCCTCCCTTGCACCCACTCATACACACAGACATTTCTCCAGTCCAAGGACAGGCCTCCAGGTGACCAGCCTCCGGTGGACTCACAGATTTGAGTGCCAGCACTTCAGCCACCTGTCTTCATCTTCTGATCGCCCTTTACCTTAGATCTTCGGTATTGACCCCGGTCTAGCCAGTGCAGGGATCCTGAACTTCAGGTCTTGAACTCTAGACTGGCCGATATAGGGACTCCAAATTGCAGGCCTTGATCTCAAGAGTGATTCTCGTACAGGGGGTGTGGGGGACGGGGGGGTACTGCTTCTTGAGCTTCCTGGTCACATGGGCATCTGATCCCAGTACCTACGACCTGGGAAGGATCTGCAACTCCTCGTCCACAGCATTGTCCAGCCTGACGTCCACAAGCGTCCTTCGTCACATGACCTGATATAAGTTTGTCAGAGACGTTGATAGGGTAGACAGTCAGAATCCTTATCTCAGGGTAGAAATGTCAAGTACTGGAGAGCATGCATTTAACATGAGAGGAGGAAAGTTTGAAGGGGATATACAGAGGTACTGGTACATTGATAAGTTAGTTTATTATTGTCACATAAGGCCATAAGCCACAGGAGCAGAATTAGACCATTCAGCCCATCAAAACCACTCTGATATTCCATAATGGCTGATTTATTATCCCTCTCAACCCCATTCTCCTGCCTTCTCCATGACTAATTAAGAACCTATCACCCTCTGCTTTAAATATTTCCAATCTCTTGGCCTTCACAGGTACTGTGATTCAGTGAAAGACTTGTCTTTTATTGCATCACCCCTAACAGATCAATTTATTACCATAAGACCATAAGACATAGGAGCACATTTAGGCCATTTGGCCCATCTAGTCTGCTCTTCCATTCAATCATGGCTGATCTCTAACTCTACCTCTTTCAGAAACCACTGTATTACAATTGTATACAGAGTAAAACAATAACGGAATGAAGTTTTCCGGTACAGAGGAAGTGCAGTGCAGAGAGAACAGTAAGGTGCAAGATGCATTACTGTCACATCTACTGAGGTAGAGTGAAAAACCTTATTTTGCACGCCGTCCATACAAATAATTTGTAACCAGTGCACTGGAGTTGTTCAGGGGGAAGCAATAACAGAACGCAGAATGAAGTGTTCCATTGGTCGAGTAAGTACAGTGCAGGAAGGCAATAAGGTGACATTATGTAGCAAGGTACAGAAGGAGGTCAAAAGTGCCCTTTTCATACTGGAGAAACATTAAATACTCCTTGGGCCTCGTGGCATGCGCTTTCAGGCTTTTGTATCTTCTGCCCGAGGGGAAAGTGGATAAAGTAGAAGTTCGAAGTAAATTGATGTCAAAGTTCATATATGTCACTATCAGATTTATTTTCTTTTGGGCATACTCAATAAATCCAATAACCATAATATAATCATAAGACCACAAGACATAGGAACAAAATGAGGCTGTTCAGCCCATCAAGCCTGCTCCACCGTTTCATCATGTCTGGCCCAGTTCCATCTCAAACCCATTCTCCTACTTTCTCCCTATAACCTTTCACTTCCTGATTATTCAGGAGCCTATGAGCTTCCGCCTTAAATGCACCCAGTGAGCTGGCCTCAACAACCACTTGTGGCAATATATTCCACAGATTCACCACCCTTTGGGTAATGAAATTCCTCCTCATCTCTGTTCTAAATGGACATCCCTCTATTTTGAGGCTGTGCCCTCTGGTCCTAGACGCTGCTCATATGATAACCCTTAATGCCTGTTGATATTAATTATATTTATATAATTTGGCATATCTAGTTACATTTTGTTTTACATATTGTTTGTCTTATTATTCTTAATTTTGTCTCTATATTTATGATGATAATTGATTATCTTGCCAATCTATTTTAAAACACTTTGAGCCTGCATAAGACCATAAATCCATAAGACAGAGGAGCACAATGAGGCCATTTGATCCATTGAGTCTGCTCCAGCTGATCCTTTTCCCTCTCAGCCTTATTCTCCTGCCTTCTCCTCATAGCCTTTCGTGACCTGACTAAGCAAGAACCTATCAGCTTCCGCCTTAAATGCACCTAGTGACCTGGCCTCCACAGCTACCCGTGACAACAAATTCCACAGGCTCTCTATCCTCCAGGTAATGAAATTCCTACTCATCTCTGTTCTGAATGGACATCCCTCTATTTTGAGGCTGTGCCTTCTGGTCCTTGACTCCCCCACCAAAGGAAACATCCTCTTCACGTCCACTCTGTTTAGGCCTTTCAACATTCGATAGATTTCAATGAGGTCCCTCCTCGTTATTCTAAATTCCAGCAAGTACAGGCCTAGAGCCTTCAATCACTGCTCATATGATAAACCTTTCATTCCCCCTCCCTCTCCTACTTTTGAATCTCTTACTATCTTTTCTTTCAGTTAGTCCTGACAAAGGGTCTTGGCCCGAAACGTCGACAGTGCTTCTTCCTATAGATGCTACCTGCCCTGCTGCGTTCCACCAGCATTTTGTATGTCTTTCTTGAATTTCCAGCATCTGCAGATTTCCTCGTGCTTTCATTCCCAGTATCATTTTTGTGAACCTCTTCTAAAATGTCGCCAATGTCAGCACATCTTTTCTTAAATAAGGTACCCAAAACTGCTCACAATATTCCAAGTGAGGTCTTGCCTGTGCCTTATATATTCTAGTCCTCTTGAAATGAATATTAACATTACATTCACCTTCCTCACCACCATTTCAACCTACAAATTAGCCTTTAGGAAATCTTGCTCAAAGGCTCCCAAGTCCCTTTGCATCTTGGATTTTTGAATTTTCTCCCCGTTTAGAAAATAGTTTATGCTTTCATTCATTCAATCAAAGTGCATGACGTTACACTTCCCAAGAACTGTAATCCATCTGCCACCACTTTGCCCATTCTCCTAATCTGTCTCGATCCTTCTGCAGCCTCTCTGCTTCCTCACACTACCTGCCCCTTCACCTATCTTCATCTTGTATGCAAATGTAGCCATAAAACCATCAATTTTATCATCCAAGTCATTGACAAAAAGGAGGTCCCATCACAGACCCATGTGGAACACCACCAGTCGCTGGAATCCAATCCAAAAAGGATCCCTTTATTTCCAGGTCTTTGTCTTCTGCTAGTCAGCCTAAGCTCTATCTAGACAAGAATCTTTCCTGTAATACCCTGAGGTTTCAACTTGTTTGGCAGCCTCATATGTGGCACCTTGTCAAAGGTCTTCTGAAAATCCAAGCATACAACATCCAATGATTGCCCTTTGTCTACCCTTGTTATTTCTTCAAAGAATTTCATCAGTTTTGTCAGACAAGATTTTCCCTTAAGGAAACCATGCTGACTATGACCTATTTGATCATGTGTCTCTAAGTACCTATGGACTCTATGGACTGCATCCATAACAATCTTCCCAACTACAAGGGTTGACTAAATGTGCTATAATCTCCTTTTCTGTTGCCTCCCTTGCATTCTTGAAGTGTGGAGTAACATTTGCAATTTTCCAGTCCCCTGGAACCATACCAGAATCTATTGATTCTTGAAAGATCATTACTAATGCATCACATGTCTTCATCCATCTCAATGAAAGACTGCACCAATGGGGAGGTCAATCAGTGTGAAAAAGACTGCAAATTGTCCAAATATGAAAAGAAAGAAATAATAAGAAGAAAACAAACATCGAGAACATGAGATGAAGTGTCTCTGAAAATGCATCCAGAAGTTGTTTGAACAGTTCAGTGATGGGACAAGGGAAGTAAAGAACGTCCAGAGTAGATGGAGTCTTTGATTATGTGTACCTGTTCTACACTTCCACTGTAGCTGTTATGCTTTATTCTGTATTATTATTGTTTTACCTTTTTCAATACACTGTTAACTAAATTGATCTGTATGAACACCAGTCGTTCATTATCGCAGCTCAAGGCATTCTGGAGTTAAGAGTTCAATTCCAGCACCCCCTGTAAGGAGTTTGTACATTCTCCCCATGAACTGCATAGGTCCCCTCCACGTGCTCTGGTTTCCTCCAACTGCCCAAAAACATGCTGGTTGGTAGGTTATTTGGTCATTGTAATTTGCCCTGTAATTAGACTAGTCATGGAGTCATAGAGAAACAGGCCCTTTGGCCCATCTAGTCCATGCAAGAACCATTTAAACTGCCTACTCCCTTTGATCTGCACTGGGACCCTAGCCTTCCAGATCCCTACCATCCATGTAGCGATGCAAAGCTCTCTTAAACTTTGAAATCGAGTTCACATGCACCACTTGTGCTGGCAGCTCATTTTTCACACTCTCCCGACCCTGAGTGAAGAAGTTTCCCCTCATATTCCCCTTAAACTTCACTCCTTTCACCCTTAATCCTTAACCCCTGCTTGTAGTCCCACCCGACCTCAGTGGAAAAAAGCCTGCTTGCATTTATCCTATCTATATCCCTTATAATTTTGCATATCTCTATCAAACCTCCTCTCAATTCTAAGGAGTTAAGTCCTAACCTATTCAATCTTTCCTAATAACTCAGGTCCTTTGGATCTCAGGTCTCTGTACTCTTTCAACCTTGTTTACCTCTTCCTGTGGGTAGGTAAGCAAAACTCTACACAATTCTCCAAATTAGGCCTCAACAAAGCTCTGTGGAGTAAGTGTTAAAATAGGTGGTCTGCTGAGCAGTGTGGCACTGGATGGGGTTGTTCTGCATTGTGTCTCCAAACAAAATGAACAAATGAATAAGCAATACACAAGGCAAGCTTTTCACTCTATCTCAGTACATTCAAAATTCAAAGTAAATTAATTATCAAACTACATATACGTCATCATAAACAACCCAGAGGTTTGATTCCTTGCAGATATACTCAGTAAATCGAAGAACCATAATAGAATCAATGAAAGACCACGCCCAACAGAGCAGACAAGGAACCAATGCGCAAAATACAAACTGTGCAAATACAAAATGAAAACAGAAGTAATAATAATAGTAAATAATTAAGAAATAAATATTGAGAACACAAGATGAAGAGTCCTTGAAATTGAGTCCATAGGTTGTGGGAACAGTTCAGTGATGGGGTAAGTGAAATTGAGTGAAGTTATCCCTATTGGTTCAAGAGCCTGATGGTTGTGGATGGGTGATATGTGGCAATAATAAACTAATTAAAAGTCAGTTGCAAAGTGGTTAGCTTGCATGTGGCCCTCAACAGCTCCAAGCTTCAGCCTGCGAATCAGGTCAAAGACAAAGTAAATTTATTATCAAAGCTTGTATATGTTAAAAAACATAGAAACATGGAAACATAGAAAACCTATAGCACAATACAGGCCCATCATCCCACAATGCTGTGCCAAACATGTCCTTAACTTAGAAATTACCTAGGGTTGCCCATAGCCCTCTTTTTTCTAAGCTACATGTATCTATCTAGGAGTCTCTTAAAAGACCCTATTGTATCCGTCTCCACCACAATCGCCAGCAGCCCATTCCATGCACTCCTGGCATAAAAGACTTACCCCAGACATCTCCTCTGTACCTACTTACAAGCGCATTAAAACTGTGCCCTCTCACTTTGGCCATTTCAGCCCTGGGGAAAAGCCTCTGACTATCCACATGATCAATGCCTCTTATCATCTTATACACCTCTATCAGGTCACCTCTCATTCTCCCTCGCTCCAAGGAGAAAAGACCAAGTTCATCCAACCTGTTCTCATAAGGCATGCTCCCCAATCCAGGCAACATCCTTGTAAACCTCCTCTGCACACTTTCTATAGTTCCCACATCCTTCCTGTAGTGAGGTGATCAGCACTGAGCACAGTACTCCAAGTGGGGTCTGACCAGGGTCCTGTACAGCTGCAAGAAAATTATTCTCAAGTTCATATGAGTCATAGGGATGACTTACAGTGGACTGAAAAGCTTGAGCATATAGACATTAAGGGAAAATAAAGAAAAACAATAGAAATTATAAAAAGCTATGTATAAACAAAGACTGACAAGTAATCTATGTGCAAAAGATGACAAATAATACAACTAATTTAGAAATTCTGAGGACATAACTTGTAGACTCCTTGAAAGTGAGCTTATACATTGTGGGATCTGTTCATTGTTGAGGTGAGTGAAGTTATCCATGCTGCTTTGGGAGCCTGGTGATTGTAGGGTAGTAATTGTTCTTGAACCTAGTAGTATGGGACCTAAGCCTCTTCTACCTCTTGGCTGATGGTGGTAGTGCTGAGCAAACATTACTTGAATGATAGGAGTCCTTGATAATAGATGCTGCTTTCTTGTGGCAGCACACCTTGTAGCAGTGCTTGAAATGACCATTCTCACAAAGTTTCTGTGTTATTATCACATGGAAAAATAGTGAAACCGTTAAGTGAAAATGGTTTGCCTTATCACGAGATATTCAAAAGCAGGTCTTTATTTAGCTACACTGCCTGATTAGTTTTAAAATGCCAATACAGAATTTGGGTGCAGGGTCTCTTCCATCTCTTCCAAGGGAGGTGTAAGGCACTCCTTCCCTCTGTTAGACTGAATGTCACCCTTGGGCAAGGTGTGGCACCCGCTTAGCCCCCGATCAGGGTCACCTGAAGCCATGGGAGCAGGTGGCGTATGAGCTGCTGGTGCATAACACAAGTCCTGGTTATGCAGCCAGTGAACCAGGCAGAGTATTGTTAGTGGCAGCAGTCACCCATTTTGTAAAGACACGGCCCAGAAGAAGGCAAAGGCAAACCACTTATGCCAAAAAATTTGCCAAGAACAATCATTGTCATCGATAGGCCATGATTGCCCATGTCATACATCACTCCACTTAAAGAATGTATAAAATACCAGACTGGCTTGACACTGTCTTTCCACTCTATTCTGCAGTAACTCCTCATGGTGCTAACATCCATGTGAAGGTGTTACGGTATTACAGACTAATTAGGTGTATGAAATACAAAGCAAATCAAATAAAATTGATTGAACAAGTCTGGTTCTGGTTAACACCATAAATTGCCCAGATTGATTTTTTTCCCTGATTAACCGTGAGTGCTAATGCTTTAATTTGTTCACCTAGTTTATGTTGCTTTTGCCTTTAGTTTCTAATACCCAAATCAATTAAAACCGATTTCTGTCTTCTTTAATCAAAATCCATCTGTTGCTTAGAAGCTATAAATTGACTAGGAACTCTGCTTCTTTGTCCTCAGTTGCTGCTTGATCTGCTGCAAATATCTAGCTGTTTTTATTCAACTTTTAATTCAATATGAAATTCAAGTTCAGGTTGATTGTACACATGTATACAGGTAAATGAAACAATGTTCCTCTGGGACCAAGGTGCAAACACAGTTGATGTATCACATACAGCACAGAAAGTAAAATTAGTACAATAATATGAGTAGATAGTAAAAATAAATATTCTGCAGTGGTACAGAATAACAAAGTGCATGTTCGACATATAGTTGACTATACAACTGTAACAATGTGCACTAGCAATGTTGAAACTTGAGTACAGAGGGAAAACAGACTCTGATATAGCAATGGTGAGTACCGTTTATTTACAAGAATTCAAAAAGAACGTAAGGATGTAAGACCATAAAATATAGGAGCAGAATTAGGGCATTTGGCCCATTAAGTCTGCACCGCCATTTAATCATGGTGGATCTATTTTCACTTTCACCTCAATACTTCTGCCTCCTCCCCATGTCCCTACATGTCCTGACTAATCAAGAATCTATCAACCTCTGCTATAATTGTACCTAATGAGTTGGCCTTCATGGCTGCTTGTGGCAATGAATTCCACCAATTCACCAATCTGTGGCTAAGGAAATTCCTCTTATCTCCATTCCAAATAGAAGCCCCTCTATTCTGAAGCTGTGTCCTCTAGTCTTAGGCTCCCCCTCCCTAGGAAACATCCTTCCCACATCCACTCTGTTGAGGCCCTTCAATATTCAATAGGTTTCAAATAGGCCACCCCTCATTCTTCTGAATTCCAGGGAGTAGAGAAACAGAGCCATCAAGCACTCCTCATACAAAAAGCCTTTCAAACCTGGAATCATACTTCTCGACACTGTATTCCATCAACACACAAAATGCTGGTGGAACGCAGCAGGCCATCTGCTACTTATTTTTCCCAGTCTCCCAATCTGGCTAAGTCTTTCTGCAGCCTCTCTACTTCCTCAAAACTACCTGCCCCTCCGCCTATCTTTGTATCGTCTGCAAACCTGGACACAAAATCAGCAATTCCATCATCCAAATCTTTGACATATAACATAAAAAGAATCAATCCCAAAACAGACACCAGTGGAACACCACTAGTCACCAACAGCCAACCAGAAAAGGCTCCCTTTATTTCCACTCATTGCCTCCTGCCAATCAGCCATTGCTCTATCCATGCTTGAATCTTTCATAAATATCATGGGCTAATAGCTTGTTAAGCAGCCTCATGCATGGCACCTTGCTAAAGGCCTTCTGAATGTCCAAGTACACAACATTAATGAATTCTCCTTTGTCTATTCTGCTTGTTATTTCTTCAAAGAATTCCAACAGATTTGTCAGGAAAAAATTTCCCTTAATATTACTGTTCAATATTATTTTCTAGTCTACCTTCATATTCTATCTTTTCCTTCTTTATGATTTTTTTAAAGTTACCTTCTTCTGGTTTTTAAAAGCTGCCCAATCCTCTAACTCCTTTATTGTCTGCCCTCTCTTTAGCTTTTATGTTGGCTTTGAATTCTCTTGTCAGTCACAATTGCATCATCCTGCCCTTAAAATACTTCTTCCTCTTTGGGATGTATCCATCCTGCACCTTCTGAATTACGTCCTGAAATTCCAGCCATTACTGCTCTGACATCATCCCTGCTAGTGTTCCCTTCCAATCAGCTTTGGTCAGCTCCTCTTTCATGCCTTTGTAATTCCTTTTACTCTACTGAACAATGGCGACTTGGCCATGCAAAACCACAAGAAACATGAATGATAATCAGGCACTAATGAACAAAAAAAGTAGCACAGAATCCATGAGTCCCTCAAAATCAATTTTAACAAACTTAAAACAGAAAGTGCAAGGAAGCAACAGTACAAAGCGAGAGTCACTCAAGAAAAAACACAAAGAACTCTAAACGATTCATGTCTCTCATAAACAACAATTAACCAATTCAGGTGTTCTAAAAGCCTTGGAGTCCAATGCTCTCCAACTCCCTGCATAGTTCCCAAATAGCTCAATACAACAACAGCATACGGCAACTGGCCTTGTCATAAGTAACAGGTCCTTGGTGGTAGAAGGGTGTTCAGAAATCTCACATCCTGGGGGAAGGAGCTGTTACCAAACCTAGAGTTCTTGTTCTTATACTGAGGTATGTTATACATGATGGTAGAGATTGTGGGACAGAGGGAGGGGCTCTTGAAAATGCTGAGGGCTCTGCAAAATGCAGCACTTCTGGTGTATGTCCTCCACTGGAGGGGGTTGGGGGTGAGAGACCCTAATGATTCCCTCAGATGTCCTCACAATCCATTGCAAGGTCTGGCACTCAGATGCCTTGCAAGTCGCCTACCAGACAATGATACAGCTGGTCAGGACACTCCCAATGGTGCTCCTGTGCGATGTGGTTAGAATGAGTCTGATTAGTCGCTCTTGCTTCAGTCTGCTCAGGAAGTGGAGGTGCTGCTGTACTTTCTTGACATTATTCCTTAATAATAAGAGGAACTTAGTTTTTGTCTGTGAAGTTGTCTGTGTCTGAATAGACTTCTGCAGATTTCAACAAACGTACGGTCAGATCATTTTGACTGGTTACATCACAGCCTGGTGCGGAGGCTGCAATGCACAGGACTACAAGAGGCTGCAGACGAGTGTTGACCCAGCCAGCACCATCACAGGCATAAGACCATGACCATAAGACCATAAGGTATAGGAGCAGAATGAGGCCATTTGGCCCATCAAACCTGCCTCGCCATTTCATCATGGCTGATCCATTTGCCTCTCAGCCCTAGTCTCCTGCCTTCTCACCATAACCCTTCATACCTTGACTGATCAAGAATCTATCAACCTCAGCCTTAAATATACATAAGGACTTGTTTTCCACAATGAATTCCATGGATCCAGCACTCTCTGGTTAAAGAAATTCCTAGTCATCTCCATTCTAAATGGCTTTCCCTCTGTTCTGAGTCTGTGCTCTCTGGTCCTTGACTTCCCTACTTTGGGAAACATCCTCTCCACATCCACTCTGTCAAGCCTTTCAACAGCTGATAGATTCAATGAGATTCTCCCTCATTCTTCTGAATTTCAGTGAGTACAGGCCCAGAGCCATCAAGCACCCCTATAATTGTTGGAATGTTTAAGAGGCAGTGGCTCAGTAAGGCAGCTTCCAAAATCAAGGACCCTCACTACCCAGGTCATGCCCTCTTCTCATTACTACCATCATGGAGAGGGTACAGAAGCCTGAAGATCTACACCACTGAGTCAGATCAGCTTCCTTCCCTGCCATCAGGTTTCTGAATAGTCCATGACGACTACTTCATGATTCCTTTATTTTTCTGCATGATGTATTTATGTTTGTAATTTATAAAAATTTTATTTAATTGTACAGATGCCACAAAGCAAAATTCACAGCCACTAAGCCAGTAGTGCTGAGATCCATGAGACAGTGTTAGACTATTGTGACCTAACTTGGCATATGAAATAAAAAAACAAATCAGTTAAAAAAAATAATTGAACAAGTCTTAGCAACACACACAAAATGCTGGAGGAACTCATCAGGCCTGGCAGCACAAGGCAGTTGATGTTTCAAGTGAGCCCTGCTGATGGGTCTCAGCTTGAAATGTCGAGTGTACTTTTCTCTGTAGATGCAGCCTGGACTGCTGAGTTCCTCCAGCATCTTGTGTATGTTGCTTGGATTTCCAGCATCTGCAGATACTTTCTTGTTTGTGAATAAGTACTCTTCCATTTGGCACCACAAATTGCCTGGATTGATTTTCTTCCTGACTAACTCATGGTGACTAGGTAGCAACGTGCCTGGCATAACGCTTTAAGACTGTAAGATTGGGGTTCAATTCCTGCCACTAGGGAGGTTATACTTTCTCCCCATGACTGTGTGGGTTTGCTCCGAGAGCTCTGGTTTCCTCTCAGATTCCAAAGACGTGCGGGTTGGGGTAGTAACCTGTGGTACAGTATAATCTATGTTGTTGCCAGGAGCATGGCAACGTTGGCGGGCTGCCCCCGGCACAGTGACAATGTTGGTTGCTGACACATATCACTGTATGTTTCGGTTTTAATATACATGACAAATGAAGCTAATCTCTTAAAAAAATCTTTTAGAAGACATGTAAATTCCACACTGTGACAACACGGAATATCTGGCTTGAACCCAGGACCCAGCGGTGGCGTGGTGTGCAGAGGTTAGCACAACACTTCATAGGGGGTTGAACATTGTCCCTGGGTTTCTTCCAGGTGCTCCGGTTTCCTCCCACACTCCAAAGACACACTGGTTGGCCGGTTAATTGGTCATTGTAAATTGCCCCATGATTAGCCTGGATTAAATTGGAGGTTGGTGGGCGGAGAGGCTTGAAGGTCTGGAAGAGCCCGTTCTGCGTTCCGTCTCAATAAATAAATAAATAAACTCCAGCTGCTTCACTGTGTTATCCACTGTGTAGATATCCTACTTCTCTCCTGTAAAGTTGGGATCACGCAGTCCAGGTGCAAACGACAAGGGAAGAGTACAAAATATCTATCTGCCTTTCACGTCCCTGTAAGGGTTTGTCCCCTACAGTGCACCGTTGCCGAGACCACTGAGGACTGGCAGAATTTATTTATTTAGAGATACAGCACGGAATAGGCCCTTCTGGCTCAATGCCTTGCACTGCCGGCAACCCAGCTACTTAACTTTAGCCTAACCACAGGGGGTTCCATCAGGTTGCTATAGCAGGTGCTGATAGTGAGGATAAGCTCCCACTACTTATTAAATGTTCCCAATGCAGGTGTCTTAAATAGCCTCTGACCACCAAGTCCAGTTCCTGGCCTGGACATGTGACTTAGCTACTAAGCCCAGCAAAACAATTTCCACTGACAGGAGAAAGGGCCAAGGCAGGTCACTGGTGCATTAAAACCAGTTGCTTTGGGCAGCTGAGGCTCGTAGGCCATGTTTGGCAGCTCATCCAGGAGGAAGAGAACTTTGTTCTCAAACCTCTGCTGCCTTGTGGTTATACCCACTCATGGGGAAGGCTTTGGGAGAAAACCTCAAAGGGAGAATCCAGAGCTGGAGCCCCTAAGGCAGCCCAACATTGAGTTTAATGCATACTGGCAACTTCTGTGACACCGCTGGGGCTGAACTGTATCGGTCGCTGCTGTTCCTTTGGATTCATCTGCTGCGTGGGCAACAGCTTGCTCTCTTTATCACCCTGACCTGGCTTGCATGTTATTTATACATGTGGGACACAACATTCATGGTCAACACCAACCAATGGAGGGCCTCAAATCACAGACAATTTACAATAACCTATTAACCTATTAATCTATTAACCGGTACATCTTTGGGCTGTGAGAAGAATCCAGAGTACACAGAAGAAACGCACGTGGTCATGGGGAGAGTGTTAAGACTGATTACAGATGATGCTGGAATTGTACTCTGAACTCCGACGACCTGAGCTATATAAGCACTGGGCGAAACGCCACGCCATCGTGGTGCCCCGTGATATATCTGACTCAGATGTGACCTGAACTTTAGGTGAACATATTTTGCATCATGAAGTGGTGTAAGATATCATGGGGAGAATGTACAACCTCCTTACATATGTTGTTGGAATTAAACTCTGAACTCCAATGGCTTGAGCTGTACTAGCATCATACTAACCACTACACTACCGTGGTGCCCACTAATTTAATCTCTGAAATTGCCAACGGCAACCATTGGAAAATGCAGTAGTACATGAAAGTAATCTAACTAAAAATGCAATTATATTATGGAGTGCACATAATCCGTGTTCAATGACATTTCATGTTCTTTCATTTATTAATCTCAATGGAAAACAAAGCAGGAACAATGCACAGAAAATGCTGCAGGAACTCAGCAGGAAAAAGAAGTGAAAGGGTTGACTATTTTCCAAACGGTGAGAAAATTCAAAAATCTGAGGTTCAAAGAGACTTGGGAGTCCTTGTGCAGGCTGAGCTGGCGTCGAGGAAGGCAAATGTGATGTTGCCATTCGTTTCGAGAGGACTGCAATATAAAGGCGAGGATGTAATGTTGGGGTTTATAAAGCACTGGTGAGGCCTCACTTGGAGTATTGTGAATAATTTGGGGCCCCTTATCTAAGAAATTACGTGCTGACATTGGAGAAGGTTCAAAAAATGTTCACGAAAATGATTCTGTGATTGAAAGGCATTTGATGACTCTGGCTATGTACTCACTGGAATTCAGAAGAATGGAGGGGGGGAATCTCATTTGAAACCTATCAAAGGGTTTTGAATGGCCTTGATAGACTGAATGTGGAGTGGATGTTTCCTATTGTGGGAAAGTCTACGACCAGAGGAGGCAGCCTCAGAATAGAGGGATGTCCATTTAGAATGGAGATGCGGAGGAATTTCTTTAGCCAACGAGTAGTGAATCTGTGGAATTAAGACAAAGGTTGATAAATTCCTGATTAGTTGGGGCATGAAGGGATACGGGGAGAAGGCAGGAAATTGGGTCTGAAAGGGAAATGGGTCAGCCTTGATGAAATAGTGGAGCAAACTCGATGAGCCAAACAGCCTAATTCTGCTCCTATACCTTACGGTCTTACATTCATGCAGCATCTGTGGAGGGGAATAAACAGTCGACATTTTGGGTCAAGGCCCTTCATGAGAACTGGAAGGGAAGGGGCAGAAGCCAGAATATGAAGTGACTCACAGAAAAAATGCTGAAGGACCTCGTCAATCTGGTAGAAGGAAATAAATGGTCAATGTTTCAGACCCAGACCCTTCATTGGCCTGACCTGCTGAGTTCCTCCAGCAATTTTTGTGTGTTAATCTGGATTTTCAGCTCCTGAATTTCTTGTGTTTATGAGAAAGAATAAGAAGGGGGAATGGAGGGGGAGGAGCACTAGCTAGCTGGCATATAATCGGTGAGACCAGGTGAGGGGGAAGGTGAGTAGAAAGGGAGGGAGGGATGAATTAAGAAGTTAGGAGGTGATAAGTAGAGGAGGTAAAGGAATGAAGAAGAAAGAATCTTATAGGAGAAGAGAGTGGACATGAGAGAAAGGGATAATGGGTATGGAGAGACTGCCATGTTGGAAAAGTAATCTGTTGGTTCTTTTGTTCAAACCAGGCCCCTTGTGCCTTGTCTTGCAGACTTAAAAGATCCCTTAATGCTATTTTCAAGATGGCCATTCTCCCTAATTTAGAGAACACTAGAGCACTACAGCACAGAGATAGGGCTTTCATCTCATTCATCTATCCAAACCGTGAGTCCCTTCGACCTGCATCTGGACCATCTCCGTCCATATCCCTTCCATCGTTGACCTTATCCAAATATCTCTTAAATGTTGCAATTGAATCTGTATCTATCACCCTAGCTGTCAGCCATTCCTCACTGGCACCGTCCTCTGAGTAAAAAACTTCCCCCCCCCCCCTCAGGTTTCCCTTAAATATTTCACCTTCACACTAAACCTAGGACACCTATTTCAACTGTCACCCAACCTCAATGGAAAAAGAAGCTACACACACAGAATGCTGGTGGAACGCAGCAGGCCAGGAAGCATCTATAGAAAGAAGCACTGTCGACGTTTCGGGCCGAGACCGTTCGTCAGGACTAACCAAAAGAAAAGATAGTGTTTGCTCAATGGAAAAAGCCTGCTTTCACTTACTCTGTAATAATTTTGTATAACTAGTTTTATGTACTGGTCAATATGCTGGTGTTGAGATGGAGATTGCCTAAACCTTAGGAATTCTTAGGAATGAACATCACCAGCAGACCACCAATTTCTCCAGGTAACCCAAATGAATGTGCTCCTTGATGCGGGTTTCCGCAAAGCATCCCGTCTGGCCATTATGCACTGCTCCGAATTCACAGGAAATGCTGTAAACACCAGCCGTCCTGTGACCTGGGTCATCTTCGACCTGCATAATCTGTGACTTGAGCTTCCTTACAGAGAATCTCCCCAAGGAAATAAGACGATTATGCACGATGTCCCTACAGAATGGCTACAAGGTCAAGGAAATCAACTGGGCTCTGAAAAGGGCCGACGGAAAAACCAGGAAACCTGGAAATCCTGCAGAAATACCAGATTAATACTATCCACAAACCCATAAGGAAGCTCAAATCACAGTTTCTGCAGGCCAAAGATGACCTGGGACTCAGGTTGGCTGGTGTTTACAGGATTCCCTGTGAATGCGGAGCAGTGTATATCGGGCCAGACAGGATGCACGGTGGAAATATGTATCAAGGAGCACAAGAGGTGAATCTGTTTGGGTTACCCAGAAAAATTGGTGGTAGCAAAACACTGCATTCACAAAGATCCTAGGATTGACCTCAATGGCACAAAACTATTGTGTCGTACTAATGGCTTTTGGAATAAAACTAGTGGAAAAGAATTTTCTCAAAGGTCTTGCTCCAAGTAAGAACTGGAATTCAATTGTAAACAAGGTGCGACAGTGGGAAACTCATTGGATGAGGACTAACAAATCAGGAAGGATGGACTAGGGGGCATAAATACCACCAGACTAGACATGCCCAGGCATCATCCCTGAAGAAGATGAGAGAGTTTATAATCGAAATGTTGGTTTATTTATCATAAGCGCCGGGAAAGCACCGGATGAATGATGATTCAAAATCATTCAAAAGATCCTTTTTCACTTATTGGAAGGCATTCTAAGGGACCAGAAATATAATTTATCCTACCTATACCCTCATAATTTTGTATCATTGTACCCCTATCAAATGTCCACTCATTCTCTATCTTCACTTTTTCAGCAGCTGCTACTTTACCAGCCATCATGAATTGAACATGATGCAGTCTCATCAATGTCTTGTCAGGCTCCAACATAACATCCCAACTTTTGTATGTGGTGCCCTTGGCTGATGGAGGCCAGTGAGCCGGAAGCCTATATTACCACCTGTCTACCTGCAACAGCAATTTCAGGGAACTATTGGGGCAAGTATCCAAACAATATCCCTGAGAGTGCACTGGTTGAAATTTTGGAGATTTTTTGACTGTCCAATAACATCATTTCAATTCCTTACTCTTGAAAAATACACTCAGTGTCCACTTTATTTAGGACCCCCATTCCATTTAAAGTAGCCACTGCATGTTCGTGGTTCATGTTCGTTGTATGTTCGTGGTCTTCTGCTGCTGTAGCCCATCCACTTAAAAGTTTGACATGTTAGGCATTCAGAGATGCTCTTCTGCGCACCACTGTTGTAATGCTTGGTTATTTGAGTTACTACCACCTTCTTGTCAGCTTGAACCAGTCTGACCATTCTCCTCTGACCTCTCCCTTTAACATTTTGTCCACAGAACTGGCACTAACCAGGATGTTTCTCTGCTTTTGCACTGTTCTCTGTAAATCCTAGAGACTTCTGTGCGTGAGAATCCCAGGGGATCAATAGTTTCCGAGATACTCAACCCGACCCATCTGGCACCAACAATTATTCCACAGTCAAAGTCATTTAGATCACATTTCTTCCCCATTCTGATATCTGGTCTGAACAACTGAGCCTCTTGCCCATGCTTGCATGCTATTATGCATTGGGTTGCTGCCACTTGATTGGCTGCTGTGATACTCATATTAACGAACAACTGCACGGGTTAACCTAATAAAGTGGCCACTGAGTGTAAGCAGTAGTTAAATTGGATTTAAACCACATTGCGGATAGCAGCAGGTTTTCTCTCAAGCTGTTTATGGAGCAGCAGATAACGAAAGCATTATGACTGGTGCACAGTTTGCCTGGAGCTATTTGCCAGAGGGTAACAGTTCACTTCCCAGATAAGACGGTATTGCCTCTGTAATCCATTAGGTGGGAAGATAATTGCATGCTGGACTTGTTTGGTGTAATCTACCATTTCGGTCAGTCGCTGAGTTTTCCTCCATATTACATCCTTTCCAAATGGATCTCCCTTGTGGGTACAAGAAGACGAGTCAGCATCTCCATTTTCTTCAAAGTTTGAGGAGATTCAGCAGGTCATCAAAGACGCTGACAAAATTCTACACATATATAGTGGAAGGCATTATGATTGGTTGCACACTGGCCTGCTATTGGAACTTCAGTGCACAGGAACACAGTGGACTCAGCCAGATCCATTAAGGGTACAGCTCTTTTCACACTTGAGCAACATTTACAAAATATGACGTCAAAGCAAGATGGCATCAATCAGGGACTCTGCCATCCAAGTCACTAATGGTGGCATGTATCTCACTCCACATGGTCCAACTCCATCTACAAGTTTGCAGATGTCATCACCGTGGTGAGTCATATCTCAAATATCGATGAGTCAGAGTATGGGAAAGAAATATAAATCTTCGTCCCATAGTGTCATGACAACAACCATTCCCTCAATGTCAACAAACGAAACAACTGGGCATTGACTTTAGGAAGGGAGATGATGCACAGGTTCCTGTTTAAATAAGTAGTGCTGAGGTTCAGACGATTGAGAACTTCAGTGTGAACATCACCAATAACCTGTCCTGAACTAAGATCATTGATGTCACAGCCAAGAAAGCTCACCAACACCTCTACCTCCTCAGTAATTTGGCATGTCCCTGTTGACTCTTGCTAATTTTTCTTGATGCATCATAGAAAGCATTCTGCCTAGATCCATTATGGATTGGTATCATAACTGCTCTGCATGTGAGACTATGCAAGAAACTGCAGAGAATTATGGACACAGCTCAGCACATCATGGGAATCAGCTTCCCTGCGTGAACTCTGGAGGGGAGGTTGATTTACGTGTACTGGCTTTGTAATGGACTGAGGTGCAAAGAGCTTACTTTCATGGTATTTATACCCTGTGTGTGTACCTGTGACAATGATCTTGAACTGGAACTTGAAGCAACAAGAACACCCATTTATAGGGATCCCATATTTTATCCTCATTTCTTCCCCTCCCCCTTCAGTTTCTACCATTCAGTCACACACCAGGGGTGACATACAGTAGTCAATTAAACCTCCAGCACATCCATCCAGCTTTTCAATATGAGAGGAAACCACAGTAGCCAGAGGAATCCCACGCAGTGACAGCACAAACTCCACCCGGCCAGCAGTGATGGTTGGATTTGAGCCGCATCACTGGAGCTGTGATACACCACATCTCTGTCACGTTGCTGTTTGCTCGCTCTGCACAGAATGTCTTCTGTCTACTGCATTACAATGATTGCTGTGCATCCGGAGGGAGCTTACTGACGTCATGGAATATATTCTGCTTGCTTTGTTGTCTAATTCAAAAGTTGTATCTTATCAGCTAGGACAAAACGTGCTGTCAGGATGACAAGAAAATAGTAACATAATGTTGAAATGAATTCATAATCATTATATTTGTAAGAATTAATTAGTTTTCAGTTTTGGGATGCATTTAATTCAGACAATCTCTTTTGACAGCGCTTGGATCCAGACTGGTGGAAATGAAATGCTTCTCGTGAGGTACTCTTCAGCTCTTGTGATGCCACACTTGCTGCAGATTTATTAAAAAAAAACATGTTAGCAAGTTGCTCAGGCCAATCGTTTAGCTTGCACTTTCTTGGCAATGAGTGAAGCCGGGAGCTAGCTGGCTTGAAATCACCCAGCTATTATTGGGGTCCACATTCATAGAACCCTCAAAGCTGTCATGCAGGTGGTTAAGAAGGTGTATGGTCTGTTGGCCTTCATTACTTGGGGGGAGGGGGGAGTGGAGTTCAAGAGCTGCAATGTAATATTGTAGCTCTATAAAACCCCTGATTAGACTACACTTAAAGTATTGTCTTCAGTTATGATCACCTCATTATGGGAAGGTTGTGGAAGTTTAGAGGGGATGCAGAGGAAATTTAGCAGAATGCTGCCTGGACTGGAGGACATGTCTTAAGAGGTTAAGTTGAGCAAGCTAGAGCTTTACTCTTTGAAGTGAAGAAAAATGAGAGGTAACTTGACAGTGGTGTAGAAGGTAAGAGGCATAGGTCGAAAGGAGATCCAGAGAGTTTTTCCCGGGGTGGAAATGGCTAATACAAGGGGCATTATTTTAAGGTAATTGGAAGAAAATAGAGAAGGGAATTTCAGAGATAAGTTTTTTACAGAGAAAGTGGTGGGTGTGTGGAATGCCCTGCCGGTGCGGTGTTAGAGGCAAAACAATTAGGGGTATTTAAGAAAGTCTTAGATAGGCGCATGGCCTAGTGGGCAAGGCATCAGACTAGTAACCTGAAGGTCACTGGTTCGAGCCTCAGCTGAGGCAGCGTGTTTGTGTCCTTGAGCAAGGCACTTAACAACACATTGCTCTGCGACATCACCGGTGCCAAGCTGCATGGGTCCTAGTGCCCTTCCCTTGGACAACATCGGTGGCGTGGAGAGGGGAAGGCCTGCAGCTCGGGCAACTGCCGGTCTCCCATACAACCCTGCCCAGGCCTGTGCCCTGGAAACTCCAGGCACAGATCCATGGTCTCTCGAGACCGACAGATGCCACAACAACAATATAGGCACATGGATGACAGAAAAACAGAGAGCTGTGTAGGAGGGAAGGATTAGATTGATCTTGGAGTAGGTTAATAGGTCAGCATAGCATCATGGGCCAAAGAGCCAATAGTGTGCTGTAATGTTCTGTGCTCTATGTACTGACTATCACCATGAGTCTTAAACTTCCTCCCATTGTCCATTACATTGACAACAATATAACATTTAATAGTTAATTGTTTGCTTGATTATTAATCGATGTGTTTATCTGGTATTCCCCTATGTTCAAAGTCACTGATGCACATTTGAACATTGATGACAGAAGTCTACAAGAAACTGCCTGGATTAGAGAGGATGTCCAATGAGGAAAGGTTGAGTGGGTTGGAGATTTCAAAGATTCAAAGTACATTTATTATCAAAGTATGGATGCAGTATACAACCCTGAGATTCGTCTTCCTATGGACAGCCACAAGACAAAGAAACACCATGGAACCCATTCAAAGAAAACTTCAAACTCCCAACGCAAAAAATAAAAGAGAAAATTGTGCAAGTGGAGAACAAATGAGCTAAAAACACAGAATATTAAACATCAAACCATTGAAAAAGTCTAGGAATGTTTATTAAGTTTAGTTTGGTTCAGTTCAATTTAGCACTGTGTTGTTTGCTGACTGGAGGCCACAGAGCCCGTCTGCCCTGATCAGAATCTTCTCTTTGAAATGTTTGAATATGAGAGATGACTTGTTAGAAGTGCGCAAGATAATAGGAGGCATAAACAGACAGGATAGCCAAAGTTTTTTTTTCCCTGTGGTGGCAATGGCTGATATGAGAGGACATATTTTTAAGGTGAACGGCTTGGCAGAAAGTTTAGAGGGGGTGGGTTTTGATACAGAGAGTGTTAGGTGTCTGCATCACAGTCTGGGGGTGTAGTAGAGGCTGATACAATAGGGAGATTTCTGAGATCACCAGATAGGCACATGGGTGATAGGAAAATGGAGGCTTTTTGAGAGAGAAGGGTTAGATTGACCTTAGGGTAAGTTTATATCATTCAGCACAGCCAGAGGGCATGCATTGAAAGTGAAAAGGGGCAGGTTCCAAGGGGATGTGAGAGGTAAGTTTTTTACTCAGAATTGTGGATGTGTGGAATTTGCTGCCTGCTGTAGTGACAGAGGCAAATTCATTAGAGGCTTTAAAGAGACTGCTTAGATAGGTACACGAATATGAGAAAGATGGCGAAATATGGACATTGTGTAGGTGGGAGGGATCCGTTTTTGGGGGTTTTCCAATTTACTTTTTAGCTGGGCTGGCACAACATTGTGGGACAAAGGGCCTGTTACTGGCTGTACTGTTTTATGTTCTACATACAACATCTTGTGCTGAGTGCTCTTTGCAAATTCAAAAAGGTTAATGTTAATATTTCAGATTGACCTATGAAGTTCCTTCAATCCAAAATGTCCCATTCTCCATGGATGTTGCATGATCTGTTGAGTGTTACGAGTGTTGCTCATTTTTATTTCAGATTTCCAGCATCTGTGTTCTTTTTTAAGCAGTTTCAATATTCATCCCGGAGTATTCATTTACATCAGTGTAGCTGTACCGGCCCGAGTAACAAACAATTGCTATTTATTCCCAGAAACGTCGGCCAGACCACAACAAGTAGCTGAACCAAATCTTCTAGACCAGGGGTTCATAAACCCCTTGGTTAATTGTAGGGGTCCATGGCATACAAAAGGTTGGGAACCCCTGCCCTAGACTCATGAGGATTTTCATGACATGTTGGCATGTATAAGATTCAAGATTTCTTAATGTCATTTCCTGCACACAAGTGTATGGAGAACAAAATAATTGTTACTCCAAATCCGATGCAGCACACAAAAAAACGGAAACAGTAAAGAATGCAATAATAATAAAAATACACAATAAATATAAATGCACAAGACATATTAGATACATGGATTGACTGTTTGCCCATAAAGTGACACTGAACTGTACATAAGGTGACTGATGGGAAATAATAAAGTTGTGGTGGAGTTAGTGGGTAGAGGTGTCGATCAGAATTTCTGTGAGGGGAAAGAAACTGTTTCTGAGTCTGGTGGTTCTCAGATGGATGCTACATAACCTCCTCCCTGATGGAAGTGGGGCAAATACTCCAAATGCAGGGTGCATGGCATACTTCATGATGTTACTGGCCCTCGTGGAACGTTGAAAACTGCTTGTTCTTGACGGCAACACCCACCACCATCAGTTCACAGGACTGTCATTCAGGGGCTATATATATTTTTTGTGTGATTATGTTTACTACCATGTTATACTGCATGGGCAACTTATGCCTTGTGCTGTGTATGACTGTTGGTACTGTGTTTTGTATCTTGGGCCTAGGGTATCCACTTAAAGGATTGATGTGTTGTGCATTCAGAGATGCTCTTCTGCACACCAATATTCTTATGTGTGGTGAACCTTTAAGTGGATGGGCTACAGCAGTATAGAAGACCATGAACATTCACTCAGTAATCGCTTTATTAGGTCCAGGGGGTATCTAATAAAGTGGCCCCTGAGTATATGGTAAAAACAGAAAATGCTGCACGGTAGATGGTAGAAAGCAGAGTGTGATGGTGACGACAACAACGTGCTGGAAGAACTCAGCAGGTCAGGCAGCAACTGTGCAGGGAAAGAAACTGTCACTGTTTCAGTTGAGTTAGTCACCTTCCGATCAGCTTGAGCCAGCCTGGCCTCTCTCACTAACAAGGCATTCCACACACGGAAATGCTTCTCACTGGATGCTTCCTGTACTTTTGTTGCACAATTCGCTGTAAAATCTAGAGTCTGTTGTGCGTGAAAATCTCAGGAGGTCGGCAGTGTCTGAGATACTCAAACCATCCTACCTGGAACCTGTAATCATTCCACAGTCAAAGTCACTTACATCGCATTTCTTCCTCATGCTGATATTTAGTCTGAACAACAACGGAACCTCTCGACCATGTTTGCATGCTTTTCTGCATTGAATTGATGCCACATGATTAGCTGATTACTAAATAGGTGTACAGGTGTATCTAACAAAGCAGCCACTGGGTGTAGGTTTCCAGCAACACAGATTTTTTCTGTTGATTTTTAAGACATTTTTCCTTTTATTGGCAAGCTGATTTTTGACTCACCTCCATACATATCTAGTTTTCTTCAGATGTCTTTAGTAATTGAAGCAGGACCTGAAGAAGGATTGATTTTATGTAGCATACCTTGAAGATATATCAAGGCTTTGACAGAACAAGATTTTTTTCTTCCCCATTTTTACAATGAACTGCAGCTTTGCAACTTGGTAAAATTTTCAAAATCAATTTAATTGAGCAATTAATCATTCCCATTTTCTCTCTGAGACACAATTTTGTTTTGCTGAAGTACTCATAAGAATTATGAGAAGGGGCATGTACTTCAGGAATTTGTGGGCCTGCAACAGAAAGCTTTCTCCCATCTTTCCACAGATCCTATCTCGGGCAGGCGCAAGATTTTACTTGCCCTGTGACTGAATGCCATTAGATCATGTCGGTTGAGATCCAATAGGAATGGTGGGATTAAGACTCTGTTCATTGAAGTAAAAACTGGGAAAGTTAAGGATAGGATGGAGCAGTTTTGAGCATGAAACAGGCCCTTACTGCCCTCCTGGCAACCCACCAATTTAACCCTAGCCTAATCACAGGACAATTTACAATAACCAATTAACCCACTTATGTGCATCTTTGAAACCAGAGCACCCGGTGGAAACCCACACACACTTGGGAAGAACATTCAAACTTTCTTACAGAGGACATCGGAATTGAACTCCAAACTCTGACACCCTGAGCCCTAGTAGCGTCTTGCTAACCTCTACACGACTGTGGCACCCCATGCAGAACATCAGACAGTACACCATAGGAACAGGCATTTGTACCTGCCATGCTAATTGATCTAATGATGCCTAATTAAACATCCCTTCGGCCTACACTTGGTCTTCATCTCTCCATTCTCTGCACATTCACACACCTGTCAAAGATCCTCGAATATAGCCCGTTTTTATCTATCACCACCGCTCCCTCCCCCTGACAGTGCATTCCAGGCACCCAGTACTCTCTGTGTTTGCCCCACACATCTCCTTCGTGTATTCCCTATCCCACCTTAAATGTGTGCATTCTGGTATTGGTTGTTTTGATCCCGGGGAAAAGATACATGCATGGAATTCCCTGCCAAGGACGGCTGTAGAGGCAAATACATTAGGGGTACTTAGAAAACTCTTGGATGGGCACACGGATGATAGAAAACAAAATGGAGGACTATGTCGCAGGGAAGGGTTAGATCTCAAGATGTCCCTGTGATTAGGCTGGGGTTAAAGAGTTAGATTGTTGGGCAGTGTGGCTCATTGAGCTGTAAAGACCTGTTCCACACTGTATCTCTCTAAATAAATGAATTAAATAATTAAGCATTCCACCAAACACACTTTTGGATGTAGGAATTTCAAAATGTGCTCATATTCTTCATCATCACAGTGGCATAGCAGTCAGCGTAAAACTATACAGCATCAGCTGTAAGATCAGGGTTCGATTCCCACTGCTGTCTGTAAGGAGTTTGTATGTTCTCCCCGTGACTGCGTTACTTTCCTCTGTGGTGCACCATCAATAACTCTCGGAGACGTTGAGGCGAGATATAGGCTTTTGTTGGCTGGAAGAAAGAACAAGCAGCAAACGACCACCACACTACATCCTGGAGACTGAGGCCGGGGCTGAGGCTCCAATCGCCTTTATACCGGGGTCTGTGGGAGGAGCCACAGGAGCAGTCAGCGGGGTGGGGGGGGGGCGTGTCCAGACAGGTATATGTAGTTCACCACATTCTGGGTGCTCTAGTTGTCTCCCACAGTCCAAAGGTGTACGAGTTAGGGTCAGTAAGTTGCAGATGTGCTTACGTTGGCACCAGAAGACTGGCTATGCTTGCATGCTGCCCGGTGTGCTGATTTGGTTTGACACATGTGACGTATGTTTTGCTGTTTCGATACACATGTGACAAATTTCAAATATATCTTTCAAAAATTAATCTTCATAAAATTTCTTTTGCTGATGAAGGAATTTAAATATATGAATATATCCTTTACCACACAAGTACATGTGAAATCCTTTTCCTTGTTAAAATAAAATGTTACTGGGTCATACAGTCTTCAGGCCAACCTATAATAAGCTTCTAACCCAACTCACAACCCTTTAAGAAGTGTCTGTGACGTCCCTGAACCAGAACCAATAGCAGAAAGGCTCCTCAGATGAAAAGCCCTCAGAAAGACGTAGTCAAAACGCAAACGTTTTGAAAAATTATATTCATCCTGCAACCATTTCAGAGGACTGGAGGCTCTGAGATTGCCTGTCCTGGGATTGGAGGTGTGTGTGAGAGGAGGATGGGAGGGTGGGAACAAGATTTGTTTTGCTGTTGTTGTCTTGTTTTGCTCTGTTGCTGTTGCTGCTGCTGCCTGAAGTCATTGGCACCAGAATGTGTGGCCAGCTTATGGGCAGCACATCAAGTCAAGTCACTTTTATTGTCATTTCGACCATAACTGCTGGTACAGTGCATAGTAAAAATGAGACAATGTTTTTCAGGACCATGGTGTTACATGACACAGTACAAAAACTAGACCGAACTATGTAAAAAACACCGAGAAAGCTACACTAGACTACAGACATGCACAGGACTGCATAAAGTGCACAAAACAGTGCAGGCATTTCAATGAATAATAAACAGGACTGTGATGGTTGTTAACGGAAACCATACATTTCACTGCATGTTTCAATGCACACATGATAAATAAAGGCAGCATGGTACCGTAGTGGTTGGGGTTCAATTCCCACTCTGCCTGTAAGGAGCTTGTACACTTTCCCAATGATCGCATGTTTCCTCCCACAGACCAAAGACGTGCTGGTTGTTAGGTTAACTGGTCATTGTAATTTGTCCTGTGATTAGGTTAGCATTAACGCGGGGGGGGGGGGGGGGGGTTGCTGGGTGGCAAAAGTCATTGGCCAGATGGGCCTGTTCTGCACTGTGTCTGCTCTGTGCTGTAAAATATGAATCAGTGTCTGAAGTCAAAAGGTCAACGTTGAATGAATTGTCACTTGCACAGGTGCGATGAAAAATTAACTAAGGCAGCAACAGATACAAATATTCACAAGGTAAACAGAATCAGAATCAAGTTTACTATCAATGACATATGTTGTGAAATTTGTTGTTCTGTGGCAGCAGTACAGTGCAAGGCATAAAAAATCCAATAAATTACAAAATAATAAATAAATATTGCAAAAAGAGGAATAATGAGTTAGTGTTCATAGCTTTATGGACGAGTCAGAAATCTAATAACAGGGCTGTTCCTAAAGCATTGTGTGCGGGTCTTCAGTCTCATGTACCTCCTCCTTGATGAGAAGAGGAATGTCCTGGATGAAGATGGTCAGGAGTCCCCAACCTGGGGTCCACGGACCCCTTGCTTAATGGTCTTGGTCCGTGGCAATAAGAAGGTCGGGATCCCCTGGTGAGGGTCCTTCATAATGGATACTGCCTTCTTGAGGCGGTGCCTTTTGAAGGAGTCGTCAGTGGAAGCGAGGGCCGTAGCCATGATGGATCTGGCTGCTTGTACAACCTTCATTCAGTCCTGTGCATTGGAACCGCCATACCCAATGATGGTGCATCCAGTCAGAATGATGTCCACCAGGCAGCCGTAGAAACTGCGGGAGTCCTTGGCAATTCTAAATTAAACATAAATTATGCATATTCTTTTCATAAGAAAGAAGACAATTAGAACCAAAACTGTGATTCATCAGCTAGTCGAGTGGTGCTGCAGCAACCTTGCACTCAACATCAGTAAGACCGAAGACTGATTGTGCATGTCAGAAAGGGTAAGACAAGGGAGTACACATTAGTTCTTATGGAGGGATCAGAATGAACAGGGTGAGCAGTTTCAAGTTCCTGTGTCAACATCTCTGAGGAACACACACTGGAACAAAAGATGCGAAGTTAAAGCATGAAGGTGGGGAGAGAGGAGGAATTAGTACAAGGTGGGAGGTGATAGGTGAAACAGGGTCGAACAGGACCCCATTAAGATGCACCAGGACATTGTCAACTGCACCGTCTCTGACCTTATTAACTCTTGGGATCTCATATTCATTGCCATCAACGTCATGGTTTCCTCAGCCCACACCTTCTATTTCTACCCAAGATCCACAAACTTGTCTGTCCAGTTGGACCCATTGTCTCTGCTTGTCCCTGCCCCACCAATCTTACACCTGCATACCTCGACTTTGTTTTAGCTGGTCCATTTCCAAGACCTCCCTCTTCCTTTCTTGATCTCTCTGTCTCTATCTCTGGAGACAGTTTAACCACAGATACCTTTTATAAACCTACTAATTCTCTCAGCTACCTGGACCATACCTCTTCCTACCCTGTCATTGTCACAATGCCATCCCCTTCTTTCAGTTGGCCCACCTCCGCCACATTTGCTCTCAGGATGAGATTTTTCATTCCAGAAACAATGAGATGTCTTCCTTCTTTAAAGAAAAAGGTTTTCCTTCCTCCACCATTAACACTGCCCTCATTTTTCCATTTCACGCACATCTGCCCTGAACACATCACCCTGCCCCCCCACCAAGAGTAGGGTTCCTCTTCTTCTCACTTACACCCCATGAACCTCGGCATTCAGCGTATAACTTTCTGTAACTTCTGCCATCTCCAACAGGATCACACCACTAAGTTCGTCTTCCCCCACTCCTAACTTTCCATTTTCCGCAGGGATCGATCCCTACGCAACTCCCTTGTCCACTCATCCCTCCCCACTGATCTCCTTCCTGGCACTTTCCCTTGCAAGCGGAACAAGTGCTACATCTCCTCCCTCACTACCATTCAGGGCCACAAGCAGACCTTCCAGGTGAGGCGACACTTTACCTGTGGGTTGGTTGGGGTCATCTACTGTATCTGGTGCTCTTGGTGTGACTTTCTGTGTATCGGTGAGACCCGACATAGATTAGGAAACTGCTTCTCCAAGCAGCTATGCTCCATCTTCCAGAATAAGTGGATTCTCCCAGTGGCCACCCATTTCAATTCTACTTCCCATTCCATGGCCTCCTCTACTGTTCCAAAACTCAGGTTGGAGGAGCAACACTTTATATTCTGTTTGCGTAGCCTCCAAACTGATGGCATGAACATTGATTTCTCAAACTTCTGGTAATCGCACCCACCCTTCACCATTCCCCATTCCCATTTCCCTCTCTCACCTTATCTCCTTACCTGCCCATTACCTCCCTCTGGTGCTCCTCCAACTGCCCTTTCTTCCATGGTCTTCTATCCTCTACTATCAGATTTGCCTTTCTCCAGCCCTTCATCTCTTTTACCAATCAACATCCCAGCTCTTTACTTCACCCTTCCCCCTCCTGGTTTCACCTGTCACCTAATACCTCCTCTCCCCCCACCTTCTTGCTCTAACCACATTTCTTTTCCCAGTCCTGATGAAGAGTCTCAGCCTGAAGCATCAACTGTGCACTCTTTTCCATAAATGCAGCCTGATCTGCTGAGTTCCTCCTGCATTTTGCATGTGTTGCTTTTTATTTGCAGCATCTGCAGTATTTCTCATCTCTGAGGCGCAGCTTACCAATGCAGTTTCAAAGAAGGCCTGACAGCATCTATATTTCATTGGGAGTTTGAGGAGATTTGGTTTGTCACCGAAGACACTCGCAAATTTCTACAGATGTACTGTGGAGAGCATTCTGACTGGCTGCAACACCTCTACCATTAGATTTCTGAATCAACATTAAACTGATGAGGACTCGGCTCGAAACATCGACAGTGCTTCTCCTATAGATGCTGCCTGGCCTGCTGAGGACTACCTCACGTCTTTCCTCTTTAATTTTCAGTTTTTGTTATTATGTAGTGTAATGTATTGCTGCTGTATAACAGCAAATTTCATAACATATGCCAATGATATTAACATAATTACAGTTGTCTGGGATTACCTGGAGAGACAGGAGCTTGCAAGACAGCCAAAGTCTGCAGAAGAACTGTGGCAAGTTCTCCAAGATGCTTGGAGCAACCTACCAGCTGATTTTCGTATAAAACTGCACGACGGTGTGCCTGAGAGAATTGATGCAGACCACAAACCGAGCCAGAAACCTTGGTGTTGTGATGGACTCCAACTTCAATTTTAACTGGCACATTAAGACAATTACAAAGTCAGCCTACTATCATCTTAAAAATATAGTGAGAGTCTCAGCAAGATCTAGAAAAAGTCATTTACTTTTAGTTGGCTTGATTACTGTAATGATGTTTTCGCAGGTCTCTGTAAAAAATCCCTCAGACAGATGCAGCTGCTGCTCACTCAGAACGTTGCTGCTGGAGTCCTCACTCAGGCCAGGAAAGTAGAACGTATCACTCCAGTTTTCAGATCGCTACACTGGCTTCCTGACCATCAGAGGTCTGACTCTAAAATATTACTGCTGGATATAAAGCACTGACTGGCCTAGGGGCAAAATACATCTCCGATCTCTTGCTGCATTCACGAGCTCTCAAGTTGTCTGTGGAAGATCTGCTTACCGTCCCCAGGATCAAAACTAAACGTGGTGAAGCAGCATTTAGTTACTATGCTCTGCATATCTGCAATAACCTTCCAGAGGATTTGAAGTCTGCCCCAACTTTAAGCTCTTTTAAATCAAGGCTTAAAACATTTCTTTTCGTTGTAACTTTTAATTAGAATCACCTGCACAGTAACTTCTATTTATCATTTCTATTTTTTGAGTGATTTTATTCTCTGAAATTTGATGTTTGATTTTTATATCTTGTTCTATGTAAAGCACTTTGAACTGCCTTGTGTTTGAAAAAGGGTGCTATACAACTAAACTTTGCTTGCTTCCATACCGACTGCCTAATGATAGCTGTCAGAGGGTAGTATGGCCCAGTGGTGGGAAACTTTGATTTTATATGTGAAACACACTGAGTCAAAGAAAACTAAGAGAGGGGTTTTGGCAGAGGCAGCAAAGAGACAAGGAGAAAGAAGTGAAAGTATCTTTATTACTTTCTTTAAAATCAGTAGATTCTGAGGGAATTAAACACTATGCTTCTAAAACTTAGTCAGTACTGGAGGGATTGTTCAATGCTTATTACCTCTAATTGCACGATTAATATTAACTTATTCTTCAATGCACAACCTTAACCTTTTTCTCTTGTGTTTATTCATGAATTGGTGGATGAATACAACACCGTATGTTTCTGACACATGTAAGACTGAAGCTGCTGGAAATTTGGAACAATGCACAGAATGCTAGCGAGAACTCAGCAGGTCAGGCAGCATCTATGGTGAGGAATAAAGAGTTGACATTTGGGATTGAGACCCTTCATCAATTTTGAACTGGAAAGGAAGTTCAAAATTCAAAGTAAATTTATTATCATAGTACGTACATGCCACCATACACTGCACTGCCCTGAGATTCATTTTCTTGCAGGTATTCACAGTAGATGCAAGCAAATACAATAGTATCAATGAAAAACTTCACTCAAAGACAAACAATCGATACGCAAAGGACCAACTAGGCGATTGATAAAAGACAAATAAAAGTAATAATAACTAAATCAATTAATACTGTAAATAATATCGGGAACATGAGTTGTAGAGTCCAAGAAAGTGAGTTTGTGGGTTGCAGATTCAGTTCAGTGTTGACATGAGTGAAGTTATCGCCTCTGGTTCAGGAGCTTGGTGGTTGCAGGGTAATAACTGTTCCTGAGCATGGTGGTGTGGGATATAAGGCACCTGTTCCTTCTTCCCGACGGCAGCTGTGAGAAAGGACTCCAGAGTAAGGAAGTAGGGGTGAGGAAGGAGTAGAAGCTGGCAGGTAATGGGTGAAGTCAGGCGAGGCTGAATTGGATGGGTGGTGGAGGTGAAGCTATCTATTGAGGGAAATAGACAGTCGATATTTTGCATCGAGACCCTTTAGTCCTGGTGAAAGGCCTCCACCTGAACAGTTGATTTTGCTCTATAGATGCTGCCTGATTCTCTGAGTTCCTGTGGAATGGTATTTTGCTGAATCCTATATGTGAGGAAAAGTTAGACTGTGACTTGCAAAGAAAAAGTAGATCATAACACAGAAATTCCAAATACCTCGCCTAATTTCATAAGTGCAAAACTAGTAGACTGCCATTTGACTTAAACCATAACACTTCCGTACCAAGATCACCTTATCTGGAGTCACTGCGCATAATCTGCACTGATGGTGGGATGGAAAGACCAGCTGAACTGGAAATCTGCCCCATGTCAATTCCACTGACAGCATCCTTACACATCCTGTACCAATATGGATCACACCTTTCATAACTTCCATAAGCGTGAGGTCTTGCACTTTCAGAGAACAAACCAGGGAAGGACTTACACAGTAAACTGTAGGCACTGAGGCATGTGATAGAACAGAGATCTGGGAAGACATAGTTCATAATTCCTTGAAAGTGGTGTCACAGGTGGATAGGGTCATAAAGAGCGCTTTTGGCACATTGGCTTTCATATATAAAAATATTGAGTACATGCTATATTGAAGTTGCCTAATTTGGAGTATTTTATGCATTCTGGTCACCTACCTACAGGAAAGATATCAATAAGATCAAAAGAGAACAGAGAAAATTTACAAAGATTTTGCTGGGACTTAAGAAGCTCAGAGGAAGGTTGAAAAGGGTAGGACTTCCTTCCCTGAAGTGCAGGAGAATGAAGGGAGATTTGATAGAGGTATATAAAATTATCAGGGATATAGATAGAGTACATGAATGCAAACAGAGTTTTTCCACTGAAGTTGGGTGAGCTGAGAACTAGAGGTCATGGGTTAAGCATGAAAGGTGAAATGTTTAAGGGGCACCAGGGGGAGCTTCTTCGCTTAGAGGGTAGTGAGAGTTGGGAACGAGCTGCCAGAGAAAGTGAGTGCAGTTACAACAGTTAAGAGAAGTTTGAATGAGTACATGGATGGGACGGGTATCGAGAGCTATGGTCCGGGAGTCGGTTGAGGGGACCAGTCAGTATAATAGTTTGCCATGGACTAGATGGGCTGCGTAGCCTGTATGTGTGCTGTCGTGCTCTACAACTCTATGACCTTCATCCTCACAGCAGTGAACTCTGCTGGGAGCAGAAATAATGGAGGAAAATACAGGGCTAATTCAAGGAAGGGAAATTCCTGGGGGAAAATGTTGCCTCTGCGCCCAAAGAGAGTTCACGTGATTAGTGTTACCTGTGCAGCTTCCCTAGACTATGGTTTAGATATCACCTCAATAGAGGTGTACAGATGATAAGAGAATTAGTTACTTTTTCCCAGAGTGGGAATGGCTGATAGGAGGAGGCATAATTTTAAGGTGATTGGAGGAAAGTAAGTCAGAGGTAAATTCTTTACTCAGAGAGTGGTGGGAGCATGGAACGTACTGCTGGAGGTGTTGGTAGAGCCAGGTACATCAGAGGCATTAAAGAAACTATTAGATAGACATGGATGATAGAAAAAATGAAAGGCTAAATGCAGGGAAGGGTTAGATTGACTTTAGAGCAGGTTAAAAGTTTGCCAGAACATCATGGGCATGTCTTGTACTCATTGCTACCGACAGGAAGGAGGTACAGGAGCCCAAAGGCACACTCGACAATTCAGGTATTAATATACCCAACAATAAACACCCTTAAGTGGGTACTTGTTTCACTGGTGAAAGCGGAACTGGTGTCTGTTGAATATTTGCTCACCAATTCGAGTGAACAATTCACTGAAATAATTTCAGGAAAGAATGCCAGGTTAATTCCGTTAAAGCAGGGGTTCCCAACCAGGGGTCCATGGACCCCTTGTTTAATGGTATTGGTGCATGGCATAAAAAAGGTTGGGAACTCCTGTTTTAAATAATTCAGTTAACAAGTGGGTCAAGAGCTTCATGGCTAAGACACGTACAAATTTTTACGGATGTACAATGGAGAGCATCTTGACTGGCTGCATCACTGTCTGGCTTCAAAACATAGGATCAGAAAAAGCTGCAGAGGGTTGCAGACATAATCAAATCCATCATGGATACAATATACCCCACCATCGAGGACACCTTGTGCAGCTGGATCCTAGACTTCCTATTGGATCGCCAACAGGTGGTAAGGATGGGCTCCCTAACCTCTGACCCTCAACACAGGCATCCCCCCCCCCCCCCCCAGGGTTGTGTTCAGAGACCCCTCCTCTACTCCTTTTACACCCACAACTGTGCTGCCTTACACAGCTCCAATCTGCTGATCAAATTTGCAGATGGCACGACTTTGCTTGGGCTTATTTCTAGCAACGATGAGACAGCCTACAGAGGGGTGGTTGACACCCTGACACAGTGGTGCCAAGATAACAATCTCTCCCTCAATGTCCAAAAACCAAAAGAACTGATCATGGGTTACAGGAGGAATGGAGGCTCAGCCCGATCAATATCTGCAGTTGAGAGGGAGAGTAGCTTGAAGTTCCCTGGATAACACATCACTGATGATTTCACCTGGACTGTACACACTGGCTTTGTGGCAAAAAAAAAGCACAACAGCGTCTCGCCCAGCTCAGGTGATTGAAGAAGTTCAGCGTGGACCCCCAAATCCTCAAGACCTTCTACAGGGACACTGTTGAGAGCATCCTGACCAGCTGCATCACTGCCTGGTACGGGAAATGCACCAACATTGATTGCCGGGCACTGCAGGAAGTGGTACAGAGAGCCCAGAGCATCTGTGAACGTGAACTTCCCTCCATTGAGGACATTTACAGCAGCAGGTGCAGAAGGAAGGCCTAGAAGATCATTGGGGACACCAGTCACCCCGACCATAAACTGTTTCAGCAGCTTCAGTCTGGCAAACAGAACCGCAGCATTAAAGCCAGGACCAACAGGCCACGGGACAGCTTCTTTCTGAAAGTCATTAGACTTTTAAATTCTCATGTCTGTACATTGCACTGCAGTCAAAATGCAAAGGTTTTTACTCCCTCATGTTGTGGGATGGATGTCAGATTTAAATAAATTCTAGTTCTGATTCTAATTCTAATCTTCAAAGCTAGTGCCTCAAAAGTTGCCCTCACCATCTAGGATGTGCCCCCCCCCCCCCGTCTTATTATTACCATCAGGGAGGAGGTACATGAGTCTGAAGACACACCCTCAACAATTTAGAAACAGCAGATTCCCCTGTGGCATCAGATTTCTGAATGGCCTGTAAAACCATAAACACTATTCCTTTTATTTTGCATTATTTATTTAATTTTGTTACTTATAGATCTTCATGTTTCCACTTAACTGCTGCCACAATACAATAAATTTCATGTCGTTTAAGTTGATGAATTACTTTGCACAATGCGCAGGTTCTAACTGCTCCTCCGGTGCAGTCTCACATTGTCAGAGATATTCCCTATGTTAACCCCTTCCCTCTCCCATTTCCTCTGCTATTGAAAACACGCATTCCCTCCCTGCTCCAACGTAGAATCTCAGAGACGAGACAATAACTGTTTCTCACACCACCGATTATTTATTTATTTATTTGGTGATGCAGCGTGGAATAGGCCCTTCCGACCCTTCGAACAGAGCCGTCCCAGCACCCCCTGGCAACCCTCGACAACTCCAATTTAACCCTAACATAATCACGGGGCAATTCACAATAACCAATTAACCCAGCCCATACACCTTTGGACTATGGGAGGAAAGCTGAGCACCCGGGGAAAATCTACACATTCCACACAGAGGTTTCACAGTCTCCGTACGGAACAGCACTGGAATTGAACTCTGAATTCCGGAACACCCTGAACTGGAATCAGAATCAGGTTTATTATCGCCAGCATGAAATGTGTTACCTTAGCAGCAGCAGCAGTCCAATGCAATACATAATAGAGGCAAAAATGTAAATCAATTACAGCATACACACATTGAATAGATTAAAAATTGTGCAAAAAAACAGAAGTAATATATATTAAAGTGAGGTAGTATACAAGAGTTCAATGTCCATTTAGGAATCTGGTGGCAGAGGGGAAGAAGCCGTTCCTGAATTGCTGAGTGTGTGCCTTCAGGCTTCTGTACCTCCTACCTGATGGTAACAGTGAGAAAAGGACATGCCCTGGGTGCCGGAGGTCTTTAATAATGGACGCTGCCTTTCTGAGACACTGCTCCATGAAAATGTCCTGGGTACTTTGTAGGCTAGTACCGAAGATGGAGCTGAGTAAATTTACAATCCTCTGCAGCTTCTTTTGGTCCTGTGCAGTAGCCCTCCCCATACCAGACAGTGATGCAGCCTGTCAGAATGCTCTCCACTGCACATCTAGAGAAGTTTTTGTGTGTATTTGTTGACATACCAAATCTCTCCAAACTCCTGATGAAGTACAGCCGCTGTCTTGCCTTCTTTATAACTACATCGATATGTTGGAACCAGGTCAGGTCCTCAGTGATCTTGACACCCAGGGACTTGAAACTGCTCACTCTCTCCACTTCTGATCCCTCTATGAGGATTGGTATCTGTTCCTTCGTCTTACCCTTCCTGAAGTCCACAGTCAACTCTTTTGTCTTACTGATGTTAAGTGCCAGGTTGTTGCTGTGACACTTCTCCACTAGTTGGCATATCTCGCTCCTGTACGCCCTCACATCACCATCTGAGATTCTACCAACAAAGGTTGTATCAGTAACTTTATAGATGGTATTTGAGTTAAGCCTAGCCACATAGTCATGGGTATAGAGGGAGTAGAGCAGTGGGCTAAGCACACACCCCTGATGTGCACCTCGGCAAGAAGGAGATCTTATCACCAGTCCACACAGATTGGGTCTTCTGGTTAGCTGTCTACTTCCGGGGAGCCTCGGAGCAACTTGTGTAGCAGCAGAACTCTCAATGGATACGATTAAATGTAACAGAGTCGCGCTAACTGTTACATTACCGTGGCGATGCATCCTGACCTGGTAAATGTTTCCAATAGTTTCTGTATAAAGGTAGACAAAGGTTATATGTATTTGTCACATGTAATTGGAAACATCAAAACATAGTGAAATGCGTTACTTGCGTCGAAGACCAACACAGTGTGAGGATGTGCTGAGGATGGGCAAGCCTTGAGACACAGATGCCCACAACTTACTATGCCTAAACCTTATACCTGTGGAATGCAGATGGCTGGGTAACCTTGGGTTGCTTTCTCTGGAGCACCGGAACGTGAGGTTTACAAGATCATGAGAGGCATAGAAAGAGCGGATGGAGAATATCTGTTTCGCAGAGTTGCAATGTCTAACAGCAGAGGGCATGCGTTGAAGGTGTGAGGGGGTAGGTTCAAAGGGGATGTGAGGGGTAAGATTTTTGCTTAGAGAGTCGTAGATACCTGGAATGTGCTGCCTTGTATAGTAGTAGAGGCAAATATATTGGAGGCTTTTAAGAGACATTTGGGTAGGTACATTTACATTAGGAAGATGGAGGGATTTGGACATGGTAGGAGGGATTAATGTTTGGGTGTTTTTTGATTTGCTTTTCAGCTGGTTCAGCACAACATTGTGGGCTGAATGGCCTGCTCCTGGGCTGTACTGTTTTATTTTTTATGAAACTGGAGCACCTGGAGGAAACCCATGCAGTGACAGGGAGAACGTAGGAAGAATTGCTACAGGGAGCATTGCTTACAGACATAGTAGGAATTGAACCCCAATCACTGATGACTGCACTGTAAACATTGTGTTGGCAGCTACACTGCTGTGCCACCTACTAGGATATTTATATTAAACTATTGACTGAACTTAAGTATCGGGTGGGTGATTTGATCTCACAATTCTGATTCAGGCTTGTACTGTTTGTAACCTAACTGTGCTCCAGTGTAAGATCTGGTAACAATCTTTTTATACCTTCCTAAATTCGAGCAGACCTTGCAAATGACAGGGTTCTGGTATGTGAGGTGTAGTGCTCCAATGGGGCTGGGAATCTTTAACTAATATGTGTCAAAAATCTCTAAATTCTTTTCTGTTTTCCTTTCATTTCTCACATGACATCTGAGAATAAAGCTCGGTTACCAAGGTAACAAACTTTCTTTGTGTGCACTGTCTGATGTTGAGAATATACAGTAAAATTGTTTATCCTAATTCAAAAGGAGGCATACACAGAGCAATTGATTATTCAGTGCTTTTTTTAATTCAATTTGTCTTTGATCTTTCCAAAAGCTTCCTTCTCGAAAGCACTACAAGGCGACTAAAACAAAGAAACTTCACATCATATTAAAAGTTTCTTCCCCCAGTCTGAGTAACTAATCTGGTTAGCCCCACCCTCTCTATCTATTACCCCTGTCACTGCACTGCTCTGTAAACACTTTAAACTACATTTTATAATGCTGTTTACTTGTAAATACGTGCTGGCATTTATACATTTATGCACAGTTTATTCCAGATCCATACTCTTAACTTTTACATATTTCTTTATTTTTACAGTTGTTGAATGTTTTACACACACACACACACACACGCACACATACACACACACACATACACACACACATGCACACACTCATACACACACACACATGCACACACACATACACACGCGCACACACACACACACACACACACACACACACACACACATACACACACACCCACTCACTCACACACACACACGCGCACACACACACACACACACACACACACACACACATACACACACACCCACTCACTCACACACACATACACACACACATACACACACACCCACTCACACACACACACACACACACACACCCACTCACACACACACACACACACACACACACATACACACGCACACACACACACACACACACACACGCATACACACACACACATGCACACACACATACACACGCACACACACACACACACCCACTCACTCACACACACACACATACACACACACACACCCACTCACTCACACACACACACATACACACACACATACACACACACCCACTCACTCACACACACACACACACACACACACACCCACTCACTCACACACACACACATACACACACACATACACACACACCCACTCACTCACACACACACACACACACACACACACACCCACTCACTCACACACACACACATACACACACACATACACACACACCCACTCACTCACACACACACACACACACACACACACCCACTCACTCACACACACACACATACACACACACATACACACACACCCACTCACTCACACACACACACACACACACACACACACCCACTCACTCACACACACACACATACACACACACATACACACACACCCACTCACTCACACCCACACACACACACACACACACACACACACACACACACACACACTCACACACACACACACACACACACACACACACACACACACACACACACACACACACACCACATTCCTAATACTTGTAAATGTATTTGGTGAATAAAGCTGATCCTTGAGCTTTGATTTTTCGGCTCTGGGTGTCACTCACAGGGTTAGACTGATTCCTTGAGAAAGTGGGGGTGAGCTGCCCCTCTGGTGAAGGTGCTCCTTTAGTGATGGTTTCCATAGTTAAAACATAGTGGTAGTTCAGGTTCAAGTTCACTTTCACCATGCCACCAGACTGCACAACCAAACAAAATAATGTTTCTCTGAACCATGGTGCACCACAACACATATAACACACAGTACACAGAGATACCACAATGATACCACAAATAAGTGAATAAAATACTATTTAAAATGCATGTGAGGTGTGCAGTGAGGTTCTTTGTGGCTGCGTCTCTGCTTCCTCAGTTCCGGTACTACTGAAATTTATGCCATGCCTAGTTAATGAACCAGGTTATCTCAGCAGAGCTAACTCTGACATGAAAGATGTAGGAAATACTGCAATAAGTACAATCGGGCACCCTTATAATGCAGTTAAATATCAAAGAAAAAGACTTGTTTTAATTTCATGGGTGTTTTTAAAGTTCAATAGTTGAACAATTCAGTTGAAAGTTGGACGGCACATTTACACAGCTCCTCACAAAAGTCAAATTTGAAGGCAGAATGCAGGGTTAATGGCAGATAGTTAGCAGTGTGAAGCAGCAGACGGATCTTGGAGTCCATGCCCATATATCCCTCAAAGCGCAAGCTGAGAGGATTGTAAAGGCTTAAGATGTGCTGACTTTTATTAGCCCTGGGATTGAGTTCCAGAGCTGTGAGGTAATGTTGCAGTTCTATAAAACCCTGATTAGACAGCATTTGAACTACTTCAAGTTATGAATATTGCGATTGCAAGTGTGACTTAAATATAATGTATTTGGTACTATCTTTATTTTATTCATAATATATATCCTCATGCACTCTGTATTCTTCTATGTGAAAATTAATAAAAATATTGAAAAAGAATGAAATATTTCAAGTCAGTTCAAGTAAGGCTTAAGGTTTGTTGGCCTTTACTAGTCCTGGGATTGAGTCAAAGATCCGTGAATTAATGTTGACGCTCTATAAAACTCTGATTAGACTGCACTTGAAACATTTTAAATTATCAAGTCGTTTATTGTCATTTAACTTTATACATGTATATAACGTATACTACCTTAAAACATATATAGAAATAAGACAAAGCTTAACCAAACTAGGATGTAAAGCACAATATAGTGCACATAACACACAATAACTTATGAAGGTAAGGATAAAATCTGCAGATGAATCTCACATAAATAACAAACTGAAGTGCACTACAGATCTATCAGTGACATTCGAATATGACACGGCAGGGATTCAATTACATAAAGAGTTAAAGGAAGGTGAGAGTTGATATTGGACCACTGGAAAATGGTGCTGATGAGATAGTAATGAGAGACAAAGAAATGCCAGATGAACTTAATGGGTATTTTGCATCTGTCTTCACTGTGGAAGGCACTAACAGTGTGCCACAGGTCTGTAAGAGTCAGGGAGCAGGACAGTGAAATCGCTATTACAAAGGAAAAAAGTGCTAGGCAAACTCAAATGTCTTAAGGTGGATAATCTACCTGGACCAGATGAACTACATCCCAGAGCCCTGAGAGAGGTTGCTAAAGAGATAATGGATGCATTGATCACGATAATTCAAGAATCACTTGATTCTGGCATGGTACTGGAGGACTGAAAAATCACAAATGTCACTCCACTCTTTAAGAAGGGAGGAAGGCAAAAGAAAGGAAATTACAGGCCAGTTAGCCTAACCTGAGTAGTTGGGTAAGTGTGGAGTCTTAGAAGAATGAGGTTTCTGTGTACCTGGAGACTCATGATAAAGTAAGTCAAAGTCAGCATGGTTTCTGTGGAGGGAAATCTTTCCTGACAAACAACCATATAACCATATAGCAATCACAGCATGGAAACAGGCCATCTCGGCCCTTCTAGTCCGTGCTGAACTCTTAATCTCACCTAGTCCCACCTACCCACACTCAGCCCATAACCCTCCACTCCTTTCCTGTCCATATACCTATCCAATTTTACCTTAAATGACACAACTGAACTGGCCTCTACTACTTCTACAGGAAGCTCATTCCACACAGCTATCACTCTCTGAGTAAAGAAATAGCCCCTCGTGTTTCCCTTAAACTTCTGCCCCCTAACTCTCAAATCATGTCCTCTCTTTTGAATCTTCCCTACTCTCAATGGAAACAGCCTATTCACGTCAACTCTATCTATCCCTCTCAAAATTTTAAATACCTCGATCAAATCCCCCCTCAACCTTCTACGCTCCAATGAATAGAGACCTAACTTGTTCAACCTTTCTCTGTAACTTAAGTGCTGAAGCCCAGGTAACATCCTAGTAAATCGTCTCTGCACTCTCTCTAATTTATTGATATCTTTCCTATAATTCGGTGACCAGAACTGTACACAATATTCCAAATTTGGCCTTACCAATGCCTTGTACAATTTTAACATTACATCCCAACTTCTGTACTCAATGCTTTGATTTATAAAGGCCAGCATTCCAAAAGCATTCTTCACCACCCTATCTACATGAGACTCCACCTTCAGGGAACTATGCACTGTTATTCCTAGATCTCTCTGTTCCACTGCATTCCTCAATGCCCTACCATTTACCCTGTACTATTTGGATTATTCCTGCCAAAATGTAGAACCTCACACTTCTCAGCATTAAACTCCATCTGCCAACGTTCAGCCCATTCTTCTAACCGGCATAAATCTCCCTGCAAGCTTTGAAAACCCACCTCATTATCCACAACACCTCCTACCTTAGTATCATCGGCATACTTACTAATCCAATTTACCACCCCATCATCCAGATCATTTATGTATATTACAAGCAACATTGGGCCCAAAACAGATCCCTGAGGCACCCCGCTAGTCACCGGCCTCCATCCCAATAAACAATTATCCACCACTACTCTCTGGCATCTCCCATCTAGCCACTGTTGAATCCATTTTATTACTCCAGCATTAATACCTAACGACTGAACCTTCTTAACTAACCTTCCATGTGGAACTTTGTCAAAGGCTTTGCTGAAGTCCACATAGACTACATCCACTGCCTTACCCTCGTCAACATTCCTCGTAACTTCACATCCACTGCCTTACCCTCGTCAACATTCCTCGTAACTTCTTCAAAAAATTCAATAAGGTTTGTCAAACAAGACCTTCCACGCACAAATCCATGCTGGCTACTCCTAATCAGATCCTGTCTATCCTGATAATTATTAATACTATCTCTAAGAATACTTTCCATTAATTTACCCACCACTGATGTCAAACTGACAGGTCTATAATTGCTAGGCTTACTTCTAGAGCCCTTTTTAAACAATGGAACCACATGAGCAATACGCCAATCCTCCGGCACAATCCGCGTTTCTAATGACATCTTAAAGATCTCCGTCAGAGCTCCTGCTATTTCTACACAAACTTCCCTCAAGGTCCTGGGGAATATCCTGTCAGGATCCGGAGATTTATCCACTTTTAAACTTCTTAAAAGCGCCAGTACTTCCACTTCTTTAATTGTCATAGGTTCCATAACTTCCTTACTTGTTTCCCACACCTTACACAATTCAATATCCTTCTCCTTAGTGAATACCGAAGAGAAGAAATCATTCAAAATCTCTCCCATCTCCCTCGGCTCCACACATAACTGACCACTCTGATTCTCTAAGGGGCCAATTTTATCCCTCACTATCCTCTTGCTTTTAATATAACTGTAGAAACCTTTCGGATTTACTTTCACCTTATTAGCTTTTCTAATCTCTTTCTTAAGATTCATTTTACATTCTTTATATTCCTCGAGCAATTCCTTTACTCCATGCTGCCTATATCTATTGTAGACATCCCTCTTTTTCTGAACCAAATTTCTAATATCCCTTGAAAACCATGGTGCTTTCAAACCTTTAACTTTTCCTTTCAACCTAACAGGAACATAAAGATCCTGTACCCTCATAATTTCACCCTTAAATGACCTCCATTTCTCTATTACATCCTTCCCATAAAACAACTTGACCCAATCCACTCTCTCTAAATCCCTTTGCATCTCCTCAAAGTTAGCCTTTCTCCAATCAAAAATCTCAACTCTAGGTCCTGTCCTGTCCTTCTCCATAATTATATTGAAGCTAATGCTATTGTGATCACTGGATCCAAAGTGCTCCCCAGCACATACATCTGTTAGCTGACCTATCGCATTCCCTAACAGGAGATCCAACACTGCCCCATCTCTAGTCGGTACTTCTATGTATTGTTGCAAAAAACTATCCTGCACACATTTCACAAACTCTAAACCATCCAGCCCTTTTACAGAATGAGCTTCCCAGTCTACACACAGTTAACAGTCCCAGAGCTAACAGTCAATCTGTTAGAGTTCTTTGAGGAAGTAACAAGCGGGTGAACAAAGGAGAGGTAGTGGATGTCATTTACTTTGATTTTCAGAAAGTATTTGATAAGGTGCCTCACAAAGCTGCTTAACAAGATAAAATCCTTTCCTGTTACAGGAAAGATACTGGCATGGATAGTGGAATGGCTGACAAGCAGGAGGCAATGAGTGGGAATAAAAGGGGCCTTTTCTGGTTGGCTGCCAGTGACTAGTGGTATTCTTTGGGGGTCAGTACTGGGACCGCTACTTTTCACATTGTTTGTCAGTGATTTGGATAATGGAATTGATGGGCTAGTGGCAAAGTTTGCTGATGATATGAAGACAGGTGGAGGGGTAGGTGGTGCTGAGGAAGCAATGTGATTGCAGCAGGACTTAGACAAATTGGGAGGATGGGCAAAAATGAGGCAGATGGAATACAATGTTGGGAAATGTATAATAATGCATTTTGGTAAAAGGTACGATAGTGCAGACTATTATCTAAATGAGGAGAAGGTTCAAACATTAAAGGTGCAGAGGTACTGAGGAGTCCTCATACCAGACTCCCAGAAGGTTAATTTACAGTGTGAGTCTCTTATAAAGAAGGCAAATGCAATGTTAACATTTAGTTCAAGGGGAATAGAATATAAAAGCAGGCAAATAATGCTGAGTCTTTATGAAACACTAGTCAGGCCACACCTGAGTGTATTGTCAATTGTTTTGGATGCCATTACTCAGAAATGATGTGTTGTCATTGGAGAGAGTACAGAAGAGGTTCAAGAGGATGATTTTGGGAATGAAGGTGTAAAAATACAAGGAGTGTTTGTCAGCTTTGGGCCTGTACTCACTGGAATTTAGAAGAATACATAAGAATCTCATTGAAACCTACTGAGTGTTGAAAGTACTAGATACGGTGGATGTTGAGAGGTTGATTCTTATGATGGAGGTACCCAGAGTTAGAGGGCACAGCTTCATAATTTAGGGGTGACCTTTTAGAATAGAGGTAAGGAGGATTGTTTTTAGCCAGAGAGTAGTAAAATTGTACAGAGGATGTGGAGAGTGTGCAGAGGGGTATGGATCGGTTAAGTGAGTGGGCCAAGGTCTGGCAGATGGAATACAACTTTGGTAAATGCGTGACTATTGGCTATGGAAGGAATAATAAAAGAGTAGATTATTATTTAAATGGTGAAAGATTGCAACGTACTGTGTGCAGAGGGACTTGGGAATGCTTTTTCATGAATTGCAAAAAGTTGACTTGCAGGTACAACAGGTTATTAAAAAGGCAAACAGAATGTTGGCCTTCATTGCTACAGGGATTGAATTCAAGAGCAGGGAGGTCATGCTGCAACTATACAGGGGACTGGTGAGGCCGCACCTGGAGTACTGTGTGCAGTTCTGGTCTCCATACTTGAGGAAGGATATACTGGCTTTGGAGGCAGTGCAGAGGAGGTTCACCAGGTTGATTCTAGGGATGAAGGGGTTAACCTATGAGGAGAAATTGAGTCGTCTGGGACTGTACTCTCTGGAGTTCAGAAGAATGAGAGGGGATCTTATAGAAACACACAAAATTTTGAAAGGGATAGATAAGATAGAAGTAGGAAAGTTGTTTCCATTGGTAGGTGAGACTGGAACTAGAGGACATTGCCTCAAGATTCAAGGGAGAAGATTTAGGGTGGAGATGGGGAGAAACTTCTTTTCCCAGAGAGTGGAGAATCTGTGGAATTCTCTGCCCAGGGAAGCAGTTGAGGCTTCCTCACTAAATATATTTAAGAAACAATTAGATAGGTTTTTACATAGTAAGTGAATTAAGGGTTATGGGGAAAAGGCAGGTAGATGGAGCTGAGTTTACGGACAGATCAGCCATAATCTTATTGAATGGTGGGGCAGGTTCGATGGGCCGGATGGCCTACTTCTGCTCCCATTTCTTATGTTCTTAATCTGTGGAATAGTCTGCTACAGACTGCAGTGGAGGCCAAGTCTGTGGGTATATTTCAGGCAGAACTTGATGTTTTCCTGATTGGTCAGGGCATCTAAGGATACAATGAGAAGGCAATTTTATGGGGTTAAATGGGATCCAGGATCAGCCATGATGGAATGGCAGAGCAAACTCGATGAGCTAAATGGTCTATGTCTTGTGGTTCATGATCTAATCCAAAATTTTATACCCGTTGTTGTGGGGGATGCACTAGCCCCTTAACCCCTTTCCCCTACCTGACTGTCACCCAGTTTCTTTTGTTTTGCATCTTGCACATAACTACTTCTCTACTGTCTATATCCTATCTATCCCTCTTCAGCCTCCTGAATGATCCAGAGTTCATCCAAATCCAGCTTCAACTCCTTAACGTGGTTTATTACAAGCTACAGCTGAACGCACTTCTCACATTAGTAATCGTCAGAGACTCTGGAGATCCCCTTGCCTTCCCATATCCTGCAAGAGGAGCATTCAGCTATCCTGCCTGGCATCTCTACTGTGCTAGCTGAAGGACAGTAGGGAAGGATATAGGAAGTTTATTATAGGAAGAGTGTGGGAATTTTAGAAGAAATTTACCAGGTAGGTGTCTGGATTAGAAAGCAAGCCTTATGAGGATGGATTGACCAAGCTAGGGCTGTTTTGGAGCGAAGGAAGTGACTTGACAGATATGTACAAGATGTTAAGAGGCACAGATTGAGTGGATTGTCAGTTGGAGACTTCCTCCCAGATCAGAAATGACTAATACCATGGGGCATAATTTTAAAGTGATTAGAGTGAAGTACAGGGGAATGTCAGAGGGAATTTTTTTTTACAGAGTGATGGGTGTGTGGAATGCCCCACCGGGGTGGTGGTAGAGGCAGATACATTAGCGACATTTAAGAAACTCTTAGATGATAGAAAAATGAAGAGCTGTATGGGAGGGAATGTCAAGATTGTATTTAGAATTGGTTAAATGGTTGGCACAACATTTTGAGCCAAAGAGTCAATAGTGTGCTTTAATTTTCTATGCTCTGAGAATCAGAATCAGGTTTAGTATTACTGACATATGTTAAGAAATATGTATATAAGATATACATATATGAAAAATTAATTAAGTAGTGCCAAAACAGAGTTTAAAAAAAGAAAAAATTAGTGAGGTAGTACACAAAGGTTCATCGTCCATTCAGCAATCTGATGGTGGTGGGGAAGAAGTTGTTCCTAAAATGTTAAGTGTGTGTCTTCAGACTCCTGTACCTCCTCCTTGATGGTTGCAATGAGTAGAGGGCACGTCCTGGGGTGAGGGGGTCCTGAATGATGCTTGCCTCCCTCTCTGATTCATCGACTTTTGAAGGTGTCCTGGATGCTGGGGGGTGGTGGGGGGGGGGGAGGGTGTGGCTAATGTTCTTGATGGAGCTGGCTGAGTTTTCAAATCTCTGATCCTGTACAGCACCCCCCCCCCATACCAGACAGTGATGCAAACAGTTAGAATGCTCTCCGTGGTACACCTATAAAAATTTGCGAGTTCTTTTGTTCTATAACACACACAAAATGTTGGAGGATCTCAGCTGGAAACAAAGAAGTTGACATACTGAATTCCTCCAGCATTTTAATCTCAAATTAATCTCAAGGATTGTATACGATAACCTATATGTACTTTGATAATAAACTTAATATGACTTTGGCTTTGAACTTGAAACATCGACTGTCCATTTCCCTCCATAGATGGTATCTGAAACTATTGAGTTTCTCCAGCTATTGTGTGTTGCTCCAGATTTCCAGCATCTGCACTCTCTCCTTGTAACTGCATGGGTTTCTCCATCGGCGGCTCAGGTTTCCTCCCACGTTCCAAAGAGGTACTAGATGGTAGGTTAACTGGACATTACAAAAACAGTCTCTCATGTGTGGGTGAGAGGTAGAATCTGGTTGGAGTTACTGTGAGAATGGAAAGGCTTTTCTGTAGGATTACAAATCTGAAGGATGGGTTAAGCACCAGGCCAGTTCGAAAAGGTTAGGGAGTTGGGGCTGAAGGTGAGGGATGGGCCAGTTCACCTCACTGCTCCACGAAGTTCACTCATCTCTGCTCTGAAGTGGGGCCGTGACCTGCAACTATCGGGCTCCTGGATCAGCTGTAGTGATGACTGGCTTCGTGGCTGCGGACTCACTTTCATCAACCTCAGTGGTTTGCTTGCTTTTACTGTTTACACGATTTTGTTTCTCTTTCTGCACGTTGGGTGTCTGATGGTCTTTTGTTTTGATCTGTTCGATTTGGCCTGCCTGTAAGGAGACAAACCTCAAGGTTGTGTACAGTATACACACTTCAATAGTAAATGGTAAATGTCCTTTGACTTTGCCTAAATGTGTGATTGATGATTGATGCGAATGAGTAAACTGAGTAATAAATAGATCATACTGAGCTAACATATGGATTGAATTTGCATTTGAGTCAGTTTCACCAAGCCTGGATTTTCCCTCTCCCCATTTTCTCTGCCCCCCACCATATTCTACTACTCAAGAAACACTGGGAACTATTTAGCAGCTAATTAATCCACCAACTTGCACATTTTGGAATATGAGAGGAAACACATATGGTCACAAGTGGGACAAGCAAACTTCATATGGACAGCAGCCAAGGCCAGATTTAGACCAGTATCACCTACAATTAAGGCAGCAGCTCTACCAACTGCTCCACTGTGCTTCCCAAAGTCAGCTCTGTGATGGAATCTTTCTTCTTCAATTAATGAGTTAAATTAAATTAATTAATGAAGATGTGGGATTTCCAGGAGGCTTCCAAACTCCCTGATGGCCACATCTGCACCAGGTGCTTCGAGGTGCAGCTCCTTAGAGACCGTGTTAGGGAACTGGAGCTGCAGCTCGATGATCTTCAGCTCGTGAGGGAAAGTGTGGCAGTGATAGACAGGAGCTACAGGAGAGAGATAAACGGGTGACTGTCAGGAGAGTGATGGGGGAATGTCAGATAGTGGAGAACATCCCTGAGTCTGTTCCCCTCCATTTTGCGTACTACTGGGGGAACTGACCCACCTGAGAGAAGAAATAGTGACCATGCCTCTGGCACTGAGTCTGGCCCTGTGGCTCAGAATGGTAGGGAACTGAGGAGGATGACAGCAGTTATAGTCAGGGGGACAGGAAGGTGATTCTGTGAATGCAAAAATTTAACGTGGACGGCAGTTCGCCTCCCAGGTGTCAGGGTCCAATATGTTTCTGAACGTGTCCACGATATCCTGAAAAGGGAGGGTGAACAGTCAGAGGTCGTGGTACATAGGCAAAGATCAAAAGAGTGAAGAATGCAGGACTGAAGGTGCTATATTTAAATGTGTGTAGCATTCGGAATAAGGTTGACAAACTCATGGCACGATTACAAATGTTGTGGATAAGTCAGCTGGACCAGATAGTCTACATCCCACAGTCCTGAGAGAGGTTGCTGAAGAGATAGTGAATACATTGGTCATGATCTTTCAAGAATCACCTGATTCTGGCATGGTCCTGGATGACTGGAAGTTTGCAAAATGTCACCCCACTCTTTAAGAAGGGAGGAAGGCAAAAGGAAGGAAATTATAGGCCAGTTAGCCTAACCTCAGTGGTTGGGATGTGTTGGAATCAATTATTAAGGATGAGGTTTTGAGGCACGTGGAGACTAATAATAAAGTAAGTCAATGTCAGTATGGTTTCTGTGAAGGGAAATCTTGCCTGACAAATCTGTTAGAGGTCTTCAAGGAAGTAATAAGCAGAGTGAACAAAGGAGAGACAGTGGATGTCATTTACTTCAATTTTCAAAAGGCATTTGATAAGGTACAACACATGAGGCTGCTTAACAAGATAAAATCCCCTGGTATTACAGGAAAGGTACTGGCATGGATCGTGGAATGGCTGACAGGCAGGAGGCAGTGAGTGGGAATAAAGGGGGCCTTTTGCTGGTTGGCTGCTGGTGACTAATGGTCCTCAGGGGTGTATTGTTACTCAATGTTTTAGATAATAGAATTAATGGTTTTGTGACAAAGTTAGTGGATGATATGAAAATAGGTGGAAGGGTTGGTGTTGCTGAGGAAGCAATGCAATTGCAGCAAGAATTAGACAAATTGGAAGAATGGGCAAAAAAGTGGCAGATGGAATACAGTGTTGGGATATATATGATATTGCATTTTGGTAAAAAGAACAATAGTGTGGACTATAACATAAATCGGGGGAAATTTCAAACGTCAGAGGTGCAGAGGGACTTAGGAGTCCACAAGCAAGACTCCCAGAAGGTTAACTTACAGGTTTAATCTGTGGTAAAGAAGGCAAATACAATGTTGACATTTATTTCAAGGGGAATAAAATATAAAAGCAAAGAGATAATGCTGAGGCTTTATAAGACGCTAGTCATGCTATATTTGGAGTATTGTCAACAGTTTTGGGCCCCACATCTCAGAATGGGTGTGTTATCATTGGAGAGAGTCCAGAGGAGGTTCACAAAATGATTCTAGGAGTGAAGGATTTAACGTAGGAGGAGTGTTTGGCAGCTTTGGGCCGATACGCACTGGAATTTAGAAGAATGCAGGGTTATCTCATTGAAACCTACTGAATGTTGAAAGGACTAGGTAGGTATTTCCTGTGGTGTCTGAGTCTAGAACTAGAGGGCACAGCCTCAAAATTGAGTGGCAACCCTTTACTAACAGAGGTAAGGATGAATTTTTTTAGCCAGAGAGTAATGAATCTGTGGAAAGTTCTGCCACAAACTTCAGTGGAGGCCAAGACTGTGTGCATATTTAAGGCAGAAATTATTTCCTGATTGGTCGGGGCATTAAAGAATTTGCTGAGAAGCCAGGTGTATGGGGTGAGTGGTATCAGGATCAGTCATGATGGAATGGCGAAGCAGATTCGATGGGCTGAATGGCCTAATTCTGCTCCTATGTCTCTTGGTCTTAATGAGTGCAGTTCCAACAAATGGCTTTAGGAGATGTGAGGCAGGTGCAGTGTCACTGGAGATACAGGAGCTCTGGATCAATGCACACAAAATGTGGGGAAGGTTTACGAGAGTGATACCCAGGAATGAAAGGGTTATTGTATGCGGAGCCTTTGACAGCTCTGGGTCTGAACTCGCTGCTGTTCAGGAGAATGAGGAAGGGATCTCACTGAAACCTACTGAATATCGAAAGGCTGACATAAAGTGGATGAGGACAGGAAATTTCCAAAAATGGGAGAGTCTAGGACCAAAGAGCACTATCTTACAATATAAGATGTCACTTTAGAGTACAGATGAGAAGTAATTTCTTCAGCCACAGAAAGATGAAACTGTAGATAGCTGCAGAGCTGAGTCTTTGAGTATGTCTAAACCGAAGGCTGATAGGTTCTTGATAAGTAAGGTCAGGGAGAAGGCAGGATAATGGGGATAAGCAGGAAATTAAATCAGCCTTGATGGAGTGGTAGAGCAGACTCATTGAGCTAAATGACCCAATTTCTTTCCCATGTCTTGTGGTCTTATGATCTAACTCTCAAATGCCTGTCAATCAACATTGTACTTGGATAGCGATGTGCGAGGAAGCAGAAGCGAGGCAAACGGGCAGGGGTCTGTGCCAGGCTAAAAGCAAACCCTAGCAGGCTGGCTCTCCCATCCATTCTGCTCTCCAATGTCTGCTCCCTGGACAATAAAATGGACTGACACCTTGCTCTTCTGTCCTGTTTATTATTTATTGTAATGCCGGTACTGTTTTTGTGCACTTTATGCAGTCCTGTGTAGGTCTGTAGTCTAGTATAGCTTTCTCTGTTTTTTTATTACGTAGTTCAGTCTAGTTTTTTGTACTGTGTCATTTAACACCATGGTCCTGAAAAATGTTGTCTCATTTTTACTATGCACTGTACCAGCAGTTATGGTCTAAATGACAATAAAAGTTGACTTGACTTGACTTGACTAATCCATAGGATCACAAAAGACCACAGAGGGGTCTTGACTCATCATGAAAACAACGTTCCCCACCACAGCTTAAAAAGGCAGCATCAATCACTAAGAATCCTTACCATCTGGGACATGATCTCCTCTCATTACTGCCATCAGGGAAGAGGTACAGGAACCTAAAGACTCAGATTCAGTGTTTTAAGAATAGCCTTTTCCCTTCCACCAGGAGATTTCAGTATGATCCATGAACATCACCTTGCAATTCCTCTTCACACTATTTATTTATTGTAATGTATTGTAGTTAGTAGATATTGCACTGTACTGCTGCCACAAAAGAACAAATTTCATGATATATTTCAATGATAATAAACCTGACCCTGATTCTGATTTGACTCTGTCTGCACTTCTCACGCCTTGAGAAAGCAGCAAACATAATCGAGGACCTCAGCCATTCCATCATCTCTCCCTTTCCACTGGGCAGAAGATACAAGAGCCTGAAAGCACTTAGCACCAAGCTCATCAATGGCTTCTATCATAACAGGACACTAATGGGCCTCTTGTGTAATAAAGGTAAACTTTTTGACCTCACGTTCTACCTCAATAAAAATTTGAGAAGGAGAAGCTGAAGTCAGATCTTTTCAGTACTACAGTGGAGTAGAGGGAATTACAGAGGCATGAGAGAAGAGCCGGCCAGAGTTGATTGATAAAGAACATTGGCAGGGATGACAGCAGAGCAGCAATGGCTGGAATTTCTGGAAGCAATTTGGAAGGCACGGGATATATACATCCCAAAGAGGAAGAAATATTCTAAAGAAAAGATTCTAAAGAAAGAGATGTCAATACCAACATAAAAGCCAAAGAGATTGCACATAATGGAGCAAAATTTAGTGGGAAGGCAGTAGATTGGGAAGCTTTTGAAAACCAACAGAAGGCAATTAAGAAAGTCATTAAGAAGGTAAAGGTGGAATATTAAAGTACGCTAACTAATAATATTAAAGAGTATACCAGAAGTTTCTTCTGATACGTAATGTGTAAAAGAGAGGCGAGAGTGGATATCGGACCCTTGGAAAATGACATTGGAGAGGAAGTAATAGAGGACAAGGAAATACTGGATGAACTGAATAAATAATTTGCATCAGTCTTCACTGTGGAAGACACAAACATTATGATGGAAATTCTAGGTGTCGGGGGCATGAACTATGTGAAGTTACCATAACTTGACAGAAGGTTCTTGGGAAACAAAAGTCTGAAGGTAGATAAGTCGTCTGGACCAAATGGTGTACACCCCAGAGTTGGGAAAGATGTGGCTGAAAAGATCATGGTAATTATCTTTAAAGAATCACCAGATCCTGGAAATGTCATTCTACTCTTCAAGAGGGGAGAGACACAGTGGAAAAGGAATTATATGAGGGTTAGTCTGACCTCAGTGGCTGGGAAGATGTTTGGAGTTGATTACTAAGGATGAAGTCTCAGGATACTTGGAGGTACATGGTAGGATAGGCCATAGTCAAGCATGGTATCCTTAAGAGAACAGCATGCCTGATAAATCTGTTGGAATTCTCTGAAGAAGTAACAAGCAGGATAGAGTAAAAGGAATCGGTTGATGTTGTGTACTTGGATTTTCAGAAGGCCTTTGACAAGGTGCCACACATGAGGCTGCTTAACAGGCAATGAGCCCATGGTATTACAGGAAAGATTCTCGCATGCATAAAGCAGTGGCTTATTGGCTGGAGGAAAAGAATGGGAATTATGGCATGAACATTGACTTCCCTAACTTCCGTTAATGCCCCTTCTCCCTTCTTACCCCATCCCTGATATATTTAGTTCTTTTTCCCCCCTCCTTTTTTTCTTTTTTTCTGCCCATCACTCTATCTGTTCTCCATCTCCCTCTGGCGCTCCCCTCTTCCTTTCTTTCTCCCTAAGCCTCCCGTCCCACGATCCTTTCCCTTCTCTAGCTCTGTATCCCTTTTGCCAATCACCTTTCCGGCTCTCAGCTTCACCCCACCCCCTCTGGTCTTCTCCTATCATTTTGCATTTTCCCTTCCCCCTCCTAATTTCAAATCTTTTACTATCTATCCTTTCAGTTAGTCCTGACGAAGGGTCTCAGCCCAAAACGTCGGCAGTGCCTGGCCTGCTGCGTTCCACCAGCATTTTGCGTGTGTTGCGGGAATAAAGGGACTCTTTTCTGACTGGCTGCTGGTGAATAGTAGTGTCCCACAGGGGTCTGTGTTGGACCAATTCTTTTTATATTATATGTCAATGATTTGGATGATGGAATTGATGGCTTTGTTGTAAAGTTTTGAGATGATATGAAGCTAGGTGGAGGAGCATGTAATTTTGTAGGAATTAGAGAGGCTACAGAAGGCCTTAGATTAAGAGAATGTGCAAAGAAATGGCAGATAGAATCCAGTGTCAGGAAGTGTATGGTCATGCACTTTGGTAGAAGAAATTAAAGGGTTGACTATTTTCTAAATGATGAGAAAATACAGAAATCTGAGGTGCTGAGGTACTTGGGAGTCCATGTGCAGATTCTCTAAAGGTTAATTTGCAGGTTGAGGCTGTGGAGAGAAAGGCAAATTTGATGTTACCATTCATTTCAAGAGGACTAGAATATAAAAGCAAGGGTGTGAGGGCTCACTTGCAGTATTATGAGCAGGTTTGGATCCCTTATCCTAGAAAAGATGTGCTGAAATTGGAGAAGGTTCAAAGGAGTTTCATGGGAATGATTCAAAGATTGAATGGGTTGTCATATAAAGGGTGCCAGTTGGCTCTGGGCTTGTATTCACTGGAATTCAGAAGAATGAGGAGTGAGCTCATTGAAACCTATCAAATGGTGAAAGGTCTTGACAGAGTGGATGTGGAGGGGATGTTTCCAATGGTGGGAGGAGTCTAAGACCAGAGGACAGAGCATCAAAAATAAAGGGGCATCCTTTAAGAACAGAGATGAGGAAACATTTCTTTAGCCAGAGTGTGGTGAATCTGAGGAATCCCTTGCCACAGGCAGCTGTGTCTTTATGTATATTTAAAGCAGAGGTTGATAGATTCTTGATTGGTCAGGGCATGAAGGAATACAGGGAACAGGCTGGAGATTGGGTCTGAGAGGAAAATCGTGTCAGCCATGATGAAATGGTGGAGCAGACTCAATGGGTCAAATGGAAACATCTCAGCCCTTCTATTCTGTGCCGAATGCTTACTCTGACCTAGTCCCACCAACCTGCACTCAGCCCATAACCTTCCATTCCTTTCCTGTCCATATAGCTATCCAATTTTACTTTAAATGACAATACCAAACCTGCCTCTACCACTTCCACTGGAAGCTTGTTCCACACAGCTACCACTCTCTGAGTAAAGAAATTCCCCCTCACGTTACTCCTAAACTTTTGTCCCCTAATTCTCAACTCAATGTCCTCTTGTTTGAATCTCCCCTACTCTCAATGGAAAAAGCCTATCCACATCAACTCTATCTATCCCCCTCATAATTTTAAACACCTTTATCAAGTTCTCCTCAACCTTCTACGCTCCAAAGAATAAAGACCTAAGTTAGCCATAGAACCATGGAACATTACAGCACAGTACAGGCCCTTCAGCCCTCCATGTTGTGCTGACCCATATAATCCTTTAAAAAAAAGTACTGAACCCACACTACCCCATAACCCTCCATTTTTCTTTCATCCATGTGCCTGTCCAAGAGGTTCTTAAATACCCCTAATGTTTTAGCCTCTACCACCGAATGGTGAATTCCAGGCACTCACAACCCTTTGTGTAAAAAAACTTACCCCTGATATCTCCTCTAAACTTCCCTCCCTTAATTTTGTACATATTCCCTCTGGTATTTGCTATTGGTGCCCTGGGAAACAGGTGCTGACTATCCACCCTATATATGCCTCTCACAATCTTGTAGACCTCTATCAAGTCCCCTCTCTTTCTTCTTTGCTCTAAAGAGAAAAGTCCCAGCTCTGCTAACCTTGCTTCATACCTTGTTACCTTATCTTGCTCTTTTCTGTTATCTTATCTTGTTCATATCTTCATATAACTTGTTCAACCTTTCTCTGTAACTTAGGTGCTGTGCCCTTGTGGCTAAAGGGATCGGGGGTATGGAGAGAAAGCAGGTACAGGGTTCTGAGTTGGATGATCAACCATGATCATACTGAATGGCGGTGCAGGCTTGAAGGGCCGAATGGCCTACTACTGCACCTATTTTCTATGTTTCTATGTTTCTATTAGCCATTTCTGCCCTGGGAAAATGTCTCTAGCTGTCCACTCTGTCCATACCTTTTATCATCATGTACACCTCCATCAAGTCACCTCTTGTCCTTATTTGAACTAAAGAGAAAAGCCCTAGCTTGCTCAACCTTTCCTCGTGAGACATGTTCTCTAATCCAGGCAGCATCCTGGAAAATCTCCTCTGCACCCTCCCTAAAGCTTCCACACCCTTCCTAAAAGTGGACCAAAAGTGACCACAGCATTCCAAGTTTTATGTTTTATGGTGTGTGTGTGTGTGTGTGTGTGTGTGTGTGTGTGTGTGTGTGTGTGTGTGTGTGTGTGTGTGTGTGTATTAGGAAAGGTTTGGTTGCTTGCGTTGTTCAGTCTAACATGACGGGCATGTTATGTTGGTGACAGTATGTGTGGCAATGCTTGTGGACTGCCCCCAGCACATACTTGGTGATTAACACAAATGCCACATTTCACTTGCAAGCATTGATGTACATGTGATCAATGAATAATTAAATAACAAACTACACATACAGGTAAATGAATGAATGAATGAATGAATGAATGAATGAATGAATGGGAGACACCACGTGGGAGCTCCTCCACCAGAAAGTCTGCCACAGTTCAAGAAGGCAGCTCATCACCAGCTTCTCAAGTTACAGTTAGGGATGAGGAATTATTTATGGCCTTACCATCAATGCCTGGAATGTCAGAAAGAATAGCATCTGTTGGAATTGAAAGAGCTGCAGACAGCCGGCCACGAGGGAAGACATTGATAGGTATCTAGGTTTGCTTTTATTTTGAGATACAGCACAGTGACAGACCCTTCAGGCACAATGTGAACGTGTTGCCCAATTATACCCATGTCACCAGTTAACCTCTTTAACTGCTACATCTCTATGGACTGTGGGAGGAGGCAAGAGCACCCGAGAGAAACCCATACAGGCTCTTTGCAGACAGCAGCAGGAGTGGGACTCACCTTGCTGGTGCTCAAATAGCATCAAGCTAACAGCTATATTATGCCAAATATTATATTATATTATACTGTGGTCTGTTACATAGCGAAAGTGTGTTTTTTGGGGCGGGGGGAATTAAGCTCAATGACCTGCTGTAATTTCAAGAAATGACAGACTCAACCAGAAGGACCAACATCCCTGATGGTCAGCAGCACTGGGGCTCCACAGGGGACTGTCCTGTCTCCCTTTCTCTTCACCATCTACACCTCGGACTTCAACTACAACACAGAGTCTTGCCATCTTCAGAAGTTTTCTGATGACTCTGCCATAGTTGGATGCATCAGCAAGGGAGATGAGGCTGAGTACAGGGCTACGGTGGGAAACTTTGTCACATGGTGCGAACAGAGTCATTTGCAGCTTAATGTGAAAAAGACTAAGTAGCTGGTGGTGGACCTGAGGAGGGCTAAGGCACTGGTGACCCCTGTTTCCATCCAAGGGGGTCAGTGTGGACATGGTGGAGGATTACAAATACCTGGGGATACGAATGGACAATAAACTGGACTGGACAAAGAACACTGAGGCTGTCTACAAGAAGGGTCAGAGCCGTCTCTACTTCCTGAGGAAACTGAGGTCCTTTAACGTCTGCTGGACGATGCTGAGGATGTTCTATGAGTCTGTGGTGGCCAGTGCTATCATGTTTGCTGTTGTGTGCTGGGGCAGCAGGCTGAGGGTAGCAGACACCAACAGAATCAACAAACTCATTCGTAAGGCCAGTGATGTTGTGGGGGTGGAACTGGACTCTCTGATGGTGGTGTCTGAAAAGAGGATGCTGTCCAAGTTGCATGCCATCTTGGACAGTGACTCCCATCCACTCCATAATGTACTGGTTAGGCACAGGAGTACATTCAGCCAGAGACTCATTCCACCGAGATGTAACACTGAGCATCACAGGAAGTCATTCCTGCCTGTGGCCATCAAACTTTACAACTCCTCCCTCGGAGTGTCAGACACCCTAAGCCAATAGGCTGATCCTGGACTTAATTCCACTTGGCATGATTAACTTATTATTATTTAATTATTTATGGCTTTATATTGCTATTTCTACAATATTCTTGGTTGGTGTGGCTGTAACAAAACCCAATTTCCCTTGGGATCAATAAAATATGTCTGTCTGTGACCTTGGGTTTCTCTGTTAAGTTGAAGGGCCAGATTACTCAGGAGCCTTAGGTCCCATACTACTATGCTCAGGAGCAGTTATTACTTATCAACCATGAGGCTCCCGAACATGCGTGGATAACTTCACTCACCTCTGCTCTAAACTGATTCCGCAACCTATGGACTCATTTTCAAGGACTCAACAATTCATGTTCTCAGTATGATTTATCAATCTGTCTATCTACCTATCTACTCATTTATGACACAGTTCATCTTCTTTATTTTATACATTGATGTTTATCAGTCTTTTTGTGCAACTTTTCATTGAGTCTACTGTATCTCTTTGTTCAACTCTTTGCATAGTTTTAGAGGGATGTCAGGTAAGTTTTTTATGCAGAGAGTGGTGAGTGTGTGGAATGGGCTGCTGGCAGCGGTGTTGGAGGCAGAAACGATAGGGTCTTTTAAGAGTCTCCTGGATGGCTACATGGAGCTTAGAAAATAGAGGGCTATGGGTAAAGCCTAGGTAGTTCTAAGGCAGGGACATGTTTGTCACAGCTTTGTGGGCCGAAGGACCTGTATTGTGCTGTATGTTCTCTACGTTACTGTAACTATCTGCAAGGCGGTTTACTGGAGCTGTTGGGAGGGGTTTAAACTAATGGAGCAAGAGATTGGAAACCAGTATGATAAAGATGAGGATGAGCCAGCAGGTTTACAAGCAGATGATGGGTGTAACAAGAATGTAAGAAGGACAAGTCAATGATTCGGTACAAATGCAGACAGAGCAAAGAGTTAAATTGTACCACAGAGGCAAAATTCACAGGGGCGAAGAATGCATGACTGAAGGGGCTGTATTTAAATACCTGTAGCGTTTGGAATAAGGTGGATGAACTCATGGCGTAATTAGAGATTAGTCAGTATGACGTTGTGGGCATCACTTAGTCGTGGTTGAAATTAGGCCATAGTTGGGAACTTAACATCAAAGGGTATATTTTGTATTGAAAGGACAGGCAGGAAGGCTTGGCTGGTTGTGTGGATCTGTTGGTACGAGATGGAATTATACTTTTAGAAAGAGGTGATGTAGGTTCAGAGAATATTGAATCTATGTGAGTGGAGTTAAGAAACTAAGGGTAAAAAAAACATATGGGTATCACACACAGGCCTGCAAATAGTAGCCAAGATGTGGGGTTAAGATTGCAAAGGAAGCTGGAAAAGGCATGTAATAAGGGTAATAACACAATTGTAATGAGAGACTACAATATGCAAGGGGTTTGGGAAAATCAGGTTGGTGTTGCATCACAAAAGAGGGAATTGGTTAAACACCAATGAGATGGCTTTTTAGAGCAGCTTGTGCTTGAGCTTACTCAGAAAAAGGCTATTGGGTGTCGTGTAATAACCCAGAACTTATTCGGGAATTTAACATAAAGGATCCCTTAGGAGACAGTGAATATAATATGATTGAATTCATACTGCAATTTGAGAGGGAGAAGCATAACTCACACGTATCAGTATCGTAATGGAATAAAGGAAATTACAGAGGCATGAGAGAGGAGCTTGCGCAGGTGGATTGGAGGAGGATACTGGCTGGGATGATAGCACAGCAGAGATGGTTAAAGCTTCTGGGAATAATTTACAAGATGTAGGATAGATACATCTCACAGAAGAAGAATTACTCAAATGGCAGTGATAGGCAACCATGGCTGACAAGGGAAGTTAAGGACTGCATAAAAGCCAAGGAAAAAGCATATTGTACAAGGTAGCAAAAGTGAGTAGGAAGTTTGATGATTGGAAAGCTTTTAAAATCCAAAAAAAGGCAACCAAAAAAGCTATAAGAAGGGAAAAGATGAAATATGAGGGCAAACTAGCAAATAATATAAAGTCAGTTACTAAAAGTTTTTTCAGTAATATAAAAAATAAAAGGGAGGTGAGAGTTGACATTGGACCACTGGACAATGATGCTGGTGAGGAAGTAATGGGGGACAAAGAAATGGCAGATGAACTTACTGAATACTTTTCATCAGTCTTCACTGTGGAAGACACTGGCAGTGTGCCAGAGGTCTGTGATTGTCAGACAGCAGGAGTGAGTGTCATTGCTATTATGATGGGAAAAGTGTGAGGAAAACACAAAGATCTAAAGGTTGATGTCACATGGACGAGATGGACTACATCCCGGAGTCCGGAGAGAGGTTGCTGAAGAGATAACAGATGCATTGGTCATGATTTTTCAAGAATCACTTGATTCTGGCATGGTTCCGGAGGACTGGAAGATTGGAAATGTCACGACTCTTTAAGAAGGGAGGAAGGCAAAAGGAAGGAAATTATAGGCTAGTTAGCCTAATCTCAGTGATTGGGAGAATGTTGAAGTCTCTTACTAACAATGAGGTTTCGAGGTACTTGGAGACTAATGATAAAATAATTCAAAGTCAGCATGGTTTTTGCAGTGGATGTCATTTTGTGCATGCCCACAGTTTGAACACGGGACAGTGGGATGATGTAATGGCCTTGTGAGTGGGATGAGGTAATTGTCTCATGACCGTGGAGTGATGTGATGTCATGTGATGGCATGTTCCAAACGGTATTTAAAACCAAGCCCGCAATCTCTGACGGAGTTCTCGTTTTTATTTTTGTGCAACGTGGTTGTTACCAGTCAGAGGTGTGGAGACTCCACCGGTTTTGTTTGTTGCACGTTTTTTTCCCCTTTACAGTCCGGTATCGGCAAGTGAAGGCACTACCGGAGTTATCTGAGTTCAAAGGATTGGGTAAAGTTAATGTTGTTCAGCGTCTTGGGAATGATCAACCTTTTTAGATTCGCTCGGGAATTGTGGCACGCACGTTTGAGTTAAGCCCCTGCAAGATCCGGAAGGGTTGTGTAGTGACCGGCCTCCAGTCAATAGGTCAGTTGCTTTTATTTCCTCGTGATTTCTGTGAACAAGGCATCTCCCGGCTGTGGGATCAGCAGATCATCGTTACTTCAAAGGAATCATTATTTCCGGGAAGTCTCTCCTTACTGACTGTATAAATTACATGGACTTTGGAATTTACCACTTTAAGTCTGTGCTTGGATGAGAGCTTGTTAAGAACAGTTTCTAAGTTTGACTGTTTGTTAGATATTGCCACTGTCACATACCCCGTGACCGGGTTAAAGAACCAGCAGAAATGGAGAATGCACTGGAGACTGGTATTGCTATAAACTAATAGTGTTTATTAGTAACTACGCAATACAGTACTATAAATGCAGATATATCAAACAGGTTAGCAATGATATATATATATATCCACACATAAGTGTGGAAATAGGAACAAAACTAGGCTCTTTCAAACCTAGGGGTGGACAGATATACTCTTACGATGATGAAGAGAGTTCAGTTCAGTTTGAGGTAGTTAGTTGAGTAACGTTGGAGAGAGGGAGAGGTGAGAGGTGAGAGGTGGTGCCGTCGATCTTCCCATTGTCTTCCATGGTCTTCCGAAATCCCCGTTGTTCTCCGAAGTCCTGTGGAAGTCACCGACTGTGACTATAATAACATGTGACCGTTCTTCAGTGATGGAATTATCACCCAGGCAAGGGTGGACACACAAATAATTCCTCACCAGTCACACCTTTTCGGCACTGATCGATTTCCCCGAATCGATCCTCCAAAAACCCCAACCTTCCTGTGGAGGCAACAAAGTTCGTTCAGTGTCCAAAACTGTGTGTCTGTCTGTGTAACAGTGGACCTGGTTTTTATCTCCACATGTTGGACACCGGCTGTCCATCAACCTGCTCCGCCCTCCTCTCGCTGCAGGAACTTTAAAAGGCAAGCAAGTGACCTTGTGGAAAGGTAAACAAGCTGGTAGAGAAACCATAACATCAATCTTTCAAGCAGTTTCTGTCTCTCTGTCTCTCTCTCTCTCTCTCTCAACGGTTCATAGGGTCTATTCTGGACCCCATTACAAACTAGGGTCATCCATGACACCGCCTAACTGTTAACTTCCGGTTAAGTTAGTCGTTTGTTTATCTTTTGATGTTTTTGAGCAGAGATTAATAAATGTCGGGATTTGTTTATAAACCCTGTCTCAGTTTCATATCGATTGGTGCTGGTTTGTAACAATTTACTTGGATTTTCAGAAGGTATTTGATAAGGTGTCACATGTCAGGCTACTTACGGCGCATATGGCATTACAAGACAGATCCTGGCATGGAGAGAGGAACGGCTGACAGGTAGGAGGCAGTGAGTGGGAATAAAGAAGGCCTTTGCTGGTTGGCTGCCAGTGACTAGTGATGTTCCTCAGGGGTCAGTATAGGGACCACAACTTTTCACATTGTTTGTCAATGACAGATGATAATGGAATTGATAACTTTGTGGCAAAATTTGCAAATGAAACGAAGATAGGTGGAGGGGTAGCAAGCGCTTAGGAAGCAATGTGATTGCAGCAGGGCTTAAACAAATTGGAAGAATGGGTAAAAAATGGCAGATGGAATACAGTGTTGGGAAATGTCTGATAGTGCATTTTGGTAAAAAGAACAATATAGCAGACTATTATCTAAATGGGGAGAAAATTCAGAGGGTGCATAGGGTGAGGACTAGTCATGATACATTTGGAGTATTGTCAACAGTTTTGGACCCCATATCGTAGAAAGGATGTGTTGTTATTGGAGAGAGTCCAGAGAATGTTCATGAGGATGATTCCAGGAATGAAGGGGTTAACACACCAGGTGCTTTTGGCAGCTTTAGGCCTGTACCCACTAGAAATCAGAAGAACGTGGGGGGATCTCTTTGAAACCTACCAAATGTTGAGAGGACTAGATAAGGTAGACGTGGAGAGGATGTTTCTTATGGTGGGGTATCCAGAACTAAGGGGAGCAGCTTCAAAATTGAGGGGCGACCTTTCAGAACAGGGGTAAGGAAGAATTGTTTTAGCCAGAGAGTAGAGAATCTGTAGAATGCTCTGCCACCATCTGCAGTGGAGGCCACGTCCATGGGTATATTTAAGATGGAAATTGGTCGTTTTCTGATTGGTCAGGGCACCCAGGGATATAGTGAGAAGGCAGGTGCACTTTTGAGTGGGATCTGGGAACAACCATGATGGAATGGTGGAGCAGACTCGATGGGCTGAATGACCTAATTCTGCTCCTACGGTATGTCCTGTGGTTTTTATAAAATAAATCTCAGAGTACATGATGACATATACATACTTCGATAATACATTTTCTTTGAACTTTGGAAAGAGAGAGGGTTGATGGTGCAAAATGAACTATACTTACTTTGTTAATGCAAATATCCAATCAACCAATCACATGGCAGCAACTCAATGTATATACACATGCAGACATGTTTAGACCAAACATCAGAAATGTGATCTAAGTGACTTTGACCATGGAATAAATGTTGGTGCCAGAGGGGGTGGGCTGAGTTTCTCAGAAACTACTAATCTGCTGGGATTTTCATGCACAACAGTCTCCAGAGTTTAGATCAGGGTTCCCAACCTTTTTTGTGCCATGAACACCTACCATTAACCGAGGGGTCCATGGACCCCTGGTTTAGAGAGAATGGTCTGATAAACAATTCTGTGGTGAAAAATGCCTTATTAATGAGAGATGAAGGTGGAGAAGGTCCATAGTTGTTCAAGCTGACAGTAACTCACATAACCATGTGGTGTGCAGAAGAGCATGCCTGAATACACAACACGGAGAACCTTGAAGTGGACGGGCTATAGGAGCTGAAGACTATGAACGTATAAGTGGTCACTTTACAGGCGGTACCTAATAATGTGGCTTCTGAGTGTACATAGGCTGAATCGCCTGTTTCTACCCTGCCCTTTCTGTGGGCGTTCCTTGTTACTGATGCAAGAGATTACACCATAAGTACCAGAACTAAATTAAAATGTAAAAAAAAACTTTGGTTAGATCATTAGATGTGCACTGAGAGAACCTGATATCGATACTTTCATTAAAATTAGTCTTATTAACAGAAGGAGAGAACTCCTTAATGCTATCCAAAAATTAGATAGCCGATGAAAGGGAGTACAAATGATTGTATCCTAATGGCTAATTTAATTTCCTGGTGAATGAGGATATCCAGATATCTCTCCCTTCCAATAGTCAGGGTCCAAGGGAACTTAATTGAAAGCTGATGAATCCAAGTGAGTTGTTCTTTTTTTAATTAAAGAAGATTACATTTGTAATGGCTGAACTGCATTAAAATGCACAGAAGGAGCCTAACCTAAGTAAATGAAGCAAGGTGATGCTCAAACGTTGTTTGGTTCTCATTAAATATCCAGGATCAGCAAGCTACACTACACTCAGTGACCACTTTATTAGGTATAACCTGTACATTTGTTTGCTAATACCAATATTTAATTAGAGTCAGGTTTAATGTCACTGGCATTTATCATGAAATTTGTTGCCTTTGCAGCAACAGTACAATGCAATACAAAATAATAGAAAAAAACATGAATTACAGCAAGCATATATAAAATAATTAAATTCAATAAGTAGTACAACGGTGTACATACATCTACTGATGCCTCTGGATACACCTTCAGTGATGTTCCTGGAATCATCGGGTGTTTCAGGTCTTCCAACATCATACATCCTTCCCCAGGTGACCCAGCCGGGACTGATCAGACCCCGGCTTGTGTCCAGATGGCTAGCTACTTATGACTCCATGGCTCCCTTCTTTTGAGCCACAGCCACCTCGAGGCCCTCTTTGCCACATCTTTGGTATGCGGATGGCTCTCCTCTTCCTCTCTCCCTCGATGCCCAAATTGCTGAAGGCTCTGGCTAAAGAACGGGCTGTGAATCCCCTACATCCAACCTCCACTGGGCTGACAATGATTGTTGTCATGGCTCCTAGCTTCCTATCGACCTCTCCCTTCGCCGTTGCCTCCAGAATTTGGTTGACATCTTCGTCAAAATGCTTCCACAGTGATGTCACGTGAGCTGCAGGCCATTTGATCCGCCTCCTGTTAGACTTGATGTTAGAGGGATTAGTTTGCAACACCTGGAGGTTCTGGGCACTATGGGGTGACTCTAGGTAGTGAAAGAGTGTTCATGGGTTCAATATCCATTCAGAAATCTGACGGTGAAGGGGAAGAAGCTGTTCCTGAATCATTAAGTGTGTGTCTTCAGGCACCTGTACCTCCTTCCTGATGGTAGCAATGAGAACAAGGCATGACCTGGGTGATGGGGGGCTTTAATGATAGACGCCAGTTTCTTTTGAGGCATCGCTCCTTGAAGATGTCTTGGATACTACAGACACTAACTCCAATGATAGAGCTGACTAAGTTTACAACACTCTGCAGATTACTTTGATCCTGAGCAGTAGCCCACCAACCCCCTCCACCCACCATACCAGTGATGCAGCCCGTAAGAATGCTCTCCACATGAGCAGGTGAAAGGGGACACCTCCCTTTATCTTTATCAGGGAGAAGGAGAGAGCTGGTGGTATGTTGAATTGTCAGCTGAGTGAATAGTTTTTGTTGTATTGCAGATCATGGCTTTATTGGGGGCTTTGCTGTTGCTTGCTTAGTGGGTGGAGGGTGCTGACACATTTTTGCAGATGCAGCTGGGAGCGGAGGAGGGTTGTTGCTTTGCTTCCGCTTGTGTGTGGGAGTTTGGGGGGGCTTTGGGGTTCTAATATTTTACCATCACTCATTCTTCGGGGCACTCCCCTGTTTTGTGCATCTCTGTGAAGAACAAGAATTTCAGGATGTATACTGCATACATTTCTCTGCTATTAAATGGAACTATTGAATAATCAACCAATCATGAGGCAGAACTCAATTCATGAAAACATGGTCAACACATATGATGGAAATAATAACCAAAAGTACAAAATGTTCTGAGGTGTTTAATACTAAAGGAGTGGGAAGCTGATAGGGCATCTTTGAAAGCTATATATAGGATTAATAAGATCAATACTGGACTATAGAAGTATAATATATAACTCAGCAGAACATAGAAACTAAGTATAATTCAAGTCGAGTATTAAGGTTAATGAGCAGGGCAGGGCAGGTGGAGTTGGCACAGGCACCTCTGGAAATGAGAAGAACACAGCTTGAATGAACATATTGGAAAAACCTACAGGAGCATGGAGAGAACTATCCAGCTAGACAGCTTTTAGATCCATGCTGGGAATAGGAAAGAAAGGAAATCAGAACTTTTACATGGACTATTGAAAGAAAAACAGAAAGGACAGGAATTATTAATAAGGCAGCAAGTGCCTTTTCATGGGGTGCCTCCATGGCTTTGTGAAGCACCAGAGGTGGATCTTAAATTATTCAAAAGGAGACAGAAAAATAGAGAAGTGAATTTAAATCAAGATATCGCTGGATCTTACGTAAATAATAAATTATTATGAATATTTACAGAAGTACACAGATAGTAATGGTCGATTGGGGTAGGATTGGCGGAGTCTGATTTTAACATTAAAGAGCAGGTGAAAAATTATGATGATATCTCAGTGTGTATGGGTCAAGTGACAGCTGGACTGTTGACTTTGCAGTGGGTAGAGGAAGTGAGACTGATGAGAGTTGTAATATTGGCTGATTCAAGCACAACAATCGGGATTCTAAGCATTTTACAATCAGGCACAAGACCAGACATTATGTGTGAGAAGATACAAACCTTATTTGGACTTAAAATGGTGGGACTCTGTATATGTTTTATGTGGATTGCAGCACATGTTGGTATCAGAGAGAACGAATAAACGGATAAATTAGCAAAGGAGGTAACTAGTCGAGCAGAAGTGGACATTCAAATAAATTACAGTAAAGGAGAAATGAAAAACATTATCAGAAGTGAAATAAAAAAAAGTGGAGAAAACAAATGGGATGAAGAAAGAACAGGAAGAAATCTAAATAATATCCAGAAAGTGGGATGGCTGAGGAATACAGGAAAGAGCAGGAGGGAGGAGGTGATAATATTCAGAGTAAGGTTTGGGCACACAGGGTGAAATAGTAGATTGTTTTTAATGAAGAAACAAAATAGTCGGAGATATAAGTATTGCAATCATCAAGAAACATTTGAGAATTTATTGGTCAGGTGTCCAAGATATAATGAAGAGAGAGGATGGTTGATTTTAAAGTTATCACAGAATAAAATGCAATTTAAAATTAACAATATATTTCAGAGGGGATCACAAGATTATTGTTTTAAGTACATAGTGCAGTTCCTAATGAATACAGGTCTTTTAATAGAATTGGACACAAATATAAATGTATATGATTTAGATATCCTGACCTACACTCGCTGTTCGGAAGGTGGCGGCAATGCACCTTAAAGCTGTTTGTTAACTGAGATAAAACCTCAGAGGAAGAAAAAAGAAGAGGTTCAGTTGTTGTTCAGACCAGATATCAGGATGGGGAGGAAATGGGATTTAACTGACTTTGACTGGGAAATGACGGACAGGGTGGTTTGAGTACCTCAGAAACTGCTGCTTCCCTGGGATTTTGAAACACAACCGTCTCTAGAGTTTACAGAGATTGGTGCAAAAAAAACAAAAAAAAAGCATCCAGTGAGTGGCAATTCTGTGGGTGAAAATACCTTGTTAATGAAAGAGGTCAATGGAGAATGTCCAGACTGGTTCAAATTGACAGGAAGGTGACAATAACCATGCCTTACAACAGTGCTGTCCACAAGAATATGTCTGAATGCACAACCCATTGAACCTTAAAGAAGGCAGGGTTCCACTCCTGTTCCTAATAAAGTGACCACTGAATGTAGATGGACACAACACCAAAGGTAGTTATAGAATATGTTCCTGCCCTTTCACTTAAGCTATTCAGCAAATCTCTCACCCTTCCTCTTCCTCCCATTCAGGGCTCTAAACAGTCCTTCCAAGTGAGGCAACACTTCACCTGTGAATCTGTTGGGATTATCTGTTATAACCTGTGCTCCCAATGCAGCCTCCTCTACATCGGTAAGACCCATTATAAATTGGTTCTCCACCTTGCACCATATGTAGTTTCTCCCCTTTATTCTCTCTATCTTTGCCTACCCCCACCTATCATTCACCTGCTGTTGTCGACAACCTTCACCCCTGCTCCTTTCCTCAACCTGGTGGTCATCTTATGCCCCTTCCCAGTCCACCAATCACCTCACAACCCTTTCTTGCCACTCCCCTTCTCCTCTACATACTCACCATGTTGCATCTCCTCTCTCAGTCCTGGTGCAGATTTCAACCTGAAATATTGACAATTTCTCTCCCTCCCAACCACCACAGAAGCTCTGTATATTATTCCAGTAATTTAACCACCGTACTACCACACCCATCTTATACAGCCAGGGGAAAGAGCATATTGATACAGATTCACTCTCTCTGGCCCGAATTCCCTGTTCCCTTCCCTGGGGTGCCACAATGATTCACCATGCTATGACATTAGCAGATTTTATCCTACAATCATGACGCTCCTAAAATGACATGGATAACTTCACTCACTTCAAGTCTGAACTGATCACTGAATACAACCTATGGATTCACTTACAGGACTCTACAACTCATGTTCTCAGTATTATCTATCTATCTATTGATCTACCTATTATCTGTCTAACTTTCTTTCATATGTATATTTCCTTATCTATCTTTCTCTCTAACCATTTCTCTCTCCATCTATGTTTCTCTGTTTAGCTTCTATCTATCCGTCTATTTATTTATTATTTACACAGTTTGTATTCTTTTGCACATTGGTTATCTATTAGGCTTTGTGTGCAGATTTTCATTGATTCTCTTGTACGTCTTTGCCCACAAGAAAATGAATCTCGGCGTTGTAAATGGTGACATGTATGTACTTTGATAATAAATTTACATTGAACTTTAAACTTTGAGATGCCAGTTATCTTCCCTGTACAGCTCGCAATCCTGTGCACCTCCATTCAGCAAGAAGAGCCAGGCATTAGTGATCAATGCAGAGCCTCTCCGGTTGAAATATCTGCCCTGTCTCTTATTTCTTGATTGCAAATGGCAACTTAATTGGTCGGTGCCTTTATCTCCTCTGAGGCACCTGCTCAAACATCTAATCTTGTTTGAAAAATTACGATAATCATGCTAGCAAAAGGCAGAACTGTGCATCGGGCAAGTTTCTGGAAGATTCCTAACAGGATTATTCAAGCATGCAACCTCCCAGGAAAGATCTTCCACCCAATACTTTAGACCCTAAGTAGCTGTACGTGGCCAGGATGGGGGGTCATCATCATCATTATGTGCCGTGTCATTTGACATGTGCGCTCATGGTGTTTGACCATGAATGTTCTCGGCACATTTTTCTGCGGGAGTGGTTTGCCTTTGTCTTTTTCTGGGCTGTGTCTTAACAATTTGAGTGACACCAGCCATTATTAATACTCTTCAGAGTAAACAATGTACATGATGAAAATAAATGCAACAATAAATACAGCAATGTGGTAGTGCAAAGCAGCAGAATGGTGCAAAGTATAATTGTGCAAACAAGCTGATGCAAAATCAATGTGAAGTGATAACAACAGTGACAAGGAAGGGCTATGTGGGAGGAAAGAGTGAGATTTGGTATGTCTCCAAAAACACTCACAAATTTCTACAGAGGAACCATGGGGAGGATGCTAACTGGCTGCATCACCATCTGGGGGGCACCTACTGCTCAGCATCGAAGTAAGCTGCAGAGCGTTGTAAACTTAGTCACCTCCATCGTGGGCACCAGCCCCCGTAGTATCCAGAATATCTACAAGGAGCAATGCTTCAAAAAGGCGGCATCCATCATTAAGGACCCCATTACCTAGGTCATGCCCTCTTCTTGTTGTTACTGTCTGGAAGCAGGGACAGAAGCTCAAACACACTCACTAAGTTATTCAGGAACAGCTTCTTCCCCTCTGCCATCCAATTCTGAAATGGGCACTGAACCCTTGAACACTATCTCACTACTCTTTTAATTTCTATTTTGACACTACTTATTTAATGTTATTATTTAATAGATATAGATATGTACTGTAATTCACAGTTTTTTTTCTCTATTATTACGTAATGCACTGAACTTCTGCCACATAGTCAATAAATCTCACAACATATGTCGGTGATATTAAACCAGACTCTGATTCTGATTTTGATTGTTTAAGGATATAACACCATAAGACATAGGAGCAGAATTAAGCTGCCAGGTCTGGATGACCTGAGTTATAAGGAAATATTGAATACATTGGGACTTTGTTCCTCAGAACGTAGATTGAGAGGAGATTTGACAGAGGTATATAAAATGATGAGGGGTATAGATAGGGTAAATGCAAGCAGACATTTTCCACTGAGGTTGGGTGGCACTACAACTAGAGATCATGGGTTAGGGATGAAAGTTGAGAAGTTTAAGTGGAACATGAGAAGCAACTTCTTCACTCAGAGGGTCGTGAGGGTGTGGAATGAGATGCCAGCTCAAGTGGTGCATGTGAGCTTGATTTCAACATTTAAGAGAGGTTTGGATAGGTACATGGATGGTAGGGGTATGGTCCTGGTGCAGGTTGATGGCCCACCAAGTCATGGCTGTTACCCCTCTCAATCCCATTCTTTTGCCTTCTCCCCATAACCTTTGATGGCCTTACTAATTCAGAACCTATTAATCTCAACTTTAAGTGTACCCAATGACTTGGTCTCCATAGGTGTCTGTGACAATGAATTCCACAGATTCATCACCCTCTGGCTAAAGGAATTTCTCCTTATCTCTGCTCTAAAGGGATGTCCTTAATTCTGGGGTTGTGCTATTTGGCCCTAAATTCTCCCACGATAGGAAACAACCTCTCCATTCCCAGTCTATGTAGGCCTTTCAATATTTGATAGTTTTTAATGAGATCCCCCCCCCACCACTTTTCTAAATTCCAGCAGGTACAGAACCAGAGCCATCAAAATCTAATACATTACCCCTTTCAACCTTGGAATTATTCTCATGGACCGTCTCCAATGCCAGCACATCCCTTTGTAGAGAAGGAACCCAAAGTTGCTCACATACTCTTAACTGCAGGTTAAAGGGTTGGCAAAACATTGTGGGCTGAATGGTCTGTACTTATGCTGTACTGCTCTATGTTCTATGTTTTGCACTTGGAGAATCCTGCTAGGGGTGATGATAGAGACAGAAACATTAGAGACATTTAAGAGACAGGATGATAGAAAAATGGAAGGCTATGTGGGAGGGAAGTGCTAGGTTGATTTTGGAATAGGTTGAAGGGTTGGCACAATATTGTGGGCCAAAGGGCTTGAATTGTGCTGTAATGTTTGATGTTCTATACTCTTAACAGAAGCAGAATGAAGGGTCTGAGAATGTGGCGGAGCCATCAGGAAGGGGATGTGAGAGGGGTGACTGGTTCAGGAGTCTGATAACGGTGTGGAAGGAGCTATTCTTCAGTCAGGTCACCTCACCTTTCATGCTCCTGTATCTTCTCCCAGGATGGAGAAGAAAGAAAAGGGAATGGCCAGGCTGGCAGGCACTCCTGATGAAGCAACGGATCAATGGAAGAACGTGAGGAGCCTGTGATGAGTCAACAAGGTAGCTGATGAGAGGGGTGGGGTGTAGGATATTGAATTGTGCAGTATTTTGTTTTTGGCCCCTAGATGTTACTGTAGAGTTACCTTACTCACAGTTGACCGGCAGGGAAAGGAGAAACAAAGAGGGTGATACACAGGTGAACACCCACGTTTCTATCCCACTCAGTGATTTATCACAGAGGTTATTACAGTTACAATCAGATTAAACTTAACCAGGTTATGCAAATGTACTAGAGAGCAGGAGTGAAAAAAACGATGTTTCATTATTGGCACAGTTTTAACCAACGCTGCAATATAGTGACATAGCAGGCAGGTAGCACAGTTTGAGGGATGTGAAGAAGACTTAGGTTCTTCTCTGGAACAGTTTGATTTATTTACTTAGTGATACAGTGTGGTGTAGGCCCTTCCTGCCTTTCAAACCGCCCCACCTCAGCAACTCCCGATAACCTCAATTTCACAGGGCAATTTACAATGACCAATTAATCTCCCTAGTACGTCTTTGGATGTGAAGGAAAACCAAATCGTCCCAGAGAAAAAGCCATGGGGAGGCCGTACAGAGACTCCTTATGGAGGACACTGGAATTGAAATCTCCGTTGCACTAACTGCTACACTAACGTGAATGCTGGTTAATGGCAGGTGGGAAAAAAATTCAAATATATTCCTGCTTCCTTCCCTTTATTCCATGAATCACAGTACTCTCCCTTCAGATTCCATCTTCTTCAATCCTTTGTCACTTACCCTTATCACCTCCCACTTTCTCACATGATTCCCACTCTCCCGTATCCCTCACCTGGATTCATCTTCAGCCACCAAAGTTTCCTCCACCTTTTCATGTGCATTTCTCCCCCTCTTTATTTCCAGACCTGTTGAAGGATCTTTATCCAGAACATTGGCTGTCCATTTCCCAACCCCCTAAGTTCCTCTGGCTCTTTGTGTGTTTTGCTCATGAAGGTCAGCGGCATGGACGTGTGACAAAGAACCCCCATATACATCAGTCTGTCCCAGTCAGTGTGTCCTGGGATTGGAGGTCCATGTGAACAGGAGGTATGAGGGCTGGTCCATTGAGCTCAGAGTACAAGGTTCTGTCATCGGCCAGTCTGGGGATTGTACCAAAGGTTGGAGCTCAAAGAATGATAGTTGATCCAGAAGCCTGGAGATTTAAGGCCTGTCCAGGAGCTGGAGGATTGTCCATGTGTGTGGAAAGATGGGAGGTAGGAATGGGGCTTGTTTTGCTGCTTCTGGAGTTCTTTGTTGTTCAGCCCTTTCTTGATCTCTCTGTCTCAAGCTCTGGAGACAAACGAGCAGACGACTTCTTTTATACACCTACAGTTTCCCATAGTTATCATTACTGTGACCCCCTTCCCACCCGATCTCCAGTAAAAATGTTATTCTTTTGACTTCACCTCATCTGTTCCCAGGATGCCTCCTGACCTGCTGAGTTCCTCCAGAATTTTGTGTGTGTCTTGCTCTGGATTTCTTGTGTTTATGCTATGATGGTGCCTGAATGTGTGGTGACACTTGTGGACTGTCCTCAGCACATCCTTAGGCTGTGTTGGTGGTTCAACATCAAAGATCAGGGATTAGTCCTTTGGCCCACAACATTGTGCAGAACCAATTAAATTACTAATCAAATGGGTAATTAAACCAATCCCTACTCCCTATACAGTGTTCATATCCTTCCATTTTCCTCACATTCATGTGCCCATCTAAATGACACTTAAAAGTCTCGGATGTTTCACAGTATACTTTGTGATAAATAAATGAATCTGCCTCTGGCGGTCTGGTTGCACTGAACCAGTGGAGGGTAAGTTTGTTTTCCACAGAACTTACTGAACCTCTGTTGCAGAAGAGTTTCACTGAACTTATCGAAACATTCTTTAAGCCGAGTTCTCACGGCAAAAAGCTTCATGCCTCAGTGTTGGAAGCTTGAGGAAGGAACAATTGTTGCTGAAGACATCACTGATCTGAAGCACCTGTCAAACTCCTGTGGTTTTGATGCTCTCTAAGATTATGCCATCTGTGATCGCTTTGTTGGTGGTCTCCGAGGGAACGTTTATCACAAGTAACTGTTTCATAAGAGAACTCAGCTTTACGTCAGCCTGTGAATTTTCACTAAGAAACATAGAAAACCTACAGCACAGTACAGGCCCTTCGGCCTACAAAGCTGTGCCGAACATGTCCCTACCTTAGAAATTACATAGGGTTTACCTATAGACCTCTAATTTTCTAAGGTCCATGTACCTGTCCAGGAGTCTCCTGAAAGACCCTATCGTATCTGCCTCCACCACCGTTGCCAGCAGCCCATTCCACGCACTCACCACTCTCTTTGTGATATCTTCTCTGTTCCTACTTCCAATCCCTGGGAAAAAGCCTCTGACTATCCACATAATCAATGACTCTCATCATCTTATACACCTCTATCAAATCACCTCTCATCCTTCGTCGATCCAAGGAGAAAAGGCCGAGTTCACTCAACCTATTCTCATAAGGCATGCTCCCCATTCCAGGCAACATCCTTGTAAATTTCTTCTGCACCCTTTCTATGGCTTCCACATCCTTCTTGTAGTGAGGCGACCAGAACTGAGCACAGTACTCCAAGTGGGGTCTGACCAGGGTCCTATATAGCTGCAACATTAACTCTCGGCTCCTAAACTTAGTCCTATGATTGATGAAGGCCAATACACTGTTTGCTTTCTTAAACACAGAGTCAACCGAAACAGCAGCTTTGAGTGTCCTATACACTCGGACCACAAGATCCATCCGATCCTTCACACTGCTAAGAGTCTTACCATTAATATCATATTCCGCCATCATATTTGCCCTACCAAAATGAACCACTTCACACTTACCTGGGTTGAACTCCATCTGCCACATCTCAGCCAGGTTTTAAAGTGACTCTGGGTATGGGAGTGTCTTTACAGAAAGTGACTCCGGGTACGGGAGTGTCTGTACGGGAAGTGACTCTGGGTATGGGAGTGTCCGTACAGGAAGTGACTCCGGGTACGGGAGCGTCCGTCCAGGAAGTGACTCCGGGTACGGGAGTGTCTGTACGGGAAGTAACTCCGGGTACGGGAGTGTCTTTACAGGAAGTGACTCCGGGTACGGGAGTGTCTGTACACGAAGTGACTCTGGGTATGGGAGTGTCTGTACGGGAAGTGACTCCGGGTACGGGAGTGTCTGTACGGGAAGTGACTCCGGGTATGGGAGTGTCCGTACAGGAAGTGACTCCGGGTACGGGAGTGTCTGTGCAGAAAGTGATGTTCAGGAAATGATAAAGTCACTGGTGAGAAAAGTGGCTCTTCTTGGTTTCAGCAGGACAGTGGCTGTTTCAGTGTAGTGTGAAGTGTGGTGTGTAAGTGTTAAGTAGCAGTGCATGGGCGGATGAATGGTGCTGAGGAGCTGGCTGATGTGGATGTTGTGGTGCGGGACATGGTGGGTATCTTAACAGGTGGAGATGTTGATCAGCAGGATGGCTTGGGGAAGTCAATCTTTTTGAGTCTGCGCCCCTGGATCTGGCATTGGTATTGGTTTAATTTTGTCATATGTAACGAGATGAAGTGGATAAACTTAGAGTTGTAGATCATAGGGAAGGACAGCACAGAAACAAGCCCTTTGGCCCACATAGTCAGTGCCAAACCACTTAAAATTATCTCTTGAAAACCAAGGTTCCCTACACTTGTTATCTTTACCTTTTATTCTGACAGGCACATATATGCTTTGAACTCTCAAAATTTCACTTTTGAAGGCCTCCCACCTACCACATAAACCTTTTCCCAGAAAACAGCCTGTCCTGAACCTCATTTGCCAGATCATTTTTGACTCCATCAAATTGGCCTTCCTCAATATAGCATCTTAATCCATGGACCACACCTATGTGTTTACATATTTAGTTTGAAACTGATGGCATTGTGGCCACTATATGCAAAGTGTTCCCCTGCACAACCTTCTGGCACCTGCCCTGTCTCATTCTCTATTAGCAGATCCAGTATCATACCTTCTCTCATTGAAACTTCTTTTCCAATATTTTTATTAATTTACATATAATACAGAGTACAAGAAAAAAAATCAATACATTATAATAAATCGCAAGTAAAGACTCCTTACCCTATATTCATACAGACTGATTAATTCATAAGATTGAAATATAGTAATTTTATTATATAAAAAAAACGAACCCACTACCCAGACCGAAGCTGATTAGTAAAAAAAAAGGAAAAATATATTATTCATTATCTGTGCTTTAGCAGCAAATCGAAAGTTTTGAAAATTATAAAGTTTGAAACGTTTGAACACTGTTTGAAAGTCTTGATCAGATTCAGAGATTGAACATAGAATCGTCTCTAAATTTAAACATGACATCACATCACATAACCATTGGGTTTGAGTAGGAGGGGCCGCATCTTTCCATTTAAGCAAGAGCGTCCTTCTGGCCATAAGAGAAATAAAAGCCAAAATGTGCTAGTCAGATGACTCCAAAATAATATCCTTTCCTCCAACAATACCAAATAAAGCGGTCAAAGGATTAGGCTTGAAGTTTACTTTGAAAAGTATCAAGAAAGTTTGAAATACTTCTTTCCAATATTTCCAAGACTCGGACATGCCCAGAACATATTAATGAGCGAAGCTTCTCCATTATTACATTTATCACAATACAGAGACATATCTAAATAAAATTGAGACAACTTACCCTTGGTCATATGGGCCCTATGGACCACTTTAAATTGAAGGATAGAGTGGCGGGCACATAATGATGAAGTGTTAACCAATTTAAAAATTTGATTCCAAGTTTCCTCAGAAATTGAAGTCTGTAAATCTTGTTCCCAAAGATTTTTAATTTTATCTAAAGGAACACTTCTCATTCCCAACAGCATATTACAAATATTAGATATAGATCCATTATAAAAAGGTTTCAAATTAAAAATTACATCTAGTAGATTCTTATCAGGACTTTTAGGAAATGTACTTATTTGAGACCGTAAAAAATCTCTGATTTGTAGGTATTGAAAAAAAATGAGTTTTGGGTAAACTGTATTTAGTTGACAGTTTTTCAAATGAAAAGAGACTTCCTTCTACAAACAAGTCCTGAAAGCATTTAATACTTAATCAACCCATTCTTTAAAAAAGATCAAATTTCATTCAAAATTAAAAATCAAATTTAAAAAAGAGAAAATCTCAATAAGCCAAAGTATTTTTGGAATTGTATCCAAATTCTCATAGTGTGTTTAACTACCAGATTATCAACTCATTGAGCTTCTACATACTGATGAAGGAAACTTTCCCAAAACCATTTGACAAACTTTATCCCATCTGGTCCTTTGACAGAGTGGGACTCTAAGTCAATATGTGGAAAGTTTAAATCACCTACTAAAGCAACATCTTTACAAGTTTGTTCCTCAAAATTCCTAGGACTGTTGGGTGGTCTGTAATATAGCCCCATTAACATGGTCATACCTTTCTTATTTCAAAGTTCCATCCATAACGCTTCACTACGGAAGTTCTCCAGACTCTTCCGATGGAGAACTGGCATCACATTTTCCCTGACTAGTAATGCCACCCCTCCTTCTTTAATCTCTCCCACTCTGTCACATCTAAAACAATCGAACCCCAGAATATTGAGCGAATGGTCCTGCCCCTCTTTGTCCTATGTATGTTCATACAGATCAATTCGTTATGTTATATGGGATAAAGCATTGGTAGAATAAATTGTAACAGCTACAGATTAAGTGCAATGTTGGTATCAATTAGGTCATAATGAGGTAGATTGGGAACAATTAGGAGCGAGATTATTGGGAAGTCAAGAGTCTAATTGATCATACTTGGGAATCATTTAATAGTTTAATCATTTAATAACAATAACATTGGCGTGGCGGCTGCCCTTAAGCTCGGTGGTATGTGCTTTCAAGCATTTGTACCTTAATGTCTACCAGCACATGGAGATGTCCGTGGATGAATGCTGCCGGCTGGCACATTCTTGGCTGCAGGAATACATGCTGACGGATCCACTCAAACTTGGTGCAGCCACCACGAAGGCCTGTTGGGGAAAGACAACAGTTTAGGGTTTGTCACCCACGGGAGCAGGAGGGGTTGGGTGCGGAGGAGTATACCCCTCAGCAACGGTGTGGGTAGATGAATCAACATAGAGCCACAGGAGTGGCTGGAAATGTGGAAAGGTACAGACTGTAAAGGAACTTCGGTAAAGGAATGAGAGTCAATGCCTGGTTTTTATTATAAATAGTTTTACTGTAAACAGGTTTTATTCTTGACTAAGGTTTGAGAGTCAACGAATGATTTTTTTGTAAACGTCTTTATTTTGAATAAGGACGAAGAGTTAACTCATGATTTATTACAAATAACTTTATTTAGTGAATAAGGACTCAGAGTCAACAAATGTTTTTTGTAAATCATTTTATTTTGTAATTTTTCTGAATAAAGTATATTTTTGGAAAAAAAAATTGTATCTTCTGCCTGATGGGAGAGGGGGAGAATAGGGAATGTCCAGGGTGGTTGGTGTCTAGTTATATTTGCTACTTTTCTGTGCTAGTGAGAGGTGTAGACAGGAGAGGCAGGTATCCGTGATGTGTTGAGTTGTATCCACAACTCTCTGCAGATTCTTATGGCCATGTGCATTCAGATAGATTATTTCCCTCTTCGGAGGCTGCCTGACTTTGAGTTCCTGCAGCACCGTGTGCAAGTTGCAACCAGATAGATGCTTTTTATGGTGCATCAATAAAAGTTTGTGAGGGTTGACAAGAACAGGCCAAAATTATTTATCCTTCTGAGCAAGTAGACATCTTTAAGTTGGACTAGGACAAGATATTGGTGGTATTTATACCTAGAAACCTGCACCTGTCAAGCCTCTCAACCTCAGCACCAATGATGTAGACAGGAGCATATGCACCACACCTCAATTTCCTGAAGTCAATGACCAGCTCTTTTGCTTTATTGAAGTTGATGGTCAGGTTGCTTCCCACAACACCATGTCATTTAGCTCTCTATATCCTTCCTGTACTCTGACTCATCATTATTTAAGATGTGGAACGCTACAGTTGCATCAACTGCAAAGCCTGTTGATGGAGTCAGAGCAAAATCTGGCCACCAGTCGTGAGTGTACAGGGAGAAGAGCAGGGGTCTGAGGACCGAGCCATTGTTGAGAATAACCCTGATGTAAGTGTCACTGCCTATCCTTCCTGACTGTGGTCTGTTGGTCAGGAGATTGGGGCTGAGAGGAAAATTGGATCAGCCATGATGAAATGGTGGAGCAGACTTGATGGGCCAAATGGCCTAATTCTGTTCCATATCTTATGGTCTTATGGTCTAAATGAAGCATCCTCTGATTGCCAGGTCTCAGAATTTGGTGATGAATTTGCTTGGATTAACAGTTTTGAAATTGGAGCTGATGGCAGTAAACAACAGTCTAAGGTAGATGACTTTACTGTCCAGATGTTCTGGGATGAGTGTAGGGCCAGAGAAACAGCATCTGCCCTAGACTTATTCTTCTGTGCTAGGCAAATAGCAGTGGATCAAGGTTATCTGTGAGGCTGGAGTTGACGTGTTCCGTGACCAGCCTCTTGAAGCACTTTATGATGACAGTAGATGTCATAGTCACTTCGCTGTACTTTAAGGCACGTTAATTTGTTTATCTTATATACCGGGATAGTAGTGGTCTTCTTAATACATGTGAGAACTTTAGATTTAAGCAGGAAGAGGTTAAAAATGTCTGCAGATACACCAAACAGCTGATCGACCCAAGATCTATGGATACGGTCAGGGGTACTATCCTTTACAAAGGTTCACGCTCCTGAAGCTTGATGTTACATTCTCAGAGGTGACTGTGGGTTCAGGAGATTATCTGAGTAGGTGGTGACATATCAATTCCATTATTATTATTATTATATTGTTATTGTATTCTTTATCTTCTGTGATTTTTTTTGTGTTGCATTGGATCTGGAGTAAAAATTATTTCATTTTCCTTACATTTGTGTACAGGAAATGACATTAAACAATTGAATTTGAACACTGCCATTCTAGATGTCAGTAGAGAGTGGATTGTCTGCTTATATGTGAAGCAGCAATGATAAAAGATGAAAAGTGACCAGTCAATCAGTGTCCAAGGGCATTCAGGCAGTGAATGTATGTATGTGTGCTGGGTGGAAACAGGGTATTATAGAATCATAGAACATTACAGCACAGAAACAGGCCCTTAGTCCTATCTAGTCCATGCCGAACTATTAATCTTCCTAGGCCTATTGACCTGCACCTGAACTATAGGCCTCAACACCCTTACCTATGTAAATGTCTCTGAAATGTTCACATCAAACCCGCATCCACTACTTCCACTGGCAGCTTGTTCCACACTCGCGCCACCCTCTGAGTGAGGAACTTCCTCCTCATGTTCCCCTTAAACATTTCACCTTTCACCTTGATGCACCATCAATAACTCTCAGAGACGTGAGGCGAGATATAGGCTTTTATTCGCTGGAAGAGAGCAGTCAGCAGCAAGAGATCCCCATACAACATCCTGGAGACTGAGGGAGGAGCTGTGGCTCCAACTGCTTTTATACAGGGGTCTGTGGGAGGAGCCACAAGAGCAGTCAGAGGGGGGGGGGCGTGTCCAGACAGGTATATGTAGTTCTCGACATTCCTTTAACCCTTGACTTCTAGTTCTAGTCTCACCCAACCTCAGTGGAAAAAGTCTGCTTGCATTTAGCCTATTTTGTATACCTCTATCAAATTTCCCACCCCCCCCATTTTTCTATGCTCTAGGGAATAAAGTTCTAAACTATTCAACCTTTCCCTGTAACTCAGATTCTGAGCTCCTGGCAACATCCTTGTAAATTTTTTCTGCACTCATTGGATCTTATTTGCCCCTTTCCTGTAGGTAGGTGACCAAAACTGCACACAGTCCTCAAAATTAGGCCTTCATCAATGTCTTATTTCAATTTCAACATAACATCCCAACTCCTGTACTCAATACATTGATTTATGAAGGCCAATCTGCCAAAGCTCTCTTTATGACTTTCATGGAATTATTGATTGATATTCCCAGATCCCTCTGTTCCACTGCACTTCTCAGGGCCCTACCACTTGCCAAGTAAGTCCTACCCTGGTTTGTCCTCCCAAACACCTAACATTAAACACCTGCATTAAATTCCATCTGCCATCTGCCATTTTTCCAGCTGGTCCAGCTGCAAGCTTTCACAGCCGTCCTCACTGTCTACTGCACCAACGAATGGGCGTCATTCGCAAATTCGCTGATCCTGTTTACCTTATTATCAGCCAGATCATTGATGCAGATGGCAAGCAACAAAGAAACCAGCTCCGATCCCTGCCGCACTCCTCTGGTGACCAGGTCTCCTGTCAGAGAGACAACCAACTAGTACCACTCTCTGGCTTTTCCCGCAAAGTTAATATCTAATCCATTTTACTCATCTCAAGTGCCAGGTGACTGAACCCAGAGTCTAAGATATCTGTTACGAAGTCTAAGAGCCTGTTTTGATGTTTCGATGTACTGTACATGCAACAACTAAAGCTAATATAAATAGTTTATTTTTCTTTGCTGTGTGACTGTGATTCCTCGATAAAGAATTCCTCTTTAAGTGTTGCACCGCTGTGAAATACTGCATCTCTCCAGTGAAGTATAGCAGAAACTCACTTGGATCAGCTGAGTTGATGCTTTTCGTTGTAGTGTGCCTACACCAGTTTATTATGGGCGTCTAATCTCTAAACTGCTGCAGGGTACATTCAGTACCACTCAGTGAATCATGTGCCATCACTTCTTAAGTTAATAGGGACTTCACCAGACCTAGAGCAACAATTTCAGAAGGTAGCTGTATGCAGGAATCACAACCAGCACACTACATAAAGCAAGACCAACCTTCCATTGCTAAATATACACTCAGTGGCCACATTATTAGGTACAGGAGATACCTATTGAAATGTCTATTGTCTGTATGCTTATGATCTTCTGCTGCTATAGCCCATCCACTTCAAGGTTCAATATGTTGTACATTCTGAGATGCTCTTCAGCACACCACTGTTCTAAAGCACGGTCCTGTCAGTTTGAACCAATCTGGTCATTCAGATGTGACCTCTCTCATAAAAAAAATTTTTGGCTACAGAACTACCGCTCACTAGATGTTTTCTTGATTTTCGCATCATTCTCTGTTTAAACTCTAGAGTTTACAAAGAATAGTGCATGAAAATCCTGGGAGATCAGCAGTTTCTGAGATACTCAAACCACCCCATCTGGCACCAACAATCATTCCAAATTCACTTAGATGTCATTTCTTTCCCATTCTGATGTTTGGTCTGAACAACAACTGAACTTCCTGATTGGGGGTAGTTGCCCATCCTTCCTTTCTGCCCACCAAAAGCAGTATCTGCAGGAGGCACTGCCTCAAGACAGCAACATCCATCATCAAATATCTCCACCATTCAAGCCATGCCATCTTCTTTCAGCTACCATCAGAACGGACATACAGAAACTTGAAGTCCCATATTACCAGGTGAGAAACAGCTACTTTCTTTCAACCATTCAGTTTTTGATCCAACACTAAACCTTACAGTTTAGAAACACTATCATAACTTTGATCACTTTCTGCTAAAATGCACATTGTTTTGTTGTTCCAGTTGTGCTTTCTTGTAAAAATTGTATATAATATTCATATGTTGATTTCCATCCAGGTCATGCTCTCTTCTCGATGCTACCATCAGGAAAAGGGGACAGCAGCCTCGGGACCCACACCACCAGTTTTAGGAACATGTTTTACCCCTCAGCTAGCAGGCTCTTGAACCAGACTGGATAACTTCACTTGCCCCACTGTTCACTTCACTGAACTGCTCCCACAACCTTTGGACTCATTTTTAAGGACTCTTCATCTCACGCTTTCGATACTTAATGCTTTATTATTATTATTATTTATTCTTATTTTTATTTTATTTTCTCAGCTCAAGCTGTTAAAACCTAAGGTTACGGGTATAGCCAAGCACGCACATTTGTCAATCGTTAGGTGCTTTTGGATTATTCTAGTGGTGTTTAGTACTGTGACTTTCTGAAGATTTACGTTGACATTGCTGTGTAGCCATAATTGTTTAATGCTGTTTTGCAGTGACTTTGGGATGCCTCCAGTTATGGATATTATTATCGGGACAATGTATATCTTGCTCCTGTTCCGTAGTCTTTCAATTTCATCTTTTAATTCAGCATATTTCTGGTGTTTTTCACTTATTGGTTTCTGTACATTATGTGTGTTTGGAATGGTTATATCTATGAAATGTTGTTCTTATTCCAGCAGAAAGCATCAGAACTCCTACCACCCATGACGTAAGCAACAGCAAACCCCCAAAGAATAGTTTTTGATCTACAGTCCATCAAAAGCTACTGTTCATCCCAACAGTTCGATATCCCTCAGGCTCTCCTTGTTACTGACAAGGGAGAGAGAGATATCACTCCTTCCACAGCAAGAGGTGAGACAAACAGTCATTGTTTCAATATTACTGTCTTTCTGTAGTGCCACTTTTATTCCAGTTCCCTCAGCTCAAAAATCGGCAGCAAACTCTCATTGAAAGAGAGACAGCAATACCCCTAGGGCAGAGGCCTCCGAAAGCCACACTCGCCGTCTCAGTATTCCGGCTCCCCGTGATGCCTCAGTTCACAACACCAGCAAGAAATCAGATCCACACTGCTACACTAGGCTTCAACTTGAAGCTGCTCATTTTCAGACACTCCTGGAAACTATGACCGATCAATGAGCTCCAATAACAGGAACATGCCACATGCAGAACTGTAGTTAGAGAGCAGCTGTAGGTCATGGACTCTGACAGGACTTGAACCACCTTAAAAAGTAAAATAGATACATTAGAAAAAAAGTTTTAACTGTTTCACTGATGGGCCGGGAGAAGTCAGCCTCTGGTGCCATGTTTAGCATCAGAAGGGAAAATGATCCCAAACTTCCGCTGCCTGCGGCTAGACCCACTTGTGGGGAAGATTTCAGGAATAAACCTTGAGGAAAAACCTGGAGCTGGAGTCCCTAAGGCAATTCCACGTTGAGTCCAATGCTGACTGTGATGCCACTGATGCCATTCCTTTGGATTCATCAGCTGCATGGAGAAGGGGAGCCTGCGACATGGCCAATAATTTGCTCTCCATATCACACTGCCCTAGTTTGCTATCACGTAGACATCTAGGACGCAACATCCCTGATCAACTCTGACCAATGGAGGGCCTCAGCTCCTTGAAGATGTGCTCAATGGTGGGGAGGACCTTATATCTATGATGGAATGGGGAATTGTATCCGTTACTTTTTGTAGGTTCCATACTAGGATGTGATGCAACTGGTCAGTATACTTTCCACCGCGCATCTATAAAAGTTTCTCAAAGTTTTGGATGATATGCCAAATCTTCACAAACTTCGAAGGAAGTAGACACACTGCCATGCCTTCTTTGTAATAGCACTTACGTGCTACACCAGGACAGATCTTCCAAAACGATAACCCCAATGAATTTAAAGTTGCTGAGCCTCTCCACCTCTGATCCCCTGATGAGGACTGGCTCATTGCTCTCGGGTTCGTGGGATTGAAGCTACCCTTGATCCTGATGATAGTTCTGCACAATGGGAAAGCAGAAAGGAGAAAATGTCCAGAGTGGGTGAGGTCTTTGATTATGCTGGCTGCTTTACCCAGGCAGTAAGAAGTGTAGACAAGAGTCCCTGGAGGAGAGGCTGGTTTCTGTGATGTGCTGAGCAGTGTCCAAAGCTCTCGGTAATTTCTTGAGGTCACAGGCGTAGTAGTTAGTATACCTTGCCAGGATTCATCCAGATGGTATGCTTTCAATGGTCCATCGATTAAAAATTGGTTAGGATCAATGGGAACGTGCCAAATTTTCTTTGCGTCCTGATGGTTTAGAGCTATTGGTGAACTTTTCTGACTATGGCACCAGGATGGTCTATTAGCGATAAACACTCAAAGGAACCTATGTATCTCATGACTCTCAACCTCTGACTTAGACAGGAGCATGTACACCACAGCCTTCGAGAAATCAATTATCAGCTCTTTTGTTTTGTTGCCATTGAGGGACAGGCTGTTGTCATGACATCATGTCACTAGCCAGGGGTCAGCAACCTTTACCACTGAAAGAGCCACTTGGACCCGTTTCCCACAGAAAAGAAAACACTGGGAGCCGCAAAACCCGTTTGACATTTAAAATGAAATAACACTGCAAACAACGTTTTGTTTTGCCTTTATGCTATGTATAACAAACTATAATGTGTTGCATTTATGAAATTGATGAACTCCTGCAGATAAAACGAAATTACATTTCTGCATGCAACAAAAACATTTTGAACTCCGAAAAAAAGACGTTGGGTTGAAGGTTACTTTTAAGTAAAATACTCAATGTCTATTTGAGTCCTTCTTGTATTTATGAAAAACGCCAAACTTAAATTTGCCCCCAGCAGCAAACCAAAAATAACGTCAGCCAGCTGTCAACCTGAAAAATAAAAGGACTATTTCACTGAACAATGAAAACATATGAATATACGTAAAATAATAGGCAATTAAAATATTTATCATACTTGGTCAGGTTGACTCACACCTGACAATGCAGTCGTACTCAGTAGGGATGGATCGATGCTTAGGGGAGTGACTGGGAAGGATAATGTGTTTTTTTCCTCTCTGAACTCACAGAAGCGTTTCTCAAACGATGTTTGCATTGCGATGATTGCAGAATGTGAATACTCCGAATTTATCATGTCGTGACCTTGTTTGAACTCTCTCAAATTGGGGAAGTGAGACAATGTGCCTTTCTGTAAATCTCTGGCAAGCAACGTCAACTTGCGCTCGAATGCCAAAACATCCTCCAACATGTGCAGGGCTGTACGTCCTTACCCCTGAAGAGCTGTGTTCAGCGTGTTCAGGTGCGCTGTCATGTCTACCATGAAGTGTAGCTTTTCCAGCCACTCTGGCTGTTCCAGCTCAGGAAAGGTGGGCCCTTTGCTGCCCAGGAAAGTTTTCACTTCTTCCAGACACGCGACAAAGCGTTTCAGCACCTTCCCTCTGGACAGCCAGCGATAAAAACACGTTGTAGCGGTGTGCTACACGCAGTCAGTAAACTGCAGTCAAAGATAGCTTTATTCGAACTAAACAGCCTTGCTTTTAAGCCTCCCTCAACCCGCCCCGCCCCATGGGCGCGGATGCTGCAAAAGACACGTACTCACAAACCCCGTAGGCTATCTCCCTTAGCCTGAACACTGGCTAATTGTGAGCTGGTTCGGATGTGTCAGGAAATGGGTCGCCACAACGTCTTATTTAGATTGTACAAGATCACCATAATCTTCAAATTTAGAACTACATTTCAAAAACTAACAAACTAACATAAAATACATTTTAATTAAATACTGACCAATTATTTCCCAAAGCAACAGGGAGCCGCAGCACAGACGTAAAAGAGCCACATGTGGCTCCGGAGCCGCGGGTTGCCGACCCCCGCACTAGGCTCTCTATCTCCTCCCTCTATTCCTGCTCATTGTTATTTGAGATCCGACCCACTGCAGTGGTATGTATCATCTGCAAACCTGGAGTTAGAGCAGAATGTGGCCATACAGTCGTGAACGATTGGGGGAAGAGTAGGGGCTGAGGAGGCAATTTCACTGAGCACTGTGGCAGAGGCATTGTAGCCTATCCTTACTGATTGCAGTCTGTTGGTCAGGCAGTCATGGTTCCATTTGCAGAGTCAGGCGTCGACTCCCAGGCCCTTGCAGTTTGGTGATGAGCTTTTGCTTTGAAATACAGTATAGATGACAGAGTGTTTGTCAATAAGTAACAGTCTGACATAGGTGTCTTTACCATCCCGATGATCCAGAGAAGAGCCTGGGGAGGAGGAGATGCCTTCTACATGTGACCTGTTTCATTGGTAGGTGCATTGCAGTGAGGCCAAGATTGTTTGGAAGCCTTGGCTAGCCTCTCAAAGCATTTCAAGATGTTTTAAGTTGAGATGGAGGACAGTGTAAAAGAGACGTACAGAGCAAGTTCTTTACATAGAGAGCTTTGGGTGATAGAACAGACTGTCAGGGGAAGTGGTGGAAGCAGAAACGACAACAGATTAAAGAGACATGAACAGGCAAGGAGTAGACGGTGTCAACATATTATCATGGTTAACACAGACATCATAGAGCATAGAACAGTGTGCTGAACTAAATAAATTAGTAATCCAATGACCCACTAAACTAATCCTGTCTGCCTAACAATGTCCACGTCCTCAAGGAAATCTGCAGATGCTGGAAATTCAAACAACAACACACACAAAATGCTGGTGGAACGTAGCAGGCCAGGCAGCATCTGTAGGGAGAAGCTCTGTCGACGTTTTGGGCTGAGACCCTATCTAAATGCCTCTTAAAAATCCCTTATGTTTCTGCTCTACCATCATCCTAGGCACTACATTCCAGCCATCCACCACTCTGCGTAGAAAACCTTCCCCTCGCATCTCATTGCCCCCTCTCACTTTAAATGTGTACCTCTGGTATTAGACATTTCAACCCTGGGAAAAAGATACTGTCTGTCTTCTCTATCTGTGTCTCTCATAATCTTATAAACCTCGATCAGATCTATAATTTTTGGCTAATTAGCCTATTGCCGTTCTGTTTTTTGTTCTATGGTATTACTGCCAAGATCCACACTGCCTTTCAAATTAAAGAATTAATATTCAAGAATGATTATTCAAATTCTATTGACCTGTTGGATTCCTGCTTTATGTTACAGTTTGATTAACAAATTATGAGTTGGGGACAATCCATTTAATCATTTTTATTTGCCTAGCTAAAAATACTTCTAATTAGCATAATTAATTCTTAAATGTTCCAGCTCATTTTCCTCAGCCAGAAAGCTTAAAGAGGAGGCTTATCTGAGAATTGTTCTAATTTAATTGTGAACACTAATTGTCATCAAGGCTAAGTTTCAGAATGTAGCCTGCAGTTAATATTGGAGTTTCTCCATGTATCTTCAACTGAAGACACAGTTGTCAATAGACATTTTGCCAGCCCACTCTCCTTTCGTCCACTGTTCTCTGTCTCACTGTTACAGTGAAGCTTGGGGAATGCAAATCAGGCTTTGAGTTCACTGCCTCATCAATCACTTTGATCTTTCCTCGCAGGACTGACAATGCAGATAGGAACAGATGTCTTCTTTCACTGAAACATGTTGAGAAGCAAATAGACTCCAGCAGCTGTCTCCTGTCACGGAGCAGAAGGAGAAAGGTCTATAACTGTGTAGCATTTATCGCAGATGTGGGAGCCAGTTAGTCTCATTCTATAATGATGTACAACCAGGCGATTAGACTGATCTACTTTCTTACAAGTTTGTGTGGATTCACATCACTTCTAAAACTTTGATGAGCTTCAGTAAATGCATGGTGGATAATTTCTGACTGGTTGCACCATGGCCTGGTGAGGAAACGCCAATATCCAGGAATGGAAAAGTCTACAGAAAGTAGTGGATACAGTCCAGTCCAACACTGAACACATCTACAAAGAGCATTGCCACAAGAAAGCAGCATCCATCATCAAGGACCCCCACCATCCAGGCCATGCTCTTGTCTCGCTACTACCATCGAGAAGGCGGTACAGATAGTTTAGGTCCCACACCACCAGGTTCAGGAACAGATAATGCCTTTCAACCATTAGGCTCCTCAACCAGCATGGATAACTTCACTCACCACAATCCTGAACTGCTTTCATAAACTACAGAACCATAGAACATTACAGCACAGAAACAAGCCCTCTGGCTCTTCTTGGCTGTGCCGAACCATTTTTCTGCCTAGTCCCACTGACCTGCACCTGGCCCATATCCCTCCAAACCCCTCTCATCAATGTACCTGTCCAAGTTTTTCTTAAATGTTAAAAGTGAGCCCACATTTACCACTTCATCTGGCAGCTCATTCCACACCCCCACCACTCTCTGTGTGAAGAAGCCCTCCCCCCCAATGTTCCCTTTAAACTTTTCCCCCTTCACCCTTAACCCATGTCCTCTGGTTTTTTATCTCCCCTAATCTCAGTGGAAAAAGCCTGCTTGCATTCACTCTATCTATACCCATCATAATTTTATATACCTCTATCAAGTCTCCCTTCATCCTTCTACGCTTCAGGGAATAAAGTCCTAACCTATTCAACCTTTCTCTGTAACTCAATTTCTCAAGTCCTGGCAACATCCTTGTAAACCTTCTCTGCACTCTTTCAACCTTATTAATATCTTTCCTGTAATTCGGTGACCAAAACTGTACACAATACTCCAAATTCGACCTCACCAATGCCTTATACAACCTCACCATAACATTCCAACTCTTATACTCAATACTTTGATTTATAAAGGCCAACATACCAAAAGCTCTCTTTATAACCCTATCTACTTTTGATGCCACTTTTAGGGAATTATGTATCTGTACTCCCAGATCCCTCTGTTCTACTGCACTCCTCAGTGTCCTACCATTTACCTTGTATGTTCTGCCTTGGTTTTTCCTTCCAAAGTGCAATACCTCACACTTGTCTGTATTAAACTCCAACTGTCATTTTTCAGCCCATTTTTCAGCTGGTCCAGATCCCTATGCAAGCTTTGAAAACCTTCCTCACAGACTCACTTTCAAAAGTAAAGTTCACAGTTCAAAGTAAATTTTATTATCAGGGTACAAATATGTCACCTCATACAGCTCTGAGATTCATTTACCTGTTGACATACTCAGCAAATCTATAGAATATTAACTACGATAGGATCAAGGAAAGATCAAGTAGAGTGCAGAAGACAACAAACTGTGCAAATGCAAATATACCCCTGCAAGTAAATAGCAATGAATAATGAGGACATGAAATAGCAAGATAAAGAGTCCTTTAAGTGAGATCATTGGTTGTGGGAACATCCGAATGAATGGGCAACTGAGCGTAGTTATTCCCTTTTGATCAAGAGCCTGATGATTGAGGAATAACAATTCTTGTTCAAGGAGTCTACAACTCATCTTCTCAGTATTATTATTTATTTTTATTCTGCATTCTGTTATTGTATCGATAGACACCTTGACCAGCATGGATGATTTGGGCCAAAGAGCCTGTTTCCTGTTGTCTGACTCTGTAGCTCTGTGTCCCTTATGCATTCTCCTCACAACCTCACTGCACTGGGTAATGATCTGATCCATACGGAAAAGACAAGTTCTATTCCGTGTCTCAGTACATGTCACAATAATAAACTAATTCCAATTCCAAATTCCTTGCACAATCAGATGGACTCTTGACCTCACAATCTACCTTGTTATGATCATGCACCTTGTAGACTGACAACACTACACCTTCCCCTTAACTACAGCTTTACTCTGCATCGTGTTACGGTTTTCCCTTGTACCATCTCGACGTACTGATATGATGGAAAAACCTGTAGGGGTGGCATGCAATGCAGAGGTTTATCCACTGAGTCGTGGTTTATGTCACAATGATAAACAATTGTACTAATCTACCAATTTATTTTAGGAGCTTTAGGGAGGGCGCAGAGGAGATTTACCAGGATGCTGCCTGGATTAGAGAGCATGTCTAATGAGGACAGAGCTAGGGCGTTTCTATTTGGAGTGAACGAGAATGAGAGGTGATTTGTAGAGGTGTACAAGATTATTGTCATTTAACTATATACACATACACAATCAAATGAGACAATGTTTCCCCTGACCAGGGTGTAAAGCACACGTAACACACATATAAGATATTAATTTAGGAAAGTAAGAATTAAATCTATAAGTGAATTGTGCATAGACATAGATTGAGTGGATAGCCAGAGATTATTTCCCAGGGTGGAAATGGCTAATACCAGAGGAAAGTTAGGTACATTTTTCAAATCATGTGGAACATCCTGCCAGAGGTGGTGATGATAGAGGCAGATGTCTTAGAGCAGTTAATGTAGGCACGTGGGTTATAGAAATGTGGAGGGCTTTGTAGGAGGGACGGGTTAGATCGATCTCAGCATAGGTTATAAAGTTGGCAAGATTCATGGGCTGAGGGGAGAAAAACATTTAATGTTTCAGGTCCAGGAACCTTAGAGCATCGAACTCAGAAGGATACAGCACAGGAACAGACCCTCTCATATATAAACCTCCTCCACAATCCCTCTAACCCTTCCCCTTACTCTCCCCATAACCCTCCATTTTTCTTGCATCTGTGTGCTTATCTAAACATTTCTTAAGTGTCCCTAATGTCTCTTAGTTTCTGTACTATCACCCCTGGAAGTGCATACCCAGCACTCTCTGTAAACATTCTAGCTCTGACATCTCCCCTAAGCTCTCCGGCATTCACCTTGAATGGCTGTCCTCTGGTAAGAGCTACTGCTCCCCTTGGAAAAAGATGATGGCTGTCCATACAACCTCTGCCTCTCGGCATTGTTTGTGTGGGTAGCCAGAGGCTTTTTCCAAGGGATGAAATGGCTAACATGAGGGGGCATACTTTAAAGATGCTTGGAAGTAGGTACAAGGGGGATGTTGGGGTGAGTTTTTCGCACAGAGTGGTGGGTGCATGGAATGCACTGCCGGCAATGGTGGTGGAGGCGGATACAATAGGGTGTTTTAAGAGATATGTACCTGGAGCTTAGAAAAGTAGAGGGCTATGCGGTAGGGGAATTCTAGGCAGTTTCTAGAGTATATTACATGGTCGGCACAACATTGTGGGCTGAAAGGCCTCTAATGTGCTGTAGATTTCAATTTTCTATGTTCTATGTTCATATATACATCTATCAAGTCGACATTTGTCCTCATAAGTGATGTTCTATAATCTAGGCAGTAAACCACCTCTGCCTTCTCTCTAAACCTTCCACATTCTTCCTATACTGAGGCGGCCAGAACTGAACATCGGTGGTTGATAGTCAGCATGCAGTCCATGAGTTAAAGGGCCTGTTTCTACGCTGCACATATCCACAATCCCCGGACATCACAGACTCTCAGTGCAGCTTCTGTCAGCATGGCACATTTCCAGGGCAGAGCTCTTGTGTAAACAAAGCAAGTCACAGGGGAGGACTGGCCAAGCCTCTCAATAATAAGGGCAGGTCATTTCTTGTGTTTTGAAAGAGATCACATTGCTCCATTGAAGTCAAGGCAGAATTGAAGTGGGGATGAGTTTGATCTTAACTGCTGAATGAATTGATTTGAAATGCTGAACCAGAAGGCATAAAGGTCAGGTTTCTTTGGAACAGTTCCCAGATTAGTTAAGGCTATCCACGTCTTTCTCTATAATGGCTTTTTCATGCGTTAATGTGCTCTGACCTGAGAAAACTACAGAGTAAGGAACGGGGTACCTAGGACTTCAGTAAGTGTCAGGAAGATGAAGTAACACCAGCAATGGGTGGTCGCGAAAACACACACCAGTCTTCATCAACGAGTCAGCAGTGGAAAGTTCCTGAGGGCCAGCATCTCTGAAGGTCTACCTGGGACCAACATATTGTTGTAACTATGAAGAAGAGACATCAGTGACTGTATTTCATTAGGAGTTTAGGAAGATTTGATATGCACCAAAGACTATATCAAATTTTTACCGTTGTACCACGGAGAGCATTCTGACCGGTTACATTGCCATCTAGGGAGGCTCCAATGCACAGGATTGGAAAAAGCTGCAGTGGCTTGTAAGCCCAGCCAGTCCTATCATGGGCACCTGAGTCTCCACCATTGAGGACATCTTCAAAATACAATGCCTAAGGAAGGCAGTGTCCATCATTCAGAAACCTCACATACCCTCTTCTCACCACTACCATTAGGAGGCACAGGAAGCTGAAGACACACACTCAAAGCTTTAGGAACAGCTTCTTACTCTTTGCCATCAGATTTCCGAATGGTCCTGTGAACTCACGACCATCACCCCACTAATTTGCTCTCTTATTGCACTACATATTTACATTTAAATTTCTTATTGTAACATAGTAATTCTTATGCATTGCTCTGCACTGCTGCTGCAAAACACCAATTTTCACAGCCTATAAATAACAGTGATAGTAAACTTGACTCTAAATGTAGACTTCAATAGTCCCCTTAACTGGGAACGAAGAACATAGAACTGTGCAGCATGGGGACAGGCCTTTTGGCCCACAATAACTTACTATCCCCGATCCCAATCCAAACTCTCATCTGTCTGCATTCCCCACCTCTTCATGAGACTGTCTAAATTAGGGGTTCCCACCCTGGGGTCCACAGACCCCTTGGTTAATGGTAGGTGTCCACCACATTAAAAAGGTTCGGAAAACCTGATCTAATTGCTTCTTAGACAGTGTCATGGTATCTTCTTCTAGACCAGTCCTGGCAGTGTGTGACGAGAACCCACCCACCGCCCCAGCACAGAAGAAAAGCTTGTCTTGTAAATCTTCAAAACTTTTCCCCTCGCACCTTAAAATATCAAAGAGTTGAGAAAGGAGAGGAGAGCTAACTTAATTCTAAACCAAACACAAGCATAGAAAATGCAGAAAAATTTGCTTTACAATAAAACCAAGGATAACTCAAATAAAATAAAAATGTATTTTCAATTATTATCTCTGATGTATCAAAACAATAAGTCAGAAAGGAGAATAGATTTGAAACTTGAAAGTTTCACGTTCTCGAATTTCTGAAAAATTGTCTGGTGCTTTCCCGGCATATATAACAAATGAACTCTTTCAGGCTTCCAGCCAGGTGCAGGTATCAATTATAACCACCATTTCAGTGACAAACTCTGCCATCTTCATCAGGAATGATGCCTGGGCATGTCTAGTCTAGTGGTATTTATACTTCTGATTGGTTAGTCCTTGTCCAGTCAGGTGTCCACTCTCCCACCTTGTTTACAATTGAAGTTCAGTTCTTACTTAGAGCAAGGCCTTTATTTTCCTCGAGTCTTATTTCAATTTACCAGGCACTCCCAGACGCCATTAACGCAGCACAGTAGTTGTGCACCATCGAAGTCAGTCCTATGGCCATTGCGAATGCAGTGTTCAGCTACTGTCAATTTCTCCAGATAACCCAAACAGGTACACGTCCTGTACTCCTTGATGCGGGTTTCCACCGTGCGTCCCATTTGGTCAATATACACTGCTCCATATCCAAAGGGAATCCTGTAAATGCCAGCTGACCTGAGTCCCAGGTCACCTTCGACCCGCATAAGCTGTGACTTTAGCTTCCTTATGGGCTTGTGGATGGTATTTGTCCAGCGTTTCTGCAGGATCTTGGTGATACTTCAAGGAACTGTGGAAACATAGGGAAGACATGGAGGACTTGGTTTCTGGAAGTTTTGTCAGAGTCCTGAAGAAATACCGGATTAATACTATCCACAAACCCATAGGGAAGCTCAGCTCACAACTTATGTGGATCAAAGATGACCTGGGACTCAGGACATCTGGAATTTACAGGATTCCCTGTGAATGCAGATCAGAGTATACCAACCAGATGGGACGCACAGTGGACACACTCAACAAGGAGCACAGAAGGTATATCCGTTTGGGTTACCCAGAGAAATCAGCGGTAGCAGAACTCTGCATTCACAATGGTCATGGGATTGACTTCGATGGCACATAACTACTGTGTCACGCCAGTGGCTTTTGGGACCACTTGATAAAGGAAGCCATTGAAATAAAACTCGAGAAAAAGAATTTCAACAAAAACAAATATCTCGCTTTAAGTAAGAACTGGTATTCAATTGTAAACAAGGTGGGAGAGTGGAGACCTGATTGGATGAGGGCTAACCAGTCAGGAGGGATGGACTAGGGGGGTATAAATACCACAGGACTAGACATGCCCAGGCATTATCCTCGATGAAGATGAGAGAGTTTGTCATCTAAATTTCCATTATACCTGATCTCTGTACCAGGCCGAAAGCCTGAGAAGAGTTCACTCCTCTCTAATTTGTCATATATAGGTTTAAGCTGTGCAATTTTGGGCATATTCCATCTGGGTAGACTCCAACCTGATCGCATTAATGTTGATTTCTCTAACTTCTAGTAATTTGCCCACCCTCCCTCTTCTCTCTCAATTCCCTATTCCAGTTCCCCTCTCACCCCTTTTCTTCTCCTTACCTGTCCATCACCTCCACCTCAGTGATCCTCCTGTTTCCCTTTCTCCCGTGGAACAGTTACCGTGATAGTTACTTATCTGGACCTAGTTTGTGTGGGGAACTTATTGAGAATTAACATGTGTATCAGTTGGTCCTTTACAATAAGAGTGCACAATGCAGATTATAGAAATTGATAGTTCATTAGTAATGGTGACAAAGGTTACAGGGTGCAAGCAGGAGAATGGGGTTGAGAGGGATACTAAATCGGCCATGATAGAATGGGAGAGCAGACTTCTTGGGCTGAATTGTCTAATTCAGCTCCTATGTCATCTGGTCTTAAATGTCAGATACACAAGAGATTCTGCAGATGCTGGAAGTCGTAAGTAACACACACAAAATGCAGGAGGAACTCAGCAGGTCAGGCACCATCTATGGAGGGAAGTAACGGTTGATGTTTTGGGCCGAGACATTAGTATCATCCTAACAAATTTCACAACAAGCATGATTCTGAATTCTGGATATCAATGTTTACTTAAATAGATATAAATATACATATGTACTTATTTATTAATTAGAGTGCTAAGAGATATAACTGTTGAAGTGCACAGTGTAACAATTTAATCTGTAAGTACAGTATGCAAGGCGAGCTTTTCAGTCCATTTTGTTACATATGACAATAATAAGCCAATATCTTTACCCAGTGGAGTGTCTGTATGCAAGAGTTGCCAACTTCTCTGAAATTCATTTCCCTTGTGGCAAACAAGAAATGATTCCACCCTTCAACAACACGCCTGTGTTTGTGGAACCTTTTAATTTGTTTGGGAAAGTCTTTATCAGCCTTGGCAATCGTGGTCAGTGAGGTAACTGAGCATAACTTCCAACTACTGAGTGCTATTCCAAGTGGCAATACTGCTCGCTACTTGCTCTGAGCTATTATCATCACACAAATATGTTTCCCTTATCTGTGGGCTACAGATCCAATGCCAAGCGCAACATTTTCCTCATTTCATTTTTAATCTACCTTCAAGATAGGGGAAAGAGAGCAAAACATGGACCCGTGCTGAATATCTTGGGCCACGACAACTGGTGAAATTAAATAAAAGCCATCGTGATTCCGGAGGGAGTCAGATCCATTCTCGAAGATCTGTAACAGCTGGGCTGTGACAGAATACAACAGTGCATAGGGAGTAGATGCCATGGTAATAGATAATGGTGGAAAAAAAATCACACAGCAAGTACACTCAGTGGCCACTTTATTAGGTACACCTGCTCATTGATGCAGATATCTAATTGGCCAATAGTGTGGCAGTAACTCAATGCATAGAAGTATGCACCAATGCTCAAGAGGTTCAATTGCTGCTCAGAACAAGCATCAGAATGGAGAAGAAATATGATCTAACTTTGACTGTGGAATGATTGTTGGGCTGAGTATCTCGGAAACTGCTGATCTCCTGGGATTCCTGCGCACGGCATTTTCCAGAGTTTACAGAGAATAGTGCAAGAAATTTTTAAAAAGCAGCCACTGAGCTGGAGTTCTGTGGGCAAAAAAAAACCCATCTTTGTTAGAACATTGAACGTAGAAATCTACAGCACATTGCAGGCTTTTCGGCCCACTATGCTGTACCGACCATGTGACCTAGGATTCGCCTAGAATTTCCCTAGCGCATAGCCCTCTATTTTTCTAAGCTCCATGTACCTATCCAAGAGGCTTTTAAAAGACCCTTTTGTATCCACTATTGTAAAGGAGAGAGGTCAGAGGAGAATGGTCAGATTGGCTCAAACTGACAGGAAGGCAACAGTAACTCAAATAACCCCATGTTACAACAGTGGTGTGCAGAAGAGTGTCTCTGAATGCACAGCATGTCGAACCTTGAGGTGGATGGGCTGCAGCAGCAGAAGACCATGAACATACACTCAGTGGCCACTTTATTAGGTACCCAAGTTACAGTGCCTATTAAAGTGGCCACTGAGTGTATTTTCCATGTACCCTTAATGTGTAGACACTGAACCTTTAATATTGCTGATTGCTGCATTTCAGTTTAGTTTCAGAGCAGTATGGTTTTTCTTTGAGACCTCCCAGGTACTGCCCTCTTCCTACAGTATGGGAGGAGGTACAGGAGCCTGTAAAGAAACACTCAATATCTTAGGCATTGCTTCTCCTCCTCTGCCATCAGATTTCTAAATGCCCTATAAAGGTGAAGCAATAACAATGCAGAATAAAGTGGAACAGTTACAGTGAAAGTGCAGCACAGGTGAACAAAATCATAACGCAATAGATTGTGAGGTCAGGAGCGCATCATATCATACAAGAGATCTAAGGGGCTGGGGTCTGGAGAAACAAACAATCTGCTGGAGGAACTCAGCAGGTCGAGCAGCGTCAGTGGGGAGAGAAAAGAACTGCCAACATTTCAGGTCGAAACCTTGCGTCAGGACTGAGTATGGAGACGGGCGATGGCTGGTGGTATGAGAAAGGAGAGTAGTGAGACAGGGGCCAGAATGAGATAGGTGGGCCCAGGAGGAATGAAAGACAGTGGGTAGGGGAGGGGAGCAGGGAGTGAGTTGGGAGAGAGGGGCCAGTATGTGATAGGTGGAGACAGACCAAAATAAAAAAGAGCAAAAAGTGGTCTCCTCCTGTGCATTCAATTACTGTGAATCTGTGAACCCTCACCCCCCCCGCCCATCTGCACCATGCTTAACTACTTGGGATCTAATGAATAGGTACATGGATGGGAAGGTATGGAGAGCTATGGTCCAGGTGCAGGTCGATGGGAATAGGCAGATTAATAGTTCGGCATGGACTAGATGAGCTGAGGGGCCTGTTTCTGTGCTGTACTGCCTTATGACTCTGTGACTCTAAAGTGAAAAGTCTTTCACGAGGATTCGCATGCTCAGCCAATGCCAACAGGAATCTTCCAAAAAATGGCCTGATTGCCAGAATGATTATTGCAATTTTTCAAACGAGGTTAGACAGTGTCCCAGTGGAGATAAAGACACCAACCAGTAGGCAGCCTGTTACAATCAATAAACAAGATGCAGACAGGTTATTTCAATCAGAACTGCGATTCAGAGAGTTTCTACATTGATTACCAATGTCCAGCGACAAGACAGTGTAAACTCAAATCCAGATTCATTTATTTTTCACACAAACTTTGAAACACACAGTGAAATGTTTTCTTTGCATTAATAACCAACATACCCAAGTGCTGGGGGCCGCCCCCAAGTGTCCCCACACATTCCAGTGCCAACATAGCGAGCCCACAACGTCGAGCAGAACACAGCAAAATGGAACACCCCGAGCAATAAAACAATACCTGAAAAGCCAGCCCTTTTCCTCCCACCCATCCACACACACACATGCACACCCTGGACAGGACTCTGGTCCAATCACAAGCAAAAGAAGAGCTGAAGGTGCTGGACATCCAAAGCAACACACACAAAGCGCTGGAGGAACTCAGCGTGTCAGGCAGCATCTATGGAAAAGAGTGAAGTTGACATTTTGGGCCGAGACCTGATGTGGGCTCTTTTTGCATAGATTTTGCCTGACCTGCTGAGTTCCTCTAGCATTTTATGTGTGTTGACGGGACTCCAGTCTCCAGTTTCCAAGGTTTGACCATTGGGCTTTGATTATTGATTGTAACAGGCTGCCTACTGGTTGGTGTCTTTATCTCCACTGGGACACTGTCTAACCTCGTTTGAAAAATTGCAATAATCATTCTGGCAAACAGGCCATTTTTTGGAAGATTCCTGTTGGCATTGGCCGAGCATGCGAATCCTCGTGAAAGACTTCTGATTGACCTTCAGGCTCTAATCTTCGGTATTGAACCCCAGACCACCCAACAGTGGGACCCCAAATTCCAGCTTCACTTATTCATGGGCCCTCATGATTCCTACCTGCATGGACATCAATCCTGGCACCTATTGACCTGGTACAGTTTGGCATCCTTTGCCACCTGTCCACATGGTACATCATAGTGGCACCCCAGGGAACAGGGAGTTTAGGCTAGAGAGAGTGAAACTGTATCAGAATGCTTGTTCCCTCTGGTCACATAAGACGGGCATGATGGTATAGTGGTCAATTTATTTATTTATTTAGTGATACAGCATGGAGCAAGCCTTTCTGGCCCTTAAGCCACTTTGTCCCAGCAACCCCCAACAAAACCGATCAACCTTTAACCTAATCACAGGACAACTTGCCATGACCAATTAAAGTTCAAAGTACATTTATTATCAGCATATGTATGCATTGTACAACCCCAAGGTTTGTCTCCTCACAAGCAGTCGCTAAACAAGAAACCCAAAAGAACCCATTAAAAAAAACACTGACGAGAGAGGGAGAGGGGGAGGGGGAGAGAGAGGGAGAGGGAGGGGGGGGAGAGAGGGAGAGAGGGGGAGGAGGAGAGGGAGAGGGGGAGGGGGAGGGGGAGAGGGAGAGGGAGAGGGGGAGAGGGAGAGGGAGAGGGAGAGGGGGAGGGGGAGGGGGAGAGGGAGAGGGAGAGGGGGAGAGGGAGGGGGGGAGAGGGAGAGGGGGAGAGGGGGAGGGGAAGGGGAGGGAGAGGGAGAGGGGAAGGGGGAGAGGGAGAGGGAGAGGGAGAGGGAGAGGGGGAGAGGGAGAGGGAGAGGGAGAGGGAGAGGGAGAGGGGGAGAGAGAGGGAGAGAGAGAGAAAATCAACCAAACAATAAAAGAAAGCAAATTTCATTTAGAAGGAAAGTGCGTCCTCAGACTACCCAGTATGTACTTGGACGGTGGGAGAAAACAGAAGTGCTCAGGGAAAACACTGGTGTTCCACAGGGAGGACGTACAGAGACTCCTTTCAGAAGGAATTCCAGAATTCCAGAATACCCTGGTCCTGAGCAGGAGGAGCGTCGTGCTAGCCACTTTGCTTTTGTGGTGCTCAAATGATGAGTGATATACAGAGCTTCAGGCTAAAGTTCTGGAAAACAGGAGTCTGATTCAGATTCAGATAAGTTTTTTGTCATTTATATCAGAGTGCAATGAAATTGCTCGCTCACATCAAGGTGATAATACACATAAATAGAGATGAAAGCTCAAAGAACAATGACTAGTACAAAGTATAGCACCGCTTTCCGAGATTCTGCAAAAAGAAATGCTGAAGTGATGAAAATGCAAGGAGTATCTCCATTGGTTAGGGTCGACCATGGGTCCTCGATGTCAAAGTCGATAAACAAGCCTGGGCAGTACGATATGGGGAGCAAGCTGTTGCCCATATAGCAGGCTCCCCCTCTCCATGCAGCTGATGAATCCAAAGCAAATGAAGAGACCAACATGGTTTGGCACCAGTGGTATCGTAGGCGTTGCCAGTCATTTAGGGCTGCCTTCGGGACTCCAGCTCCAGAATTTTCCCTCAAAGCCTTCCCCATGAATGTGTGCAGCTGCAAGGCAGCAAAGGCTTGAGATCAGAGATTTCCTTCTCCTAGATGAGATGCCAACTACAGCTGATGAACCCCATATGCCCAAAGCAACTGGTTTTATGGTGCGAGTAACCCACCTCTGTCCCTTCTCCTGTCAGTAGAAATGGTTCCTAATTGAGATGCATGCTATTAGGGGCATTTAATAAGTACTCAGTGCTTATCCCCACTACCTTCCCCCTGGCTGTAACAACCTTAAGGAACCAATAACAAAATAGCTAGAATGAAGGGTTCAAGATCATGGTATTACCATTGGGGAGGGGATGTGAGAGAGGTGACTGGTCCAGGAGTCTGACTACAGAGGGGGTGAAGCTGTTCATGAGTTTTGTCATTTGGGCTTTCAAGTTCCTGTGTCTTCCCCCACAAAGCAGAAGAGAGCAAAGAGAATGCCCAGGGTGACAGGCATTCCCGACAATGTTGCTCGAATTCCTGAAGCAACACATCATGAAGAAGAATTGAATGGAAGAAAATCACTGAGTTATATTGCCAAAAATGAAAGAGCGGATTGTTATTTAAATAGTAAAAAAAAACTGCAGCGTGCTGCTGTGCAGAGGGACTTTGGAGAGCTTGTGCATGAATATCAAGAAGGCAAATTGGATGTTGGCCTTCATTGCTAGAAGGATTGAATTTAAGAGTAGGGAGGTTATGCTGCAACTGTATAGGGTACCGGTGAGGCCGCACCTGGAGTACTGTGTGTAGTTCTGGTCTCCATACTTGAGGAGGGATATAGTGGCTTTGGAGGCCATGCAGAGGAATTTCAACAGGTTGATTCCAGAGTTGAGGGGTTAGACATTGAGTTGCCTGGGGCCGTACTCACTGAAATTCAGAAGAATGAGAGGAGATCTTATAAAAAACATCTATAATTATGAAACGGATAGATAAGACAGAGGCAGGAAAGTTGTTTCCAATGGTAGATGAGACTAGAACAGGGGTGGGCAAACTTTTTGACTTGAGGGCCACAAAGGGTTCTAAAATTTGACAGGGGGGCCGGACCAGGAGCAGATGGACGGAGTGTTTTGGTAATACACCTCATACGAGAAAATAAAATATCATGGGATATGTAGAAAACATGTGCTTTAATTTCAATTGAAAATGAACAAATGCATTACAACAAAATATCTGTCTTTGAAGTCCCATGGTATTTAGCTATTTATTGAAATGACTTTTAAAACACTGAAAATTAAATGAATAAAATACAGCTTTTTTAATAGTAACAGTTATTATTTTAAAGCACTGAAAATTCTGTTATCCTTCAAGATATTATCATCATCACTCTCCTCCTGATTGTCTTTATTTCAAAAACGGTAGGAGATGCAGGTCTACTTGTCCTGCTCCTTCTTATTCAATTGTCCCCTGTGCCAAAACTCAACACTGACCCGCACAATGACAGAACAGTGAGAGCGCGCCAGTATGCGGAGCGCGTTATTTGATCTGGAGCGCATTTCTTATTTTGAGAACGTACGTGCACCTGCGCACTACTCATGTCCATCACTTAACAGAAATGACATGTAACATGTAAGGCTTATTGAAAAAAAATATTTTCAAATGCATTTTTTACATAACACAACGAAGAAACTTATTTTTAATTTCAGTGGGAACAGTGTTGTTGGTCTCCCTTTTTAGCCAGCGCATCAAAGTCTGGATTTAGTATTGTTGTGGCGATTCTTAGGATGGATCTGAGGTGTTGGTCAGTTAACTTGGATCTGTGGCTGGCTTTGTTGATGTTCATGACGCTGAACACCTGTTCACACAAATAGGTTGAGCCGAACAAAGAGTAAAGTGCAAATGTGGAGTAATACGCTGCACCTCAACAAAGGTCAATGTGTAGCGGTGTGCAACATGCAGCGCTAAAATTACGACACGGAGTCGGTAACTGCAGTCGAAGAAAAAAACTTTATTCGAAATCCCCAGCCTCACTTTTAAGCCTCCCTCAACCTGCCCCCCTGCGCAGAGGCTCCAAAGCTCTGTGCTCGCAAATCCCCGCAGGCTATCTCCCTTAGCCGGAACGCTGGCTAATTGTGAGCCGGTTCGGATGTGCCAGGAAATGGGTCGCCACAAATGTATATAGAGTGCATCATCTATTGGGAAAACGCCAAAATTGCGGGGAAAAAATGTTAACGTTTATTAATATAATTTCATCAAGTTCTGCGGGCCGGATTAAAAAGCTTAACGGGCCGCATATGGCCCGTGGGCCGTAGTTTGCCCATGCCTGGACTAGAACTAGGGGGACACAGTTTCAAGATTCAAGGGAGTAGGGTTAGGATGGAGATGAGGAGGAACTGCTTTTCCGAGAGTGGTGTATCTGTGGAATTCTCTGCCCAATGAAGCAGTGGTGGCTATCTCAGTAAATATATTTAAGACAAGATTGAATAGATTTTTGCATAGTAGGGGAATTGAGGGTTTTGGGGAAAAGGCAGGCAGGTGGAGAGGAGTCCATGGCCAGATCAGCCATGATCTTATTGAATGACCGAGCAGGCTCGACGGGCCAGATGGCCTACTCCTGCTCCTATTTCTTATGTTCTTATGTTCATACAGCACACAAAAGAGGCCCTTCAGTCCATCTAGTCAATACTGAAATTTTATTCTCCCTAGTCCCATCAGTCTGCACCTGGACCATAGCCCTGCATACCACTCCCATCCATGTACCTATCCATATTTCTCTTAAATGCTGAAATTGAACCAGCAGTGATGAGCCTGTGGTGTTTACCATTCTCTGCAGGGTTTGACAGTCCAGAGCGTTGCAGAGTGGTTGCCCTCACAGGCTGAGATACAACCTGCCAGGGTAATTTAGCACAATTAAGAGAAGTTTCTACAAGTACATTTATGTTTCTAAGATATGTCGGAGAGTGTTGGAGGTGATAACATGGATAGAGTAGCAGTGCGATCACTGAAGTTGAGAATGACTAGCACCCCTAAGGGGTTGTCTATTGCTGGGTTCTCAGGTGACAGTATAGGCCAACCTGGGATCCACATATTTGAGTGCAGTGTGGGCCAGAAGAAGTGGTGGCCATGGTTAATGCCATAGAGTCAGAGGGTCATAGAACACCACAGCACAGAAGAAGTTCACTTGTCCCATCTATTCCCAGCTGAGGTATTAATCTGATGAGTCCCAATGACCTACACCCGGACCATAGCCCTTCATACCCTCCTGAAGGCTGCTCACACTTTGGCTTCAGAGACAAATCAAATGATCATTGGGAGCTGTGGGAGGTTGTGATGGTTCCTCCATGGTTTGATAGTCAAAGAGAGCACAGAAGGTATTGAGCTCATCTGGAGGTGAAGCCCTGTTATCGGCTAAACCACTTGATTTAAGAGACAACTGTGTTAAAGCCCTTTCACAACTGCCGAGCATCCTTTGTTGGTTCAGGTTTAGTCTGGAATTGCCACTTTACTCGTGAGATGATTTTCCAAAGATGATACCTGGGCCTCTTGTAACTTTCTAGGTCGCCAGACCTGAATGCCTCTCATCTGGATCTCAGAAGATTTAAAAGGCGACTGTCTTAAAGCCCTGTCACAAATGCCGAGGCTCCTCAGTCTGGAATTGCCACTTCACCAGTGAGATGACTTTCCAGAGATTGTACCTGGACCTTTTGGAACTTCCTTGGTCACCAGACCTCCATGCCTCTCACCTGTCCCTCAGCAGATTGTGGATCTCCTGGTTGGGGAAGGCTCTGAATGACCTTGTGGGGATGCACTCATCTACAACTGTTTTCTGTGACAACCATGGTGTATTTGTTCAGATCCACCAACTCGAAGCCACTCCTCTGCTTCCTGCGGTCACCCCTCTGTTGTTTTAATCTCTGGAGCCTTGCTCTTTAGCCTCGGCCTGTATGTAGGTGGGAGAAAGACAGCCAAGTCATCAGATTTACCGAAGTGCGGTCTGGGCATGGAACGGAAGGGATCCCTGATCTTAGTATTACAATGGCCTAGTGTGTTGGGATCTCTGGTGCTACAGGTTATACATTGATGGTAATTGAGCAGGGTTTTCTTCAGACAAGCCCGACTGAAATCCCTGAGTATGATTTGAAATGCATCGAGACAGACTGTTTGTTGTATGGAGACGGCATCATGCAGTATCTCAAGTAATTGATTATAGTCGGGTGTCGGCCATACGTCAGGATCATGGATGAGAACTCCCTAGGTAAATACAATGGATGGCATTTGACCATTGACCCTCTGCTTTTCAGTCTGGCTTGGAGATGCCCTCTCTACTTAGAGATGCTGTACTCATTTGGTCCAGCAAGTCCTTCAGAAGGTTGTGAAATCTGTAGACTAGTCAGTTGATTTAAAATTACACTGCTTAAAGAAAAATTACATGCTGCAGAAAGCAGTGAGAGTAATTCAAAAGCAGTGTACCTAGAAACATTGTATGTAGACCACAGAACATTGCCATGGTTCACTGGCACCATCTTGCCAAGCCTTTCACCATTAACCCATGACTTCTACATCTAGGCACCCAACCTCGGTGGAAAAAGGCTTGTTACATATACCTTATCTATACTTTTCAGATCTAGATTTACTAGAATGTTACCTGGGTTTCAGCACCTAATTTACAGAGAAAGGTTGAACAAGTTAGGTCTTTATTCTTTGGAGCGTAGAAGGTTAAGGGGAGACTTGATAGAGGTATGTAAAATTATGAGGGGGATAGATAGAGTTGACGTGGATAGGCTTTTTCCATTGAGAGTAGGGGAGATTCAAACAAGAGGACATGAGTTGAGAGTTAAGGGGCAAAAGTTTAGCGGTTACACGAGGGGGAACTTTGCTCAGAGTGTGGTAGCTGTGTGGAATAAGCTTCCAGTAGAAGTGGTAGAGGCAGGTTCGATATTGTCATTTAAAAAGAAATTGGATAGGTATATGGACAGGGAAGGAATGGAGGGTTATGGGCTGAGTGCAGGTTGGTGGGACGAGGTGAGAATAAGTGTTCAGCACTGATTAGAAGGGCCGAGATGGCCTGTTTCTGTGCTGTAATTGTTATATGGTTACTCCACCTAATTTTGTATACTTTTAACAAATCTCCCATCATTCTCCTACATTCTAGGAAATAAAGTCCTAACCTATTCAAATTTCCCCTATAACTCAGGTTGGATCTTTTGGTTGTTCTGCCTCTCCTTTCACAGCTGATGCTTGTTCTCTGCGGCACAGTGGAGCTTTCTCTTGTGTAGAAAAGCCTCTTTTTGAAAAGACTTTCTCTCAGCTTATCTATTGAGAACAATGCCTTCCAAGTTTTTGGATGTAGTGCTGAATTTCTTCAGGCTGACTTTGATGTTATCTTTGAAGTGACTCGCTGGGCCACCCTTAACTGGGAGTAAAGGATCTGCTTAGGGAGGCTTCCAGATGGCACGACCTATCCGTTGGAGTTGGTGTTGCGGAGATGGTGTTCATGTTGATCTCCTCCTGCATCTGTCCTGAAGTCTGTATTGTGGAAAGGAGGCTGGACAAGCATGTGTGGTCAAAGGAGGTTTGGGAATTTGAGTAACACATACACACAGTTCTGGAGAAACTCAACAGGTCAGGGTATATCTCCAGAGGGAAATGAACAGTTGATATTTCGGGCCAAGAAGGATAGGCCAATGGAGGCATGGGGAAGGGAGGGAGGTTGTGTAGGTGATAGGTGAGGGGAACGTGGGTGGTTGGGAAGGCGGGCATGATGTATGAAGCTGGGAGGGGATAGGTGGAAGAGATAATGGACTGAAGAAGAATGAATCCCATACATTAAAGGGAAGGAGGTGGGGAACGTGACAGTGGAGATTGGCAGGTCATAAAGATGGAGGAGGGAAAAGTGAAAGGATTAAAGTGTCATCAGAATGAGGGAAAACATAGGACGGTGACAGAGTTAGAACATCAGGTGAGGCAGCAAGAGGGTGGAGAGCCAGAGTCTGTACCCCATATTAGGGGTGACTAAAACTAAAGGACATGGGCTTAAGGTGAGAGAGAAGAGGTTTATAGGGCATCTGAGGGGCCCTCATCATCAATAAGTGCCATGTCTACTGTGGCTGATCATGGTCTCATCCACGATCCTGATTGTTTGTTCTTGGCAAACTTGCCTTCTTCTGACCAGTGTCTTTACAAATCAGAGATTGTCTGCCTGGCGTCAGCGGTCATATAACTAGGACGTGAGATATGCGCCGGCTACTCATACGCCCATTCATCACATGCTCCCATGGATCCACATGACTGACTGGGCAGGGGGTGCCCAGGTTCCTTGCCCAAGGGTGACCTGCAGGCTAGCAGAGGGAAAGAGCACCATACACCTCCTTTGGTAGAGACGAATCTCCAGCCCGCCACCCTCCAAAGGGAACATTTTTCATACACAGATTAGTCAGTATCTGGAATGAGCTGCTAGAGGAGGTGGTGGAGACAGAAACAGTAACAATATTCAAGAGGTAACTGGGCAGCCGTGTGAATAAGCAGAGCACAGAGAGATATGGAATTAATGCATGTGAAGGACTATCAACCCAGATTATGAGTTTAACAAATGCTCAAAGAAAATTCTAATAGGCTCAGGTTTTGTGGATGTTTATGAATAAAAGTGAATCTAAACACTTATTTGTTTTAGCCCATTTAGTATCCTCGAGCAGTGTTTACTCAGATATCTCATTAAAAGAATTGATCATGCAATGGGCTAATCTTGTTATGAGTTAGCTTGTTGTATAAAGACATGCTAAAAACAGATAATGAATAAACAGATGCTTCAGCCTAGTGTATTGATTTGGGTGTTTAAATTATAGTGTGCTTATATATTTATCAATTCGCATTGAATAAGGAAAATATCAAACATACGCATTGTTGTAAATTGAACAAAGTCACCAGAAAGACACTGAAACTAGAGGGTACAGGAGTGTTTTATTCAACAAAAGCGAGCAGTGAGCATCACACTGAGACACTCTTGGAGAGAGATGCCTCTTGACCCAAAATTATCTGACAACTTTCTGTAGTGTCTTGGAGTTGTCCAGAAGTTAGGTTGCAGATCTGAAGAGAAATAAGGGAAGATAGAATTGCACTAATTGGAGTAAGCATGGCCCCAATGGGCCAAATAACCTCCTCCAACATGGTAACCAATAAGGAATTTGTTTAGCTGCATGGAAATGCACTCAGTGGCCACATTATTAGGTTCCTCCTGTACCTAATAAAGTGGCCAGAGAGCATATTTGTGATCTTCTGCAGCTGTACCCCATCCACATCAAGGTTCAATGTGTTGTGCATTCAGAGATGCTCTTCTACACACCGCTGTTGTAACACGTGGTTATTTGAGTTACTGTTGCCTTCCTGTCAGTTTGAATCAGTCTCGCCATTCTCCACTGAAGTCTCTCATTACCAAGGCTTTTTCACTCACAAATTGTTCGTCACTGACTAGATGGGCTGAAGGGCCTGTCACCTTCCTGTCAGCTTGAACCAGTCTGGCCATTCTCCTCTGACCTCTGTCATTAACAAGGCCTTTTTGCCCACAAAACCACTGCTAATAGGATGTTTTCTGTTCCTCACATCATTCTCTGGAGATCGTTGTGCATGAAAATCCCAGGAGGTCAGCAGTTTCTAAGGTACTCAAACCACCCCGTCTGGCACCAACAGTCAAAGTCATTTAGATCACATTTCGTCCCCATTCTGATGTTTGGTCTGAACAACAACTGAACCTCTTGACCATGCTTTTATGAATTGAGATGCTGCCGTAGGATTGGCTGATTAAATATTTGCATCAATGGGCAGGTGCACAGGTGTAATAAAGTGACCGCTGAGTGTAAGTCACACTGCAAATAGCGGTGAGTATCATGTTGTAGACCGAGTTTCATTATCCAATTGCATTTCGATATCACTTGCAGTTAGAATTAACATCCCTGGATATCCTCTTTGATCTTCAGCAGAGCTGAAAGATCATAGATTATGTTGTGCTCTGTACTCTGAAGTAATTGAGATAAATGTTGCTGAAGGAAAAAAAAAGATTTCAGATTCTTTATTCAACTGCTAAGCCAGCAGCGGTGAACAGTGTATCCCTTTGTATGAAAGAGTCAGTTTTTGCCTTAACAAGCCACACATCCTGTGGGTGGAAAGGCCGAGTGGCAGTTAGTGTAATGCTTTACAGTGTCAGCTGTGAGATTAGTGTTCAATTCCTGCCAGTACCTGAAGGGAGTTTGTACATTATCCCCGTATGGACTTCCTCTGGGTGGTCTGATTTCTCTCCTGCAGTCCAAAGACGTACAGGTTGGGGTTCGTAAGTTGTGAACATGCTATGCTGGTGCTGGAAGCCTGGCAATGCTTACAGGCTTCCCCCAGCACTCCCTCAGGCTGTGTTGGTCATCGACACAAACAATGGCTTTCACTGTATGTTTCAATGTAGATGTGGCTAATAAAGTTCATCTTTAATCATCATTAACTCACTTTGCAAGCAGCACCGGGCAGCACAATAGTGGGAGAATTTGTTATACTGACCAATGCTATGTTTGATTAAAGAATTCAAGAAACCTGTCGTTTTCATCCTCTTGCGTATTTATACGTATATAATCCAGATAGGGCTGGTTGTCAGTAGTTACCAGTGGTACACATATAGAACATAACAGCTAACATAACAGAACATAATAGAACATAACAGAACTCTACAACACAGTACAAGCGATGTTGTGCCGATCTACAAAACCTCTCCACCATCAATTAATCCATCCCTCCTACACAGCCCATAAGCCTGCATTTTTGTATCAACCCCAACCACCACCTCTGACATCACCCCAAAACTTTCCTCCAATCAACTTAAAGTCGCACCCCTCATATTGATAGTTCCGGCCTGGGGAAATGCTGTTCACTCTGACTATGCCTCATCATTTTGTACATCTCATCCGCCTTTGCTCCAAGGTGGAATGCCATAGCTGACAACAAGCTTTCCTCGTAAGACATGTCCTCTAATCCAGGCGTATATGGTATGTCAGAGCATGAGTCAAAGTTCAAAATACATTTATCATCGAAGTATGTAAACTATATACAGCCTTGAGATTCATCTCCCTACTTGCTGCCACAAAACAAAGAACCCTGTTGGGAAAAAAAAGGACTGTGGAACAACAAATGTGCAGAAAGAAAAACCAAATCATGCAAACAATAAATCTAAGCAAACAACGTTCAGGATTGAAGTTCACAAAGATGAGTCCACAGCCACGAAACCAGTCACGGCCGATGCAGGGGCTCGTTAGTTGCAGGCCGCAACCTCAGTTTAGTGCGGAGATGAGTACACCTCGTAAGCAGTGAGCTGAACACTGGCCTGTCCCTCGCTTCCAGCACTGACACCCCGGCCTTTTCAATCTGGCCCAGCACCTAAACTGGCCACATGGTGGGTTGTTCCTCACTCTCAGACCCAGACCCTGCATTTTGATATTCTCTCCGACCCAGACCCAAACCCTCAACTCTGCCTTGCCTTGGTTCTGCCACTAAGTCTGCCTTAGCAATGGACAAGCATTGTCTCGTTCCCCACTCTTGGGCCCGGGCCCTGGCGCCTCGATTCAGCCTGTACTCACTATGCTGCAGCTGTCCTGCTCCCTTGAGTCTTCAGTTCACACCACAAACATGCCCAATTGTATAGGCAGCTTGAAAGCTCAATTCCCAAGAAAAGCAAGAATTCCAAGAATCTAAACTAATAGTTCAGATTGTTTATTGAGAGAATGACAGATAGATACCCAGGGGTATTTTGTAGGCTGCAACTTAATTGAAGGCTTCAGATTATTTGTAAGTAAATTGAGATACCTGGAAGAGAATTTAGCATTGAATTTAATTGATCAGTTCAGTGGATTTTTTTCAGAATTATGGATGCCTTGGAGTGAGTTACAGTTTGGAGTCTAACAAGAAAAGTTTGGACTGTTGATATGCGAAATACCAGATACTTGTGAGTAAGTTACAGGCTAATAGTTAAAGGTTCAGATAGGTTTATTGTCTCTTCTCACTGCCACAGCAGGAAGGAGCCTTAGGTCCCACACTATCAGGTTCAGGAACAGTTATTACCCTTCAACCATCAGGCTCTCAAACTAGTGTGGGTAACTTCACTCACCTCAATACTGAACAGACTCCACAACTTATGGACTCACTTTCAAGGACTATAGTGTAGTGGTTAGCACAACACTTTACAGTACCAACTACTTGTGTTCATTTCCCACCATTGCCTGTAAGGAATTCGTATGCTTTCCTGGTGACTGTATGGGTTTCTTCTGGGTGCCCTGGTTTCCTCCAAAAGTCCAAAGACATACCAGTTGGTAGGTTAATTGGTCAATGTAAATTGTCCTGTGATTAGACTAGATTGAATTGGGGTTTGCTGTGCAGAGCAGCTCGAAGGGCTGGAATGCCTGTTCCGCATTGTATCTTAATTTTAAAACAACTTGCTCTCAAGATTATTTATTTATTGTGATGATTGCATTTGTGTAGCTTACCTTCTTTTGCACATTGGTTGTTTGTCAGTCTTTGAGTGTAGTTTTACATTGAATCGTTTTATTTCTTTGTTCTACTGTGAATGCCTGCAATAAAATGAATCTCAGGGTGGAATACGGTGACATGTATGTACTTTGATAATTAATATACTGTGAACTTTGAACAATGGATACCAAAGGAGTGAGTTACAGATGAAATATGATCAATATCTTGGGGCAGTTTCAAGCAGCAGATAGATGGAGATGGAGACGGATATTGAGAAGGGGATTTCAGAATTTAAACCCACCCAGGTGAAGGCAGGATGAGGGAGACTGAAACAATGGCTGCCTGCCTTTTCTATTGCTGAGATATTGCTCTGCTGCTGGAGAGGGAAGAAAACCTTTTTGTCACTGCTGAGATCGCTCTGCTATGGATTGGGAGAATGTTGCCCAGGTTCTCTGCATTTTGGATGTGGTCTTAGTCTTTTCTCACCTTACATTTTTTTTGTGTTCTGTGTTTCTTGCCTGACCTTTCTCGTTTTTATGTGTGCAGGGAGGGGGATTTGGGTGTCAACGTACTTGTTCTATTATGGTTCATTATTTGTGTGTGCAGGAGATATTTGACGGTTGATTGTGCTGCCGTTCTTTTCGAGTTGTATACTTCGATAATAAGTGAGCCCTTGACCCTTGAACCTTTGAGCATGACCAGGTGTAAGTTGGGTATGAACGATAATGATTTTACCTCTTATATTAATGATCAAACACTCACATTTATGCTCCCTGAAATGGGTCCTCCTTTACTGCCTTGTGATCTATTGCACACAAAATCATAGAGTTCTGGGGTATCACAACACTGAAACAGGCTCTTTGGCCTATGTAGTTCATGCCGAACTATGATTCTGCCTAGTCCCATTGGCCACAGACTGAACCTGGACTATTGTCTTGCACACCACTCCCATCCATGTTCTACTGTAAATACTATCCACATCCTCTAGCAGCTCACTCCACACTCGCACCACCCTCCAAGTGAAGAAGTTCCCCCTCAGATTCCATCTTAAATATTTCACCTTTAACTTATGACCTCTAGCTCTGGTCTTATCCAACCTCAGTGGAAAATGCCTATCTATACTCTCATAATTTTGTATGCTTCTATCAAATCTTCCCTCATTCACCTACTCCCCAGGTAATAAAGCCCTAACAGATTCAATCTTCCATTGTTACTCAGATCCTCGAGTCCCAGCAACATCCTGGTGAATTTTCTTTGTGTTCTTTCAACCTTATTGCTGTCCTTAACGAACGTATGGATTCACTTTCTTTCTTTCTTTTTAAATCTTTTTATTAGTTTTAAACAAACATAAATGAAACATGAATACAAAATGTTTGAGAGTACATAATTAATAGTTTAAATAGACATTCAGATATGTAATAATAAAAATATATAACCTCTCAAATCCAGAACAATAATGAACAAAGAAGTAAAAAGAAAAAAAAGGAAAAAAAAACAAAAAAAGAGAGGAAAAAACCCAAAAAGAAACACTAACCAACATGGGCCATTGAATAATATTAAGTACATATACAGTAGTGCCAATAACTCCGAACCTCCATCCAATCGATTAAGGATAATATAAGTAAGGTTTAGGAAAAGACAATTCAACTCATGTGAAAATGTTGAATAAAAGGTCTCCAAGTTTCTTCAAATTTAACTGAAGGTTCAAAAACCACACTTCTAATCTTTTCTAAACTCAAACAAGAAATAGTTTGAGAAAACCACTAAAATACAGTTGGAGGATTAATTTCTTTCCAATTCAATAATATAGATCTTCTAGCCATTAATGTAAAGGACTTTCACTTTCAAGGGCTCTTCATCTCATGTTTTCGATATTTTTTTTATTTTTGTATTTGCACAGGTTGTTGTCTTCTGGGCAGTGGTTGAACATCCAAGTTACTTATTCTATTATGGTTATTATTCTATAGATTTATTGAGTATGCCCACAAGAAAATGAATTTCAGGGATATACATTGGTGATCACCTGGCAGAAAATCTCACCTGGTCCCTCAACACCAGCTCCATAGCAAAGAAAGCCTAGCAGCGTCTCTACTTTCTGCGAAGGCTGAGGAAAGTCCATCTCCCACCACCCAACCTCATCATATTCCACAGGGGTTGTATTGAGAGCATCCTGAGCAGCTGCATCACTGCCTGGTTCGGAAATTGCACCATCTCGGATTGCAAGACCCTGCAGCGGATAGTGAGGTCAGCTGAGAAGATCATCAGGGTCTCTCTTCCCACCGTTACAGACATTTACACCACACGCAGCATCCACAAAGCAAACAGCATTATGAAGGACCCCACTCACCCCCATACAAACTCTTCTCCCTCCTGCCATCTGGGAAAAGGCATCAAAGCATTTGGCCTCTCACGACCAGACTATGTAACAGTTTCTTCCCCCAAGCTATCGGACTCCTCAATACCCAGAGACTGTACTGACACCAACTTACTGCCCTCTACTGTGCCTATTGTCCTGTTTATTATTTATTGTAATGCCTGCACTGTTTTGTGCACTTTATGCAGTCCTGGGTAGGTCTGTAGTCTAGTGTAGTTTTTTATATTGTTTCAAGTAGCACCATGGTCCTGAAAAAATCTCATTTTTACTGTGTACTGTACCAGCAGTTATGGTCAAAATGACAATAAAAAGTGATTTGGCTTGTACTTTGATATTAAAATTTACTTGACTAGAACAACAAAAAATACTCAATTTTTCCCTCAACAACATTTTATACAACTTCAACATAACATCAAGTTCAAGTTTATTGTCATTCAACCATATACATGGATAACAGTAAACAAGGCAACATTCCTCCAGGCTGAGATGCACAGCACAGTACAGATAACTCATATAGGTAACACATAAAGTAATAGTACCATAAATAAATTAATATGTAACAAGGTGGCTATACAAGACAAGTTAAAAATTAAACAGTATAATACTATCGGTGCATCATACATGACGAGACCTCACTGGTGACAGGGAGTTCAGTACACTCACAGACAAAATGCTGAGGGACTCAGCAGGTCGCAGCATCTATGGAAAAGAGTAAACCGTTGTCGTTTTAGGCCGAGACCCTTCATCAGGACTAATGAACTTGCTGAAATGCTGATTTCCTCCAAATTTTTGTGTGTATTGCTTTGGATTTCCAGCAACTGCAGATTTTCTCAAGTTCAGTAGTCTTATGACCAGGGGGAAGAAGCTGTTTCTCATTCTAGCAGTCCTTGTCCTAAAAGGACAGTACCTCTTGCCTGGTGGTAGGGTGTCAAAGTGATTGTTGGATGGATGGGAAGGATCACTGACAATGCTAAGGGCCCTGCTTACACAATGCTCCTGATTCCAACTCCAGTACTCAGTACTCTGATTTATCAAGGCCACCATACCCAAAGCTCTCTTTATGAGCCTGTGTATCTGGGATGTCACTTTCAAGGAATTATGGATCTGTATTCCAAGATCCCTCTGTATTGAGTGCAAAGAGACTGAGGAAGATGGGATTAAATGCAGCAGTTGAAGGCTGCTTTAATAAAGTTTTGAATTTGCTGATGACACAACTGTTGTCAGCAGAATTTCTGATGGTGATGAGGAGGCATACAAGAGTGAGATAGATCGACTGGTTCAGGGGTAATGCAACAGCCACCTTTCACTTGATGTTAGTAAGACCAAGGAATTGATTTTGGACTTATCAAGGGGTCAATGTTGGAAAGGGTGAGCAGTTTCAAGTTCCTGGGTGTCAACATCTCTGAAAACCTATCCTGGGCCTAACGAGGTGTGACATTCTGGGGGCGGGGGTGGGGGGGGGTCGTGGTCAACAGCCCACCCCTGCATTTCTAATGACCAGTACTGTTCATTGTTCTTGTGTTAAAATGCTTTTGTGGGATTATGGTGGGAAGTTCCAGTTTGTGAATTGTTACATTTTAGCTTGGGTTATGCAGTTGTTCGCTTGTGTACTTGTGGGTCACCCTGACTGTAACCGGGGCGTGAGACTGGTTGGGTTCACTCTCTGGGTCATGGTGCCTGTCTGTTTGTGTCTATCACAATAAAACTGCTGCTGAGTTAAAGAGTTTCGTCATTTGTCATTATGGACCAAATGCTCGCCACATTGGTGTCAGGAGTGGGATGCAAGATCAACGACGAGATTGAAGAGCTACAATATTGGATAGACTGCCTTGAGACCCCGGGAGTCAGATGAGGGACCGGGCAACATGCCTTCCCTGCACCCCCGAGCAGGGCTTATGCAGACGAGACCCCGACGGAGGAACTGGGAACCGAACTTCGTGCCTTCTCAGGGAGCCCTGACAGAGCGAGCGTACCCAGGCTCCCCAGCCCGGGGAAACAGAGCTGAGCGCATCATTCGCCTCTGTAGTGACCCACATCAGAGAACCCAAGATACCGTAACCATGGGAGGATGGGCACCATGGCAGTCGCCACTGGAGCAAGAGGAAGATTAAAGGGCCTTGATGATTTGCACCTCATGGTCTGTCTTGAAACTTCCTGGATACGACGGTACCAACTGCCTGGAACCTTACCTGGCCCAAGATAAATGTCGCATGGCAGAACGGATGGAGCCCCACCGAGACAGCGGCGCACCTTGTCCTGGCACTGGAGAGTGATGCCCTGTGGGCCCTCCTCGACCTATCAGATTTCTGAATGGACAATGAACACTACTTCACTCTTTTTTTGCACTCTTTACTGGGCTTGTATACAAGCTTGGCTTGTAGGTAACTCTGCTAACAGCCACTTGACTCAGCAGTGAGAATGCCAACTTTCATACACAATATACGTCAAGGTCAGTATGATTTGCGATCCAACAAACTGGAGCATTGGGATGTCCCAATTAAGGAACATTGATTGTAGTGAATGCTGTGCAAGTACTTGTCCATACACAATTATTGGTCACTGAGAAATGACAGGTCGTACACCAAAATAAAATTATAAAGAGAGGATATTTACCAACTTTTCTGCTTTATCAGGAAAAGAAAACAAAAAAAATAAAGGACCAATTACAGTTAAACCAGTCCAATGTGCACATAAACATTGAAGCTCATTTCTGGAGTAGTCAGGTGTATCGCTTTATTCACCTGCTGAATCCCATGTTCTGCGTGAAAGACAGGAGTCACCATTTGAACTTCCCTTGAAGACCATTTCAAACAAACTCGCAAACTCAAGAGTATTGACACTTTTGTGTTTGAATCGTTCATCTGCACAAAGGACTTCTTACAAGGGGGGTCTCTCCTTCAAATGGCATTCGGTGGGCATCTATCCTTGTGTCCCACACCACAGCTCCCACCAAAAAGACCCCAAAGCAGACTACTGTGCCTCAGAATTCTGATCCCACCCAGCCCTCTCAGATGTTCCATGACATCCCACTGGGCAGAAAGTTACAACACATACCAAGGCAAAGCTTGAAGCTAAAACTCTCTCACTAGCAGAAAACTGCAAAAAATAAAATACTTTGCAGCATAGCAGCAGAAATCTTAACTGAGACATTACATACATCTGTACATTTCTTATTATCATTTGTGTATATTTTCTGTCTTGCTTTGTACTGCTGCCACAAAACAATAAATTCTGCAACATATGCCAATGATACTAAACCTTATTCTGATTCAAATTCAGGAGGGGTTGATAGAATTATTAAGATGAAATTGTTTCCTCTAACAAATTAGCACCTTGTGGAGATGGATTTCAGGAAAGTTGTGTAACAGCTGAGGGGTAATGAGAAGAATTGCTCTCACACAACAAGCCTGCAATGGCTGTCTGAAAGGGTAGTGGTCACAGACTTAGGAGCTGCTTTCAGAAAAGAATTAGATAAATCTGTGAGAAACTGAGATTACAGCACAGCTGGAGAAGGCAGCAAGGCTAATCAGATAATGCTTTCCTACAGCCATAGTGGGAATTGTAGAAGATAGCCTCCTTTCGGTGCAATGATGTCAATCAAATCACCGAGCAAACTGCAGAAGGTTGGCAAAACACAAGTCTATTTAAATCACCACCAAATTCCATGAGAAATTTGATTTCACATCCTCCTTTCCTTTAGTTTGTTCATATAAATATTATAAAGTTGCCATGAGTGTCATTTAAAGATTTGCTTTTCATGTTGAGATACAAATAAGCTGCTTGGTATTGCAGTGGGAATAAATCTTAAAATGATTGATTTTAGTTGCTGCTTGTTAGCCCCAAGCTATTCCACAATAGATATTCAAATGTTTCACACTTCCGGATGTCTCATTACTATTTTTCCACACAATATCTTGCCAATTAACTTTACCCTTTCCCTGGAAAAAGTCACCTTCGAAGGTCACGGGCATATGGTTATTTAAAAGCCTTCCGAATGAAATTCATTAAACTCAGTTATAGTATTATACAGAGCCACAGTGCCTTGCTCAAATCCAGTTCACATTTCAGACCCAGATTCAGACTTCACATGTACAGTGTGTATAAAAAGTATTCACTCCCTTGGAAGTTTTCATCTTTTATTGTTTTACAACATTGAATCACAATGGATTTAATTTGGCTTTTTTGATACGGATCAACAGAAAAATCTCTTCTGTGTCTTCCACTTTGGTGGAAGAAATAAACGGGCAGACTATTATTTGGATGGGGAGAGAATTCAAAATGCAGAGATGCAAAGGGACTTGAGAGTCCTTGTGCAGGACTACCTAAAGGTTAACCTGCAGGTTGAGTTGGTTGTGAAGACGGTGAATGCAATATTGGCATTCACTTCTAGAGGTATAGAATATAAGAGCCAGATGTGATGTTGAGACTCTATAAGGCACTTGTGAGACCACACTTGGAGTAATGTGTGCAGTTTTAGGCTCCTTATTTTAGGAAGGATTTACTGACATTGGAGAGGATTCAGAGAAGATTCATGAGAATTATTCCAGGAATAAAAGGGTTACCGTATGAGGAATGTCTGGCAGATCTTGGGCTGTATTCCCTGGAGTTTAGGAGAATGGGGGGCGGGGGAGGAATTTCATAGAAACAGTCAGAATGTTAAAAAGCCTGAACAGAATAGAAATGGCAAAGTTATTTCCCATGGTAGGGGAGTTTAGGACAAGAGAGCACAACTTCAGGATTGAAGGATGTCCTTTTAGAACCGAGATGCAGAGAAATTACTTTAGTCAGATGATGGTAAATCTGTGGAAATTGTTGCCATGAGTGACTATGGAAGCCAAGTTTTTGGGTGCATTTAAGGCAGAGATAGATAGGTTCTTGATTAGCCAGGACATCAAAGGGTATGGGGAGAAGACAGGGGATGACTGGAAGAATTGGATCAGCTGATGATTGAATGGCTGAGCAGACTGAATTGGCCAAATGGCCTTCTTCTGCTCCTATATCCTATGGTGTCAAAGTGAAATCAGATCCCTACAAAGTGATCTAAATTACTTACAAATATAAAACCCAAAATAGTTGATTGCATAAGTACTCAACCCCTTCAAGTCAGTATTTAGTAGATGCACCTTTGGCAGCAATAACAGCTTTGAGTCTGTGTGGATAGGTCTCTATCAGCTTTGCACATCCGGACACTGCAATTTTTGCCCATCCTTATTCGCAAATCTGCTCGAGCTCTGTCAGATTGCATGGGGATCGCGAGGGAACAGTCCTTTTCCAGTCCAGCCACAAATTCTCAATTGGATTGAAGTCTGGACTCTGACTTGGCCACTCCAGGATATTAACTTGGTTGTTTTTAAACTTTTCCTGTGTAGTTTGGCTTGATGCTTGGGGCTAATGTCTTGCTAGAAAACAAATCTTTTCCCAAGTCATAGTTATCTTGCAGACTGCATCAGGTTTTTCTCTGGGATTTTCCTGTATTTACTGCATTCATTTTACGCCCCACCTTCACAAGCCTCCAGGGCCTGCTGCAGTGAAGCATCCCCACAGCATGATGCAGCCATCACCATGCTTCATGGTAGGGATGGTGTGTTTTTGATTATGTGCAGAATTTGGTTTACACCAAACATAATACTTGGCCATCAAAATAAAAAGCGGAATTTTGGTTTCATCAGACCATAGAACTTCCTTTCAGCTGACCTCAGCATCTCCCATATGCCTTCTAGCAAACTCTAGCTGATTGTTTTTTTGCCCAATTGTGGCATTCTGTTTGCCATTCTCCCATAAAACTGCAACTGGTGAAGCACCTGGGCAACAGCTTTATGTGCAGTCTCTCCAACCTCAGCCTCTGAAGCTTGTAACTCCTCCAGAGTTGTCATAGGTCTCTTGGTGCTTCTCTCACTAGTCCCCTTCTTGCGCAGTCACAGTTTATGAGAAGACCTGCTGCAGGCAGATTTACTGTTGTGCCATATTCTTTCCATTTCTTGCTAATTGACAACTGTACTTCAAGGGATATTCAGTGACTTGGAAATTTCCTTTTATTTATCTCCTGACTGGTGCTTTTCACAGAGTTGCTTGCAGTGTTCTTTTGTCTTCATGGTGTAGTTTTTGCCAGGATATTAACTCACCAGCAGTTGGACCTTCCAGATACCAATGATACTACAATTAATTGAAACAAATTGACTGCCCACAGGTGATCCCCATTTAGCTACTTACGTGACTTCGAAATCCAGTTGGTTGCACCAGTGATGATTTAGCATGTCATATTAAAGGGGGAGGGGTGAATACTTAAGAAACCTTGCTTAAAATATTAAAGAAATATGTCATCTTTAACTTTATGCCTTTTGGAAATCAGGTCATCTTTTGCTTGCTTAGCTATTCACAGTAACAGAAATTTTGACAGTAACAGAGACTTTTGCATGCCACTGTATACATGTGCCTTCTCTGGTGTTATCAGGGTTTTCTTTATTGCCAGTGTATGGCCCTAACCATGGTGGCCTAAACCCCCTTCAATCCAAAAATGGACAAAGGCTGCTAAAAGACATTGATGCCATCAATTCTCGATGGAAGAAAAACTTTCAGGAGATACTTAATCATAACACGACTACTAACATTGAAGTAAACAACCAGTACCCACAACGACACATGAAGGAGAACATGAGTATATCTCCTGGTATTAGAGATGTACAGATAGAGGAACAAGGACACTGGGCTTGATATAATTCTAGCAGAAATCTTCAAGGAAGGTGGCACAGAACTTTTAAGCCATATTCATTGCCTGCTTGTGAAGATGTGGGAAAAAGAGAAGATTCCAGCTGAACTCAGGGATGTTCTGATTAAGGAAGTTATAGAGGCATCTCCCTCCTCTCTATAACAGGAAAGGTACTCACCTGAATTTTACGTGACCAGCTTTCACCGCTGGCAGAAGATCTCCTGCCTGAGTCTCAGTGTGGCTGCCAACCAGCCAAGAAACATCTGACATGATTTTTATGACATGTCAATTGCAGGAGAAAGTCCGAGATCAAAATTTCCCACTTTATATGGCCTTCATAGATCTTAAAAAAGCATCCATCACCGGGGACCCCTACCTCTCAGGACATGCGCTCTTCCCATTGCTGCCATCAGGAAGAAGGTTCAGGAGCCTCAGGACCCACATCACCAGATTCAGGAACAGTTACAGCCCCTCAACCATCAGGCTCTTGAACCAGTGGGGATAACTTTATTCAATGTCACTCGCCCCATCACCAGAATTGCCCACAATCTATAAACTCTTTTGCAAAGACTCTTCATCTCATGTTCTCAAGATTGTTTTTTTTCTCTTCACTATTTGCACAGTTTGTTGCTGTTTGCACATTGGTTGTCTATCCATACTGGTGGGTGCCGTCCTTCATTGATTCTTTTGTGTTTCTTGGAAGTTATAATGATTCTCAGGGTAATATATGTTGCCGTATATGTACATTGATAATAAAGTTACTTTGAACTTTGAACATCGACCTGCTGTGTTCCTCCAGCAGTCTCTGCATGTTGCTCTGGACTTCCAGCATTTACAACATTTCTTGTGTCTTTAATTATGTCGGCTGCATTTCTGAGTCAGAGAGAACTGTAGATAGGGCCACATTCTTGTGATGTACTAAGCTGTTGCCACAATCCTCTACAGTTCCTTGCAGTCCTGAGTAGAAAAGTTGGCAAGCCCGGATGCAAACAGTGGCGATGCTTTCTGTGGTGCATCCATAAAATATGGTGAGGGTCAACTGGGACGTGCCAAATTTCTTTAGCCATCTGAGGAAGCAGAGGCACTGGTGACCTTTCTTGTCTGTAACATTAGTGTGGTTAGACCAAGTCAGACTTGAAACTCTCAACCACATTATTTTCATATATTTATTTATTGAGATACTACATGTAATTGGCCATTCCAGCCCTCAAGCCATGCCCAGCAACTCCCCACCCAACCCCAGTGTAATAGTTAGCACAATGCTTAACCATATTGGTGAACCCAGTAAAAACAGACAGGATCAAAGCAATAGGTACAACAGAATGGATATTTGAAGTATGTGTATTTTAATGCTAGGAGCATTATGGGTAAAGGTGATAAACTTTGATCATGGATCAGTATATGGAACTATGATGTTGTGGCCATTACAGAAACTTGGTTGAGACAGGGACAGGAATGGGTGTTAATAAGATTTTGGTATTTTAGAAAAGATGTAGAGGGAGGTATAAGAGTTTGGTGGAGGGAGGACAGGTGAGTTGCACTACTAATTTGGGACAATATCACACCTGCATTCAGAGAGAATATAATGGAGGATTGTCTACCGAGTCTATATGGATAGAACTCAAAAACAGGAAGGGTGCAATTACTCTGATGGGATTGTACTACTCGTCTCCCAGGAGCCACTGAAAAATTGAGGATCAGATACGCAGGTAGAACAGGAAAGCTGTAAAGACAGTAGGGTTGTTGTCATGGGCGACTTTAACACCCCTAATATAATCTTGGACCTTCTTAGTGCAAGGGGTTTAGATAGGGCACAATTTCATAAGGTGTATTCAGGAGAGTTTCTTAAATCAATATGTAGACAGTCCAACAAGAGAAGGGGTTGTATTGAACCTGATGTTGGGTAATGAGCCTGGCCATGTGACTGACGTCTCAGTGGGTGAACAGTCGTAGAGCACTCGCAACATCTCCTTAAGTTTTAAGATACCTGTTGATCACAGTTTGAAGTTCAAAGTAAAGCTTATTGTCAGAGTACATGCACGTCACCACTAAGAAACCTGATTAATTCTTATTCTGCGGGCTAACTTAGCAAATCTTTGAAAAGTAACTGTACACAGGATCAATGGACAACAAACTGCAAATGCAGATATAAATGTAAGTGTAATTATCCCCTTTTGTTCAAGAGCTGGATGACTGAGGGATAGTAACTATTCTTGAACCTGCTGGTGTGAGTCCTGAGGCTCCTGTACCTTCTACCTGATGGCAGCAGTGAGAAAAGAGCATGGGCTGGGTGGTGAGGATCTTTGATGATGGATGCTGCTTTCCTATGGCAAAGTTTCACGTAGAGGTGCTCTATCACTGGGAGGGTTTTTTGTGAGATAATGATAAGTATGGACTTTCTGGGAGTTTATTAAATTGGAGCAGGACAAATTACAAGAACATTAGGTAGGAACTAGGGAGAGCTAATTGGGAACAGCTTTTTTTTCTGGGCAAGTCCACATCCAACATGTGGAGGGTGTTTAAAGACAAACAGCACAGAGTACAGGACAGGTATGTTCCAGTCAGAAGGAAGGGCAAGGATGGCAAGACAAGAGAGAGAACCTTGGATGTTGAGAGAAGTGATGAATTTAGTCAAGAAGAAAAAGTACATGAAGCCTAGGAAGCTAGAACCAAACAGAGCCCTTGAGATGATAAAGAAGGCAGAAAAGAACTCAAGAAGGGAATTGGGAAAACAAGGAGAGGCCATGAAAATACCTTGGCAGGCAGGATTAAAGATAATCCCAAGGCATTCTATAAATATATCAAGAGCAAGAGGATAACTAGAGAGAGGATAGGACCACTCAAGGATGAAGGGGGAACATTTGCTTGGATGTGGAGGATGTGGGTGAGGTCCTTAATGAGTATTTTACATCAGTATTTATCATGAACATGGAGATTAGTGCTGACCATGTTGATACACCAGGGCATTTCCAGGTAAAGGAAAAGGTAGTGTTGAGTCTGTTAAAGGCTATTAAGGTGGATAAGACCCCAGGGCCTGATGGGATATATCCCAGATTATTGAGAGAGGCAAGAGAAGAAATTACTGGGGCCTTGGCTAATATCTTTGTGTCCTGTCTAACCTCAGGTGAGGGCTTGGAGGACTGGCGAGTTCTTTCATTATTCAAGAAGGTAACAAATGATAATCCTGGAAACTATGGATGAGTGATTTTCACATCACTGGCTGTTGGGAAGTTACTGGAGAAAATTCTTAAGGATTGGATTTGTGAGCATTTTGAAAAACATTACCTAATTAGAAAGAGCCAGCATGGCTTTGTACAGGACAAGTCACAACTTAGTAACTTGATTAAATTTTTTGACAAGTTGCTGAGGGTGATTGATAAAAGTAGAGCAGTGGATGCTGTTTAAATAGATTTCAGTAAGGCATTTATCAAGATCTCTTTTGGAGGCTCACTTAGAAGATAAAGATGAGTGGGATCCAAGGTTAATTGCCAGTTAGATTCTGAACTGGCTTGCTCATAGAAGACAGAGAGTAGCAGTTGAAGCTGAATACCTGTGAATTGTGGTGTATAGCAGGGATCTGTACTGGGATCTCTGCTGTTTGTGATGTATATAAATGACCTGGATGAAAATGTAGTAAGTTTGAAGATGATACGAAGATTGGTGATGCTATAGATAGCAAAGAATACAATGGATTATAGATCACTTACTGATATAACCATATAACAATTACAGCACGGAAACAGGCCATCTTGGCCCTTCTAGTCCGTTCCGATGCTTACACTCACCTAGTCCCAGTGGCCTGCTCAGCCCATAACCCTCCATTCCTTTCCTGTCCATATACCTATCCAATTTTACTTTAAATGTCAATACCGAACCTGCCTCTACCACTTCTACTGGAAGCTCGTTCCACACAGATACTACTCTCTAAGTAAAGAAATTCCCCCTCGTGTTACCCTTAAACTTTTGCCCCCTAACTCTCAAATCATGTCCTCTTGTTTTAATCTCCCCTACTCTCAATGGAAAAGCCTATCCACGTCAACTCGATCTATCCCCCTCATTATTTTAAATACCTCTAACAAGTCCCCCCTCAACCTATGCTCCAAAGAATAAAGACCTAACTTGTTCAGCCTTTCCCTGTAACTTAGGTGCTGAAACCCAGGTAACATTCTATTAAATCTTCTCTGTATTCTCTCTATTTTGTTGATATCATTCCTATAATTTGGTGACCAGAACTGTACACAATACTCCAAATTCAGCCTTACCAATGCCTTGTACAATTTTAACATTACATCCCAACTCCTATATTCAATGCTCTGATTTATGAAGGCCAGCATACCAAAAGCTTTCTTCAGCACCCTACCCACATGAGATTCCACCTTCAGGGAACTATGCACCATTATTTCTAGATCACTCTGTCCTACTGCATTCTTCAATGCCCTACCATTTACCATGTATGTCCTGTTTGAATTATTCTTACCAAAGTGTAGCACCTCACACTTATCAGCATTAAACTCCATCTCCATCGTTCAGCCCACTCTTCTAACTGGCCTAAATCTCTCTGCAAGCTTTGAAAACCTACTTCATTATCCACAATGCCACCTACCTTAATATCATCTGCATACTTACTAATCCAATTTACCACCCCGTCATCCAGATCATTCATGTATATGACAAACAACATTGGACCCAGTACTCATCCCTGAGGCACACCACTAGTCACCGGCCTCCAACCTGACAAACTGTTATCCACCACTACTCTCTGGCATCTCCCATCCAGCCACTATTGAATCCATTTTACTACTTCAATATTAATACCTAACAATTGTACCTTCCTAACTAACCTTCCATGTGGAACCTTGACAAAAGCCTTACTGAAGTCCATATAGACAACATCTACTGCTTTACCCTCGTCAACTTTCCTCATAACCTCTTCAAAAAATTCAATAAGATTTGTCAAACATGACCTTCCACGCACATATCCATGTTGACTATTCCTAATCAGATAATTATATATACCATCTCTAAGAATACTTTCCATTAATTTACCCACCACTGATGTCAAACTGACAGGCCTATAATTGCTAGGTTTACTCTTAGAACCCTTTTTAAACAATGGAACCACATGAGCAATACACCAATCCTCTGGCACCATCCTTGTTTCTAATGACATTTAAAATATTTCTGTCAGACCCCCTGCTATTTCTACACCAACTTCCCTCAAGGTACTAGGGAATATCCTGTCAGGATCTGGAGATTTATCCACTTTTATATTCCTTAAAAGTGCCAGTAATTCCTCCTCTTTAATTCTTCTATAAGCTGTCTTCTATGGGCAGAGGATTGGCAGATGGAGTTTAACTCGGCCAAATACGAATTGTTGCACATTGGCAGGTCAAATGCAAAAAAACAGTATACTGTTTACATTAATATCCTTAACAGTATTGATGAGCAAAGGGTCCATGGTGTCCTAGTTCATAGCTCCCTGTAATTGGCTAAACAGATTGATCAGGTGGTTAAGAAGTCATGAGGCCTGCTTGCCTTTATTATTCATGGCACTGAGTTCAAAAGTCAGGATGGTATTTTGCAGCTTTATAAAACTGCATCTGGAATATTGCATACAACTCTGGTCTCCCCATTACTGGAAGGACTTCAAGGCTTTGGTGCAGAAGATGACTACCAGGATGTTGCCTGGATTAGATGTCAGACAAACTTGTGTTGTTTTCTCTGCAATAACAGAGGTTGAGGAAAGATTTGATAGAGATTTATTAGATTATGAGGGGCATAGATGGAGTAGACAGATAATATCTTATTGAAATGTCTAATAGCAGAGGGCATGCATTTAAAGTGAGAAAGGGTGATTTCAAAGGAGATGTGAGGTGCAAGCTTTTTATACAGAGAGTGGAGGGTGTTTGGACTGCTCTACCTGAGGTAGTAGTAGAGGAGATCCATTAGGGGTTTTTAAAGAAATGTTTAGATAGGAACGTGAATGTGAGAAAAATAGACGGATATGGACATTGTGTAAGCAGATCAGTTTAGTTGCCCATTTGATTACTAATTTAACTGGTTCAGTGCCACACTGTAGGCAGAAGGGCCTGTTCCTGTACTGTACCATTCTGTCCCTTTTTCTAAAAGGTGTTTGTGGGTTTCTTGCACATGAATCAGTAATAAAGCATTTACCAATTACCAATACCTGGCCAATACCTGAGCTCTAAAACTCTTCCCATGGATTTAAAGAGTTAAGCCTAGAACACTACAGCACATTACAGGCCTGTTAGCCTATAAAGTTATCCTGACCTCTTAGATCAATCTAACCCTTCTCTCATATGTAGCCCTTTAATTTTCTATCATCCATGTGCCTATCTAAGAGTTTCTTACAGGCCCCTAACATATCTGTTTTGACCACCGCGCCTGGCAGGGTGTTCCATGGACCCACAATTTTCTGTGTAAACAGCTTGCCTCTGAGAATCCCCCTATATTTTCCTCCAATCATTCTAATATTAGCCATTTCTGCACTGGGAAAAAGTTTCCGTCCATCCATTCGCTCTATGCTTCTTATCCTCTTGTACACCTCTTTCAAGTTATCTTTCATGCTCCTTTGCCCTTGCTTGCTCAATCTATCCTCATAAGAAACACCCTCTAGTCCAGGAAACTTCCTAGTACATGTCCTTACTGAAGCTTCCAAATCCATTCTATAATGAACTGACCAGAACTGAACACAATATTCCAAGTGTGATCTAACTAGAGTTCTATAGACCTGCAACATTCCCTTGCCACACCAGAACTCGATCCCCTACTGTGTTGCCCTTCATTAGTCAGATTGAGCAACAACATCTGCCGCTGCGCAATGTATAAGTTGCTACTATTGAAGAGAAGAATCACAACAAGCTGTGCTGAACTACCTCTCTCTCGCTCTCTGCCTTCCTCTGATCTCGCATTCCACTCATCTCCCCTTTCAAGTTCAGTTGCAAGTGTTCTATTACATCCTCCATGACCTTCACAGTCAGCTTCACATCAGGTACCATCAGCTCAGCTTTCCAAAGCTTCATAAAAATTTCTGCGACATAATCTGAAGGAATCGCATCAATTACCTTAACTCTGAACAAGGACAGAAGAAGAAGGAATATCCAAGGCTATTTAGTTTGTCAGTAACAGCTCTGGAGATTAGTTGCTGTTCTGTGTATATTGCCTATTAGGCAAACTTGCTGTTTATAATTTGATGGTTTTATCTTTGGAAATAATATAAAATGGAATTTATTATATCTAGACTAACACTACTTATTAAACACACACAAAATGCTGGAGGAATTCAGTAGGTCAGGCAGCATCACTGGAGATGAATGAACAATCAACATTCGGGCCAAGACCTTCTTCAGGACTACTTATTAAACATGTTAATTCCGATTTCCATTTCCATTCTGAGATGCTGGTCCAGGGTCTCCTCTTATGCCTCAGAGTGGAGGAGCAACACCTTATATTTCATCCGGGTATCCTCCAAACTGATGGCATGAATATCAATTTCTCCTTCCTGTAACAAGTGTTTTCCCTCCTTCTCCCCTCTTCTACTTTCCATTCTGGTCTATTATCTCTCCTCACCTACCTTTCACTTCCCACTGGATCCCCTTCTTTCCTTTCACCTATCGTCCACTCTCCTCTCCTATCAGCTCCCTTCTTCTCCAGCTCTTTATCTTTCCATTCCACTTGGCTTCACCTATCTTTTTTCAGTCCTGAAGAAGGGTCTCAGGCTGAAATGTCGACTGTTTGTTAATTTCCATAGATGCTGCCTGACCTGTAGAGTTCCTCCAGCACTGGGTGTGTCGCTTTTAATCTCTAATGGCCTTGTCTGCTTTTCAGCTGCCAGCAAAAGACAAAGCAGTTTTCTCCTTGCTTTGTCCAACATTTTACTCAGCCAAGAAATACCCTCTGTGTTTTGTTTCAGCTCTACCAGAAATATTTAAGTTGAAATTCAAGTTCAAATTTATTGTCATTCAACCGTACACATGTGGATGGCTAATTGAAGCATAATTCTTCTTGGGCCAAAGTACAAAGAATAGTACATATTGTACTGTCACACACAGCACATCTAGCAATGATACAGCACAAAATAATATTAGCACAGTCCCTGAGTGGCATAGTTATGTAGTCACGAGGGTGCAAAGTAGTTGTCATGTTTGTCTATATGACAGTGGTTGTACTCTTGTCTATCAAGTACAATCAGCCTTTATCATTACCGACTTGAAAGTCATAAAATTTATTTTTCCCTGGCAATAGACATCTGCAGGCCATCATCTGAAATCTATTGATAACCTATTAGAACATATAAATCTCTTGCCCCTCAGTTATTGTGTCAGGGTTTCCCAGTATGATATAAACTCCAGAGATTCTGCAGATGCTGGAAATCATCTAAGTAACACACACACAAAATGCTGGAGGAAAACTCAGGTCCTGTTGAAGAGTCTCAGTTTGAAACATCAACGCATTATCTATTTCCATAGATGCTGCCTGACCTGCTGAGTTCCTTCAGCATTTTGTGTGTGTTTCCCAGTATAAATTATTTTCTCCACATTTAAAACATACTGTAGAACAGACAGTGGAATGTAGAACAGTACAGGCTCTTTGGTTGACTTGTGCGCTGGGATTTTAACCTACTCTAAGATAAATCCTATCCTTCCTACCATATAGCCCTCCATTTTTCTTTAATCTATGTGCCTATCTATGAGTTTATATTAGAAGTTGCCTCTATGAAAGAGAGAGACTTTAGTCACACCTTCCTCCCTTTGGCTATGGGCCGATGCTTATTTTATCTTCAACACAGATGGAGGCCCTTCTGCCCATTGAGACTATGACAGCTCCCAGAGTAGTCCCATCAATCCCATTCTCTCTCACTTGGCCATTATCTCCGCCTTGATGATTCTCCACCTACTCGAACCAAGGGGTAATTTCAACATTTTCTGGGTTCAACCGACATGGACGGTTGATGAAGGACATCCGCAGTCCAGCCCTCTGTTCCAGGTTCTGTGGCCAGCAACATGGATGGGTGATAAGAATATCCATAGTCCAGTCTTCCACAATGAGCTTGAAGGCCAATGCGAGCAGGAGGTATGAGGTTTCAATGTACATGTGATAAAATATTCAATAGCCATTTTATTAAGTGCACCTGGTCAATAATCCAAATATCTAATCAACCAGTCATGTGGCATAAAGATACGCCAACATGGTCAAAAGGTTCATTTTTTTCTGTTCAGAGCAAACATCAGAATGGCAAAGAAATGTGACCCAAGTGACTTTGACCAAGGAATGATTGTTGGTTTCTTATGGAGTGGTTTGCGTATCTCAAAAACTGCAGATCTCCTGGGATTTTCACGTACAGCAGTTTCTAGTTTACAGTGAATGGTGTGAGAGAGGGGGAAAAAAAAGCATCCAATGAGCAACAGTTCTATGATTGAAAATGCCTTGTTAATGAGAGAGGTCAGAGGACAATAGCCAGATTGGTTTAAGCTGAAAGGAAGGTGACATTAACTCAAATAACCACACATTGCAACAATAGTGTGCAGAAACGCATCTCTGATGTTCAACACATCAAACCTTGAAGTGGATGGGCTACAGCAGAAGCAGATCACAGATATACTCTCAGTAGCCACTTAATTAAGTACAGGAGGTACCAAATAAAGGTCCAGTGGCTCCTGACGTTGTGTTGAACTTTGAGCTACTCCAAGATCAATCTAACCCAGGGGTGGGCAAACTTTTTGACTTGTGGGCCACAAAGGGTTCTAAAATTTGACAGAGGGGCCAGACCAGGAGCAGATGGACGGAGTGTTTTGGTAATACACCTCATACGAGAAAATAAAATATCATGGGATATGTAGAAAACATGTGCTTTAATTTCAATTGAAAATGAACAAATGCATTACAACAAAATATCTGTCTTTGAAGTCCCATGGTATTTAGCTATTTATTGAAATGACTTTTAAAACACTGAAAATTAAATGAATAAAATACAGCTTTTTTAATAGTAACAGTTATTATTTTAAAGCACTGAAAATTCTGTTATCCTACAAGATATTATCATCATCACTCTCCTCCTGATTGTCTTTATTTCAAAAACGGTAGGAGATGCAGGTCTACTTGTCCTGCTCCTTCTTATTCAATTGTCCCCTGTGCCAAAACTCAACACTGACCCGCACAATGACAGAACAGTGAGAGCGCGCCAGTATGTGGAGCGCGTTATTTGATCTGGAGCGCATTTTTTATTTTGAGAACGTACGTGCACCTGCGCACTACTCATGTCCATCACTTAACAGAAATGACATGTAACATGTAAGGCTTATTGAAAAAAAATATTTTCAAATGCATTTTTTACATAACACAACGAAGAAACTTATTTTTAATTTCAGTGGGAACAGTGTTGTTGGTCTCCCTTTTTAGCCAGCGCATCAAAGTCTGGATTTAGTTTTGTTGTGGCGATTCTCAGGATGGATCTGAGGTGTTGGTCAGTTAACTTGGATCTGTGGCTGGCTTTGTTGATGTTCATGACGCTGAACACCTGTTCACACAAATAAGTCGAGCCGAACAAAGAGTAAAGCGCAAATGTGGAGTAATACGCTGCACCTCAACAAAGGTCAATGTGTAGCGGTGTGCTACATGCAGCGCTAAAATTACAACACGGAGTCGGTAACTGCAGTCGAAGAAAAAAACTTTATTCGAAATCCCCAGCCTCACTTTTAAGCCTCCCTCAACCTGCCCCCCCTGCGCAGAGGCTCCAAAGCTCTGTGCTCGCAAATCCCCGCAGGCTATCTCCCTTAGCCGGAACGCTGGCTAATTGTGAGCCGGTTCGGATGTGCCAGGAAATGAGTCCTGCTAGCCTCTGTGGCATGCCATAGAGCATTGGTCATCAAGGGTCCTCAAGCACTTAAAAATTCAACAATTTACTAATTGTTGTCTTAACGAGAGTAACTAAGTCCTTGTGCTTTCTGTTAAATCTTCTCAAGTTAATTGTGACTGGCATGGGTTTCCCACATTCTATGATTATTTAAAGCAGACTCTTGTTTGAGGAGAATGATTTGTCTCATGGTTTCGCTCAGTTGTGCTTTGCTGGTATTCCTATGTATAACCTCGAGCTTCTTTCTCTACAAAAGTATCTGCCATTCCTCCACACTAGGGTTGAGTCATTCCCAGTGCTCACTGTGACAGAGTCTGCCAATCCTCCACATTTGGAGAAAGCTCACTACCATTCCTCTGCATCGGGGTTCAGTCCTGACGAAGACCACCATGACAGTTAGAATTCCCAATCTGCTCTGATCAGCGATCCCGGAGAGTAAAGCACTGTAAAATTCCTCTTCTTCTTATATCCAGCAGATGCAACAGAAGAGGTTTACACTTTAATTAGCATTAGGTAAATTCAGAGAACAAGCATACCAATTTTAATTAATTAGCAAAAAAGGTCATTGTAATTAGCTTGACGGTGATTCTGTCTCACTCAGCTCTTCAATCACTTATTGTGACTGGATCGGATTTCTTAGAAGCACCCACAATGCTCAAGGATATTGGCTTTAACAAGCTGGTGTACATGTGTACTTAATAAAGTGGCCACTGAGTGTATGTTCCATGTCCGAAACACTGTAATTTACCCACCTCTACCACTTCCTCGGGCAGCTCCTACCGTAAGCCCACAGCCCTTTATTTGAAAAGCTTGCCTCTCGGATCCTGTTCACAGCTCTCCCCTCTCACCCTCAACTGTTCAGCTTTAGAACACACAACCCCACCCCACACAGGGAAGACTGTGACCATCCACCTTATCTATGCCCATCGAGAGTCGATTCCACAATTTAGCAAAGATGTTTGAAGGGTTGAAGATTCATAGGATCAAAGTAAATTTTATTTTCGAAGTACACATGTCACCATATACAACAATAAGATTCAGAGTTAAAGATCACACAACTGGGGTGTTGACCAGAATAGAGAAGACAACAAAACTGTACAAATACAAAAAAGAGAAACAGTAATATAAATAACTAAGCAATAAATGTCGAGAACATGAGATGAAAAGTCCTTGAAAGTGAGAACATTCCAATGATGGGGCAAATAAAGTTGAGTGAAGTTATCCCTTTTGGTTAAAGAGCCTGAGGGGTAGGAACTGTTCCTGATCCTGGTGATATGAGTCTTGAGGTTCTTGTACCTTCTTCCTGAAGGCAGCTGCAAGAACAGAGCATGATGACCCGGTGTGAATTTTGTGGAGAAGGTCCGGGAAGGATTTACCAGAGTGATCCCAGGGGTCAGGGATTTCAGCTCTGTTGTAGTTCCTGGGATTCATGGTCATGAGACAATGAAGCCATTAATGGTGTCATAAATTCATGGAGCAGGTCATTCAGCCCAACATTTCCATGCCAACTAATGGGCTACCATCTAATAATCCTATCTTCTAGCACTTAGCTTGTAGCCTTCTATGTCCAGGCAATTACACAGCTTGTCTAGACACTTTGTAGATGCTCACAAAAACTCTGTTTCCAGCAGTGTATTCTAGAAGTTGGGAGTAGATTTGATAGAGGTGGATCAAGTCTTTTCTGGTTTAGGTAGGCCCAATAGAGGGGAGTATTCCATGTTAGTAATAGACTATTTAAACTTACCCGCTCAAAACAGCAAGAAGTGTGAGGAAAGATCTACTTACAGAAGAGGTGTTTTGTACAACGGTTAATAAACTGCACTGCTAACGCTAACAACACACAAAATGCTGGGGAATCTCAGCAGGTTAGACAGCATCGTTGAAGTGGAATAAATTGTCAACATTTTGGCAGTTCTCATGTCCTATGTGTTCCTTTGGATTTCCAGCATCTGCAGTATCTCTTGTGTTAATGGTAACTCTAGACTGAACTAATAATTCAGAGATAAAAGTTCAGATCTGACAAAGTCACAGAATTTAAATTCCTTTAAAAAAAAAACCAGAATCTTCAACAAATGAAGTTTCGCCTTATTAATCCTGAAACTATTGGATCGACTATTGGGTTTGAAAATGGTCTTCATCAACCCTCTTTTAGCAGTTGTGTCTACTCATGATTTCTGACTAATGATCAAAATGTGTCTGACTTTTAAATTAGATAGATAAGCTTTATTTGTCATATGTACATTGAAGTATTGAAACATACGATGAAATGTGTCGATTGCATTAATGACCAGCACAGTCCAAGGAGCTACAAGTGCTTTTGGTGCCAATATAGCATGACCTCAACTTACTACCCTGTATGTCTGTGGGATGTGGGAGGAAACCAGAGAACCAGGAGGAAACCTACACGGTCACAAGGAGAATGCACAAACTCCTTAGACAGCAGCCGGAATTGAACCCTGATCAGTGATTTTGCTAACGGCGACACCACAGCGCTATCCTACTTTATCTACTTAATTGTCTCAGAACTTAAACAGGTAGAATGCAAATCCCTCAGGGAGTCAGTAAACATCCTTGAATTGGCACATATAGTGACTGACCTTCTAGGCTGTTTCGCAGTTTCAAACTAGTGGAATACATATCTTCTGTAATGTTCTCTGAATATCCAAAACAACTTCACTTAAATCGTAGTCACTGATTCCTTTTGCAGGGGAACAAACCAGGTATTTTGTGCAGAACTACATCGTTACACAAAAGTTTGAGGATAGATAACTGACCTCAAAAGCCAGGGCTGTAAGTGCAGAATGGTCACAAGTGACAACCATTTTCTGAGTTATGGAAAAGGAGAAAGTAGGGCTGAGGGAATGCTGTTCTGTAACCAGTAATTCAATGCTGCAATTCTCTTAGCACGACTTGAAGACTGTTGTTGGTCCCTTTTGTGCCTTGGGCGGCATTCATTTTTCCATTTCCTTCACATTTGTCTGTTTTTTTTTTACGAGTTGCTAGCTCGATGCTCAATGCAGTACAGATGGATAGCATGCAAGGAGCCAGCCGGATTTGAACCCTGGACCATTCGCCTCAAAGTCTGGTGCTGATGCCACTACACCAGTGGCCGGCCACTACTTGAAGATGCAGAGTCCGTAACCGTCCCCAAACCAAAAATAATTGAAAGCATTCTTCAATAAGTGCAGCTTCAGCAACACTCGACAAGCTTCAAACCATAGACATAGCAGCCTGTTTGATCAGCACGCCCCTCTAAAAATTCACTCATTCCACCACCAACACACAGCGGCAGCAGTATGTACCATCGAGAGAAGGCACAGTGGCAACTCGCCAGGGTTCATAGAGTACCACAGCAGAGAAGCAGGCTCTTTGGCCCATCTAGTCCATGCTAAACTGTTGTCCTGCCTAGTCCCAGTGTCCTGCACCTAGACCATGTCTCTCCATACCCTCCCAACTGAGTGAAGATGATCCACCTCAGGTTCTCCTTAAATATTTCACCTTTCACCCCTAACCTATTACCTGTAGTTCTAGTCTCACCCAACCTCAGTGCAAAAGAGCTGCATGCATTTACTGTCTCAATATCCCTCATAATTTTGCATACCTCTATTAAATCTCCCCTTAGTCTCCTAGGTTCTAAGGAATATGGTCCTAACCTGTTCAACCTTTTCCAATAACTCCTATATTCAAGTCCCAGCCACATCCTTGTAAACTTTCTCCGCACTCTTTCAATCTTATTGATATCTTTCCTGTAGCAGGTGACCAGCAATGCATACAATTCTCCAAATCAGACCTCACAAACATCTTAGACAATATCTCAACTCAAGATTTAGATTTATGAAGCAAATGTGCCAAAAGCTCTCCTTATGGCCATGTAGAACATAGAAAATAGAAATCTACAGGACGTTACAAGCCCTTCAGCCCACAATGTTGAGCCGACTATGAAACCTCCTCTAGAAAATGTCTAGAGTTACCCTACCACATAGCCCTCTATTTTTCTAAGCTCCATGTACCTATCTAAGAGTCTCTTAAAAGACCCGATTGTATCCACCTCCACCACCATCACCAGCAGGGCATTCCGTTCACCAACTACTGTGTGAAAAACTTACCTCTGACATCCCCGTTGTATCTACTATCAGGCACCTCAAAACTATACCCTCTCGTACTAGCCATTTCAGCCCTGGGAAAAGCCTCTGACTATCCACATGATCAATGCCTCTCATCATCTTATACACCTCTATCAGGTCACCTCTCATCCTCCGTTGCTCCAAGGAGAAAAGGCTGAGTTCACTCAACCATTTCTCATAAGGCATGCTCCCCAATCCAGGCAACATCTTTGTAAATCCCCTCTGCACTCTGTCTATAATATCTACATCCTTCCTGTAATGAGGTGACCAGAGCTGAACACGGTTCTCCAGGTGGGGTCTGACCAAGATCTTATATAGCTGTAACATTACCTCATGGCTCTTAAACTCAGTCCCAGGGCTGATGAAGGCCAACGCACCATACACCTTCTTAACAACACTGTCAACCTGCACTGCAGCTTTGACTCGGACCCCAAGATCGGTCTGATCCCCCACACTGCCAAGAATCTTACCATTAATATTATATTCTGTCTTCAAACTCGACCTACCAAGATTAACCACTTCACACTTATCTAGGTTGAACTCCATCTGCCACTTCTCAGCCCAGTCCTGCATCCTGTCAATGTCCCGCTGTAACGCCAAAGAAGACACATAAATATGAGAAATTCTACAGATGCTAAAAATCCAAAGCAACACGCACCAAATTCTGAAGATCAGCAGGTCAGGTTGCATCTATGGAAATGAACAACCAGCCAACGTTTCAGGCTGAGACCCTTTTTCAGGACTGGAAATGAAAGGGGAAGACATGAGAATAAGAAAAGGGGGAAGAGAGGAAGGAGGATAGCTAGAAGGTGATAGGTAAAGCTATGCTGGTTGGAAAGGTAAAGGGTTGTAGAAGAAGGAACCTGATAGGAGAGGAGAGTGGACCATAGGAGAAGGAGAAGGAGGAGGGGACCCATGGGGAGGTGATAGGCAAGTGAGAAGAGGTCAGGGGCCAGAGTAGGGAATAGAAGGAGGGATGGGAGATTATTAGCGGAAGGATATATTGATATTCATGCCATCAGGTTGGAGGCTATCCAGGCGGAATATAAAGTGGTGCTCCTCCACCGTGAGAATGGACTTGTTGCAGCACAAGAGGCGGCCAAGGACTGACATGTCAGAATGGGAATCACAATTAAAATGCTTGGCCACCAGGAAATTCCACTTTTGGCAGATGTACTGGAGGTGCTTGATGAAGTGGTCCCACCATTGTAAAAGAGGTTGCATTGGGAGCAGCAGGCACAACAGACGACTCCAGCAGATTTGCCATTGTTTGGGGCCCTGAATGGAGTTGAGGAAGGAGGTGAATGGGCAGGTGTAGCACCTTGGCAGCTTGCAGGGATAAGTACTAAGAGGGAGATTAGCGGAAAGGGATGTATGGTAAAAGGGAATCACAGAGGGAGCGATCTCTGCAGAAAGTGGAAGGGGAGGGTAGGTAAAGATACCTTTGGTGGTAGAATCCATTTGGAAATAGCAGAAGTTGTTGAAAATGGAGGCTCATGGGGTGGTAGGTAGGGACAAGAGGATCTCCATCACTGTCAAGGTGGCAGGAAGATGGGGTGAGTACAGACACTCGGGCAATGGAAAAGCTGTAGGCAAGGGCAGCATCAAAGGCGGCTCATTTTCTTTCAGTATGAAACCATGAAATTGCCTAGAACACCATTGTGCAAGTCAGTAGTTATATACGATAATTCCCCAATTCCATGATATTTACTGCCTCCCTAAGGGATTTTCATACTACCAGTTTAAGTTCTGAGAGAATGAGATTAGATAAATTTGTTTTCAGATTGCTTCTGAGCTTTCTTTTGTAGTCATCTTAATTAAACTGGTAACTGCTTTGCCAAAAGGAAATTACATAACTTCTGTTACAGTTAGCAATATTTATAAATAGCCGTGTTGCCCAACAAAAAACAATTTTAACATGACTTTCTCTATATTTTAGTTATTTATTATCCAAATAGATTTTTACCTAAATGGCCCGTTATTTTCAAAGGGTGATTCTGCTCTTTCAGATTTATTTACCACATGTAATACAGACAAACCTTGGTTGTTTTTCTCTGGTGCCGTAGAGCCTGAGGAAAGATCTGGGAAAAAATTATAAGACAGTGAGAGGCATAGATAGGGGAGACGGACAGTATACTTTTCCCAGGGTTGAAATGCCTACTGTTGAGGACATGCACTTAAGGTGAGAGGGGAGAAGCTCAAAGGAGATGTGAGGTGAAAGTTTTCAACACCAAGAGTAGTGCGTGCCTGGAATCCACGACCTAGGGTGGTGGTAGAGACAGATACGTAACAGATTTTTAAGAGAGATTTAGCTAGGCAGAAGAGATTAATTTAGATGACCATTTCATGACTGTGTGGCAGCAAGGAGATACGTCTCCACCAAAGGAGGTTAAGGTGCTCATTCCCTCCGCTAGCCTGCAGGTCACCCTTGGGCAAGCTGTAGCACCTGCTTAGCCCCCAGTCAGGGTCAGGTGAAACCATGGGAGCAGCTGGAATATTTCACACGTCCTAGTTATGCGATCACCGACGCCAGGCAGTCAATCCCTGAAGATGGGGTCACCCATCTCTTAAAGGCACTGCCCAAAAGTCAGCAATGGCAAACCACTTCTGTAAAAAAATTTACCAAGGACAATCATGGTCATGGAAAGACCATGATTTTGTCCATGTCGTATGACATGACATATAACAAACAAATGAAAGATTTGATTACTAATTGAATTGGTGTGGCACAACATTCTTGGTTGAAGGGCCTGTTCCTGTGCTGTATTGTTCTAAGTATGTTGAAACAGTGAAATGTGTCATTTACATTAACAACTAGCACTCTCAAAGGATGTTCTGGGAGCAGCCCACAGGTGTTGCATACATTTTGGCACCAAAATGTTCAACAGGGCAACACAAGCAGTGAAAACAACAATAGGACAACAGCAAAGGAAGCCCTTATTCCATCCCACTTACCCACCCACCACACAGTTTTCCAGCCTCAGGACAGGCTACCTCCAGGCCTCAAGCTCTTTGCCCCAGATTCTCAGATTTGCAGACATCAGGCCTCAACCTCGGACTTCACTCCAGGATGCCACCCATGAGTTTGATCTTTAGTCTTGACATAGGGACTTGCACATGGCTCCTTCAGAACATCATGAGTCTTTTGGGCCCCTGCTTGGAAGACGGTGTCTCGAACTACTTAGAAATTTGAAGGTTTAATGATGACGCGTTTCCAGAGGACTCACAGCAATGCAAAATACCCTAAGGCAGCTCAAAGAGGCGATATCAAATAAGATTTCTCAGAAAGAGTTACAAAGGTTAATGACAAAGTATTTACCAGAGGCTGAAAAAGGGAAGGAAGCTGAATCAACACTTCCGGTAGGCACTCCAGAGGCAATAATTTGGAGGAAGATGGGAAAGAAACATTAAGAACTGAAAGTCAAATAGATATCTTCAAGAGGCGGTGGCTCAAGCAGGTGACAAACATTGTTAAAGACGTTCACATCAAGGATGTGCTCTGTTCCCATTACTACTAACAGGGAGGTGGCACAGGAGCACTTGTCTATTTGGATAGGTGTATACATGGGTGGCAGGGCGGACGCATGTCTCTAACAAAGGAGGTGTAAGGCACTCCCTCCCTCTGCTAGCCTGCAGGTAATTTTTGGGCAGAAGCAGCACCAGCCACCCGCACCCACCCCGATCAGGGTCTCGTAAAGCCACGGGAGCAGGTGGTGGATGGTTGTATGAGCAGCAAGCTGGAACATTTCACAAGTCCTGGTTATGCAACCACTGGCACCAGGCAGACAATCTCTGAAGAGTATTGATAATGGCTGGGTTCTCCCGTCTTGTAAAGACACTCTCCAGAAGAAGGCAATGACAAACCACTTCTGTAGAAAAATTTGCTGAGAATAAGCATGGTCATTGAAAGACCATGATCACCCACATCATATGACATGTCATTTAGTGAGTGAATGAACAAACATGGATGAGTGGGCTATGGAGGGGTATTGTCCAGGTGCAGTTAGAAGACTATATTGGTATGGGTTAAGTGGACTGAAGGACCCATTTCTGTGCTGTAACGCTCTATGACTCTTATTCTGACTATGTCCCTACTATTCTGCCTACATCAGCCTACCATACAGTCTGCCTACCATTGAGCTTTAGAACTTACACTAAATAGCCACTTTATTAGGCACACATTTTATCAGCACCTATGGCAATGAACAACCAGTTGACATTGTGGGCTGAGAAAGGGGAAGATGCTGGAATAAAAAGGTGGGGAGAGGTGAAGGAAAGTAGTTGGAAGGTGATAGATGAAGCCAGGTGGGTGGGAAAGGTCACAGGCAGGAGAAGGGATCGGATAGGAGAGGAGATCGGACCATAGGAGAAGGGGATGCAGGGGAAGTAAACATAGAAAATAGGTGCAGGAGTAGGCCATTCGGCCTTTCGAGTCTGCACCTAGTAATAGGCAAGTTTAAAAAGTGGTCAAGGTCAGAGTGAGGAATAGAAGGGGTGTGAGAAATTAATTTACCAGAAGGAGAAATTTATTTTCATGCCACCAGGTTGGAGACTACCTTGACAATATACAAGTTGTTGCTCCTTAACCCTGAGGATAGCATCATAGCTTTATTTGTCACATGTACTTCAAAAGATAGTGAATTGTGTCACTTGTGTCAAATCACATAGGCAAGGATTGTGCTAGGGTTAGCACACAAGTGTCCTGGTGATTCTGGCATCAGTATACCATACCCGTAGCTTTGTAATCCTATCCTGTACACCTTTGGAATGTGGGAGAAAAACTGAGCACCTGAACAAAGCCCATGTGGTCACGAGGAGAATGTACAGGCTCCTCACAAACAGCGGTGGAACTCAACCCTGATCGGTGAAGTAATTGTGGTAACCACTACACTATCATACCACCACACTCAGGAATGTTATTATCATAAGTTGGGCATTGAGAGCGGACCCAAAAGCAAGACACAGACACTGAAGTAGTAGGGAAAGGACTAGGTGCTTCAAGAAAGCCAGGGAAGTGGGGAAGAAATGACACTGGACAACACAGGCCCAGAACGAGACTAGGATACAGGGCCTGGGCTAGGACTAGACTAGGAAAGTGGGACCTGGATGAGGAACTAGGAACCTGGACAAGGACTCCGAGCCAGAGACTGGACATGGACCCGGAACCTGGGTCTTGATTCAGGCTCAGACTCCGGACCTAGGAGAGGACAGGATGTGGCAAGGCAACAGGGTTGAACGTTGGGGCAGGACGCAGGTCTCCTGGGCTAGACGCAGGATGTGAAGCTCAGACTTGGACTTGGGAGATAGGAACGCAGAGCCTCAATCGAGTGAGAGCAGGAACACAGAACACAGAGCCAGGACCCCTCCTTTGGAACAGGACATAGGGCCAGGACTCATACACAGAAAGCTGCACACAACAAAACAGTTCCAAAGACTAGGTAGTGGCAAACAGCCAGACCTACCTAGCAAAGGCATGGACAGAGAGACAGCTCCAAACAACGATAGACAGTTCCTTATCTGAACACAGCAAGGCTCCAGTCTTGCTCCAGCAGTAGAACTTGCCAGCAAGAATAGGCAAGAGGTAGCAGGTGAGGCTCCAGGCAGGAAGATAATAGGCAAGGCTCCAGCCAAGAGCTACAGAAAGAAGGGGAAGGGAACAGTCCTGCCTCAGGGTAACAGCAAAGACAGCCTAGCTTACCCAACAGAGACAAGGACAGAAAGGGACAGATCCAACTACAGGGTAACAGCAAAGCCAGCCTGACTTACCCCACAGAGGCAAGGACAGGACACTTACAAAACAAACCAACACCTACACTCGAATCCAAGGCCAATTATATTCCAGCCCCAAGATGAGAATCAGGTGCCTGTGATTAAGCCCAAATGAAACAAGGGACAGCTGGAAGATCCGGAGTCCGAAGTCTACGGACCGGACGGTGAACCGGAACGCGGACCACAGACCAGACCAAGACTAGGTTCTGGCTCGGAGTCCTTGTCCAGGTTCCAAGTTCCTAGTTCCTCATCCAGGTCCCACTTTCCTAGTCCTAGTCCTAGGTTCACATACTAGGTTTGTGAACTTTAGAAATCTAAACTGTTTATACAGAAACCAGGGGTTGTAGATGTTGGAATCTGGATCAGTATATACACTGTCAGAAGAACTCAGTGGAACTGGCTGTGTCCCACTTTCTTCCCAGTCTAGATGAAGGATCTTGACCCGATAGGTCATCTGCCCATTTCTCTCCACAGACGCCGCCTGAACCACTGAGTTCCTCCAGTGTCCTTTTGGAATTCCTATCCTTGTCTACCACTCCTGTCTTCTCCTTAGCAGGTTCTTCTCCAAAGTGCCAGCTCCAATCCACCACTTCCTGCTGCCTAACTCTAAAAGGATCTTGTGTCAATATTCGCCTCCTGTCATTTCCCCAAATTTTACCCATTGGATCAACGTTGCACATACAGGGCTGGTACCTAAATAACGGGAACAGAGTGCGCAAGACCGGAGTGTCTGGCAAGCCTCTGTTAAGACCGCTCGCAACGACCTGGAGGAGAGACACTGAGCAGTACTAATCGCTGCCCAACAAAGAAGGAAAACAATCACATCGACTCCACCTCCAGACCAGTACAGTTTTCATCTGCTCATTGTGGACGTCTATGCCAGTCAGGACTGGGTCTTCAGGAGCCACCTACAAACACAAAAGAGAACTGCACAAATCAAACTGTCAGTGTTGGATATGTGAGAGAACCAATTGATCAATCACCCATTGGTCTGTGCTGTTTGATTGGATTGTTGGATTTCCCACTGGGGGACTTCAGAAGGGTGGACTCCCTTTCTGTAGTTGATTTCAAATAAGGAGATTCAAGTTATGCTGGAATTGAAAATGTTACAGAGGACATAGACCAGTGCATCACAGGATCTTCCCCTCGGCCCATAATGTTGTGCTGAAATAATTAAACTAATGATGCTTAGTTACACTCATCCTTTCTGATTGCACATCGTCCATGTCACTCCATTCCATGCATACTTACATGCCTAACTGAGAGCCTCTTAATTTCCTGTATCCTATCAGCCTCCCCCATCACCCCGAGCAGTGAATTCTAGGCACCCACCATTCTCTGTGTAAGCATCTTTCCTCACACATCTCCTTTGCACTTTCCCCCTCTCACCTTAAATCCATGCACTCTGCTATTAGGCATTTTGATCCTTAGAGTCATAGAAAGATACTTCAGCCCATCTAGTCCATGCCAAACCACTAAAGCTATTGACCTGCACCCACACCATAGCCCTCCATACTCCTACCATTCATCTACCTATCCAAACTTCTCTAAAATGTTTAGAACATAGAATAGTACAGCACATTACAGGCCCTTCAGCCCACAATGTTGTTCCGACCCTCAAACCCTGCCTCCCATATAACCCCTCACCTTAAATTCCTCCATATACCACCTGTCTAGTAGTCGCTTAAACTTCACTAGTGTATCTGCCTCCACCACTGACTCAGGCAGCGCATACCATGCACCAACCACTCTGAGTGAAAAACCTTCCTCTAATATCCCCTTTGAACTTCCCTCCCCTTACCTTAAAGCCAAGTCCTCTTGTACTGAGCAGTGGTGCCCTGGGGAAGAGGCACTGGCTGTCCACTCTGTCTATTCCTCTTAATATCTTGTACACCTCTATCATGTCTCCTCTTATCCTCCTTCTCTCCAAAGAGTAAAGCTCTAGCTCCCTTAATCTCTGATTATAATCCATACTCTCTAAACCAGGCAGCATCCTGGTAAATCACCTATGTACCCTTTCCAATGCTCCCACATCCGTCCTATACTGAGGTGACCAGAACTGGACACAGTACTCCAAGTGTGGCCTAACCAGAGTTTTATAGAGCTGCATCATTACATCGCGTCTCTTAAACTCTATCCCTCGAGTTATGAAAGCTAATACCCCATAAGCTTTCTTAACTACCCTATCTACCTGTGAGGCAACTTTCAAGGATCTGTGGACATGTACCCCCAGATACCTCTGCTCCTCCAAACTACCAAGTATCCTGCCATTTACTTTGTACTCTGCCTTGGAGTTTGTCCTTCCAAAGTGTACCACCTCACACTTCTCTGTGTTGAACTCCCTCTGCCACTTCTCAGCCCACTTCTGCATCCTATCAATGTCTCTCTGCAATCTTCGACAATCCTCTACACTATCTACAACACCACCAACCTTTGCGTCGTCCACAAACTCGCCAAACCCCACATCCAGGTTGTTAATAAAAATCACAAAAAGTAGAGGTCGCAGAACAGATCCTTGTGGGACACCACTAGTCACAACCCTCCAATCTGAATGTACTCGCTCCACCACAACCTTCTGCCTTCTGCAGGCAAGCCAATTCTGAATCCACCTGGCCAAACCTCCCTGGATCCCATGCCTTCTGACTTTCTGAATAAGCCTACCATGTGGAACCTTGTCAAATGCCTTACTAAAATCCATGTAGATCACATCCACTGCACTACCCTCATCTATATGCCTGGTCACCTCCTCAAAGAACTCTATCAGGCTTGTTAGACATGATCTGCCCTTCACAAAGCCATGCTGATTGTCCCTGATCAGACCATGATTCTATAAATGCCCAAAGATCCTATCTCTAAAAATCTTTTCCAACAGCTTTCCCATCACAGACTTAAGGCCCACTGGTCTATAATTACCCAGACTATCCCTACTTGCGTGGACTACTTGGGCTGGTAGTTTGTTCCATACTCTCACGACCCTCTGAATTAAGATGTTTCCCCCCAAGTTCCCCTTAAATTTTTCACCTTTTACATTTAACCCATGACCTCTAGTTGTAGTCCCACCCAACCACAGTGGAAAAGCCTGCTTTGTATCTATGCACCTCATAATTTTGTATACCTTTATCAAATCTCCCTTCAATCTTCTACATTACAATGAGTGAAGTCCTAACTTACTCAATCTTTCCTTATCACTCAGAGTTCCAGACCCAGCAACATCCTTGTAAATTTTCTCTGTATTCTATCCATCCTATTTACATCTTTCCTGTAGGTAGGTGACCAAACCTGCACATAATACTCCAAATTAGTTCTTGGAAAAAGATGCAAACACAAGCCTACTCCAACTCTGCCTCTCATGATTATATAAACTTCTGCCAGGTCTCCCCTCAGCCTCTGATGCTCCAGAACAAAACCAGCTCTCATTTGTCTAGCCTCTCCTTGTAGCACATGCACTCTAAACCAGTCAGCATCCCGGTGAACCTCTTCTGCACCCTCTCTGAAGCCTCCACATCCTTCATATAGTGGGACAACCAGAAATGAGTGTAATACTCCTGATGTGGCCTAACTAACATTTTGTAAACATAAATTTTGTGAACATTATGACCCTCCTTCTGACTCCTCAAAAAGAATGTGTTTATATTAAGTATGAATGTAATGGAGAGAGAGAATAGAGGGTGGCATGGTAGTGTAGGGGCTAGCATAATGCTTTACTGTGGCAGATTGGGGATCAATTTCTTCCACTCTCTGTAAGGAACGTTCATCCTGTAGGCTTTCTCCAAGTCCTTTGGTTTCCTCCCACATTCCAAAGATGTACAGTTTAGGGGAATTAAGGTGTGGCCATGCAATGTTGGTGCTGGAAACATGGCAACACTTGGATTTGTATTGTGCTAGGCAATGACGCAGACAACACATCGCACTGTATGTTTCGATGTACCTGTGACCAATAAATCTACTCTTCTTTTCCTTTCTTTCATGTAGACAGAGAAGGGGATTTTCTATTTTGAACCCAAGAGATACTGCTGATGCTGGAAAACCCAGGGTCTCAGCCTGAAATGTCGACTGTTTATTCCCTTCCATAGATGCTGCCTGTCCCACTGAGTTCTTTCTGTATTTTGTGTGTGTTGTTCTGATTTCCAGAATCTGCAGAATCTCCTACACTTATGATTTGCTGTTCTAAGACTATTGAGAGGTCCTGATGGTCTCAGTCCAGAACATCGACTGTTCATTCCCTTCCAGAGATACTGCCTGACCTGCTGTGTTCCTCCAGAATTTTGTGTGTGTGTTATTCTTTCCCATTTTATTTTGCAAGCTCTTCTCACTGTTTTTATAGAACATGTACTAAACAGAGGCAACATACATAAAGTGTTGTGGATAGTGTGGAGGGCTGTCGGAGGTTATAGTGGGACATTGATAGGATGCTAAACTGGGATGAGAAGTGGCAGATGGAGATCAACCCAGATAAGTGTGTGGTGGTTAATTTTGGTAGGTCAAATATGATGGCAGAATATAGCATTAATAGCAAGACTCCTGGCAGTGTGGAGGATCAATTGGGGTTCGAGTCCACAAGATACTCAAAGCTGCTACATAGGTTGACTCTGTGGTTAAGAAGGCATATGGTGCATTGACCTTCATCAATCATGGAATTGAGTTTAAGAGCCAAGAGGTGATATTGCAGCTATATAGGACCCTGGTCAGACCCCATTTGGAGTACTGTTTGCCTCATTACAGGAAGGATGTGGAAACCATAGAAAGGGTGCAGAGGAGATTTACAAGGATGTTACCTTGTTTGGGGAGCATGCCGTATGAGAATAGGTTGAGTGAACTCAGCCTTTTCTCCTCAGAGCGACGGAGGATGAGAGATGACCTGATAGAGGTGTGTAAGATGATGAGAGGCATTGATCGTGCGGATAGTCAGAGGCTTTTCCCCAGGGCTGAAATGCCTAACATGAGAGGGCATAGTTTTGAGGTGCTTGGAAGTAGGTCCAGAGGAGATGTCAGGGGTAAGATTTTATGCACAGAGTGGCAAGTGCGTGGAATGGCTGCTGGCAGTGGTGGTGGAGGTGGAAGCGATAGGGTCTTTTAAGAGACTCCTGGATGGATACACGGAGCTTAGAAAATTAGAGGGCTATGGGTAAGCCTAGGTAGTTCTCAAATAAGGACATGTTCGGAACAGTTTTTTGGGCCGAGTGTCCTGTATTGTGCTGTAAATTTTCTATGTTTCTATCTCAGAAGGTTAGGCAGTACCCATGGAAAGGGGAGGAGAACAAGCTGGCGCGTGACAGGTGATGAAGAATGTAGTTCTGAAATGTTGGCTATTTATTCCTCTCCATAGATGCTGCCTGACCTGCTGAGTTCCTCTAGCATTTTGCTCACGATTTCCAGCATCTTCAGAATCTTCTGTTTTTACAAGACATAAGTACATTCAACCATTGTATTCATGCTGGTTTACAAATCTCCCACCATCCAGCATAATGTCCTCAGACTTGCAGTTCATGAATCTAATATGCAGATGCTAGACGTACAGATAGCAGTGTGGAGATACATCTCTACCAAAGAAGGTATAAGGTGCTCCTTCCCTCTGCTAGCCTGCAGATCATCCTTGGCAAGGTGTAGAATCTGCTTAACCCTCCAATCAGGGTCATGTGAAACCGTGGGAGATGGCGGATGGTTGTATGAGCAGTTGGTGCATATCATAACTCCTGGTTGTGTGGTCACTAACGCCAGACAGACAGTGACTGAAGAGTTTTGATAATGTCTGGTGTCACCCATTGTATAAAGTCATTGCCCAGTTGAAGGCAGTGGAAAAATTTGTCAAGAACAATCACAGTCACTATGATTGTCCACGCATACAACACAGAACATAATGAAGATAATGATGATGTTGATGGCTGAAATGTGTTCAGGGTTATTGTTCTTGCTTTCATTCAGTGAAACCCAAACTTCCTGGTTATTTTTCCCCTCTGAGTCTTTTGGTCATTCCATTAATCTACATGCCAGGTGTTTGACCCCTCACGAGGAGAAAACATTCTTCCTATTTCCTCTGACTAGACACCCTCATCGCTTTAATCACCTCAGATTCAGATTTCGATTCATTTATGACATGTACAGTGAAATGAGCCATTCATGCTACATGCCTGGGCACCAGCACAAAAAGTGTCATCAAACATTCGGTTGCCTACATAATGTTCAACAGAGCACAATAAGCTAAAAAACAACAAGAAGCCCCCTTCCTACACACACACACACACACACACAAGCACACATACACACACACACACTCCTCCAACCCCAGGACAGGCCTCTGGGCCTCCAGCCTCCAGTGGACTCACGGCCTTCCAGACTGTTCATCTTCCCCAGTGGGCTTCAGACTCGAGAACAAGTGCTTCAGCCATCAGACTTCGAATTCCAGACTTCTGGTGACTGGTTTCCGAAAGCCAGGCTTGCCAGCTCACCAGCCCTTGTGCCTTCTGTTTGCTTGGACATCGATTCTGGGACCCACCGGTTTTGGGATATCCCAGCATCCATAGGTTTCCTTTGTCACACATACACGTCACTGGCCTTCAAGTACAGAGCTGAGGCCTGGACTCTAGATGTCCTTTGCCCTGTGCAAACGTCATTGGCCTTTGGGCACAGAGCAGAGGCTTAAGCTCTGGCCTGACCACTAACTCTCCCACATCCCTGTCCCTAAACCCCAAGCTGACCCCTAACTCTATCCCCAAAACCATCCAGTGGATTTAATAGAATAGTAAGACTAAGCCACACCTTGACAGAGACCACAGTTGGGCACCATCTTGACTGGAAATCTATGTAAAATAGGTCTCACCTCACCCTCTTCTTTTCCAAAGTGAGCAAGCCCAGATAATTCAGTTTTCCCTCATGGCTACATTTTTTCCTTCTGCTGACATCTTTGTGCATCTTCCCTCACAGTTCAGCCTGCTCCTTCCTGCCATGATGCACCATAGCTAGTCACCACCCCAAACAGTGACCTAACTTATGCTTTGACTGTTCCAGCATAGCCTTTAACAGATTATAATGATATTCAAAAGTACTGAATAATGGATGACATTCCTCATGCATCCTTAATCAACTTATCGACTTGTTCTTTAATAATCTGGACCACTCACTGTCACATAGAATATATGTGGACCAGTACAGCACAGGAACAGGAGCAGGCCATGTTGTACTGAACCAGCTAACAAGCAGATCAAAGACACCAAAAGACGATCCACTTAACCACTTAACTTTCTTAAAGAGAAGGGATTCAGCTGATTCTGGAAATACTGAGCAACACATACAAAATGCTGAAGGAACTCAGCAGGTCAGGGAGCACTTATGAAGGAGAATTAACAGTCAACATTTTGGACCAAGGCCTTTCATCAGGACTGGAAAGGAAGGGAAGAGAAGGCAGAATAAGAAGGTGGTGAGGAGAGGGAGGAGTACAAGCTGACAGCGCCCGCAACAAAATGAATCTCAGAGTTGTATATGGTGACATGTATGACCATAAGACCTTAAGACATAGGACCAGAGTTAGGCCATTCGGCCTATCGAGTCTGTTCCACCAGTCCATCATGGCTGATCCTGGATTCCAGTCAACCCCATACATCTCTCTTCTCGTCATATCCTTTGATGCCCTGACCGATCAGGAAAAGATTAACTTCTGCCTTGCATGTACCCATGGGCTTGACCTCCACTGCCGTCTGTGGCAGACCCATCTGCAGTTTCACTACTCTCTGGCTAAAAATCCTCCTTACCTCTGTTCTGAAAGGTCACCCCTTCATTTCGAAGCTGTGCCCTCTAGTTCTGCATACTCCCACAATAGGAAACATCATCTCCACATCCACCCTACCTAGTCCTTTCAACATTCAGTAGGTTTCAAAGACATCCCTCAGCATTCTTCTAAATTCCAGTGAGTTTGGGCCCAAAGCTGCCAAACACTCCTCATATGTTAACCCCTTCATTCCCAGAATATTACTTGTGAACCTCCTCTGGACTCTCTCCAATGATAACACATCCTTTCTGAGATATGGGACCCAAGACTGTTGGCAATACTCCAAGTGCAGTGTGACAAGTGTCTTATAAATGCTCCACATTATCTCTTTGCTTCTATATTCTGTTCCCCTTGAAATAAATGCCAACATTGCATTTGCCTTCTTATCACAGACTCAACTGTAAATTAACCTTTTGTGAGTCTTGCACAAGAACTTCTAAGTTCCTCTGGAACTCCAATACTTGAAATTTCTCCTTTTTAGGTAATAGTCTGCACTATGGGTATTCTTTTTATCAAAATGCATTATCATACGTTTCCCAACACTGTATTCCATCTGCCACTTCTTTGTCCATTCCTCCAATTTGTGTAGCCCTGATGCAATCATATTGCTTCCTCAGCACTACTTACACCACCACCTATCTTCATATCATCTGCAAACTTTGCCACAAAGCCATCAATTCCACTATCCAAATCACTGGCAAACAATTTGAAAAGTAGCGGTCCCAATACTGACCCTGAGGAACACCACTAGTCACTGGCAGCCAACCAGAAAAGGCCCCTTTTATTCCCACTTGCTGCATCCTGTCTGTCAGCCATTCCTCTATCCTTGCCAGTATCTGTCCAGTAACACCATAGGATTATATCTTGACAAACATAAATATACTTTGATAAGAAATTTAGAAGCACAGATACATAGTAACATAGAAAATCTACAGCACAATACAGAACCTTCAGCCCACAAAGCTGTGCCGAACATGCCCTAGCCTTAGAAATTACCTAGGGTTACCCATAGCCCTCTATTTTTCTGAACTCCATGTACCTATCCAGGAGTCTCTTAAAGATCCTATCATATCCGCCTCCACCACCATCGCTGGCAGCCCATTCCACACACTCACCACTTTCTGCATAAAAACTTACCCCTGACATCTCCTCTGTACCTGCTTCCAAGCACCTGGACTCGGACCCCAAGATCATTCTGATCCTTCACACTGCCAAGGGTCTTACCATTAATACTATATTCTGTCATCATATTTGACCTACCAAAATTAACCACCTCTCACTTATTTGGGCTGAACTACATCTGGCTCTTCTCAGCCCAGTTTTGCATCCTATCAATGTCCCGCTGTAACCTCTGACAGCCCTCCACAACACCTCCAGTCTTTGTGTCATCAGCAAATTTACTAACCCATCCAGCCACTTCTTCATCCAGGTCATTTATAAAAATCACAAAGAGTAGGGGACCCAGAACAGATCCCTGAGGCATTCTACTGGTCACCAACCTCCATGCAGGAAATGACCCATCTACAACCATTCTTTTCCTTCTGTGGGCAAGCCAATTCTGGATCCACAAAGCAATGTCCCCTTGGATCCCATGCCTCCTTACTTTCTCGGTAAGCCTTACATGAGGTACCTTATCAAGTGCCTTGCTGAAATCCATATACACTACATCTACTGCTCTTCCTTCATCAATGTGCTTAGTCACATCCTAAAAAATTCCATCAGGTGCATAGGGCACGTCCTGCCTTTGACAAAGCCATGCTGACTATTCCTAATCATATTATGCCTCTCCAAATATTCATAAATCCTGCCTCTCACGATCTTCTCCATCAGCTTTCCAACCATTGAAGTAAAAACTTTGAACCTTGAACTTTGAACATTTTGAACAGCTATAGTAAAAGTGGAGTCTAGGCAGATGATAAGGTGCAAGATTATAACAAGATGCTGTAGTTTGTGAGGTCAAGAGCCCATTTTATTGTACTAAGTAATTATGCGATAATCTTATAAGAGTGGGCTAGACATTGTCCTCGAGTCTGATGGTGTGTGAAAGCACAAAATCCCAACCACTAAACCACCAGGGAGGCTTTCAGGTTTTTTCAAATTCTGCACGATGGAAGAGGGGAGAAGAGAGACTGTCTGGGTTGGGAGGGGTCTTTGATTATGTTGGCTGCTTCACTGAGAGCGCTAACAGAGACAAGGATAGGAAGGGTTGAGATAATGGAGAAGCTGAGGTACATGGGAAATTTTAATCCCTGTGTAGGGCTTAGAGCATTGTGAGTGAGGGTGGGATGATGAGTCAAGAATTTCATAAAGATCACAGGCACCTATCTCTGAGTCTCATTAGCAATAAAACACATCAACCTCTCAGACCGAAACATCAGAACATGCTGTACACCCGCGTCAGGAAAGTGACTAAAAGAAAGTTGCAGATCAATAGTTGATTTAACAAACAACAGACTCAGCTGGCTTTATTTGTGTGTGAGAGAGAGACAGACAGACAGACAGAGACAGTGAGACAGAGAGATAGCAAGGTTCTTAAAGACAGCAAGATAGAATGAAACTGAGAGAGAGAAATGAAATAGAGCAACACAGAGACAGACAGAGAGAGAGAGACCAAGGGTGAACCTTTGGAGTTCATTGCCACAGTGCCTATGGAGGGAAAGTCGTTGGTGTATTTAAAGTGGAGATCCTGATGAAGAGTCTTGGCCTGAAACATTGACTGTACACTTTTCCGTAGATGCTGCCTGACCTGCTGAGTTCCTCCAGCATTTCTTGTGTGTGTTGATAGGTTCTTGATTAGTCAGATTGTCAAAGTTTATGGAGAGGGCAGGAGAATAAATCAGTCATGATGGAATGGTGGACCAGACTCGGTAGACCACTGGACTAATTCTGCTCCTATGCCTTATGATCTGATGGTCTAAATCTGCTCTTTCTAAGCACCCAGTAAGTTTCCCAAGGCTCAGTTGTAACATACCACTGCAAGTAATGGGGGTCTGCACAGAAGTACCAACAAATTCACTTCAAGAGATAGAGACAGCATCACAGGGAACTATGCACAGAAACAGGCCTTTTGGCCAATCAATTTCATTGTTTAAGAGAAATTTGGATAAATACATTAATTGAAGGGGTATGGAGAACTATGGTCCCTGTGCAGGTTGATGGGAGTAGGCAGTTTAAATGGTTTGGCACAAACTAGAGGGGCTGAAGGGCCTGGTTCTGTGCTGTACCTTTCTATGACTCTATAACTCTTGTCTGTGCTGAACTATTTATTCCTCTTGCCCATCAATCTGCTCCCCCGCCGTAGCCCTTCATACCCCTCCCATCCATGTACTTATACAAACTCCTCTTACATGTTGAAATCAAACCTGCATCCTTTACTTTCACTGCCAGCTCATTCCACACTCTCACCACTTTGATGAACCCCTAGGTTTATCTTGCTGTGAACTGTTATGACTAAGAGAGAGAGGGGTGGAACTATTTGACTCTGCAGCTTGTTTTGATTTAAGCAAGGACACTCACTCACACACAGTCAGTCGCAGTTGGAGTCGGACAATGGAAAGAAGCTTAAAGGGTCACTGGTTGGAACTTTCGAGTGCCCACAAAGGTGGGTTGAGCATTGACCCAGAACATCGATACATGGCTATCACGTTGTGTGATTGGGGCAACCTTGTGAAATCTACCTATGTGTTAACCCTTGCCTGGGTGGTAGTTCCTTTTGAAGACGGTACTCCTGTGATAAGCTTTTATTGGTGATAATTTGTAAGTGGATTTGGAACTACGACGGGTAAAACCTATGGCGATTGTTATCCTGTTTTACCACCGTGGAACCTGTGGAATATGACATAAATGCCTTCTCTCGACATTCACCTTGGATTACAAATATCTCTCTCACATCATTTAATCTGTGGATGAACTGAACTTTCATACCCTGTCATTTCAAGATTTTAAGCCTGGTGCCCCCCCCCGCCAGCTCAATAGTTTGGGAGTTATATTTACACATATGTATACTCATAACACTGGGAACTTTTGATTATTCTTGTTTAATTTGCTATATTAAGCAGATACTAATAAAGATAGTGGTTTGAACATGAAAACCAGACTCCAGGTGTGGTCTATTGCTGCTGGTTCAGTTAAACCTTTATGGGTATGTAACACCACCCTCTGAGTGAAGAAATTCCCTCTCATGTTCCCCTTAAACATTTCTACTCAACCATCTTCCCTCCTGTCTTCTTCCAGCTCCTGCCAAAAGGCCTCGATTCACGCCAGTGTCCATCACAAAAATCTCTCCGCTTAGTGTTCTCTTGAAACTTCTCCCAATTCCACTATCCTGATTGGTTGTACGACAAAGATCCTTATCCTAGCTCAAACCCAAAGGGGCTGAAAGCAGAACAGACAGCTCTTACAGAACTGCTAAAATGAAACACCTGCAGCCTAGCAGTAAAAAATCTTAACCAGGTACTACAGTAAAAAATGAAATCAAATCGTCACATCTGCCTGATGTTTCGGGCGGAGCACACGGCTCTCCACAGCTTCTTACGTTCCTGTGCTTTCGAATTGCCATACCAGACCATGATGTAACTGTTCAGAATATTTTTAACAGTACATCTGCTGTCACTAAAAATAGTCATTAGAATTACCTAAATAGGTACTAATATCCGCATGAAAATGAGTAAGCAACATGGAGCAAGAAATCTAAGTTTTAATATTGGAAAGGTTTTTATTAATCTGAAATATTTATGTAATTATCTAGTCTGCCACTTTGAACTTCCTTCTTACATCCACTTACCACCTCCTGAACCAGACTATTATATTTCCACTCACTTCTGAGTAGGAAATTTTATTTCTTAATCCACCTTGGGACATATTTCACCAGTAAAAGGTTATGTGTATACAATTTGCTGTGTAAAAACAAGTAAATATCTGCTTTATATCTCTGTCTTTAACTCCATTCAAGCAAAGTCTTCTTTCAACTGCACGTTGTGGACTTTTAAGCAACAGAACGCAGCAGATCGAGCAGCAGCTTTGGGGGTAAAAGATATAAAGGTTCAAAGAATCGAAGTGCACTTATTAATCAAACAATGTTTGCAGTATACAATCCTGAGATCCGTCCTCCCACTGCTAGCCATGAAACAAAGGGGCATTGTTCAAAGAAAACATCAAACCACAGATTCATTGAAACTGTTTATAATGTCTGTTTATTTCAGTTCAGTTTATTTCAGCACGGTGTTGTTCATTAACTGCCAGCCCCACTCAAAATTTCACAAAATAGCATTAAAAGAAGTAACCAGAAACAGGTTATATTAGTCCAGCACATACCATGTTGAGTAAACCTTGTTCAAGACCCAAGACTCTGGCAGCATCATGTGCTAAGGAGAGAGAGACAGAGAGAGAGAGGGACCAGTCAAACACAGACACCTTCCTTCAGGATCAGTGACTGTGACGAAATGAGAGAGCAGTCATACGCAGACACCTCCCTCCAGCAACAGCAAATGAGAGGGAGAGAGAGACTGATCAAATTTAGGCAGACTGCATTGAAAACTCTCTCAGTTTGTGCTCTCAATCTTACTTGATGCTTTCATCAGTGAGATCGGCGAGAAATGGAGTCAATCGTGGGCTGGCTCCCTGTCTCCAGGCTTCTTGGCCTCCAGGTCACACAGTCCGTTCAAAACCTCGCTGAAATCCCTCGGAAACAGCAAAGCACCAGATCGCTCAATCAGTTTGAAAACACACCATCAAACTGGAGATCACAGGTTCCAATAGTGGCAGAATCATATTTGAAAGAAGAAGTAGAAGAATTAGTTTCATGAACTGTCTGTAGGGCATTCGAGTAGAAGTGGCAGAGGCAGGTTTGGTATTGTCATTTAAAGTAAAATTGGGTAGATATGGACAGGAAAGGAATGGAGGGTAATGGGCTGAGTGCAGACCAGTGGGACTAGGTGAGAGTAAATGTTCAGCATGGACTAAAAGGGCCAAGATGGCCTGTTTCCGTGCTGTAATTGTTATATGGTTATAATACCTTTGGTTACGTCATTCATGGGCACTATCTTCTCCAATAAATATTAATGTAATTATCTAGTCTGCCACACTGAAATTCCGTCTTTCATCACTTACATCCACTTACCACCTCCTCAGCCAGACTATTATATCTCCACTCGCCTCTGAATAGGAAATTTGATTTGATATCCACCTTGGGACATGTTTCACCAGTGAAAGGTTATGGTTATACAATTTGCATTAGTAAACTCGAGAGATTCTGCAGATGATGGAAATCTTGAATATTGAGCAACATGCACAAAATGCAGAGAACTTAGCAGAGAAATGAATAAATGCCATTTTGGGCTGAGACTGTTCCATGGGACTAGAAAAGAAAGAAGCAAAAGCCAGATAGTCATTAGCTAGCTGCTGCCTTGCTCCATATTAAACCTGATAGAAACACAATACACTAATTCAAAAAATTTTATCAGTTAAATACCTATAATATATTATTTATGATATATAGCCTAGACCTCAGAAGAGACAACTTGCTGTCCCCCTTCCAATTAACTCATATTGTTATTCTCACTAAGAATTGTACAAAACTGGGTTTCACAATGACTGCGAAATTTGACTCAAGTGACGAAGATGGGTTACTGAATAATAATCAAAATTTAGCACACTTTGATAGAAGATCTGTCTGTCGCAAGGACGCGGCTGAGGATGAACCCAGATTCAGGACACAGGCACTGAGGCAGAGTTGTTAGGCGTTAGCTCCACTGCGAACAGAGAGCCAGTATCTTGGAGAGTCTTTATACAGAGACAAGGTTCACATGGAGAATCCAGGAGACGAAGCAGAACTTAAAACTGACAGTCCTAAATAACCATGAAACAAGGTTACTCATACAAGAGCTGACCAACGAGCTGGCAGTTCCTTGTTGTGATTCCAGGGTTTTTATCCTGCAGTTACTGATGGGAAGCGGGTGTGTGTAATTTGCTGAACTGGGAACAATTGGAAATCAGGCAAGGGGGTTAGGGCCCAATTAAAGAAGGAATGGAGAATTGCCAGAAGGGACAATGACACTCTAAATTTCTCCCAGGTAAAAGTAGTATCCTTTATCTCGTCATCTATTAGGTAGCTTCTTGTGTATCAAACATATCTCTTTATTCTCTTCATAGACATGTGTCTATCCAAATACAACATCCATCATCAAGGATAAACACCTTACAGGACATGCATGCCCTTTTCTCACTACTGTCATCAGGTAGCAGGTATCAAGTCCTTAGGTCCCACCCCACCAGGTTCAAGAACATTTACTACTCTCACCAGAATTCACCAGAATTCTTGACTGATTCTATGACCTACAGACTTACTTTCAAGGATACTTTACAATTCTTATTCTCAGTAAGCTTTGTTATTTGCTCAGTTTGTCTTCTTCAGCAGACTTGATGGGTTAATGAGGTCTTATGGTCTTTTGATCTTTTGACTTGCACACTGGTTGTTTTGGGTTCTGATGAAAGGTCTTGGCCTGAAACATCAACTCCTTAATCCTCTCTAAAGATGATGTTTGATCCTTTGCGTTCTTCCATCATTTTTTCTGTGTAACCCAAGTTTGCCCAACTTTTTGACATGGAATAGATGGGCTAAAATAGTTCAACACGGAATAGATGGGCTAAAATAGTTCAACACAGACTAGATGGGCTGAAGGGTCAGTTTCTGTTCTCTACTTTTCTATGACTCTATGGCTCTACTTTCTTATTCTATTTTCCTTACAGCTTATATCCTCTAAATCTGTGCCCTTTGTTGCTTTCAGTTGGTGCTTTCAAAGTAATTTTTTTTAGATAAAAAAAGCACCACAGTAGCGTATCAGCCAGCAGGACTCTGTTGCAGCTTCACGTGTCAGAGATCAGATTTCATTTCTGAGGCTGTCTGTAAAAGTTTGTGTTCTCCCCATGACCACGTCCAAAAGATGTACTAGTTAGTGAGTTAATTGGTTAATATAAATTGTCCTGTGGTTAGGCTAGAGTTACTGATCACCATGGCTCATTGGGCCAGAAGGGCCTGTTCTGCACTGTATCTCTAAATAAAAATCAAATGAAAATAAATGAAAAACTTTGAAGTAAAAACAAACCATGCAGAATCTTGAAGACAGTATGGGGCATGCCATATTTAAGTCCTACAATCAATATTCAGAATGTGAACAGAATTGATATTGATTTTAGAGCAATCTCACATTTATTCACATCATCTATTTACTCAGTCATTGATCAGATTTATCCAGCATGGAATGAGTATATTATTCAGAGGTACCACGTTGTCAATGACAGAGCTCAAGCAATCTCGCTGTCAAGTTCGCATACCCTGTCAGTACAAACACATCTCGTCATCAGCCACTAATGTTTTTCATTCTTTTGCATTCAAAATCGTCATTGATTGATGACCACGTGACTAAAAGATTGTAGATTTAAATTTAATTACATCTCCCATATTCTCCCCAGTTGCTCAGTCAAATGTATTTGTCTTGCATTCCACATTGGATGTATTAGGGAATTTTACAGATCAGTGGTCGTGTGAGACAGAACAGAGGCTTGGTGGATGCATTGGAATCTCTGCTGGGTTGGGGACTGCCATCTCCTATTGGGAATGCTCTCCTGTGTTAGGTCCCTGCAAGAACAACCTAATAGGAGCAGAATTAGGCCATTTGGCCCAAGAGTCTGCCAAACAAGAACCTATCGATCTCTGCCTTAATCACCTGGCCTCCACAGCTGCATGTGGCAGCAAATTCCACAAATTCACTACCCTTTGGCTAAAGAAATTTCTCCGCATTTCTATTATGAAAGAGCACCCCTCTATCCTGAGGCTGTGTCCTTTTGTCCCAGACTCCCCCATCCTGGGAAATCCTTTCCACATCAACTCTGTCTTGGCCTTTCAACATTCCAAAGGTTTCAATGAGATCCCCCCACCTCTCCTTCTGAATTTCAGCGAGTACAGACCCAGAGCCATCAAACATTCCCCGTATGATGACCCTGAGGAAAGTCACAGTGGTCTGGTCTCTGCACTGAGAAGGGAAAAGGGAAGAAAAATCATGCTGTAGTGACAGGAGATTCATTAGTTAGGGGAACGGGCAGGAGGTTCTGTAGGTGAGAACAAGATTCCCGGATGGTACCGTATGTTGTCTCCTGGGTGCCAGGGTTCAGGGTATCTCAGATCGAGTCCTCATCATTCTTAAGATAAGCAGCCATAACTTGTGGTCCATGTAGGTACCAATGACATGGGTAGGATGAGTGATGAGGTTCTGTATAAGGAGTTCAGGGAGTTAGGTGCTAAGTTAAGAGACAGGGCCTCCAGATTTATGATCTCAAGATTGCTACCCATGCCACATGCTAGTGAGCCTAGAACGAGGAAGATTATACAATTTAATATGTGGCTGAGGGGGTAGTGTAGGAGGGAGGGCATAAGATTTTTGTATCATTTGGATCCAGGGAAGGTGGAAGTTGTACAGAAAGAACGGTTTGCACCTGACTGGAGAGGAACTAATATCCTAGCGTGAAGATTTGTTAATTCTGCACGGTGGAGCTTAAGCTAGTGTTCCAGAGCAATGGGAACCAGAGTGGAGGGATTGTGGAAGCAGATTCTGGTTAAAGCTCGGACAAAATTAAGAACCGAAAGGTTGAGCATGGTGCGACAAAATCTAAATGGTGAAGACGGAACTGGAGGTGTTGAATCTGAATGGATACTGTAAATGGAACAAGGTAGATGAACTTGCAGTTGCAGATTGGCAGGTGGGATGTTGTTGGCATCACTGAATCATGGCAGAAAGGATATATCTTGTAGTTTAATGTACAAGGATGCACATTGTATCAAAAGGATTGACATGAAGACAGAGGGAGTGGCGTTGCTCTATTGGTAAAAAAATCCAAATAATTAGAAGGAGGTAACATATGGTTGGAAAGTATTGAATCATTGTGAATAAAGCTAAGGAAATGCAAGGGTGAAAGATGTTGACGGGAGTTGTATACAGACCCCCAAACAGTAGAAAGGATGTGGCCTGCAAATTAGAATGGGAGATAGAAAATGCATGTCAAAAGGGCAATGTTACAATAGTCATCTGGGTCTCTAGTATGCAGGAAGATTGGGAAAGTCAGTTTGGTTCTAGATTCCAGGAGGGAGAATTTCTAGAGTGCCTATGAGACGGCTTTTTAGAGCAGCTCATGATTAAGCCCACTGGGGGATCAGCTATTCTGGATTGGGTGTTGTGCAATGAACCAGAATTGATAAGCGAGCTGAAGGGAAAAGAACCCATTGGAAAGTGATCATGATATGATCAAATTCACCCTGAAATTTGAGAAGAAGAAGCTAAAGTCAGATTTATCAGTATTACGGTGGAGAAAAGGGAATTACAGAGGCACGAGAGAGGAATTAGCCAGATTTGATTGGAAAAAAAACATTGGCAGGGATGACGGCACAGCAGCAATGGCTGAAATTTCTGGGACCAATTCAGAAGGTACGGAATATATACATCCCAAAGAGGAAGAAGTATTCTAAAGGAAAGGTGACACAACCAAGACTAACAAAAGCCAAAATAAAAATAAAATCCAGAGATGTCATACAATAGACCAAATATTAATGGAAAATTAGAGAATTTAAAAGCTTTTAAAAATGAACAACAGGCAACTAAGAAAGTCATTGATAGGGTAAAGCTGGAATATTAAATATTAAAGAGGATACCAAAAGTTTCTTCAGATACAAAAAGTGTAAAAGAGAAGCAAGAGTGGGCATAAGACCACTGTAAAATGATACTGGAATGTAGTAATGGGAGAGAACAAAATGGCAGACATATTGAGTAAACATTTTGCATCAGACTTCACTGTTGAAGGCACTAGCAGTATGGTGGAATTTCCAGGTGTTAGGAGGCAGGAGGTGTGTGAAGTTATCATAACTAGAGAGAAGGTTCTTTGGAAACTTAAAGGTCTGAAGGTAAATAAGTCACATGGACCAGGTTTCTGAAAAACAGTGTCTGAAGAGATTATGCAGGCATTAGTAATGATATTTCAAAAGATCACTAGATTCTGGAATGGTTCTGAAAGACTAGAAAATTGGAAATGTCACTCCACTCTTCAAGAAGGCAGAAAGGCAGAAGAAAGGAAACTATAGGCCAGTTAGTCTGACCTCAGTGGCTGGGAAGATGTTGGAGTATATTATGTAAGATGAGGTCTCAGGGTACTTGGAAGCACATGATAAAATCGACCATAGTCAGCATGGTTTCCTCAAGGGAAAATCTTGCCTGACAAATCTGCTGGATTTCTTTGAAGAAACAACAAGCAAGATAGACAAAAGAAAATGGATTGGTATTATGCACTTGGATTTTCAGAAGGCTTTTGACAAAGTGACACACAAGAGGCTGCTTAACCAGATACAGGGTATTACAGTAATAATTTTAGCATAGATAAGGCAGTGGCAAATTGGCAGGAGGCAAAAACTGGGAATAAATGCAGCCTTTTCTGTTTGGCTACAGGTGACTTGTAGTGTTCCACAGAGCCCTGTGTTGGTATTAATTTTTTTTATGTTATATGTCAATGATTTGAATGATGGAATTGATGGCTTTTTGCAAAGTTTGCAGACAATATGAAAGTAGGTGGAGGGGCAGGTAGTTTTGAGGAAGCTGAGAGGCTACAGAATGACAGACAGATTAGGAGAATGGGCAAAGAAAAGACAGATAGAATACAGTGTTGGGAAGTGTATAGTCATGCATTTTGGCAGTAGAAGTTAAAGGGTTGAATGTTTTCTAAATGGAGAGAAAATACAAGAAATTAAGCCGCAAAGGGACCTGGGAGTCCTTGTGCAGGATTCCCTAAAGGTTCATTTGCAGCTTGAGTCTGTGATGAGGGAGGCAAATACAATGTTAGCATTCATTTCAAGAGGACTAGAATATAAAAGCAAGGATGGAAGGTTAAGACTTTACAAAGCACTGGTGAGGCCTCACTAAGAATGTTCTGAGCAGTTTTGGGCATGTTATCTTAGATAGGATGTGTTGAAACTGGAGAGGGTTCAAAGGAAAATGATTTCAGGATTGAATGGCTTATCAAATGAAGAGCGCTTGATGGTTCTGGGTCTGTATTCACTAAAATTCAGAATAATGAGGGGTGACATCATTCATTGAAACCTGTCGAATGGTGAAAGGCCCTGTTAGGGTGGATGTGGAGAGGATGACCAAAACATCACACAATACTCCAAGTTAGGTCTTACCAATGTCTTATACAATTTCAACATAGCATCCTAACTCCTGTGTTCAATACTATGATTTATGAAAGCCAATGTCCCAAAAGATACCTTTATGACCCTATCTACCTGTGACACCAATTTCAAGGAATTGCGGATCTGAGTTCTCAGATCCCACTACTGTACTCCCCAGTACCATTCACTGTGCAAGACCTGTTTGTCCTTCCCAAGGTATACCAAACACTTGTTTGAGTGCAATTCCATCTGCCATTTTTCCAGCTGGTCCAGATCCCACATTGGAAGCTTTGATAGTCTTCCTCGCTGTCCATTACACCTCCTATCTTGGTGGCATCTGCAAATTTGCTGCTCCAGATTACCACATTATCATCCAGATCATTGATATAGATGACAAACATCAATGCACCCAGCACCCAAGGCACACCCAAGTTCCAGGCCTCTAATCAGAGAGGCAAGCATTTACCATCGCTCTTTGGCTTCTTCTGCAGAGCCAATATCTAATCCAATTTGCTATCTCATCCTGAATGCCAAGAATCTGAACCTTCTTGATTAAGGCCTCGTTAAAGTCCATGTACATAACATCCACTGCCTTGCTTTCATCAGCTTCCCTGGTAATTTCCTCAAAAAACTCTGTAGGTTTGGTTAATGTTGCATCCACATTGACATTGCCAATGTAAGCATTGGCAATAAGCATTAACATCCATCACTAGATGGGGATGGTCCAAAACATGCTTCGTTTTGATGTGAATGAATCTTCACATTCCTCACCTGGATGGGGGATGGATGAAAACCTGGATTTGGACAAATCAAAACATCCCTCAGCTGGATTGGGATTGATCTTGTGTATGTGTGCCTATGAGAACCAAAAAAACATGAAAATTGAAACCTGAGCTAATGTGGGCTCATTGGGCCAAATGAACTCCTTCTACATCATGTAAGTAAATAAGCTCAAAGTAGAGTTTATTGTCACCTGCACAAGTACATGCACAAGTGCAATGAAAAACTTTCTTGCAGCAGCATCTCAGGTACAGAGCATCAGAGAAGAAGGAAAATATAAATTAAACATTCATATAAATGAATATGCAGATGCTGGAAATCCAGAGCAACAAATGCAAAATGCTGGAGGAACTTAACAGGTCAGACAGCATCAATGAAGCAGAATAAACAGTCGACAGTTCATCGGAAACACGAAAAAATCTGCAGGTGGTGGAAATCCAAAGTAACACACACAAAGTGCTGGGGGAACTCAGCAGGTCAGGCAGCATCCATGGAAAAGAGTAAACAGTCGACATTTCAGGCCAAGACCCTTCATCAGTTGGTCCTAAGTAACAGTCTCAGCCTGAAATGTCGACTGTTTACTCTTTTCCATTGAGACTGCTTGGCCTGCTGAGTTTCTCCAGCATTTTGTGTTTGTGACGTTTCATTATGATTGTCAAGGAAGGGGGAAAAAGATAGTATTATTATTGCTTTACCTTGATCTACTTCAATATACTGTGTAATAAAATGTTTCTGGAAGCATATTGAGCTTTTCAGTGTACTGCTCTTCAGTATTTGATGTTTACACCCTGGGGATAAAAGTGTTACACTTTATTCTGCATTATTATCATTGTTAATTCAAGAGATTCTGCAGATGCTAGAAATCCAGAGCAACACACACAAAATGCTGGAGGAACTCAGCAGGCCAACAAGCATCTATGGAAAGAAATACCCAGTTTTGGGCCAAGACCCTTCATCTGGACATATTAAACATAAATTATAAATCATTTAAACATAACATACACATTTTTGTGAGAAAAAAACAATTACAACAAAGAAAAAAATGAAGGTCCATACATTTTAGTGCAAAATGGTCAAAGTGATCTGATTAAGGTTCAATTGGTTGGTTCGAGGACAGAGGGAATTAGCTGGTGATGAGGGACTTCAGGCTTCTGTACCTCCTGCCTGAAGGTAGCTGTTATGTTTTATAACTCCAGAAACTAATCAAAGGAGAAACACAAGAGCCAGGATACGTGCCTATTCAGTTTCTCCCCCCCCCCACACTTTTTTAGCGACACGCTCTCTTATGACGTGATGGCATAATGAACTTGTCACCTCTAACCCATAATGAATTATGTAAATAAACAAGGAATGCTTAATCAAACAATATACAATATTTTCAAATACTACTGAAATATTAAATACGCTACAGTATCTGCAAGACCGTGGGGAATCTTTGCTGATGGGCGTTGCACTGTTTAACCATAATCCCTTGCCACGGTGTAGCAGATTCTGCCAGGATTTCTGCGATTGATCGGATTAAACCAACAACCTGCGGCCACAGAGGCACCATTGCCTCCTGACAGCAACCAGACTATGACTGTTGATTTTGAAGGACGCACAGCAGCCTTTCAGAGATGAAAGGGAGCTTAATAATGTAGAGCTGGAATGTTCTTGGAAGGTTAGGTTACTTCAGATCTGAGGAGAATGCTTGATAATAATGAGTTTCTACTGCACTTTCTCTGTAACTATAATTCTGCACTCTGTTATTATGTTCCCCTGTCCTTCCTTGATGTTCTGTTGTAATGAATTGAGCAGTATGGATGCAATGAAAGACAAGTGTGGGCAGCAGGGTGGTTAGCAGTTAGTGTAACACTTTGCAGCGCCAGCGACTGGGATTCAATTCCTTCCCCAGCCCCTCCAGCTGAAGCAGGAATTCACTTTCTGTGCTTGATTTACTGCTCATGGTGTGGTAGCATAGTGGTTCGATTCCCATCGCTGTCTATAAGGGCTTTGTGCGTTCTCTCCATAGATCAAAATAAAATTTACTATCAGCCTACAAGCATGTCCCCACATACAACCCCGAGATTCTTTTTCCTGTGGGAATACTCAGTAAATCTATAAAATAGTAACTGTAAGAGTTAATGAAAGAGCAAGAGCATAGAAGACAGCAAGCTGTGCAAATGCAAATATAAATAAATAGCAATAAATAACAAGAGCATGAAATAACAAGATAAAGAGTCTTTAAAGTGACCTCATTGGCTGTGAGAACATATTAATAGGTGTCATTATCCTCTTTTGTTCAAGAGCCTGATGGCAGTGGGGTAGCAACTGTTCTTAAAGCTGCTGGTGAGAGTACTGAGACTTACACCTGATTACGGCAGTTTAGAAAAGCATGGCGTGGGTGCTGAGGGTCTTTAATGATGGAGGCTGCTTTTCTATGACAGCGTTTCATGTAGATGTGCTCAATAGTTGAGAGGGTTTTGCCCATGATGTACTGGGCAGAATCCGTTACACTTTAGAGATGGAATGAGGGAAAAAGAAATAGGTAAATGGGTAAGTAAGTTTTATTATTTTCACCAAGCTATAGTGAAAAACTTTTGTCTTGGGAAATAGAAAATCTACAGTATGTTACAGGCCCTTCAGCCCACAATGTTGTGCCAGATATGTAACCTACTCTGGAAGCTGCCTAGAATTTTCCTAGTGCATAGCCCTCTATTTTTCTATGCTCCATGTACCTCTCTAAGAGTCTCTTAAAAGACCCTATTGTATCCACCTCCACCACCTTCACCGGCAGTGCATTCCACGCACCCTCCACTCTCTGTGTGAAAATCTTACCTCTGACATCCCCCTTGTACCTACTTCTAAGCACCTTAAAACTATGCTCCCTCGTGTTAGCCAATTCAGTCCTGGGGAAAAAAGCCTCTGATTATCCACATGATCAATGCCTCTCATCATCTTATACACTAGATAACTATACAGATTATTTCATTGTAAAAATGCATTTACGTAGTACAAGGGAAGACAATAATAGAATGCAGAAGGAAGCATAACAGAGAAAGTACAGTGTATTGAATGGCAGAGTAGTGTAGTGGTTAGCACATCACTTTACAATGCCTTTGATCACTGATTAGGCCTCATTTCCCACTGTGGTCTGTAAAAAGTTTGTACATTACTATGCAATAGTCTTAGGCACATATATATAGCTGAAGTGTCTAAAGCATTTGCACAGTGCTGCATTTGTCAACGTGGAGTGGAGAGCAAACTCGCAAATCTGGTGGGAGCAAAAGATATCGGGAATGGTGAGGGTGGAGCACCATGGAAAGGTGTAGGACAGGTGGCAGAGAAGGAATGCCAGGGGTGGAGGTTAGCATGGGTGCAGATGCACACAGCCCTGAGGTACTAGGCTAAGTCATTTGATTCCAAATATTCGGTTTATTGATCATTACAGAATGTCTGTCTGGTTCTTCCCAATCCCACCCCCCCTCCTTCCTCTTTGCCCCAACGATGATTCCCCTCTCCATGCCCCCTTCCCACTCTCAGTCCACAATACAGACCTATATCAGAATCAGCTTTATCAGCATTCACATATGTCATGAAATTTGTTTTTGTTTTTGACAGCTATACAATGCAATACATAAAATTACTACAGTACTGTGCGAAAGTCTTTGGCAAACCTAGCTATACAGATGTGACTAAGACTTTTAAATAGTACTGTCCATTCTTTCTCCCTGGGACTGCATTGGGTTTCCTCAGACACTGTACTCCAGTTTCCTGCACTGAAGATTAATGAAGAAGGAAAACTAAAAGGGGATTGTGCTGGGGCAGCCTGCAAATGTCAACACATTCTAAACACGTAAGGTTTACGCTTAGTAATTTGTGGGTATGCCATGTTGGTGCTGGAAATGTGGTGATAATTGCAGGCTGCCCCAGCATAATCCCCTTTTAGTTTGCCTTCTTCGTTAATCTTCAGTGCAGGAATCTACTCGTCCTCATTTCAGCCACAAACAAGACGCTCTCTGGTCTAATATTCTGTCTCTTAGAAGATAACATTAGCATGAGAATCCTACCACGTCACTCTGCAATTTATCTTTCTACCTGCATATTACCAATTTGCGCATCAAAAAGTAAAAATAAATTACAATAACAGAACTGAAAGGTTACTGAATTCTGGAGTTCTATGTCTCTTGACCGCATTCTTTGAGATGATGAACTGATTAGAGAGGAGTAACATAATAGACAATCTGGAATTGTATTGATAATAACTGGGGCCACCTGTCTTGTAACAACAATGGCAAGAAGAAGGCAATGGTAAAGCACTTCTGTAGAAAAATTTACCAGGAACAATCATGGCCATGGAAAGACCTTGATCGCTCATGTCTTATGACACGATATATAATGAACGACCATGAAAGAGATGTTTCCAATCTATTGACTGTATTTCCACTCTCTGTACACCTAAGACTACATAGCCAGATTCTGCTCTAAACTCATCTACCAGTTTGTAAATGATACCACTATAGTGAGCTGTATCTCAAATAACAGTGTGTCATGATACAGGAAGGATATAGAGACCCTAGTGCCGTCTTTGAACACTGATGTAGCTTCATCCTGTACCTTTCTAAATTTGTTTCCAGTTGATTCTGTTGCAGGGGATGCAGCATGAAAATGACAGATGAATCTCCAACCAAGTTGGAGTTGTCTCAGCCAATCATGGCTGCACAATGCTGACTCTCTTGTTTTTTCCACAGCCAAGCTCAATGTGGCTTGTTGGTTGTTATATTTTTTCACTAATACAAATGTCATTCCTACAGGAATTATATTTACTTCAATATAAGTTCTGCACTGGATATCTGCAGACTTCAGTTCAATATCCTTAAAAAGCCATTCGAACTTGTTTTATGGAATGATTGAAACAGCTGAGCCAGTGACAAACCCCATTTTAATTAATTCACCATTCACTTCTGGCATAAGCCATAATGCTTGCCTATTGTTAATTTTCACAATGTAATCTCAAGGCTACCTAGTCCTGTGTCACTTTCATCATTATCCGATTTTTCATCTCATGCTCTTTTTAAAATTGCAACTTAACTGTTTTTTTTTGCTTTTTGCTTCCTTGTGCAGTCCATTTATTTTTGACTGCCTGACATTCTCTTTGTATGTGTCCTGCTTTGTTGCATTTTCTGCAAGTTTTGACTTGAAACCTGCATTGGTCTGGTGTATGACAGGCTCTGCCACAATGGCAGCACAATTTGTTCAACCAGGCCAGTTTCTCTTTACAAGTTGCAAATTTGCTCGAGCTCACTTTCAGCGTTTACTGCAACTCAATTGTGTCTCTGTCTGCTGATTCCATTGATACAACAATTTCAACTGACCTTTTAAAGATGAGTTGTACTTCTGTTAGGATCCTTTTTTTGAATGATTGCTTGTAAGTTTCCACACACTAAATGATCTCTCAGTTTATCATTAAGCCCATCACTGAACTCACAATTCTCAGACAATTTCTTCAGTTCCACCATGAAAACTGAAATGGACTCCCCATTCTTTTGATTCCCTTTATGAAACCTAATGTGTTCTTCAACCAATAATGGATTCGGTTATAAATGTTCCTGTATAATTTCCACAATATCAGCAAAACTTATTTCAGCTGGTTTGGTTGGTGCAGTCAAACTTCTAATCTAACTGCACGTTCTTACACCAATCATCAAAATGGGCACTAGTTTCTCATTGGTTATTTCATTTGCTTCAAACTACAGCTCTATTCACTCAGTATACATCAATCAGTTATCCATTGTGCAATCAAACAAACCCATCCTTCCAATGTAGACAGCCATTTCTGTTCTTTTCTTAACTTCTTGATTATTATCACCCAGTATTTTTTGTTTCTGAACCTGTGAATGTGTTTGTTTACTGATGATTGCTTTAACTTGACCATCTCAGTAAAGTACTTGATATTAGTGAAACATCATTGCAGGAGGGGTGTGATTGGCAACTAAATATTCCTGGATTTTGTTGCTTCAGGTGTGATAGAATCGGAGGGACAAGAGGGAGGACGTGTTGCATTGCTTGTCTGAGAAAATATTACAGCAGTGCTTTGGCAGGATAGATTAGAGGGCTCATCTAGGGAGCCTATTTGGGAGGAATTGAGGAATGGGAAAGGTGTAATAACACTTATAGGGGTGTAGTGTAGTATAGACCACCTAATGGGGAGCGAGAATTGGAGGAGCAAATTTGTAAGGAGATAGCAAATGTGCTTATTTGTAGTAAGCACAAGGTTGTGATTGTGAGAGATTTTAATTTTCCACACATAGACTGGGAAGCCCATTCTGTAAAAGGGCTGGATGGTTTGGAGTTTGTAAAATGTGTGCAGGATAGTTTTTTGCAGCAATACATAGAGGTACCGACTAGAGAAGGGGCAGTGTTGGATCTCCTGTTAGGGAATGAGATGCATCAGGTGACGGACGTGTGTGTTGGGGAGCACTTTTGGTTCAGTGGTCACAATACCATTACTTTCAATATAATTATGGAAAAGGATAGGACTGGACCCAGGGTTGAGATTTTTGATTGGAGAAAGGCTAACTTTGAGGAGATGCGAAAGGATTTAGAAAAAGTGGATTGGGATGATTTGTTTTATGGGAAGGATGTAATAGAGAGATGGAGGTCATTTAAAGGTGAAATTTTGAGGGTACAGAATCTTTATGTTCCTGTTAGCTAGAAAGGAAAGGTTAAAAGTTTGAGAGCACCAAGGGATATTGGAAACTTGGTTTGGAAAAAGAGGGAGATCTACAATAAATATAGGCAGCATGGAGTAAATGGGGTGCTCGAGGAAGATAAAGAATGTAAAAAGAATTTTAAGAAAGTAATCAGAAAAACTAAAAGAAGATATGAGGTTGCTTTGGCAAGTAAGGTGAAAATAAATCCAAAGGGTTTCTATAGTTATATTAATGGCAAAAAGATAGTGAGGGATAAAATTGGTCTCTTAGAGAATCAGAATGGACAGCTATGTGTGGAGCCATGGGGGAGATGGGGGAGATTTTGAACATGGTTAAAAATGGTTAGAACTGGTGAAAACTGGTTAAATCTGCTCCCTGCTCACTCCACTGCCCGCAAATGATGCTGCCCGCTGTATAAGGTTGTGTCCTTTTAAAATTTTCCCTTCTTCACTGCCCGCCGTCACACAACTGCGCAGTCCCGCCTCTCTTAACTCCGATGAGAATAAGAAAAATTCAAGATAGCTCCCGCCGCACTCCCGTTCTGATCCTCCAACTTCTTTCTCCAAATGAAAAAACAGTTTTTAAACCGTTTTAATCAGTATAAACCATTTTAACCATTTTTAACCAGTATGAGCCAGTAGAAACCAATTTTAACCAGTTGTAACCAGTATAAACCCGTCTAAACCAGTTTAACCAGTTTTAACCAGAATAAACCAGTATAAACCACTTTTAACCATTTTAACCAGTATAACCCACTTTTAACCAATATAAACCAGTTTAAACAATTTTAAGCATTTTAACAATTTTTACCAGTTATAACCAGGATAAACCATTTTAAACCATTTCTAACAATTTTTAACCTGTTTTAACTAGTTTTAACCAGTATAAAACTGTTTAAACCAGTTTAACCAGTATAATCCATTTTAACCAGTATAAAACCAGTTTTTACCAGTATAAACTGTATACAGTAGTCCAAATGCGGCTTCACCAATGACTTGTACAACAAGATAAGGTTCTAACTTGCTATCCCATCTATTGATGGCCAGTGTTCCAAATGCTCTATTCACTACACTATCCATGTGTAGCATCGCTTTCAACAAACAACGCTCTTGTAACATTACTAATGCCTCCACAATCTCTACCCCTATCTCTTTCAGAACCCTAGGGTGCAGCTCATCTGGTCTCAGTGACTCATGCACTGTTAGGTCTTTCAATTTTTTGAGCACCTTCTCCCTTGTAATAGTAACTGCACTCACTTCTCTTCCCTCAAATCAATACCGGGCACATTACCAGTGTCTTCCACAGTGAAGATTGATGCAAAATACTCACTTAATTCATCTGCCATCTCCTTGTTCCCCATTATTATTTCTTTGGCCTCATTTTCTAGTGCCCCTGTATCCATTCTCATCTCTCTTACATTTTTTACATGCTTGAGAAAGCTTTTTCGTTGCACCTTGATATTGTCTGCTAGCTTGCATACATATTTTATCTTCTCCCTCCTAATGATTCTTTCTGTTGCTTTCTGTAGGTTTTTGGAAGCTTCCCAATCCTGCTAGTTAAAACCGGTTTATACTGGTTTATTCTGGTAAAAACTGGTTGAAACTGGTTTATACTTGTAAAACACTGTTTAAAACTGGTTTTATACTAGTTAAAACTGGTATAACTGGTTTATACTGGTAAAAACCACTTAAAACCAGTTTATACTAGTTTAAACTGGTTGTAACTGGTTTATACTGGTTTAATCTGGTAAAACTGGTGTGTTGCCCTTAAGGCATTTGTTTAGCTTTATTACATTTTTGCTTTAGTAATTTGTTTGTAATTCTTTTTTAGTTAAAGTTAAGGTTGTTGAAAGTAAATTCATTGTCTGTGATGTATCGCAGCATGCGATGACATCACACCGGTTTCGTCTTATGGGAAAATACTGGTTTGGAGAAACAGGAAGACAGGGACTTGCGTGTGCAGGATCAACGTGAGAAAAGTTTCATTCTGTGCACTAAGAAACATCATAGAAGCAAAACCGGAAGTTCATAAGGTAATCGATATGTTGAAGTAAAAATGTTAATGCTGATCCTGTTAAAAGTAATGACGGTTGATAAAGTTTACTTTCTTGTACGTTACTGGATAGTTTGTGTGAAGTGTATTTAAAGCCAATTGATGGCGTTGGTAGATTCTGACTGTATGTTGTACGTTAATGCATTATAGTATATTGTAGTTTCACTTTTAAAAGTATTTATGATGTAAATGTGATGCCAAGAAGGAAACAAATGCTGTATATATTTTGTATTGTTTTATCAACAGTTTTCACCATATGTTAATGTGGAAGAGTGAACAGTAAATGGTTAATCTTACTGTGATTGTGCCTCATTGACTACGGTTTACCTCGGTGTTTAGTTCAGAGTTCCTACACCCGAACGAGAACACTACAGTGAAAAGGCAGCATTACCAGGTGTTTCGACGAGTGGTACGATGGCCACGTGATCAAGTGTCAAATCCTTGCCATCCAGTGCCAGGAGCAGTAGGGCATCAACAAGCCAGGCTGCCCTTGCAAGAGCTAAAGCAGAAACCACCAAGGTTCGAGCGACATACGCTGAACAGGAAGCAAAATTAAGAATGGAAAAGGCTGCCAGAGAAGCCAAAAACCAGTTGGCAAAGGTAAGGATAGAAACAGAGTTAGAAGTACTGGCACTATGGCAAGAAGCCGATGCTGCTAGGGTGGAAGCAGAAATATTAGAAAGCGCTGAAGAAATGCACATACTAGATGAAGTAAAATCTACTTCAGAAAGGACCAGATTGGAACACACTAGCGAATACATTCAATCTCAAATGGACCTGAAGGTTTGTTCTTCCTCTCCATACTTATTTGCTATCATTCCATTTCATGAGGAGTCAAAGAGAAGCCCAATTGCATCGCATCCATCTAAGGAAGACCATTCACGCTTGCAACTTTGCGATGAAATTGAGAATGAAAGGGCTGACGACAAATACTTCTCAACGCCAAACTTACCAGATTTGGTGAGAGAAGAGGCAAAGGCTGAATTCAAAACAGCAAAGTGTGACTTATTCAACATAGAGAATAATCAGTTCCCATATTACTTTAGAACTTGCTTAGGCAGCGTAGAAATTAAAAGCAGGAAGGCAGAAGGCTTCCACTTCGAGTCGCTGGATGGTAAAGTTGTCGTCTGTCTCCCTCCACTCTTGGAGTGCAATGAAATTTTGAATAACCGCACTGAGATCCCGACGCCAAGCGCAATGCTACACCAGCCGCATCTCCACCACATTACCAAGCACATCCCAGAACTGGATCCAAAAGCCGAAATACCCCTGCTACTCGGAAGAGATGTTCTCAGGGTGCACAAGGTCAGGCAGCAGGTCAATGCCCCCTTTGCCCAACGCCTGGATCTGGGCTGGGTGGTGATAGGAGAGGTGTGCCTTGGCAATGTACACAAACCGACAGTTAACACACTCAAAACCAACGTGCTAGAGAGTGGCCGTCATTCAATTTTTCAACCCTGCACAAGCTTCATGTGTATCAAGGAAGCACAACAAGGCTTTAACAAGAGTAGTGAAGTAACCGAGCAGACACTGGGACAGTCAGTCTTCACTCAAACTGAGCATGACAATAAACTTGCTCCACCAGAAGAAAAAAACTCAAACGAGCGAGACATTTGAGCTGATTGAACCCAAAAGAGACTCAGAAATTCGGCTGCAAATACAAACAGGAGTCACCTACCTGGAAGAAACAATATGTATCACCGAACGCTTTCAGCGGTTCTCCACTTTGAATTCCTTAGCGAGAGGATTTGCGTTCCTCATTCACATGGCCAGATCCCACAAACACTCAACCCAAAATAGTAAATGCAAGGGATGGCACAAATGTGATTTACCTCACACTGCGGACGAATTGGCCCAGGCAAGGGACGTCATCCTTAAAGCAACTCAAAGAGCAGCTTTTGCAAGGGAGTTTTCGGCTCTCCAAGCTAGTAAACCAATACCAAAGGACAGCTCTTTGAGGAAACTCAACCTGAAGAATGATCTCATTTGCATTGGAGGCCAGTTAATACACTCTCACCTTTCAGCTGCAGAAAAGAGCCCAGTAATCCTGCCCAAAGACAGCCACGTATCCTTACTGCTTACTCGCCATCACCATGAACAGGTAAGGCATCAGGGCCGTCACCTGACAGAAGGAGCAAACAGGGCAGCAGGACTGTGGATCTTGGGAGGCAAAACACTGATCAATTCAGTACTCCACAGATGTGTAACCTGCAGGAAACTGTGAGGGAAGCTGGAAGTTCAATGTATGGTGGACCGCCCACCAGAACGCCTCAATGCCTGCCCTCCTTTTACATATGTGGGGCTCGATGTATTTGGTCCCTGGACTATCATCACTAGACGCACTAGAGGAGGACAAGCAGAGAGCAAACAGTGGGCCATCATGTTCAGCTGCATGAGTTCAAGAGTGGTACACATTGAGGTACTCGAATCTTTGGATACATCCAGCAGCATCAACGCTCTCAGGCGCTTCTTTGCACTAAGAGGCCCTGCAAAACAGTTAAAGTCAGATTGCGGCACGAACTTTGTTGGAGCATCCAAGGAGCTCGGGATGGGCAAGATGGTGCAAGGGTACCTCAGTGAGCAGGGATGCAACTGGGAATTCAACACACCACATGCCTCTCATATGGGAGGCTCATGGGGGCGGATGATTGGTATCGCCAGAAGAATTCTTGATTCAGTGTTTCTGCAGCAACGCACCCGACTGACCCATGAAGTACTGTGCACACAAATAGCAGAGGTCACAGCCATTATAAATGCGCGACCTCTCCTACCTGTGTCTTCTGACCCAGAAAGCCCCTTCATACTCTTGCCATCAATGCTCCTTATGCAGAAGGCAGGAGCTCCCCCTCCACCTGAGGACTTCTCAGACAAGGATTTGTACACAAAGCAATGGAGACAGGTTCAGGCTCTCACAAATCAGTTCTGGTCCCGTTGAATACATGAATACCTACCTTTGTTGCAACACAGACAAAAGTGAACAGAACCTTGCAAGAATCTTCAAGTTGGAGATTTAGTCCTGCTCAGGGACAAGCAGATCACCCGCAACTGCTGGCCAATGGCCAGAATCACTGCCACATTCCCTAGTAGGGATGGACATGTCAGGAAGGTTGAGTTGCAAACTTCTGACCAGGGTGATGTGAAAACTTACCGAAGGCCAGTTGCAGAAGTCATTCTACTTCTACATAAAGACTGATTTAGAGACTGAAGTTTGTATTATGTTCATTGTGACCTTACGAAGGTCAGGCGGGGAGTGCGTTGCCCTTAAGGCATTTGTTTAGCTTTATTACATTTTCACTTTAGTAATTCGTTTGTAATTATTTTCTAGTTAAAGTTAAGGTTGTTGAAAGTAAATCCATTGTCTGTGATGTATCGCAGCATGCGATGACATCACACCCGGATTCACCATGTCTTGTGGGAAGATACTGGTTTGGAGAAACGGGAAGGAGGGGGCTTGTGTAGGCTGGATCAGCGCGAGAAAAGTTTTCATTCTACGCACTAAGAAACATCATAGAAGCAACGCCGTAAGTTCATAAGGTAATCGATAAGTTGAAGTAAAAATATTAATGCTGATTCTGTTAAAAGTAATGATGGTTGATAAAGTTTATTTTCTTGTGCTATTGAAAGAGTTGCTGGATAGTTTGTGTTGAAGTGTATTTAAGGCCAGTTGATGGCGTAGGTGGATTCTGACTGTATGTTGTACGTTAATGTAATATAGTTTGTTGTAGTTTTACTTTTACAAGTATTTATGATGTAAATGTGATGCCAAGAAGGAAACAAATACAGTGAATATTTTGTATTGTTTTATCAACAGTTTTCACCATATGTTATTGTGGAAGAGTGAACAGTAAACGGTTAATCTTACTGCAATCATGACTCATTGACTACCGTTTACCTCGGTGTTAATTCAGAGTTCCTACACCTGAATGAGAACACTACAACCGGTAAAACCGGTAAAAACAGACTGCATCCTATCAGAGTGACTATAACATCGTCTATTTGCCCCAATTTCTTTAGGCTCTCAAATATGATGTTGCTTTGGTTGTTTTGCTCATTAAAGATGACATATACATTCAAGTTACTGTTTTGAACAAAAAAAAAGCAACTTACCTGATATGCAAGTTACTTGAGCAAATTATTTGAAATAAAATAGTCATAAATGACAGCAAACAATATTTGTGGCCAACCTGTGAATATGCAGCTCTATTAACATCTCTTATGATAGGATTACCCTTCACCAGCACATAATCTTTTCTTCTTGGGGCTTGGAACAGGTGAATCTGTTAAAGTGTCTTTATGAAGGCCTATTTTTCATTCATTTATTTTTATATGTTCACATCATTGGTCTCTTTCTTCTGTCTGTTTTATCTTACAAATGTCTGCAAAGAAACAAAGACACCATTTCTTTAGTACGCTGTTTATTCATAACTTCACTGTACTTCAGTCACCCAATTCAAATGCTGAAAAAAGTGAGCTACATTAATCCTGTTGGCATTATGTATTCTATCTGATTTAAAAATGCAAGCAAAATACATAAATCTGGTCAATACATCACTACTGCTTGTGGGATCCTGTGGCAAATTTGCCGTTAGGTTTACTACACCAGATTTCAAAAGTACACCACCAGCCATGTGATTTCTGAGATTGTGAAATGCAACATTTTAAAAAAGTCTCCATTCTTTATTGTGGTAGATCATTATCTATTTTTATTATTATTTATTGACGTACATTGCAGAGTACACCCACCTGGCCCTTTGAGCCACTGCACAGCAGTCCCCCAATTTAATCCTAGCTTAATCACAGGACAATTTACAATGACCAATTAACCTACCAATCAGTACGTCTTTGTAATGTGGGAGGAAACTGGGGCACCTGGAGGAAACCTTTACAGTCATGGGGACTCCTTTATAGTCATAAACTCCTTGCAGGCAGCAATGGGAATTGAACCCGGGTTGCTGGTACTGTGAAGTGTTGTGCTATCCATGAAGCTGCTGTCCGCCCCATCCTGCAGCTGGAGGCAGACTAGAATCATGACTACAAGGTTTAATGACTATAAACTATAAACTTAAGACATTGATAGCAACCAGCTTTCTGAAAGTGGAGATTTAAAACAAAGTGTTGAATGGCATAAAGGTTTTGCAAATTATTGGTGACCAAAACTGTATACAGTAGTCCAATTGCGGCCTCACCAATGACTTGTACAACAAGATAAGATTCTAACTTGCTATCCCATCTATTGATGGCCAGTGTTCCAAATGCTCTATTCACTACACTGTCCATGTGTAGCATCACTTTCAACAAACAACGCTCTTGTAACATTACTAATGCCTCCACAATCTCTACCCCTATCTCTTTCAGAACCCTAGGGTGCAGTTCATCTGGTCTCGGTGACTCATGCACTGTTAGGTCTTCAATTTTTTGAGCACCTTCTCCCTTGTAATAGTAACTGCACTCACTTCTCTTCCCTCAAACCAATACCGGGCACATTACCAGTGTCTTCCACAGTGAAGAGTGATGCAAAATACTCACTTAATTCATCTGCCATCTCCTTGTCCCCCATTATTATTTCTTTGGTCTCATTTTCTAGTGCCCCTGTATCCGTTCTCATCTCCCTTACATTTTTTACATGCTTGAGAAAGCTTTTTCGTTGCACCTTGATATTGTTTGCTAGCTTGCTTTCATATTTCATCTTCTCCCTCCTAATGATTCTTTCTGTTGCTTTCTGTAAGTTTTTAAAAGCTTCCCAATCCTGCTAGTTTTTGCTTTGTTGTATGCCCTCTCTCTTTTGCTTTTAGCTTTGACTTCTCTTGTCAACCACGTTGTACTATTTTGCCATTTGAGTATTTCTTTGTTTTTGGAATACATCCATCCTGCACCTTCCTCATTTTCCCAGAAACTCAAGTCATTGCTACTCTGCTGCCATCCCTACCAACATCTCCATCCAATTTCTTCTTCCCAATCAAATTTCAACTTGAACTCAGTCATATTGTGATCACTGTCTCCTAAGGTTTCCTTTACCTTAAGCTCCCTAACTGCCTTCGGTTCATTACATAACACCCAATCCAGTATAGCTGATTCCTTAGTTGGCTTAACTATAAGCTGCTCTAAAAAGTCATCTTGTAGGCATTCAACAAATATTTTGTCCAGCTCTTCCAGTCAAACATGGATTTAGCACTAAAATCTCCTGAAATTGTTTTAAATGATTGATATAATGGCATCAGTAACCAACGTGTCCAGTGGCAACATCCTGAAGACAGCTCACAAAACTATTTCTATGTCTTCTTTTACCTGAACTGTGATCAAACACAACCTCCAATTTCCACTTTTATGATGCAGTCCTCAGAGAGGGATCAGGAGTGGAAAGGGTGAGCAATTTCAAGTTCCTGAGTGTCAACATCTCTTAATATCTATCCTGGACCCACCATATTGATGCAGTGACAAAGAAGGCAAGACAATGGCTATATTTCATTAGGAGTTGATATGTCACCAAAAACACTTGTAAATTTCTACAGATGTACTGTGAAGATAATTCAAACTGACTGCATCAACATCTGGTATGGGGAGGGCGGCACTGCACAGGATTGAAATAAACTTCAGAAAGTGTATCCTCAGTCAGTTCAACATGGGCATCAGCTTCCCCAACATTCAGCACATCTTCAAGGAGCGACGCCTCAAATTCCAAGATTTAAAAAGCAGAGCTTTGAACCAGTTTATACTGGTAAAAACTGGATTATACCATTTAAAATCAGTTTATACTGGTTAAAACTGGTTGAAACTGGTAAAAACAGGTTAAAACTGGTTTAAACAGGTTTATACTGGTAAAAACTGGTTAAACAGGTTTAAACCGCTTTATACTGGTAAGAACCAGTTTATACTGGTAAAACAAGTGAAAACAGGTATAAGCTGGTTTATACTGGTTAAAACCGTTTCAGTTTAAAGTGTTAAAACTGTTTTAAACTGGTTTATACTGGTTAAAACTGGTTAAACCGGCTATTCTGGTAAAAACTGGTTAAAACCAGTTTAAAACTGTTTATACTGTTAAAATCCAGTTAATATAGGTTTAAACTGGTTTATACTGGTTAAACACTGGTTTATACTGGTTAAAACCGGTTTATACCGGTAAAAACTGGTTAAACCCAGTTGAAACCAGTTTATACTGATTAAAACCGGTTAAAACAGCTTTATACTGGTAAAAACTCATTGACTTGTTTATACTGGTAAAACCGGTTAAAACCAGTTTATACTGGTTAAAACTGGTTTATACAGATTTATACTGGTAAAAACTGGTAAGGAAATGGTTAAAACTGGTTTGTACTGGTTAAAACGTTAAAACCGGTTTATACCGGTAAAAGCTGGTTTAAACCAGTTTTTGTCAGTTTTAACCGGTATAAACCAGTTTTAACCATTTTAAACCTTTTTAACCAGTATAAACAAGGATAAATCAGTTTTAACCATTATAAACCAGTATAAACCATTTTTAACCAGTATAAGCCAGTATAAACTAGTTTCTACCAGCGTAAACCAGTTTTAACAAGTTTAAACCAGTTTTAAACTGTATAAACCAGTTTTAACCAGTTATAACCAGTAGAAACCAGTTTTAATCAGAATAAACCAGTATAAACCAGTTTAACATTTTAACCATTATAAACCAGTTTTAACCAGATTAATCCAGTTTTAACCAGTATAAACCAGTTTTAACCATTTTAAACCATTTTCAAGCAGTATAAACCACTATAAACCAGTTTTGACCAGTATAAACCAATATAAACCAGTTTTAACTATTTTTATCCATTCTAAACCATTTTAAACCATTTTAACCAGTTTTAACCGGTATAAACCAGTTTTGAGCAGTATAAACCTGTTTTAACCAGTTAAAACATCAAGTATTTCTGAGAGCGTGAAGCGCAGAAACAAATATCTCTGTGATGATTGTACGCTCTGGTATCAATTGTTTGGTGACAATAAAATATATGGTATGGTATGGTATCTCTATCTCCTTCTGGAAGGAAAAAAGAAATGTACTGAGATTCTTTTTTACTTGGACGTCTCTCTCTTTCTCTCTCCTTCCAAAGAACAGATAGGCAGTCATCGCAGGTTTATTCTAATACTTAATCATAGCCATTGTGGTTTTGTAACTCCAAAACATGCAGTAAAACTAATGGAAAGAAAAGCACAGAGTTGGATATAACTCATGTCCTCTTCATTTGTACTTGTAGTGAGGTACACAAATATGATGTTGTGATGTAATGACATATGCCATTCATGTATTTCACACATATCACCCATAACAAAGAATGCTTAGTCAAATAGTACGTACACAATGCTGGAAGAACTCAGCAGGTCAGGCAGCATCCGTGAGAAAAGAGTAGCCAACGTTTCGGGCCGAGACCCTTCATCAGGAATGGGGGGGGTGGGAAAAGAGGGCCGAAGCCCAGTTGTGTACGCCCTATCTCTATTACTGGGCTTCGACCCTCTCTTCCCCCCCATTCCTGATGAAGGATCTTGGCCTGAAACGTTGGCTACTCTTTTCTCACGGATGCTGCCTGACCTGCTGAGTTCTTCCAGCATTGTTTACGTATTCTTTGATCCACAGCATCTGCAGTTGTATTTTTGTGTCTTAATCAAATAGTATGTTTACAAAAATACTGAAATATTACTGAAATAATGCTCAACAACTCTGATTATGATTGTTGAGTAGATTGATTTTAATATCAATATATTTACCACTAATAAGTTAATTAAACATAGGCATCATCAAATGCTATGGTTAATACCTTGTCTGTTACCTTTAATGACATCAAAGGGAAGGAGGTTGGTCAGGGGGTAACGGCAGTTGAGCACACAGACGATGCTCAAACTGCCAAGTTCCTCCTCCAGATCTTTTTATTGGTCATGAAGGAACTAAATTATTGGAGAAAACATCTAACTAGAATGAGTCAAAAACAGTGGAAGTCGACAAACCAAATGTCTTTGCTCATCACGTGCGGTGAAAGCAATAGGGGCCACCATTTTGTGACACTGTTTGAAAGTACAGTAGGGACAAGCGGGGTCAGTGATGGGAGTAGACCAGTGGTGAGGGTAAGAGTGTCAGGTTTGGCTCAAAGGAGGCTTCGGCTCGAAGGAGGTGTTGGCTCTGGGTAAGTTTCTGTTATTAAAGTTTTGTTTTTTTTCTCTTATTCTACCTACTGTAGTAAATGGCTGTTGTGTGTTCTTCATGCTGGATATTGGAGTCCTAGGTGGCCCAGAGTCTCCCAGGGAACTACATCTGCATGAAATGCATCCGGCTGCAGCTCCGTGAAGACCATGTTAGGGAACTGGAGCAGCAGCTGGATGACCTTCGGCTTGTGTGGGAGAGTGAGGAGATAATCAATCAGAGTAACAGGGGAGTAGTCACCTTTAAGTTGTAGGAGACGAGTAGCTGGATGACTGTCAGGAGAAATGGAAATGTGAATAAGCAGTTAGTGCAGAGCACCCTGTGGCTATTCCCCTCAATAATAAGTAGGCCAGTTTGGAGACTGTTGTGGGGGGGGTGACCTCCCAGGGGAACGCCACAGAGACCGGGTTACTGGCACTAAGTAGAGAAGGGAGAGAGGGAGAAGAGGGAGTGGTAGTGATAGTGGACTCAATAGTCAGCAGAACAGAACAGATAGGAGATTCTGTGGATGTGAACAGGACACCCAAATAGTATAAAAACACAAAATGCTGGCAGAACTCAGCAGGCCAGACAGCATCTATGGGAGGAGGAAGTGATGAAGGGTTTTGGCCCAAAACATTGTCACTACCTCCTTCCATAGATGCTGTCTGGCCTGCTGAGTTCTGCCAGCATTTCGTGTTTTTATTTATTTCCAGCATCTTCAGATTCACTTGTGTTCACCCGAATGGTATGTCGCCTCCCAGGTGCCAGGGTCAGGGATATCGTGGATTGAGTCTACAGCGTTTTAGATGGGGAGAGAGAGCAGTCAGATCTCTTGGGACATATGGTACCAATGACATAGGAAGGAAAAGCAAAGAGGTCCAGAAAAGAGAATTTTGAGAGCTCGGCAGAAACCTGAGAAGCGGGCCTTCCTTCCCGGGTAGTAACTTCTGGATTGCTACCTGTGCCACACACCAGTCGGGGGTAGAAACAAGGTGATCTGGCAGATTAATGTCTGGCTGAAAAGCTGATGTGGGGGAAGGCCTTCAGGTCCTCGATCTTTGAGATCTTTTCTGAAGAAGGTATGACCTGTTCAAAAGTGACGGGCTGCACCTAAACCCAAGGGGACCGATATTCTCATTGATAGGTTTGTTAGAGCTGTTGGGTGGGGTTTAAACCTGTTTGGCAGATGGGTGGCAACCGGAGTGAAGGGACTCAGGATTTGAAGGATGGCAAAAAAACAAAGATCGCATGCAGTCAGACCGTCAGGGAGGACAGGCAGATGATAGGACATAACTGCAGCTAGCAGAGTGAGTACAAGTGCATTAGGAATGCAGAATCAAAAAGGGGAGCAAATACAAATACAGTACTCGAAGTGTTATATCTCAATGCACGGAGTTTAAGAAATAAAACTGATAATCTTGTTGCACTAGTACAGATTGCTAAGTATGATGTTGTGGCCATCACTGAATTGTGACTGAAGGATGGCTGTAGTTGGGAGCTGAATGTCTAAGGTTATACATTATATTAGAGGAATAGGAAGGTGGGCGGAGGAGATGGCATGGTTCTGCTGATAAAGAATGACATCAGATCTGTAGAAAGATATGAGATAGGATTGGAGAATGTTGAATCTTTGTGGGTTAAGTTAAGAACCTGCAAGGGTAAAAGTACCATGATGGCAGTTATATATAAGCCATGCAACAGTAGCTGGGATGTGGACCACAGATTACAACAGGATATAGAAAAGAGGTGTCAAAAGGGTCATGTTATAATAGTCATGGGATATTTCAACATACCAGTCAATTGGGAAAATCAGGTCGGTAATGGATCTCAAGAGAGTGAGTTTGTTGAATGCCGAAGAGATGGCTTTTTAGAGCAGTTTGTCGTTGAGCCTACTAGGGGATCAGCTATACTGGATTGGGTGTTATGTAATGAACCAGAGGCGATTAAGGCATTTAAGGTAAAAGAACTATTATGAGGCAGTGTTGGTGGTGAGGCAAATGCAATGTTTTCATTCATTTCAAGTGTTCTAGAATACAATACGGTGATGCGATGCTGTGGCTTTAGAAGGCACTGGTGAGGCCTCACCTTGAGTATTGTGAACAGTTTTGCACTCCTTATCTAAGAAAAGATGTGCTGACATTGGAGAGGGTTCAGAGGAGGTTCACAAGGATGATTCCAGGAATGAAAGGTTTATCTTAAAAGGAACATTTGATAGCTGCGGGTCTGTACTCACTGGATTTTAGAAGGATGAGGGGGGATCTTATTGAAACCTTTCAACTGTTGTCAGAGTAAATGTGTAAAGGATGTTTCCCATGGTAGGGGAGTCTAGGACAAGAGGGCACAGCCTCAGGATAGAGGGGCACCCTTTTAAAACAGAGATGGTGAACTTGTGGAATTTGTTACTACAGGCAGCTGTAGAGGCCGGGTCATGTGTGTATTTAAGGTTCTTGATTGGACACGGCATTAATGGTCAGGGAATGGTCAGAGAGAAGGTCAGGGAATTGTGATGAAGAGGGGGAAAAAGGATCAGCCATGATTGAATGATGGAGCAGACTCGATGGACTAAATGGCCTATTTCTGCTCCCATAGTCTAATGGTCTTACGGTCTATTCCACATTTTGTGAATGATCTCTGAGCTGATTTTGGTGAATCAAAGCATTTGGTCCCCTATTGATGTTCTGCTGAACTAAAAACAATTTCCAAATGAGAAGTTGTGTGATGCTCTTTGGTTAAGATATGCATATTTATGAATAGGGCAGTCAGTGTCTGGAACCTGAGGCAACCTGGGCCTAGCAGTTGGCTGATTGGCTGAAACACTCTGACTCAGAGAGAACCAAAAAAGAAACAGTAATTACAAGTTGTTACTTGGAAGAAGGGCAGTAAGTTGATGATGCCTTGGACTAGAGCTGATGAAAAGCTGACACACATTAGCCAGATCGACCAGAGCCAACAAGATCAGAAAATAATGTTTTGAGCTGATGAGGATTGAAGGGATTCAGATGCAAAGCAGTAAGAACTCTAGACTCTAACTATTGCAAGGAAGGTCTCCAAGACAGGGCAGGGCTGGGAGAAGGAGGATCAATCGTTTTGCCAATGGGAGATCCGTTATTTCAATGGTAGAAGTTGGAGTGGCGGTTTGAGTGAGAAGATCAGAAGACGTACATAGGAGCAGAATTAAGCCATTCAGACCCATTGTGTCTGCTCAACTGTTCTATCTAGACAGACTTATTATCCTTCTCAACCCCGTACTGGTGCCTTCTCCCTGTAACCTTTGATGCCTTTCCTCATCAACAGTCTATCAACCTCTGCTTTAAATATACCCAATGACACACAGCCATCTGTGGGAACAAGTTTCACAGATTCGGCAGTCTCTGGCTGAAGAAATTCCTCTGTTCTAAAGGGTCGTCCTATTCTGAGGTTATCCCCTCTGGTCCTAGAATCTCCCACTATCAGAAACATCATCTCCACGTCTACTCTGTCTAGGTTTTTCAATATTCAATAGGTTTCAGTGAGATCCACCTTATTCTTCTGAACTCTAACGAGTACAGGCTCAGCAGCATCAAACACTCCTCATATATTAACCCTTTTATTCCTAGGATCATTCTCCAGACCCTCTCTATGACAATTCTCTGGACCCTCTCCAATGCCAGCATATCCTTTCTTAAATAAGGGGCCCAACACTGCTCACAATACTCCAAGTGCGTTCTGACCAATGTCTTATAAAGCCTCAGCATTACATCCTTGCTTTTTTATATTCTAGTCCTCTCAAAATGAATGCAATGTATTGTTAGAAAGAAAACAATAGAATTCATAATTAGGCTGTAGGCCCGAGGCAATAGCAGTTACATTGATATTTATGTAGAAACTACAAAGTATAAGGTTGGAATTAATTAAGCATGGCATAGTGAATTGCCCAAACTAGATCCTTTTGTGATAGATCAACAGTCTGTTGCTCCAGATTCCAGCAGCTTTTGTCTCCATGTTATTAATATGCCCTGTTAATGAGTCATCACTGAGGTTATTTTTAATTATTGAAGAACCTTGAATAAGATCTCACTCATCTTTATGTTACCACTTCATGAAATTCTGCTTGGGCCATCTTTAGCATATTGCATTCAGTTCTGTTTTACTCATTACAGGAGAAGTTTGCAACGCCGTCTGCTATAGAAACACCAATGTCCAAGAATGGAAAAGCCTGAAAAAAGGGTTGATTCAGCCCAGACCATCACAGGAAAAGCCCTCCTCACATTGAGCACATCTACAAGGAGTGCTGCTACAAGAAAGCAGCATCCGTTATCAAGAACCATGCTTTCTTCTCATTGCTGCCATTGGAAAGAAGGTACAAGAGCCTGAGATCCCACGCCACCATGTTCAGGAACATATATTAACTCTCAGGGCTGGGAGAAGGAGGATCAATTCTTTTGCCAGTGGGAGATCTGTTATTTCAATGTTAGAAGTTGGAATGGCAGTTTGAGTGAGTAGACCATAAAACATACATAGGAGCAGAATTAAGCTATTATCCCATTGTCCCATTGTGTCTGAATTGGATAACATCACTCACCTCAACATTGAACTGATTCCACAATCCATTGACTCACTTTTCAAGGACTCAACAACTTGTGTTCTTACTGTTTATTTATTTACTTTTGCATGTGCACAGTTTGTATTCTTTTGCACATTGGTTGTTTGTCCATCTTTGTGTAGAGTTTTTCATTGATTCTATTGTATTTCATTGTTCTACTGTGAATGCCTGCAAGAAAACGGATCTCAAGGTTGTATATATTGACATATATATATTTTAATAATAAATTTACTTTGAACTTTGAACTGAGATTTCTTAGGATGAAGACAAAGGGAAGTTCAAAGAAGATTATGCTTTCTCTGGAGTGAGGGAGGCTACAGTAGAGATGCTTTAAGTTTAAGGAAAACTGTAACAACTCCTTTAGTGCAACCAAACACAGAGCCTAGAGTGTGTTAAAAACTTATTGTCATTACATCATCACGTCAGACCCGCCTCTTAAATTGAATCCTAACTCAATGTCGGTGTTTGTGAATTACACATGTACATTACCCTACACTACAAGAGACTAACATGAAACTTTTAAAATTATGTGAGGCCACTACCTTTTTCCTAGAATATGTCTCATACATGAGGGCATGTATTCAAGGTGAGAGGGGGAAATACAAAGGGCATGTGTGAGGCAATTCTTTTAATACAAAATGGGTTGGAGTCTGGAATGCACTGCCAACTGGTAGGGTTGGAAGCAGGTAGAACCGGAACATTTTAAGATATTCTTGGACAGGCACTTCATGTTGCCTGGGATGAAACATTCACTTCTGAGGAGAGATTGGACAGATTGGGATTGAGGAGGCTGAGAGAGTACCTGATATGGGGGCTGTCCATCATGTCTGACGATGACAGGAATCCTGTGTGGGAGAATTTTTAGAGTGGAAAAGGCGTTTCACTGGAGCAGCTCTGCCCTCTTGACCTCGGAAGTCCAGGTCTAGTTGTAGCAGCAAGTGTCACAAACTGGGGTCGTCCTTGGCTGCAGTGGACGACCATTAAGACGTCTGTGCCTTGCCGTGCACTTCGCTCACCATGGAGCGTTGCAGTACCACCTTCCTGGCCATTGGATCACTCTGTAGACTACTGGAGCTGACTTCACATGCTGGGAAACAAATCTCTCTGGGGTATGAGGCTATCAGAAACCCACACCTGGCTTAGCCCGCCTGGCAAAGTGGTGTACCGGAGCGTGGCTGCTGTTGCATGCAAACAGCTACTTGAAGCCACAGGTGAGAGCTGAGTGCCCGGCGGGCCCAAAGGTAAGTGAGCTGCCCCAGGATGGACACAAGTCCCTTCTCCAGAGGAGCTACCCCTTGCTGGGCACCTCATACATCCCAATAGTACCTGATAGAGGTGTACAAAATTATAAAGGCCATACATAATGTGAATAGTGAGAAATATCCCCATATGGAGACATCTAAGGAACAAGTTTAAGATGAGAAGTATGAGAATTCTTGGACAAGGAGATGTCATTACATGTTAAGATGGAGTTTTAAGTACAAATCTTTTCAGCCAGAGTCCTGGTGAATTGTCTTTTAATCCTTTCTAGTTCATTAATATGTTCCCTATATAGTGGTAACTAGAAGTACACAATAGGTGAAGTTCATTAAAGGATAGTTCAATAGTAGGGGCATCTAGGACCAGAGGGCATAGCCTCAGAATAGAAAGATGGCCCTTTAGAACTGAGATGAGGAGGTAATCCTTTAGCCAGAGGGTGGTAAGTTGTGGAATTCATTACCACAGGCAGCTGAGGAGGCCAAGTCATTGGGTATATTTGAAGTGGAGGTTGATAGGCTCTTGATTAGTAAGGATGTCAAAGATTATGGGGAGAAAACAGGAGAATAGGGTTCAGAGGGATAATAAATCAGCCAGGTGGAATGACAGAGCAGATTTTAATGGCTGCATGGCCTAATTCTGCTTCTATGTTTTTTTTTGGTCTTTTGGTCAATCAAAGGTTTACAAATTTGCCTTTATCTTATAATTTATGTTTATATATAATGGCCATGATGGCCGTTCGACTCAGCACATAATGATGATGATGCTGAATGTAGTTCTGCATCTCAGATCCCTTCTTCAACGAAATATGGTATCTTGTTATGCCTGCACTCAGGTCCAAGTTCAAGCTTAATTGTCATTCAACAATTGTCGTTGAGACAATTAGGCCAAGGTCCAAAACACAGTACCGACAATCATACACAGCACAAGGAACATGTAGCTCCTAACAGGCTCTTCTGGTCTAGTGAGCTGCACTGCTCAAACATCCACATGACCAATTAACCTACCATCCTGTACTATTTGGAATGTGTGAGGAAAGCGGTGGAAATCCATACTGTCATGGGGAGAATGTACCAATTCTATCTTTGCTGAGAAAGTATTCAATGTCCAGTGTTCAGTACTCAATGTCCAATGTTCAGTACTCAACGTCCAATGTTCAGTACACAATGTCCAATCACCAGTTCCTTATGATTAGGATGTCTACAAGTTCCTCTCTGTTATTTGATATTAGCTCATTTGTGAGCACTACAGCACTGAAACAGGTCCTTTGCCCCATCTAATCCTTCTGAAATTGAATATGTCTGTTAAAAAAAAAATTGATTTAATGCATCTGCCAATTCTTTTATGAATTCACTAGCCTCGTTCTCTATAAATATCATACTTGCTTTATCCACTTCCTTCCTACTCACTTATCCATAGAAATTCAAGTATTTGTTTGATATTACTCACACGTTTTTTCTCAGAATCAATTTTCTCCATGGTTATGAGTTTTATTTTTTATTCATTGACTGCTAAATTCTATAAACTTCCCACTCCTTTGACCTACCACTAGACCTTGTCACATTGCTTATTTTTCAATTTAACGGGATCCTCAACCTCTTTGGTTTACCATAGATTGCACGTCTTCCTCAAGCAATCTCTGCCTCTAATCAGCATAACTTCCCTTCGAGTGCTGAGCAGCAGATAGGAGTCTGTAGTATAGCAAGTCTGACATCAGCAGTGTGAGCATAGAGAGCTCGAGTTCCAAATATGGATTTCAGCCATCTCCCTCTCTTCTCACTGACACAAATGGGTTGCAGAGGCCTTGGGTCCATGCTGCTAGGTTCTGGAGCAGTTGTTGCCCAGCAGTCGTCGGGCTCTTGGACTGGCTTCACCTGCCTCAGTACTGAGCTGATTCTGCAGCTGTGGCCTGAAGTCGACTGGGCTCCTGGACTGGCTACAGCACTGAGCACTCTCCATGGCCGTAGGCTCACTTTTGGTGACCCTGCGGCTCATGTTCTGTATATTATAACCATATAACAGTTACAGCACGGAAACAAGCCATCTCGGCCCTTCCAGTCTGTGCCGAACGCTTACTCTCACAGGTGGCGCAGTGCTTTACAGTACCAGCAACCCAGGTTCAATTCCCACTGCTGTCTGAAAGGAGTTTGTACCTTCTCCCTGCGACCATGTGGGCTTTGTCCAAGCACTCTGCTTTCCTCCCAGACCACAGACATACCAGTTGGTAGTAAATTGTCCCGTGGTTAGACAAGGGTTAAGGGCAGCCCAGCTTGAAGGACTGGAAGGGCCTATTCCGAGCTGGATCTCAACAAGTACAGTAAATAAATATTGTTTGTTTACTTCTTTTATTTGTGCTCTTTTATTGCACATTGGATGTTTGACAGCATTTATTGTCTGGGGTTTTTCATGGATTCCATTAAGTTGCTTTGTTTTGTGGCTGCCTGCAAGAAGATGGGTCTCATGGTTCATATGGTACATACGTGTTATTGATCAATTTACTTTGAACTTCGAAACTTTGAAATACTCGGCCACTTCAGATCAGAGGCAGAGCAAGAAAGGACAGTTCCAAGAATGATTTTGACTTCTTGAAATCTGAAGCTTTATAAATCGAAGTTCAAAGTAAATTTATTACCAAATTACTTACATGTCACAGCATACAACCCTGATTCATTTTCTTGTAAACATGCTCAATAAATCCATAATGACTCATCAGGCTTAGATGAGCTCAGGTTTTGGAGAGGTACGTTATCTTGTAAGTTACTCTCTCTCTCTCTCTCTCTCTCTCTGTCCTTATTTGTTCATGTCTCATCAGTTAGGGCAGAGTAGATCAGTGAGAATGGCTCCAGGGCCAGTGTTTTGTACTCTGTGTGGGATGTGGGAAGCCTCGGAGACCTCCGGACTCCCAGATAAACACACCTGCACCACGTGCACCGAGGTGCAATTCCTGAGAAAACGTACTTAGGAACTGGAGCTGTAGCTCGACGACCTTCGACTCATACAGGAGAACGAAGAAATGAGAGATGGGAGCTACAGTGTGGTAGCCACCCCTAGGTTGCAGGAGGGGAAATGCACAACCAGTGCAGAGTACACCTATGACCATTCCCCTCGATAATAAGAACACAACTTTCAATGCTATTGAGAGAGTCAACCTCCAAAGGTGGAGCCACAGGGACTGAATTTCTGACACTGAATCCGGTGCTGTAGCTCAGAAGAGGCAAAGGGGACTGCAGTATTGATCGGAGATTCCTTAGTCAGAGGAACAGAGATGAGGTTCCGTGGGATCGATAGAAATACCCGGATGGTATGTTCCCTCCCTGGTGCCAAGATAAGGGATATCTCAGATTGTGTCCATGATATTTATAAGGGTGAGAGTGAGCAGCCAGAAGCCTTGGTGCATATTGGGACCAATGACATAGGTAGACAAGGTGAGGAAGTCCTGAAGAGAGATTTTAGGGAGTTAGGTCGAAAGATGAGAAACAGGGTAGTAATCTCTGGATTGTTGCCTGTGCCACATGCCAGTGAAGGTAAGAATAGGTTTCACTGGTGAATGTGGGGCTGATGAACTGGCGCAGGGGCAGGGGTTCGGAGTTATGGATCACTGGGATCTCTTCTAGAGAATGTATGGCCTGTACAAAAGGGACGAGTTACACCTGAACACGACCGGGTTCTATATCCTTATGGGCAGGTTGGCTAGAGTTGCTCAGGTGTATTTAAACTTATTAGCCAGGGGGATGGGAACTGGAGTGATCATGCCGAAGGTGAGGTAGCTGGGTTACGAACAGAGCCAATATGCAGTGAGACTTCTAGCAAGGACAGGCTAATGATAGAGCAATATTGCAGTCAACACTGGAAGGTTCAATCATTAGGTATTAATGCTGAAGTAGTAAAATGGATTCAACAGTGGCTGGACGGGAGATGTCAGAGAGTAGTGGTGGATAACTGTTTGTCAGGTTGGAGGCTGGTGACTAGTGGTGTGCCTCAGGGATCTGCACTGGGTCCAATGTTGCTTGTCATATACATGAATGATCTGGATGATGGGGTAGTAAATTGGATTAGTAAGTATGCAGATGATACTAAGGTAGGTGGTGTTGTGGATAATGACGTAGGTTTTCAAAGCTTGCAGAGAGACTTAGGCCAGTTAGAAGAGTGGGCTGAATGATGGCAGATGGAGTTTAATGCTGATAAGTGTGAGGTGATACATTTTGGTAGGAATAATCCAAATAGGACATACGTGGTAAATGATAGGGCATTGAAAAATGCAGTAGAACAGAGTGATCTAGGAATAATGGTGCATAGTTCCCTGAAGGTGGAATCTCATGTAGATAGGGTGGTGAAGAAAGCTTTTGGTACGCTGGCCTTTATAAATCAGAGCATTGAGTATAGGAGTTGGGATGTAATGTTAAAATTATACAAGGCATTGGTAAGGCTGAATTTGGAGTATTGTGTGCAGTTCTGGTCACCGAATTATAGGAAAGATGTCAACAAAATAGAGAGAGTATTAGAATTTTACCTGTGTTTCAGCACCTAAGTTACAGAGAAAGGTTGAACAAGTTAGGTCTTTATTCTTTGGAGCATAGAAAGTTGAGGGGGGACTTGCTAGAGGTATTTAAAATTATGAGGGGGATAGATAGAGTTGAAGTGGATAGGATTTTTCCATTGAGAGTAGGGGAGATTCAAACAAGAGGACATGAGTTGAGAGTTAGGGGGCAAAAGTTTAAGGGTAACACGAGGGGGAATGTCTTTACTCAGAGAGTGGTAGCTGTGTGGAACAAGCTTCCAGTAAAAGTGGTAGAGGCAGATTTGGTATTGTCATTTAAAGTAAAATTGGATAGGTATATGGACAGGAAAGGAATGGCGGGTTATGGGCTGAGTGGGGGCCAGTGGGACTAAGTGAAAGTAAGCACTTGGCATGGACTAGAAGGGCCGAGATGGCGTGTTTCTGTGCTGTAATTGTTATATGGTTATATGATAACACGATGAGTTGCAATGTAAAAGGCGGACAAAATCGAAAGGGGTGAATACAGGACTGAAGGTTTTATATTTCAATATGTGCAGTATATGGAATAAGGTAGATGTGGTGAACTATGTGCCTGTCGGGACACGCCCCTGCTGACTGCTCCTGTGGCTCCTCCCACAGGCCCCTGTATAAAGGAGATCTGCGGCCTGACGCTCGGCCTCAGTCTCCAAGACATTGTATGATAGACACTCACTCCTGGTTCCTTCTTCCAGTCAATAAAAGCCAATATCTCGCCTTACGTCTCAGTGTGAGTTATTGATGGTGCATCAGTAGATGAACTGGTACCACTGATAGAGATTGGCATATGTTATGTTGTAGGCATAACTGAATCATGGCTGAAAGAGGAGCTTAATGTCTAAGGATACAAATTTCATTGAAAGGACAGGCAAGAAGGCCAAGAGGTTGGCAAGGTTCTGTTGGTAATGAAACCTCTTTTTACTGGGCATCTCCAGAGATGTAATTCGATAGCCCCCCGCTAACAGCCAGCAGACTCAGCGATGAGAAAACAACCTTTCTCAAACTCCATATAACTAGGGTCGATAGGACTCGGGTCCCGCCAAACCCACGAGGTAGGGACGTCTCGCCCACTGAACCCCGATTTGTGTGAATTCCGTGTAGCTTACTGCTCCCATGCAATCGCCCAGCAGCAAGAAATAACAGACCATACACTGCATACAAATATAAGGAAAGTATATTAATGAATGTTAACAAACAGTTACTAAAGAAAAGAAAAAAACAAAAAGGCCCATCATAATTAAACAGTGAAGTGTGCTCATAAGTTGGAGCTCATCTTGAAGTAGAATTTAACTCACATGCTGGACAGTCAGACTGCGTGAAAGCACACACCACTTTCCGAATGTCGCTCGAAATCCATCTCAAACGAATGGGCTCCTCCGCAGGCAGATTGGACTTCCCTCCTGGAAGTTACTTGTCTGTACAAAGCACCTTGTACAGCCGGGACAGCATCCTCTACTTTCTTCCCTCCTGTCTCCTCCCAGCTCCCGCCAAAAAGATCTCGATCCACACCAGTGTCGATCACAAAAACCTCTCCCCCTCAGCGTTCTCTAGAACTTCTCCCAATTCCACTATCCTGATTGGCTGGCACAACATTCCGAAGTTGAACAACAGGGCCACTTATCTCAGCTCAAACTCAAAGAGGCTGAAAGCAGAACAGACAGCTCTTCCAGAACTGCTAAAATGAAACACCTACAGCCTAGCAGTAAAAAATCTTAACCAGGTACAACAGTGAAAAATGAAATCAAATCATTAAAAACAGGTGACATAGGGTCGAAAGGTGTTATAGGTAGATCTAAGGAATGGCAAGGGTAAAAAGACCCTGATGGGAGTTACGTACAAACCCCCAAACAGTAGTAAGGATGTGGTCTTCAAATTACGACAGGAGTTAGAAAATGGCAATGTTACAATACTCAAAGGGGGACTTCAATATGCAGGTAGACTCAGCGATCAGCTATTCTGGATTGAGTGTTGTGCAATTGATCTGGAATTGATTACAGAGCTAAAAGTAAAAGAACCCTTAGAGGCAAGAGATATGAATTTTGAGATGGAGAACCTGAAGTTGGATGTATCAGTATTACAGTGGAGTAAAGGAAATTACAGGGGCATGTGAGAGGAGTTGTCCAGAATTGATTAGAAAAGAACACTGGCATGGACGATGGCTGAGCAGCAATGGCTGAAATTTCTGGAAGCAATTCAGAAGACACAGGATATATACATCCCAAAGACGAAGAGGAAGACATAACCATAGAGAAGTCAAGGTCAACATAAAAGTAAAAAAGAGGGCATATAAAGTCCAAAAATTAGTGGGAAGCTAAAGGATTGTAAAGCTTCCAAATACCAACAGAAGGCAACTAAAAGAAGTTATTAAGAAGGTAAAGATGAAATATGAATGTATGCTAGCCAACAAAATTAAAGAGGATACCAAAAGATTTTTCATGTACACAAAGTTTAAAGGTGAGGTGAGAGTGGATATCAGACTGCTGGAAAATTATGCTGGAGAGGTAGTAATGGGGACAAGGAAATGTGGAAGACACTAGCAATGTGATTTCGGGGGGTATGAAGTACATGAAGTTACCATTACTAGGGAGAATGTTCTTAAAAAACTTGAAGATTGGAAGGTAAATAAGTCGCTTGAACCAGATGGTCTACTCCCCAGGGTTCTGAAGGAGATGGCTGAACAGATTGTGAAGGCATTAGCAATGATCTTTTAAGAATCCCAAGATTCTGGAATGTTCTGGAAGACTGGAAAATTGCAAATGTCACTTCATTCTTCAAGAAGGGAGAGAGGCAGTAGAAAGGAAACTATTAGCCAGTTAGTCTGACCTCAGTGGCTGGGGAGATATTGGTGTTGATTGCTAAGGACGTGGTTTCGGGATACTTGAAGGCATGCGATAAAATAGGCTGTAGTCAGCATGGTTTCCTCAAGGGAAAATCTTGCCTGACAAATCTGTCAAAATTCTTTGAAGAAATAACAAGCAGGATAGACAAAGGAGAATTGGTTGATGTTGTGTACTTGGATTTTCAGAAGGCCTTTGACAAGTGGCTTGTCACACATGTGGCTGCTTTTCAAGCTACAGGACCACGGTATAACAGGAAAGATTCTAGCATGGATAAAGCAGTGACTGATTGGCAGGAGGCAAAGAGTGGGAATAAAAGGGTTGGCTGTGATGACCAGTGATATTGCCTGGAGGTCTCTGCTGGGAATGATTCTTTTTACATTTGAGGAAGTAGAAAAGCTACAGAGGACTTACACAGAATGGGCAAAGAAATGGCAGGTGCAATACAGTATTGGGAAATGTATGATCAGGCATTTTGGTAGAAGAAACAAATGGGTTGACTATTTCCTAAATGGAGAAAAAGTACAAAAATAAAAGACTGGGCTGCAAAGGACCCTGGGAGTCCTTGTGCAGGATTTCCTAAAGGTTAATCTGCAGGTTGAGGAAGGCAAGTGCAGTGTTAGCCCTGACTTCAAGAGGACTAGAATATAAAAGCAACGAGGCAGAGTAGATGCAGAGAGGATGTTTTCGATGGTGGGAGAGTCCAGAGGACACAGCCTCAGAATAGAGGGTGTCATTTTAGAATGGGGATGAGAACGAATTTCTTTATTCAAAGAGTAGTGTATATGTACCATTCCACAGGCAGCTGTGGAGGCTGAGTGTTTACTATTATTTAAGGTAGATGTTGATAGATTTTTGTTTGGCCAGGGCATGAAAGGGTACGGGCGAAGGCGAAGGCAGGAAGTTGGGGCTGAGAGGAAAATTGGATCAGCCATGATGAAATAGCGGAGAAGATTCGATAGGCCAAATGGCCTAATTCTGCTCCTATGTCCTATGGTCTTATGGCCTTTTATGCATGGACACCAAAGTTCTGGAACAAACTGATGGGAATGTGCTTTGTGGTAGGGAAAACAATTGTGTGGGCTAGTAACTAGTAAATAGTGATGCAGATTGTATTAATGTGCTAACAGGGAACCACAGACAAGGCCCAGAATTAGGAATGGAATGCAACAGCATCAACACCCAAGTTTCAGAAATTTCATGAATTATGTTATAGCATGCATAGAAAAATGGAAAATGGATTTGCTGTTAGACTGTCACATATACAACTCTGAGGTTCATTTTCTTGTGGGCATTCTCAATAAATCCATAATAGAATAATCCAAGTGCTTATCCAAACTTCTCTGAAACGTTGCAATCGAACCTGCGTCCTCCACTTCCGGTGGCAGCTCGTTCCACCTTGTACCACCCTCTGAAAGAAGAAGTTCTTCCCTCAGGTACCCTTAAATATTTCATCTTTCCCCTTTAACCTAGTTCTAGTCTCACCTAACCAAAGTTGAAAAATCCTACTTGCCTGTACCCTATCTGTACCCCTTATAATTTTGTACATTTCTGTTAAATCTTCCATCATTATCCTAGCTTCAGGAAATAAAGTCTTAACCTATTCAGCTTTTACTGATAACTCAGTTCCTGAAGTGCCCTCACAATCTTTGTAAATTTTCTCTGAACTCTGTCGATCTTATTGATATCTTTCCTGTAGGTAGGTGATCAGAACTGCACACGATACTTCAAATTTGGCCTCAACGTCTTATGGATTTTCAACATAGCATCCCTACTCCTGTACCCTGTGCTCTGACACATGAAAGCTGATGTGGCAAAAGCTCTCTTTATGACCCTATCTACCTGTGATGCCACTCCCAAGGTTTTATGGATCTGTATTTACAGATTCCTTGTTCCACCTCACTCCTCGGTGCCCTACTGTTCATTTTGTCCTCCTGAAATGCAACATTTCACACTTGTCTCATTAAATTCCACCTGCCATTTTTTTCTTAACAATATGCAGTATGCCTCCTTCTTGAGGAAGTGATCCCTGTGGAGAAAAAGACTGCATTTACCCTATTTCTACCCCTCATAACTTTGTATACCTCGATCTGTCTCAATCCCTTTCCGAGTAAATACAGATACAAAAACAAGTGCCAGTCGGGGGGTGGTGGTGTGTGGGGGGGAGTGACTATAAAATCTTCCAAGCATTGCTCATCTTTCAAGCGGTAATAACTCTGACTGCAGAAGGACTGAGTCATTCACTGCTGCCTAAACTGAAGATGATCAATTATGGGGATGAATAGAGAGCAGATCAAAATGATAGTAAACACACCTGGGTCCGGCTCTGAAAAATATTCAGGAATCTTAAGTTTGTGAAAAAGCCCTAACGAGCATTGATGACCTTCATCTTTCAGAGCGGTTTCTCCACAAAAAAGAGATTTAATATCCTGATGAGCGTGGGCTGTTCAGAAACCACAGACAAAAAGATGTTTGATCCAAAATCAAGCTAAAACCCCGTTGGTTCAGAATATGTTCTTTCTCACCAACCCCCCACGCCCCCACCCAGGCAGGTGAAGAGAAGGTAAGAGGCAAGAGGGCTCAATGCAAGCTTGAGGAAAAATATCTCATAGAACATTCGAGCACAGGTCAGACAATTCGGCCCATGATGTTGTGCTGATCTATTAACCTACTCCATAATCAATCTAACCTTTCTGTTCAATGCAGCCCTCCATTTTTCTTTTATCCATGTGGCATCTATGAAATGCCCCAAATGTATCTGCCTCTACCACCACCCATGGCCGAGTGTTCCACACACCCACCACTCTCTATGTGAAGAACCTGGCTCTGACATCCCACCTCCACTTTCCTTCAGTGACATATTAGAAGTACTTCCCCTCCTGTAAGCCATTTCCACCCTGGTGAAAAAGCCTCTGTACATTTGAAGTATGCCTTTTATCATGTCAGGATGGAGCTCCCAGGACTGGACACCATCCATTCCAGCAGACTCAGGAGGAAAGCAATCAGCATAACCAGAGACACCACGCACCCCGGCCACTCACTGTTTGACCCACTGCCGTCCAGCAAAAGGCTCAGGACTCTAAGAGCCAGAACAAATAGACTGAGGAACAGCTTCTACCCCAGAGCTGTGGCCTCCATCACACCACTCCCACAGAACAATGACTGAAACTGTGAGCACACACAAGGACTCAAATACTTGCACTAACAGTACTTTGTGCATTACTGTGATATTCTGGTGCTGTTGTAACTTATTTTCTGCTACTTATCTATTTAATACCATTTTTCTATTGCTGTCTTGTTTTTATCTACTGCTTTGTTTGATTGCCTGAGAGAAAGCCAAACAGAGTTTCATTGTATCTATGTATATCATTCATTCATCTCATACACGTCTATCATGTCACTTCTCATCCTCCTTCAATCCAATGAGAAAAGCCCTAGCTCGCTCAACCTTTCCTCACAAGGAATGCTTTCTAATCCAGTCAGCATCCTAGCAAACCTTTGAAGCTTCGACATCCTTCCTCGCTTACTATTCTTCCATCCATGGGTGTTGTAGCTTTCTGGACCTAGTCATGAACTCTGCAATGTTGAGAATTGAGAATTCTGTACCTTGTGGATGTGAGATGACATGGCCCTGAAGGTGATGATTTCAGATGATCACTTTGTTCACCTATGATAAAGGGAAAAGTTTCCCATAGCCCACTCTATCCCTGACCTTCATCATTTTATATACTTCCTCAGATGTCGAAAAGGAAGTTTCCACATCCTCTTTGACTTTCACCAATTTTTATCAATGTACCACAGAAAGCATCCAACCTGGATACCTGAGAATCAGGTTTAATATCACCAGCATATGTTGTAAAATTTGTTGTCCTTGTGGCTTGACGTGGCATCTGCTCAGCCTATGATCACAAGAAAATGCAAAGTGGACTCTGTCCCTTCTTGCTTCCCCAGCAAATCAGCCAACCTAATGTTGTCTCCTGGGTGCCAGGGTCCAGGATATCTTCGTTGAGTCCTCAGCATTCATAAGTGAGAGGGTGAACAGCTAGAAGTTGTGGTCTATGTAGGTGCCAGTGACATGGGTAGGATGAATGACGAGTTTCTGCAGAGGGAGTTCAGGGAGTTAGGTGTACAGGAGGTTAAAGGACGGGATCTCCAGGGTTGTGATCCAGGAGTGCCACGTGCTGGTGAGGCCAGAACTAGGAAGATTATACACTTTAATTTGTAACTAAGGAGTTGGTATAGGAGACAGGACATAAGATTTTTGGATCTTCGCTTCTAGGGAAGGTGGGACCTGTACAACAGGGACGGTTCACACCTGAACTGGAAGGGGACTAATATCCTCACTGGTTTGTTAACACTGCATGGTGGGGTTTAAATTAGAGTTACGGGGGGATAGAACCAGATTGCCAGAACAGCTGGTGGAGAGGTTGGGGAGGCAGATGCTGGAAACACCTCAGACTCATGTCCTGAGCTGCCCATATTTCAATGCAAGAAGTTTGATAGGAAAGGCGAATAATGGTGCTGAAGATGAGGTAGCTGATTTACAAACAGAGGTGATGTGTAATGAGGAGAGGCTTTTGATCTGGCAAAATTGCAGTCAATTTTGGAGGATGAGTTGCAAAATAAAAGACGGACAAACTTGAAAAGGGTGAAGCTAAAGGTGTTGTATCTGAATGTGTGCAGTATATGGAATAAGATAGATGAACTTGCAGCACAGTTACAGATTGGCTGGTATGATGTAGGCATCAGTGAATCATGGCTGAAAGATCATATCTGGGAGCTTAATGTTCAATGTTACACATTATATTGAAGGATAAGCAGGAAGGTTGAGGGGGCGGCATTGTGCTGTTGGTAAAAAATGAAATCAAATCATTAGAAAGGGATGACAGAGGGTTGGAAGGTGTTGAATTGCAATCAATAGAGCTAAGGAACTGCAAGGGTAAAAAATCCTTGATGGGAGGGCCAGTAACCAAACAGCAGTAAGGATGTGGCCTACAAATTAAAACAGAAGATGGAAAATGCATGCCAAAAGGGCAATATTACAATAGTCATGGGGGACTTCAAGATGCAGATAAATAGGGAAAATCAAATTGGTGCTGGATCCCAGGAGGGGGATTTCTAGAGTGCCAAAGAGATGGATTTTTAGAGCGGCTTGTGGTTGAGAAAACTACAAGATCAGCTGTTCTAAATTGGGTGTTGTGCAATGATCCAGAATTAATTAGAGAGCTTAAGGCATAAGAACCCAAGGGGAGGTGATCATTATGTGATTGAATTCACCCTGAAATTTAAGGAGAAGCTAAAGTCAGATGTATCAGTATTGCAGTGGAATAAAGGGAATTACAAAGGCCTGAGAGAGGAGTTGGCCGCTATTGATTGGAAAAGAAAACTGGCAGGGATGACGGCAGATCAGCAATGGCTTGAAATTCTGGAAAGAATTCAGAGGACAGAGAAAGTATACATACTAAAGAGGAAGAAGTATTCTAAAGGAAAGATGACATAATTGAGGTTAAAAAGAGAAGTTAAAGCCAACATAAAAGCCTAGAGACAGTATATAAGAGTAAAAATTAGTGGTAATTTAGAGGATTGGAAAGCTTGTAAACACCAACAGAAGGCACATAAAAAAGTCATTAAGAAGGTAAAGATGGAATGGTAAAGTAAGCTAGCCAACAATATTAAAGAGGATACCAACAGTTTGTTCAAATGCATAAAGTGTAAAAGAGAAGTGAGAGTGAATGCTGGACCACTGGAAATGATGCTGGAGAGGTAGTAATGGGGACAAGGAAATGGCAGACAAACAGAATAAACTGTGGAGGACACTAGCAGTGTGGTGTCAGGAGGCATAAAGTGTGTGAAGTTACCACTACCAGGGAGAATGTTCTTGGGAAACGAAAAGATCGGAATGTAGGTAAGCCACTTGGACCAGATGGTCTACACCTCAGGGTTCTGAAAGAGATGGCTGAAGAAATTGTGAAGGTATAAATAATGATCTTTTAAGAATCACTGGTTTCTGGAATGGTTCTGGTAGAGGCAGGTTCAGTATTGTTATTTAAAGTAAAATTGGATAGGTATATGGACAGGAAAGGAATGGAGGGTTATGTGCTGAGTGTGGGTCAGTGGAGCTAGGTGAGAGTAAGCATGGACTAGAAGGGCTGAAATGGCCTGTTTCTGTGCTGTAATTGTTATATGGTTATATAATTACAGCACAGAAACAGGTCCCTCAGCCCATCTAGTCCATACCAAACCATTTAAACTGCCACAAAACAACAAATTTCATAACATATGTCAGTGATAACAAACCTGATTCTGATTCTGATAATGTGTTTAACTGGACACTTAAGTCACTTCCACATAGGTGGCCAAGTGCTGGAAGATGGGAATACTTGTTGGAAGATGGAGGATAGGAAAGGGTTAGATGGGGAAAAACCACCAAACACTGAGAGGCCTGGATATTGCAAAAAGTGAAGTGATGTTCGTGGGTTCATTGTCTGTTCATAAACCTGATGGAGGAGGGGGAAAAGCTGTACCTAAAACATTGAATGTGTGAGCAGTGGCAGATACGTTCATGAATAGTCAGGGAGTCAGAAGTTACGGGAGAGAAGGCAGGAGAATGGAGTTGAACGGGAAAATAAATCAGTCATAATGGGATGGTAGAGCCAACTCAATGGGCCAAATAGCTTAATTCTGCCCTTATGTCTTTTGGTCTTAATTCATATGGGTGCCCACTGGATCAGAAGTATATGTTGGGCTGAATGGTCTTCTTCCCTACTGTATGACTCAATGACCATAAGGCATAGGAGCATAATTGGGTCATTCAGCCCATCTAGTCTTCACTGCTATTCCATCATGGCTGATTTATTATCCCTCTCTTCGCTATAACTTTTAATGCCCTGACTATCAATCTCCACTTTAAGTCCATCTAATTACATGATGCAGCCATTTGTGGCAAGTTGAAAGGAGCTGTGACTCCAAGGGTCTCCTTTGTACCACACACAAAATGCTGCATGAACTCAGCAGGCCAGGCAGCATCCCTGGAAAAAAACACAGTCGACGTTTCGACAGGACTTTTCAGCCTGAAACATAGACTGTACTTTTTTCCATAGATGCAGCCTGACCTGCTGAGTTCCTCCAGCATTTTGTGTGTGCTGCTCGGATTTCCAGCATCTGCAGATTTTCTCTTGTCTCCTTTGTTTCAGACTGTCCTGCTGACGACAAAAAGTCTTTGTGTCTGCATGCTTGCGTCAGTCTATTCCCACACTCCCATCCCATAAATGACAGGAGAGATTTTTGTTAGCAATTCAATTGAAAATATTTCCCCTTTAATATTTAACAAACAATAGTGAAGGAATCTAATTAAATCCTCCCAGGGTATAATCATGATGGTAGATATCTTTATGTATAATAGTAAAATAAAACATCACTAATTTATATACTGTATATAAAATCTGTGCACTATTGAGCACATTTAATTAAAAACAGAACCTTGAGATACACTGATAAATTTTATTATATTACTCCTAAATGAAACCTGACCATTGTTGCTTAGCAACCACTTCTACGGCAGCACAATATACGTCCATGGCACTGGTCTTGGGTGAAATCAAGAAACAAGGTAGCAGGGTACAAACAAATGCCAGGGGACTGGTTATATGCATTTATGTATCACCTTACATAACCCTATGACATCATCCCCCACCCGACTGTTGTCACTGTGATAGTGCTTTTGAACTATAAAAGAGAGCAGAAAGATTTACCAGCTTGTTGCCTGGACTTGGGGGGCCCCCGAGTTTCAAGAAGATGCTGCATTGATGAAAACTTTTATTTTCCCTGGAACACAAGATATTGAAGAATTACCTGATAGAGGTATATAAGATCACGAGGGGCATTTACAGGATGACCATGACACCATAAGACATGGAAGTATAATTAGACCATTCAGCCCATCAAGTCTTCTCCAACATTTGATTGTTGCTAGCTTATTATCTATCTGAACCCCATTCTCCTGCCTTCTCCCTTGACATCCTGAATAATTAAGAACTAATCTATTTCCACTTTAAATATTCTGAATGACTTAGCCTCCACAGCTGTGGCAATGAATTCCACCCATTCTGCACCCTCCAGTTAAGAAATCCCTCCTCATCTCTGTTTTTAAGGAACGTCCTTGTATTCTGAGGCTGTGCTTACTCACTTACTCACTATTGGAAATATGCTCTCAACATCCACTCTATCTAGGCCTTTTAATATTTGTAAGGTTTCAATGAGCGTCCCCCTCATTTTTCTAAACTGCAGTGAGTGCAGGCCCAGAGATATCAAACACTCCTCATATGTTAACCAGAGAGGAAAACTGATCATTGCCAGAGAAGTGAGGCAACGCCAGATTAACCTCGCCTCTCTGTTTGAAACCCATCTGGTGGATAATGGGCAACCGAGGGAGGAGAAGGGTGGTCCTATTCTTCTGGAAAGGGAAGGCGGCTGATGAGCCCAAGATCCATGGTTTTGGGTTTGCAATGAATAACCAACTTGTCAGTCTACTCTCTGAACTTCCTGTGGGGATCTGTGAGCCATTCATGATGACCCATTTGGTGCTTGCCTACAACCAAATGGCAACCCTCATGAGTGTTTATGCACCAACTCTGGGCTCAAATAAGTATGAGAAAAGGCCTTCTATACTTGCCTAGATGCAACACTTTTGAGCAGCTCTAAGGAGGATAAGATAATTCTCTCAGAGGACTTCAATGCCAGGCTTAGTTGGGACTTCAAGTTTTGGAAGAATACCATAGGAATGGAAAGCATTGGCAACATCAACTCAAAAGGAGTATACTACCTTTCACCATATGAATTAAGCACAATTTTATCATCACAAACACTCTCTTCCACCAGATAACAAATTTAAGTTATTTTGAACGCTTCTCCAGTCTAAACAGTTGCAGCTTATTGATGATGTCATTGTCCAAGCTAGGGATCACCATGATGCAAATATTATAAGGACCATGATTGGCACAGATGCCTGATGGACAGGTCATCACTTGATCCACTCCACGATGTCCATCAGACTGATGAAAAAGAGGAAGGTTCATAGGAAGCAGACCAGGCCAAGACTAAAACCCAAGAGCCTACTTGATGTTGCCACCCACCAGCATCCTCAGACCTCGTTTGGAAAAAACCTCCAGTAGGAATATCTGAAGGATAGCAAGGATCACTGGGGTCTGCTTAAATCCACCATCCTCGATACCTTTAAAAACAAATCCAAAAAGAAAAGGATTGCTTTAATGATACAACATGGAGATAGAACCATGTAAGATGGCAGTATGCTCAAATGCAGTGGCCTCTCTGAGGCCAACAAAAAGGTGTTTTTCTCTTTTTTTAAATGTTTTGTCTTACAATTGGAAGAGAATGCAGGACAATAAGAACTTCAAGTACTGCAGGACTACTCCATCAATGAATTGCTCGTTAGCAGAAGTGCTGGTGCAGACTGCATTGCTGTGTGCTACAGAAAGGCATCAGAGTCAACGTGCAAAGGCTGCGTGCAGTCTAACGGCGAGGGATTGTCTCGGATGTTTTTCTTGTGATTGTAAGTCTTCGTTGGACATTGGTAATGTAAAATGCTGCCAGTCCGGTTCACTGGTTTATTGGCGAGTCTGACAGCAGGGGGAGATGTGTGGCCTCGGTTGTAACAAGGACTAGGCCTCAGGCTGCAGAAGGGGAGATGCTGGAGGTGGTGAGGTGCGGCATTCATGCTGGATTAGGGGCTGGCCCCTCCCATTGGTAATTATCATTCAATTATACATGAATAGCCATCAAAACAGCCAAATGACATAGTGTTCCTCTGATGCCAAGGTACAAAACACAGTACCAACAGGCATACACAGCACAACACACATATAACACATATGTGACTGTATGTTTCCCGCTAGCATATATGTGCTGTAGGTGTCTTGTACTGTGTATGACTTGTTGGGACTGTGTTTTGTACCTTAGCCCTGGAGAAACACTGTTTCATTTGGCTGTTTTGATGGATATTCATGTATGGTTGAATGATAATTAGACATGAGCTTGAACAGCTTATCGCCAAGAAAAGAAAGGCTTTGTGCCTGGCAGAATGACATTGGCAGTAATACAAAAAGTGAAGCTAAATCCAGAGCCAAGGCAAATTTCCAGTGCAGGGGGAGAGAAGTAAAGCATTTTTGATGGATTGAGAAAGCCCTGGAATTCTGGAGACTGGCAGACTCTGGTAACACGTGAGGCTTCTTCAGTGCCGCCAAAGCAGTCTACGGTCTAACACTGATGAGATATTTGCATTACTGAGCAGGTGTACAGGTGTACCTAATAAAATGGCCACTGAGTGTGTACGCTCGGCTGGATCACCAGATTCACAACCTTCATGGAGAGCAAACCTGACATTTATTTATGACAATCTAGTGGCCTCAAGGTCGATACGACTGGTTTATTTAACAACTTGTAACAACATTCAACAACTGTTTTCAGATTTAGACTCATCATTACTGATCTTGCATCTGGGGCTCTGGATAACTACCACACTGACAGAGCCAGCACCTTACATGTATATACATTGTGTGTAGAAAGGATTTCTTCCCATAGTAGTAGGGCACTGCAGAACAGAAATAGCCCATTTGTCCCATCCAGCTCTTGCTGATTCTGCCTAGTCCTATTGACCTACTCCTGGACGAAAGCTCTACATACCCTGCTCATCTGTCTACTTTTCCAAAGTTCTCTTAAATGTTTAAATTGAACCTGTATCCACCTCTTCTAATTTCCACCTTTAAACTATAGTTCTAGTCTCACACAACCTCAGTGGAAAAAGCCTGCTTGCATTTAACCTATCCATGAGAATGTAAAAGTATAACATACAAAATTATGAGGAGACAATACCCCTCATCATTTTGTATACTTCTACATTCTCAAACACCCTAGGGAATAAAGTCCTAACCTATTCAAACTGACCCTATAACTCAGGTTCTTAAGTCCCAGAAACATCCTTGTATGTTTTAGAAACATAGAACATAGAAAACCTACAGCACAATTGTGGTGAACTACATATACCTGTCTGGACACGCTCCCTGCTGACTGCTCCTGTGGCTCCTCCCACAGACCCCTGTATAAAGGCGATCGAGGCCTGAACCTGGCCTCTCAGTCTCCAGGATGTAGTATGGGGGTCACTCACTGCTTGTTCCTTCTTCCAGTCAATAAAAGCTGATATCTCGCCTTCACGTCTCAGAGAGAGTTATTGATAGTGCGTCAACAATACAGGCCCTTTAGCCCACAAAGCTGTGCCAAACATGTCCTTACCTTAGAACTACCTAGGCTTACCTATAGCCCTCTATTTTTCTAAGCTCCATGTACCCATCCAAGAGTTTCTTAAAAGACCCTATCGTTCCTCCACCGGCAGCCCATTCCATGCACTCACCACTCTGCGTAAAAAAAACTTACCCCTGACATCTTCTCTATACCTACTTCCAAGCACCTTAAAAACTGTGCCCTCTCATGCCAGCCATTTCAGCCCTGGGAAAAAGCCTCTGACTATCTGCACGATCAATGCCTCTCATCATCTTGTACACCTCTGTCAGGTCACCTCTTGTCCTCCGTTTCTCCAAGGAGAAAAGGCTCATAAGGCATGCTCCCTAATCCAGGCAACATCCTTGTAAATCTACTCTGCACCCTCTTTTCTGTAAATTTTTCAATCTTTCCCGTGGGTCAGCAATCAGGACTTCTGGTTTAAGATGGTGCTGGTGAAGCCCAGTGACTATTTACTGGCAGCAAGCAAAACAAATCATATGACCAAACCTTTTAATAATAACACTTTTTCTTGTAAAATTTATGGTAAATGATCATATGAGCCATGCGGTCGAATGAGCAGTGGCAAGGCTAAGCCGAGGCTTGGACTGTGCAGGTGTGAGGAGAAGTCGAAGCATATTCAGGCAAATTTGGAGTGAGTGGAAAGGAGCAAATTCAGAGCAGAGGAGAGGCAGATTGAAGGCCCGTCCACCTAAACCGGAAGCAAGGTCTGATCGACCTAAGTGCCAGGCTGATTTGGGAAGGTCAGATACAGGCTGAAAGGTGGCAGTGGGGTCCAGGCCCAGAGCATATTGATGCAACAGGGCCCGTGTCCTAGTGCTAGGGACAACACGATGTTTGAATGATTTAAGTGCCAAGTCAGATGGATTGAAAGGGCAGGCTGGTTCCGCTCGCTGCTCTGCGATGTTTACTGGGCTCTGCGCTGAATTGAGACTAAAACTGTGGCCTGCTCCAGTCTCTGTCTGAAGGCCCAGTTATGTTACTCAGTTCTGCACTGAATTGAGGCTGGGGCAGTGGCCTGCTATGGCTGCTCCAGGCTTCGTGTCTATGGACCTACTTTGGTTTTGAATGCTAATTGCTTACTTTTACTGTTTGCACGATTTGTTTTAGTTTCCTCTCCACACACTGAGTGTTTGACGGTCTTTTTTTATGGGGTGTTTAGGAGTTATTTGTTTATGGCTGCATGTAGGGAGAAGAATCTCAAGGTTGTATAATGTATACAAATCTGATAATAAATATACTTTGAACTTAAGGCTGTAAGCCAAGTAACAGAGCTCATATATTACAGATATACAAAAGGTTGGCTGGAAACTGGGGCTATCACGAACTGCTGGACGAACTCAGCACATCAAGCAGCATCTGGGGGAGGAAAGAAATTAAAACACTCCTCAGTCCACCTTTCACCTCACACGCAAAGACCTCGCACTATTGACCATCATAGACACTTACAAGGAATGCTGCCATAGGAAAGCTGCATCCATAATCAAGGACTCCCACCATCCTGGCTATGGTCTCTTCCCACTACTACTGTCAGGAAGGAGATAAAGGAGCCTTAAGTCCCACAGCACCAGCTTCAGGCTCCTGAACCAATACGGATAATTTCAATCAACACAATTTTGTATTGATTCTACAGCCTGTGCAGACTCACTTTCAAGAACTCTTTACAATTCCTGTTCTCAGTGTTATTTTTTACTTGTACAATTTGTCTTCTTTTGTACATCGGTTGTTGACCAGAGGGCATAGTCTCACAATACAGGACGTCCCTTTAGAAAAACGGTGGGGAGAAATTTTTTAGCCAGAGGGAGGCAAATCTGTGGAATTCACTGCCACAGACAGCCGTGAAGGCCAAGTCTTTTTGCATATTTATAGCTGATGCACCATCAATAACTCTTGGAGACATGAGGCGAGAGATAGGCTTTTATTGGCTGGGAGAAAGAACAAGCAGCAATTGACCACCACGCTGCATCCTGGAGACTGAGGCCGGGGCAGAGTCCCCAATCGCCTTTATACCGGGGTCCGTGGGAGGAATCACGGTCAGTGGGAGGAATCACGGTCAGTGGGATGAGCCACAGGAGCAGTCAGCGGGGTGGGGGGTGTCCAGACAGGTATATGTAGTTCACCACAATAGCAATGGTTGATAGATTCTTGATTAGTAAGGGCGTGAAATGACAAGGCAAGAGATTGGGGTTGAGGGAGGATAATAAATCAGCCATGATGGAATGGCAGAACAGATTCAGTGGGCCAAATGTCCTAATTCTGCTCCTATATCTTATCTTTAATGGACCCCAAGATTTCCCCTTCCCCCTACACTGCTAAGAATTCTGCTATTAGCTTTGTATTCTGCCATCAAGTTCGACGCTCCAGTGTATCGCTTCACACTTCTCTGGATTCGCTTCACTTATGGCATCCTTGACTACATTCTAAATGTAAATCACAATCCACATTCCCAATAGTAATAGTGATTCCACTTCAAAGGAACTCAGTCAGCATGAGAAGTTATGTATTCTGAGCCTTATGATCCAGGTTCAAGTTCAGTTTATTGTCACGCAACCATGCACATTTATACCACCAAATTAAACAACGTTTCTCCAGACACATAACACCTGAAATAATATTGCCACAAACAAGTTAATCAATAATAATGTGTTAACTAATTATCAAATAAGAAAGGTAAGGAGGGTTTTTTTTCTGCCAGAGAGTATTGAATCTGTGGAATGCTTTGCCATAGAATGCGGTCGAGGCCAGGTCTGTGGGTATCTTTAAGGTGGAAGTTGTTAGTTTCTTGATTGGTCAGGGCATCAAAGGATATGTCAAAAAGGCAGGTATATGGGGTTGGGTGGGATCTGGGAACAGCCATGACGGAATGGCAGAGCAGAGTTGACGGGCTGAATGGCCTAATTCTCCTCCTCTGTCTTATGGTCTCATGTGCATTTACGACTTGTTAAAATGTAAACAGTATAACGACACTGGTTTTTCATACATGATGAAATCTAGGTAGTGGCAGAGAGATCAGTCATCTTATGGCCTGGGGGAAGACACTGTTTCCCATCCTAACAGCTGATGTCCAAGTGCATGGTACCTTCTGCCTGATGGTAGGGGGTCAAAGAGATTGTTGGATGGTTGGGAGGGATTATTGACAATGCTAGGGGCCCCGTGCATGCAGCGCTCCTGATGAATATCTCTAATGGATAGAAAAGAGACCCCAGTGACCTTCACAGCAGTCCTCGCAATCCTTTGCAGGGTCTTGCAATTTCCATAGCAGACAGAGATGGAGCTGGTCAGAACATTCTCAATGATACTCCTGTAAAAAGGTAGTTCAAAGTTCAAAGTACATTTATTATCAAAGTATGTATACTGTATACAACCTTCTTGCAGGTAGCCACAAAACAAAGAAACACCATAGAACTCATTTAAGTAAAGCTGCCCCCCCCCCCACAACAAGACTGTCAGACATACAAATAAAGAAAAAAATCATGAACAAATGACACACGGAACATTAAACATTAAACCGCAGAAACCCCAAAAATGAGTCCTCCGCCACAAGCTGCCGTGATGAGGTGAAGCAGCCCAGGAGCCATGTCACTGTGTCGATGGCTACAGGCCTCAGCCACAGGTCCAGTTCACACTGAAGCAACTCCATCAAACCGTGCAAAAGGTAAAGCATTAAACAACAAACCACAGCTGAAAGAGCATTTCAGAATTGTTTAGAATGGGTGGGTAGCCTCGCACGCCTCAATCTCCGTGAGAAGTGGAGAAGCTGCTGTATTTTCTTGACCAGAAAGGTGATGCCGAGAGGCCAGGTGGGATTATTGTTCAATATTCCCTCCTCAGTAAACATCAGTCACAACAGATTAGCTACTGTTTGATGGGCTTAGGTTGTACGGAGTGATGACAGTAGCAGCACAAAGTAGTTCATCTCAAATGACGTGAAATAGATGTGCCAAATTACTCCTCTGATACTTTTCATTATGCATTTGTGTCAATGTTGTATGATTGGCTGTGAACAGATCAAAAAGTTGTTAATTTAATCAGTGCTGGGGAAGTGCTGTAGAATCAATGTGGAGAACTTTTCAATAAAAGAGCACGTCTTATGAGGATAGATTGAGTAAGATAAGACTTGTTTTTGGAGTGAAAGAGGATAGAGGTTTGATGGGGAGTCTAAAGCTAGATGGAAAAGATGGGGAGGGGGGGAATAGTTTTACATGGATGGTGGTGGGTATGTGGAAGGGGCTGCCAGGGGAAGCTGCTGGGGAGGCACAGCTACAAGGTTTATAAGACATTTAGCCAGGTCCATGGATAGAAATGGAATAGGGGAAAGTGCAGGCAAATGGGATTAGATTGGATAAACATCTCAGTCACAAGGTCATGTTGGGCCTCAGTCCATGCTGTATAACTCTATAATGATATGGTTCTAAGTCACATGACAGCTGTGCGATACTTCGGTTAGGCCACTCTGTAGTTCTGCTCACCCCATTACATGAAGAGTGTGGAAGCTTTAGAGAGGGAACAGAAGAGATTTACCAAAAGTTGATGTGGATTAGTTCCTTGCAGGCAGGTTTGTTAGAGCTGTTGGGGAGGGTTTAAATTAATTTGGCATGGGGCTGGGAACCGCAAGGAAGGGCCTCAGGACAGGACAGATGGTAAAAAAGTAAAGGTAGCACCGTGCCTTAGCTGTTAAAGCACTGTTTTTAAATACCATTGACTGGGTTTCAGTTACACCACTGTCTGTAAAGAGTTTGTACATTCTCCCCATGACCGCGTAGCTGACCACTGACTGCTCCAGTGTTCTTTCATATGCCAAAAACAAAGATTTGCAGGTTAATTGCTCATATGGGTGTACCCAAGCAGTGCAAGCTGGAACAGTCTGTTATGGAGCTGTACCTCTAAATAAAAAATTAAAGATCTTTACAGCTGCTGCATGCTCACAAACTTGAAGATAATGTGCCAAGGCATGACAGAATGCAGATTCAGGAATCTGGAGCAACACAAAAAACACTGGAGGAATTCAACGGCTCAAACAACAACAGTGGAGAGTAATGGACAGACAAAATTAAGTGTCTTGGTCCACATCATCTACTGTCCATTTCCCTCCATAGATGCAGCCTGACCTGCTGAGTTACTCCAGTGCTTTGCATGCTGAATAAGGTCATAGAATAATAGAGCATCACACCACAGGAACAGGCCCTTTGCCCCATCTAGTCTGTGCTGAACAATCAATCTGCCTAGTCCTGCCAATCTGCACCTAGACCACAACTCCCCGTACCCCTCCCAGCCAGGTATCTATTCAAATTTTCCTTAAATGTTGAAATTGAACCTGCATCCACTATTTCTACTGACAGCTCATTCCACACTCTCACCACCCTCTGGGATTGAAGTAATTCCCCCTTATGTTCCTCTTAAATGTTTCAGCTTTCATTCTCAACCCATGACCTCTAGTTCTAATCTCACCCAGTCTCAAGGGAAAAGCCTATCTCTAACATTCATAATTTAGTATACTTCTATCAAATCTCCCCTCATTCTTCTACATTCTAGGGAATAAAATTCTAACCTACTCAACTTTTTCCTATAGCTCAGGTCCTCAAGTCCTGGCAACTTCTTTGTAAATTTTCTCTAATATCTTTCCTGTAAGCAGGTGACCAAAGCTCCACATAAGCTCACCAACATCTCATACAACTTCAACATAAAGATAATGTGTAACTGATTAATTTTATTGCTTTGCCTAGAACAACAATAGAAAACAACATATTGAGCCATCTGGCTGTATGAAATTAGATGCCTGAATGTTCAGCATATGGTAGCATGCACGGAAGGTTAAATGATATAAAAGCTCCATCACCAGAAACTGGAAATGAGATACAGTGAAATTGTTGAATGTGGAAATCCAGAGTTGAAGCCTGGAGGTTGGGTCCTGTCATCGGTGAGCCTTGAGGTCAATACCAGAGGTCAATTGGAATTCTGGAAGTCAAGGCACATGGGAGCATCTGTGTGAGTGGCCGTCCGCATCAGCTGGGAGTAAACCTGAATGTGTCCTCAGACCAAACTCAACAGGAGTCACCAACCCAACAGAGGAAAATGTGGATTGTCACCAATTACTTATAGATTCCCAGCCCAGTAACTGTGTGTGAGTTGGTGGGTGGGAGGGAGGAAAGAGATGTGTTTCTGTTGTTGTTACTTGTGTTGTTCTGATGAACGTAAGGGGCATGCTATATTGGCACCAGAACCTGTGGTGATACGTGCAGGCTGCTCGCAGCACATCCCTAGGTTGTGTTGGTTGTTAACACACATGACAGATTTCACTATGTTTTGATGCACCTGTGATAAATAGATCTGAATCTGGGTTCCCTTGAAAGATGAGATACTAAAGTTACTGTTCAAAGTAAATCTATTATCAAAGTGCACATTTGTCACCATATATAGCCTTGAGATTTGTTTTCTTGCTGGTCTCTTCCCTTTTCTCCTCATCAGGTGCCCATGACACCCCCACCCCCACGATGCCACTCCTCCACAAAACAAAGACTTAAACAATTTGTTTAAAAAAAGACAAAAACAATTTGTCTTAGTATACCCTCCAGTTCAAACATTATGTCATCAATTATATTCTTCATCAACACTTAAACTGAACTAAAAATATTTTATAAGAATTTCAGTTTATTTACCACAGGAATATTTATTTTAGAATCATTAATTTTATGACATCCAGGGACAAATAGTGTAATCATCAGCATCATTTTTATCTGCCATGAAATATAATGTAGGCAATCATGGTCTCCAGGACTATGATTGTTCTTGGCAAATTTTTCCATAGAAATGGTTTGCCATTGACTTCTTCTTGGCAATGTCTTTACAATTCAGATGACTTTATCCTGACATCATTGATCACGTAACCAGGATATCATGATCATCACATCCAAATGATGGACATGAACTTCCCCTGGGTAGATGTAAGCTGCAGGAAGTATAAACGGAATTCCTTCTGTCCTGCCCAAACATAAACCAATCATAGAACATAAAACATGGAACACTCCAACATAGTACAGACCCTTTGGCCCACAATATGGTGCTGACCTTTTAATCCTCTGTAAAATCAATTTAAGCCTTCTCTTCTGCACAGCCCTCCATTTGTTTCTATAATCTATGTGTCTATGTATTTATTTTTTGAGATACAGTGTAGAATAAGCCCTTCTGGTCCTTTGGGCCATGCTGCCCAGCAAAGTCAGACTTAACCCTAGCTCAATCACGGGACAATTTACAATGACTAATTAACTGGTATGTCTTTGGACTGTGGGAGGAAACCAGAGTACCCAGAGGAAGTCCACACAGTTGCAGGAAGAACACACTAACTCCTTACAGACAGTGGCGGGTCTGTAAGAAGAATCTAAGGAGGGACTAAAAGTGGGGCAGAAAATTCACAGGAGCTTCTCACCATTACAACACACGTGGTTGTTTTCCTTCCTCCATCTGCCTGCCAGCAGCACATGAACACCATACTGAGTGGTATCAATTACCTCAATGACATCATTGTGATGGACATGGACCAGACAGAACTATGCTAACACCTAATCCATGTTTTGAGCAAGCTACAATACTTTGGATTGAGACTTCGGGCAGAAAAATGCACCCTCCCTCCTAGTAACTTCATTCAAGAAACTGGGATCCATAATAGATGAAGATGTTAATTGCCCAGATCCTGAAATAATGTTTCTGTCTTAAAGATGTCTCCACCACCAGATGTTAGCACCTTACAATCATTTCTGGGCATGATTAGTCATTATTCAGCATTCTTCCCAGCAATGCAGCAACCGAGAGAGATATAGAATGCCCTGCTTAGCAATGGTGGCACATGCAAATGGTCCGAACAATTCCAAGAGGCTTCCAACCTTCTCATGACATGTTTCAGTCCAAACGCTTCACTCTCCTTACTATGCTCAAGCTACTGTTGTCCGCCTTCAGGTCTTAGAAAGGCACCCAAGTGTATACAACCAACCTTCTGCAAAGGTGAGCAATGATGTTATTAGCCTATGATTTTGAAATCAACCCATGAACTGAAAACGAAGACCCAGTCATGGCTCTGGTTTCAATTGATTGTGAAGTTCACCAGGTTGTATCGGATATTATCAAAGGTCTTCCGGTCACGGTCGACAAGATTAGAGCAGAAACGGCTGCAGATCCCATTCTTCAGAGTATCTCCAGATTAATTGATAGCTAGTCAAGGCTGAGGAAGATGCCGTACCCTTCTACTGATGTCATACATTGCTCTCAACTGTGAACTGACTCCTGCCTAACGTTTGAAGTCTGAATAGTGACTCCTCAAACCATTAGACCTAAAGTAATGAAACAATTCCACCATGGTCACCAGGTTATCAATAAAATGAAAGACCTGGAAAGAAGCTTTGTATACTGGCCAGGCATAGACAGAAATATCACATCTGTATGCAAGCAGTGCTCCATGGCAGCAAAGAATCCAAGTAGAACCGATCGACAACCATGGCCACAGGCTACCAGACATTGGAGTGGAGTACCTATAGACTTTGCTGTCCCAGTCAATAGACGTACCTAGCTTGTCCTGGTTGACGCCTATTGCAAATGGTGAGGAGTTATACCGGTAAAGTCAACAATGACAGAGACTGTCATTCAACAGATGTTGCAGGTCTTCAGCCACCTTACAATGCCAGAAGTGTCTGTTTCTGACAACAGCCCCCAACTGAGTGAACAGAAGTTTGCTGCGATCTGCCAGAATGGTGAAATTCTCCACATCCACTCACCCTGTGTCAACCCCAGTCCAACAGCTGAGCAGAGAGGCGTGTGGATAAATCCGAACGGTCACTCAGAAATCAAGAAGAAGGAGCATCAGCTGACGCTCCCAGCACATTTCTACCGACATATCAAATTACACCTCATCCAGGCCTCGAGGAGCAGTCTCCAGCTGAAGTGCTTTTGGGAGGAAATGCATTTTGGGTGCAATGCTGCCTTAGTGCCCAATATCTCGAGACAGCAGATGGTCAAGCGTACAAACACAGCCACACTGACCTTGGTTGTTGGGTGAAGTCATTCAAGCCTGGAGCTGCAGTGTGGGTCAGACAGTATTGCAATGGGCATGACCTCTAGGTACCAGCTCAGATTGACAAAGGCACGGGGAAAGCACTCTATGAAGCTATCATAGACAGACATCCCTAGCGGCACCACACCAACCATTTGTGACCCCATGCTCCCAAAGGCACAGCAGGCTCATCAGGCAGATTGTCAAATACAGAGTTGGACCTTAATCTCCGCCTGGAAGGTCTCAACTTAGCCCGACCATACCAACCATCAGCGTCAGCGCAGTTGCAAACAACATTGCAATGACATCGTGACAGCCTGCAACCACAAGGATGGACTGATTGCCATCGCAGGCCGAGTATTCCAACCCAAACCAAATCTCACCTCAAATCCTACAGGGGATCATCTGCAAGAGGGAGGTGTTACAGTGAGATGAAACAACCAACGCCTATTGGTCAGCTGTCATCCAATCCCAAGCTGGCTTTCTCTGATTGAGTATTGTTCCTGACAATATCTCAAATGTTCTTTGAGCCTTTAAAATAATTGTGCTGGTTGCACTGCTGGTATTTTGGCTGCATGACTTGCTGAAATAAGTTTTATTTCCTGTTCCAGTTTTGTTCAATTTCCAGGCTCAGGTACTCACCAGTAGTTACAGGCAAGAGAACACAATATTTTTTAGCAGAAAGGTGAGGGAAAAGGTTATGACAAAGTCAAACCACTGTACTTTAAGTTAAAAAAAAGACAAGAAAATAGGTACAGGAGTAACTCCCTCGACCCCGTAAGCAGCCCCACAATTCAATATGGTCATTGACGATCAACCCCAGGCCTTAACTCTTCTGTGCCAGATCCACACTAAACCCACAATTCCCTTTGCTTTCAAAAATAATTGCACCTCTCCATAACACTTTTAATTATATAATATCTAGGACCTTTGCAGCATTTGGTTAATTCAGATGATATTTGCTCTTGTTCCTGATTTTCCTGTGGACTCGTATTTGGTATTTAGAACATTGTGCAGCCAATATAGTGACATGACCTTTAAATATTGTTCTGCGGAGAAGCTACATCCAACGGAAGAAGCAGGAGATATAACTTCTAACTTGATATTAAATCCAAATATGTCATACACACAGTAGATCAGTTTGTGCTATAAAGCACAAACCCTGTGACAAATCATTAGTATGAAAGGTTTTGAAAAACTCAAGGAAATCTTCTCACATAAATCCCATTATGCATCAGGATATTGTGAATTTGATAGGACCAGGTACTGTGTGTGTGTGTGTGTGTGTGTGTGTGTGTGTGTGTGTGTGTGTGTGTGTGTGTGTGTGTGTGTGTGTGTGTGTGTGTGTGTGTATGTGTGTGTGTGTGTATGTGTGTGTGTGTGTGTGTGTGTGTGTGTGTGTGTGTGTGTGTGTGCGCGCGCGCGTGTGTGTGTGTGAGAGAGACATGCCGTGAAATTTATTGCTTTGCCGCAGCAACACAGTGCAGGGCAATACACAAAAAAGTACACCAAGCTACAATAAGAAATATATTAAAAAATTTAAAAATTACTGTAAAAAGAGAGCAAAATATCAAGTTCACCAGTTGTGCATGAGTTCACAAACAGTTCAGAAGTCTGATGGCAGAGTTGAAGACGGCATTCCTGAAATGTCAGATATAGGTCTTCAGGCTCCTGAATCTCCACCCTGATGGTAGTGATGAGAAAAGGACATGCCCTGGGTGGTGAGGATCCTTACTGATGGATACCATCTTTTTATCATTGTTGTTGTTGTTCAAGGTTCAGCATTCAAGTTTGTGGGCATTGAAACATACAGTGAAATTCATTGTTTACATTAACAACCAACACACCCAAGGATTTTTATTTTTTGAGATACAGCACGTAAAAGACCTTCTGGTCCTTCAAGCCACTCCACCAAGCATTTCCATGACTTAACCCTAGAAACTAGAAACCTTATTGATAGTGAATGATCAGCCATGATCTCAGAATGGCGGTGCAGACTCGACAGGCCGAATGGTCTACTTCTGCACCTATTGTCTATTGTCTATAAACTGCATGGGACAATTTACAATGCCCAATTAACCTGTACATCTGTGGATTGTGGGAGGGAACAGAGCACCTGGAGGAAACCCACATGGTCATGGGGAGAACATACAAACTTCTCACAGGCAGTAGTGGGAATTGAACCCAAGTCACCTGCACTGTGCCACCCCAAATCTGTCGCCGCACGTTGCAGCGCAAGCATAACATGCACAAAATGCTCAGCAGAGCAACAAAATAACAACACAACAAATCGAGCCCCACTCTTCTCTTTCCTCAGGAGCCATATTTTTTCATCCAGGTTACAAGACTTCAGGCAGTTGCTACCTGTTTGGTAAAGAATTCAGTAAGAATCATTACCTACCTTTCTACAGTCAAATAATTACAGTAATAGCTAAGACCTTTGCACAGTACTACAGCCATTTTATGTATTGCCCAGTTCATATTTTAGACATGGATTCAGATTTATTTATCCCATAAGATTATGAGACCATAAGATTTAGGAACAGAATTAGGCCATTTGACCCATTGAGTCTGCTCCACCATTTCATCACGGCTGACCCATTTTTCCTCTCAGCCCCAAACTCCTACCTTCTCCCCATATTCGTTCATTCCTGACCAGTCAAGAATCAATCAACCTCTGCCTTAAATATATATAAAGACTTCACCTCCACAGCTGCCTGTGGCAAAGAATTCCACAGATTCACCACTCTCTCGCTAAAGAGATTCCTCCTCATCTCTTTTAAAAAAAGATCGCCCCTCTATTCTGAGCCTGTGTCCTCTGGTCTTAGACTCTCCCACCATGGGAAACATCCTCTCCACATCCACACTATCAAAGCCTTTCACCATTCAATAGGTATCAACTTGGTTACCTCTCATTCTTCGTAATCCCGGTGGATACAGGCCCAGAGCCATCAAATGTTCTTCATATGACAAGCTGTTTAATCCTGGAACCATTTTCATGAACCTCTTTTGAACCCTCTCTATTTCAGCACATCTTTTCTAAGGCTACGTCCACACTACACCGGATAAATCCGTAACTGAAGCTTTTTCTCTTCGTTTTTACCCTTCGCCCACACTAAAACGGTGTTTTCGTCTCCCGAAGCTGGAGCTTTTCAGAAACGCTGTCCAAGGTGTGTATTTTTGAAAATGCCACTTGGGCAAATCAGTGTGGACGGGGTAACCAGAGAAATCTGAAAACGCTGTCAGACGGCAGCGTGCTATTTCATTGTTTTCCTGAACGTAACCGAACAATTCAGAACAGACGGCAATGAGACTGAAGCCAGAAGAGTTAGAAATGTACTCACCAAATACTTTGACCCATAACTTACTGAATAAATAAGTATACTCACTTTGCCCTGTTTTCTGTCCTTGCTCGTATGAAGGTGGTTTACCTATTTATGCAAGTACTTCTCTGACAATAGATGTGTAACAGCCTAATGTTATGTTGTATGGAAATACAAGATAATACTGATGCAGACGTTTTACACATTTAACAAGGAGCTTTATTAATGCAACAGAGTTAGTCAGTTTTTCAATGTTCGTCATCAGTCAGGTCAATCTGTCCGTGAACTCCCTGTCTGTTGCCTCCATACACTCCAGTATTTGTTTTTTTTTTACCTTTAAGTCCTCCTGCGCGAGGGCCAACAGCTGCCCGTCGTTTAAGTTTTTCTAGTCTGTAACTACACAAACACGTTCACAGTGAGATTCGACACCAAACATGTCGCTTGTTTTCAGTAGACATGTCCTGTGCATGTGCAATAGGAGGAGATTCACCGAAATCTCCGCTTCAATGTGGACAGAAATATTTTTAAAAACATATAATGTGGACGCCTATTGTTTTTACATGAAACCGGCATTTTCAAAATTATCCGGTGTAGTGTGGATGTAGCCTAAGAGGCCCAAAACACAAAACTCCAGGTGAAACCTCACCAGTGCTTTATAAAGTCTCAAAATTACATCCTTGCTTTTATATTTTGGACCTCTTGAAGTGAACACTAACATCACATTTGCCTTCGTCACCACAGACTCAACCTGCAAATTAACTTTTGGGGAACAAAGAATCCCAAATCCCTTTTCATCTCAGACTTCTGTATTTTCTCTTCATTTAGATAATAGTAAACCCCTAATTTCTTCTATTTAAGTGCAGGACCATACACTTCTTGATACTGTATTCCATCTGCCACTTCTTTGCCCATTCCCCTCATCTGACGAAAACCTTCTGTTCTGTAACCTCTCTATTTCCTCAAAACTACCTGCCTTCCATCTATCTTCACATTGTCTACAAACTTTGCAACAAAGCCATCAATTCGATCATCCAAATCATTGGCATATTACATAAGACAAATCCATCCCAACACAGACCACTGGTCACTGGCAGCCAACCAAAAAACACTTTCTTTATTCCCACTCTTTGCATCCTGCCAATCATCCACTGTTTTATCCGTGCTAGAATCTTTCATGTGACACCACGGGCTCATAGCTTGTTAAGCAGCCTCACATGTGGCACCTTGTCAAAGACCTTCTGAAAATTCAAGTACACATCAACTGATTCTCCTTTGCCGATCCTACTTGTTGTTTCTTCAAAGAATTCCAGCAGATTTGTCAGGCAAGATTTTCCCTTGAGGAAACCATGCTGACTACGGCCTATTTTATCATGTGCCTCCAAGTACCCTGAGATCTCAATCTTAATAATCAATTCCAACATATTCCCAACCAGAGTAACTGGCCTATAATTTCCTTTCTTCTGCTTTCCTCACTTCTTGAAGAGTGGAGTGACATTTTCAATTTTCCAGTCTTCTGCAACCATTCTAGATTCAAGTGAATCTGGAAAGAGTATTATGTATAATGCCTCCACAATCACTTCAGCCACCACTTTCAGAGCCCTGGAGTGTATACCATCAGGTCCAGGTGACTTATCTATCTTCAGACTTTTCAGTTTCCCAAGAACCTTCTCCCTAGTAATGGTAACTTCACACACTTCATGAACCCTGACACATGGAACTTCCACCATACTGCTAGTGTCTTCCACAGTGAAGACTGATGCAAAATACTTATTCAGTTCAATCGCCATTTCCTTGTCCCCCATTACTACCCCTCCAGCATCAGTATCCAACAGTGCAATATCCACCCTCGTCTCTCTTTTACACTTTATGTATCTGAAGAAACCCTTTGGTATCCTCTTTATTGAAGACTTTTCTAATTGCCTTCTGTCGGTATTTAAAAGCTTCCCAGTCCTCTAACTTCCCACTAATTTTTGCTCTAATATATGCACTCTCTTTGGACTTTATGTTGGTTTTGAATTCTCTTGTTAGCCATGGTTGTGTTATCTTTCCTTTAGGGAACACCTTCTTCTTTGTGATGTATATATCGAGTGCCTTCCGAACTGTTGACTCTCCAATCCATCTGGGCAAGCTCCTGTCTCATTCCTCTGTAATTCTCTTTACTCCACTGTAACATCTCTCTTTGGATTCTCCTTCTCAAATTTCTGGGTGAATTCAATCATATTATGATCGCTTACTCTTAAGAATTATTTTACCTTAACCTCTTGAATCAACTCTGGTTCATTGCACAACACCCAATACAGAGTAGCTGATTCCCCTCATGGGCTCAAGCACGAGACGCTCTAAAAAACTATCTTGTAGGCAATTGAGAAACCTTTCCCCTCTTGGAATCCAGCACAAACCTAATTTTCCAAATTTACCTGCATATTGAAGATCTCCCCTCCCCCCGACTATTGTAACATTACCCTTTTGGTATGCATTTTCTATCTCCCATTGTAATATGTAGACCACAACCTTCCCACTATTTGGGGGAGGTCTGCATATAACTCCATCAGGATATTTTTACCCTTGCAGTTCCTTAGCTCCATAACAATTTAACACCTTCCGACCCCATGTCACATCTCTCTAATAATTTAATTTCATTTTTACCAACATGTATATGGAAACATATACTGAACTTCATTGTTTGCATTAATAACCAACTAAGGATGTATTGGAGGAAGCCCGTAAGTGTCATCCATTCTGATGCCAACATACTGCCTTAGGTACATACTATATATATAATATATCTACACACACACACACACACACACACACACACACACACACACACACATATATATATATAGGTGTCAAAGACTTTGACACAGTACTGAAGTAATTTTATGCATTGCACTGTACTCCTGCTGCTGCAAAAAATATAAATTTGATTACATATGTAAGTGATGATAAACCTGATTCTGATACGGGTCTTTATAGTGGACTGAGAGTGAGAAGGGGGCAGAGAGTGGGGTTCATAGTTGGGAAGTGGGGAAAGGATAGTGAAGGGAGCAGAAAGCATTGGAGAGACATTCAGTAATGATTAATAAACCAATTGTTTGATATCAAATGACCCTGCATGGTGTCTCAGGGCTGAGTGTATCCGCACCAACACCACTTCTGGCTGGGCACTCCAACTCTTGTGACACGTCCCACACCCTACCCATGCCACTCCACCCTGATCATTCCCAACATCCTTTGCTCCCACTAGATTTACGAACTCGCTCACCGATCCACGTTGACAAGTACAGCACTGTGCAAAAGTTTTTGGCATGCTAGCTATATATACAGGTATGTGTCTAACACTTTTGCATTGTACTGGACATACCCTTCCCTTTAAAGAACCAATGTTTTCTGTAACATCTCTTCACAGAGATAAAGCATTTCATGGTCTGATGACATATGGTACAGAATTTTCCATCAATCTCCAAATCAGAAATAGAATCATAGTCAGGTTTAAAACCGCTGGTGTATGTCATGAGACTCGTCTACTTTATTATTGTTAGTTTGAAACTGATGGCCATTGGGCACTAATGCCCCCAACCTAGCAAGCAATGTTTTCGTATCCAGATTATTTGTATCATTAAAAACTAATACACTTTCTGTTTCTTCTCTGCTATTGGAATTAGTTTGATTCATTCATTCTCTGCTTTCAATATTTTTAATAATGCATTTTTTCCAGACTATATGCGGTTTTTCAGGCTCTGCACAGAACATGAGTCATTATTGTAAACAGCTTCTTGGCGAATTTCTTACAAAGTCATAAATAACAAGTGTACAAACTTCCTGAAATTTCACTCATGGAGCACAACATTAGGGAATTCATGTTTAATTCAGATTTAAAATTGCCCAGCTGAGACCTGAGACCATGTTAAGCACGTACTGTGATTTGAGGCAGAGATGAAAGCAGGTGATGATGACGATAATTGGTTTGCAAGACGTGGTCGAGCTTCCTGCTGCTCTCAGATCTTGGAAGTGCAATGAGGTCACAGGAGGTTAGCCTAAAAAGAAGGAAACAGAGTATCATGTATAAAACCCTGGAGGAACTCAGCAGGTCAGGCAGCATCTATGAAAATTAATAAACAGCTAACTTTTTAGCCCGAGACCCTTCAACAGTACTGAAAGGGAAGGAGGAAGAAACCGAAATAAGAAGGGATGGGAAGGAGAGGATAAGGATGTGGCCTACAAATTACAAACATTCTACAACGGGAGGTGGAAAATGCATGCCAAAACGGCAATGTTACAATATTAATGGAGAACATTATGCAGATAGATTTAGGAAGTCAGGTTGGTGCTGGATTCCAAGACGGAGAAGTTATAGAGTGCCTATGAGACACACTTTTAGAGCAGTTCATGGATAAACCCTCGAGGGAATCAGCTACGAGCCCATGGTATTACTGGAAGGATTCTAACATAAATAAAGCAGTGGCTGATTGGCAGGAGACAAAGGAATCTTTTATGGTTGGCTGCTGGTGACTAGTGGCTCTCCACAGGGATCTGTGTTGGGACCGATTCTTTTTACGTTATATGTCAATGATTTGGATGATTGAATTGATGGCTTTGTTGCAAAGTTTGCAAACAATATGAAGATAGGTGAAGGGGCAAGTAGTTCTGAAGAACTTAGACACATTAGGGGAACGGGCAAAGAAATCGCAGATGGAATGTATTGTCGGGAAAAGTGTGGTCATACACTTCGGTAGAAGAAATGAAAAGGTTGACAATTTTCTAGGTGGAGAGAAAATACAAACAATGAAGGTGCAAAGAGACTCAGGAGTCCTTGTGCAGGATTCTCTAAAGGTTAATTTGCAGGTTGAGTCTGTGGTGAAGAAGCCAAAGGCAATGTCAGCACTCATTTCAAGAGGACTAAATATATAGCAAGATGTAATGATGAAATTTATACAGCACTGGTGAGGCCTTACTTGAAGTATTGTGAGCAGTTTTGGACCCCTTATCTTTGAAAGGATGTGCTGAAACTGGAGAGAGTTCAAAGGAGGTTCATGAAAATGATTCCAAGATTGAATGGCTCATCTTATGAAGAAGATTTGATGGTTCTGGTCCTGTATTCACTAGAATTCAGAAGAATGAAGGGTGACCTCATTGAAATTGACTGAATGTTGAGAAGTCTTAATAGAGTGGATGTGGAGAGGATATTTCCCATGGTGGGGGAGTCTAAGACCAGAGGACTCAGCCTCAGAATAGAGGGGTGTCCTTTTAGAATGGAGTGAGCAGGAACTTCTTTAGCCAGAAAGTGGTGAATCTGTGGAAATCTTTGCCACAGACAGCCGTGGAAGCCAAGCCTTTATGTATATTTAAGGCAAATGTTGATAGATTCTTGATTAGTCAGGGCATGAAGGGATATGGGGAGAAGACAGGAGATTGGGGTTGAGAGGAAAATTAGATCAGCCATGGTGAAATGGTGGAGCACAAAAAGGCCTAATTCTGCTCCTATATCTTATGGTCTTATGGTCTAAGGTCATAGGTGAAGCCATGGAAATGATGTGAGAAGTTGAGAGATCATCGGAGGAAAAGGTAAAGGGCTGGAGAAGAAGGAAACTGATAGGTGAGGAAAGTGGACCATGGGAGAAAGGAAAGGGAGAGGGACACCAGGGGAGGTGATGGATGGATGAGGCAAAGAGAAGAGTTAAGAGGGGAGAGCTGCAATCATAGTGAGCAGTCACCTATTTGGCTAGAAGTCATGAGTTTTAAGAGGAGTTCGCAGCCTTTTGGAATTTTCAGAAGGCAGCAATCATAACCATCTATTAGGCACTCAGCAGAGGCCAATAAAATGAAGTTAAGTGCAAGCAGCACAGCCATTCTAGGAGCAGCCATTTTTGGAGTGGACAATGTTAGAGCGGTTAGGCTTGGGCAAGAAAGGCGGGAGCTCAAAGTAAGTTTCTAGTATGTGTTTTTATCTTTCTTTCCCTATTAGCTCATAGTTACTGTGAGAATGAGTCAAGATTAGTAGTATTTACTTTGTGTGAGATATGGGAACTCTGGGAGATCCCCGTCTCCCTGATAACTACATCTGCACAAAGAGTATCAAGTTTCAGCTCCTTAGAGACCATGTTAAGGAACTTGAACTGCAGCTCAATGACATTCAGCTTGTACAGGAGAATGAGGATTTGATAGAGAAGAAGCTGAATGATCTGAAGATGGATAGATCATCTGGACCTGATCGACTACTGTCCAGCATTCTGAAGGAGGTGGTTGAAGAGATTGTGGAGACATTAGTAACGATCGTTCAAGGATCACTAGATTCTGGAATGATTCCAGAAGACTGGAAATTTACAAATGTCATTCTACTGTTTAAAGAGGGAGAGAGGCAGGAGAAAGGAAATTATAGGCCAGTTAGCCTGACTTCAATGGTTGGGAAGATGTTGGAGTCTATAGTTAAGGATGTAGCTTTGGGGTACTTGGAAGCACACGATGACAGAGGCCAAAGCCAGCATAGTTTCCTTAAGGGAAAATCTTGCCTGACAAAAGGAAATAACAGTCAGGATTGACAAAGGAGAGTCAGTGGATTCTGTTTCCTTGGATTTTCAGAAGGCCTTTGACAAGGTGCCATGCATGACGCTGCTTGGGCAAAGTGGTACAAGGAATACTGTGAGGGAAGTGTATGGTCATGCACTTTGGTAGAAGGAATAAAAGCATAGACTATTTTCTAAATGGGGAGAAAATTCAAAATCATATTTGCAAAGGTACTTGGGAGACTTTGTGCAGGATTTTCCGAAGGTTAGCTTGGAGGTTGAGTTAGTGGGTTAGGAAGGCAAATGCAATGTTAGCATTCATTTCGAGAGGACTAGAATATGAAGGCAAGGCTGTAACGCTGAGGCTTTGTAGGGCACTGGGCTGACCACACTTGGAGTACTGTGAGCAGTTTTGGGCTCCTTATCTAAGAAAATATGTGCTAACAGAGGAGGTTCACAAGAATGTTTCCAGGAATGAAAGAGTTAACATATGAAGAGTGTTTGATGGCTTTGGGCCTGCACTCACTGGAGTTTAGAAGTATGAAGAGGGATCTCATTGAAACCTATCAAATATTGAAAGATCGAGATAAAGTAGACATGGAGAGAATATTTCCAGTAATGGTGGAGTATAGGACTACAGGGTAGAGCCTCAGAATACAAGGATGTCTCTTTAAAACAGAGATGAGGAGGAATTTCTTGAGCAAAGGGTGGCGAATCTATAGAATTAATTGCCACAGACACAATGGAGGCCAGATCATTTAAAGTGGAGTTTGATAGGTTCTTGATTTGTAAGGGCATGAGAGGTTACAAGAAAAAGGCAGGAAAATGGGGTTAAGTGGGAAAATAATACAGCTGCGTTGGAATAGCAGAGAAAACATGATGGGCTGATAGGCCTAATTCTGTTCCTTTGCGTTATGGTCTTATGGTTTGGTTGGAGGGCCCAATGCTCAGATAGATTTCTTCACAGGTTACATCTCAGGTTTTCCCTCAGTCGAATCTATTGTCATCCATGCAAGTACACTGAGGCACAGGAGCTACAAGAAAAGCTTGCTTACCGCAGCGTCTCAGGCACCTAGGAACAGACTACACACAGAAAGTAAAAACTGCACATTAGTAATGTGGTTGGGGTGACTCAGGTCCCCATGATCCTTCAGGCCCTTTTTACACACTTGTCCTTGTAAGTGCCCTGAAAAGTGGGAAGTTCACATCTTTTCACCACACAGCCAGTATGTATCGACCACATGAAGTCCTTGGTGGTGTTTACGCCAAGGAACTTAAAGCTGTTCACCCTCTGAATCCCAGATCCACTGATGTCAATAGGGGTTAGACTGTCTCCGTTCCTCCTGTAGTCCACAACCAGCTCCTTTGTTTTTGTGATACTGAGGGAGAGGTTGTTTTCATGATACCACTGTGTCAGGGTGATGACTTCTTTTCTGTAGACTGCCTAGTCAATATTTGAGATTAGGCCAATCAATGTAGTATCATCTGCAAATTTCATTAGCAGATTGGAGCTGTGGGTGCCGACATAGTCATAGGTGGTAAAGAAGGGGGCTTAGGATACAGCCCTGAGGGGCACCCATGTAGAGGGTCATAGGGGCAGAGGTGAGTGAACCCATTCTTACTACCTGCCAGCAATCTGACAGGAAGTCCAGGATCCAGCCGCACAAGGCAGGGTGAAGGCCAAGGTCTCTGAGCTTCTTGTCAAGCCAGGATGGAATTATGGTGTTGAATGCTGAACTGTAGCCCAGGAACAGCATTTGCACACAAGCATCCCTCTTCTCCAGATGAGCAAGGACGGTGTGTAGAGCTGTGGCTATTGCATCATCTGTCAATCAGTTATGTTGATCGGCTGCTACCATCCAGGAAAGGGTACCACAGCATTAAAAGCAGGACCAACAGGTTCTGGAGAGCTTCTCCCACCAGGCCATCAGACTGATTAATTCATGCTGATACAATTGTATTTCTATGTTATATTGACTGGCCTGTTGTAAATAACCTTTATTACTAATTACTATAGATTGCATCTTGCACATTCTGACAGAGGTGTAACATAAATCTCCTCACGTTTGTGGATGATGTAAGAAATAAAGACGATTCAATTAAATTCAGACAGTAATGAGAGAGAGAAAAATGACTGTGAAAATCAAGACATGAGTGCAAAATAAAAAAAAAATGGAGTGACTCAGCAGGTCAGGCAGCATCAAAATGAACTGTCCACAGTTCAATATGCTTCCCCCCCAACACCCTTTTATTCTGGCTTCCGCACTCTTTATTTCTGGTCTGAATAAAGGATCTCAACCAAAATTGTTGGCTGTTTATTCCCCTCCATAGATGACGCCGGAACAGCTGGGTTCCTCCAGCACTTATTGTGTGTTGCTCCAGGTTTCCAGTATCTGCAGAAACTCTTGTGCCTTCACCTTCCTGCAAAAAAAAGGAGAGACAAGTCCATGACAGTACAAGAGGAGGTCCATAGTTTTCCATTGCTGAGGTGCTGTTTATGGTCGTCCAGGTTGGTTCTAGAACCAAATGGTTGATGGGAAGTAACTGCTCTTGTGGGCCTTCACACTTCAGTACCTCCTGCCTGATATAGCAGCTAGAAGACTGCATGATGTGGATGTGGGGATCATTGATAATCAGTGCCACCTTCTTTAGGCAAATGGACCAGGTTATGACAACTTGCTTGTCTCTCAAACACAGCATAGTTAAATGGAGCCTGAAGACTCATTCCGCAAGGTTCAGCAACAGCTTCTTCCTTGGGCTAGTTGTCACTCTCAGCTGGTGTCATGATGTTTATTTCATTGTATAAGTCATGTATAATTATGTTAATTTAAGTATGTTAACTTGCAATTGACAATCTACTGCGCTGTTGCTGCAAAATCCTGTTTGGCATGCCATTTATGTATGTCAAAGTTGAGTTTATTGTCATATGCACAAGTACGTGTATGCACATGTCACAATGGTCGCTGGCAGGTCTGGACCCAGGTGTGGAGGAATGTCAGGCCTAGTCAAGGTGAGCGTTAGCAACGGCTTAATCCGAAAGTGGAGGAATAGCACACTGCCCATGAAGCGAGGGGAACAAGAGGTTAGACGTCGGAATACCGACAGAGCATCGGAGACACAACCAAGCGACACCACGAGATAAATCACTCTCAGTGCAAACGCACAAGAACCCAGCTCAACTTCTCAACATGAGTTCCCTTTAAATAATCATAGAATGTGGGAAACCGTGCCAATCACAGCTAACTTGATAAGATTAAACCAAAAGCACAAGGGTGTAATAGCTCAAGTTAAAATAAGAATTAGAAAATACAGTTGCTTGAGAAACCTTGAAGCTTAACGCTTTGCAGCATGCCACAGAGGCCCACAGGGCTCGGTACAACACAGGTGTAAAGAAAAATCCTACTTGCAACAGTATCACAGGCGCATGCATCAGAGAAGCTGCATTCGCAAGCAAAACATAAATTATACACAATCAAAGGTTCATTTACTGTCAAAGCAGGTTTCTGTATATAACTCTTGAGATTTGCCTTCTCCAGAGATTCACAGAACAAAGAAAGAACACAAAAATCATTCAGAGAGAAACATTAAACCCACCACCCCCGCTGAAAAAGAATAGTATCCCAATCATCAACCCCCAATCCCTCTCCTCCCACACAAAACGGAAGAACATTGATCTTCCTCCCAAGTCCGCCCAGAAGAAAATGGAACATGAACGTTGACCATCGAACCATCCCCGCACAAAAAACTAACAGGATGTAACAAGAACATCATTCCCCGAACCCCTCCCTTTGCACGGCAAAACAGAAAGAAACAGGTGAAAAACACAGAAAAATAAAGACCATAATTCAGAAAAAATCCACAGTCCATGAATGTAACAGTCCAATACATATCTTTACAAGAAAGAGAACACAGTTGGACCAGAAGGAAAAGTCCATTGTAGTGCAGAGTGATCAGTCAGTTGCAATACTGAGGTAGTGATTTGGATAGTGCAGGTTGGTTCAGGAACCAAGTGGTTAAACCATAAGACTTAGGAGCAGAAGTAGGTCATTTGGCCCATCGAGTCTGCTCCACCACTCAATCATGGGCTGATCCAATTCTTCCAGTCATCCCCACTCCCCTGCCTTCACCCCATACCTTTTGATGCCCTGGCTAATCAAGAAGCTATCTCTGCCTTAAATGCACTCAATGACTTGGCCTCCACAGCCACTCGTGGCAACAAATTCCACCAACCTCTGACTAAAGTAATTTCTCCGCATCTCTGTTCTAAATGGACGTCCTTCAATCCTGAAGTCGTGCCCCCTTGTGTTAGACTCCCATACAATGGGAAATAACTTTGCCATATTAAGGTTGAAAGGAAGTAGCTCTTTTTGACCCTGGTGGTTTGAGACTTCAGGCTTCTGTACCTCCTGCCTAATGGTAACTGCATGAAGTTGGCATGGGCTGAATGGAGGAGAACAGAGATGATGGATATTGCCTTCTTGAGGCAGCATCTCCTGTAGATATGAGCAATGGTGGGAAGGGATTTGCCCGTGATGTTTTGGGCACAGTCAACTACTCTGCAGCTTCTTACATTCCTGCCCACTAAGACTGCAGTCCCAGACCATGATGTCACCAGTCAGCATTACTCCATCTGTAGAGGTTTGTGTTCCATGACAAGCTCGACCTCCTTAACTTTGCGTGTCTATGATAATAGAATGTTTTGGATTGAAGCATTCTTCCTGAAACTGACAGGAGTCAATGTGAACACTGCATGTGAAAATAATGATATTCTTGGGACAGTGAGTGAAAGCTCCCTGTCATATGGGGACAGGGTGGTAGGGTGGAGATATGTCTCTACCACAGGACGTGTACGGCTCTCCTTCCCTCTGCTAGCCTGCAGGTCAGCCTTGTGAAAGGTGTAGCACCTGCTTAGCTCCCCGATCAGGGTCATGTGAGCCGGGGAGCAGGTGGAGGATGGTCATATGAGCAGCTAGTGCTTATCAAAAGACCTGGTTGTGCAACCACTGAACTGGCACCAGGGAGACAAACTCTAAAGAGTATTGATAATGGCTGAGGTCACCCATCTTATAAAGACACTGCCCAGAAGAAAGCAATGACAAACCACTACTGTAGAAAAATTTGTCAAGAACAATCACGGTCATGGAAAAAGAGAAAAATCAGATTAAAGACAGATGGAAGACTATGATTGCCCACGTCATTCAGGGATAAAGGCAGAGCAGAGATGGCTGAAGTTTCCAGGAATAATTCACAAGACACAGGATAGATATGTTCCACAGAAGTTTTTAAATGGCAGGGCTGGGCAACTGTGGTTGACATGGAAAATTAAGGAACTGCATAAAAGCCAGAGAAATGTCATTTAAGTTAACAAAAGTGAGTGGGAATGTGGATGACTAGGAAGCTTTTAAAATCCAACAAAAACCAATTTAACAAGCAATCAGAAGGGAAAAGATGAAATATGAGGGCAAACTAGCCAATAATATAAAGTATATAAAAGTATTTCAGTTATATAAAGAGTAAAATGGAGGAGAAAGCCGATGTTGGGACAACTGGAAAATTATGTTAGTGCAGTAGTAATGGGGGGAGAAAGAAATGGCAGATGAAATTAATGGGTACTTTGCATCAGTCTTCACTGCGGAAGGAGTACCAGTGTGCCAGAAGTCGGTGAGTGTCAGGGAGCAGGAGTGAGTGCCATTGCTATTACAAAGGAAAAAGTGTTAGGCAAACTCAAAGGTGTTAAAGTGTATAAGTGACCTGGACCAGATGGATTACATCTCAGAGTCCTGAGAGAAGGTGCTGAAGAAATAATAGTTGTATTGGTCAAGAATCACTTGATTCTGGCATGGCCCTAGGGGACCGGAAGATTGCAAATGTCACTCCACTCTTTATGAAGGGAGGAAAGCAAAAGAGATTATGGGCCAGTTAGCCTAACCTCAGTGGTCAGGAAAGTGTTGGTGTCTATAATTAAGGATGAGGTTTCAGGGTACGTGGAAGCTATGATAAAACAAGTTGGTTTAAATAAATATAAATAAATATGAATTAAATATTTATAATTATATTTAAATAAATATAAATCAGCATGGTTTTCTGTAAAGGGAAATCTTGCCTGACAAATCTGTTAGAGTTCTTCGAGTAAGTAATGAGCAGGGTGGACAAAGGAGAGGCAGTGGATGTTATTTACTTGGATTTTCAGAAGGCATTTGATAAGGTGCCACACATGAGGTTGCTTAACAAGATAAAATCCTATGATGTTACAGGAAAAATACTGACGTAGATAGCGGAATGGCTGACAGGCAGGAGGCAACGAGTGGGAATAAAGGGGGCCTTTTCTGGTTGGCTGCCAGTGACTAGTGGTGTTCCTCAGTGGTCAGACTTGGGACTGCTACTTTTCACATTGTTTGTCAATGATTTGATTAATGAAGTTGATGGCTTTGTGGCTGAGTTAACAGGTGATACGAATTTAGCTGGAGGGGTAGGTAGTGCTGAGGAAGCAATGTGATTGCAGCAGGACTTAGACAAATTGGAAGAATGGGTAATAAAGTGTCAGATGGAATGCAGTGTTGGGAAATGTATGGTAATGCATTTTGGTAAAAGAGGAGAATGTTCAAACATCAGAGGTGCCGAGCGACTTAGAAGTCCTCATGCAAGACTCCCAGAAGGTTAATTCACAGGTTGAGTCTGTGGTAAAAAAAAAGGCAAATGCAATGTTGGTATTTATTTCAAAGGAAATGAAGTATAAAAGCAAGGAACATTTCCCTGTGTTTGTGTATAAAAGCAAGGAGATAATGCTAAGCATTTATAAGACACTAGTCAGGCCACACTTGGAGTATTGTTGACAGTTTTGGGCCCCATATATCAGAAAGGATGTATTGTCATTGGAGAGAGTCCAAACGAGGTTCACGAGGATGATTCCAGGAATGGATTATTGTATGAGGAGCGTTTGGCAGCTTTGGGCGTGTACTCACTGGAATTTAGAAGAATGTGGTGGGGTCTCAACAAAACCTACCAAGCGTTGAAAGGACTGAATAGGGTTAATGTGGAGAGAATGTTTCCCATGGAGGGTGTATACAGAACTAGAGGGCACAGCCTCAAAATTGAGGAAAGACCTTTTAGAACAGAGGTAAGGAGGAATTTTTTTAGCCAGAGAGTAGTGAACCTGTGGAACACTATGCCACAAATGGTGTTGGAGGCCAAGTTCATGAGTATATTTAAAGTGGAAGTTGATCATTTCCTGATTGGTCAGGGCATCAGAGGATATGGTGAGAAGGCAGGTGTATGGGGATGAGTGGGATCAGCCATGGTGGAATGGCAGAGCAGATTAGATGGGCTGAATGGCTTAATTCTGCTCCTATGACTTATGGTCTTATGATATGACATAAGTATATCATATGATGATACATAATGATGATGACATAGGACCAAAGCTGTCCTAGCATGTGCAGTCAGCACGTGCTGGTTATATCAAGAACTACTTAAGTTTAGCCAACATTATCAGATATGATGGACAGCTGACTCATCAGTTAATAACTCATCTGGGTGATTGATAGTTTGTGGCCTAGGGTAGAAGGAGATGAGTTATTAACTTCAAACATTCTGCATAATCACTCAAAGTTGACCTGCATGTGCATGTAATGAGAGCTGCATATCTCCTTCTACCTTAGGCCACAAATTTATCAATCACCCATCTGTGGACACTTTCTGGAGGTCCAAGATCCGTATGCTCAACTACCACTGGACTAAGTGTGTAAATGTAGGAGGGGATTATGTTGAAAAATAAGTGTGCTAGATTTTCTAAAATTGACTCCTTCTACCTTAGGTCACAAACTTATCAATCACCCCTCGTATATATTTTCTGAAGAAAATGTATGTTTGAGAAAATAAAACAGTTTCTTTTTTTGCTACTGCAGACTGCAAGCTGTGTTCTGAATCTGACACTCCATGGAGGGGATGTATGCCCACTGGCATTTGTTACTTCCTGTTCAGATCCTTTGCATAAACTTCAAACACCAGCCATTCCGATTGTAATTCCGCAGGTTTAGAGCAGAGACATTATAAACTGCTTTCAAGTCCTTTCAGTGGAACAGCAGGTGGTATAATTTTATGCGGTGAAAATAATGCTGGTCTCAGAGGGTGAGGACTTTCACATTGCTAGGCTCTGCTGGGGTGCAGTTCAATCAACATGAGAGGCCGTCTGTTCCTAACCAGGCCTTAAATAAAAAAAAACCTCCTGTAATTTGGTAAGCAATTTAGACAGATGTCACAATGATTTTACCAAAACCATTTAGTTGATGGGGAGCATGCTGAAATTGCATTAGATTGCTAGCTGACCACAAGACCATAAACATAGGTGTAGAATTAGGCCATACAGCCCATCGAGTCTGTTCCACCATTCAAATCGTGTCTGATTTATTATCCCTCTCAACCCCATTCCCCTGCCTCCTCCCCATAAACTTTGACACCCTTACTAATCGGGGGGGGGCATGCTATGTTGCCGCTGGAATGTGAGATGATGCTTGCAGTCTGCCCCCAGTACACCTTTGTTAAAGTGAACAATACATTTCACTGTACGTCCGATGTACACCCGATAAATAAACTGAAATCTTGAAATTATCAAACTCCACTTTAAATGCACCCAATGCCTCGGCCTCCACAGCCGTCCCTCATATAAATCAGTTCATAGTTTCACGGAGTTATACTGCACAGAAACCAGGGCCATGACAGCATAAGCTCAGAAGAGAGGACCAGGCTATCCAGCCCATTGAGTGTGCTCTGCCATTCCATTATGTTGGATTTTTTAATCCCTCTTCACCCCATTCTCCTGCCTTCTGCCCATAACCTCAGACAACCTTCTAATCAAGAACTTAACAACCTCTGTTTTAAATGTACACAATGACTTGGCCTCCAAACTGTCTGTGGCAGTGAATTTCACAGGTTTACCACTCTTTAGCTAAAGTATTCACCACACTACTACTGGCTGCTTCTGCAGCGAATCGTGGCCTCGCCTTCAGGAAGTGTAGGGATGGTTTCAGTCAAAGCCAGATAACCACTGGCATACAATGGGCCCCATTGACAGGCAACTTTGAACAACAATAGGACCATCTCGGACAGGGGCAGCAAATATTTTTTGAGAGCATGTGCCCAAATTGGCAATAATCTTCTAAAAGGATTTTTTTTTTTAATTTAGAGATAACTATAACATCAAGAACTGCCAAAATTTAACAGTCATCATCAGATATGATGGACAACCAACCAACTTCATAAACTGTATACTTTCTTTATGAAGATGAAATTAACAAGCCCTTCCAGCCCATCAACCCTGCGCCAGCTAATGACACTCATGTGACCAGCTAACATGCTAACCTATATACTGTATCTTTGGACTGTGGAAGGAAACTGGAGCACCTGGAGGAAACACACACAGTTACAGGGAGAATTTATAAATTATTTACAGACAGCAGCAGGAATTGAACCCAGGACGATGGCACTGCAATAGCCTTATTCTAACCACTATGTGGCTCTGCCATTCCATGTGCCGTGATAACCTTGGGCAGGAGATCTGAGATTATCACTGATTAATAAATTAGTAACAATAATTATGTGTTTTTCAGGAAAGGGATGAATCTTCATGCTTATTTACATGAATTGATTGCTTTACTATTAATATAGGAGAGACAGATTGAAATCAATGAGGCATTTAGAAAACCAGTTCAAAATGTATTAATATTTAAATAATCAAGGGGTGGCATTGCATGGCAGTGCCAACAAGTATTTTTTGTATGTGCCATCATGGGCACATGTGCCAAAGGTTTATCACTCCTGATATAATGTCTTAACATTTTAGGCACTTTGCTGGTTATCAATTGGTAGTTTGTTTATTACTGTTCAGTCACGTAAATCAAAACATCATAACATACAGTGAAATGCATCATCTGCGTTAATGACCATCATGGTTCAAGAATTGTGTTGAGGACAGCCTGGAATTTTCTCCATGCTTCCAGTTCCAACACAGAATTCCTTGAACTTAATAACCCTAATCCGTACATTTTTGGAATGTGGGAGGAAACTGGAGCACTGGAACAAAATGCACGTGGTCACGGGGAAAACATACAAACCCCTTCCAGACAGTGGTAGGAATTGAACTCAATTATGATGGCTGGTGCCGTAAAGCATTACACTAACCATGCGCCGTTATCCTCACTTGCCCTGAAACGCAATGAAAAACTTAGTTTTTCACGCCAACCATACAGATTGTCTCATTTCACACATGCATTGAGGTAGTGCAGTTCTATGTCAATGTCTTAGGTACACATATATCCCAGGATGCCTAAAGATTCTGCACTGAATTTTAAATTGGAATGAAGTTTGCCCCTGAGGACCTCAATGCCTTTAGTGCTTGTTGTTAGGAGGTATTCAGGAGTTATGTGAATATAGCAGATATGAATTCAAGCAAAGAACAGCCTTCAGTTCTTAAAGTAGATTATAAATTGCAAGCAGTAGAGTTGCAAAATTGTGCAGAAATCTGAGGCACCCTGGTTCGATATATGTGCCTAAAGCGGTAAATCCAGCTGAGTGCTGCCATAACAACAGCCTCTCACTCAATGTCAGCAAGACAAAGAAGATGATCATGGACTTCAGGGAAAGGAACTAGAGGACCATGAGCCAGTCCACATCGGAGGATCATACGTCGATAGGGTCAGCAACTTTAAATTCAAAGATGTTACAATTTTGGAGGACTTGTCTTGGACCCAGCACATAAGTGCAATTAGGAAGAAATCAGGGCAGTGCCTCTACTTCCCTAGGAGTTTGTGAAGATTCAGCATGACATCCAAAACTTTGACGAACTTCTATAGACGTGCAGTGGAGAGTATATTGATTGAATGCCTGGGATGGAAACACCAGTGTTCTTGAATGGAAATTTCTACACAAGGCAATGGATCTGGCCCAGTCCACCATGGGTAAAGACCTTCCACCAGTGAGCACGTCTTCACAAAATGATGTTGCAGGAAAGCAGCATCCACCATTAGTGATCTCCACCACTCAGGACGCTCTCTTCTCGTAGCTGCCTTCAGGAAGGAGGTACAGGAGCCTCAGGAGCCACACCACCAGGTTCAGGAATAGTTATTACTTCTCAACCATCTGTCTCTCGAACCACAGGGGATAACTTCACTCAACTTCACTTGCCCCATCAATGAAATGTTGCCACAACCTATGGAGTCACTTTCAAGGACTCTTCATCTCATGTTCTCGATATTTATTATTTATTTATTTATTATTATTGTTCTTTTTGTATTTTCACGGTTTATTGTCTTTTGCACACAGGTTGAGCATAGAAACAAAGAATCCTTGTGGAATGCCTTGGGGTTTTACTTAATCCTGTCCGCCAAGGCCTTCTCATGGCCCCTTCTGGCTCTCCTAATTTCATTCTTAAGCTCTTTCCTGCTAGCTTTATAATTTTCTAGATTTCTATCATTAGCTAGTTTTTTAACCTTCCATAAGCTTTTCTTTTCCTCTTGAGTAAATTTACAACAGCCCTTGTACACCATGGCTCCTGTACCCTACTATCCTTACCCTGTCTCACAGGAACGTACCTATGCAGAATGCCACGCAAATATCCATTGAACATTTGCCACATTTCTTCTGTACATTTCCCTGAGGACATCTGCTCCCAATTTATGCTTCCAAGTTCCTGCCTGATAGCTTCATGTTTCCCCTTACTCCAATTAAGTGCTTTCCTAACTTGTCTGTTCCTATTTCTCTCCAATGCTATGGTAAAGGAGATAGAATTGTGATCACTATCACCAAAATGTTCTCCCGCTGAGAGATCTGTCACCTGACCAGGTTCATTTCCCAATACCAGATCATTACAGCCTCTCCTCTTGTAGGCTTATCTACATATTGTGTTGGGAAACCTTCCTGAACACACCTAACAAACTCCACCCCATCTAAACCCCTTGCTCTAGGGAGATGCCAATCAATATTGGGGAAATTAAAATTTCCCATCACAACAACCCTGCTATTATTCTACCATTCCAGAATCTGTCTCCTTATCTACTCCTCGATGTCCCTGTTACTATTGGGTGGTCTATAAAAAACACCCAGTAGAGTTATTGACCCCCTCCGGTTCCTAACTTCCACCCACAGAGACTCAGTAGACAATCCCTCCATGACTTCCTCCTTTTCTTCAGCTGTGACACTATCAGCAGTGCCACGCCCCCACCTCTTTTGCCTCCCAACATGTCCTTTCTGAAACATCTAAAGCCTGGCACTCTATGTAGCCATTCCTGCCCCTGAGCCATCCAATTCTCTGTAATGGCCACAACATCATAGCTTCAAGTACTGATCCATGCTCTAAGCTCATCTGCTCATCCACTTTGTTCATAATACTCCTTGCATTAGAATAGACATTAAACCATCAGTCTGAGCACATCCCTTCCCTATCACCTGCCTGTCCTCCCTCTCACACTGCCTATAAGTTTCCACTATTTGTGAGCCAACCGCCCCTTCCTCCATCTCTTCAGTTCAGTTCCCAGGCCCCAGCACTTCTAGTTTAAACTCTCTCCAATAGCCTTAACAAACCTTCCTGTCAGGATATTGGTCCCCCTCGGATTCAAGTACATTATTGTACAGGTCACGCCTGCCCCAAAAGAAGTCCCAGTGATTCAGAAATCAGAATCCCTGCCCTCTGCTCCAATCCCTCAGCCACGCCCAAGTTGCTGTGGTCTTTTGTTGATTCTGTTATCCTTACTATTCTATTTTGGATTTATTGTGTGTGTGTGGCCTCTGTCGGTCATGGTCGACCATGGGTACCGCGTCTCTGCTAGTCACCGGGAGTGGCTTCTCCAGGGCGCAAGCCAGGGTAGAGCTGATATGGAGATCCGCCTGTTACCTATGCAGTGGGACCCCATGCTGATGATGGGTCCAAAAGGAACGACGGAACTCGATACAGTTTGGTGCCAGCAGCATCACGGGAGTTGCCATGCCGGTGCTGGGTTCAGCAGTCAGCCGCTTTTGGGACTCCGACTCCAGATTTTTCCTTGGGGTTTACTCGTGAGTGGGTATAGCTGCAAGGCTGTGGAGGTTTGAAATCGGAGTTTTCCCTCTCCTAAATGATCTACCATCTGTGGTTAATGAGACCTACCTGCCCGGAGCAACCGGTTTGAAGGCACCTGTTGGGCCCGCCTTTGCCCCTTCTCCTGTCAGTGAGAACAACTCCAACAGGTATAAGAACTATGCCACACGTGAAGACCAGGGTTGTCAGAGGCTGTTTGAGACGCACGCCATGAAGAGCATTTGTTTAGCAGTGAGAGCCCGTCCCCACTACCACACTTCGGCTACAACTACCCTTGGAGCCTTTATTGAGTGTGCCTGCAGGAAATGAATCTCAGGGTTGTATATGGTGACATATATGCACTTTGATAATAAATATACTTTGAACTTGGATATAGCCGATTGTAACTCAGCAAGAACCAGTTTGCTCTTAATACAAACAGTAAATTGAAGTTACAGTATTGTGCAAAGTTTACATACTCTAAATATATATAGGTGACTAAGACTTTTGCACAGTACTGTACAAGGGATAATAATAACTGAATGCGTAATATAGCGTTAACAGTTACAGAGCAGATAGACAATAATGCGTAAGCACCGTGAGTTTGGTCTGCATTCTGAACCAGGTCAAAAGGACTCGTGGCGGTCACCCATCACAAAATTATCCAATTCAATCCACTTTCTCTCCAAGTCCACTTTTGATGTCAGCCTGCCATTAGTTTAATTGTCCTTCTCATCCGAAACCTAATTACGCAACATAATAGCTTTCTTGAAGCATGCCTATCTTTGCTCAGTGGACATACACACTTAGTTACACCAGGAAAATCCATTTAGCCCATTGCTTCAGTGATACATCTTTGCTGAAGTGACCCTTTTGTAAATGATAAAGATCTTTAAAAATTAGCTTTATGTGCTACATGCACAGCAAAACATGCAGTGTACATCACGTGAAATATTGAAACATAGAGAGCGTGAAAAGGGCGTTGTTTGCATCAAAGACTAACACAGTACAAGGATGAGCGGGGGCAGCTGAAGTGCTTCTGACATCAACATAGCATATCCACAGGTTAGTAACCCTAATCCGTATATCCTGTGAATATGGAAGGAAAGTGGACCAGCCAGAGGAAACCAACGCGGACACAAGAAGAGTGTGTGAAGTCCTGACAGACAGTGATGAGTGTTGAACCCCGATTGTTGATTCCAGGCACTATACAATCCACTATGCTACCAGCACCAGCTCTCTATGAGCTTCTCCTTAGACACTGAGATATTTAGGAGCTGAAGAGCTTTATTATAGATAGTAGAACCTAGAAGTGTACAGGCCCTTCGGCCCCCTAATTGGAGTCAAACACTGAACTGGAAATCTGCCTACAAGTAGTCCACTCCATAAGCCCATAAGATAGAGGAGCACAATTAGGTCATTTGGCCCATCGAATCTACTCCATCATTTCATCATGTCTGATCCAACATTACTCTCAGCCCCAATCTCCTGCCTTATTCCCACATCCTTTCATCCTTGTTCATGTGTCTGTCTAAATGTTGTTTAAATTCCACCTTCTACCATCACCACCCCTTCCAGCTCATTCCAGGAACCTACCACATTTTGGGTAAGAGCTTCTTTTACAAGTTTTCCCCCTCTCACCTTAAACCCATTCCCTCTACTATTTGGTACCTCCTCATTAGAATAAAGATTCTGACTGTCTATGTCTCATTGTACACTGTCAGAACCAAGTGGGGTGGAAAAACTGACTAAAATGTAGGAACGACAACCAGAGTTTATTCATAAGAATTCCAACAGAAGATTGGTGGCTCCACTGAGCCAAAACAAGGGCCCTGCAATTTGCACTAATTGGGAGTCAGTTTAAAAAACCAGAATAACATGGAATCCCCAAACCTATCAAAATAAACTTAACAAACTTAAACAGAAAGCTCCAAGGGACTGTATAACAAAGAGTGAGTCACTTGAGAAAAAAGACATGGATCCCTACACGATTAACGACTCTCATTAAACAACAATTAATTAATCCAAGTGTTCTAAAAACTTCAGCACCTAACGCTCTCTGGTGCCCTCCACAGGCCTGAAGGGCTCACTATAGCCTATCCTATCTATGCCTCTCATTATTTTATAAACTATGGCTGCTCCCAGGGACACACACAAATAGAAACATCAAGTGCTACTAGCAGATCACCAACTTGGTGAAATTCACCTTTTGGTCCGCTTGAAACATGTTGGCCTGCCAGCAGTGTCTCAAAGTGTGCATAAGGGTTGTTTAGAGTGTCAAGGAAGGAGGTGCCACTGGTGTAGTAGATGCTGTTTTCCCTTGTGTAATCAGTAATGCCCTTGATGCCCAGCCACATATGCCAGGGATCGTTATCCAAGTTCCTGAATTTTTAAAACAGAGATGAGGTGGAATTTATTCAGCCAGAGGTTGTTGAATCTGTGCGATAATCTGTTGTTGCTCTGTTGGTGAGGAATGATATTCAGTCCCTTGAGAGGGGGGACATAGAATCAGGGGATGTAGAGTCAGTATGAATAGAACTGAGAAATTCTAAGGGTAGAAAGACCCTAATGGGAGTTATCTACAGGCCCCCAAACAGCAGACTGGATGTAGGGTGTAAGTTGAATGAAGAGTTAAAATTGGCATGTCGCAAAGGTAATGATACAGTTGTCATGGAGGATTTCAACATTCAGGTAGACTGGGAGAATCAGAATGGTACTGGACCCCAAGAAAGGGAGTTTGTGGAGTGCCTCTGAGGTGGATTCTTAGAACAGCTGGTACTGGAGCCATTAGGAGGTAGTGACCATAATATGATATGTTTTAACCTACAATTTGAGAAGGAGAAGGAAAAATCAGATGTGTCAGTATTACAGTTGAACAAAGGGAACTATGGAGTTATGAGGGAGGAACTGGCCAAAGTTCAATGGAACAATATCCTAGCAGGGAAGACAGTGGAACAGCAATGGCAGGTATTTCTGGGAATAATGCAGAAGGTGCAGGATCAGTTCATTCCAAAGAGGAAGAAAGATCCTAAGGGGAGTAAGGGGCAGCCGTGGATGACGAGGGAAGTAAAAGGCAGTATAAAAATAAAAGAGAAGTATAACATAGCAAAAATGAGCGGGAAACTGGAGGACTGGGAAGCTTTTAAAGAGCAGCAGAAGATAACAAAAAAGGCAATACGCCAAGAAAAAATGAGGTGCGAAGGTAAACTAGCCAAGAATATAAAGGAAGATAGTAAAAGCTTCTTTAGGTATGTGAATAGCAAAAAAATAGTTAAGACCAAAATTGGGCCATTGAAGACAGAAACGGGTGAATTTATTATGGGGAACAAGGAAATGGCAGATGAGTTGAACAGGTACTTTGGATCTGTCTTCACTCGGGAAGACACAAACAATGTCCCAGATGTAATAGTGGCCAAAGGAACTAGGGTAAAGGATGAACTGAAGGAAATTTATATTAGGCAAGAGACGGTGTTGGATAGACTGTTGAATCTGAAGGCTGATAAGTCCCTGGGACCTGATGGTCTGCATCTCAGGGTACTTAACGAGGTGGCTCTAGAAATCGTGGATGCATTGGTAATCATTTTCCAATATTCTATAGATTCAGGAACAGTTCCTGCTGATTGGAGGGTGGCTAATGCTGTCCCACTTTTCAAGAAAGGAGGGAGAGAGAAAACAGGGAATTAAAGACTGGTTAGCCTGACGTCAGTGGTGGGAAAGATGCTGGAGTTAATTATAAAAGAGGAAATTACAACACATTTGGATAGCAGTAGAAGGATCAGTCCGAGTCAGCATGGATTTATGAAGGGAAAATCATGTTTGACTAATCTTCTGGAGTTTTTTGAGGATGTAGCTATAAAAATGGACAAGGGAGATCCAGTGGATGTAGTGTACCTGGACTTCCAGAAAGCTTTTGATAAAGTCCCACATTGGAGATTAGTGGGCAAAATTAGGGCACATGGTATTGGGGGCAGAGTACTGACAGGGATTGAAATTTGGCTGACTGACAGGAAACAGAGTAGCGATTAACGGGTCCCTTTTGGAATGGCAAGCTGTGACCAGTGGGGTACCGCAAGGTTCGGTGCTGGGACTGCAGCTGTTTACAATATACATTAATGATTTAGATGAAGGGATTAAAAGTAACATTAGCAAATTTGCTGATGACACAAAGCTGGGTGGCAGTGTGAAATGTCAGGAGGATGTTATGAGAATGCAGGGTGAGTTGGACAGGTTGGGTGAGTGGGCAAATGTATGGTAGATGCAGCTTAATGTGGATAAATGTGAAGTTATCCACTTTGATGGCAAGAACAGGAAGGCAGATTACTATCTAAATGGAGTCAAGTTAGGAAAAGGGGAAGTACAATGAGATCTAGGTGTTCTTGTACATCAGTCAATGAAAGCAAGCATGCAGGTACAGCAGGCAGTGAAGAAAGCTAATGGCATGCTGGCCTTTATAACAAGAGGAATTGAATATAGGAGTAAAGAGGTCCTTCTGCAACTGTACAGGGCCCTGGTGAGACCCCACCTGGAGTATTGTGTGCAGTTTTGGTCTCCAAATTTGAGGAAGGACATTCTTGCTATTGAGGGAGTGCAGCGTAGGTTCACAAGGTTAATTCCCGGAATGGCGGAACTGTCATATGGTGAAAGATCGGAGCGACTGGGCTTGTATACACTGGAATTTAGAAAGATGAGAGGGGATCTGATTGAAGCATATAAGATTATTAAGGGATTGGACACGCTGGAGGCAGGAAGCATGTTCCCACTGATGGGTGAGTCCAGAACTAAAGGCCACAGTTTAAGAATAAGGGGTAGGCCATTTAGAACAGAGATGCGGAAAAACTTTTTCACCCAGAGAGTGGTGGATATGTGGAATGCTCTGCCCCAGAAGGCAGTGGAGGCCAGGTCTCTGGATGCATTCAAGAGAGAGTTAGGTAGAGCTTTTATAGATAGCGGGGTCAAGGGATATGGGGAGAGGGCAGGAACAGGGTACTGATTGTGTATGATCAGCCATGATCACAGTGAATGGTGGTGCTAGCTAGAAGGGCCAAATGGCCTACTCCTGCACCTACTGTCAGTTGTCTATTGTCTATTGGCTGTGGAGGCTAAGTCTTTGAATACATCTAAAGCAGACATCAATAAGTTCATGATTCGTCAGGGTATCAAAGGTGATAGAGAGAGGGCAGGATAATAAATCAGCCGTAATGGAGTAGCGGAGCAGACTTGATGGGCCAATTGGCCTATTTCTGCTGATATGTCTTTTGGTCTAATATGACTGTTTCTGTGGTGTTTAACAGTGAAACTGAATTTAAGAGAAGACATGATCTCTGTTGCATTTGTTCCATTTGGTAACATATTACATGCTCCAATAAGAATTGAACAGAAATTTCTTCCAACCTTTCTTCTCTCTCATTGACAATTTTAAATTGATAGTTACACACCATTAATTCCCCAGATCAGAAAGTTTCCCTTACAGTCTGACTCCATTGAAATATATTTATTATTTTATTGTTTAAAACTCCATTAAATTTCCTCTTAGTTTCTTGTCACTGGAATCTTTCCGGCTCACTTACACCATCAAATTGATAAATTCGAAGAAACACACACACAAAATGCTGGAGGAACTCAGCAGGTCAGGCAGCATCTGTGAAGAGGAATAAACAGTCCTGATGATGGGCCGAGAAGGTTCAATGTCCCACTCCTGGACGTCTATATAGTAGCTGTATTACATAGTATACTGTGTGTGTGCACGATAATGGCTGCTTCTTTGCTTGCGGAAGAAGGAAGAGTCCTCAGAACTGACAGCACAATCGTAGGTAACTGCAGAGGCCGATTCTGAATCTGTGGACTCTGCAGCAGTAGGGACACGGGAACAGCTGGGATGTGGGTGCTTGGGTAATAAGATCCTTCATGCACCTCCTCTCCTCTTCAGCAGTCGCTCTTCTAGATTCCTCAAAATTCTTGGCTGCTCCGTAGATCAGCATTCTCCAGCGGGGTCTCTGTCACAAGCCAGCTGCTGCCACTCATTGACCTTGATATTTGCCTGAGAGAGCAGCTACATTAGTTGGTCTTTGTACCTCCTGCGCGGGGCACCACGATCTCTCTTGCACTGAGAGAGTTCTCCGTAGAGTACTGCTTCCGGTAACCTGGAGTTGTCCGTGCCAGACATGTGCTTGAGCAGCAAAATGGCTTCAATGCTTGGACATTGAGCATTCTTCAGGATATCGTTGTTGGAGACATGATCCTCCCAGTTGATACCCCTGATGGAGCAGAGGCAGCACTGATGGAAGTGCTCGAGCAACCAGATGTGCTTGTGGTACAAGACCCAGGATTTGGAACCGTATGGCAGTGTTGTGATGATGGCAGCCCTGTACACCTCGATTTTTGTGGACAGATGCAGCTGGTGGTTCTTCCACACGTGTATCTGCCGAAAGGCACGTGTATCTGCTAGTTCTGGCGAGTCGATTGTCAACATTCCTTACTACCGTAGCATCGTTGGAGGTGATGCTGTGCAGTTGGGTGAATTGCTTGACCGTGGTGAGAGGGTGGCCGTCAATGGTGATCCAAGGTGAGTTGTAAACACCACAAGGAAGCTTCTGATGGAGGATCATTGTTTACTTCAGACTGACCATTAACCCTTGCAGCCTTGGTGAACTGAGTGACTGCAGCCTGTAGCACGCCCTCTGTGTGCGTGAGAAGAGCACAGTCATCTGCATGTTGTGGCTCGAGAAGGGGCTCTTGCATGGTTTTTGTTTGGGCAAGACGACGATGGAGGTTGAAGATATTTCCACCAGTGTGGAACCAAATGTAGATGCACTCCAGGGTGGGCTCTTTTACTTCCCATAGCATCATGCTGAAAGAGATGGCAAAGTGCTTTGGTGCCAAAACAACACACACACACACACACACACACACACACACACACACACACACATACACACACACACACACGGACGGACACACACACAAACATAGACACACACACACACACACACACACAGACACACACATACATACACACACACAGACACACACACAGACACACACACAGACACAAACACACACAGACACACAGATACACAGACTCACAGACACACACACACACATACACACACACACACACACACAGATACACAGACACACACACAAACACACACACACACACACACACACACACACACACACACACACACACACACAGACACACACACACACACACACACACACACACACATATATATATATTTTTTTGTGTGTGTCATATGCAAACATCTCACTAACTGAAAGTAAACACGGTTGTCGTGTTTTCCTTTCTGGAGTTACAAAACACAACACAATCGAACGGTTGGCATTCCATACTGTACTACTGCAGTGGTTGAGTGTGTTGGGATCCCTGGTGCTGCAAGCAACCTGTCAATGATAATCTGGCAGAGGTTTCTTCAAATGAGCCTGACTGAAGTCCCCAACAATGATTTGATAGTTTATGTTCAAGTTCAAAGTACATTTATTATCGAAGTATGGATTCATATACAACTGTGATATTTGTCTCCTCACAGGCAGCCACAAAACAAAGAACCCCATTGAAACCTGCATCTTCTTTAGTTGAAATCAAAAGAAGATCGTCAACCACCCAATGTGCAGAGACAGAGAGAAAACAAATCGTGCAAACAGCATTCAAAACTGAATTGCACAACACCAGGCATCACTGCAGCTGGTTCAGAACTCCACGGTAGTTGATTTAGAAGGCCTCAGTCCAGCACGGAGTCGGACAAACCCTGCAGAACAGTGAGCTGAACCGGCCCGTCTCTCACCTCCAACTCCGACATCCCGAACATTTCAATCTGGCCTGGCACTTAAATCGTCCAAACCTAAGGTCATTCTTCACTCTCATGCTTGGGTTCAGTCACGTTGATAAGGCCAGTATGCAACCTATACAACTCAGCTCAGCTCTTAAATTATCAAACCTCGAATCTCTCCTCACTTGAGTCCAGCTCGGCTCCAGCTCATCAAGTTACCTAATCTTTTCATTCTGGCTTTGCTCTTGAATTGATCAAACCCCCTCTGATCTTTCCAAACCTCAGCTCCATCACATCGAATTGCCTCCAAGACATCTCCAGCAACTCCAGCCCAGACACGCCACAACTTTCCTTCCCCAGTGAGACTCCAGTCACACCACAAAAAATGGCAGATCATACAGGGAAGCTACAATTCACTACTTGCAGCGATCGTTTACCATAAAAAGGTGGTGGCATTCAATACCTGGACTGCCTTTGGCAGTATGTGAACTGTGGTTAGGGCTATGGAGGAGAACTCTCACAGTAAGTAGAATCGTCGGCATTTCATCATTAGATGTTTCAGGTCAGGGAAACAAATGTGTGACAAGGCTGCTGCATCTCAGAACCACAAAGAGTTTATCATAAAGACAGACCCCACTTTTTGCCTTCTCCAAATGTGCAGTTCGGCCAATCTAGTGTAATGAAAAGCCTTTGGGTCTAACCAACATATATGGCATGTCTTGAGTTAGCCGTGTCTCCATGAAACACAGAATGCAGCAATCCCTTATTTGTCTCTAATCCCTTAGATCCTCAACCTTGTTCTCCAGCAAACGTATCGTGGCCTGCATATAGTCTATAATGACAGACGAAGAAGCTCGTTAGCTAAACAACCATTTTATTGTGATAAATACAAAACAGACCAGGCACCATGACCCAGAGAGTGAACCCAACCAGTCTCACACCGACGGGGAGGTGACCATCACACACTCCAGTTACTGTTAGGGAGACCCACAAATACACAAGCAAATAGCTGTATAACCCAAGCTAAAGTGTAGCAATAAATGAACCGAAACTTCCCATCATAATCCCACAAAAGCATTTTATCACAAAACAATAAACAGTCATTATTCATTAGATTAATTCATTAGAAATGCAGCGGTGTGCTGTTGACCATGCCCCTCTCCCAGAACGTCACAGTTTACAGTATTTGCTGAAAAGATACCAGTTAGAGGAAATTTCATACCCTAATACTTAATTCTGGATTGGAGTCCAACCTTCCTCCCTCTTTTTCAGCCATGGCAATGAAGCTTCATCTGTTTAAAGGTGCCCTATCTGCATTCTTGAGAGTTAAGTCAATGAAGTCTTTCAGAAGACTGAGAAATCCCTGGATCGTTCAGACAGTTCGGGAGTATATTATTGAAATAGAGATCACAGGCTGCAAATTCAGACAGAGTAGATCTGAAGAAATTTATCTAGAAACGTTGTAAGAGGCCTGCAAAGTGTTGCTGTTTTTCACCAGTGCCATTGTGCAATCTAAGGGGCAGAAGTGACTGCAGTGCTACTATTAAGGAGAAGTTGTTTTGGAAGCTGAAAGCTCTGAAGTCACCTGGACCAGATGGACTATGTCCAGGGCTCTGGAGGAGATAACTGAAGAGATTGCAGAGACATTGGTAACGATATTTCAAGCATCACTACACCCTGGAATGGTTCAGGAGAACTGGAAGATTGAAAATGTCACTCCACTCTTTAAGAAGGGAGAGAGGCAGAAGAAAGCAAATGAGAAAATTTGTGAACCCTGTAGAATTTTCTTTATTTCTGTATAAATATGACCTAAAATATGATCAGGTCTTCACATAAGTCCTAACACTAGATAAAGAAAACACAATCAAATAAATTACACTAAAACATCGTACTTGTTCGTTTAGTTATTGAGAAAAATGAGCTAATATTACATATATTTATTGGAAGAAGTATGTGAACCTCTGGGGCAATGCCTTCTACAAAAGCTATTTGGAGACAGGTGTTCCAATGAATGAGATGAGATTAGAGGTGTGGGTTCTAGAGGTGCCCTGCCCCATGAAAAAAGTACAATAGGTCAGGTTACTGACCTGCTATAGGAGACAGAGAGTCTGCAGAGAGATTTGGATAGATTGGGGGGGGATGGGCAAAGAAGTGGCAAATGAATTACAATGTTGGAAAGTGTACGGTCATGCACTTTGGTAGAAGAAATAAACGGGCAGACTATTATTTAAATGGGGAGAGAATTCAAAGTTCTGAGATGCAACGGGACTTGGGAGTCCTCGTGCAAGATACCCTTAAGGTTAACCTCCAGGTTGAGTCGGTGGTGAAGAAGGCAAATGCAATGTTGGCATTCATTTCTAGAGGAATAGAGTATAGGAGCAGGGATGTGATGTTGAGGCTCTATGAGGCACTGGTAAGACCTCACTTAGAATACTGTGTGCAGTTTTGGGCTCCTTATTTAAGAAAGGATGTGCTGACATTGGAGAGGGCTCAGAGAAAATTCACTACAATAATTCCGGGAATGAGAGGGTTAACATATGAGGAATGTTTGACTGTTCTTGGACTGTACTCCTTGGAGTTTAGAAGAATGAGGGGGGACCTCATAGAAATATTTTGAATGTTGAAAGGCATGGACAGAGTGGATGTGGCAAAGTTGTTTCCCATGGTGGGGGAGTCTAGTACGAGAGGACATGACTTGAGAATTGCAGGGCGCCCATTCAGAACAGAGATGCAAAAGAATTTTTTTAGCCAGAGGGTGGTGAATCTATGGAATTTGTTGCCACGGGCAGCAGTGGAGGCCAAGTCGTTGGGTGTATTTAAGACAGAGATTGATAGGTATCTGAGTAGTCAGGGCATCAAAGGTTATGGTGAGAAGGTAGGGGAATGGGGCTAAAGGGGAGATTGGATGAGCTCATGATGAAATGGTGGAGCAGACTCGATGGTCCAAATGGCCAACTTCTGCTCCTTTGTCTTATGGTCTTATTCTTATGAAGGATCTGTTTATGTACAGCATGTCTTGATCAAAACAACTTTCAGAGGACCTTAGAAGAACTGCTGACGTGCATGAAGTTGGAAAAGGCTAAAAAAGCATTTCTAAAGATCCGAATGTTCGTCAGTCCACAGTAAGAGAGATTGCCTACAAATGGAGGAAATTCAGATCGGGCATCCTGCAAAGATCACATCAAAAGCACAACATGCAATGCTGAAGGAAGTGAAAAAGAATCCAAAGGTAATGGCAAAGACCTGCAGAAATCCCTAGAACTTGCTAAAGTCTCTGTTATGTATCCACCATAACTGAACAGGAATGGTGTTCATGGAAGGACACCATGGAGGAAACCACTGCTCTCCAAACAAAAACATTGCTGCACATCTCAAGTTTCCAAAAGACCACCTGGATATTCTACAACACTTCTGCGACAATGTTCTGTAGACAGATGAGACAAAAGTTGAACTTTCTGGCAGAAATACACATTAGTACATTTGGAGGATAAAGGGCACTGCACACCAACACCAAAGCTGCATCCCAACTGTGAAGTATGGTGGAAGGAGTATTATGGTTTGGAGCTGTCCAGGGTCTGGACAGCTTCCAATTGTCGAGGGAACAATGAATTTAAAGTTGTATCAAGACATTTTACAGAAGAATGTCAGGGTTTCAATCTTTCATCTGAAGCTTAATGTAAGTTGGATAATACAACAAGACAATGATCCGAAAGACAAGAGTAAATCAACAGAATGCTTTATAAAAAAGAAAATTCATGTTTTGAGATGGCCAAGTCAAAGTCCTGACCTTAATCCTATAGCAGGTGGAAGGACTTCAAGCAAGCAGTTCATTCAAGGAAACCCAGCAACACCCCAGAGTTGAAGCAGTTTTGTAAGGAGGAAGGGCCTAAAATTCCTCCAAACCAACATGCACGACTGATCAACAGTTATCAGAAATGTTTGGTTGAAGTTATTGCTGTTCGGGGTGGGGGGTGGGTCACACCAGTTACTGGAAGCAAAGTTTCAAGTACTTTTTTCCAAGAATTACACATAATATTGGCTAATTTTTTTCAATAAATAAATGAACAAGTTTAATGTTTTTTGTGTTACTTATTTAATTGGTTCCCTTAATCAAGTTTTAGGACTTACATGAAGATCTGACCACATTTTGGGACATTTTTATACAAAAATAGAGAAGATTCTACTGGGTTCACAGGTGTTCCAGTACCACTGTAGGCTAGTTGACTTCAGTGATTCAGTAGATGTTGGAATCCATTATTAAGGATGAGGTTTTGTGGCACTTGGAGGCTCATGGTAAAATTCAACATGGTTTCCTTAACAGGAAAGCCTTGAAGAAGAGTTTATTGAGTGTATTCAGGATGGGTTCCTTGAACAATACGTTACTGAGCCGACAAGGGGGCAAGCAGTCTTAGATCTGGTCCTGTGTAATGAGACAGGACTAATAAAAAAATGTTCTAGTAAAGGATCCCCTTGGAATGAGTGACCATAACATGGTCGAATTCCATATTCAATTAGAGGATGAGAGGGTTGGATCTCAAACAAGCGTACTGAGCCTAAATAAAGGAGACTATGATGGTATGAGAGGGGAATTGCTTAAGATGGATTGGGAAAATAGATTAAAGGGTAGATCGGTACTTGATCAGTGGTGTATATTTAAGGAGTTATTTTACAATTATCAAGAAAAATATATTCCACTGAAGAAAAAAGGGTGTAAAAGAAAAAATAGTTATCCATGGCTAAGTAAAGAAATAAAGCAAAGTATATGACTAAAAAGAAAGTTATATAAGGTAGCTAAATCTAGTGGGAAGATTGAAGATCGAGAAGCTTTTAAAGATCAGCAGCAAATAACAAAAAGATTGATTAAGAAGGGGAAGATAGATTATGAAAGTAAATTGGTGAAAAACATAAAAGCAGATAGTAAGAGTTTTTATAGTTACATAAAAAGAAAAAGGGTGGCTAAAGTAAATGTTGGTCCCCTAGAAGATGAGACCGGGAAATTAATGGTAGGGGACATGGAGATGGCGGAAACGCTGAACAAATATTTTGTATCAGTTTTTACAGTAGAGGACACTCAAAATATCCCAACACTGGATAAACAGGGGGCTCTAGGGGGAGAGAAGCTAACTACGATTCAAATCACCAAGGAAATGGTACTTGATAAATTAATGCGACTGAAGGTGGATAAATCCCCTGGACCGGGTGGCTTGCATCCTAGGGTCTTAAGGGAAGTGGCGGTCGGGATTGTGGATGCATTAGTGATAATTTTTCAAAACTCGCTGGACTCGCTCGACTCGGCAGATTGGAAAAATGCTAATGTAACTCCTTTATTTAAAAAGGGCAATAGACAGAAGGCTGGGAATTATAGGCCAGTTAGCCTAACATCTGTGGTTGGCAAAATGTTGGAATCGATAATTAAGGAAACAGTAACAGGGCATTTGGATAAACATAGCTTAATAGGACAAAGTCAGCATGGCTTTACAAAAGGGAAGTCATGTTTGACAAATTTGTTGGAGTTCTTTGAGGACATAACATATAGGGTAGATAAAGGGGAACCAGTGGATGTGGTGTATTTGGACTTCCAAAAGCCATTTGACAAGGTGCCACACCAAAGATTATTACTTAAAGTAAAAAATCATGGGATTGGGGATAATATTCTGGCATGGGTGGAGGATTGACTTTCTAACAGAAAACAGAGAGTTGGGATAAATGGTTTATTCTCAGACTGGCAGTTGGTGACTAGTGGTGTTCCGCAGGGGTTGGTGTTGGGACCCCAACTCTTTACAATCTATATTAATGATTTGGAGAAAGGGACTAAGTGCAACGTATCGAAGTTTGCTGATGACACAAAGATGGGAGGGAGTGTATAATGAGTGCGGAGGACATTGAAACCCTGCAGGGGGACACAGATAGGCTGAGTAATTGGGCAGACATTTGGCAGATGAAATATAATACTGACAAGTGTGAGGTCTTGCACTTTGGCAAGAAAAACAATAAGAGCAAGTTATTATCTAAATGGGGAGAAACTGGAAAGTGCTTCTGTGCAAAGGGATCTGGGGGTCCTGGTGCAAGAAACACAATAAGTTAGTATGCAAGTGCAGCAGGTGGACAAAAAGGCCAATGGAATGCTGGCTTTTATTGCTAGGGGGATGGAGTATAAGAACAGGGAGGTCTTACTGCAGTTGTACCGGGTATTGGTGAGACCTCACCTGGAGTACTGCGTGCAGTTCTGGTGTCCATATTTAAGAAAGGACATACTGGCTCTCGAGGCAGTGCAGAGAAGGTTCACTAGGTTAATTCCGGGGATGAGTGGGTTGATGTATGATGAGAGGTTGAGTAGATTGGGACTCTACTCATTGGAGTTCCGAAGAATGAGAGGCGATCTTATTGAAACATATAAGATTGTGAAGGGGCTTGATCGGGTGGATGCGGGGAGAATGTTCCCAATGATGGGTGAAACTAGGACTAGGGGGCATAATCTTAAAATAAGGGGATGCCGTTCCAGGACTGAGATGAGGAAAAATTTCTTTACTCAGAGGGTAGTGGGGCTGTGGAATTTAATGCCCCAGAGAGCTGTGGAAGCTACTACTCTCAATAAATTCAAAACGGAGATAGACATTTTCCTGGATAAAAATGGCATTAGGGGATACGGTGAGCGAGCAGGTAAGTGGACATGAGGCTAGGTTTAGATCAGCCATGTGATCTCCTGGACCAGTTTTCGATAGCCTGGATGGGTTGAAGAGGAATTTTCCAGATTTTTTCTCCTCAATTGGCAAATCGTTTTTTTTTCCCCCGGGTGATCACATGGGTTTGGGCGGAATGAATAATAAAATAAAATGGGTGGCATGGTGCCCTATTGGTTGGCACTGTTGCCTTGTGGGATTCGGTGAAAACTAGAGTTAAGATTGGATCAGCCATGATCTTGTTGAATGGCGGAGCAGGCTTGAGGGGCCGATTGGCCTACTCTTGCTCCTATCTCTTAAGAAACCTTGCCTAACGAATCTCTTGGAATTCTTTGAAGAAATAACAAGAAGAATAGATGAAGGAGAGTCAATTGAATTTGTGTATTTGGATTTTCAGAAGGCCTTTGACAAAGTGCTACTCAGGAAGTTGCTTAACAAGATAAGAACATACAGTATTACAGAAAAGATACTTGAATGGATAGAAGATTGGCAGACAAGCAGAAAGCAAAGAGTGAATTTAAAATAAAATTTGATACATTCTTGATCAGTTAGGGCATCAGAGGTTATCGGGAGGAGGAAGGAGGATGGTGTTGAGAGGAATAATAAATCAGCCAGGATGGAATGGTGCATCAGACTCGACGGAATGAATGGACTAATTCTACTCTTGCGTTTCGATAGTTTTATGGATATTCAACTCCTCTGTGTTGATAGATTTCTGCCAGGCATAGAGTGGGTGCTTTTTATAAACTGTGGCTGGTGTTCAAGTCAAAGAACCAATGAACCTCTCAACACTCTCTGGAACATCATCCAGAGAAGCTTTCATTGAAATTACCTCTGTGTATGGGCCAAATAAGATGTCTTATGATCTTATGGTCTATGGACCTAACCTATGGCCTTTAGTTCTAGCCTCACCCAACTTCAGCGGGAAAAATGTCTGTTTTCATTTACCCCATGTGTACTGCTCACATGTTTTACATGCATTGTCACATCTCCCCTCATTCTCCTACACCTCAGGCAATGAAGTAATAGTAAGTCAGAAACCCGGCTGAGAGGGAGGCATTTCAAATCGAGAGCAAGTTGCATAGAGTTAGGAAATGTACACAACAATGAATGTAATCAGCAAGACTTGCGTTTACATTCCACATGCAATGAGCAACGTCAGGGGCCTGTAAATGAACAAAGCATTAAAAGTTAAGTGACTGGGCTAAAACTGCTTTTTAAGGCAATTTGATTGTAAATTTCTGCATGAAATCATATTTGAGTAGTTCCATATAGCAAAGCAGTCAAAATTGACATTGAATCGCCCCATTAGCCTTTGGGTGATCTTTCCATTATCTAATTTCTTTGTTAACTGAATTGATTTGATTTCCATTTCTATAAAATTGACTTCCTTCAGAAAGGAGAGGAAAATAAGAATAATTCTACAGAATATTTGCAACGCAGTATGAGGAAGCAAAGATTATTGATTTTGGCAATTTATTTGTGATGGCAAGGCGTTCAACATTTACAAGGCAACTGTAAGAAAGGGTAAGAGATACGAATGTGTGAGCAGGGAAGATTAGGATGGACAATTTAAATGGGTTTTCAAAGTTCAAAGTTCAAAGTAAATTTATCATTGAATTACATATATGTCACCAGGAAGGGTGTCAACATTTACGGAGAGAAGAAGGAGATCAGGGCTGAGAGGCAAAAGAGATCAAGAGTTCGGCACGGACTAGGAGGGCCGAGATGGCCTGTTTCTGTGTTGTGATTGTTATATGGTTATAAATCAGACACGATAGAATGGCAGAGCACACTCTTGATGGGGCCAAATGGCCTAATTCTGCTCCTATATGGTCTTATATACCACCTTAAGATTCGTTTTCCTGCAGGCATTCACAGCAAAACAAAGAAATAGAATAGATTCGATTCACAGAATAGACAAAGCCATAGAAAGACAAACAACCATATAACCATTTAACAATTACAGCACAGAAGCAGGCTATCTCGGCCCTTCGAGTCCGTGCCAAACGCTTACTAATGTGCCAACCAATGTGCAAAAGAAAACAAACGGTGCATCTAAAAATATATAAATCAATAAATAAATGCATAGATAAATCATACTGATGACACGAATTGTAGAGTGTTTGAAAGTAAGTCAATAGGTTGTGGAATCAGTTCAGTGTTGAGGTGAGTGAAGTTATCCACACTGGTTCAGGAGCCTGATGGTTGAAGGGTACTAACTGTTTCTGAACCTGGTGGTGTGGGACCTATGGTATCTACTGCCTAATGGTAATAGCAAGGAGGGGACATGGCCTGGAATAGGGGATCCTTAACAATGGATGCTCCTTTCTTGTGGCTGCGCGCCTTGTAGATGCTCCCAGTGGTGGGGAGAGCTTTGACTCTGATATCTCACTTCATTGCCTGAAACCTTTCCACCGTCCATAATGAAGATATAGAAATTGCTTGAGGGCGGTACAGTAGCGTAGTGGCTAGCACAATGCTTTACAGTACTTGCGGCCCAGGTTCAAATCCCACTGCTGCCTGTAAGGAGTTTGGACAATCTCCCTGTGACAATGTAGATTTCCACCAGGTGTTCAAGCTTCCTCCTAGGGTCCAAACCCCTACTGGTTGGTGGATTAATTAATCTGTCACGGTCCGGTCCGCAGACTCCAGACTCTGGGTCCTCTGGCTGTCCCTTGTTTCGGTTGGACTTAACCATGAGCACCTGATACTCATCTTGAGGCTGGGAATATAAGTGGCCCTGGGATTGAGAGTGGATGGGTGTCTTGTGGAGTCAAGATTCCCTGGGAGCAGATGGCTGGTGGAAGGCTAGAATGGCCACTTGCCATCTTTAGGCTGTGTTGGAGAACCATGGCTTCTGGGAGCCTTGCTGGTAGTAGTTGGATCTGTCATTGTGGTTTGGATTCAGCTGTTTCCTGGGCCAGCTGGGTGGCTGTCAGCTACTCCGAGCCAGGTAGGGATCCAGTTGTTTCTGTAGCCAGCCGAGGTTGCTGGCCGTAACTGTGACTTGGAGCAACCTCGATGCAGAGATGTCTGTCGTTCTTTGGTGTTTGTCTCTTCCTGTCCTTGCCCTGTGGGGTAAGTCAGGCTGTTCTGCTGTTGCCCTGCAGGGGGAATCTGTCTTGTCTTTGCCTCTGTCAGGTAAGTCAGGCTGTTCTGCCATTACCCGATGGATGGACCTGCCCCACCTTGGTGTGGAGTGAAAGTTGAGTCCCAGCTTGTTGAAGGATGTCCCAGCTCTATGTTGATGTACAATTCCTAGTTTGTCTCCAAGCTCCAGCCTCTGAGTTATGCGGGCCTCAATACCCCAGCCTCAAGCCTCGAGGTCCAAGAACCCAGGCCTCGTCACATCTTCGCCTGGTTTGGGGTCTGAACCCAAGTCAAGACCCAGGTCCTGGGTCCTTGTGCAGTCTCGGGCTTGGAGTCCTTGTCCAGGTTCCTTGTTCCCAGTCCTTCGTCCTGGTCCTGCTTCCCTAGCTTAGTCTGTGACCTGTCCTGTCCTGTCTCTAGTACTTCAATGACTGTGTCCTGAATTTGGGTCCATTCCCAATGCCCCCCTTATGACACAATCTTTGTAAATCGCCCTGTGATTTGACTGATATTAAATCAGTTGATTGCTGGGCAGCGTGGATCGAAGAGCCAAAAGGGCCTATTCTGTGCTGTATCTCAATAAATAAATACATTATTTATTCAGAATGATTTTGGGCCAAACACAGGTAAATAGGAATCATTTAGGTGGACAACTTGGTTGCCATGGATCAGTTGTACTGCTGGGACTAGGATTCTCTCCTAAAATATAGAAATCACTGAAAATACCAGAATCTATTGAACATTCCTAAATGTACTTGAATACATAAGGAAGACAGATCACTGAATGTGAATCAGATTTATTATCACTGATTTAGATATGCCAATTAGATTCAGGAACAGTATCACCCTACAACCATCGGGCTCCATCCTGCGTGGATAACCTCACTCACCACAACACTGAACTGATTCCTCAACCTAATGACTCGCTTTCAACGACTCTACAACTTATGTTCTCAGTATCATTTATTTTTTCCTTGCACAATGTATCTTCTTTAGCACATTGGTTGTTTGCCACTCTTTCTTTATGTATATTTTTCAAAAATTTTGTTGTATTTCTTCATTTTCCTGTAAATGCCTGCAAATAAATAAATCTTGTGGTATATAATGACATATATGGACTTTGATAATAAATTTACTTTGACTGAATGTGATGTGAAATATATTGTCTTGCGACAGCAGTATAATACACATACATAAACTATAAATTTTAGATTAAATAGTGCAATAATGGATCAGTAAGGTTATGTTTATGGGTTCATGGACCACTCAAAAATATTAACGGAGGGGAAGAAGTTGTTTCTGAATCATTGAGTATCGGTCTCCAAGCTCCTGTACCTTGTCCTCAACAATAGTCATGAGAAGAGGGCAGGTCCTGGATGGCGAGGGCTCTTCAGATAGATGCTGCCTTCTTGAAGATGTCCTCAGTGGTGGGGAGGCTTATGCCACGATGGAACTGGTTGCATCTACAATGTTCTGCAGTCACTTGCAATCCTGCACAATGGAGTCTTCATTCCACTGATGCAATCACTCAGAGAGCTCCACTGTATGTCTGGAAGTTAGCAAGATTCTTTGGTGGCATATAAAGTCCCTTAAATTCCTAATGAAATATAACTGCTAGCATACCTTTTACAGGACAATCTCGACAAGCTTGGCCCAGAATAGCACCTCCGACAGGTAAATGTCCAGGAATCTGAAGCTGTCAACCTTTTCCTCCACTGACCCCTCAATGAGGGCTGCTCACCCAATTTCCCCTTCCTGAAGTCCACAATCAATTCTTTGCTCTTACTGAAGTCTTATGCAAGGTAGTTTTTGCAACATCACTCAACCAGCCAACCTATCTTGCCTCCTCATTACCATCTGAGATTCTGCCAACAACAGTGGTGTCACCAGCAAATTTATAGATGGTGTTTGAGCTGATGTATGTAGAGAGAGTAGAGCAGAGTAACTCTGAGGTGAACCCGCGTTGATTGTCAAAGATGCACTGACAGTGGTCTCCCAGTGAGGAAAATGAGGATCTATTTGCAGAGGGAGGTATAGAAGCCCAGATTTTAAAGCTTGGTGCTTCGTACCGAGGGGATAATGGAGTTGAATGCTGAGCATCCTGATGGTTAAAGTGCCGAGCAAGATTAAAACCGTTGAGGACGAGAGTGGAAAATGAACAGGTGTTCAGCGCCCTCTGCCTGCGTTTGACTGCTGTCTTCTCACTGCCGCCAGTGGGTGGAAGGTGCAGGAGTCTCAGGTATCAAGCCACTGGGTTCAAGAGCAGCAGTTGCCCTGCAACCACTGGGCTGCTGGACGGGTGGCACTCTGCTCAGTGTTGAGCACACTCCACAGCTGCGGACTCTGCAGTTCCTGTTCCTTATGTTTTTTTAACTATTTGTGTGACCTGATTCAGCGGCCGTGGCCTGGAACTATCGGCACAACATTAAACCGATTCTGCGGCCGTGGCCTGGAACTATCGGCGCAACGTTAAACCGATTCTGCGGCCGTGGCCTGGAACTATCGGCGCAGCGTTAAACCGATTCTGCGGCCGTGGCCTGGAACTATCGGCGCAGCGTTAACCCGATCCTGCGGCCGTGGCCGGGAACTATCGGCGCAGCGTTAAACCGATTCTGCGGCCGTGGCCTGGAACTATCGGCGCAGCGTTAAACCGATTCTGCGGCCGTGGCCTGGAACTATCGGCGCAGCGTTAAACCGATTCTGCGGCCGTGGCCTGGAACTATCGGTGCAGCGTTAACCTGATCCTGCGGCCGTGGCCTAGAACTATCGGCGCAGCGTTAAACCGATTCTGCGGCCGTGGCCTGGAACTATCGGCGCAGCGTTAACCTGATCCTGCGGCCGTGGCCGGGAACTATCGGCGCAGCGTTAAACTGATTCTGTGGCCATGGCCTGGAACTATCGGCGCAGCGTTAAACCGATTCTGCGGCCATGGCCGGGAACTATCGGCGCAGCGTTAAACCGATTCTGCGGCCGTGGCCTGGAACTATCGGCGCAGCGTTAACCTGATCCTGCGGCCGTGGCCGGGAACTATCGGCGCAGCGTTAACCTGATCCTGCGGCCGTGGCCGGGAACTATTGGCGCAGCGTTAAACCGATTCTGCGGCCGTGGCCTGGAACTATCGGCGCAGCGTTAACCTGATCCTGCGGCTGTGGCCGGGAACTATCGGCGCAGCGTTAAACTGATTCTGCGGCCGTGGCCTGGAACTATCAGCGCAGCGTTAACCTGATCCTGCGGCTGTGGCCGGGAACTATCAGCGCAGCGTTAACCTGATCCTGCGGCCGTGGCCGGGAACTATCAGCGCAGCATTAAACTGATTCTGCGGCCGTGGCCTCTGTGGTTCTGTGGCTATGGACTCGCTTTCGAGGACTCTGCTGTTAATGTTATTTGTTTACTTTTTATTGCCTGAATGATTTGTTCTTTTTTCACACATTGGGTGGTTAATGTTGTGTGGGTTTTTTCTTTGTGTTTCTTTGTTTTGTGGCTGTCTGCAAAAAGATACATCTCAGGTTTGTATACTGTATACATGTTTTGATAATAAATGTACTTTGAACTTTGAACATCTTCATTTCTTCTTTCTTTGTTTATTCTTTGTTCTTGCAACACTTAATAAACAGCCGCAACAATTGAGTTTTATGCCTCTCCTTTCAGGTCCCATTTCTGGTGCCCTTTACCTCTTCTATCATCTCCCAGCTTCTCACCTCACCCATCCCTCCCCCACCCACCCACATTCCCCCTCACCTGGTCTTAACTATCACCTGCCAGTTCCCTCCTCCCATTCTGCCTTCCTTTCCAGTCCTGATGAAGGGTCTGAGACCAAAATGTTGACTGTTGATGAGGGGCAAGTTCTTTGCAGGGAGAGTAGTTGATATTTGAAATGTACTGCCAGAGGAGATAATGAAGGATTTAGATAAATGCAGTAAATATATGAGGCACTGGAGGTTTAGTGTAAATAGGCAAAGAGGTCAGCATGAACATGATGGTCTGAAGGGCCTGTTTCAGTGCTGAATGACCAAAGCCTCAATTAATTAACTTACTAGTAAAGCTATTGAGGAGGACAATGGTGACAGAGGAGATGGCAGATGCTGGAGTCTGGAGCAACAAACAATCTACTGGGGGAGCAGCAGGTCGAGCTGCATCTGTAGGGGGCACAGGAAAAAACTGTCGTTATTTCAGATCAAGCCATTGTTCCAGCACTGAGCTTAGAAAGGTGAAATGTCTTGCTTGACCTCCCATGTTTCTCTTTACACCCTGGAAGCCTCTCTTCACCTACCTTCATCCTGCTCCCCCTCTTACTGCTTCCATGCGCCGATCTCATGCACAATTACCACCTCCCCACTTCCAACCATGCTCTGGATCCAACTGCTATGCACCTCTTCCCAATCATTTCGACTGTCACACAACCTGGGTTGCCTGTACTGTAAAGTGTTGTGCTAACCTCTACGCTACTGTGTCACCCCACATACACGGCATGTAAGTCAGTGATTATTTTCATTTAGAGATACAGCAAAGGAACAGGCCCTTCCGGCCCAGTGAGCCCCCGCCACTGATTATTCCCATGTGACCAACTGATTCGTGCATCATTGGGAGGAAACCAGAGCATCGAGAGGAAATCCGCACGGTAATGGAGAAAGTATGCGTACTCCTTACAGACAGTGCCAGAACTGAACTCTGGCCACCGGCACTACAATAGCATCGTGCTCACCGTTACACTATCATATTAGTGAACCTGATTCAGATTCTGATTCTCTAAAGCTATCAAGTCATCAAGAACATCTCAAATTGACTTCAGGCTTGATAATTTTCAATATCCTTACTCCTAGAACTTTAGGATGCCATGGTAGGTTAGCACGATGCAATTACAGCTCGGGGTGTAGGAGTTTGGAGGTCAGTTCTGGTTCTGTCTCTGAGGACTTTGCACGTTCTTATGGGTTTTCTCCCACAGTCCAAACACGAATCAGTTGGTAGGTTATTTGACACTGTAAATTGTCCTGTGATTATTTAGTTAGTTACTTGTTGCCTGTTATGCTGCTGGCATTTAGGGCAGCAATGAAGGTCCTCCATCTCTGTCTGTCCTTGGCCATCTTCTCTATTGTGCCCCAGGTGTGACTCAGGGTGCCCATTTCTGCTTCGACAGTACGGTGCCAAGCTGCCTTTGGTCTCCCACATTTCCTCCGCTCTTCAGGGGTCCAGTGAAGTGCTGTCTACATGATGGAGTTGACCTCTCTTCCCATCAAGTGCCCAGCATTTCCTCATCTCCTGTGGTTAGGCTAGTGTTAAACTGGTGGGTTGATGGCTGATGCGGCCCATCTCTGAATACATAAATTAAATAAACTCTGACAAATCTCTGTGAACAGGCTACCTCAATCTCAGGGACTCTGACAGGTTAACATTAAACACAATGCACATGCCAATCAAGTGACTCAAAAATAATCTTCGGGCTTCCAACGGACAGCATTACAGCAACAAATGGCTAGATCTGTTATCAATCCAAACAGTGGGTGCATTGCATTTGTAGCTCACGATATCATCAAGGATTGTTGGTTCAATTACCACATTGCAATCTTGTCAGTCTTCTCAGTGAAATATCAGCCCTATATAGAGAGTCTCGACACAAATCTGCTTCATATTTCCACAAAAGTAAGCAGAACAGGATATGGATAAATCAAAAGGCTTCGGGCAACAAAGAAACTTGCTATCTTAAATGTTTGTGCATCTGCCAATTATGCCTGATTCTATTTCTCTTGTGATAAGGAAAAAAAAGGAAGTATTCGAATTGAAATGGAGATTACTTTCTGTTAACATTTTTAGAAAAACAGCCGAAGAAGCAGTAAAGCAGCTAATCAGCTTCTGACAAAGGCAACTCAAACTTTGACGTACACTCCCTTGTTGAATTTCAATACAGTGAGTGTAGCCTTAGGGCCTGAGACCCGGGTTCGACCTTGACCTCTGCTGCTGTCTGAGGGTGGGGTTTGCATGTTCTCCTTGTGACTGTGTGGGTTTACCCCAGCTGGTCCCGTTTAGAAGACTTGTGGGTAGATGTGTTAACTTGCCGCTATAAATTGCCCCATAGTGTGTAAGTGAGTGGTAGAATCTGAGGGAGAGACGAGAATGTGTGAATTTCAACATCCCAATTAGTCTCCATGAAATAGAGGATTAATGTATGATTACTAATCCCCTTGTCCAAAGATGATTTATTCAGTGATTACAGAATAATATTACAACATTACAGTATTTAACATCAAAGTTAAAATCCATAAGGTCAAAAGACCATACAAACTTATGACCATTGGAGCAGCATTAGTCCCCACTTCAAAAGCTTGTCCATCGATGTAATGATGGAAACTTTTGCTTGTACGTGTGTTGGCAAGAAGCTTTTTCTCTATCTGTGCACAGCTGGCTTCCGCACTTGTTAACGCTCTTGATGCATCAGCACAGTTTGCCATGTGTCATCATACTGCTGCATTAGTACAGTACTGCTCCCAGGCTGTACTGAGGCGCATTAGCCGAGATCCTTTTCAGATTATTAGACTTCAGCATGGGCTCTTCAATTAGGCCCTTTTTCAGCATCTGAAAACACGCTTCTGGCTCCTGAGACCAAATCCACTCAGTTTGCTGCTCAAGGAGTAATCAAAGTAGTGCTGTCACAGCAGACAGTCAAAGGATGAACTTAGCCAGTTAAGTCACCATCATCGGGAAATGTTCCATCTCCTCTTTGTTTTGGACCCTCTCCATGTTTTCAATGGCTGATGTCTTTCTTGGGTCAAGCTTCACTCCCTCTTCGGATATGACATCTCCTATGAAAGTCAATGTCTGAACACCTAACTCACATTTCTTTTTACCTAATTTCAAATTGACATTCATGTCATGTTTAACAGCTGTCTCTGTTGCTGTCTCTGTTCCTTGGTGGATCCCACGCCCCAGAAAATGTTGTCATCCATTATGGTCTCGTCATCAGGTATGTACTCAAAGATTACGTGGATGGTTTTATGGTAGAATTCCGGTGTGGACAGAATCCCATGCGGTAACTGAAGAAAGCAATATCTTCCCTCTGGTGTGTTAAAAGTACACAGCCTCATCCAAGCTTCATCTGCCAAAACGCTCACAGTGCATCGAGTTTGCTAAACCACCTGTCACCTGAAAACTGGGACATGATCACCTCCCGTGTTGGCAATTTAACATGCTCTCTCTTGATGGTTTTGTTGAGATCTCTTGGGTCTAGACATATCCACAAAGCTCCATTTTTCTTTTGAACAATGACCAGTGAGCTCAACCAATCTGTTGGTTCTTCAGTTTTCTGTGTGCTAATTCTCCTTTAAGTTGTCTCTAAATGGAATGGGCTTTTCCATGGACAACAGGTGCCACTATCTTACCTAAATGAATTTTTGCATTCACCAGGTAAGCTTCTGAACCCCTCAAAGACATCTGCATACTCTTCCATGAGTGACGTGTGGTGACCTTTGGTTTGTGAAGCCACTACAAAAATTCTTTTCACCAAGTTGAGCTTTTCACATGCACTTGGATGTAATATTGGATGTAATCGCTTTTCAACAATCAGTAGCTGTGCCTTTAAGAGCTGCCCCTTTTACTGGTACGTTCTCTTCAGTATAGCTGTCACTTTCACTTCACTGGGTAAATCTTGCTCTTTGCTTTGAGAGCCTTCTAATCATCTTTAGACAACAGATTCACCTGAGCTCCAGTGTCAAGCTGAAATTGAATTGTTGTCTCATTCACAGTCACTGGAACAATCCCACATTATGTTTTTCTTTAATAATGACTAACAGTGTGGGTAAAAATTAACACAGATTTATTTATAGCAATGGCTCCAGCTCAACATGAGCAAATGCAATCAGCTCACTAATGGAACTTCCAGTTCCAGATAAACCATCCACATTGCACACCAGAAACTGAAGTTCTTTATTATGTACACACATAATTACACAGTTTTGACTGAATGATAGTGCTGAATGCTGATCTGTAGTCAATGAAGAGCATCCCGATATATGCATCTTCACTGCCCAAATATTCCGGGGTTGAGTGAAGAGCCAATGAAATGGCAACTGCTGTTTACCTGTTGCAATGATACGTAAGTTGGAACCACTCCTCAGTTAGGAGTTAATATGTGTCATGATCAAGCTCTAAAGGAACTTTATCACAGTGGATGTAAGTGCTACTGGATGATGGCCTAAAACAGGTTACCAAGTTCTTCTTGGGCACCTGCATGATTGAAGCCCACCAGAAGCAAGTAGTCATTATGTCCTTGTATCTCATTGTCCGACTGCATTCCCAGATTCCTCAGAATAGAGGGATGTCCTTTTAGAATGAAAATGAGGAGGATTCTTTTCAGACAGAGAACAGTGAATGTGTGGAATTCATTGCCACAGGTGGCTGTGGAGGCCCAGTCTCAAAACACTGAGTGGATTGGGTACAGGAGATGGGATGTTATGCACTTTCTCTGTAACTGTAATATTTTATTCTGTAACAAAAGTTTTTCACTATACTTTTTCACAAACGTTTTTTATTTATAGATACAGCTCAGAACCATCCTTTTTGGCTCAAAAGGTCGCACCACCCAGCAACTCAGCTATTTTATTTTAACACAGGACAATTTACAATGATCAATTAAGCTACATGTTTGGACTGTGAGGGGAAACATGCAAATTCCTTACAGATGGCACCAGAATTGAACTCCGAACTCCAGGACACCTTGAACTGTAATAATTTTACATTAACCGTTACATTATCCTGGTGCCCACCGTTCATGTGTAAATAACAAGCTAATTCCCAACAGCCACCGTAAGAAATGGAATTGCCCCTATATCCCCCACTGCTAAACTTCTCTTCGGATAACGCCAACAGATAATTCACATGAAGCATGATCACAGATTACTTGATCGACTGTACTTGAACAGGTTGTCAGGTTTGATTAGGTGCTCAGGTCTGGGATTGAAGTCTCAGCTTACAAGTACTTGTCCTGGAGGCCAAGGAGGTACTGAGCTAATTTCAAAAATATCAGTGGCCCAGAGGTTTCACAGTGACTTGTACAAGTGCAGTGTCAGTGTTTTTCACCTCCCTGGGATGCAGAGGACCCTGTGGGATCACCTCGAGCTTGAATGTCAAACCTTATTTCTCTAATCACAGAAGGGAAGTTATTTTGAATTACCTTCATTTTAACACTCTGGATCAGACATTGAAGACTTTTTGAAATTTCCTTTTTGTTTTCCCATGGCTATTGTACCACATGAGATATTACCCTTTTTGGCAAAGATTATTGGTGTCTGTTTATTATTGTTACATGTACCGAGATGCAGTGAAAAGCCTTTATTTTGTGTGCCACCTCGACAGGTCATGCCATATATAAGTGCTTCAGGGTAGTAAAAGAAAATCAGAATGCTCCTAGTCTTAGAGTTAAGACTTAAGAGAGTAGAATGATATATAATAAAGATAATTTATAGGGTCATAGAGCATTACAGGATAGAACAAGGATCATTGGCTTAACTAGTCCATGACAAATTATTATTCTGCCTGGTCCCATCAAACCGTACCTGAACCATTGCCCTCTATTCCTCTCCTATCCAAGTACTAGTCTAAATTTCTCCTAGATTTTACAATTGAACCCACGTTCAGTACACCCACTGGCAGTTTGTTCCACACTCGCATCACCTCTTTCAAATCTCCCCTCATTCTCCCACGCTCCCGGGAATGAAGCCCTAACCTATTCCACCATTCCCGATAACTCAGACGCTCATCCTGGCAACATCCTTGGAAATACCCTCTGTGTTCTTTCAATGGTATTGATATCTTTCCTGTGGGCAGGTGACCAGAGATACACACAATATTTTAAATTAACACTCCAAGTTACTCCGAATCTGGCCTCCCCAACATCTTACACAACTTCAACATAACATTCCAACCCCTGTACTCAGATATTTGTATGCATTCATGCAATGTTCTGCCAGAATATTATTACAGTGCCAGTGATTGGGGTTTCGTTCCTGCCCCTGCCTGTAAGGAGTTTGTACATTCTCCCCATGCCCGAGTGGATTTCCTCTGGACGTCCCGGTTTCATCCCACGTTCCAACGATGTACAGATTAGGATTAGTAATTAATAGGTATGCTTTCTTGGCACTGGAAGCATGGCCCTCAGCACAGCCCCGGACAAGGATGGGCAGCTCCACCATTGTCACTGCCTCCCCAACATCGAGGGCATCCTCAAAATGTGATGCCTCAAAGGGGCAGCATCCATCATTAAGAACCCCCATCACCCAGTACGTGCTCTCTTCTTATTACTGCCATCAGAGAGGAGATACAGGAGCCTGAAGGTATAGACTCATTGTTTTATGAACAGGTATTGCCATCTGCCATCAGATTTCTGAATGGACAATGGACTCCTGAACTCTACCTTATTATTTTTGCTCTCTTTTTGCACTACCTATTTAATTTCTTTATATCTCTATTTCTCATTGTAATTTATATTATCTTTTGTATGTATTGCACTGTGCTGCTGCCACAAAACAGTAAATTTCATGACATAAGCCAGTGATATTAAACCTGATTCTGATTCTAGCACTGTCTTCAACATTGGCATAAACCTAAGAACATAAGAAATAGGAGCAGGAGTAGTCCATCTGGCCCATCGAACCTGCTCCGCCATTCAATAAGATCATGGCTGATCTGGCCATGCACTCATCTCCACCCATTTTAACCCTTAATTCCCCTACTACACATTTCACTGTGTATTTTCATGTTTTGATGTACCTGTGAGAAATAAAGTTAATCTTTAAATTTTTAATGAAAGGATCTACTGAAGCCATCTCATCTCATAATCGCTATGAGAAGTTAAAAATAAGTAGCCATCTTTAGTACCCTGGAGAAGATGCCTTCATAAACTGCCATAGTTCTTCTGGTGGAACCTTTCCCACATTGTTCCTTGGGGAGGGAGTTCCAGATTTAAACCTAATGACAAGGAAGAACAGATCTTCCAGTCCAGATGAAGAGTTGCAACCCAAATTATCAACTGTCCATTTTCCTCCACAAATGCTGCCTGACCCATTAATTTCTTTCAGCATTTATTTTCATTGTTGCTCCAGATTCCAGCATCGGCAGTGTTTTGTGCTTGTAAGTGTCGTATTCTTTGTTGAGGAGGCCATGAAACGGGTAATATTTTGTTGTTAGATGTTTCCAGCATCTGCAGTTGCTTGGGCTTCTGTCCTGTTTCTAAAAGAGAAAATTAAATGACTTGGAGGTGAGGCCTGCCATTGGTTGTGGTGCTTCATGATTTCTGCCAGAGACAATTGCGTTACATTCCTGACCCCTGTTTGTGTAGATGATGGCAGTGCTCTGGAGCTTTAAGGCATGACCTTCTTCTGTAAACACAATAGAGCACCTTTTCATTAAATTTCAATTGGCTCTGTTGGTTTAGGGCAGGGGCGTCAAACTCATTTTAGGTCACGGGCCAGATTGAGAAAAGTGCGACTTCATGCGGGCCGGATCAGTTGTGCACGCGCGCGTGCTCCCACAGCTTTCGTTGCCTTCATTTTTTCAACCTGCTCTCATGTGTCTCAGTCTCTGCTATATCTAAAATTGTTTCACTTTACGAATTTCGTTTTTTATGAAGCAGATTGCCTAGCAAGCATTCTTTTTATGATTGGTATTAACTTACAGACATAGATTACAAGAAAGTAGGCAACGAGAAAGAAACGATGCTATTTCGGCTAAGATTGTTTTGGGAGCCATACCTTTTCCATTAATAAACCGTTTGAAATCAAGCATTAGCAAACACAAATGTAGACCTAACGCAGGGGTGTTAAACTCAAATACACAGTGGGCCAAAATTTTAAAATCGGTACAAGTCGAGGGCCGGACTGGTTCAGCGTTTATTGCAAAACTTATTGAAATGAATTTATTACACATATTAACCTGGAACTAACAAAGCTTAGGTTATTGCCTACAAAAACAACATTGAACATTAAATAAATAAAAAATCAGTTGCATTTATTTCTTATGGCTTTATCTGCAGCTTTTCTGGAGTAATTTCTAATGAAAACATTTTTCCACAGGCCAACACTCTGTGATTCACACTAGTCTAAGCCAGATACTTGGCATCTCATCTTGGATGCAAGTTCATCAATGTTTGGAGTCAGGCTCTGAGCTGAGGAAATCCTCAGAATTGAGTGAAGGTGTTCGTCAGAAAGACGACTCCTGTGTGATGTTTTGTTTATCTTCATAAAAGAGAACAGTTGTTCACACAGATATGTGCTGCCAAACATAGAGAGCATTTGAGCAGCTTGGGTACACAGCTGGGGCATTGTTTCGGGAATGAAACGTAGAAACTGTGCAGCGCCCGCCGAGTCATACTTTGCCTTGAGTGTGTCACTACATTGGAGTTCAATCAGCTCCATTTGTATGTTGGTTGGTGTGCTTTCCACGTCAGCTGCAAATGGATTACTGAGCAGTTCAAACCTGCTCTTTTGGGCTTCAAAGTCGGCAAATCGCCGTGTGAAGTCGGCACCAAGTATGCTAAGTTTTTCAGCAAACTTTGCACATGGGAACACTGCGGTAGAAACCTGCTCTTTCATAGTTTGGCAACACGGAAAATGGCTCAAGTTTTCTTGCTGCATCTGCATCTCCCACAGGCGCAGCTTGGTTTTAAAAGCCCTCACTGCAGCGTACATGTCTGTGATCACATGACCCCGCCCCTGAAGCTGCAGGTTGAGCGCATTGAGATGGCTCGTGATGTCACACATAAACGCCATTTCACAAAGCAACTTTTTATTCTGGAGCTCTGTTGTGTCTTTCCATTTGCTTTCTATGAACTGACAGATCTCCTCACGCAACTCGAAACATCTTTTCAGCACTTTTCCTTGGCTTAACCATCGCACCTCTGTGTGATAGGGCAAATCATTATATTCTGAACCCAACTCCTCCAGAAACGACTTGAACTCGCGGTGATTTAAACCTTTGGCTCTTATGAAGTTAACTGCTCATGTTATGGTGCTCATTATATGTTCCATTTTCAAGGCTTTGCCACACAACTATTACTGGTGTATGATGCAGTGATAAGCTGTCAGCTCACCTGCGCCGTTTTCCTCCCGCATCTTCTCCCGGATCCTGCCCACCAATCCTCTCTTTTGACCGCACATCGCGGGCTTCTGTTTCTTGTCCAGATGCTTGTATTTGTCGTGATGTTTCGTTTCATAGTGTCGTCTTACGTTATATTCTTTAATTACAGCCACACCGTCTCCGCACTCAAGACAAACAGGTTTGCCCTTTATATCTGCGAACATATGCTCTGCCTCCCACCTGCCTTGAAAACCCCTGTTTTCAAAGTCCACCTTTCGTTCAGCCATTTTTGGGGTGAGGGAGCTGAAAGTTGACCACACGTGACTAGCGCCATAAGGATGCTGATGAGAGAGTAAGGCAAGCGCGAGCAATGCACTGGCAGTGCATTGTGGGATTTGTAGTTTAGTGGTGCATGCAATATACCGGCAGGCCAGCTCTAATAGAGAAAAAAATTATTCATTAATGATATTCAGGAAATAAACCAGGGAAACCGAATAAACACTAAAAACCCTGAAAACCTGGTACCTGATTAAACTCAGCATTAGCCATATCATACGCCATAGGCGCTTCGATTACTGGGGCCAGCTTTAATAGTAATTAGATATTATCTCGCGGGCCAAAGATAATTCCACCGCGGGCCGGATTTGGCCCGTGGGCCTTGAGTTTGACATATATGGTTTAGGGTGTTGAATCTTTATATTTCTTGCAGATTTCTATAGTTTAATTTTCCAGTGTTTGTTTGTATTTTCCGATCATCACTCTGGCATCATCATCCTCATTAATATTATAGAAACATAGAAAATCTACAGCACAATACAGGCCCTTTGGCCCACAAAGCTGTGCCAAACATGTCCTTACCTTAGAAATTACTTAGGGTTACCCATAGCCCTCTATTTTTCTGACCTTCATGTACCTGTCCAGCTCCAGGAGTCTCTTAAAAGACCCTATCATATCTGCCTCTACCATCATTGCCGGCAGCCCATTCCACGCACCCACCACTCTCTGAGTTAAAAAGTTAACCCTGACATCTCCTCTGTACCTACTTCCAGGCACCTTAAAACTGTGCCCTTTCATGATAGCCATTTCAGTCCTGGGAAAAAGCCTCTGACTGTCCACATGATCAATGCTTCTCATCAACTTATACACCTCTATCAGGTCACCTCTTATTCTCTGTCACTCCAAGGAGAAAAGGTCAAGTTCATTCAACCTATTCTCATAAGGCATGCTCCCCAATCCAGTTAACATCCTTGTAAATATCCACATCGAATGACCTAGATAATCACAGTCTTTCCATAACCTTGAGTGTTCTTGGAAAATTTTCCACAGAAGTGGTTTGCCATTGTCGTCTTCTAGGCAATGTCTTTTACAAGACGGGTGACCCTCAGCCATTTTCAATACTCTTCAGAGATCTACTGCCTGGCATCAGAGGTTGCATAAACAAGGCTTGTGATTTGCACCATCTGCTCATATGACCATCCACCACCTGCTCCCATGGCTTCACATGACCCTGATCAGGAGGCTAAGCAGGTGCTACACCTTGTCCAAAGGTGACCTGCAGGCTAATGGAGGGAAGGAGTGCCTTACACCTCCTTTGCTAGAGACATATCTCTACCCTAACACCCACAATACATTCTATGGCCACTTTATCAGACACACCTGTACAGCAGTTTGTTAATGCAAATATCTAATCAGCAAAACCTTCAAATGGAGGGCAATAGCAGGAGAGAACTGCCAACATACACTTAGTGGCTACTTTATTAGGTACAGGAAGTATTTAAAAAGGTGGTCACTGAGTGTACACGTGTAATTGTTTCATGAATTGTCCAGCAATTATGATTGTTTTTCTGTATTTTTCTCAAGGCTTCTTAGTTTTCAGTAACAGGTGTCATGCCACTTTTGTCTGTTTTATAGCTTAATTGTGATCAGTGGAACTTTGTCATGTTCTCAATATTTATTGCTTATTTTCTTATTATTAATTATTTATTTGTGAACCTGAACTTTGCACACCGGTTGAATGCTGGAATTGGTGTGGTCTTCAATTGATTCTATTATGGTTATTATTCTATTATGCATTAATTGAGTATGGCCACAAGAGAATGAACCTCAGGGTTGTATCTGGTGACATACATACACTTTGATAATAAGTTTGCTTTGAACTTTGTTAATTATAGTCTGAGTATGAAATGACCACAACTGCTTTTTCCTCTGTCCCCTCAGCTCCACTTTCATAGTTATTTTCCTTTTTTCTTGTAGCTCTTAATAAAATTGCAAGTAATAAGTTTTATGCTTCATTCTTGTCTTCCGAAAAAAACTATAAATTGGAAAATTATTAGGATCCAAAATTCTTGAGAATTTTGGGGGACCTGAGTTATAGGGAAAGGTTGAATATGTTAGTGCTTTATTCCTTGGAGTGGAGGAGAATAAGGGCTGTTTTGGCGGAGATATTCCAAATTATGAGGGATATAGATAGGGTAACCAGCAGGTTTGTTCCACTGAAGTCCGGTGAAACTGAAACTAGAGGTCACGGAGTGAGGGTGCAAAGTAAATTTTGAGGGAAACATGAAAAGAAACTTCTTCATTCGGAGGGTGGTGCAAGTGTGGAAGTGATGGATGTGGTTTCAATTTCAACACTTAAGAAGAGTTTAGGTAAGTACAAGGATGAGAGAGTATGGAGTATCAGGTTCAGGTGAAGATTGATGAGACTTGTCAAAGCATTAGTTTGGCATGGACTAGATGGGCTGAAGGGCCTGTTTCTATGCTGTAGTGTTCCATGACTCTCTGAGTGTAGATCATCTGGGTAATTGGATGTTGCTCCTATTACTATTTAAATACATTTTTATTTCACTCTTGTTACATGTCAGTGGCATGCCCTTAGTTATAATTTATATTAATTTAATTTAATATTGATATTCCTTATAATGTACTGGGCTGCACTACAAAAGGCTAATTTTCATGGTATTTTTACCCTTTGAATTATGCTTATGACAGCAATAAACCTGAACTTGAACTGAAATAAATTTTCTCGTGAGCCTGACGAATTTAAAGGAAGCCATGCAATACACAAGAAATTACCCTGGGAAGGAGGCCCTCATTGTCCATAGTCCGCAGTCCATAAGACCTGAAGGTATAGGAGCAGAATTAGGCCACTTGGTTCATCGAGTCTGTTCCATCAATTCAACATGGCTGATCCCATCTCCCTCACAGCCTCAATCTCCTCCCTTCTCCCCGTAAGTCTTCACACCCTGAATAATCAAGAATCTATCAACCTCTGCCTTAAACATACCCAATGACCTGGCCTCCACAGTTGCCTATAGCAACAGATTCCACTGATTCACCATTCTCTAGCTAAAGAAATTTCTCCTCATCTCTGTTCTAAATGGAATTGGGCAGGATTGCCCACTCTCCCCTATCTTGTCCGGGTGCTGTCTAGAATATTTTGTTGAAGCCTTCAGGAAGGACAAGAGCATAGAGGGGTGATGCTGTTGGGCAGTCGAGGGTGCCAAGTAAAAACTTGTACACGGAGAACATCACCGTCTTCTGCTTAGATCTGAGGTCAGTTCACAGGTTGAGCAGCATCTGCAAACTTCTTGAATTGGCATCCAGGGCCAGGGTATAAAGAGCAAGGCCAAGCCATTCCAAGGGTGACCTACAGGCTAGCAGAGGAAAGGAGCACCTTACAACCTCCTTTGGTAGAGACGTATCTCCACCCTACCACCCAGAAAATACTCTGTGGCCACTTTATTAGATACGCAGTAACTCAAATAACCACACGTTACAACAGTGGTGTGCAGGAGCATCTCCGAATGAACAACATGCTGGGCCTTCACATGGATGGACTATGGCAGTAGAAGACTTGGTGTCATCAAAACTTAAATATGGTGTTAGCGCTGTGCTTAGTCCCACAATCATGGGTATAGAGTGAGCAGAGCAGGAGGCTATGTGCACAGTTTTCAAACATAGAACAGTACAGCACAGGAACAGGCCCTTCAGCCCACAACGCTATGCTGAACCCAATAAAATAGTAATCAAATGGCCAACGGAACATCCTCTTATGTCCACACAATGTCCCTATCCTTCCATTTTCCTCACATTCATGTGCTTATCTAAACGTCTCTTAAAAATACCTATGTATCGGAAACTATCATCACCCCAGACAGAGCATTCCAGGCACCCAGCACTTTCTGTGTAAAAAACTTGTCCCTCATATCTCTTTTGAAATTACCCCCTCTTACCTTGAATGCATAGACTCTGGTATTAGGAAAAATATATTGTCTGTCTACATATCTAAACCTCTCATAATCTTATAAATCTCTATCTTATAAACTTTAGCCTCTGCTGCTCCAGGGAAAATAACCCACATTTCTCCAGACTCTTGTTATAGTGCATGTCCTCTATTCTAGGCAGCATCCTGGTAAACCTCTTCTGCAACTCCCCCCCCCCCCCACCGAAGCCTCGACATACTTCCTATCGTGGGGCAACCAAAACGGTATGTGATGCACCTCTGCAGATACTGAGCATTTCTTGTCTTCCATTCTATCGTCGACAGAGTCGTCCCCAGTGATCGGGACCAGGAAACAGTGAAGACAACCTTGTTTTGTCTGGCAAGAGGCTTGTTCATTGATCGTTGCGCATGAATCATTGAATTCATAATTCCTTCGGTGACAAAGCCTTCCATTCATACAGACAGCAAAATGTGGCCACCTTCAGGCTTTGAATCAAAACTGAATCAAATTAGTCACACTCGAAAATGGATAAGCTTTAGTAAATTATAAAGTCCTTAAGTTTAATTACAAATTCACGTGTTAATTATGCCCTGGATATCTCACAGAAAACTAAGCAGGCAAAATGGAAAGTATATCGTTCCCATGCTGCCACAAAACCAGTCAATTAAGTTACAAGAACAGAACATAGAATACAGAACAGTGCAGCAAGGAACAGGTACTTTGCCCAGCAAAGCTGTGCCAAACTAATTAGTTTGTACATTAGGTACCAATTCTTTCTGTGACTGCGATTGTGCTTGGCAAATTTTTCTGCAGAAGTGGTTTGTCAACACATTCTTCTGGGCAGTGTCTTCACAAGACAGGGGTGACCTCAGTCATTATCAATACTCTTCAGAGATTGTTTACCTGGCGTCAGTGGTCGCATAACCAGGAGTTGTGAAATGCACCAGCTGCTCCCACGGCTTCATGTGACCCTGAGCAGGGTGCTAAGCAGGTGCTACACCTTGCCAAAGGTGACCTGTATGTTAGTGGAGGGAAGGAGTCCTTTAACTTTCTTTGGTAGAGACATATCTCCACCCTGCCCCCAGCAAAACTATTTAGATTAGTAATAAAACTTTAAACTGAATGAAGTGTTTCCGCCTATGCAATGTTCATATCTATCCATTCTCTACACATCATGCATCTGTCAGCTATCTAAGAATCTCTTCAATGTCTCTATCTTATCCGCATCAGGAGCATTGCTTATTGCTCTGGTTGCTCCTCTGTAGGAAGGATATGGAAGCTTTGGAGAGGGGTTGAACGGGTTTGCCTGGATTAGAGGGCTGCTCGTGCTATAACGAGAGGTTGGACAAACCTGCGTTGTGTTCTCTGGAACTGTGGAGCTTGAGGGGAAATCAGATAATGGTTTATAAGATTACGAATGGCATAGATATTGCAGACAGACAACATACATTTTCCAAGCGTTGAGACATCTAAAACGGGGGGGGGGGGGGGGGTTGCATTTAAAACAAGAGGGGGTAATTTCAAGGGGGATGTGAGTGGCAAGTGTTTTTGCTGCTTGGGGTGATGGTAAAGGCAGAAACATTAGAGACTTTGAAGAGATAGTTAAATAAGCACATGAATGGGAGGGAAATGGAAGGATGTGGACATTGTGAAAGTAGAAGGAAGTAGTTTAGTTGGCCATTTGATCACTAATTTAATTGGTTTGGCACAGCATTGTGGGACAAAGGGCCTGTTCTGGTTTTGTACTGTTCTACGATCTATGTTGTACCACCCCTGGCTGTGCTTTCCAGAACCCCACCACTCTCAGCGGGGGGAAAAAAATTCCCTGAAAAATCTCCTTTGAAATTACCCTCTCATGTTAAATTCATTGCATTTAGACCATAAGACATAGGAACAGAGTTAGGTCATCTAGGCCATCGAGTCTGCTCCACCACTCAATCATGGCTGATTCTATTTTTCCTCTCCTCCTCAAGCCCAGTTCTTGGCCTTCTCCCTGTAACCTTTGATGTCATGTCCAATCAAGAAGCTATCAATCTCTGCCTTAAATACACCCAATGACCTGGCGTCCACAGCTGCATTTGGTCACAAATCCCACAAGTTCACCATTCTTTGGCTAAAGAAATTTCTCTGTATATCTGTTCCTTATTAGATATTCCAAACCTAATATTCTACTGTCTGCTCTGTCTGTGTCTAATGTAATTTCTTTCAAAGTGAAAATAAGTCTATTTTCAAAATACATATGTGTCTCCATGCACTATCTTTAGATGCATTTTCTTCCAGTCGTTAGGAGCAGAATTAAACCTTTCAGCCCATCAAGTCTGCTCCACCATTTTATCATGGCCGATCTATTTTCCTTCTCAACACCATTCTCCTGACTTTTCTCCATAACCTTTGACACTTTACTAATCAAGAACCCATCAATTTCTCTTTAAATATATCTGAATGAGTTGGCTAACACAAACGTCTATGACAATGAATTCCACAGATTCACTTCACCCTGGCTAATGAAATTCATTCCTATCTCTGATCTAAAGGAATGCACTTGTACTCTGAGACTGTGCCCTCTGGTCCTAGGCTTCTTCTCTGTAAGAAACTTCATCTCATAACCACTCATTCTGGGCCATTCAATATTAATGGATTTCAATGAGATCTCCCCCCATTTAAAGTTGAGAAATACAATAGAATTAATGAAAAAAACTACGTAATCAAAGACAACCAATATTCCACAATATTTCAAAGACTACCAAACACCAATGCATAGAAGAAGACAAGTTGTGCAGATTAAAAAAAACAGAGAACATGAGTTATCGAGTCCTTGAAATTGAGTCTGGAGATTGTGGAATCAGTTCAGAGTGAAGTTATCCATGCTGTAAGTTTGATGGTTATGAGCTTGGCTCAGGTTTACCCTCAGTCTTCAGTACTCTAGAGTAAATTTTATCCAAACTCTGGAAACTGAGGAAGCTTTCATATTGTCTATCAGATGAGACCTTTGCCTGTACTGAGCATGGGCTCAGTTCATCGATTTTTCCAAATCTGGGTTAACTAAGCTGAACTCTTGTCTTTTATCTTTGTTCAGACCAGACTTAATAATTAAAATATTCACAAGAGAATACAGAGATGTACTTGGAATGGTAAGTAAATTACAAGGCTTCAGACTGATAAATAATACCACACCTTGATCCCAAAGCACATAAAGTGCTCCGTCAAATTGATTTAAAACCTAGACCAACTGATGGCTTGACCCCATCACCCAGGACATGCCCTCTTCTCATTGCTACCATCAGGGAGGAGATACAAGATCCTGAAGACACATACTCAACATTTCAGGAACAGCTTCTTCCCCTCTACCATCAGATTTCTAAATGGACAATGAATCTATGAACACTACCTTACTATTTTTTCCTTTCTTTTTACACTACTGACCTAATTTAATTTTTTAGTATATATACTTTGGGTAGTGGGATGGGATACATCAAAGTCAAACTCACAATACATTTATTATCTAAGTAAATATACCAGATACATCTCCTTAAGACACCTGGACCAGATGTACACTACAGGGTTCTGAAAGAGGTGGCTGAAGACATCGTGGAAGCATTAGCAATGATCTTTCTGGAATCACTAGATTCTGGAATGGTTCTGGAAGACTGGAAAATTGGAAATGTCACTCCATTTTCAAAGAAGGTGAGAAGTAGAAGGCAGGATACTATAGGCCAGTTAGTTTGACCTCAGTGGATGATTAAGTTGGAGCTGATGATTAAGGATGAGATCTCATGGTACTTGGAAGCACTTGATAAAATAGGCCATAATGAGTATGGTTTCCTCAAGGGAAAGTCCTGCCTGACAAATCTGTTGGAATTCTTTGAAGAAATAACAATCAGGATAATCAAAGGAGAATTGGTTGATGTTGTATACAGTACTTATATTTTCAGAAGGCCTTTGACACGGTGCCACACATGAGGCTGCTTAACTAGCTATGAGCCCCCGGTATTACAGGAAAGATTCTAGTATGGATAAAGTAGCGGGCAATTGGCAGGAGGTAAAGAGCGGGAATTAAGGGAGCCTTTTCTGGTTGGCTGCCAGTGACTAGTGGTGTTCCACAGGGGTCTGTGTTGGGACTAATTCTTTGTACGTTATATGAAGAAGCTGCAGAAGGTTGTAATTCTAGTCAGCTCCATCTTGGTTACTAGCTTACAAAGTACCCAGGACATCTTTAGGGAGCGGTGTCTCAGAAAGGCAGCGTCCATTATTAAAGACCTCTAGCACCCAGGGCATACCCTTTTCTCACTGTTACCATCAGGTAGAAGGTACAGAAGCCTGAAGGCACACACTCAGCGATTCAGGAACAGCTTCTTCCCCTCTGCCATCCGATTCCTAAATGGACTTTGAAGCTTTGACACTACCTCACTTTTTTTAATATGCAGTATTTCTGTTTTTGCACATTTTTAAATAATCTATTCAATATATGTAATTGATTTACTTGTTTATTTATTATGTTTTATTGTATTTATTATTTTTTTCTCTCTCTGCTAGATTATATATTGCATTGAACTGCTGCTGCTAAGTTAACAAATTTCATGTCACATGCCAGTGATAATAAACCTGATTCTGATTCTGAAATTGATGGCTTTGTTGCAAAGTTTACAGAAGATTTGAAGATAGGTGGAGAGTCAGGTAGATTTGAGGAAGTAGAGAGGCTACGGAAGGGCTTAGCCAGATTAGGAAAATGGGCAAAAAAGTGGCAGATGGACACAGTGTCAGGCAGTATATGGTCATGCACTTTGGTAGAAGAAATGAAAGGGTTGACTGTCTTCTAAATGGCAACAAAGTACAAAAACCTCATGTGCAAAAGGACTTTGGAGTCCTTGTGCAGGGTTCCCGGATGGTTAATTTGCAGATTGAGTCTGTGGTGAGGAATGCAAATACAATGTTTGCATTCATTTCAAGAGGAATGGAATATAAAAGCAAGGATGTAATGCTTCAGAATAGAGGGGCACCCATTTAGAACAGAGATAAGGATAAATTTCTTTAGCCAGGGAGTGGTGAATCTGTGGAATCTGTGGGTGAGGCGACATGATGATAAGAGGCTTAAATTGAGTTGATAGCCAGAGACTTTTTCCAAGGGCAGAAATGATCAATATGAAGAGGTATAATTTTAAAGTGATTGGAGGAAAGTAATTGAGGGGTATAAGACCATAAGATACAAGAGCAGAGTTAGGCCATTTGGCCCATTGAGTCTGCTCTGCCATTTCATCATGGCTGATCCAATTTTCCTCTCAGCCCCAATCCTCTGCCTTCCTCCCCATATCCTTTCATGCCCTGAATCTATCAACTTCCACCTTAAATATACCCAATGACTTGGCCCCCACAGCCACCTGTGGCAACGAATTCCACAGATTCATCCATCTCTGGCTAGGATTCTATTCTAAGGCTGTGTCCTTTGATATTAGACTCCCCCAGTAAAGGAAACATCCTCTCCACATCCACTCTATCGAGGCCTTTCACCATTCCACAGGTTTCAGTGAGGTCGTTCCTCATTCTTCTGAATCCCAGTGAGTAGAGGCCCAGAGACATCAAACACTCCTCATATGACAAGCCTTTCATTTCCAGAATCATTTTCCAGGACCTCCTTTGAACCATCTCCAATGTGATTGCTGAACCCATTCTGCAGTCTGGTTGCACAGATCCCACAGCAGAATCCGGGATTGTGTCAAGAAAAACCTTAGCTCGCTCAACCTTTCTCATAAGACATGCCGTCTAGTCCAGGCAGCATCCTAGTAAATCTCCTCTGCACCCTCTTGAGAGCTTCCAGATCCTTCCTAGGATGAGGCGACCAGAACTGAACACAATATTGCAAGTGTGGTCTAATCAGGGTTTTATAAAGCTGCAACATTATCTCGTGGCTCTTAATAGTAAATTTACTTATATAGCATCTTCCATACATGAAGATGCATGAACTATCTTGGCATATCTCAGTCAGTAGAGTGGATGTGCAGAGGATTTCCTTTGGTAGGGGAGTCTAGGACAAGAAGGCACTACAAAATAGAGGTATTTATATTTAGAACAGAGATGAGGAGGAATTTCTTTAGTCAGAGGGGGGTGAGTCTGTGGAAATTCATTGCAATGAGCAGCTGTGGAGACCAGGCCACTGAATGCATTTAAAATGGAGGTTAATAGTTTCTGGACTGGTCAGGGCCTGAAGGGTTATGACAAGAAGGCAGGAGAATAGGATTGAGAGGGAAATGGATCAGCCATGATGAAATGGTGGAACAGACTCGATGGGATGAATGGCCAAAATTTGCTCCGATGTCTTATGTCGGCTCAAAGTGTTTTAAAGTAGATCGCAAGAATAAATCAATTATCATCATAAAAAATAAGACAAAATTAAGAATCATAAGACAAATGATATTTAGAATAAAATGTAATTGAATATACCAAATTATATAAATATAATCAACATCATACAGGCATTAATAACCCTATAATTAGGGCTTTCAAAGTGTTTTGAAATGCACCATAGTATTAGCCAGACGCATCCCAGTCAGTAGAGTATCCCAGATTCTGGTGCACAAGAACAACAGGCTGCATCATCAGTTCTAATATGCTTGTCTCCAGGAACACTAAGCAAATCAGCATTCGCAAATCTGAGATTACACTTAGGGATGTAAGGAACTCATTTCCCCAACTAATGAAGGCCAACTCACTATATGACTTCCAAAACACCTAATCAACTTGCACAGCAACTTGGCCCATGACATATTCAGTGGGCAAGTTATTAAACATTAAGGATGCGGCAAGCTTGAGCTTGTTGCATTTGAAACATCTGCTGTGAAACCTTGCAGCAAAGATTCTGCAGAGTGCCTCGCTAGCTCTACCTGACAAGTCCCCAGCTGACTTTAAATCACACACACAGTGTAAATTATACATACACTTGCTTTCAGAGTCTAGGTTAATGAAGAGGCTGTTAAAGTCCTCACTATTGCGAGTGGTGATCCTGTGGCAGGGAACATCACCGAGCAGTGAGATTCACAAATGCTACTTTTTAAAGACAGTCAAATTCACTGAAACGTTTATGCATTCAAGTCTTGATTTTAAAACATTTTCTTGGACTTTGGATGTTCTGAAAACTATTCCTGTCATTAATATTGATTGCTCAATATAATAGAAGCATGTTCAGTTGCCTTCAACTTGGAATTTGTGAAGTCCACAGGTAGATTAAAACTGCAAATGCCCCTGGCTGATGGCACACACCCAGGGAAATGTTTCATTTGTGAGTTACTTGTGCTGTATCTAATAGTGAAAAACAGAGTTAACGACAGGGTAAATATTTGTTTAATTATGTTACTTTAACTTTTCACATCATTTTAAAAAATGCTTGAAAGTATCACTTTGACCAAAATTTGTTTGATATAATTAAAGGGGGAGTACACAGTCACAATCAGAATCAGGTTGAATATATCTGTTAATACACTCGTTGGCCACTTTATTAGGTAGTCATGTACCTAACAAAGTGGCCACTGAGTGTATATTTGTGGCTTCTACTGCTGTGGTCCATAAGGCTATGAGACCATAATACATAGGAGCAGAATTAGGCCATTCAGCCCATTGAGTCTACTCCACTTTTTCATCATGGCTGATCCATTTCCCTGTCAACCCATTCTCTTGCCTTCTTTCCATAACATTTCACAGCCTGACTAATCAAGTACCTATTGACCTCTGCCTTAAATATACATAAATACTTGGCCTCCACTGCCTTCTATGGCAATGAATACCACAGATTCATCACCCTCTGGCTAAAAAAATACATCATCTCCATTCGAAATGGATATTCCTCCATTCTGAAGCTGTTACCTCTGGTCCTAGACTCCCCCCACCATAGGAAACTTCCTCTCCACATCCACTCTATCTGTGTCCTCTGGTCCTAGACTCCCCCCACCATAGGAAATTTCCTCTCCACATCCACTCTATCTGTGTCCTCTGGTCTTAGACTCCCCCCACCATAGGAAACTTCCTCTCCACATCCACTCTATCCGTGTCCTCTGGTCCTAGACTCCCCCCACCATAGGAAACTTCCTCTCCACATCCACTCTATCTGTGTCCTCTGGTCCTAGACTCCCCCCACCATAGGAAACTTCCTCTCCACATCCACTCTATCTGTGTCCTCTGGTCCTAGACTCCCCCCACCATAGGAAATTTCCTCTCCACATCCACTCTATCCGTGTCCTCTGGTCCTAGACTCCCCCCACCATAGGAAACTTCCTCTCCACATCCACTCTATCTGTATCCTCTGGTCCTAGACTCCCCCCACCATAGGAAATTTCCTCTCCACATCCACTCTATCCGTGTCCTCTGGTCCTAGACTCCCCCCACCATAGGAAACTTCCTCTCCACATCCACTCTATCCGTGTCCTCTGGTCCTAGACTCCCCCCACCATAGGAAACTTCCTCTCCACATCCACTCTATCTGTGTCCTCTGGTCCTAGACTCCCCCCACCATAGGAAATTTCCTCTCCACATCCACTCTATCCGTGTCCTCTGGTCCTAGACTCCCCCTACCATAGGAAATTTCCTCTCCACATCCACTCTATCTGTGTCCTCTGGTCCTAGACTCCCCCCACCATAGGAAATTTCCTCTCCACATCCACTCTATCTGTGTCCTCTGGTCCTAGACTCCCCCCACCATAGGAAATTTCCTCTCCACATCCACTCTATCTGTGTCCTATGGTCCTAGACTCCCCCCACCATAGGAAATTTCCTCTCCACATCCACTCTATCTGTGTCCTCTGGTCCTAGACTCCCCCCACCATAGGAAATTTCCTCTCCACATCCACTCTATCTGTGTCCTCTGGTCCTAGACTCCCCCCACCATAGGAAATTTCCTCTCCACATCCACTCTATCTGTGTCCTCTGGTCCTAGACTCCCCCCACCATAGGAAACTTCCTCTCCACATCCACTCTAATAAGGCTTTTCAACATTCAGTAGGTTTCCATGAGATCCCTCCTCATTCTTCTAAATTCCAGCGAGTGCAGATTCAGAACCATCCATTGCTCCTCATACAATAAGCCTTTCATTCCTGGAATCGTTCTCATGAGCGTCCTCTGAACTCTCTTCAATGTCAGCACATCCTTTCTTAAATAATGGGCTCAAAACTGCTCGCAATACTCCAAGTGAGCCCTCACCAGTGCCTTATAAAGCTCCAACATTACAACCTTGTTTTTATATTCTAGTCCCCTCAAAGTGAATGCTAACATTGCATTTGCCTTCCTCACAACAGACTCAATCTGCAAATTAACCAACAGATTAACCCTGCATGATTCCCTTTGCACCTTGGATTTTTGAATTCCCCTCCCTAATTAGAAAATAGTCTATGTTTTTATTCCTTCTTTCAAAGTGCATGACCACACACTTCCCAACACTGTATTCCATCTGCCACTCCTTTGCCCGTTCTCCTAATTTGACTAAGCCCTTCTGTAGCCTCTCTGCTTCCTCAACACTACCTCTACCTCCACTTACCTTCATATTGGTCGCATCACAGACCATTAGTGACCGGCAGCCAATCCGAAACAGTCTCCCTTTTTTCCCCACTCTTTGCCTCCTACCAATCAACCATTGCTTTATCCATACTTTTCAAGATATGACATGTTGTGAGTTCAGAGATGCTACTCTGCACACCACCATTGTAACACATTGTGTTTGACCTGCTGTTAACTTCCTGTCAAATTGAACCAGTCTGGACATTCTCATCTGATCTCCTTCATTAACAAAGTGTTTTCTCCCATAGAACTGCCATTCAGTGGATGTTTCTTTTTAGTTTTCCCACACCATTTTCTGTAAACTCTAGAAACTTTTGTGCATGCAAATCCCAGGAAATCAACAGTTACTGAAATACTCAAACCACCCCCTCTGGCACCAACTATCATTCCACGATCAAAGTCACTTAGATCACATTTCTTCCTCATTCTGATGTTTGATCTGAACAACAACTGGACTTCTTGACCACACATGCCTCTGGGCTCTGTCAAATGGTGTACACACAAGTATGATCTTCACAGAGTCATAGAGGAACCAGTCCATACTGACCATGGTGCCACCCAGTTAGTCCCAAATTCAGTCCATACCCCTCCAAACCCAACTGGAATCATAAGTCCAGAAGTCCAGGCCCGTTGACCAGTTCCCTGGGTCTGTGAATCTCTGTGAGGCTCCAATGTCCACGTATCTGCATTCGAATCAGAGTCTGCTGGAAGCTGGAGAGAATGGACTGTCATGGGATTAGAGAACAGTGTACGCCCCTGGGAGATAGGATGAGACAGGTCTTGCTGTTGCTGCTTTGTTGCTTGTTGGATTATGTGTTGTTCTTCCGAGCATTGTGGGAATGCTATGTTGACACCAAAATATGTGGCAACACTTCTGGGCTGCCCCTAGAACACCCTCAGACATGTCTGTAGGGTAACGTAATGGGTGACCGAACCTGTTCTATATGATTCACATACACCATCATTGAGCTGTTGTGTTTACTTTAAGAGACCATGTCTGACGTAATGACGTCAGAGTAAGGTGACAGCTTTTGGTTTGCTTATGATGGAAGTAAAGAGCTGCAGCTTTTGTTAAGCACATAAAACAACTCTCACATGGCTTATTCATAAAATCATATATGTTGGTCATTAATGCAAATGACGCATTTCATAGAAACACAGTAAACATACAGCACAATACAGGCCCTTTGGCCCACAAAGCTGTGCCGAACATGTCCCTACCTTAGAACTATCTAGGCGTTACCCATAGCCCTCTATTCTTCTAAGGTCCATGTAGCCATCCAGGAGTCTCTTAAAAGACCCTATCGTTTCCGCCTCCACCACCATTGCTGGCAGCCCATTCCACACACTCACCACTCTCTGCATAAAAAACTTACCCCTGACATCTCCTCTGTACCTGCTTCCAAGCACCTTAAAACTATGCCCTCTCATGTTAGCCACGTTTTTTTTAAATCTCCAAAATACTCTCCCACTGAGAGATCTATCACCTGACCAGGTTCATTTCCCAATACCAGATCAAGTACAGCCTCTCCTCTTGTGGGCTTATCTACATATTGTGTCGGGAAACCTTCCTGAACACACCTAACAAACTCCACCCCATCTAAACCCCTTGCTCTAAGGAGATGCCAATCAATATTTGGGAAATTAAAATCTCCCACCACAACAACCCTGTTATTATTACTCCTTTCCAGAATCTGTCTCCCTATCTGCTCCTCGATGTCCCTGTTACTATTGGGTGGTCTATAAAAAACACACAGTAGAGTTATTGACCACTTCCTATTCCTAACTTCCACCCACAGAGACTCCGTAGACAACCCATCCATGACTTCCTCCTTTTCTGTAGCCGTGATGTTATCTCTGATCAACAGTGCCACGCCCCCCACCTCTTTTGCCTCCCTCCCTATCCTTTCTGAAATATCTAAAGCCTGGCACTTGAAGTAGCCATTCCTGCCCCTGCACCACCCAAGTCTCTGTGATGGCCACATCATAGCTCCAAGTGCTGATCCATGCTCTAAGCTCATCCACTTTATTCATGATATTCCTCACATTAAAATAGACATATCTCAAGCCATTGGACTGAGCACGTCCCTTCTCTATCACCTGCCTATCCTCCGTTTCACTGTAAGTTTCAATGTTCATGAGATAAACTAATTTGGATCTTGAAAGTCTTCCCCTCCACACTGCTCAGCACAATCCTCGCTGATTTGATTTGATGTCAGAGTTAAGTTTTTTTACACAGCCTGTTGGGTGTGCAGAGTGCCCTGCCATTGTAGATACAAAGAAACTCTTAGACAGGCACATGAATGAATGGAGGCTATGTAGGACAGAAAGGTTAGATTGATCTCAGAAGAGGTTATAAAGTCAGCACAATATCAGTACGTGAAGTGCAAAAGGATAAGATATGAGAGAATAGGACCAATCAAGTGTGACAGTGGAAAAGTATGTATGAAACTGGAGGAGATAGCTGAGGTACTTAATGAGTACTTTGCTTCAGTATTCACTACCGAAAAGGATCTTGGCAATTGTAAAGATGACTTACAGTGGATTGAAAAGCTTAAGCATATAGACATTAAGAAAGATGATGTGCTGGAGCTTTTGAAAAGCATCAATTTGAGTAAGTCTCTGGGACAGGACGAGATGTCCCCCAGGCTACTGTGGTAGGCAAGGAAGTAGATCGCTGAGCCTCTGACAATGATCTTTGCATCATCAATGGGGACGGGGGAGGTTTCGGAGGATTGGAGGGTTGCAGATGTTGTTCCCTTGTTTAAAAAAGGGAGTAGAGATAGCCCAGGAAATTATAGACCAGGGAGTCTCACTTCAGTGGTTGGTAAGTTGATGGAAAAGGTTCTGAAAGGCAGGATTTAAGAACATTTGGAGAGGAATAATATGATTAAGATTAGTCAGCATGGCTTTGTCAAAGGCAGGGCATGCCCTACAAGCCTGATTGAATTTTTCAAGGATGTAACTAAACACGTTGAAGAAGGTAGAGTAGTAGACGTAATGTATATAGATTTTAGAAAGGCATTTGATAAGGTATGTTTCGAAGTGCATGTGACAAAGCTCATTCTTATCCAGGTGTCTCTTAAGTGGAATTATTTTACTTGTCTCAGCCACTTCCTCTCACAGCTCATTCCATATCCTCACCACCCTCTTTACGAAGATGCTGCCTCTCAGCTCCCTTTTAAATCTTTCTCCTTGCACCCTAAACTGCTACTCTCTAGTTTTGATCTCTTGTAACTCATGGGGAAAGAGAGTTAACACCTTATCCGTGCCTCTCACAATTTTAAACATTCCTATAACGGCACCATATCATTCTCCTACATTTCAAGGAATAAAGAAATAACCTTCATATAATTTCCATCTCACTTTCAAAGTGTTTGCTTATGCTGTGATCATAGCTGTGAATAGGGATATATTGTTTGAATTAAGTCATGGTATTAGCTCCTTACTGCTCTCACAGATATGACTGGAGGCAATGTTTTTAAAATTGTATTTATTCAGAGGGCTGGCAATGCTAATACTTATTTCCCTGCCCTTATAACATTTAAATAATATTATTCACTTTTTTTTGAATTTCAGAAACACATTGGTACAGTAATTGCTCTGCCCGTGACCGCAACAAACTGTGGAGGGTTGAGGATACAGCTCAACAGATCACAGGAACCAGCCTCCCCTCCATGAACCCCATATTTCTTGCTACTTGGTTAAAGCAGCCAGCATAATCAAAGACCCCATTTACCCCAGACAGTCTTTCTTCTCGGCAAAAAACACGAAGTCCTGAAAGCACGTACCACAAGGCCCAAGGACAGCTTCTATCCCACTGTTATAAGGCTGTTGAACAGTCTCTACTTTAATAAGATGGACCTCACAATCTACTTCATTATAGAACGTTGACCACAGAGCAGTACAGCACAGAAACAGGTCCTTTGTCCCACAATGTTTTGCTGAACCAATTAAATCAGTAATCAAATGGCCAACTAATCTCTTCTGCCTACCCAATGCCCATATCCCTCTATTTCCTTATGACCTTGCCTCTTAATATCCGCCTTCACTGCACATTCTCTGGAAATGTAACACTTCACTCTGCAGTCTGTTTGATTTTACCCTGTACTTCTTCATTTGGCTGGTGGAATGGAGCTACGTCTCTGCCAAAGGAGGTGTAAGGCGCTCCTTCCCTCCACTGGCCTGCAAGCCACTATTGGGCAAGGTGTAGCCGCACCCGCACCCCACCCCGATCAGGATCACGTGGAGTCATGGGAGCAGGTGGTGGATGGGCACATGGACAGCCGGTGCAGATCATAAGTCCTGGTTATGCGACCACTGACGCCAGGCAGACAATCTCTGAAGACAATTGATGACATCTGGCGACACCTGCCTTGTAAAGACACTGCCCAAACTTTGAAGATCAAAGTATATGTATTATCAAGGTATGTGTGCTATATACAACCTCGAAGCCATGAAGAAATCTAATAGTACCCTTTAACAAAATAGAAGACCGGCAGGCACCCAGTGTGCAGAGAAGAGAAACACAAATCCTGCAAACAATAGCAGTAAGCAAATAGCACTCAGAACTGAAGTTTACGAAAGTGAGTCCACAGCCACGAAGCCGATTCAGGAGCCCATTAATTGCACACCACAGCCTCGGTTCAACACAGAGGTGAATATGCCTTGTGGAGCAGAGCGCTAAGCCTGAAGGAGGCATTGGCAAACCTCTTCTGTGGAAAGTTTGCCAATAAAAATCATAGCCATGGCAAGACCATGATCCTCATGTCATACAACACAGCACATAACAAATGAACTACCTCAGTGCACCGTAGTAATGAATTGTGTGCAAGATAAGATTTTCATCCTACCTTGGTATGTGAGAATAATAAATCAGTTTACCGAAACTACCAGAATAGGTATAAAGAGCTGAATGGCCTACTTTGTTTCATGTTTCTAATGTGTGGGCCATTCTAGGCAAGGGTACAGACATCCACAAACCTGGTGGACTTCAGAAAGGGTAAGACAAGCATAAGAGAGCCTTCATAGAGGAATCAGAAGTGGTAAGAGCAAATTTCAGGTTCCTGGGTGTCAATATCTCTGAGGTTTCTAGCCTGGTCTAACATATCGATGCAGTTATGAAGAAGGCATGACAGTGGCTATACTTCATTAGGAGATTTGGTTTGTCACCAAAAACACACACAAATTTCTACAGATGTACTGTGGAGAGCTTTCTACCTGGCTGCACCACTGTCTGGTGAGTGTGGGGGTGGGGGGGGGGGGACTGTGCAGGATTGAAATAAGCTGCAGAATTGTAAACTTAGTCAGCTCCAACATGGGCACAAGCCTCCGAAGTATCCAGGACATTTTCAAGGAGCGATGCCTCACAAAGGAGGCACCCATCACTAAGGACTCCCATCACCCAGGTCATGCCCTCGTCTCATTGCTATCATCAGGAAAGAGGTACAAAAGCCTGAAGGTACACACTCAGTGATTCAAGAATAGCTTCTTCCTCTGTCATCAGATTTCTGAATGGACATTGAACACATGAACGCTACTACACTACTTTTACACTTACTGTAATTCACATTTCTCCCCCTATTATTATGTAATGCACAGTACTGCTGCCACAAAGTTAACAAATTCACACCATACGCTGGTCATATTAAACCTGATGCTGATTGTTAATAGCAATCTAGTGACATTATGGCCAACGTTACTGCATTAGATGGTTATTGCAGATTTTATTTAAGCACCTGAAATTAAATTCTGAAGCTGTTGTTTGAATTCTCATCACCGAATCATTATAGTGCGGGTAGTAGATTCGAAAGCTCACAGTTCCAGAGGTGCAGGTTCAGTCCCACCCTCGGGTGCTGTCTGTCCAGAGTCTGCACATGCTCTCTGGGTGCTCCAGATTCCTCCCATTTCCCAATGTCAAAAAGAATCAGAAGGCCATAAAGCATAGGAGCAGAATTAGGCCATTGGCCTTCTGAGCCTATGCTGCCATTTCTTCATGGCTGATTTATTTTTCCTCTCAACCCAATTCTCCTGCCTTCTTCCTGTAACCTCTGATGCCCTTACTAATCAAAAACCTATCGGCCTCCACTTTAAATATACTGATGACTTGGCCTCCTCAGCTGTCTGTGGCAATGAATTCCACAGATTTACCACCCTCTGGCTAAAGAGCACTCGCTCTTTGGCCCATCTGGTCAGTGCTGAACTATTATTCCGCCTAGCCCCATTGAGCTGCACATGGACCATGGCTTTCCGTACCCCTCTTATCCATGTACTTAGCCAAACCTCGCTTAAATGAAGCCTGCAGCCACCACTTCTGCTCTCAGCTCGCTCCACATTCACACCACCCTCTGAGTGAAGAAGCTCCCCCTCATGCTGGCGTTAAATATTTCACCTTTCACCCTTAACCTCTGACCTCTATTTCTAGTTCCATCCAACTTCAATGGAAAAAGCCTGCTTGCATTGAGCATATCTATACCCCTCACAGCAAGGACCCCATTTATTACCTGTATCAAAATGCAAAGACCCAGCCATATGGCGAATGTAGGCGTATTCCAGCTGTTCAATAGTTAGTGCCGTATCAAGGAGGTTTAAGGATGAAGAACGTGGTAATCTGCCTCAATGACCACTATACAGTTGCACTTACATCCACATTAATGAAGAGCTTTGAGAGGTTGGTTTAGTGATGAAACATACCAACTCCTGCCTGTGGAGTGACTTGGATCAGCTCCAATTTGCTTACTGGAGAAATGGTCCACAGCAGATACCATCTCAATGGTTCTTCACTCAACCCTGTAATATCTAAACAGCAAAGGTGCATACAGTTTGGCGTTTAATACCATTATCCCCTCAAAACCAATCAGTAAGCTTCAAGACCTGGGCCTCAATACCTCAATGTGCAATTGGATCCTCAGTTTCCTCACTTGCAGATCCTAGTCAATTTGGATTGACAACAAAATATCCTTCATGATCTCCATCAACACACGTGCACCATAATGCTGTGTGCTTAGCCTCCTGTTCTATGTTCTCGTTGTATATTTATGACTGTGGCTAAGCACAGCTTCAATGCCATATTCAAGTTTGCTGATGACACCACTGTTATCGGCTGAATCAAAGATTGTGACGAATCAGCACATGGGAGGGAGATAGAAAATCTGAATGGTGCCACAATAACAACATTTTTCTCAGTGTCATCAAGACCAATGAGCTTATTGTTGACCAGGAAGAAAAAACCAGAGGTCCATGAGCCAGTCATCAGATGATCAGAGATGGAGAAGGTCAGGAGCTTTAAATTCTTCTGAGGATCTGCTCTGGGCTCAGCATGGAAGTGCCATTATGAAGAAAACACAACAGCGCCTCTACTTCCTTTGGAGTTTGTGAAGATTCGGCATGACATCTAAAACTTTGACAAACTTATATAGATGTGTGGTGGAGAGTATATTATTTGGCTGTACCACAGACTGGTATGGAAACACCAATGCCCTTGAATAGAAAATCTAACAGAAGTAGTGGAAACACCCAGCTCATCACCAGTAAAGCCCTCCCCACACTGAGCGCACTGTTGGCCAGAAGAAACTTCATACGGATCGAGGAGAGGGAAAGCTGTAACAACACCTATGTGAAGCATTGTCACAGGAATGCATCAACAGGAACCCGCACAACCCAGGACGTGCTCTCTTCTTGCTGCTATCATCAAGCAGAAGGCACAAGCAGAACTGTAATTACCCCTCAATCATCAGGCTCTTGAACCACAGAGATTCTCTCCACTTCACTTGTCCCATCATTGAAATGTTCCCACAACCTATGGACTCACTTTCAGGGACTCTTTGTCTCATGTTTCAATATTTATTGTTTAGTGCATTGGCCCATCCATACCAGCTGGTGATGCAACTAGTTAAATGGTCTTCACGGTACATCTGTAGAAACTTGATAGATTCTTTGGTGGCACACCAAATCTCCTCCAACTCCTAATGGAATATATACACCGGCATGCCTTCTCTGTAATTGCATCAATATGTTGGGTCCAACATAGATCGTTCGATATGCTGACCACCAGGAACCACATTTACCCACATTGTACATCAAATGAAAATATCATCCTTCAGGAGTTAGTGTTGGCAGAACCAGATTATGTAGACCTCCAGGTATAATAAAACAGAGCAGACTGAATGTATTTAGGGAAAACTTAGACTGGTTAATTAGATGAATGAATAATTATGAGTTTGATACATATTCCCTAGTCGTCAAGTTTTCAATCAAAACTGTACTAAGGAAATTAAAATGACTGAAGGGAAATTTACTCTGTGAGTTAGATGATCAGCCTGTTGATTCTACTACCTGCGTTCTCTGTGTCTTCATTGTTTGTCGAGAGGCCTGAACTAATAACTCACAGAATGTGAGGAGAGAAGATTCCTTTCAATCAGAATTTAGTGACTGCATGATGTAAAGATAAAAACGAGCTTTTTTTGCCACATTTATTGAAATGTTCAAAGCACAAAGTTCAAAGTAACATTTATAATCAGTGTGCATACATGTCACCACATACGACCCTACAATTCTTTTTTGTGGGCATACTTAGCAAATCGAAAGAATAGTAACTGTAAACAAAGGACAACAAACTATGCAAGTGCAGGTATAAATAAATAGCAAAAAGTAACAAGATAGAAGAGTCCTTAAATGAGTGTGGTTATCCCCTTTTGTGCAAGAGCCTGATGGTTGAGGGGTAGTAACTGTGCTGGCACCAGTCCTGAGGCTCTTGTACCTGATGGTAGCAGTGAAGAAAGATCATGGCCTGGATGGTAAGGATGGGAATGATGGATGCTGCTTTTCCACAGCAATGTTTCAAGTAGATGTGCTTGATGGTTGACAGGGTTTTACCTGTGATGTACTGGGCCAAATCCGCTACCTTTTGTAGGATTTTCCACTCAAAGACATTAGCGTTCCCATACCAGGTCATAATGCAACCAGTCAGCACACTTCCCAACACACACCTATAGAAGTTTAGAGAGTCATAGAGCACCACAGGGCAGAAACAGGCCCTTTGGCCCATCCGAGCTATAATTCTGCCTAGTTTCATTGATCTGCATCTGGGCAATATTCCTCCAGATCCTGCCCATCCGAGTCATGCTTCAGGCACCAACATGGTATGCCCACAACTTACTAAACAAACGCCGTTGGAATGTGGGACGAAACCAGAGCACCCAGAGGAAACCCACACTGACACAGGGAGAAAAATAGACAGCAGTGGGAATTGAATTGTGATCAGTGATCAGAGGCACTGTAAAGCATTGAGCTAACAGTATACCACTGTGCCATCCTCTTTTCCACCCTTATCCACGCCTACAAGTAAGTACCCCGCCCATTTACCAGCCCTTGATCTGTGACTTCTGTACGGACGGCACGCAAAACAAAAGTTTCCACTGTACATGGACATGTGACCACAATAAGCGAATTTGCAAATTTACTAAAAGCTGGTGTCCTTATGCAGTCTGATTTTTGTACATAGAACACTAAACAGTACAGCACAGGAACAGGCCCATCAGCCCACAGTTTTGATTAAATTAGTAATCAAATGAGCAAACTAACTAATCCCCTATGCCTACACAATGTCCATACCCTTCCATTTTATATAACCATATAACAATCACAGCACGGAAACAGGCCATCTCAACCCTCCTAGTCCGTGCCGAACTCCTAATCTCACCTAGTCTGACCTACCCGCACTCAACCCGTAACCCTCCACTCCTTTCCTGTCCATATACCTATCCAATTTTACCTTAAATGACACAACTGAACTGGCCTCTACTACTTCTACAGGAAGCTCATTCCACACAGCTATCACTCTCTGAGTAAAGAAATACCCCTTCGTGTTTCCCTTAAACTTCTGCCCCCTAACTCTCAAATCATGTCCTCTCGTTTGAATCTCCCCTACTCTCAATGGAAACAGCCTATTCACGGCAACTCTATCTATCCCTCTCAAAATTTTAAATACCTCGATCAAATCCCCCCTCAACCTTCTACGCTCCAATGAATAGAGACCTAACTTGTTCAACCTTTCTCTGTAACTTAAGCGCTGAAACCCAGGTAACATCCTAGTAAATCGTCTCTGCACTCTCTCTAATTTATTGATATCTTTCCAATAATTCGGTGACCAGAACTGTACACAATAATTTTCCTAATTTTTTCATATTTTCCTCATATTCATGTGCTTATCTAAATGTCTCTTAAAATCCCCTAATGTCTTTACCACCACCACATGTAGCACATTCCAGCCACCTACCAGGCTCTGTGTAAAAAACTGCCCCTCACATCTCCTTTGAAATTACCCCCCTCTCCTTAAATATATGTCCTCTGGTATTAGTCATTTCAACCCTGAGAAGGGGATCATGCATGTCTACTTAATCCTATCGCCATTATGTGTCGTGTCGTATGACGCAGGTGATCACGCTCATGATCATGACTGTTCTTGGCAAATTTTTCTTCAGTTTGCTATTGCCTTCTTCTGGGCCGTGTCTTTACAAGACGGGTGACCCCAGCCATTATCAATACTCTTCAGAGATCGTCTGCCTGGTGTCAGTGGTCACATAATCTTGTAAAGACCTTCTTTCAACCTGCTCCACTCCAGAGAAAACAAGACATCTGTGCTCAACCTTTCATTGTAGCCCATGTTCTTTAATCCAGGTAACATGCCAGTAAATCCTTTCTGCACCCTCTCTGAAGCCTTGACGGCTTTCTTATTATGGAGAGTCTAGACCCGTATGCAATCTTCAAGATGGCACCTGCAACCAATGTGGCTAACGGAAACATCCTGCAAGACAGTTCACCTTCTTCTCCTTCTTTTAGATGTACTTCTACTGACGACTGCACGTGATTGGAGTCTGCAGCTTACATTTTGCTGGAGTGTGCTTGGGCCATCTGAGTGATCTGGCACTTTTGATATCTCGTGGGGGGATTGGGCATGGTTGAGAGTGAGATTGAGGACAGAGTATGCAGCCTACTGGCAGAACACAAACCCACAATCAGCTCTATAACTTGCCGATCTTGCTGATTAAAGTGTCGAGCGAGATTGCAATCAACATGAACAAGAGTGGAAGGTGAGCGGGTGTTCAGCGCCATACGCCTGCATTTGATCGGTCTCCCTCTTGCTGCTGCTGGAAGAAAATGCAGAGGTCTTGGGTCATGGGCAAAGTTTGACTGGCACAGTTTGTGGATTGTACTCATTTTTAGAGGACTCTGCTGCTCATGTTACATGTGTTGCTGGTTACTCTTTTTTTATTATACAGTACTTTGCACGTTTTGATTGAGCCGCATCGACGCGGCCTGGCTTCGCGTCCTGTAGTCAGCGAATGACACAGCACTAAGGTGAACTGAACTGAACTTCCCTGGACTGCTTCAAGTACTCTGCCATTTGATGTTTAATATTCTGTGTGACAGTCACTCGTTTTTTGCCATTTGCGCAGTTTGATTTTTTTTTGCACGTTGGGTGTTTGATGTTCTTCTTTGATTGGGCTGCCAGCAGGAAGACAGATCTCAGCATTGTATACCACACGTACGGAAGGTGCAATAAGCTGCACTTCCATCCAGCAGCCTGGACGAGGTGTTCAGGGTTTCCCGCACAAGAGAGATGCTGCAGTACAGGGATTCCGAGGACCCTAAAGTGGCAGCAGCTGGCATCTTGGTACAGAGGGGCAGGAAGTGGAGGGCACAGGAAGGGCTGGTAGTAGCAGAGTCCCAGCTGAGACACAGGGATGCGGTGGGGACAGTGTCAACTGGGTGAGGGGGGTTGGGCTCCGTCTCACAATGTCACCATGACGAGGCAAAAGGCAGGGACAGATGCCAACTAGTCCTGGAGGAAGTGCAGGCTGGCATTGAAGAGGAGAGGAATAGCAGGATGGTGGGCATGCAGCAGCAGGGAGGAAGGTGCACTGGTGCGGAAAATCTCCTGGTCTGACATTTGGCAGGCAGAACCCCAGCGCATTAAATTTATGATCCAGGCTGTCTATGATGTTTTGCCAAACTCTGCAAACACAGTGTCTGGGGCAAGAGCGATACACCAGCATGTCCTCTCTGTCCAAGGAGAGGATCACTGGAGCACATTCTTAGCAACTGCCCCAAAGCCTTGTGGGAAGGTTACTACCGGTGGCGTCATGACCAGGTTCTGAAGGCAGTGGCAGAGAGCATTGCGATGGTCAAACAGAGTGGTCAGAGGAAGATCATCTCCTTTGCCAGAACCAGAGCACAGCCCCTACGTCAGCCCAGACCAGCATCGTCATCGGGCCTGCTGAGCACCGCATCAGATCGGCTGCTTCAAGTTAACATGGGGAGGTGGCTGAAGTTTCCCGAGCAAATAGTAACAGCTTTACTGAGGCTGGATGTGGTCCTTTCTTCAGTGTCCACGAAGAAGGTTGTCCTCATCGAGTTGACAGTCCCCTGGGAGGACCGCATTGAGGAGGCAAAGGAGCGGAAGCGGGCCAGGTACCGGGAGCTGGTGGAGCAGGGCTGGAAGGCTCGCTGCGAGTCCATCGAAGTAGGGTTCAGGGGGTCTGCCAGCTGCTCACTCTGCAGAGTCTACACCCTACTGGGGCTGGCAAGAGGAAAGCTATCAGGACCATCACAGAGGCTACTGAGAGAACCTCCAGATCAGGAGGCGTGATCTGTGGGCCAATGCTGCTGGGGCACAAGCTGGGGTCTGATCAGCCCCGGCTGGGCGAGGGTGTATGATGTTGAAAGACCCGAAACACCCGACGACCCCGGGTTACATCACTGATGATATGTCCCAGCACATCCGCGGGGTGTATCTCAGAATCAATTATGTTTTTCTTTGAATGGGTTCCATGGTGTTTCTTTGTTTTGTGACTGTCTGCAGGAAGATGGATCTTTGCGTTGTATACCACATGTATGCTTTAATAATAAATGTACTTTCAATCTTTGAATCCTCCAGCTGCTGCCTGACCAGGCTTCATAAAACTGCAAAGTAATTTCCTGACTTTTAAACTCAGTGCCTCAACTAATAAAGGCAGGCATGCCATTTGCCTCCTTAACCACCTTATAGACCAACTGGCCAAATTGATCCTACTATGTATGTGAGTGAAAGAATCAAGAACGGAAAAGCCTACAGAAGGTGGTGGATGCAGCCCAGTCCATCACAGGCTAAGCCTTCCCCGCCACTGAGCACATCTACAAGCAGAGCATCCAGCATCAAGGACCCCACCATGCTCTCTTCCCACTGCTGCCTTTGGGAATGAGCCACAGGGGCCTCAGGTCCACAGCGCCAGTTTCAGGAGCAGTTATTACCCTTGAGCTGTCACGCTCCTGAACCGGAATAGATAACTTCACTCACTTCAACTCTGAACCGACTCCACAGCCCATGGACTCATTTTCAAGTATTCTACAACTCATGTTCTCAGTATTGTTTATTTACTTACTGTATTTATCATCTTTATTTGTATTTACATAGTTTGTCAACTTCTGCACATTGGTCGTTTGTCAGTCTTTGTATGTGTGTAGTTTTTCATTGATTCTATTGTGTATCTCAGTTCTACTGTGAAAGCCTGCAAGGAAAAGAAACCCAGGATAGTATGTGGTGACAAACACATTATTTGATAAATATACTTTGAAATTTGAACTTTAAACTTTGAATCTGGGGGAGCTGAGATGAGTGCAGGGAGAACTGAATGGGATTAAGGTAGGGTTGGATGATGGTCAGCACAGACTATGTTCCCACGCTGTATCGCTCTATGACAATGACCATCAAATACGTAGTTCAAATGGTTCAATTTAACATCAGAGAATGGATGCAGTATACGATCTGAATTTCTCACTCTTCACAGACATCCACAACACCGAAAAAAATTTAATGAATGAGAAATATCAGAGCCCAAAGCTACCCTCCTCATCCCACACACAAGCAGCAAGAGAATCATTGACCCTCCCCCTCCTTCTCCTCCCACTTGCACCAGCAGAAGCACCAACCCCACCCCCTCCGTACCCTCCCACTGTGCAACCAACAGCAAAAGCCCCTCAAAGAGACCTTGCTCAAAAACTACAGTCCATAACCCAGCTCTTCAGTATCCCAGACAGGCTCTTTCATTCCATCGAGTGCGAGGGAGATTGCTCCTGCAATGAGAGTGGAGACCAGCAACTCACTTTTCCGATGTTACAACCTTCTCCAGGCAATCCCACCCACCCCCCTCCAGAATTGAGGCCAATCAGACTCTCATTCACCATCGAGTGAGAAAGATAGAGAAGATCGCTCGAGTACAGGGCCCTTCTTCTGACAGCAGCACAGACCCACCCGCTGTCCTAACGTTTCAGTCACCCACGATGCCTCAGTTGGTGAAATAGGCGAGGAACCGTTCCCCAAAGACTGGAGACAGTAAAGCGCCAGGCTGCGCGGCCGGTGCGAAACCCCACTGCCTGCGAAGAACCGTAGCCTGAGCTGTCACTCATCTCCTCCAGTAGAACTCCAACTACCTTGAAAAGAAAAGAAAGACACAAGAGAAGGAGAATAAGCTGTTTCATGGACAAACTGAAAGAAGTCGCCTGGATCCACAGAAGCTGCTGGTGCCATCTTTCCTTTAGGTGACAAGGAACTACCTCAGGGACACTGTTACTTCAGTGCAATGAACAGATCCCAGAAATAATTTCTGAAACTCTTCTACTTAAGCATATTCCTGCAACTCTGCCAAGTTTCAATCATGATGTAGCTCCATACTGGATGAAAGTTTTTGTGTCAGTTTACAGTTGAGGGGTCAGCACATTTTCTGTTGAACTCTGGAGTCTTGGAAAGTTATATATAACAGTTCACGTGAGCTCTAATGTGGTGCAATCAGCGTTATCTCATCATGCATCACAGATATCGCCCTTTGCTCAAATCACTTCTATCATAATGTTTTCATAATCATAACTGTATTGTATCTTGAAAGCGACTTCAAGGCCTGCCAAAAAAGTTAATTAAAACATCACCATTTTATGTACAAGTATTAATTTGTCATATTAACAGATTCCAGGCTTTGGAGCATGATGACAGCATAAAATATAGACTAATGCAACAGCCCCATCTGTTGTGTCTTCTAAACCTGGGGGAATGAGGGGGAGAAGTAATTCCTTTCAAGCTGAATGAGGGGAGGAAAGGATTCTGCTGGAGGGGAATGAGGGAGGGAGGGATTCTGTTTGAGTAGATGGAGGGAAAGAAAGGATTCTTACTGAGGGAAATGGGGGAGGGAAGAGATTCTTTTGGAGGGGAATGAGGGAGAGAAGTGATTCTGTTGGAGTGAAATAAGTGAGAAAAATCGTTGGAGGGGAATGATGTAAGATAGTGATTCTATTTGAGAGAAATGAGGGGTAAGTGTTTCTTTTGGAAGGGAATAAGAGAGGAAAAGTATTCTGTGGGATGGGATGATGGAGGGAAGCTGCGGGAGAGCACAATCAGGGAAGTACATGTTTCTGTTGGAGAGGACAAGGATCAAGTGGAACATATGCTTGGAAGTTGTGAAGTTGTTGAAAAGAGAACAGTCCGCAGGGACTGGAGGAAATTCAGATTTTAATTCAGGGCAACTCATCATCAGCGTTACCTGCTTTTGCAAGCACTGCCCTGGCAGTATGGTAATTTGTCAGTTCCCCTGCACAGTGCCGGAGTACATTGGATGTTTCTATACTTGGTGCTATAGTGGTCCTGGCATCCAAGAGGGGCTGGCTCAGCGAGGAAGACCAATAAATGACTAACACATCGGTCAGCTTCTTTCACTGTGTTAATTATGACAGTGAATGCTTCAGTACTAACCAGATTCTGTAAATGCTCTCTTCATTGCTGAAGAGTCCAAGCAACTAATAATGACTTGTTACCACATTTAAGCTTCGGCAGATGAGTATAGCAATCAAATGCCAACGACGAGACAGGCGGGGAGAGAGAGAGGGAGAGAGAGAGGGACTGGTGAAGACATGAGAGGGAGAGATGGAAGGAAGGAGCAAGAAAGGGAGAGATGGGGGAACAGAGGGATGAATTAGAATTGGTTGAAGCTCATCCTGCATGCAGCTCCTACAGATCAAATCATTACACAATGCATTGAGATCAGAGCTGGTGGGAGAGAAGAATGAGAGGGAGGCAGTAGGTATTTCTTGATTAGTAAATGGGTCAAGGGTTACGGGCAGAAGGCAGAAGAATGGGGTTGAGAGGGATAATAAATCAGCCATGATGGAATAATGGAGTACGGGACCAAATGGCCTATTTCAGCTCTTATATCTATTGGCCTTGTGGTCTAATAAGACAGAATCAAAAGATTCTGGTTCTTCAGTCATTTGGAATAGTGGTTTGTGGCAATTGGTACACTGCATGAGAATAGAACAGCTTTGTTCCTTGTTATTTTGAACCCATTTACTGTACTTTGCAAAAACCTGATTGCGTCAAAGAAATTGCAGTGTTTATCCTGCACATAATTTACTGAGACTCCGTCAAAGGATTTTAAACCCAAAGCCCACTCTCAAAGCAGCAACTTTTAGATTTTATAATCCAACATCATTTTATTATAACCTAAATAATTATATCATAACTCCTTTTCAAAGGGTTAGAGAAAAACTTGTATGCCTCTCTGAAAATTGATGCAGCTGATTTAAAGCATGTTGAATATCAAAGATCCCCGATTCTATTCAAAGGAATAGAAAAACCTGCTGAAAGCCAAGTCCATCACAGGAAAGCCTTTTCTACCACTGAGCACATTTATAAGGAGCACTGCTGCAACAAAATATCAAAAACCTCACCATCCAGTCCACTTCTCTTCTCACTACCATAATTGGGCAGGAGGTACAGGAGCCTCAGGTCCCGCATCACCAGGGTCAGGGACAGTTATTACCCTTTAACCAGCAGGCTGTTGAGCCAGAATGAATAAGTTCACTCACCACTGCTCTGAGCTGATTCCTCACTTTCAAAGACTCATCAGCACTCATGTTATTTTATATTTGGACAATTTGTCTTTTGCAAATTGGTTGTTTTTCAGTCTTTGTGTATTGTTTTTTGTTGGTTCCATTGTATTTCTTTGTTTTACTGCGAATGCCTGCAAGAAAATGAATGTATTTTCCAAGTTATTGGCAATGCAAATGACAAACAAAGTTCTTGGGAATGTTCTCTTGAAGATAACAAAATCAAAGATTAAAGTTGTAATCCTCATAATATCCATGCCAATGCGGGTAGAGGTACTTACAACAGACTTCAGCAACATTTTTCCATCCACATCATCAGATTCAAGTGAAATGGGTCATTTGTGTAAACAACTAACACAAGCTAGGGACATGCTGGGGGCAGCCTACAAGTGTCGTCACACATAGCGTGTGCCCACCATGTTCAGTAGAACATCATAAACAGCAGCAACAACAGCAGCAAAATAACAAAAGCAAGATGACCCCTTTACCACATACGCAGGCCTCTGACTCCAAGATAAGCTGCCTCCAATCCTTGCCCCTGGCCTCCAACCAGTCCTCAGTCCACACTTGCAGACTCACAGACAAGCGGCCTCTAACCTGGATGAAGAGGGCATGTCTTATGAAAAAAGCTTGAGTGAGCCAAGCATTTTCTCTTTGTATAGGAGTGTGGTGAACTATGTGCCTGTCTGGGCATGCCCCCTGCTGACTGCTCCTGTGGCTCCTCCCACAGGCCCCTGTATAAAGGCGATCTGAGGCCCGACGCTCGGCCTCAGTCTCCAGGACATAGTATGATGGACACTCACTCCTGGTTCCTAATTCCAGTCAATAAAAGCCGATATCTTGCCTTACGTCTCAGTGTGAGTTATTGATGGTGCATCAAGGAGGATTAGAGTTGATTAAATAGGGATGTACAAGATGAAAAGAGGCCTAGATAGAGGGGAAAGCCAGTATCATTTTCCCAGGGCACAAATAGTTCATATGAAAGGGCATAATTTGAAGGGGATTGGAGGAAAGTCTAGGAGGGATGTCAGAGGCAGTAGTTATTTTACACAGAGTGATGGGTGCCTGGAATGCACTGTTGGGCATGATGGTAGAGGCAGATACATCAGGGACAATTAAGAGATCTTAGATGATGAAAGAAAACTAAGGGTTAGTTAGGAGGAAAGGATTAGACTGATCTTAGAGTAGGTTGGAAGGTTGGCTCAACGTTGTAGGTCTGTAGCCCTATACTGTGTTGTAATGTTCCATGTTCTGTTCTATGGCCACATCCAGGTTTCATCACGACAGATCAGAGTAAAATGGGAGAAGTGGCAATCCCTGCAGAGCTCAATGGAATGATGGAACTGATGCTCACAGCTCGTAAGGAACTCAGAGCAAAATGGATGCTGATGGTAGTGCACCAGCACCAGCCAAGGAGGGAGCTCAGCTGGTTCCTGGCTCGTTGATGTGTTGCGTCCAGTTCCTCTCCAGTCTGCCAGCCTTGCTGTGGCCTTCGTGAACTGTTGAAAGCAGATGGCAGATGGAATTGGCATTCACAGTGTGATGAGGTACTTCAACAGCACATGGATCAGCTTTCAAATAGGTCGTGTCCACACTCTACAACTGGGGAGGTCTGTGGAGCTTGTCTGAGATGCATCCCTATCTGGAGCCAGTGTAGTCAGCTCAGGTGTTCAACCCCACATCACTTCCAGAATCACCAAGTGAGTGAAATTATTTTACCAGCTGAAGGTGAGGAAGCCCGCACAACCTTGATGGTCAAGAATTTTGACAGACACTTGGATTCAGTTTGCCAGCAGATCACGGAAGTTTTTTTTTTAAACCATTCCAGGGCCAATAATGAGATTTAGGTTAACTTTATTTCCTACGTGTGCATCGGAACAGTGAAATGTGTCATTTTGTGCTGACAATCAGCAAAGTTCAAGGGCATCCTGGGGACAGCACAGAGCTGTCGCCACGCCTATGATACCGACGTGCCAACCTCATGCGGTCATGAGGAGAACATACAAACTCCTTACAGACAGCGGCAAGATAATGCTAGTGTAATAAGACTACAAGACCATAAGATATAGGAGCAGGATTAAGCTATTTGGTCCATCGCATCTGCTCCACTGTTTCATCATGGCTGACCCAATTTTCCTCTCAGACCCAATCTCCTGCCTTCTCCCCATATCCCTTCATGCCCTGGCCAATCAAGAATCGATCAATCTCTGCTTTAAATATACATAAATACTTAGCCTCCACAGTTGCCTGTGGCAATGAATTCCTCAGATTCTCCACTCTTTGGCTAAAGAAATCCCTCCTGATTTCTGCTGTAAATAGATGCCTCTCTATTCTGAGGCTCTGCTGTCTGGTTCTAGACTCTTCCACAATAGGAAACATCCACTCTATCTAGGCCTTTCATCATTCGATAGATTTCAATGAGATCATCTCTTATTCTTCTGCATTCCAGTGAATGCAGATCCAGAGACTCTAAATGCTCTTCATGTAACAATCCATTAAATACCGGAATTATTTTTCTGAACTTCCTTTGAACCCTCTCCAGTTTCAGTACCTAGTTTCTAAGATAAGACTATAAGATATAGGAACAGAATTAGGCAATTCAGTCCATCAATTCTACTCTGCCATTCCATCATGGCTTATCCCTGATTCCACTCAAACCCATACACCTGCCTTCTCAATATAGCCATTGATGCCCTGACTGATCAGGAAACCATAAACTTCTGCCTTAAATATACCAATGGACTTGGCCTCCACCGTAGCCTGTGGCAGAGCATTCTGCAGATTTAATACTCTGGCTAAAAAAAGTCCCCAGCCTCTGTTCTAACATGTCACCACTCAATTATGAGGCTGTGCCCTCCAGTTCTGAATACCCCCACCCCAGGAAACATCCTCTCCACATCCACCCATCTAGTCTTTCAACATTCGGTAGGTTTCAATGAGATGCACCCGCATTCTAAATTTCACTGAGTACAGGCGCAAAGCAGCAAAATGCTCCTCATATCTTAACCCCTTCATTCCTGGAATCATCCTTGTGAACTTCCTCTGGACCCTGTCCAATAACAATATATCCTTTCTCAGATATGGGGCCCAAAACTGTTAACAAAACTCCCAAGTGCCGACTGATGAGTGTTTTATAAAGCCTCACCATTATCTCCTTGCTTTTATATTTTATTCCCCTTGAAATAAATGCCAACATTGCATTTGCCTTCTTTACCACAGACTCAACCTGTGAATTAACCTTCTGAGAATCTTGCATGAGGATTTCTAAGTCCCTCGGCACCTCTGATGTTTGAAGTTTCTCCCCATTTAGATAAATGTCTGCACTATTGTTCCTTTTACCAAAATTCATTATCATACATTTCCCAACACTGTATTCCATCTGCCACTTTTTGTCCAGTCTTCCAATTTGTCTGTCCTGCTGCAATCACATTGCTTCATCAGCACTACCTACCCCTCCACCTGTCTCCATATCATCTGCAGACTTTGCCACAAAGCCATCAATTCCATTACCCAAATTATTAACAAACAATGTGAAAAGTAGCGGTCCCAATACTGACCCCCGAGGAACACTACTAGTCACTGGTAGTCATCTGGAAAGGCCCCTTCATTCCCATTCGCTGCTTCCTGCCTGTCAGCCATTCCTCTATCCATGCCAGTTTCTTTCCTGTAACACCATTGGATTTTATCATGTTAAGCAGCCCGATGTGAGACACCTTATCAAGTGCCTTTTGACAATCCAAGTAAATGATATCCACTAGCTTTCATTTGTTCCACCCTGCTTGTTACTTCCTTGAAGGACTCTAAAAGATTTGTTAAGCAAGATTTTCATTTTCAGAAACCATGCTGACTTTGACACATTTTTCATTAGTCTCCAAGTACCCTGAAACCTCTTCCTTAATAACGGACTCTAACAATTTCCTCAGGCTAACAGGCCTATAATTTCCTTCATTTTACCTTCCTCCCTTCTTAAAGAGTGGAGTCACATTTATAATTGTCCAGTCCTCTGGGACCATGCCAGAATCAAGTGATTCTTGAAAGATCACGATCAGTGCATACGTTATCTCTTCAGCAACCTCTTTCAGGACGCTGGGATGTAGTCCATCTGGTCCAGGAAACTTATCCACCTTAAGACCTCTCAGTTAGCCGAACACCTTTTCCATTGTAATAGCAATGGAACGCATTCCTGCTCCCTGACACTTGTGGGCTTCTGGCACACTGCTAGTGTCTTCTACAGTGAAGACTGATACAAAGTACCCATTAAGTTCATCTGCCACTTCTTTGTCTCCCATTACTTTCTCACCAGGATCATTTTCCAGTGGTCTAATATTAACGTTCACCTCCCTTTTACTCTTTATATAAGTGAAAAAGCTTTTGGTATCCTGCTTTTGGTTATTGGCTAGTTTGCTCTCATATTTCATCTTTTCCCTTCATGTAGCTTTTTCAGTTGCCTCTTCTTGGATTGCTTCCTAAACATCCAACTTCCCACCCACTTTTGTTAGTTTATATCCCCTTTCCTTGGCTTTTATGTAGTCCTTAAGTTCCCTTGTCAGCCAAGGTTGCCTACCCCTGCCATTTGAAAACTTCTTCTGTGGGACATATCTATCCTGCACCTTGTGAAATATTCCCAGAAACTTCAGCCATCTCTGCTCAGCCGTCATCCCCACCAGTATCCTCCTCCAATCCACCTGGGCAAGCGCCTCTCTCATGCCTCTATAATTCCCTTTATTCCCTTGTGACTTATCTTCTCCATCTCAAACTGCAGCACGAATTCAATCATCACCGCCTCCTAAGGATTCCTTTACATTAAGCTCTCTAATAAGATCTTGGTTGTTATACAGCACCCAATGTCAGATAGCCTTTCCCCAAGCTGGCTCAAGCACAATCTACCATACTCTAAAAAGCCATCTCGTAGGCGTTCAACAAATACCCTCTCTTGCAATCAGACACCAACCTGATTTTCCGAATTGCCTTGCATATTGAAGTCCCCCATTACAATTGTGTCATTACTCTTATTACTTCACTTTTCCATCTCCATTTGCAATCTCAACCCCACATCTTGGCTACTATTTGGAGGCCCATATATGATTCCAATATGATTTTTTTTAACCCTTACAGTTTCTTAACTCCACCCACAAGATTCAATATTTTCTGACCCTTTGTCATCTCTTTCTAAACATGTGATTCTATCTCCTAGCAACAGAGCCACACCACCGCCTTTGCCTTCCTGCCTGTCATTTTGATATAAAGTATATCATAGATACATAGAAAACCTACAGCACAATACAGGCCCTTCGGCCCATAATGCTCTGCCGAACATTTACTTACATCAGAAATTTCCTAGGGTTACCCATAGCCCTCTATTTTTCTAAGCTCCATGTACCTATCCAGGAGTCTCTTAAAAGACCCTATCGTATCCACCTCCACCACTGTCGTCTGCAGCCCATTCCACACACTTACCACATTCAGCATAAAAAACTTAGCCCTGACATCTCCTCTGTACCTTCTTCCGAGCACCTTAAAACTGTGCCCTCTCCTGTTAGCCATTTCAGCCCTGGGAAAAAGCATCTGACTATCCACTCGATCAATGCCTCTTATCATCTTGTACACCTCTATCAGGTCACCTCTCATCCTCTGTCACTCTAAGGAGAAAAAGCCAAGTTCACTCAACCTATTCTCATAAGGCCTGCTCCCCAATCCAGACAACATTATTGTAAATCTCCTCTGCACCCTTTCTATGGTTTCCACATCCTTCCTGTAGTGAGGATCCTTTGATGTTAAGCTCCCAACTATGTCCTTCTTTCAGCCAAGACTCCATAATGCCCGCAGTCATACTGACTAATCTCTAATTACGGCATGAGTTCATCCACCTTATTCCAAATGCTACATACATTTAAATATAGCATTTTCAGTCTTGCATTATTTGCCCTTTTGTACTTTGCCTCTGTGATACAATTTAACTCTTTGCTCTGTCTGCATTTGTACCCAGATTTGGATTTGTCTTTCCTTACATTCATGTTGCACCCATTATCTAATGGTAAACCTGCTGCCTCACCCTCAGCTCTATCATCTTGGTTCCCTTCCCCCTGTCATATTAGTTTAAGCCACTTCCAACAGCTCTAGTAAAATTGTCCGTAAGAATACTGGTCCACTTTAGAATCAAGTGCAACCCATCCTTTTTGTACGGGTCACACTGGCCACAGAAGAGCTTGCAAAGTTCCAGAGCTCTGAATTGCTGCCCCCTGCTGCAATCCCTCAGCCACTCAGTTACCTGCCACCTCATTCTATTCCTATCATCACTGTCACATAGCACAGGCAGCAAGCCAAAGATTACTACCCTTGAGGTCCTGCTTCTCAGCTTCCTTCCTAGTTCCCTGTAGTCTGTTTTCAGGAGCTCCTCCCTTTTTCTACCTATGTCCTTGGCACCAGTATGCACCGTGACTTCCGACTGTTGCTCCTCCCTTTTCAGGATATTGTGGATATGTTCAGAAACAGCTCGGCGCCTAGGAGGCAAACTACAAGCCATGTTTCTCTTTTTTATCCACAGCACCGCCTAACTGTCCCCCTCACTACAGAGTCCACTATTACTGTCTTCATCCTCTTCAGTGGTCTACCCGTCTGAACCAAGGGGCCAGACTCCCCTCAGGGTAGATTGACCCCGCCCAACAGTACTCAAAATGGAGTTCTTATTGTTGAGGGGGACGGCCACAGGAGCGCTTTCCACTGTCCGACATTCTCCCTTCCCTCTCCTAACAGTCACTTATTTATCTGTCTCCTGTAGCCCTGGGGTGACTACTCGCATGTAGTTTCTGTCTATCACCTTTGTACTTACCCTAACAAGCCAAAGGTCATCGAGCTGCAGCTCCTGTTCCTTAACACGGTCTCTAAGGGGCTGCAGCCCAATGCACCTGGTGCAGGTGTGACCATTAGGGAGACTGGATGCTGACTATGGCCTATTTTATCATGTGCTTCCAAGTATCCTTAGACCTCATCCTTAATCATCTTCCCAACCCCTGAAGTCAGACTAACTGATCTATAGGTACAAACAAGCTGGAGGAACTCAGCAGGATGGGCAGCATCCATGGAAATGAGCAGTCAACATTTCGGGCCAAGACCCTCCATCAGGACTGGCTGAGTTCCTTCAGCTTGTTTGTACGTGTTGATTTGACCACGGCATTTGCAGTGTACTTTGTGTTAACTGACCTATAGTTCCCTTACTTCTGACTTTTTCCCTTCTTGAAGAGTCGAGTGACACTTTCAATTTTCCAGTCTTCTGGAATCATTCCAGAATCTAGTAATTCTTGAAAGATCATTGCTAAAGTCTCTACAGTCTCTTCAGCCACCTCTTTCAGAACGCTAGGATGTACACCATCTGGTCCAGGTGACTTATCTACCTCAGCTCTTTCAGTTTCCTTCTCTCTAGCTGTGGTAACTTCACACACTTCATGACCCCTGACAGCTGAAACTTCCACCATACTGCTAGTGTCTTCCAGAGTGAAGAATGATGCAAAATACTTATTCAGTTCATCCACCATTTTGTTGTCCCCTATTACTATCTCTCCAGCATTGTTTTCCAAAGGTCCAATATACACCCTTGCCTGCCTTTTACAACTTATGTATATGAAGAAACTTTTGGTATACTCTCAAATATTATTGACTAGCTTAGCTTCATATTCCATCTTTTTAGTCGCCTTCTGTTGGTTTTTAAAAGCTTCCCAATCCTCTAACTTCACACTAACTGTCATACTAATTTTTGTACTATTATATGCCTCTCTTTGGCTTTTGTGTTGGCTTTGACTTCTGTCAGTACACTGGAGCAGGGATCCAATCACAGACCCAGTACTGTGCACAGTGATATTAATTGAGTAACAAATCCCAAGTTGCAAACAAAGTCGTTGGCATCAAAGTTCAGGCAGAGATCAAAACACGCAGAGAAATCCGAAAACCAGAATCAGGAACCAGGAAGAGTACAAATATGAATGCTGGAAAGGCTCAGGAAAATTCATTGGCACAATCTGGCAACGAACAGGTGGAAACACGGGACTGAGATACACTGAGCAATAAACAGAGAGGCAGATGATAGGTGGAGCACAGTGAGACACAGGTGGCAGCAAAACAGGTAAATGAGAAACAGGTGAGAGATGGAGTACTCAGTGATACAGGGGCTGGAGTAGAGCAGGAGCACATGGCAATACAAAACCACAGACTGACACACAAAGTCAGAGTTCAACTGAAGGTACTGACAAACTTCTCTTGTTAGTGATGGTTATGTCATCTTTCTTTTAGAATACTTCTTCTTTTGGATGTACATATCTTGTGCCTTCCAAATTGCTTCCAAAACTTCCATCCATTGTTGCTCTGCTGTCATCCCGGCCAGTTTTCTTTTGCAATCAATTTTGGCCAACTCCTCTCTCATGCCCCTGTAATTCCTATTACTCCAATGTAATGCTGATGCATCTGACTTCAGCTTCTTCTTCTCAAATTTCAGGGTGAATCCGATCATATTACGATCACTTGCCCCTCAGTGTTTTCTTTACCTTAAACTCTCTGATCAATTCTCGTTCATTGCACAACACCCAATCCAGAATAGATGATCCTCTTTGGACTCAGCCATGAGCTGCTCTGAAAACCATCTCATAGGCACTCTAGAAATTTCCACCCCTGTAATCCAGAACCAACCTGATTTTCCCAATCTACCCGCATATTGAAATCCCCCATGATTGTTGTACTGTAACATTGCCTCTTTGGTATGCACTTTCCATCTCCTGCTGTAATTTGCAGACCACACCCTTACTGCTGTTTGCATGCAACTCCCATCAGGATGGATATTTTCGTCTTGCAATTCCTTAGGTCTATCCCCAATGATTCCATGCCTTCTGACCCTATGTCACCACTTATAATGATTTGATTTAATTTTTTTTTACCAAAAGAGTAACACCATCCCTTTTGTTTTTCTACCAATGCTTTTGAACAATGTATATCCATGGATATTAAACTCTCATCTATGAGCTCAGCTCTTCAAAGCTGTGCAAGGCTTTGGAATGTGTTGGCTCCAAGGGTTTTCAAACACCTGAATTAGTTAATTGTTGTTTAATGAGAGCTATTAATCACTTAGCGTTCCTTGGGTTTTTCTCGAACATCTCACTCTTTGTAATGCAGTCTCCTGGTGCTCCCTGTTTAAGTTTGTTAAGTTTATTTTGCCAAGTTTATTTTGCCCTGCTCAGGAATTCCATGTAACTTGTGTTAATAAAGAGGATACCCGATTAGTGTAAACTGAAGCTCCTAGTTTTGAGATTGTTACTTCTCGAGGTATTCCTCGGATGAGCCACTGATGTTCTTTTGGAATTATTATGAATAATTGTCACCTTGTCATCTCTATATCGGAGTCTGTCTTTCCTCTGCATTTGGGTTCTGACATTGCCCGTGCACATTCTGACAGTGAGGAGTACAAATCCTTGTAGCAATGAGAATGTAGTGCTGTACTTTGATAATGTTGAGACCCGTTTCCTGGTCAGAACAAGAGCTGTGTTCCTTCGGTCACCTTCACCACTCCATCCTTCACATTCATAGAGTCATGGAGACATAATGTGATATGGTACAGAAACAGACCCTTTTGCCCAACTGGTCCATGCCAGCCAAGATGCCCTCCAAGCTAATCTCACTTGCCAGAGTTTGCCCTATAACTTTCTAAATCTTTCTGATCCATGTACCTATCCAACTGTTTTTAAAAGTTATTAGTGCACCTGCCTCAACCACTTCTGGCAGCTTGTTCCATGTACATACCAACCTTCAAGTAAAAAAGTTGCCCCTCAAGTTCCTGTTAAATCTTTCCACTCTCACCTCTAAATCTTGATTCTACGACTTCTTGTGTTCAGACTTTCGAAGCCGCTTATGATATTGTACATCTCCATAAAATCACTCCTCGATCTTCTACCTGCAAGAAAATAAATTCCTAGCTGCTCCTATCTGTCACAACAGCTCTGTCCATCACGTCCTGTGAACATCCTGCTACATCTTTGCTTCTTCATCCTTCTCATTTTTCACCACCTCCGACACAATTCCAAGAGCACCACGGTAGCACACTGATTAGTGCAACACTATTACATCTTGGGGTGTCAGAGTTCAGAGTTCAATTTTGACGCTGTCTGTAAGGAGCTTGTACTCCGGTTTTTGCCCACAGTTCAATGACGTACCAGTTAGTAGATTAAATTATCCCGTGATTACTTATTTACTTCAGCCCATCACTCCTACTGGGGCATAAGCCACTGGCAGCAGCTTGTCAGAATCCTCAGCCCTGATCTAGTCTTTCAAGTTGTGTGGCCCATTTTCTTGGTGTCAGCTTCAAGGTCATATTATCAAGGGTTCTTTGTTCAGGCATCTACACGAAAATCCTTCCTGTCCCAGGGATAAATTTCTGTAGTGTTTCTGTAGCTCTGGGTTTTTACAGGAAAACTTCAGTGGTGGAGTTGTCCTGTGATTAGGATAGTGTCAGATTGGTGGGTTGCTGGTCAGCATGGTTCGTAGGCCTGAAAGGTGGCTTCTATCATGAAAGACCCCCACCATCTGGGACATGCCCTGTTCTTAATATTACAATCAGGAAGGAGATACAGTAGATTGAAGGTCCACTTTCAACAGCATCTTCCCTCCTGCCATCACCTCTAAAAAAAAATCATTCCCCTATCCATCACAATCTGCTCTTCAGTCTCCACCAATCATTCCCTTTCTCTCTATACCTTCCCATGCAACCACACGTGTTGGGCTTTCGCCTCAGCTCCTCGCACCATCTACGGCCCAGCCACTTTCATTCTGGTTGAAGCTGTAATTCAGCCACACATCTTCCAATCAACCGGATGCAGACTGTGGTCTCCATCACATTGGGAGAACTTATAGGTTGACCACATTAAAGCACACCTTCATTCAGTCATCAAAGACTCTAGCAAATTTTTAAAGATGTACGGTGCAGTGCATTCTGACTAGTTGCATCATTGCCTGATAAGAAGGTTCCAATGCACAGGATCACAGTAGGCTGCAGAGAGCTGTGGAATCAGCAAAATCCCTCATGGACACAATCCTCACCACCACCAAGGACATCTTCATAAGCAGTGCCTCAAAAACGTGGCCCCCAACATCTGGGAAATGCCCTCTTCTCATTACTATAAATTACGGAGGAGATACAGGAACTGAAGACACACTCTCAATGTTTTAGGAACAGCTTTTTCCCTTCTGCCATCAGGTTTCTGAACGGTTCATGAATACTACCTCATGTTTCTTCTTTTGCACAGTTTACAGTAGTTATCCTGTACTGTAACTTATCATGACTTTTTTAATGCTTTGCACTGTACTCTGCCAGAGAACTACAAATTTCACAACTATGTCAGTGATAATAAACCTTACTCTGATGGCCACAGGGAACAACCAAACATTAATTCAGTCATTATTTGACCATTGTAGTGCAGTTAATGACTCTCCTATCTGCAACAGTTAGTTCTAGTACAATTGCACAGAATGACAAATGGACTTGCCAGCCCATAATCATATTGCCCAACCAGGCTGCAGTGACGAGCTGGTACTGCTGAATCATTAAACGCTGCTCTGTCATCTCTTTCAATGCACCTGCCCTTGGCATACAAGGAGAAGTTTCATTTCAATATTCTACTTTCTGTATTTTGACAGGAAATTAGCCTCTGCAATTGCATTTCATTTCAAAAGACAGTTTAATATTACTGGACAAAATAGCATCACACAAACCCATGAATTTTCTGTTACATTTCCTTCTCCAGCGTTCAATATTTCTTTGCTAGACTGACAACCAGAGAACCAGCAGGATTTCTCACCATAGCATCCAACTGCCAACTGAGAGTTGATCTTGGCAAGGAATTAAAGTTCCCTGACTTCAGTGCATCATCGTCCCTGAGGCCTGACATGGTCATTAGTCAGAAACCTTGGAGCAGGTGGTCATGGTAGAATTGACAGTGCCTTGGTAAGACCAGATTGAGGAGGCATTTGAGTGTAATAAAGCCAAATACCAGCAGCTGGCAGAGCCGTGCCAGAGACCTGGGGTGGAGGGCACAATGCCAGACTACAGAGGTGGGGTGTGGAAGTTTTGCGGGGTGCTCACTCTGCAGAACCTGCTCTCTCCTTGGCATTACGGGGGCCGCAATGGAAAGAACCATCAGGACCGTTACAGAGACTGCTGAGCGAGCCTCCAGGTGGCCACGGACCAAGAAGTGTGAGCCGTGGGACACGGACCAAGCCCTGATCAACCCTGGCTGGGTCTCATAGGCGAGGATGTCTGATGTTGACAGACCTGAGACACCTGATGACCCCAGGTTACATCACTGATGTTGTGTCCCAGCACATCCTAGGATGTATCTCAGCATCACAGCAATAACACCTTTTTTCAGTTATTCCTCGGCAGAAGAGGACCTTGGATAAATGCAAAATGTTTGTGCCACAGTCTTTTAGTATTTAGACAATAATATCACTGCAGCAGCTACTGAGAGAATAGACAATAGACAGTAGACAGTAGGTGCAGGAGTAGGCCATTTGGCCCTTCTAGCCAGCACCACCATTCACTGTGATCATGGCTGATCATCCACAATCAGTACCCCGTTCCTGCCCTCTCCCCATATCCCTTGACCCCGCTGTCTATAAGAGCTCTATCTAAATCATCTCCATCTAGAACTTCATCTAGAAGAGATGAAGTTCAGTCTATTTCTAATCAGTCCGTTGACATTGCAAGTATATTTCTCCAGCGCACTGGGCTGAGTCATATGAAGTTTCACATTGAACGATGGAACAATAAAAGTAATAATTTTAAAATACTGATGATTTATTTATCATGCAATCTATACTGCCCAGCAACCCCAATTTAACCCTAAACTAATCACGGGTCAAACCGTAGTGATAATTTATCTACTAACTGGTACACCTTTAGACTGTGGGAGGAAACCAGAGCACCCGGAGGAAACCCACATGTTCCATGGGGAGGACAGATAGACTTCTTACAGAGGACGTCAGAAATTAAATTTAACTCCAATGGCCCGAGCTGTAATAGCGACACGGCATCAGGCTCATCAGGTTGTGAAGGGTCTCGGCCTGAAACGTCAACTGTGTATTCACTTCCAAACACGCTGCCTGATCTGCTGAGCCCCTCCTGCATTTTGTGTGTGTGGCTCCTCAGCTGCTGTTTCTAGCAATCTTTTAAAACCAAATCTATGGATTAACTGAAATGAGAAGCAGACCTTGCCCGGTGTCCCAGCCATGTGCCCGCACCCATGCCACCCCCTGCCCCTGGCACTCCTTCTCTGCCACTTGTCTCATACCCCTCTTGTGGCACTCCACCCTCAACATTCCAAACATCCATTTTTCCCACCAGATTTACAAACTAACTCTCTGTTCCCCATTGATAAATACAGTACTGTACAAAAGATAATACACAGCTCTATTATCTCTCCCCCTCCCTCCCCACCCTCTCTCCCTCTTTTTTCTGCCTCCCTCCCTCACTCTCTCCCTCCCTCTCTCTCCCCTTCTCCCTCTCTCTCTCTCATTCTTCCTCTCTCTTTCTCTCTGCCTCCCTTCCTCCCTTACTCACTCTCTCCCTCCCCTCCCTCATTCACTATCTCCTTCTCTGCTCTCCCCCCTCTCTTTCTCACACACTCCATTTTGTCTTCGATCTTGCATAGTATCTAAATCTCCTGATCACAGCACTGTCCCATGCCTTAGCATTTTTGATTCTCAATAATTCAGCCCCAATTCTTGATTTAGATTCCGAGGTATTTCTTATCTGTGATATTTCTCATCACCGCTCCTGGATCCAGTTGCAATGTGTCTTTTGTCAATGTGTTCTGATCTTCCTTCTATCACAAAGTCTGGTCTGTTGGACAAATTTCCCTCATTAACACATTCTTGATGGGGTTCACTGATATTGTCACTGGAGAATCAAACCCCATTGAAACATTCCTTTCTGATTTAATTGATTTATTGTTTATTTAGGCCTGACTTTGTGAATATAATCCCTGTATATTTAACTACTGCTCTCTTTATTTCTCCTTACAAGAAAGGAGGTAATTCTGCCCATTGAATCTATATTAGTTTGCAGAGCAATCCAAAATCCCACTAATATTCCCTGTCATTTATCTTCCAGCATTGCTATCAACACCGCTCTATTAAACCATAAGACCAAAAGACATAGGAGCAGAATTAGGCCATTCAGCCCATCATCTACTACACTATTCCATCATGGCTGATCCTAGATCCCACTCAAACCCATGCACCTGCCTTCTTGTCATATGCTTTGATTCCCTGACCAATCAGGAAAATATCAACTTCCACCAAACACCATTTTTGTTTTGTTAAAACCATCATATTATTTATGAGATCTATGCTGGGTAAACATCTGTTTACTGTGTTGGCTTTGTTGGCAGGATTATAGAGTAGTTTTATTTTGGCAGGAATTTTTGATGGAGATATATTCCCATCTTTTCTAACAAATCAACTTGGACCAATCTCAAGGTTGGAAGCTGAGTTGGTGAAAAGTATTCTAGGGAGAAAGCCTGAGAAGGATGTCTCCTCCTTTCTGACTGCAGATGTCTCCCTTTTATCATTGTTGGTTAGGCCTAGGACACTAATCCACACAAAGATTTTTACTGTTCAAGATCCAAAGGTCTGAATGGGGTCAAGGGATATGGGGAGAGGGCAGGAACGGGGTACTGATTGTGTATGATCAGCCATGATCACAGTGAATGGTGGTGCTGGCTAGAAGGGCCAAATGGCCTACTCCTGCACCTACTGTCTACTGGCTATTGCCTTAAATATGCCCACTGATTTAGCCTCCACCATAGTCTGTGGCAGAACATTCCACAGATTCACTATTCTCTGGCTAAAAAAAAATCCTCCTTACCTCTGTTCTAAAGGTACTCCAAGTGTGGCCTGACTAGTTTCTTATAAAGCCTCAGCATTATCCCTTTACTTTTGTATTCTATTTCTCTAGAAATAAATACCAACATTGCATTTGCCTTCTTTACCACAGGCTCAACCTGTAAATTAACCTCCTGGGAGTCTTGCACAAGGACTCCTAAGTCCCTCTGCACCTCTGACGTTTGAACTTTCTCCCCATTTAGATAGTAGTCCACACTATTGTTCATTTGACCAAAATGCATTATCATACATTTCCCAACACTAAACTCCATCTGCCACTTTTTTGCCCAGTCTTCCTATTTGTCTAAGTCCTGCTACAATTGTATTGCTTTCTCAGCGCTAGAGGAAGCACCTATCCTCCAACTTCACCTATCCTTCCCCTTCACCTACCTTCCTCCCCAGGTGGAGAAAATACAGGCTGCCCCCCCCCCCCCCCACCAGATGGAACAGTCAGAGTGAGAAAATGGAGGTTGTACAGATTAGCAAATTTGTTCCATCCGCCACAAAAGGTGGGTTTCCCCAGTGGCCACTCATTTTAAATCTACTTCCCATTCCCATTCCGACATATCAGCCTTTTGTTCCTCTATATCCCCCCCTCCCCCAGCCACCTACCTTCCCCCTCATCTATCACCTTTTAGTTTGTACTCCTCTCCTCCCCCCACTCCCCACCTTCTTACTCGGGCTCCTGCCCCCTTCCTTTCCAGTCCTGATGAAGGCTCTTGGCTGAAAATGTTGATTCCTCTCCAGAGCTGCTGCCTGTCCTGCTGAGTTCCTACTGCACTTTGTGTGTGTTGCTTCGAATCGATCAGTCGGAAGTCCATTTTTTAATGGAAATAAACTTTTTTTTTCCAAAATAAAAAGGATTTACAAGAATAAGCCATGCAACACCTTTTCTTACTTTATTGTGTCTGTTTTTTTGTGCTGCACTGGTTTGGAGTAACAATTATGTAATTTTCCTTTATACTTGAGTACAGAAAATGACATTAAACGATCTCGAATCTTTTTATTTTTACATTCATAGGCAATGCGTTCAGTGCTAAATTACATTGTTTAAAACCAATAGGGCTGTTGTGCCCCCACATGTCACCCCCTCCCCGGGGTGGTATACTACTCCCATAATTGAGGGGCCTCTCCTTGTCCAGAAGCAGAAGACCCATATATGGTGGGCCTCCCCCACAAAGCCCTTCCAGTGGCTGCACCGAGCTGCAGTGCATCTCCTCCTGCATCCTGGAATGTGCTAGTCGGCGGTGTTCCTCCGCGGACATCTCGATGTGCTGGCAGACCCACAACTTGCGAGCAGACCAAAGGGCATCATCCACTGAGGTGACGATCCGCCAGCAGCACTCGATGTTCGCCTCTGCGTGTGTCCCAGAGAAGAGCCGCGAGATTGCAGAATCCTCTACTGAGCAGGGTGAACCTTGACACAGGCCTTTTCATCTCTCTCCAAACCCTCATCGCAAATCCAGAGTCACAAAGAGTTAAGGGACTGTCTCGCCCCTGCCACATTCCTCTCGAGGCCAGCGGGTGGTGGGAATGATGTCCTGAACAGACAGGAAGGATCCGACTGGGCGGGGGGTGGGGGGCCCTCTCACTGCTAGCCAAGCCAGGCCTTGGTGTTTGTCAGTCAGTGCGAGCGATGAGGCATTCGTCCAAATGGTATGTTTGGCAGGAAGTCCATTCCAGTCCCTGTCATCTACATCCGGGATAGCTCTCATGCACTCCACCATTTTGACAGCTTCCAATTCCCTGGGTCCTGGCCGCCTCATGTTGAAGTTGAGAGGGGGAAAGGATAAGGGAGATTTATGAGGCAATCTTTTACACAGAAAGCAGTAGGCACCTGGCGTACGCTGCTGGGGTGGGGGTGGGGAGGGCTGTGAAAACAGATACAACAGTGGTATTTATGAAGTGTTTGAAAAGGCATATGAATTTACAGGGAATAGAGGGAGATGGGATTAGTTTAAATTGAAAGCAACACACAAAATGCTGGAGGAAATCGGCAGGTCAGGCAGCAACTATAGAGGAAGGTGAACAGTCGACATTTCGAGCCAAGATTCTTCTCTCATATCCCATGTTAGCATACCTAACTTGATGGCATGAACAGTAATTTCTCTAATTACTGGTAACCACTCCTGTCTGGTCCTCTTCTCCACCACTGTTAGTTCAAGTTCAAGTTGAATTGTCATTCAACTATACATGAAACAAATACCCATGAAACAAAACAGCCAAATGAAACAGCACATACAGCACATAAGATAGCAAGCACATATAAGATGCCAGTAAAATGTAGTCACACAAAAAAATATATCGTCCAAGACCCCGAGTCCATGAACGTTGCAGAAATCTGAGGTCGAACACAATACGGTTTGTCTTCTGCCGAGCAACCACTGGGGGGCAGCACTGACTCCAGCTCGGACGCTGCATCACACCGCCTCCTGGGCAGCTGTAAACAGGCAAGACGACGGCTTGAGGTCACACAACCCCCACCTTCCACCAATAAATCAGTGAACCGGACTTGCAGCATTCCACATTAACAATGTCCAACAGAGTCTTGTGATCACAAGAAAAGTGCCTAAGATGATCACTCTCTGCATTCCTTATCCCCATGGCCCCATTACCCCTTCTCTTTCCCCTTCCTAGCCCTCACAACCTGCCCATCATCTTCACCTTCCTCCCTCTGGTTCCCCACTTGCTTCCCTTTATTCCAGGGTCTACTGTCATCTCTTATCAGACCTTTTATTCTTCAGCCCCATGTCTTTCCTGTCTAACATCTCCCAACTTCTCACATTATGTTAGTTTATTTAAAGATACAGGCCTTTCAAACACAATGGCCCACACGGCCCAATTACACCTACGTGGGCAGATAACCCACCAACCTGCTGGTATTCTGAGCGTGCGAGAAAAGTGGAGCACCCAAACAAAATCCACATGGTCACGAGGAGGTCGCACAAACTCCTTATAGACAATGGCGGAATTGAACGCAGTCACCAGTGCTATGGTAGCATTACGCTGACCACTATGCTATCATGCCACCCCCCTGCCCCCCCACCCCGTTATTCCCTTTTTGATTCTTTCTCCAACCCACCCACCTTTCCCCTCACCTGGTCTCACCCCCACTATCACTTGCCAGTTTGAACATCTCTGACCTTCCCCCATCCCCACCACCTTCTAATTCTGGCTTCTGCCCCTTCCCTTTCCAGGCCTGATGAAGAGTCTCGGCCAGAAACGTCGACTGCTCATTGTCCGCAATAGATGCTGCCAGACCTGCTGAGTTCCTCCAGCGTTTTCTTCAGTCTCAGTTTATATTGGCATTAGGGTTGGTGCAGACATCGTGGGCCAAAGGGCTTGATACTCTGTCGTACTGTTCTATGTTCAATATTCTGCTGTGTACGCCATTCAGTAGAGACTATTGGGTTCTTCAATCTGTCAACAGAAAAATCTTCTCTGTTTAGTGAAATTCAGTGATCCACACTGTAACATTGATGGTTGGAATTTAAATCACTGTCAGATGATTAAAGAAATTATACTTAATTGCAAAGAAATCATACCAGTTGACGTGACTCATTATCATCAGTTACTGGGCTACTGATTAAATATGAGTTAAAGTGGCAGATAATCTGGGTCCAAATCACACACCCACTCAACTAGCCAAGCTTAATGCGTTTCTTGTAAAGCATTGTTAGAAGCCAAATACATTTGGAGCAGGTCAACAGGTTTGTCAGCACTTCATATAGAATCATTCCCTGCAGCTATGAAAGAAATCCTACAAAATCCTGCTAAAAGTAATGGTTCAGCCCAGTACATCATGGGTAAAGCTCTACCCATCGTTGAGCACATCTACGTGAAATGCTATCATAGGAAATCAGCATCTACCATTAGAGCTCCTCACCACCCGGCCCATGCCCTTTTCTCGCTGCAGTCATCAGGTTGAAGGTAAAGCGACTCAGGACTCAAACCACCAGGTTCAAGACCAGTTACTACCCCTCAACCATCAGACTCATGAACAGAAGGCGATAACCCACAGTGATTGGTTCCCACAACCAATGATCTCACTTTAAGGACTTTTTACCTCATTCCCTCATGTTCTCAATATTTATTACTATTTATTCATATTTGCATTTGCATAGCCTGTTGTCTTCTGAACTCCAGCTGATCTTTCATTGATCCTGTTATAGATACTGTTCTATAGTTTTGCTGAGTATGCCAGCAGGAAAATGAATCTCAGGGTTGTATATGGTGACATATATGTACTTTGTTAATAAAATTTACTTTGAACTTGGATGTAAAGATTAAATCTATTTGTCGCATGTACTGTGACATGTGTCATTTTTGCATCAACGACCAACACAGTCCGAGGAGTGTGCTGGGACAGCTTGCAAATGTCGCCATAATCATGGTGGCTATAAAGCATTGCACAAATCACTATGCTACTGGGTTGCTTATATATCTGTGAGACAGGTTTCCTTCAGATCTTTCCCCTTTCACCTTCAACCTATACCCAGGGAAGGTGGCAGGGTGGAGATTCATCTCTACCAAAGGAGGAGTAAGGCGCTCCTCCCCTCCACTACCCTTGGGGAAGATGTAACCCCTGCTTAGCCCCCAATCAGGGTCAGGTGAAGCATTGGGAGCAGGTGGTGGATGGTTGTATGAGCAGCTAGCACATATCCTGGTTATGTGACCACTAATGCCAGGCAGTCAGTCTCTGAAGAGTTTTGATAAAGGCTGAGGTCACTTGCCTTGTAAAGGACTAGAACATAAAAGCAATGATATAATGTTGAGACTTTATAAAGCACTGGTGAGGCCTCACTTGGAGTATTGTGAGCAGTTTTGGGCCCTTTATCTTAGAAAGGATGTGCTGAAATTGGAGAGGGTTCAAAAGAGGTTCACGAAAATGATTCCAGGATTGAATGGTTTGTCATATGAAGAGCATTTGATTGCTTTGAGTCTGTACTCACTAGAATTCAGAAGAATAAGTAGTGACCTCACTGAAACCTGTCAAAAGGTGAAGAAGTTGATAGAACGGATGTGGACAATCTACTTCCTATGGTGGGAGGTCTATGACCAGGGCACTCAACCTCAGAAGCGAGGGGTGTCCTTTTAGAATGTACATGAGGAGGAATTCCTTTTGCCAGAGAGTAGTGAATTTGTGGAATTCTTTGCAACAGGCACCTGTGGAGGCCAAGTCTTTTTGCATATTTGAATCAGAGGTTGATAGATTCTTGATTGGTCAGGGCATGAAGGAATATGGGGAGAAGGTAGCAGATTGAGACAGAGAGGAAAATTGGATCAGACATGATGAAATGGCGGAACAGACGCAATGGGCCAAATGGCCTAATTCTGCTCCTATATCTTATGGTCTTATCACCTTGAACCCCGCTATCAAATCATTTCTCTTTCTCCTTTGTTCCAGAGAGAAAAGCTCAAGCTTGCTCAACTTATCCTCATAGCACATGCTATCTAGTCCTGGTGCCATGGTAGCCCAGCGGTTAGCACTATTATAGCTTGGGTTATCCAAGTTTGGTGTTCAGCTGCAGTGGCATCTGTAACAAGTTTTATGTTCTCCCTGTGGCCACATGAGTTTCTTTTGGGTACTCTGTTTTCCTCCCATAGTCCGAAAAATGTACTGGTTAGTAGGCTAATTGTTCATTGTAAATTATCCTGTGATTAGGCAAAGGTTAAATAATTGGGTTTCTGGGTGGTGCAGCTTGTTGGGCCAGAAGGGGAGATTTGGCGTGGTGGTAATTACTACTGGATAAGTAATCCAGAGACCCAGTTATACGCTGGGGATGTGAGTTCAAATCCCATCATGGCAGGTAGTGAATTTGAATTCAGTTTAAAAAAAATCTGATGACCATGAAACCACATCGATCATCGTAAAAACCCATCTGGTTCACTAATGTCCTTTAGGGGAAGAATCCTGTCGCTCTTACCTGATTGGACATATGAGGGGTGATTGATAAGTTTGTGGCCTAAGGTAGAAGGAGTCAATTTTAGAAAACCTAGCACATTTATTTTTCAACATAGTCCCCTCCTACATTTACACACTTAGTCCAGTGGTCGTGGAGCATACGGATCGTGGACCTCCAGAAAGTGTCCACAGCAGGGGTGATTGATAAGTTCATGGCCTGAGGTAGGAGATGAGTTTTACACCTCTCGTTATGTGCATGTGCAGTTCAACTCTTTGAGTGATTATACAGAAAGTTTGAAGTTAATAACTTCTGTAGTATTTTTGTTTCAGATAATTGAAAATTGCAAGTAAGCACTGTCTGAGAAAATGGACAACATCAGCCTATGTGCAGTCATCTGTTACCTTGGTCTCAAGGGCTTATCACCCAAGGAGGTCCAAGAGGACATGGTGGCAACACTAGGGGAGGGTGAAAAATAAATGTGCTAGGTTTTCTAAAATGGACTCCTTCTACCTTAGGCCACGAACTTATCAATCACGCCTTGCATATGTGACTCCAGACCCACAGCAAAGTGGTTGACTCTTCTATGCCCTCTGAAATGGCCTAGCGAGCCATTCAGTTGTATACAACTACTAAAAATAATGAATGAACCCAGTCAGACAACCTGGCAACAACCTCGGCACTGGAAATGACAACAGCAAAACCAGCCCTGTCAACCCTGAAGAGTTTTCCTTACTAACATCTGGGGACTTGTGCCAAAGTTGGGAGAGCTGTCTCACAGTCTAGTCAAGTACCAGCGTGACATAGTTGTACTGAGAGAATCATACCTTATCGTTAACATTCCCGACTCCACCATCTCCATTCCTGGGTGTATTGTCTCACTGGCAGAACAGGCGTAGTAGAGGTGGTGACACAGCAGTATACAATAGAGAGGGAGTTGCCCTGGCAACTCCCAACTTTGACTCTGGACCCCATAAAGTCTCATGGCGCCAGGTTAAACATGGGCAAGCAAACCTCCTGCTGATTACTACTTACCGTTCTCCTTCGGCTGACGAATCAGTACTTTTCCATGTTGACCAGCACTTGGAGGAGGCATTGAGTGTGGCAAGGGGACAGAATGTACTCTGGGTGGGGGGTCTTCAATGTACATCACCTGGAGTGGCATGGTTGTACCTCCACAGACCGAGCTAGTCAGGTCCTACTGGACAGAGCTACTAGACTGGAACTCCAGCAGGTGGTGAGGGAACCAACAAGAGGGAAAAGCACTCTTCGTCTCATTCTCACCAACCTGCCTGCCGTGGAAGCATCTGTCCAGGGCAGCATTGGTAGACGTAAGTGACCACCACACAGTATTTGTGGAGACTAAATCCCATCTCCACATTGAAGAAACCCTCCATCGTGTTGCGTGGCACTACCACCGTGCTAAATGGGATAGACTTTGAACAGGTTTAGCAGCCCAAGACTGGGCATCTATAAGGCACTGTGGACCATCAGCAGCAACAGAACTGTACTCAACTACAGTCTGTAACCTCATGGCCCAGTGTATCCCCCACTCTAACATTACCACCAGCCAGGGGATCAACCCTAGTTCAATGAAGAGTGCGGGAGGGTAAGCCAAGAACAACACTAGACATACCTCAATATGAGGCGTCACCCTGATGAAGTCACAACACAGGACTACTTGCATGTCAAACACCATAAACAGCAAGTAATAGTCAAAGCTAAGTGGTCCCACAACCAGCAGATCAGATCTAAGCTCTGTAGTCCTGCCACATCCAGCTGTGAATGGTGGTGGACAACACACTGGAAGAGGAGGCTCCACAAATATCCTCATCCTCAACAATTGAGGAGCCCAGCACACCTGCAAAAGATAAGGCTGAAGCACTTGCAACCGTCTTCAGTCGAAGTACCAAGTAGATGATCAGCTCAGCCTCCTCCAGAGGTCCCTAGCGTCCCAGATGTCAATATGCAGCCAATCCGATTCACTCCACATGGCATCAAGAAATGGCTGAAACCACTGGATACTGCGAAGGTTATGGGCCCAACCAAAATCCTGGCAATAGTCCCAAAGACTTGTGCTCCAGAACTTGCCCCAACACTAGCCAAGCTGTTCAAGTACAGCTACGACACTGACATCTACTCAGCAATGATAAAAATTGCCCAGGTATGTCCTGTATGCAAGAAACAGGACAAGTCCAACCCAGATAATTACCACCCTATCAGCCTACTCTCAATCATCAGTAAAGTAATGGAAGGGGACAATAACAGTGCTATCATGCAACATCTACTCAGCAATAACCTGTTTACGGATGCCCAGTTTGGGTTCTGTTGACGCCACTCAGCTCCTGACCTCATCACCTCCATGGATCAAAGAGCTAAATACCAGAGGTGAGGTGAGAGTGATAACCCTCGACATCAAGACAGCATTTGACCAAGTATGGCATCAAGGTGCCCTAGCTAAAATGGAGTTAATGGGAATTAGGAGGAAAAGCCTCCGCTGGTTGGAATCATACCTGACACAGAGGAAGATGAACAACACACACAAAATGCCGGTGGAACACAGCAGGCCAGGCAGCATCTATAGGGAGAAGCACTGTCGATGTTTCAGGCCGAGACCCTTCGTTAGGACAAAGGAAGATGGTTGTGGTGGTTGGAGGTCAATCATCTCATCCTCAGAACATCACTGCAGGAGTTCCTCAGGAAAGTGTCCTAGAACCAACCATCTTCAGCTGCTTCATCAATGAATTGAATTGAATTGACTTTATTACTTACATCCTTCAAATACATGAGGAGTAAAAATGTTTGTATTACGTATACATTAAAATATGCAATGTGCTATTATAGTAATTTATAATAAATATTATGGACAACAGGATAGTCAAAATACATAGAAATACAGTAGCGTCAGCATGAATTAAGCAGTCTGATGGTCTGGTGGAAGAAGCTGTCCCAGAGCCTGTTGGTCCTGGCTTTTATGCTGTGGTACCGTTTCCCGGATGGTAGCAGCTGGAATAGTTTGTGGTTGGGGTGACTCGGGTCCCCAGTGATCCTTTGGACCCTTTTACACACCTGTCATTGTAAACATCCTGAATAGTGGGAAGTTCACATCTACAGATGTGTTGGGCTGACTGCACCACTCTCTGCAGAGTCCTGTGATTGAGGGAAGTGCAGTTCCCATACCAGGCAGTGATGCAGCCAGTCAGGACGCTCTCAATTGTGCCCCTGTAGAAAGTCCTTAGGATTTGGGGGCTCATACCGAACTTCTTTTGGGGCGCTTTTTCACCTTCCCTCCATCGTAAGGTCAGAAGTGGGGATGCTTGCAGATGACTGCATAATGTTCTGCACTGCTCGTGACTTCTCAGATAGTGAAGCTGTTCATACCCAAATGCAGCAGGATTTGGACAATATCCAGGCTTGGGCCAACAAGTGGCACATAACATTCGAGACAGGCAAATGCCAGACAATGACCATCTCCAACAAGAGAGGCTCTAACCATCGTCCTTTGACATTCAGAGGCATCACCGTCACTGAATCCTCTACTATCAACATCCTGGCCATTACAATTGACAGGAAGCTGAACTGGTCTATTCATGGCTATACCAGAGCAGATCAAAGGCTAGGAATCCTGCAGTCTGTAACTCACCTCCTGACTCCCCAGAGCCTGTCCACTATCTACAAGGTATATTGGAATATTCATCACTCACCTGGATGAGTGCAGCTCCATCAACATTCAAGAAGCTTGACACCATCCAGTACAAGGAAGCCCACTTGATTGTTACCCCTTCCACAAGCATCCAATCACCCCACCATCGACGAACAGTGGCAGCAGTGTGTACTATCTACAAGATGCACTGCAACAACACAACAAAGCTCCCAAGGCAGCACTTTCCAGATCCACAACCACTACCATCTACAAGGACGAGAACAGCAGATGCCTGGAAATGCCACCACTTGGAAATCCCCCTCCCAGTCACTCAAATCCTGACTTGGAAACATATCGCTGTTCCTTCGTCACTGGGTCAAAATCATGGAATTCCCTCCCTGACAGCACCGTGGGTCTACCTATCAGGTCTATCAGGGATTGCAGAGGTTCAAGAAGGCAGCGCATCACCACCTTCTCAAAATCATCCAGGGATGGTGTGGTGAACTGCATATATCTGTCTGGACACGCCCCCTGCTGACTGCTCCTGTGGCTCCTCCCACAGACCCCGGTATAAAGGCAATTGAGGCCTGAGCCCGGCCTCTCAGTCTCCAGGATGCAGTATGGTGGTCACTCACTGCTTGTTCCTTCTGCCAGTCAATAAAAGCCGATATCTCGCCTTTACGTCTCAGAGAGAGTTATTGATGGTGCATCAGATGGGCAATAAATGCTGGCTTAGATGGCAAAACCCACATCCCGTAAATGAATAAATTTTTAAAAGGGCTTGTTTCGTGCTGTATCTCTAAATAAAATTAAATAAATAATTCTCCTCTGCACCCTCTCAAAAGCTTCCAAAACCTTCCTATAATGAGGAGACCAGAACTGAATATCATATGCCCAGTGTAGCTTAGCCAGTGTTTTATAAAGGTGCACCATTGTCTTGCAGCTCTTGAATTCAATTCCCTTACTATGAAGGCCAATGCACCAAATATCTTAACCACCCTATCATCTGTGGTTTAAAACAAATCAGATGTTGCTATAATACCAGACAAACTCTTCTCCGGTTTCCAGAGGGCACAGGTGTCAGTTTTAACCAGTGTCTCAGAAGGAAGGCCAAACAACAAAGAAGCCTTGCCTGCTCCTTACGCAGTTACTCAAAGTGACAAACATCGCGGTGAACTTCCTCCCCTCAGAGATGAGTGAAAAAGGATCTATTAGCTTCCCCAGCATATATAATGTATGAATTTATTGACTGATTGCCCGAGGAAAAGGCAAGGCTTCTTTGTTCCTTGGCTGTCTTCCTAAGATGCCAGTTCAAACGGACACCAGCTCGAGAACTTTATACGTCTTATATGCCGGGAAAGCGCTAGATCCTTTTTCAGTTACTATAATTACTTTACAAGAATGTTGCCTGGACTTGAAGGCCTGTGTGATAGGGACACGTTGGACAAGATAGGTATTTACTATTTATTTGTTTAATTTTATTTATTTAATGACACTGCGAGGAGTAGGTCCTTCCAGCCATTTGGGCCATGCTGCTCCAGCAATCGCCGCATATAACTCCACAACGCTGTTTTCAACAATCTTGTAATTTTGGTAATGACACTATCTCTTCAATCCGTATTTGTTACATTCCGTCTGGGTAGCCTCCAACTTGATGGCATGAACATTGATTTCTCTAACTTCCACTAATGCCCCTCCTCCCCTTCTTACCCCATCCCTTATTAATCTATTTATTTATTTATTCCCCTTTATTTCTCTCTTTTTTCTCTCTCTCTCCCTCTCACAATCACTCCTTGCCTGTTCCCCATCTCCCTCTGGTTCTCCTCTCCCTCTTTCTTTCTCCCTAGGCCTCCAGTCCCATGATCCTTTCCCTTCTCCAGCTCTGTATCCCTTTTCCCAATCAGCTTTCCAGCTCCTAGCTTCATCCCTCCCCCTCCTGTATTCCCCTATCATTTCGGATCTCCCCCTCCCACTTCCCCTCCCACTTTCAAATCTCTTACTATATCTTCTTCCAGTTAGTCCTGACGAAGGGTCTCGGTCCGAAACATCGACCGTGTTTCTTCCTATAGATGTTGCCTGGCCTGCTGCGTTCCACCAGCATTTTGTGTGTGTTACTTGTAGTTAGTTGACCTACTAAGTTCTTCCAGTATTTTATTGCTTTGGATTTCCAGCATCTGCAGACTTTCTCGTGCATATTTTTTTTATTTCACTGGATTAAAATTCCCTATTTGCCATGCTGAAATTCAAATCCCTCTCCAGTTTGTTAAAATCAGCTAGATATACAGACGTTTACCAGAATGTTGCTGGATTGAGGGACGTGTTACAAGGAGGGGTTGAGCAAACGTGCATTGTTTCGTCTGGAGCAGCGGCGGCCGAGAGGAGACCTGAATAGAAATGTATAACAATTATAAAAGGCATAGATAGGGTAGATAGTCAGAGTCTTTTTCCCCCAGAATAGAAATATCTCAAGCGAGAGAACATAAGTTGAAGTTAAGAGGGGTAGAAGTTTAAAGGAAATGTGCGGGGCAAGCGTTTTACCATAGAAAGGGGTGGTTGCCTGGAGAAAGCTGTCTTGAGATTTGGTCTAGGGTGGTGGGGTGGAGATCAAGTCAAATCGCTCTTTATTGTCATTTCGACCATAAAATGCTGGTGCAATACACAGTAAAAGTGAAACAACGTTCCTCCAGGACCCTGGTGCTACATGAAACAACACTAAACTACACAAGTGAGACAACTCAAGGCTACACTGGACTACGTAAAACAACACACTCTGCCAAAGGAGGTGTAAGGTGCCCCTTCCCTCTGCTGGCCTGCAGGTCACCCTTGGGCAAGGCGTCGCACCTGCTTAGCACACCCCCCGCCCCCGATCAGGGTCAGTGAACCCCAATGGCAGCAGGTGGTGCATATCACAACTCCTGTTTAAGCGACCCACTGACACTTCAGACAATCTCTGAAGAGTACTGATAATGACTGGGCTCAGCGGTCTTGTAAGGACGCTGCCCAAAAGAAGGCAATGGCAAACTACTTCTGTTGAAAAATCCAGTCAAAAAACAACCATGATCACTTGTGTGATACGACACAGCACATAATGACAGAAGTTAATAGTACGATATACAATGTTACTGTATCGCATATAAAGATTAACTGCAAACTCTGCATCAAGTCCTCGGTAGTATAGTGGTTAGTATCCCCGCCTGTCACGCGGGAGACCGGGGTTCAATTCCCCGCCGGGGAGGATCAAATCTTTTCTATACCGGCGATATAGATCAAATCCGCCGCTATCTCTGCAGAGTTTCTACTTTCTCCCCGTTGTCGCCTGCGTTTCCTCCGAGAACTAATATTCTTTCTTCTTGTGAAAATCCAATGGCTTTTAGCAGACCAACATAAGGTGTAGTACCGCCGCCTACTGAGTTGGAGTGTGGAGCAAAGAGACAGGAAGTAGAGCCACTAAATTGCTCCTCCGTAGAAACAAACTCAACATCAAAAAGTCCAGTGCTTTTCAGAAAGTAAAACACGCATTTGTATACATTACGATGGCAGTGATATCCTAACAAACGTTCCATGTTAAACGGCGTCTCTCAAATATCTCAATTTAGCAACGAGATGTTTCCTTTGCGCTCATAGAAACATGCCGCACCATTTCCCGACAAGTCCCCTCCGTGGAAATGCAGGCTCCAGTTCCACATTTTAAAGACGTAGGTGACATACACAAAATACGGGAGAACTTCAGCGGGTCAGGCAGCATCCATGGAAATGAACGAAGAGTAAATGTTTTGGGCCGAGACGCTTCTTCCGGGCGGGAAAAGGAGGAGGACGGTGAGAAGAGGGGAAGACGAGTGAAGAGAGTGAAGCCAGGTGGGTGGGAAAGGTAAAGGGCTGGAGATGAATATTTGATAGGAGAGGGCCATATCGGCGAAAGCGAAGGAGAAGGGGACTCCAGGAGAATGTGATTGGCAGGTGTGAAGAGGTGAGAGGCCAGAGTGGGGGAATAGAAGAGGGGAGGGAAAGATCATTGTTTCTTACTGGAAGGAGAAATTGATATTCATGCATTGAGGTTGGAGGCTACCCAGATGGAATATAGGTGTTGCTCCTCCACCCTAAGAGTGACTTAATCGTGGCATGAGAGGACACCATGGACCCACACTTCGCAAGGTGAATGGGAACCGGAATTAAACTGATAGGCCACCAGGAAGTTAGACCATAAGAAGGTAAGATATAGGAGAAGAATTAGGCCATTTGGCCCACTGAGTCTGCTCCACCAATTCAATTGCTGACCAATTTCTCACCTTCTCCCCATTTCCCTTCATGCTCTGACTAATCAAGAATCTATCAACCTCTGCCTTAAATATACCGGATGAATTGGCCTCCACTGCTGCTTATGGCAATGAATTTCACAGATTCACCACCCTTTGGCTGAAGAAATTCCTCCTCATCTTCGTTCTAAGTGGACACCCCTCTATTCAGAGGCTGTGATCTCTGGTCTTAGACTCCACCACTATGGGATCCTCTCCAAATCTACTCTAATAAAGGCCTTTCACCATTTGATAGGTTTCAATTAGGTCACCTCTCAGTCTTCTGAATTGTAGTGAGTACAGGCCCAGAGCCATTAAATGCTCCTCATATGATAAATAATTTCAATACTGGAATCATTTTTGAGAATTTCCTTTGAACCCTCTCCAATGTCAGCATACCCTTTCTTAGATAAGAGGCCCAAAACTTCTTACAATACTCCAGAAGAGGCCTCTGCAGTGCCTTTTAAAGCCTCAACATTACATCCTTGTTAAAATGTTAATGTTAAATGTTCCACCTTTGGCAGAGGTGATTGGTGGGTTTCACCAATGTACAGGAGCACCGGATACAATAGATGACCTCAGTGGATTTGCAGCTGAAGTGTTGCCTCACCTGGAAGGACTGTTTGGGGCCATGAATACGGGTGATGGCGGAGGTGAATGGGCAGGCGTAGCACTTTAGCTGCTTGCAGACGTAAGTGCTGGGAGGGACGTTAGTGTGGAGGATGAATGGACAAGGGAATCACAGAGGGAGCAATCCCTGTGGAAAGTGGAGTGAAGGGGGGAGGCAAAGATGTGTTTAGTGGTTGGATCCCTGTGGAGATGTTGGAAGTTGCGGAGAATGATGTGTTGGATGTAGGAGATGGGGTGGTAAGTAAGGACACAAGGAATTGTTAAGGTGTGGGAAAGTATCTTCCTGGGAATAGATGCAGCAGAGATAGAAGAACTGAGAAAAGGGAGTAGCATTTTTACAGAAAACAGGCTGGGAAGAGATATAATTGAGATAGTTGTGGGAATGGGTAGGTTTAGAAAAGACTTTGGATGACAATTTGTCTCCAGAACCGGAGACAGAGAGATTGAGAAAGGGAAGGGAGGTGTCAGAAATAGACCGAGTGAATTTAAAGGCAGTGTAGAAGTTGGATCCAAAGTTGATGAAATTGATGAGCTCAGCATGGGTGCATGGTGCAGCACCAATGCAGTCATCAATAGAGTGGATGAAGAACTGGGGAGTATTACCAGGGAAGGCTTGGAGCATAGACTGTTTTACACAGCCAACAAAAAGGCAGGCATAGCTGGGACCCATGCAGGTGTCTGTGGTTACCCCTCAAGTCTGAAAAAAGTGGGAGGAGCCAAAGAAGACATTGTAGAGGTTGACGACCAGTTCTGCCAGGCAGAGGTGGAGGGGAGTTGATTGGTTCTTTTGTTAATAAAGAAAAGGAGAGAAGCGTATAGAGATTGGACATCCTTGGTAATTTATTGGTTGCACAGGAAATTACAGTGTCAGGAAATTAAGGGCTCGGGATTTGAAAATTACTGAGGAGATTGAGGGCAAGTGAAGTGTCACAGACATGGGAAAGGGCTGAACCAAGGGGGATAGAGAGCAGTCGAGGTATGAGTACATGAGTTCAGTGAGGCAAGACCAAGCAGAGACAATGGGCCTACGGGACAGTCCAGTCTTTGGATCTTGGGTATGAGGTAGAAGCAAGCAGTGTAAAGTAAGGGAACTCTGAGTCTGATGGCAGAGGATGGGAGTTCTCCAGAAATGATAGTTATGCTGTCAGAGACAGTTTTCTGATGACCCAGAGCTGGTCCTCTTCAAGAAATAGGTACGTATTTGGTACTTTTTTTTCTTTTGACTTACAATATAAATCTTCTGGTACTGTGTACTCCTTTATGCAGAAACTAATAAAAATATTGAAAGAGAAGAAATAGGTATAAGGAAGTGTCTGAGAACTGTGCCTGGCCTCTGCAAAGTAGAGTTTTAGTAGGTTACTTGGTCACAGGGGTGTAATTGGGCAAGTGCACGCTCTTTGGGCCTGTTATCATGCTGCATCTCTAAATAAAATAAATGCAGAGAATGCAGGAATGTAGATCACATGCAGGCAGATTTAGTTTAATTGGTGTTCAGCGCGGCCATGGTGTGCCGAACTACCAGTTCATGCGCTCGAATGAATTGTATTATACCATCTGGTATGGCGGTTGAAGTTCAAAAAGTAAATCGTAGAAGCCTGTAAAATTAGTCAGCTCCATCATGGATACTAGTCTCCGTAGTGTTCAAGGCATCTTCGAAGAGCGGTGCCTTAGGAGGGTAGTATCCAATCCAGGGAGGCACACGCTCAGCGATTCCGGAAAAGCTCCGATTTCTGAATGGACATTGATTCCTGAACACTACCTCACTACTGTTTTTAAACTTGGTTATTTTGCACAACGTATTTTAACTAAACTATTTAATGGACGCACACACACACACACACACACACATATATACAAACGTTTGTGTGTGTGTGTGTATATATAGTAAGGGTAATTCAGTTTTTCTCTATATTTATCATGTCTTTCATTGTACTGCTGCCGTAAAGTTAATGAATTTCACGGTATATGTCGGAAAATCTTACAAAAGGCAGTGGATTTGGCCCAGTCGATCACAGGTAAAACCCTCCCAACCATTGAGCACATCTACATGAAACTTTGCCATGGGAAAGCAGCATCCATCATCAGAGATCCTCACCACCCAGCCCGTGCTCCTTTCTCGCTGCTGCCAGAGTACAAGAGCCTCGGGACTCGCACCACCAGGTTCAAGAATAGTTACTACCCCTCGACCATCAGGCTCTTGAACAAAAGGGGTTAACTACATTCATTCAAGGACTCTTTTATCTTGTTATTTCACGCGCGTTATTTATTTATTATCTGCATTTGCACATTTTGGTTACAGTTAACAGATCTTGTCTAGAGTTACTGTTCTGTAGATTTGCTAAGTATCCCCTTAGAAAAAGGATGTCAGCGTTGTACATGGTGACATGTATGTACTCTGATAATGCATTTACTTTGAATTTTGATTCTGGCATAGCTATTCAAACAATGAACGCTCATCGGGGAATTGCTCTAAGGGGCCGTTTGGTTGCGATGCACTGGCCGCTCCTGGCATACTATTCACTTCTTTGACCTTATCTACCATCCGGAGACGCCGAGGTGTCTATTTTACCGTGTGCAGAGATGGGGAATATTTGCATAGAGTCGTGTCGTGTAACAGATTTTTGAGAGGGTTCATTGTTTGCCCAGCCACCTGTCCTTTTTCTGCCCGGGAGGAGGCAGTGTCCCACGGGAGAGGTTGCCGCCCCTATTAAAACACCTGAAAGGATGCTCCTTAATTTTTGGGTACGTTTCAATGTCTCGCTTCCGATCTAGGGCCACCCGGTACGGAGGGGTGAGTGGGTCGCTCGGGGAATGTCCTGGCCGCTTCGCTGCTGGCCATTCTCAGATCTAGGCGGCAGGTAGTCCAGGGGTTCCTGCCGACTGCCTGCCTCTGCTGCGGGGTTATTTCTGTGCCCGGGTGTCCCTGGAGGAGTACGCACGGTGGGGGAGATCTGAGAACGGTGCGCCCCACAGAAGTCTTGAATATTTTGTAGATAACAGTAATCGTATCTTTAATTTGAGGTTGTTGATAGCTCTGTGAAGCCCTGATTATTGTAGATGCCTTAGTGGGCTAATAAACTTCAGTATGTTTGTGAAACAGTGGGGGGGAGGGGCATTTGGTCGCGATGCGACGAGGCGGTTCTTGTACCTGCATACTTTTCATTTCCTTGCCCTCGTCTGCCGTCCAGACACCCCGGGGCGAAGTCTCTTTATGCAGCGAGGCCATGCCCTGTACATTGGGGACATGGGTGGAAAGTGTTTTTGCATAGAGAGAGCAGAGCTGTGTAACAGATTTTTTAAACTGGTTCTGTCTGCCGTATTCCTTCTGTGGCCGGCAGGAGGTAGTGCACTGTGTGAATACGGAAATTCAGAGATGGCGGTTTACATTTGAACATCTGAAGTGGCTGCTCGTAAAGTTTTAATTACACGTAAGCACCACGACCAATGCCGCTGCTAAGGGGAAAGGGACTCTCTGGGAAAAGAATAAAAACAGAAAATGCTGGCAGAACTCAGTAGGTAAGACAGCATCTATGGGAGGAGGTAGTGATGACGTTTTGGGCCGAAACCCTTCATCAGGAGTGAAGTCACATGGGATGGTCGAGGGGGGATAAGAAGTGGGAGGAGGGATTAAGTAGAAGTGATAGGCTGGAGGGAAATAGGCGGTGGGGGGGGGGGAAGGTGGAGAATTATGGGAAATAAAAGAGAAAGAAAGGTAGGGCTGGGGGGAGATTATAGTGAGGGGGGGAAAGAGAGAGAAAGAGAACCAGACTAAAGTTATAGATAGGGATGGGGTAAGGGGGGGCAGGGGTATCAACGGAGGTCTCTGGGAAAAGGTTCGCTCCTGGAGCTGGGCATTCAGACGTCCTGCCCGAGTCGACTGCTTACCCCTCTTCCGGGGTTATGTCCATTCCCGGGTGTCCATGAGAAGGAATGCGTGGTCTCTAATAGCACAATGAGGGGCTTCCAAGAATGGTGGGCCCCGCGGCAGCTCAAATGTGTTGTAGATAGTAATAGCAGCATTTTAATTTAAATCTGTATGTAGTTTATGAAACCCTGATTATTGTACAGTGTTTTGTTAATGAATAAACAAAACTTGGTGAAGTTGTGGATAGTGTGCAGGGTTGTAGGTTGCAGCGAGACATTAATAGAATGCAGAGCTGGGCTGAGAAGTGACAAGAATTTCCCTACCGCATAGCCCTCTATTTCTCTAAGCTCCGTGTACCCATCTTAAGAGCAAAGACCCTATTGTATCCGCTTCCACCACCGGCAGTGGATTCCATACACCCACCACTCTCTGTATGAAAAACTTACCTCTGACATCCCCCTTGTACCTACTTCCAAGCACCTTAAAACTCTGCCCCTTCCTGTTTGCCATTTCAGCCCTGGGAAAAAGCATCCGGCTATTCACACAATCAATGTCTCTCATCATCTAATACACCTCTAGCAGGTCACCCCTTCGTTGCTCCAAGGAGAAAAGGCCATAACCAATTCTCACAAGGCATGCTCTCCAATCCAGGCAACGTCCTTGCAGATCTCCTCTGCACCCTCTGTAATGAGGTGACCCGAAATGAACACAATACTCCAAGTGGGGTCTAACTAAGGTCTTGGGGTCCATCCTTCAAAGTTGCCACACAAGTTGATACTGTGGTTATGAAGGTGACCTTCACCAGACTGAGTTCAAGATCCGTGATGTTATGTTGCAGATCTATAAAACCCTGGGTAGACCACACTTGGAATATTATGTGCAGCTCTGATTGCCTCATTATAGGAAAAATGTGGAAGCTTTCGAGAAAGCAATTACCAGTTGCTGCCTGGCCTAGACGGTATGTCTTCTGAAGACAGGTTGATCAAGCTAGGGCTTTTCTCTTTGGAATGAAGGAGTAAGAGGTGACTTGATAGAGGTGTACAAAATGATAAGAGACATTGCTAGCTCACAAACAAGAGAAAATCTGCAGATGCTGGAAATCCGAGCAACACTCCCAAAATGCTGGAGGAACTCAGCAGGCCAGGCAGCGTGAATGGAAAAAAGTACAGCTAACGTTTCAGGCCGAAGCCCTTCGGCAGGACTAGAGAAGAAAAGCTGAGGAGTAGATTTGAAAGGTAGGGGGAGGGAGAGTGAAACGCCAGGCGCTAGGTGAAACCTGGAGGGGAAGGGATGAAGCAAAGAGCTGGGAAGTTGATTGGTGAAGGAGACAGAAGGCCATGGAAGAAAGAAAAAAGGGGGGAGGAACACCAGAGGGAGGCGATGGGCAGGCAAAGAGATAAGGTGAGGAAGGGATAAGAGGATGGGAAATGTTGAAGGAGGGGGGGTGGGGGGCATTACTGGAAATTTGAGAAATCAATGTTCATGCCATCAGGTTGGAGGTTACCCAAACAGAATATAAGGTGTTGTTCCTCCAACGTGAGTGTGGCCTCATCACGACAGTGAAGGGGGCCGTGGATGGACATAACGGAATGGGAATAGGAAGTGTCGGCAGCGCTGGCACACAGCAGCAGCGGCCTTTCACATCTGGTGCTATAATTTTTTTTAAATTTAATTTTAAGGCACAGTTAGGGTTCAGGGCAATGGATAACAGAGTGACTGTCTACCATCACCAGATACTGCTACAGCACAGAGATCGCCCAAAAACAAATCTTCATGAAAATCTTCTGGTTAGATTGCATGACCTCGGCCTGCTGAGGGAATCGGGCCTGCAGTCCTCAGAGTCGCCTGAGGCCGGTGGCCAGAGGTGGGGACTTCGTAAGCGGTGTGCGAGGAAGCTGAAGCGAGGTGAGCGGGCAGGAGTCCGTGCCAGGTAAAAGCAAGCCCCAGCCGGCCGGCTCTCCCGTCCATTCTGCTCTCAAGTGGACATTAAATTGGACTACATCTGTGGCAACGAAATACTCAGCGGGAGTAGAGAAACGGACGGAATCCTGGGCACCGCCATTCAGCTGTTTATTTATGTAACAGATTTTCCCCCAAGCTATCGGACTACCAACCTACTGCCCTCTGCTGTGCCTATTGTCTTGTTTATTATTTATTGTAATGCCTGAACAGTTCTGTGTGCTTTATACAGTCCTGGGTAGGTCTGTAGTCTAGAGTAGTTTTTGTGTTGTTTTTACGTAGTTCAGTGTAGTTTTTGTATTGTTTCATGTAGCACCATGGCCCTGAAAAATGTTGTCTGGTTTTTACTATGTACTGTACCAGCAGTTATGGTCAAAATGACAATAAAAGTGACTTGACTTGAAAATGGGTGGTCACTGGGAGATCCCACGTTCTGGCAGACGGCGTGTAGATGCTTGGCAAAGCGGTCTCCCAGTCTATGTTGTGTCTCACCGGTATACAGGAGGCATCATCAGGAGCACCGAACGCAGTAAATGACTCGTCATTCTAGAATGAAAGGCCTCATCCTGAGAGCAGATGCAGTGGAGACGGAGGAATTGAGAAAAGGGGATGGCATTTTTACAAGTAACCCAGATTTTTTTCTTGGGGCAGAAATGACTAATACAAGAGGGAAAAATTTTAAGATGATTGGAAGAAAATATAGGTGGGAATATCAGAGGTATGTTCTTTTCACAGAGAATGGAGGGTGTGTGGAATTTCTCTGCTGTGGTGGGGGTGGAGACAGATATATTAGGGAAATTTAAGAAGTTCTTAGATAGGCCCGTGGTTGACAGAAAAAATGGAGGGCTAATAGAAAGAAATGGCTAAGTACAATATCTTGGGCTGAAAGCCCTGTACTGTACTTAAAAAGGAGCTGTTTGGCCCATCCAATCTATCAGTCCCATCTCCTGCATCTTGTCTCACCCTTAAAGTGACTTTCTCCCAATGTTCAAAGTAAATTTATTATCAAAAGGTGTATATGATTACAACCTTCAGATTCATTTTCTTAGAGGGACCCACAGGAAAACAAAAAAAAAACAATAGAATCCATGAGAAACCACGCATAGCAAAGACTGACAAACATCCAATGTGCAAAAGAAGACAAATCATGCAAATAAGTAAAAAAGAACAATACATTGAACATGAGCTGCAGAGCCCCTGAAAGTGAATCCCCAGGCTGCGGAGTCAGTTCACCACGGAGGAGAGCAAAGCTGGTCCGGGAGATCGACGGCTTCAGGGCAACATCAGCTTCCGAATTTAGCTACGTAAGACCCAAGACCCCTGCCCCTCCCGCCCAATGGTAGTAGCGATAAGAGAGGGAGACAGGTCACATGGGGCAGGCTCAGGTGGGGGATCTTGGCTGGCACAGAGCAGAGGGGCTGAACTGCTCTTGGGTTTCGATGCTTTAGCCTGGCATGAAGCCCATGCGTAGATTGTTTGAGAGTTCACCCAGCTGCCTCTGCAAGCCCTGATGTGCCCTGACTTCACCTGCAAGCACTTTTTGGCAGGCTGTCCGCATACTGTAAATCATGAAACATCTTTATTTCTCTCAGTACCCTCATATCTTTTCTGTCTAGTTTCAGGAAGTAGAACAAGATGGAATAAATTAATGGTACAATTCTTCATTGAGGTTTTATTGGTCAGACCCCACAAAGAGTATTGTGAACAGTTTTGAGCCCTTCATTTAAGGAAGGATGTGAAGGCATTGGAGAGGGTCCAGAGAAGGTTGACAAGAATGTTTCCAGAAATGAAAAAGTTAACTTATGAGAGAGTTTGATGGCTCTGGGCCTGTATTCACTGGAACTTAGAAGAATAGGGGGAGATCTCATTGAAACCTATCGAATATTGAAAGGCCCAGATATTTCTTGTAGTGGGAGGTCAGAGAGCACAGTCTTAGAATTGAAGGATGTCCCTTTAATACAGAGATGAGGAAGAATTTCTTTAGCCAGAGGGTGATGAATCTGAAATTCATTGTCCCAGATGGCTGTGGAGGGCAAGTCATTGGGTATGTATAAAGCAGAGGTTGATAATAGGTCTTCATTAGTCAGGGTTTCAAATTTTACAGGGAGAAGGCAAGAAAATGAGGTTGAGAGGGAGATAAGTCAGCCATGATGGAATGGCAAAGCAGAATCTACGGACCGAATGGCCTAACTTTATCTTATAGTCTCACAGTCTAAGCGGTATTTTTTTTTACCTAGAACAGTGCCACGATTTAGGTTTCTTATATTTAAGCCGGGTTGCCAGTGAAGAGGAATGCTGCTTTTATTGTTAAATTGAGTGAAAGCAACACAAAAGGAAATGAGTCATTCCATTCTGTGAAATTGGTAAACCAGTCAGCACATCTTTGACATTGCTTGGAATTGCGATGCTCATCTGTGCAATCTGTTGCCTGCCCCGAAGGACGATAATCTTTTAGACAGAAATTATAGTTTCTTGGCAATTTTCATTTCAGTCACTGAATGAGGCTTTTATGAGCCTTGCCATTTTTTGTAGCTTTGAGATCTGTCTTTCTCTCGCTGTCTCTCTTGCATTTTCACTGCAAATTAGCATTGCGGACTACCATTTTGAAACTGGGAAAACTGCTTTGCAGACACCCTACTAAATATTCCTCTTCCAGCAGCGTCCTACATCTTCAAGGTTAAACTCAGACTGAAGGGCTTGCTCACTGCCTGCCAATAAGCTCCAAGTAATGTTCTGTTAAATAGCATCATCAAAGACCCACGAGTTCCTGCTACATGCTTCAAGCGGTTACCAAAGCTGTATTTTCAAGTTCAAGTTTATTGTCATTCAGTCATACACAGGTATGACTAAATGAAGCATTGTTCCCCCAGAAAATTCAAAGCAAGTTTATTATCAAAGTACATGTATGTCTCCACATACAAACTCTGAGATTCATTTTCCCGTGGGCATTCACAGTAAATACAAAGAAGCAAAAGAAAACTAAATAAGCAATGAACATCAAGAACGTGAGATGAAGAGTCCCTGAAAGTGAGTCAATAGGCTGTGGGAACAGTCCAGTGTTAGAGTGGGAAGGTGAGTGGTGTTATCCCCTCTGGTTCAAGAGCCTGATGGTTGAGGGATAATACTGTTTCTGAAGCTGGTGATGTGAGTTCTGAAGCTCCTGTACCTTCTTCCTGATGGCATCTTGAATAGCCTGGATGATCTGGGGTCCTTGAGGGTGGATCCCATTTTCCTGTGACAGTGTTTCATGTCGATGTGCCCAATGGTCAGAAGGGTTTTGCCCATGAAGGACTGGGCTGTACTAACCATTTATTGTAGGCACAGTACACATGATGAAGGTCGAAGGTTGTCATAGCGGGGGGAGGTAGAAGGGATAAGCTCCCACTATCTTTTAAATGCTGCCGATGCCATACACCACAAATAGTCCCTGACAACCAAAACCAACTCCTGGCCTTCACGTGCGGCGTAGCTACTAAGCCAGCGGAACCATTTCTGCCGACAGGACAAGGGGCAGAAGCGGGTTAGTGGTACCTTAAAACTGGTCGCTTTGGGTAGATGGGGCTCGTCGTGGTTGGCAGCTCATTTAGGAGAACGAAAACTGTCATCTCAAACCTGCACTGCCTTGAGACTATACCCACCCATGTGGAAGGCTTCTGGAGTAAGCCCCTAGGGGAAAGATCTGGAGCTGGAGTCCCTAAGGCAGAACTACTTTGAGTTCAATGCTTCCTGGCAACTCCTATGCTGGTGCCAGTCAGTATCAGTCTTCGGATTCATCAGCTGCATGGAAAAGGGAAGCCGGCTACGTGGGCAACAGCTTGCTCTCTATATTATACTGCCCAGGTTTGCTTGTGTACTGACTTGAGTGGGATGCAACATCCACGGTTGACTTCAACCAACAGAGGCCTACTACTCCACATAGTCCCTAAGTGGCATGGCCCGAAGATTGACTGGTGGACATAATGTACATGTATGTGTAAGATAGTGTAGGCCTCCGTTTGTCTCGATAGACCATGGATTTGCGCCTTGGAAAGTTTCCAGAGCGCGAGCCTGGGCAGGGTTTTTTTGGAAGAGACTTGCCCAAGCTGCAAGTCTCCCCCTCCACACCTCTCTACACCACTGATGTTGTCCAAGGGAAGGACATTAGGACTGATACAGCTTGGCACCGGTGTCATTGCAAAACAATGTGTGGTTAAGTGCCTTGCTCAAGGACGCCACATGCAGCCTCAGCCAAGGCTCAAACTAGCGACCTTCAGACAAACGTCTTAACCACTTGGCCACGCGCCACCACAATGACAGTGTAAGATGGTATAATGTTACTGACACTATCACAATTAAAAAAAGCAGTCGTATAGATATCTGAGACAGCAGCCAGCAGAAGATGGAAAGTGACCAGTGCAGGATGAGTGTGTGTCTGTGAGCTGGTGAGTGGAAAGGTGGAGGTGGCCTTCAGACATGTTTGCTGGGTGTTATCAGGGCACTAAGAAATCTAACAGTCTGGGGGGGGGGGGGGGAGGAAAGCTATTACCCAGCCTGACAGTTCGTTTCTTGTGCTTGTGTACTTTCTGCCTGGTGGCAGGAAGTCAATGTGATTGTGGGAGGGAAGGGAGTGGTCTTTGACAATACTGTAGGTACTGCATTTACAGCACTCCTGATGTATGTCCTGAATATACGAGTGGGGGCAGACCCTGATGATGGTTTCAGCAGTCCTCATCATCCATTCTGGGTCTTGAGATCTGATGCATTGCAACTCCAATACCAGGCAGTGATGCAGCTGGTCAGGACGCTCCCAATGGCACCTCCGATAGAATGTAGTGAGAATGGGGAGGGAGGGGGAGCCTCGCTTGCCTCAGTCTCCTCAGCACACCAAGATGCTGCTGTTCTGTCTTGGCTGAAGAGGTGGGGAGGGACCAGGTGAGATGGCCAGCAATGTGCTCATCAAGAAACTTGATGCTCCTGAATCTCCAGCCAAGGAAGACCCTACAGAGGATAATAAAAAGCACCAAATGGATCACCTGGGTTTCCATCCCCCCTATATGTGATATTTACTAGGCGTGTTGTACACAAAGTTCCCAGAGCATTGATGAGGATCCCTACCACCCATCCCACAATCTCTCTGACTCTCTACCATCCGGAAGGCAGTTCAGGAGCATCAGGACGAGGACTGTCAGACTGGGGAACAGTTTCTTCCCTCAGGCTGTGAGACTAATGAATACCCTGCCACCACCGAGCTCTTGTCACACTGCATACATTTTGAACTATATTTTATTAACTTACTTTGTATATATGGTTATATTTGGTTGTATATATGTACAGTCAGATGACAATAAACTTGACCTTGATATATTTGCAATACAAAGGTAGGATCAAAAAGAACCTTCTTACTACTTTACCTCCTCCCCCACCATTCACCTTCTTCCCCCCCCCCCACTTGGTCTCACCTATCACCTACCAACTTGTACTCATTTCCATCCCTTTAACTTATTCCAGTCTTGATGAAGGGACTCGATCCAAAACATCTGCTGTTTATTGCTGCTTGGCCTGCTGAGCTCCTCCAGCATTTTTATTTTAATTATTTAGAGATGCAGCACGGAAGAGGTCCAGGTCCTTTCGGCCCAGTGAGCTGCACCACCCAACACCCACCTTAATCACCCCAGCTTAAACACTTGACAATTTAAAGTTCAAAGTAAATTTTATTATCAAAGTATGTATATGTCACCATACATAATCCTGAGATTCATTTTCTTGTGGGCATACTCAATAAATCTTTAGCGTAATAACTAAAACAGAATGAATGAAAGGCTACCCAACCAGGCTATTCAACCTGAGCACAGATGAAAACAAACTGTGCAAATACAAATGAAGAAATAATAATGAGTAGATAAGCAATAAATATCAAGAACATGAGATAAAGAGTCCTTGAAAATGAGGCCATTGGTTGTGAGAACATTTTAATGATGAGGTAACTGAAGTTATCCCCTTTGGTTCAAGAGCCTGGTGGTTGAGGGGTAGTAACTGTTTCTGAAATTTACAATAAACAATTAACCTACTAACCAGTACCTCTTTGGACTGTGGGTGGAAAGTGGAGCACCCAGAAGAAATTTTGTTTGTGTTGAGCTACAGACCATTCATCCCCTCATTCCTGCTTCCCCAGTCAATGGCTGATCTTTTTCCTCTGCATCAGTATTGTGCACTATATTGATTGGTTCCCTCACTGTCCAAAATAAAAATCAGTAACTCGGTCCATGTGGGGAGACAATTCCAAAGATTCTGGGTGAAGAGATTCTCCTCCTCTCTATTCTGACCCCTTATATTAAGATATAATCCCTTCATTTCAGAGACTTTGAGGGGGTTAGGGAAATAAAATCAGTAAAAGATGTCAATTGAGTTTATTTGAATGGTCATCAACCTAAAACATTAACTCAGCTTCTCTCTCCATAGAAGCTGCCTATCCTTATATTTATTTATTTTAGTTAGAGATGCTGCACGGTAACAGGCCTTTTCTAGCCCAATGAGCCTGTGGTGCCCAATTACACCCAAGTAACCAATTAACCTGTTAACCCATTCATCTTTGGAATTTGGGAGTAAACTGGAGCACCCAGAGGAAACCCACATGGTCAATGGGGAGAACATACAAATTCCATACAGACAACGACAGGAATTGAACAGGGGTCACTGGTGCTGTGCAGCATTACACTAACTGTCATAAGTATTTCCAGAAAATTCTGTCCTTACTTCAGGAAGAACATGGAGCACAGTGCAGGTGCTCCGGCCCACAATATTGGGCTGACCTTTTAACTCATTCCAAGATCAATCTAACCCTTCACTCCTCCAGAGCCTTCCATTTCCCTTTCATCTACATGGCTCTGTTGAATGTCCTGAACATATGAGCCTCCACCACAGTTCCTGGCTGTGAATTCCATGCACTTACCACTCTGTGTAAAAAAAACTACCTCTGACATTCCCTCCTATGCTTTCCCCAATCCTCTTAAAGTTGTATTAGTCATTTCCATGCTGGGGAGAAGACTCTGGCTGTCCACTCTGTCTATGTCTCTTATCATCTTAAACATTTCTATCAAATCAGCTCTCATGCTCCTTTGCTCCAAAGAGAAAACTCTTAGAAGCACAGTCTGTGCGGATCAGAAATAACATCTCCACCTTGCTGATAATCAACTCCGTTTACAGCCATGACAATGTGGCCTCGCACAACTCAAATGCCATTTGCTGATGACACAACTATTGTTGGCAGAAATTCAGAAGGTGGTGAGTAGGCATACAGAGGTGACATAGACCAGCTAGTTGAGTGGTGTCGCAACAACGACCTTGCTTTTAACATCAGAAGAATTGATTGTGGACTTCAGAAAGGGTAAGACAAGAGAACACACCAATCCTCATAAAGGGATCAGAAGTGGAAAGAGTGAGCAATTTCAAGTTCCTGGGTGTCAACATCTCTGAGGATCTCTCCTGGACCCAACATATCAATGCAGTTACAAAGAAGGCACAACAGTGGCAGTATTTCATTGGGAGTTAGAAGAGATTTGGTGTGTCACCAAAGACATTGTCACATTTCTACACCAATGGGGGCGGGGGGGCAGCCCCAAACACGGCATGGACATCCACCATGCCAAACCACCTCAGGTGTCTCCTCCCTTGGCTGTAACAGCCTTGAGGTCCTGGCCATATACCATAAGACTGTAAGATACAGGAGAAGAATTAAGCCATTTGGCCCACCATTTCTTCATGACGGATCCATTTTTCCCCTCAGCCCCAATCTCCTGTATCACTGTATCCCTCATGCCCCGACCAATCAAGAATCCATCAACCTCTGCCTTAAATATGCATAAAAACCTGACCTTCATAGCTGCCTGTGGCAAAGGATTCCACAGATTCACCACTCCCTGGCTAAAGAAATCCCTCCTCACATAGGTGCTCATAGTACACCCCAGTATTCTGAGGCTGCGTCCTCTGGTCTTAGACTCTCCCACCATAGGAAACCTCCTCTCCGCTTACACTCCACCAAGGCCTTTCACTATTTGATAGGTTTCAATTAGGTCAGCCCTTATTCTTCAGAATTTGAGTGAAAACAGGCCCAGAGCCATCAAAGAATCCTCATATGACAAGCCATTCAATCCTGGAATTATTTTTGTGGACTTCCTTTGAACCCACTGCAGTTTCAGCACGTCCTGTCTAAGATAAGAGGCACAAAACTGCTCAGAATACTCCAAGTGAGGCCTCACCAGAGCTTTATAAAATCTCAGCATTACATCCTGGCTTTTATATTCTTGTCCTCTTGAGATGAATGTTATCATTGCATTTGCCTTCCTTAACGCAGACTCAACCTATAAATTAACCTTTAGGAAATCTTGCACAAGGACTCCCAAGTCTCTTTGTGCCTCACTTTTTGTATTTTCTTTCCATTTAGAAAATAGTCTACTTCTTTTCTTCTACCAAAGTGCATGACCATACACTTCCCAAGACTGCATTCCATCTGCCACTTTTTTCCCCATTCTCTTAATCTGACTTAAGTCATTCTGTAGCCTCTCTACTTTCTCAAGACTACCTGCATCCCCAACTATCATCTGCAAACTTTGCAACCAAGCCATCAATTCCATCATCCAAAGCATTAACATATAACTTAAAAATAATCGGTCCCAACACAGACCCCTGTGGAACACCACTAGTCACCAGTATTCAACCAGAAAAGACTCCCTTTATTCCCACTCTTTGCCTCCTACCAATCAGCCACTGCTTTATCCATACTGGAATCTTTCCTGTAATACAATGGGCTTGCAGCTTGTTAAGCAGCCTCACATGTGGCACCTTGTCAAAAGCCTCCTGAAAATCCAAGTACCCAACATCAACCAATGTTCCGTTGACTATCCTGCTTGTTATTTCTTCAAAGAATGCCAACAGATTTGTCAGATAAGATTTCCCCTTAAAGAAACCATGCTGACCATGGCCTATTTTATCATGTACTTCCAAGAACCCCAAAGCCGCCTCCTTAACAATTGACTCCAACATCTTCCCAACCACTGAGATCAGTCTAACTGGCCTATAGCTTTCTTTCTTCTGCCTCTCTCCCTTCTTGAAGAGTGGAGTGACATTTGCAATATTCCAGTTTTCTGGAACCATTCCAGAATCTAGTGATTCTTGAAAGATTATTACTAATGCCTCCACAACCTCTTCAACCACCTCTTTCAGAACCCTAGGGTGTACACCATCTGGTCCTTGTGACTTATCTACCATCAGACCTTTCGGTTTCCCAAGAGTTTCCTTCATAATAATGGTAACTTCACACACTTCATGGTCCCTGACACCTGGAACTTCCATACAGCTAGTCTCTTCCGCAGTGAACGCTGACGCCAAATTTTTATTCCGTTCATCTGCCATTTCTTGTCCTCCATTACTATCTCTTCATCATCATTTTCCAAAGGCTCGATAACCACTGTCATCTCCCTTTTACACTTTTATGTTTCTGAAGAAACTTTTGGTAGCCTCTTTAATAGTATTGACTAGTTTACATTGGTATTCCATCTTTGCTCATTTATTTAATCTCAAAAACTGCCCCTTTGGATACCTTCTTCATAAACCAGAATCTAACTTCAAATCCAGCTGCTGCCTGTTAGTTTCCATTCCTAGCTCAGTGGTTGATGCAATGTTCCCAATGTGCACCTTCTCTGGGACACAACATAACTTCTCCCATTCTCAGCAACTTTCAGGGCTGTTTACTTCACTTACTGAGCATAGAACATAGAGCAGTACAACACATTCCAGGCCACTTACCTCATGATGTTGTGCCGTCCTTTTAACCTACTCTACCATCAGCCTCACCCTTCCCTCCCACATAGCCCTCCATTTTTCTTTCAACCATGTTTCATAAATGTCCTAATGTAACAGCCTCTACCACACACCCTGGAAGCACACTCCATGCACCCATCACTCTCTGTGTGAAAAACCAACCTCTGATATCCCCGCTATACTTTCCTCGCTAAAATGATGCCCTTTCATGCTAGCTATTTCCAGCCTGGGGAGAAGGCACTGACTTGTAGGGCCACTCACCCCCCTTCACCTCAGAGTGAAAAGCCCTAGCTCACTCAACCTATCCTCATAAGACAAGTTCTCTATCTCAGGCAGCATCCTGGTAAATCTCCTTTGCATCCACTTGAAAAATTTTAAAAATCTATGGATATGGACTCAAGATCCTCGAAACGCTCAAAAACGTCTTCTACTTGTGTGCCATGGACAGCATTCTGATAGGCTGTATCTCTCTCTAGTATGGGGGGGGGGTGGTGGTATTATCACACGGGATCGAAAGAAGTTACAGGAAGTTGTAAAGTTAGTCGGCTCTGTCTTGGGTACTAGCCTCTGTAGTATTCAAGACATCTTCAAGGAGCAGTGCCTCAGAACAGCAGTGTCCATTATTAAGGACCCCCATCACCCAGGACATGCCTTGTTCTCACTGTTACTGCCAGGAAGAAGGTGCAGGAGCCTGAATGATTCAGGAACAGCTTCTTCTTCTCTGTCATCAGATTTCTGAATGGCCATTGAACCTGTGAACACTACCTCACATTTTTTATATTATTTCTGTTTTTGCACTATTTTAATTCAACTACTTAATACATATATATTTACTGTAATTAATATACTTATTTATGTTTTCTATAAGTAACTCTAGGTTTGGCTAGCAGCGTTAATCTAGGCAAAGACAGACCCCTGCCTGGCCAAGCTTAAGAAATCTCGTTTGGGTAGGGGCTGCGTGATGTGTTCCCGTTACAAACCATTACCATGGAATAACAAACAGTACACAATATGCAGTTAAATGATTGAGCATTATAATTCTTAACTTGACTGTAGGGTTAGTAAAGAAAACAAAAAGAAAAAGGGCCCTTTTTTATGAAACAGTCTAATGCGCACATTGGAGCTCATTGTTTTCCTGTCTGTTCGTTCGCCATCGATTTCCCCCCGGGCATCCATTCCCAACCCCATTCCAAGTCCATTCCGTCCTGCAGTCTACGATTTCCCCATTCTGGCATTTTCTCTCTCCATCTTCCATTGAACAAAGGCCCACAAAACCTTCCTTCGGGCACACAAGAAAGAAAAACAACTCCCTTCATTGGCCAGCACACAACCCAAACACTGCATTACAGAGAAACCGTTACATTACCAGGGAAACCTTTCCCAGATCGTTACGTATATAACCATATAACAATTACAGCACAGAAACAGGCCATCTCGGCCCTTTTAGTCCATGCCGAACGCTTACTCTCACAAATCTATTATCATATAATATATAATAAATTATATTATACATTAATATAATATATTATCATGTATTACATTGCTGCCACTAAGTTAACATATTTCACAACATATGCCAGTGATATTAAACCTGATTCTCATTCTGAGATCACCCTGGTCATCCACACAGCTAAGAATCCTACCATTAGCCTCGTGTCCTTCTTTCAAGTTCGATCATCCAAGGCGTCTCACTTCATACTTTGCTGGATTGAAGTCCATCTGCCAGTTAGGTTACTTTGAGTCAGGTTGGGTGTTCGATACAGGAGAGACATTTAATTTCTATTATTCAAGTCTAGAATCTTCATCAGGGTTTGGCACATCAAATATTTATTTCTCCCCATTGTTGTTTCCTGACCTGATGAGTCCCTCTGTGTGTGTTGCTCAAGATGGGTGGCATGGTAGCATATTGGTAAGCACATCCCTTTACAGTACCGGCACCAGGGCTCAATTTCCACTGATATCCATTAGGAGTTTGCACATTCTCACCATGACGTCGTGAGTTTCCTCCGGGTGCTCTGGTTTTCTCCCACATTCCAGATTCATACCAGTTAGTCGGGTGGCAGTCTCATCAGGCCGGGAGGGCCTGTTATAGGGCTGTATCTCTAATCTAAACAACCAAAATTCCAAGCAGCTGCAGAATCTCTTGTGTCTCCTTGAGGCATTTAACCTGCTACTCAGAAAGAGGGAGATACAATTCAACAGCCTGTATCATCTGAAAACAATTCAGCGACAAATTGAAAGCACATTCCACCAGGCACAAGGACAGCTTCTGTCCTGCTCTTTTATGACTATTGAATCGTTCTGTGATGAAGAGCACACGGTAAATGCACTCCTTACACACACATTGCCTTGTCATTTTGTTGTCATTGTGCTGAGTGTGTGCACTTCAATGTCTTCCCTGGTATATTCTCATAATGGTCCTAAGACGAGCCAATGTGCTCGGCCTGGCTTTATGGTACCTCTCCTGCTATACTGTAATTAAGGTAGATACTTCTGGTCATTGTGTAATATGATTGTAACTATATGTGGGGTGCATCAAATTCTGATTGATGTGTAGTCTAAAGATAACTTGGTGCAAAATTAAATTTGGTATGTCTTGGTGCCTAATAAACGGGGATTATCACTCTCAATGGGAGAGAGAGATTAGGGCTGTCAGGTGTTCACACTGAATGAGTATGCCAATATTATTATACCTTCTGTAGATGTCTTTTTGTAAATATTGGCATTTTCCTTTTCACTATTTTCAGCAATTTCTGTAAGCTTGATTATTACACACCTAATAAACACTAGTGCTGAAGTGCCAAGCAACTCCAGCCATTTTCCCTTTGAATGCAATACATTCCATAGTACAATAAGATGGACTCCTAACCTCACAATCTACCTCATGGGTGGAGCTACGATGATGCTAGACAGCGACTTCTTTGGGCTCATCTGTGGAAACAGCTTAATTTCTACATTTAATGTCTCTCTTTTCCCTTTTCAAGGAGGGTGGAGTTCTGTCAAAGACCTTGACCAACAGCTGCTCTCAAGCTTCAGTTCTTTACGATGCTGGTTCCTGCACTTGGGGCTCACCGACCAGCCATTTTTCGATATCTCAAGGACGCGGCCCTGGGGACGAGCTGATTCCAAGTCGACGCTGAAGCATCACTGGAGAAAACACAATATCAGGAACAGCGGATCAGCTTTCGAGAGCTCTGTACTCAGATCACTCTCTTCCTCCTTCTCTCATTAGAGAGTGGGGGAAAGTTCATTGCTGATCCTCGAGTCAGAGAACTTGGAAAAAAGTGACGCAGCGGACTTAAAAACCGTAAGTCAGCGAGTTGTTTGTTTTCTATCTCCCCCTTGCTGAGTGGCATCCCTCTGTCCCTTTACTAGGGAGAGAGAGAGGCTGTGGTATGTCGAATTGTCAGGTGAACGATTAGCTATTGTTGTACTGCAGATCTTGGTCTTTATTGGGGGCTTTGCTATTGCTTGGTGGGTGGAGGGTGCTGATGCTTTTTGCTGAAGTAAATGCTGTGCTGCTGCTTGTGCAAGAGAAGAGGTGTAGGGGGGCTTTGGGATTCTAGCATTTTTACTGTCACTCATTCTTTGGGGCACTTTTCCGTTTTCATGGACGTCTGCGAAGAACAAGAATTTCAGGGTGTACATTGTGTACATTCTCTGCTATTAAATGGAACTACTGAACTATTATGACCTTGCAGCTTATTGCCTGCCTCCACTGTCCTTTCTCTTTAACTGTAACACTCTATTCTGCAATTCTACTTTTGTTTTCCCTTGTACTACCTCGATGCAGTGTGTAATGATTTGATCTGTATGAACAGTATGCAAGACAAGCTTTTCACTGTAAGTGACAATAATAAATTAATTCCAGTCCAAAATACTAGGAAATAGCATGGCTGAATACTTACCGCATGTGGATCAGAATAGTTAACATTGGAAGGATGAGATGTTTACACAGTGAGATGACTTGTATTATGGATGGTGTCCAGAGGGAAGCAATAATTCCAAATGCTCCAATAACAGAAATGTAAAAAAAAAGCAGCAGACAGTTATTTCTCTGCTGCATTTAACAGTTGTTTTGCTAGAAAATTGCTTCACAGATGGCTTTGACAGAAAGATGCATTGCCTTATTCTTAGCATCTCATCCACACGCTTCTCCCGCTGGCTTCACCCAAGTGACCGCCCTCTCTAAAGGGTTCCAGTGGCCTGAGTGGCAGAGAATAAAATGGGGCTGCAGAGTAAAATGGACCCGTGATTAATATATTCTGGATGACAGCCATTTCTGAATAGCTGGTATAATAGTGTGAAGTGCGTGTCCATAGAGTGTGACATTGTTTGTCTAACAACACTAACCATTGGCATGAACCGGGTCAATGAAGCTCTGAGGTAGCATTCCCAGAGAGAGGAATATGATTTTCTTAACCCTTAAAAGCAGGAACCATGAGATCTAAGGTACAACTGTATGCCTCCCAGAAAGTAGGGTCACATATTAACAAGGTGGTGAAGAAAGATTTTGGCATAAGACCATATGACATAGGAGAAAAATTAGACCATTTGGTCCATTGAGTCTGCTCCACCATTCCATCATGGCTGGTTTATTAGCCCTTTCAACCTCATTCTTCCCGTAGCCTTCCATGCCTTGTCTAATCAACCTTCACTTTAAATATACCCAATAACTTGGCTTCCACAGCTGTCTGTGGCAATGAACACCACAGATTCATCACCCTCTGGCTAAGGAAATTCCTCCTCATCTCTGTTCCAAGGGAATTTTGTCTTATTCTGAGGCTGTGCCCTCTGGTCCCAGTTTCCCCACCCCTGTAGGAAACATCCTCTCTATATCCACTCTATCTAGGCCTTACTATATTTGATTGAAAGGAAGTCAATGAGAAGGAAATGCACAGTGGTGGATTCCAATTTGTGTACAGAGATTTTAGTATAAAAGTTTCCTCTCAAACTCACCTGAAACACAAAATCTGCCACTGATTTTATAATAGAACTTAATTTCTGTTGAGAAGGTGACTTGGTGTATTTTAATTAATATAGTTGAAATTGGTTTCTACATACAAAGAAAGCAATTCAAATACAGTCATTGAATGACCATCTATGGGGACTTGACAATCTCTATTAACTTTTGAGACAAAATACAGACTCATTATTCCAGTTATCTGGGTTGCAATGATCAACCTCCTGGCAATAAAACTATTTAAAGTGCATTCAAAAGGTTTGAAATTGCCCTGAACAAAATCATTTAAAAAAACATATCGAGGAAATCTGAAGTAAAAGGAAAAAAAATGCTGGAAACCCTCAACAAGGCTGGTAGTGCCAGTGGGAGGTCGTAAACTGAATTAATGATTTTGGGCTGCCAAAGCTATGAATTAATGAAAACAAATTGGGTTCAGTTTGCAGAGGGAAGAGGAAAGAAGTGGATAGAATAAAGGGAATATCTCTGAATGAATGGAAAAGGTTGGGTTACCCAGAGGTAAGGTTAATGATGATGCAAACTGATTGATTGGTTAGCAAGAACCCTAACTGTAACCCTGGTGGGAAATTATTACAAAATATTTAGCAATACAGTGCAGAATAGGCCCTCTAGGCCTTCAAGCCATGCTTTTCCAGCAACCCCTGACAAACCCAATTTAATCTTAATCTAATCAGAGGACAATTTAGAATGATCAATTAACCTACTTGGTATGTTTTTGAACTGTGGGTTGAACCTGGAGAAAATCCATGCATTCCATGGGGAGGACATAGAGAGACTCCTTACAGAAGAAGCCAGAATTGAACTCTGAACTCCAATCCCCCAAGCTATAATAGTGTCAATTAACCACCACACTACTGGGGAATACATTTCTTAGAGCTAAGCCTATGTTCACTTAGAAAGGCATGGAGTCATAGCATTGACAAAAATAAGAAAAGATCCTTCAACTGGAGTTTAGAAGAATGAAGATCTCGATGAAAACGATATAGATATCTAGGGTGCCGAAGACTTTTGCACAGTACTATATTGAATATTGACAGGCCTAGATGGAGTGGACATGGAGACAACTTGTATAGCTCACGAACTGGTCTTGAATGCCACAGACCTAGTCCTCAAAAGACTACAAATCTTCTGGTTCATTCACGGCTTTTGGTTTGGGTATGTCCAATGGGTTCTCAAAGGCAAAAGCTCATCTACACAGGTCCTGATGAAATTGGTGACAACTGTGGCATATTCATTCAGATGTGAAGATGATTGCCTGAATATTGTCCAGTCCATTGACTGAATCCAGTCCTATTAGCACTCCTCCACCTCCCTGACTATGCCTTCCCGGTCCTCCCCACTGGTGCTGCGATCTATAGTCTCTGCCTATACCCTGCAAGCTGAAGTACAGCCAGGTGATTGGACTTTTCATTATGTGGGTGTGGGATGGCTCGGTAAGTGTTCTTCATGTTTGTCTAACAGTGGTCAAGCATCTTGGCTCCTCTGGTCCCACAGGTGATATGTTGGTGATAGTTGTTCAGAGACTTGTTCAAGCTGGTCTGGTACAAATCTCCTGCAATGACAGGGAAGGCATCATGTGCACAGTTTTGTGACTGCTGTTTATGTTGTTCAGCTCCTGCAGTGCCTGTCCAATGTTGGCCTGAGGTGGAATGGGTATTGCTACCAGGGTGATGGTGGAAAACTCCCTGGGCAGATAAAATGGACAAGATTTGACTGCTAGATGTTCCAGGTCAGGTGAGCATGACTGAGACAGAACTGCCACACTTGTACACCATGAGTTAATCATAAAACATACTTCACCTCCTCTGCCTTTAAAAGACTGAGCTGTCCTGTCTTTCCAGAGTACGTTGATGCCATTGGGCTGCAGTGCTGTGTCAGAAATTGCCAGTGTGAGCCATGGTTCCATAAAGCAGAGTACACAGCAGTTCCTGATATCCCTCTGGTACTGCAACCTTGCTCTGAGATCTTCAATTTTAATTTACATTTGCCAGCAGGATAGTTGGGAGTGGAAGTTTAGGGACTCTTCATTTCAATCATACATGTAGATTGGCACATCGTTCCTATTCAATTTCTTTAACAAGGAACTGCAGTCACAACCCAGTTCTGCCGTCCAACATTCGCCAAATTTGGGTATCAGCAGATTCTTTAAATGTCCCAAAATGATGCTGCTTAATGAAGTACCCGTGGCTGTGGCTGTGGATTTAAGATGTAGTTGTCCAAATGGAAAAATTTGATGATTTCCATCAGGACTGCACGCTAAGTGTTTCCATTCTTACCTATGATGTATCTTACCTGAGATAAGGATGAAAGGAAATGTGTGGGGCAAGTTTTTGGTTGGTGGTGGAGGCAAGTCTAAAAGAAGAGTTCAAGAGGCTCAAAGGAAGGCACATGCGTGTACAAGAAATGGAAGAATGTGGACAGAGTGTAGGCAGAAGGGAGAAATGGGCAATTGTCAACTAACTTAGTTAGTTCAGCACAGCATTGTGTGATGAAGGGCCTGTTCCTGTGTTGTATTGGTCTACGTTCCAAGCCTATCTATATTTTTCCTACTCACCTGCATTAATTTCATATCCCTCCATCCCCTGCTCATTCAAGTACCTGACCAGGTGCCTCCTCAATGTCGTTACTGCTTTTGTCTCCACCATCTCCTCTGGTACTCATATTAGATACTAACAGAAAATTGGACCAAAATTAGTGGATGCAGCCAGTCCATCATAGGTAAAGCCCTCCCCACCACTGAGCACATCTACAAGGAGTGTTGTAAAGGAGTGTTGCATCCATCATCGAGGACCCCCTGCATGCAGGTCATGCTCTCTTTTCACTGCTGCTATCAGAAACAAGGTATAGAGCCTCAGGACCCTCACAACCGGGTTCAGAAACATTTATTAACCACAGGCTCCTGAGCAAGATGGGGTCACCTCAATGAACTTCATTCACTTCCACAACCTATGGACTTACTTTCAAGGACTCTTCATCTCAAGTCCGTGATGTTTGTTTATTATTTATTATTAAATTTTTATTTTTTTCTCAGCTCAAGCCGGTAAAACCTGAGGTACAGGCATAGCCAAGCACACGCATTTCTCAATTTTAGACAATTCTAGAGGTTTTCAGTATTGTAGCTTTCTGAAGATTTATATAAATATTGCTGTGTGGGCCTAATTGTTTAATGCTATTGTGTAGTGGCTTTGCAGTAATAGCAGTTATAGAGACAATGTTTACCCTGTTCAAGTTACATAGATTTTCAATTTCCTCTTTAAATTCAGCACATTTCTGGTGTTTTTCACTTATAAATTTCTGAATGTTGTGTGTGTTTGGAATGGTCATATCTATTAAGTAAGTTGTCCTTACTTGTTTATCCTGTAATGTTATATCCAGACAGTTATTTTGGTCTTAGACACCCTCAGGAACCAGTTAGGTTTGGGGCAGGTGAAATCCTGTCGCATAAATCTGACTGAACTCACAGTGTTGATAAAGGCAGGGTGGTGGATGTGATTTACATGGGCTTTAGTGAGACTTCTGACAAAATCTCAGATAGCTGGTTGCTCAGAAGTTTAGGGTCCATTGTATGTTGGCAAATTGGATCCAAAATTGGCTTGGTGACAGGAGGCAGAAGGTAATGTTAGGAGGTGTTTCTCTCACAGGAAGTGGTATGGTGTGCCTCCGGGATCAGTGGTTTTTCACATACACACAGTGTCCACTTTATTAGGTACACCTGTGCACCTGCTCATTGATGGAAATATCTGATCAGCTAATCATGTGGCAGCAACTCAATGTATAAAAACATTAGACGTTGTCAAAAGCTTCAGTTGCTGTTTGGATCAAACATCAGAATGGGAAAGAAATGTGATCTGAGTGACTTTGTCCCTGGAATGATTGCTGGTGCCAGATGGGGTGGTTTGAGTATCTCAGAAACTGCTGATCTGGGATCCTTACACACTCCTGTTTCTGGGATTTACAGAGAATGGTGCAAAAAACAACAAAAAGGAGATCCAGTGAGTGGCAGTTCAGTGAGGGAAAACACCTTGTTAATGAGGGAGGTCAGAGAAGACTGGCCAGACTGGTTCAAGCTGATGGGAACAGAACAGTTACTGAAATAACCATGTGTTACAACAGTAGTGTGCAGAGGATCCTCTCTGAATATACAACACATTGGACCTTGAGGTGGATGGGCTGCAGCAGCAGAAGATCATGAACGTACACTCAGTGGTCACTTTATTAGACACCAGAACCAAGAGCAACATGAGATATTTAGAGACTTCTCCTTTCCTAACCTCCCTGAATGCTTTCACCCATTAATTCTCTCATTTAGACAAGGAACATTGAGAAACACGATCTTTACTTGCAGTAATTTGTCTGCAACTGAGCTGACAGCGCAGACTAGTGTCATGAGAGTTACCAATGTGACATGATCTCCTAAGGTGGTAAGTGAGGGGAAATCAACAGCTCTGTTACACAGGTGTACAGCATGTACATAACTGGGAACAGCTACAATGAGAACAGAGGGAAAGGACAAGGGAAGGAGGGCATGAAACAGAATGTGTGTGAATAGATGGAAGGTAGGAAGTGTCCATCAATCCCTCAAAGTTGTAATACAAGTTGATAGGGTGGTCAACCTGTTTTCAGCGTAGGTATTCTCGCATGTTGAGGGCAGTAGGTTGTGGGCTCTGTTCTTGATGAAGTGTCCATTGGCCCATTGACCCAGTGGCTCCCCGATCGATCGAGCGGTAAATCGACTGGACCTCTTACACACAGGTGGCAGTCCTCTTTAGTCCCAGGGTGTACCGCTACTGACATGACTCAATTAAAGCTTTAATCATTGTCACTCTTTCCCCATGCAGCTGTAACAGGTGGTTAAGGAAGTGCATGGTGTATTGGCCTTCATTACAGGGGACAGAGTTCAAGAGCTGTGAGGTAGTGTTGCGGCCCAAAGAAGTCCTGGATAGATTGCTCTTGGAGTATTGTATTCAATTTCGGACATCTCATAAAAGGAAGGATGTGGGAGCTTTAATGAGGGTGCAGAGATTTACCAGGATGCTGTCTGGATTAAAAAGCATGTCTTTATGAGAATAGGTTGAGTGAGCTAGGGCTTTTCTCTTTGATGGAAAGGAGGATGAGAGGTGACTTGACAGAGGTATATAAGATGATAAGAGGTATGGACAAAGTGCCTTTTTCCCAGGGTGGAAATAGATAAAATGAAAGGGAATAATTTCAAGGTGAATGAAGGAAAGTATAGGGGGATGACAGAGTTAAGTTTTTCACACAGAGAGTGGTTGTTGAGTGGAATGTTCTGCCAGTGGAGGTGGTACAGGCAGATATATTAGAACATTTAAAAGACAGGGTCGTGGATGAAAGAAAAATGGAGTGCTATTTAGGAAAGAAGATTTAGATCGATCATGAAGTACATTAAAGTGCCAGAGCAACATTGTGAGCCAGACGGCCTGTAGTGTGCCAACTCTTTAACCTACTTCAAGATCAATTTAAATCTTGACACCTACATAGCCAGACTTTCAAAAACTTCAAGATCAAGCTAACTTTAAAATTATGCCCCCTCGTATTAGACATTTCTGCTCTGGGAAAAAGTTCCAGTGAAATATCTCATCTGGTGGGAAAGGTAAATCAGTGACAGACTTTTTGTTTAACGATACTGTGGTCATGTCTGCAGGGGCACTGAGAGAGGAAGAGGTCCTTTAAACTGTCAATGTTGCTCCAGCATTCAGTTAGATCTTGGAGACCCAAACAATCAGAGATGCTATGATCCATACCAACAATCTGCTGGAGCATTAGCATTAGCTGTCGAGGAAAATGGACAGTTGATATTTCAGATTGAGATTTTTCATCTGGACAGAGATAGAGCAGCAAGTCCAGAGAGGTGAGCAGAAGGGGAGGAGCAAGAGCTGGCAAACAATAGGTAGTTCTAGGTGTGGAGGGGTAATAGGTAGATGGAGGAAGGGAGAGGAGCAATAGCAGTAGTGGCTGGGAGGCTATAGGTAGAGGTGAAAAGGGGCTGAAGATGATGGACTCTGATAGGAGAGGAAGGTGGAGCTTGGAACCAAGTAAGGGTGGTACAATGAGAGAGGGGAACAGTATTAGGATTGCCATTGTTTCAGGTTGAAACTGCTTCAGTCCACCATTCACCTTGGACTCCTGTATCACTGCTCCCCGTCTCCTCTTTATATTGGCCATCTCGCCTCGGTACTCTCAGTCCTGACTCAGGGTTTCAATTTGTTGTGTTGACAATCCTTTCATTTCCACCAATGCTGTTCAACTCAGGGATGAATTATTGCTCCAGATTCCAGCAACCATCATGAGGATCACTGGATCTTCTCCCTCCCCACATGTCTGTGGCTTATTTGGAGCTCTGTAGATGAAGGGTCTGAAGCATTGTTGAGGATCCCTACCACCCATCCCACAATCTCTTTGACCCACTACCGTCTGGAAGGAGTTAGAGTAACATCAGGACTAGGACTGTCAGTCTGGGTAACAGCTTCTTCCCTCAGATTGTGAGGCTAATGAATACCCTGTCACCACTGAGTTCTTGTCACTAGGGCAGCAAGCTGTTTACCTGTGTTGCAAACTACATGAATTGTGAATTATATTTTACTCAGTTATTTGTGGTAATGTTTAGTTTTATGTGCTGTGTGTGATATATGTTTTGCCATCTAAAGAAACATTGTTTCATTTGGTTAGATTAATGTACAGTCAGATGACAATAAACTTGAACTTGAATTATTGTGTCTTATCACAACTTACTTCCCCACGTATCTTTGTATCATTCATAAACTTGGCAACCATATCTTCAGTGCATTTATCCAACTCATTTATCTAAATTGTTAAAGCCTTGGCTTTCATCTCTTGGCATTCCACTCGTTACAATTTGCCAGCCAAAAATAATGAATCATTAACGCCTACTCTCTACTTTCTGTTATGTAGCCAACCCTTGCAATATAGTTCTTCCTGCTGCATGAATCTTATCTTCTTAAATAACCTTTAATGAAACATCTTCTCCAGAACCTCCTTGAAATCTAAAAATAGAATATCCAGTAGTTTCCTTTTATCTGCAGAACATGATCCTTCATCAAAGAATACCAAAAAGCTGATCAAACATCAAATCCACTTCACAGAACCATGGTGACTTTATCTGATTACCTTAAACTTTTTCTAAGTGCCCTGCAATGTCTTCAATAATCCCAACCATTGAGAATACCAATATGAAACACTGCCGTAAGAAAACAGCATCCATCATCAATGATCCTCACCATCCAGGCCATGCTCTTTACTTGTTGCTGCCATCAGGTAGAAGACATAAGTACCTTAGGACTTGTACCACAAGGTTCAAGAATAGTTACTACCCATCAGCCATCAGGCTCTTGAACAAAAGGGGATAGCTACACTCTTCCTGTTTCTGGTGTTCCCACAACCAATGGTCTCTCTTTAAGGACACTTTTGTCTTGTTATTTCATGCTCATTATTTATTGCTATTTATTTACATATATTTGCCTTTGCACAGTTTGTTGTTCGTTGATCCTGTTTACAGTTACTATTCTATAGATTTGCTAAGTTTGCCCACAGGAACAAGCATCTCAGGGTTGTATGTGGTGACATGTATGTACTCTGTGAATAAATTTTACTTTGAACTTTGAGTGATCATCATCATCATCAATATGTGCCGTGCTGTATGACGTGGACAATCATGGTCTATGATATGATTGTTTGCCATGTCATATTGCCATGATTTGCCATGAATTGCCATGATTGTTCTTGGCAAATTCTTCTACAGAAGTTCTTAGCCATTTTCACTACTCTTCAGAGATTGTCTGCCTGGCGTCAGTGGTTATATAACCAGGACTTGTGATATGCACCAGCCTCTCGTACGACCTTGCTCCCAGGGCTTCCCATGACCTTGATTGAGGGTGGGGTCTATGCAGGTGCTACTACTTGCCCAAGTGTGACCGGCAGGTGAGTGGAGGGAAGGACCACCATTACACCTCTTTTAGTGGAGATGTATCTCCACCTTGCTACCCATTACTTTCTAACAGGGTGCCACAGTAGCTTAGTGGTCAACATGATGCTATTACAACTTGGGACGTTGGAGTTCAATTCTTTGAACAGCTTCTATTGTCTTGTTTGTTTCATGACTATCTAGAGAAGACTAATCTCAGAGTTGTATACTGTATACATATTTTAGAATAAATATATCTTTAAACCTTTGAGCTATGTGCCTGTGATGCTACTGCAAGTAAGATTTCCATTGCACCTGTGAAATGTAAATATATTTGTACATTTGGCAATAACCTTGACCTTGACTTTCAGCTTGACCTTATCAACTCCTTTAAAAGATGAGGTGCCAGAAAATACTGCATTGGAATGTCAAGATTTATTATGAGCTGAGGTCCCTGGAATTAGCTTGAATCCATCGCCCTTGTGTCACAGGTGAGACAGAAAGAAAGATCGGCTTCAAATGTCACAGATGCATTGAAACATACAGTGGAAGTGTCAACTTTGCATCGGCAGCTCACACATTCAGAGGGTTGTACTGGGGGCAGCCTGCAAGCATTCTCACTTCCAGTGCCAACATAACATGCCCACAACAAAAGATAAACATCTTTGTAGAGTCATGGAGTCATACAGCATAGGAACAGGCCATTCAGCCCAACCTGTCTAGGCCTACAAAGATTCCCAAATATTCCCAGTGGTTGACCCATATTCATCAAAACCTTCCCAATAACCCTGTGTTTGATCTATATCCCCTCTGCCTGGCCTGCTGAGTTCCTCCAGCACTTTGTGTGTTGCTCGGATTTCCAGCATCTGCAGATTTTCTCCTGATTGTATCCACTTCGACCTCTTCCTCTGACAGTTTGTTCCTTTTCCATTTCCTGCAGCCCCTCTGCCCCACAGAATACTGCCAGACAAATAGTTCCCTCTTGTGCCTATTAGTTGCAGCCTGTTCTACTGGGATAAACACTTGCACCTCCCATCTACAGTGAAGCCTGAATTCTTTAGACCTTTCCGCTCACATTGTCGCTTTCAGAACATAGAACGTTACAGCACAGGCGCTTCAGCCCACAGTGTTATCCGACCTTTCAACCTATTCTAAGATGAATCTGCTACTTCCCTTCTGTATAGCCCTCCATTTTTCTTTCATCCATGTGCTTATCTAAGAATGTATTAAACGCCTGTGATATATCAACTTCTACCATCACACCTGGTAGGGACGTTCCCTACACTCACCATTCTGTCTGTAAAAAACTAACCTCTTACATGTCCCTATACTTTCCTCCAATCTCCTTAAAACTATACCTCATCAAATAAGCCATTTCTGCCCTGGAGAAAAAAATCTCTGGCTATCTTATCATTTTTTTCAAAGTTCAAAGTAAGTTTATTATCAAAGTAAATATATGTCACCATATATGACCCTGAGATTCATTTTCTCATGGACGTACTCAATAAATCTATCGAATAATATCCATAACAGGATCAAGGAAAAACCACATCACTTGGGTGTTCAATCAGTGTGCGAATTTCAACAAACTCTGCAAATACAAAAATAATTAAGTGACACTATTTAATAAATAATAAATATCGAGAACATGAGATGGAGAGTCCTTGAAAGTGAGTCCATAGGTTGTGGAAACATCTCAGTGAAGGGCTGAGTGAGGTTGAGTGAAGTTATCCCCTTTGGTTCAAGAGCTTTTTGGTTGTGGGGTAGTAACTGTTTCTGAACCTGGTAGTGTGAGGCTCCTCGCCTTCTTCCTGATGGCAGCAGCGAGGACAGAACATGTCCTGGGTGGTTCGGTCCCTGATGTTGGCTGCTGCTTTCCTGTGACAGCATTTCATGTAGATGTATTCAATGGTGGGCAGTGCTTTACCTGAGATTGACAGGGCCGTAGACACTACCTTTTGTAAGATTTTCCATTCAACGGCATTTGTGTTTCTATACCAGGCTGCAATGTAATCAGTTAATATTACTCTCTACCACACATCAATAGAAATTTGTCAAAGTCACGATCAAGTCACCTTACATCCTCCTTCACTCCAAATAGAAAAACCTTAGCTTGTTTGACCTATCCTCGAAAGGTGTGCTCTCTGAATTGGGCACATCATGGATTTTGGGTTACTTACATTTTGAATAATGTAGATTTCCCTTACAGCCGTTGTAGTCGGTCCTCAGTGGTAGATGAAGGGAAAGTGCTGCTGAGCTTTACTTCAGAATCTTAATAGAAATATATTTCATACAAAGCACAGCATCTGACGCTCCCCTCCACAGATTCATTTCTCCCAGTCCCAATTGCAACAACTGTTTTCAAACTGAATTCAGAAGAAAGAGCTTGCATCTATACCACAAAAACAAGAAGGTCTCAGGTACTGGAAGGCCAGGGAATGATGCCAAAATAAAAAAGGTGGGGGATGAGAAAGAAGATAGCTAGAAGGTGATAGGTGAAACCAGGTGGGTGGGAAAGGCAAAGGGCTAGAGAAAAAGGGATGTGATAGGAGAGGGGAATGGACCATGGGAGAATAGGCAGGTGAGAAGAGGTCAGAGGCCAGAGTGGGAAATAGAAGATGAGGGAAGGAGGTGGCAATTATAAGACCCAATGTGCTTTACAACCAATCAATTAAACTTTTAAAAATGTCAGAAATGCTCACAGAATGTACGATCAAAGGGTAATGTTGTGCCTGGGAGGTCAGAATGTTAATGAGGTCAGACAGGTTCAAAGTTCATATCAGTTCATGGTGCACTGAAGGCAGTGAAGGAGACACTCTGGCACGTTGGCCTTCATCAGTCAGGACAGTGAGTTATTAGAGTTGGGAGGTTACTTTGCTGTTATACAAGATGTGGAGCACTGCCAGAAGAAAGCAGCATCCATGAACAAGGACTCTCGCCATCTAGGCCAAGCTTTCTTCTCACTACTGCCATTGGACAGGAGGCACAGAAGCCTTAGGTCCACACCGACAGGTTCAGGAACAGTTATTACCCTGCAGCCATCAGACTGCTGAACCGGCATGGATAACTTCAACCTCCGCTACCCTGGACTGATTCTATGACCTACAGACTCACTTTCAAGGACCTTAGAACATGTTCTTCGTATTACTTTATTTGCACAATTGTCTTCTTTTGCACATTGGTTGTTTGTCCGTCTTTGTCTGTTTATATATGACCTCATGTAAATTCAATTGTATTTATTTCCCTGTAAATGCCTGCAAAAAATGAATCTCAAGGTAGTATTGTTAACATATAAGCACTTTGTTAATAAATTTACTTTGAACTTTGAACTTGAAGCTTGTGATGTTTGTGAGTTCGCTTCCAGTGCATCTCCTCCTTCCTTTTCTCCAATGTCCACTCTCATTTCCTATCAGATTACTTCTTCTTCAGTCTTATCTTTTCCACTTATCATCTCCCAGCTTCTTACTTCATCCACCCCCCCCCCCACCCCACCCATCCACCTTCACCCACAGCTAGCTGCACCTATCACTTGCCAGATTGCCCTCCTTCCTCTCCCCCTTGCCTTCTTATTCAGGCTTCTACATCCTTTTCTTTCAGTCCCGAGAAAAGGTCTTGGCCCAAAACATCGCAGGTTAATTTCTCTCCATGGATGCTGCCTGACCTGCTGAGTTCCTCCAACATTTTGTGTGTGCTGCTTGGACTTCTGTCAAGTGCAGACCTCTTGTGTTTATATTTCAGAATATTCTGTTCACTTTTGGTCATTCTGATGCTATTGAGCCTCTGGTTATCATCACAGTCCCGGCCAACACTACAGACTCTGGCAGCTCATTCCAGATTTGTGAGAAAAAATTTATTTATTTATCTACAAATAAAGAGTGGAGTAGGCCCCACCAGCCCTTTGAGCCAAACTACTAATAATTACCACTGATTTAACCTAAGGCTAATCATGGGACAATTTACAATGACCAATTCCCCTACTAACCAGTATGTCTTTGGACTGTGGGAAGAGCACCCAGAGGAAATTAATGTATCCCACGGGGGGGGGGGGGTACAAAATCCTTACAAAGGATGTTGGGGTTGATCTCCAAACTCCAACACTTTGAGCTGTAATAGTTTTGTGCTAACCACTGCACCACCGTGAGTGTCCTAGATCCCGTTTAAACCTCTTGCCCTTTCACTTTAAACATCACACTGAGTTTTAGGTGTGTTGCACTTGGGAAAAGATCTCCGAATCTCTACCCTATCTATGCCTCCCATAATTTTCTACATCTCTGTCAGATCACCTCTCAGCTTTAGAGAAAACAATCTCTGCTAATCCAACCTCTCCTTATTACACAAACCCACTGTGGTGAACTACATATACCTGTCTGGACACGCCCCCTGCTGACTGCTCCTGTGGCTCCTCCCACGGACCCCGGTATAAAGGCGACTGAGGCCTGAGCCCGGCCTCTCAGTCTCCAGGATGTAGTATGGTGGTCAACCACTGCTTGTTCCTTCTTCCAGTCAATAAAAGCCGATATCTCGCCTTTATGTCTCAGAGTGAGTTATTGATGGTGCATCACCCACCAATCCAGGCAAGATTCCCATCAATTGTGGCTGAAAGAAGGTTATAGCTGGGAGCTTAACATACAAGGATGCACGTTGTATCGAAAGGGCGGGTAGGTAGGTAGAGGGGGTGGCGTGGCTCTGTTGGTAAAAAATGAAATCAAATCATGAGAAGGAGGTGGCATAGGGTCAGAAGGTATTGAATCACTGTGGGTAGAGCAAAGAAACTGCAAGGGTGAAAAGATGCTGGTAGGAGTCGCCAAATAGAGGGATGTCCATTTAGAACAGAGATGAGGAGGAATTTTATTAGCCAGAGAGTGGTGAATCTGTGCAAATTGTTGTCACAGGCGGCTGTCGAGGCCAAGTCATTGGGTATATTTAATGCAGTGGTCTTGATTGGTCAGGGCATGAAGGGATATGGGGGGAAGACAGGAGATTGGGACTGAGAGGGAAAAAAAATGGATCAGCCATGATGAAATGGCAGAGCAGGCTCAATGGGCCAAATGGCCTAATTCTGCTCCCATGTCTTATGTTCTTATGGTCTAATCTTTTCTGCATCCATATTCAACCCTGAGATTCACTTTCTTACAGGCGTTTAGACAGGATCAGTGAAAAACTACACACCAGCAAAAACAGACAAACAACCAATATGCAAAAGAAGACAAACTGTGCAAATACAAAAATAAGTAAATAGCATTGAGTACCTGAGTTGGCAGGCTGCTTGAAAGTGAGCCCATAGGTTGTGGGATCAGTTCGGTGTTGAGGGGAGTGAAGTTATCCACGCTAGTTCGGTAGCCTGATGCCTGAAGTGTAGTAACTGTTCTTGAACCTAGTGGTGTGGGACCTAAGATTTCTGTACCTCCTTTCCTGAAGGCAGCAGCGATCGTCCATGCGTCTACAAGAGTCTCTTAAATGTCCCTAATGTATCAGGGTCTAACACCACCCCTGGCAGTGCATTCCATGCACCCACCACTCTCTATGAGAAAAAAACCTACTTCTGACATCCCCTCTATACTTTCCTCCAATCACTTATGTCCCCTGCTATTAGACTTTTCTCCCTGGGGTGAATTCTCTGGCTGTTCACTTGATGTATGCCTCCTCTCGAACCCAGCTGCACAAACGTAATCACTACATTTTGGCAACACTATGACTCCTTTCAAACTCAGCATGTTGCATGATGGATTTGTTGTTTTTTTTTCTCTCTCCAGTTGCATTCTTCCTTGCAAAAGAATATGCAGAATACAATATATGTTTTTTTTTCTGTGAATGCTACTTGTCTGATGTTATGCACCTGTAATGCTGCTGTATCCTGTAATGCTGCTGTATGTTTTAATTTGCTTTTATGATACATATACAGTACTTGTGCAGATGGCAATAGATTTGACTTTGACTTCAAAACAGAAAGAATTGCACAAATCAATATAAAAAGATATCCTGCCGTTCCTGGCCTCAATGACTATCTAATAGTTTCTGAAGACACAAGTATTGTATTCGGATTCAAATTGTATTCAAATGTATTCCAATGTGGTGGTTGTACATTGTGTCCAACAATGGCAGGAAATCTGTGCGGGAGAGTTTTTAAAGTAGAAAAGCCATTGCACTGGGTCAGTTCCACCCTCCTAAGCTCAGAAGTCTGGGTGCTGTGGTACGAACAAGCACCACAAGCTGAGGTCTTCCTGGCTGTTGGATCTCACAGTCTGCCAGAGCTGACTTTGCATACAGGGACAGGCATGTCCCTGTCTCACTGGGGTATGATGCCGCCAGCTATCCTCAGCTGGTTTAGCTGTGTTTCGAAGGGTGGTACCAGGATGTGGCCACAGTTGCATGCAAACAGCTGCTTGGAGCCAAACATGGGAGTAGGGTGCATGGGGTATCCAACGAGGGGACGATCTCTGGTGAAGGGGCTTGTCATGTCCACTCTGGGGCAGCTCACTCACCTTTGGTCCCCACCAGACACTCAACGTGCAGATCAACTCACACACACACACAGAATGCTGGAAGAACTCAGCAGGTTAGGCAGCATCTATGGAGGGGAGCACGCAATCAATGATTTGGCCCAAGTGTATTCATCAGTACTGCAAATGAAGGGGTCAGAATTCAGAATAAGAAGTTGGAGGGGTGGGTAAAGAGAGAGGAATACAAGCTGGCAGGTGATAGATGACAAACACAAGAAAATCTGCAGATGCTGGAAATCCCAAGCAATGCACATAAAATGCTGGAGGAGCTCAACAGGTCAGAGAGCATCTGTGGGAGAGAGAAAATTATGAAGTGGTCTGATGAAGGGTCTCAGTCCGAAACGTCGACTGTGTACTCTTTTCCATAGATGCTGCCTGATCTATTGAGTTCCTCTGGCATTTTGTGTGTGCAGGTGATAGGTGAGACCAAGGTAAGGGGGAAGATGGGTTGTGGGGAGGGGGAATGAAGTGAAGCTGGGAGTGATAGGTGGAAGAGGCAAAAGGCAATCTGATAGGAGTGGTACATGGAACATGGGAGAAATGGAAGGAGGAGGGGCACTAGGAGGAGGAGGTAGGCAGGTAAGGATGAGGGGGGAGTTAGAATGGGGAAAAAAGAAGGGTGAGGAGGGGGGATACACTCATTTATGAACTGCTGTATAGCCTTGCGAACCCAGCCTTTTCTCTAAGTCCACATTATGTCCTCAAATTCCTTTCCAATCCCTCCTGCAGTATTCTACAAACAGAGAGCCATTCAGAGAACATTTAATAAATAAGAGCAGGTATAGGCCATTCAGCCCCTCAAATCTGATCTATAGTTCATTAGGCCTCCAGCTGCTCTGATCTCCATTCTCCAGCCCAAAGCTCAAAACTGTCAGTTTCCCACTAATCCAGGTGTTGGTCGATCTCAGCACTAAATATCTAACGTCTATAACTCTGAGTTTCAAAATGACTCTGAAGCTTCTTGAAAGATTTCTGCATGATGTTAATGGATGCTTGAGGGTCTGCATAGACTCAGTGGGCTAAGGAGTTTGTTTCTGTAGTGAATGTCTCTGAACCAGTAAGCAGACCAGTTGATAATGTGGATTATTGTTCTCACGTACTGAGATACAGTGAAAAATCTATCTTACAAAAACAATAACAAAGTGCAGAGTAAAATAGTACAGTTACAGACAAATTGCAGCGCAGCTAGGCAGTAAGGAGCAAGGTCGTAACGAGGTCAAGGTCAAGAGTCCATCCCATGGTACTAGATTAAACTATGTTCAATAGTCTTACTGATGGAAGTCTCCTTCTTCAGACATAACCTATTGATTATGTCCTCGGCGGTGAGGAGGCTAATGCCGATGATGGACAGGCTGAGCCACTGAACCCAATGCTCGGATGACGGTTTAATAGAAACACAGAAAATAGGTGCAGGAGTAGGCCATTCGGCCCTTTGAGCCTGCACCGCCATTCAGTATGATCACGGCTAATCATCCAACTCAGAACCCTGTACCTGCTTTCTCTCCATACCCCCTGATCCCTTTAGCCACAAGGGCCTTATATAATTTAAGCACGGAAAGGTCGGGTACATGCCGAATCAAAGCGGTGGGGTCCAAAGTGTATCAAAGCAACTGAACCCGATGTTTGGACAATGATTCGGGTGCCGGGCCAGATTGAAAAATTCAGGGACTGAGGCGATGCGGGGGCCCGTTCAGTCCACTGCCTCGTAACTTTTAGTTGGCTGTGCACTGAGCTATGAGTCACGGAGTCTCTTTGTGTATTTCCGTTCAGAATGCTATTTGCTTGTGGTTGTCATTTGCCTAGTCTGTTTTCTTCCTTTCTCTGCTCATTAGGGTGTTTGATGGACTTTTTTTTAAGGGTTCTTTTGGGTTTCTTTGTTTTGTGGCTGCCTGTAAGGAGACAGATTTCAAGGTTGTATAATGTTTACATACTTTGATAATAAATGAACTTTGAACTTTGAAGCCTTTACAACTTTTTCAGATACAGTGCTGTAGTGCTACTCAAACAAGCCAACACCACTGAGAGACTAAGCAGGGGTGGGGGGATGGGGGAGGGTTGATCCTGTATAACGTATTTTCCAGTCCAATCTAATTGCAAGTGTAATGCCCTGGTTAAGATTTCTTCTGTTAATGCTATAGAGTATTTCATTTAGTGGCTTTCTGTAAAGGCAGTGTGACCTGCTGGTGTGTCATTCGAGTTTCGGTTTCGGCTAAAGATAAAGGGCTGTGGTGTTCAATTTAGGAATACGTGTCAGCCAGTCAAGATGGTGGAATTGGGAGAAGTATCTCAGGAGACACTTGAGAAGGATTTGTGATGGACACTGGTGGAGTTCATGGTCTGTGGCAGGAGAAGAGAAGATCAGCAGAGACAGCCATTGATCTGATGAGTAGACACAACTGCAAGGACTGCTTTGCGAGATAAAGGAATCCAAGATGGGGAGCTCTACCGGTGACTGGTGGTGAGAATTCAGCCCCGTAAATAACAGTTATAACCAGCTTTTGGAAGATAAGAGGTGCAACGGTCATGTGCACATTTAGACTGGTTTAAATAGGTCCTGTTTTACTTTCTTTTCTTTCTCTTTTTAACTGTTTGATAAAGCTGAAAATAGTAAACGTAATTTCTTTATAATTTTATGCAGTGTATGACCTATTATTTCTTGATGACTGGTACTTGTATATGGGCAGTATTTATGCAGTAATCGCTCAAATTGAGGTTTCTTTAACTGGAACACCATTTCTGTTTGGTTGAACCCCAAATCATACTTTGACATATATTGCTTACAAAGGGCGACCTTCTCATCGGTGAGTCCCGTGACTGCTAGTAGAGCTGGCTAACAAACCCAGTGAGGGGGGCTACACAAGGCCCTAAAGCTGAAAAATATGATCAATCCTTTATTAAGAAACTAGCAAAACAAACAATCTTGAAGAGATAATGCTAATAAAACTACAACTAGTGATATAACAAAATAAACAGTCTTAGCGTATGAAAAGTACTTCAGCACTCTTCAATGTGATTAAGAGGTTTAAGTGAACATAAACATGATTAAACTAAGTTAAATGATTTTAAATGTAATTAAACAGTCAACAAAAATGATATCACCCCTTAGCTCATGCTCCTAGCTGTAGACTGAGTAAAGACAAAGCATAAATATGTAACTAAACTCTTTGCTTCTACCATGCTCCAACCCACATAACGAGCAACCATAACAACCATGCAAGACAAAATGCAGAGAGAAAATACGTACACGGCTCTGATGCAGTGCAGTGGCCTCTCCATTCCAGATGGAGATGCCACCAGTCAGAATGCTTTCTGCAGTACACCTGTCAAAATTTCCCACTTTTTGGTGACATACCCGTTCTCCTCAAAATCTGAATGGTATCGCTGCTGGTGTGCCTTCTTTGTAATCGCATCAATATTTTGGCCCCAGGATAGATCTTCAGAGATGTTGACCGCCCCCCCCCCCCCCCACCGCTGCCAGGAACTTGATACTTGAATTAATAACATAGTGTCTAATCATTATCTTTTGACAGGAAGTAGTAGACCTGATGCCAAATTTCACCTTGAAACATTGATAGTTCCTTTTCCGCCAAAGATGCTGCTCAAGCTGCTGAGTTCCTTCAGCAGATTGGTCTTCCTGTTCATGGAAACTTGTTGCGTACAGTCTCACTGTTTTCTCTCCTGAGCAGGCTGATGCATTCCAGAGATTGTGACAGCTCTTTCTTTCCACACTGATCAGTAAGTTCTGAAGCTATCTTGGAGTGGAAGAAAACAGTTAAAAATGTGCCATGTTTGTCAGAGTCACTTAAGCCTGAAGGCTAATTACTACATCATCATCGTCATCAGGTGCCGTGCCCAGTTTGAGCTTTGACTGCCATGGCCCACACACTCCTGTTTCGGGTCAAGTGGATCAACTCATTGGTATTCATTTCCAGTTCTCTGGCTGCTGTCTCCAACATTATTTGTCTTTGCCTTCCTCTTGCTTTCTTCCCTTCAATCTTTCCCATAATTACCGTGCATTCTATCTCCTCTTTCCTAATCACATGTCCAATGAAGCCACGTTGCCTTTTCATGATCTCATACATTATTACTCTTTTTGTGTTTGCTCTGTTCATGACATCCTCGTTGGATATTCATATCGTCCATGATATTCTTTGCATCCTCCTCAAAAACCACATCTCTGCTGCTTTAATTCGTTTCCTCATGTTACTAGATATTATCCATATAACATAACTGGATAAATGTAATATTTCAGTACTCTGAGGCGGGTTGTCATGCCTAGTTTAGTATTGGTTACTAGACACTTCATTCTCGTAAAGGTGTCTTTTGCCATCCCTATTCTTCTTTTGATTTCCATGTCGCACCTGCCATCTGATGTCACCCAGCTTCCTAAGTAGCAAAATTTCTGTACTTGTTTTATGTCTTCCTCATTTATTCTCAGCCTGCAGATAGGATTCTCCTTCTTTTTGGATATCACCATACATTCTGTCTTTTTGCAATTGATAGGTAGACCCATTTTCGCACTTTCTTCAACAAAAAAAAAGAGACATCTTGGGAATCAAAATTGGCGGTGTAAACATCAATAATTTCAGATATGCGGATGACACTGTGTTAATTGCAAGTACAGAGGAAGAACTAATTACTACGTATCTCTTGATTCAAAGTAAGTATCCAACTGGACTTCATTTCCTTCCCAAGCGAGTGCAGTGGATTCAATGGACATAATTTCCATCCAGCAGATTCAGGAGTGACACGGTAGCATAGTGGCTAGTATAACGATTTACAGTGCCAGCAATCACTGATCGAGGTTCCATTCTCACTGCTGTCTGTAAGGGGTTTGTGTGTTCTCCCCATGACTGAGCGGGTTTCCTCCGGGTGCTCCGGTGTCCTCCTGCATTCCGCAGGTCGGGATTAGGACATGCTATATCGGCACAGGAAGCATGGCGACGTTTGCGAGCTGCCCCCAGCACGTCGCAAGTGATGAGGCAAGTGACCGTACTTCACTGTAAGCTTTGGTGTTTCCATGTAATTGTGACAAATTAAGCTAAGCTTTAATCTTATACCATAGGAAAACAGCATCCATCATCAGAGATCCTCACCACCCAGGCCGTGCTCTTTTCTCGCTGTTGCCATTAGGTAGAATGTACAAGAGCATCAGGACCCACACCACTAGATTCAGAACAGTTACTACCCCTCAACCGTCAGGCTCTTGAACAATAGAAAATAACTGCACTTATTTGCCCATCCACTGAGAGGTTCCCAAAACCAAGGATCTCACTTTAAGGGCTCTTTTCCTTGTTATTTCCTGTTCTCATTATTAATTACTATTTACTTATATCTACATTTGGACAATTTGTTGACTTCTGCACTCCAGTTGATCAGTTAAAGATCCTGTTATTATTTCTATAGTTCTGACTCTGTGTATTTGCTGAGAATGCCCCCAGAAAAATGAACCTCAGGGCTGTACATGGTGACGTAAATGGACTCTGTTAATAAAATTTACTTTGAACTTTGAACTTTGCAGTAAGTCACCCAGAAACATAAAGTATGTCTTGTTGAAAGCATGCTCCCTTTATGTGTTAGTTTTATGGAAAATGCTGAGGGTTAGATGATAAAATTGCTTTGATTAATCTACATATTCTACTTGATAAGGTCAGAGGCCTGATAGTCACTGGTTGCAAGCCATTGAGATAAATTATACCCGGCATTCAGACATTCATTCCCAAGTAATTCACTCAAAAGATGGACCGCTGCCTAGGAACCATCTCCAATTACCCTTGAAATGAAGCAATCAACAAAGTGTGAAAGGAGCTCAGCAAGTCAGATAGTCAGAAGAGAAATGGGTAGTTACATGGATATGTGCTTTGTGAACCATATGGGGGAGGACATTTACAGACTTACTGATGGCATCACTGGCTACATCAATTTTAGCGTGGACACTGTGATGCCATCAAGGGCTGTTCACTGCTTCCTTAAGAACAAACCATGGGTCACCCGTGATCAAAAGGCTCTTCTGAATCACAAAACAACAGATCAGGAGATGGGGAGGATTTGAAACATGTGAAGAGTGAGCTGAAGGAGAAGCTCAAGGTGGCTAAAGAGGAATACAGGAGAGAGCTGGAGAACAAGCTTGGGCAGAGTAGCACGTGGGAGCTATGGAGAGGCGCGAAGTACATCACTGGCTTCAGTCAGCCTAGCTGTCGGGTCTTGGAATGCAACCATGAATGAGTTAAACCAATTCTTCAATAGGTTTGACAGCTGGCCTTCTGTTCACATTCCCCTCAGCACACCATCCAGGTACTGGGGCATCCAATGCTCCCTCAACACCAACGCCTCCCCTCCTCCCCCTTCCAGTTCAACATGTGGATGAACACACAGTCTACCACTGTCTACATCCCCTCCTCGCCCTGCACCTACCATCCACATCTCCACATACCAACTGTGATCTTCACCTCAACCAGCGCTCACTTTCTACCAGCTCCCCAGTCATCATGGGCAGTTACATGGATATGTGCTTTGTGAACCATATGGGGAGGACATGTGAGAAGGATCTGGGGAAATTCAGACATGGCAAAGCTTTGGGACCAGATGCTGTGTACAAGAAGGGCCGGAGTTGCCTCTAGTTCCTGAGAGGTCTGAGGTCCTTTGGAGTATGTAGGCCTTTCCTTCACATGTTCTACAAATCTGTTGTCGCCAGTACGATCTTCTATGTGGCGGTGTGCTGGGGCAACGGCATCAACACAGGTAATGCCAGCAGGCTCAGTAAACTGATTAGAAAGTCTGGCTCTGTTATAGGGGTCAAACTAGCCCAGGGGTGGGCAAACTTTTTGACTTGTAGGCCACAAAGGGTTCTAAAATTTGACAGGGGGGCCGGACCAGGGGCAGATGGACGGAGTGTTTTGGTAAGACACCTCATAAGAGAAAATAAAATATCATGGGATATGTAGAAAACATGTGCTTTAATTTCAATTGAAAATGAACAAATGCATTACAACAAAATATCTGTCTTTGAAGTCCCATGGTATTTAGCTATTTATTGAAATGACTTTTAAAACACTGAAAATTAAATAAATAAAATACAGCTTTTTTTAATAGTAACAGTTATTATTTTAAAGCACTGAAAATTCTGTTATCCTTCAAGATACTATCATCATCACTCTCCTCCTGACTGTCTTTATTTCAAATACGGTAGGAGATGCAGGTCTACTTGTCCTGCTCCTTCTTATTCAATTGTCCCCTGTGCCAAAACTCAACAACGACCCGCACAATGACAGAACAGTGTCAGCGCGCCAGTATGCGGAGCGCGTTATTTGATCTGGAGCGCATTTTTTATTTTGAGAACGTACGTGCACCTGCGCACTACTCATGTCCATCACATAACAGAAATGACATGTAACATGTAAGGCTTATTGAAAAAAATATTTTCAAATGCATTTTTTACATAACACAACGAAGAAACTTATTTTTAATTTCAGTGGGAACAGTGTTGTTGGTCTCCCTTTTTAGCCAGCGCATCAAAGTCTGGATTTAGTTTTGTTGTGGCGATTCTCAGGATGGATCTGAGGTGTTGGTCAGTTAACTTGGATCTGTGGCTGGCTTTGTTGATGTTCATGACGCTGAACACCTGTTCACACAAATAGGTTGAGCCGAACAAAGAGTAAAGCGCAAATGTGGAGTAATACGCTGCACCTCAACAAAGGTCATTGTATATAGAATGCATCATCTATTGGGAAAATGCCAGAATTGCAGGGAAAAAACGTTAACAAGGTTTATTAATATAATTTCATCAAGTTCTGCAGGCCGGATTAAAAAGCTTAATGGGCCGCATATGGCCCCCGGGCCATAGTTTGCCCATGCCTGAACTAGGCACACCGGAGGCTGTGGTAGAACAAAAGACTTCATGGAAAACCCTGGCAATTCTGGACAATGTTTCTCACCCTCTCCATGCCACCTTCACTGAGCAGAGAAGCACTTTTAGTAATAGACCAAGACAACTCCACTACTCCAAAGAGATCGTTCTTACACTCTGCCATGAGGTTAACCTATAGCCAGGGAAGTGGAGAGTACCTCTTGTTGCACTGTTTGGGGTAACTTCTTTTTTCTTACTTCTCTTTTAGGTGCACACCATTGGGAGCATTTAATAGGTAGTGGGTTCTTCTCCCCACTACCACCCCTGACTATAACAGCCTTAAAGAACCAACCTTTTTACATAAAACCCACAATGAATTATGTGAACAAGCAAAGAATGCTTAATCAAATGATATACTACTCAAATATTAATACACTACATCTTATAAAGATTAGCTTTATTTCTCACATAAACGTCGAGATATCGAAACACGCAATGAAATGCGTCATTTTGCCTCAATGGCCAACGCTGTCTGAGAACGTGCAGGGAACTATGCTTCCTGCACCAACATAGAAACATAGAAAATAGGTGCAGGAGTAGGCCATTTGGCCCTTCGAGCCTGTACCACCATTCAGTATGATCATGGCTGATCATCCAACTCAGAACCCTGTAGCTGCTTTCTCTCCATACCCCCTGATCCCTTTAGCCACAAGAGCCATATCTAACTTCCTCTTAAATATAGCCAATGAACCGGCCTCAACTGTTTCCTGTGGCAGAGAATTCCACAGATTCACCACTCTCTGTGCGAAGTAGTTTTTCCTCATCTCAGTCCTAAAAGGCTTCCCCTTTATCCTTAAACTGTGACCCCTTGTTCTGGACTTTCCCAACATTGGAAACAATCCTCCTGCATCTAGCCTGTCCAATCCCTTTAGAACTTTATACTGTTACGTACCCATGACACGTGACAGGTGTTGAAGCTATACTGGACTTGAGGTGATGGTCTTGTGATGGTGGGGTGACGTCATTTTCCCACCAGTAGAGGTCATGTGACAGGTTTTTTTAACAGGGTATGAAAGGAGCACCCCTCCCTGTGAGGAGGGGCAGTTCGTGGCTGGACTTGCCATGTTGACTTCATGCCACTGCGTTATTTAATGTGATGACGCAGTTTAGTTGAAGGATGAAGTTTTTATCTAATGCCTAAAGTTTAAAAGGGCATTGCCAGCAGTTTCTTTACAATACTGCTAGTTGAGAATCAGTGGAGAGTGAAGATCAGAGTTGGGGAGTTAAAAATCGAGGAGAATCGATTTCGATGGTGAAACAGGTTCGACCTTGTTTGATCCTCATTCGGAAGGAATTGGTTGACTGTTCTTGTGTTAATCCCTGTGAAATACCAGAAAGGATTGGGAATAGTTCTGTAAAGGAAAGGTCAGTGCCTTTAAGCCGTTTCATTTCGTAAATTCTTCCTGGGAAAAAGTTCGATCTTGGGAACCGAAACAACACAACGTGAAAGAGAATTTAAATCGTCTTAAGAAGTCTCTCCCTTAAATGGACTGTGAGCATTTTGAACTTTTGGCAATACTACTTTAAAGAACTGTTTTTGCAACATCGCTTTAAGAACTGTTTAAGCTGCCGCACAGCAGCTGATTTCCGGTTACGTTGGTGATTTGTTTACTTTTAGGGGGGGTTTGTTTTCAGTGTTTAATAAACGTGTTATTTGCTATAAAACCCCCTGCCTAACTCATATATTTATTGTTGCCTGAATCCGTAACAATACGTTTCAATAAGATCCCCCCTCAATCTTCTAAACTCCAGTGAGTATAAGCCTAGTCGATCCAGTCTTTCTTCATATGAAAGGCCTACCATCCCAGGAATCAATCTGGTGAACCTTCTCTGTACTCCCTCTATGGCAAGAATGTCTTTCCTCAGATTAGGGGACCAAAACTGCACACAATATTCTAGGTGCGGTCTCACCAAGGCCTTGTACAACTGTAGTAGAACCTCCCTGCTCCTGTACTCAAATCCTTTTGCTATGAATGCCAACATACCATTTGCCTTTTTCACCGCCTGCTGTACCTGCATGCCCACCTTCAATGACTGGTGTACAATGACACCCAGGTCTCGTTGCACCTCCCCTTTTCCTAATCAGCCACCGTTCAGATAATAATCTGTTTTCCTGTTCTTGCAACCAAAGAGGGTAACCTCACATTTGCATCTGCCATGAATTTGCCCACTCACCTAACCTATCCAAGTCACCCTGCATCTGCTTAGCATCCTCCTCACAGCTAACACCGCCGCCCAGCTTCGTGTCATCCACAAACTTGGAGATGCTGCATTTAGTTCCCTTGTTTAAATCATTAATATATATTGTAAACAACTGGGGTCCCAGCACTGAGCCTTGCGGTACCCCACTAGTCACTGCCTGCCATTCTGAAAAGGTCCCATTTGCTCCCACTCTTTGTTTCCTGTCTGCCAACCAATTCTCTATCCACATCAATACCATACCCCCAATACCGTGTGCTTTAAGTTCGCACACTAATCTCCTGTGTGGGACCTTGTCAAAAGCCTTTTGAAAATCTAAATATACCACATCCACTGGCTCTCCCCTATCCACTCTACTAGTTACATCTTCAAAAAATTCTATAAGATTCGTCAGACATGATTTTCCTTTCACAAATCCATGCTGACTTTGTCCAATGATTTCATCTCTTTCCAAATGTGTTGTCATCACATCATTGATAACCGACTCTAGCATTTTCCCCACCACCGATGTCAGACTCTCCGGCCTATAATTCCCCGGTTTCTCTCTCCCTCCTTTTTTAAAAAGTGGGGTTATATTAGCCACCCTCCAATCCTCAGGAACTAATCCAGAATCTAAGGAGTTTTGAAAAATTATCACTAATGCATCCACTATTTCTTAGGCTACTTCCTTAAGCACTCTGGGATGCAGACCATCTGGCCCTGGGGATTTATCTGCCTTTAATATATCTTTTTAGGAGGGAGATGACCTCAGGGGACTCCTGCGCTACCTGCCTACTGCTACGCTGTCTAGTGGCCACCCCTTCCCTTTCTGCCTGTGTAGCCTTTACCTGCGGTGTGGCCAACTCACTGAACGTGCCATTCACGACTTTCTCAGCATCGCGGATGCTCCAGTATGAATCCAATCGCAGCTCCAGACGCTCAATGTGATCTGCCAGAAGCTGCAGTTGGACACACTTCCTGCACACATAGTCGTCCGGGACACTGGAAGTATCCCTGATTTCCCACATGCTGCAGGATGAACAAACCATAGGACCGATCTCAGCTGCCATAACCTACCCAATACTTGCCTGAACTTTTGAAACTTTCTCCTTTGAAAGGAACTTACCCAGCCTTACCTCACTTGGAGTGAAGCTCATTCTCCGCCTCTTCTCGTCGAAGCCTCTCAAGTCAAAGCCTCAAATCTCCACTCCTTCACTGGCCCACTCACTCACTGGCCACTTTCCACAGGCCGCTCCGCTTGAGGTAACCCTCTATTTATTTGTTTGAGCTTTTCAAACTGCTTGGTCACCTGACCTTGATTGCCCAATCAGCTGCTTTCTACTGAGTCTGACAGACAGCGGTGGAAATTGTACACTGATCACTGACCAAATCTGGACGGAGGATTTTGCTCGGTTTTCGTGCCAAGCCCTCCTTCCCTGAAGAACACCGATGAACCCATAGGTGTTCCACAATACACACAGCAAGATGCTGGAGGAACTCAGCAGACTAGGCAGCTTCTGTGGAAAAAAAGTACAGTGAACATTTCAGCAAGAAACGTGTGACTGTACTTTTGTCCATAGATGCTGCCTGGTCTGCTGTGTTCCTCCAGCATTATGTGTGTGTTTTTTCAGATTTCCAGCATCTGCAGATTTTCTCTTGTTTGTGGTGCTCTACAACAATCTGGATCCCTGTTCAAATCTCACACCAGGCACTTAAGGAGTAATAACATCTTGGTAGACACTTTGGTGCAACACTGAGGGATTGAGGCACTGTCAAAATGCCTTCTTGTTTACAACTAGTAAATTGGTTTGTAACTGTTGTCACACGTATGAAGGAACAGTGAAAAAATTTTACTCAGCATGACGTCCATATAGATAATTTCATCACAACAGTGTGTCAAAGTCTGATAGAGTGCAGAATAAAGTGTTACATTTATAGAGAAAGTGCAGCATAGTAGACAATAAAGTACAACATCATAGGGAGGTATAGATTATTAAGTCAAGAGCTCATTTTATCATATTAGCAGACTGACTGTTCAATAGTTTCAATAGAGGAGAGAAGCAGTCTGGTGGTGTGTGCTTTAAGGCTTTTGTATCCTCTACACAATGGAGAAAAGAAGTCAGTAGGGTCTTTGATTATACTGGCTGCTTTACTGAGGCAGCAAGATTCAGATTAGGATTTGTTTCATTATTATGTGTACATTGAAACATATAGTGAAATGCATCATTTGAGTTGTGTTTTCGCAGGAAAGCAGCATGCATCGTCAGGGACCCTCACCAAACAGGTCATGCTCTCTTCTCACTGCTGCCGTCAGGAAAGAGGTACAGGAGCCTCAGGATCCACACCACCAGGTTCAGGAACAGTTATTATCTCTCATCCATCAATGGTTCAATGGTTCCATTTAATACCAGAGAATGGATACAATATACAACCTGAAATTCCTACTCTCTGTGGACATCTACAAAACAGAAGTAAAATGCCAAAGAATGAATCACGGAAAAAAATATAAGAACCTTAAAGCCTCCTGCGCTCCTCCCACACACAAGCAGCATCAACCCTTCCCCCCTCCAACTCCCCCTACTTACTTTAGCAGAAAGCATCAGCACTCCCATCACCCACCATGTAAACAACTCCAAAAATCAGGCACTGAACCAGAGGAGATAACTTCACTCAACTTCACTTGCCCCATCATTGAACAGTTCCTGCAGCCTATGGACTCACTTTCAAAGATCTCATGTTCTTGATATTTATTATTTATATATTATTATCATGTATTTTTTTTCCTTTCATTTTGCATTTGCACAGTTTGTTGTCTTGTGCACACTGGTTGTCCGTCCTGTTGGTGCGGTCTTTGATTCTATAATCATTATTGAATTTATTGAGTAGGCCTGCAAGAAAATTCATCTCAAGTTTGAATATGATGACTTTGAACCTCAAATCAAAATGGCCCTGCGTTGCAATGTCCAACTGAATTGTTTTTTTACATTCCTAGCGATGGTCTTGGGGGCAGTGCAGTGAGTCTGTGGAGCAGAGTGCTGAGCTGAGTCCACAACTCTCTGTAGTTCCTTGCAACTTCAGACCATCTAGCTGCTATACCAAGTCATGATGCATCCAGATAGGATGCATCTCGATGTAAAACATTAAAATTGGTGAGAGTCAAAGGGGGTCATTCTAAATTTCTTTAGTCTCTGAGGAAGTAGAGATGCTGGTGAAGTTTCTTGGCCATGACACCATAAGGAAGAAGATCAGAATTAGGCATTTCAGCCCATTAAGTCTGCTCTGCATTTTAATGATAGCTGATTTACTGTATTTTCCCTCTCAACTCCATTCCCTGCCTTCCCCGATAACCTTTGACAGTCTTACTATTCCAGAATCTATCAGCCTCTGCTTGTCCACCACAGCTGTCTGTAGCAATGAATTCTACAGATTCACTGCCATCAGTAGGCATCTTCTTGGAGATTAGTAGCAATACGTTACTGCGGCAGACATCGACATGGTGGAGCAGAGAGCCCATTTTCCTATCTATACGCGGTGCAAAGAATGGTGTAAAAAACAAGGAAAAAAATCCAGTAAGTGGCAACTCTGTGGATGAGAGGGGTCAGAGGAGAATGGCCAGTCGCTGACAAGAAGGTGACAGTAACTCAAGTAACCATGCATTACAACAGTGGCGTGTGGAAGAGCAGCTTTGAATGCACAACTTGTCAAACCTCGAAGTGGATGGGTTACAGCAGCAGAAGACCACAACCATGCACTAATGGTCACCTTATTATGTACAGGAGGTATCCAATGAAGTGGCCACTGAGTGTAGGTCTGTATTCTTTTGCTACAGCTCGTGTTGTCACACTTGTGAAAAATAAAAGGGCTAGCTTGAAAGTTCCTCCCTTTTATGAAGTCAAAGCCCTTTTAATATGGACAGTTCGTGCAGCTGAATGACATTTTGATTGACTGAAAGTGACACATTCAATAAATAGTACGTTGTCAAGCTGGTTTATTGGGTAAACAGTGATAAGATTAACATTTTCAGGGTGAAAATGGCGATCATTAATTCACAGCTCAAATATGTGTAGCTACTGACAAGCTGGAGATATTAATGACCTTAAGTACTGTACAATCAGAGTTCTCCAGAATCAAGATGATGCCTTATTCTACTGTTTAAAGATGCTTCAAGGAAAATAAATGATATTAAAGTGTAATGACTTTTGCTGCGGAGGCGGTAATAAAGAAATCGTTCCTTTTATTTACACTTCAATTGTGGTCATTCGATTAACTAACCCTATTAGAAACAACACACTTCACTGTAAGTTTCGATGCTCATGTGATAAATAAAATAAAGTTACAAGAATAAGTAAATAAGAAGTGGAAGGCAACATGGCTCATGGACCTTGCAGAAATCTGATGGCAGTGTGGAAGAAGCTGTTCCTGTAAACATTGATTGTCTGTCTTCAGGCTCCTGTATCTCATTGTCTATGGTAGTAACGTGAAGAGGGCATGTCCCAGCTGATGTGTTTTTGATGATGGCTATCACCTTCTTAGGGTGGCAGGGTGGAGATGGGTCTCTACCAAAGGAAGTGTAAGGAGCTCCTTTCCTCTGCTGGCTTACAGGTCGCCCTTGGTCAAGGTGTAGCACCTGCTTAGCACCCCACCTCACCCTATCAGGACACGTGAAGCCATGGGAGCAGGTGGTGGATGGTTAAATGAGCGACTAGTGCATATCACAAGTCCTGGTTATGCGACCACTGACGCCAGGCAGATAATCTCTGAAGATTATTGATAATGGCTGGGGTCACCCTTCTTCATATCATAAAACCGTAAGACACAGGAGCAGTATTAGGCCATTTGGCCCATTGAGTCTGTTCCCCCACCTCATCATGGCAGATCCAAATCTCCTCTCAGCCCCAATATCCTGCCTTCTCCCCGTATCCCTTCAATGCCCTGACCAGTCAAGAATCTATCAGCCTCTGAAATAAATATAAACATAAATATTTGGCCTTCACAGCTGCCTGTGACAAAGAATTCCACAGGTTCACCACCTTCTAGCTAAAGAAGATGTTCCTCATCTCGTTGTAAGAAAACATCCCTCTGTTCTGAGACTGCACTCTCTGGTTAGACTCTCCCACCATAGGAAACATCCTCTCCACATCCACTTCACCAATCTCTTTCACGATTCGATAGATTTCAATGAAATCATCCTTCATTCTTCTGAAATCTAGGGAATACAGGCCCAGAGCCATCAAATGATCTTCATATGATAAACCATTCAATCCTGGAATCATTTTCGTGAGCCTCCTTTGACACCTCTTCAGTTTAAGTACATCCTTTCTAACATAAGGGGCCCAAACCTGCTCAGAATACTCCAAGTGAGGCCTCACCAGTGCTTTATAAAGCGTCAACATTACATCCTTGCTTTTATATTCTAGTCCTCTTGAAATGAATGTTAACATTGCTTTTGCCTTCCTCACCACAGACTCAATCTGAAAATTAATCTTTAGGGAATCCTGCACAAGCACTCCCAAGAGTCTTTACACCTCAGTTTTTTGTATTTTCTCTTCATTTTGAAAACAGTCAACAGTTTCATTTCTTCTACTGAAGCGCATGACCGTATACTTTCTTGACACTGTATTCCATCTGCCATTTCCTTGCCCATTCTCATAATTTGTCTGTTCTTCTGTAGCCTCTCTACTTTCAAAAAGCTACCAGTCCCTCCACCTATTTTCATATTGTCTACAAACTTTGCAACAAAGCTATCAATTCCATCACCAAATCATTAACGTATAATATAAAAAGAATTGGTCCCAACACAGACCTCTGTAGAACACCACTAGTCGCTGGCAGCCAACCAGAAAAGTCTCCCATTTTTTCCACGCTACGCTTTGCCTCCTGCCAATAAGCCACTGCTTTATCCTTTGTTTTTTCTCTTGTAAAAGCACTTCCCAGAAGAAGGCAAGGGCAAACAACATCTGTGGAAAGATTTGCCAGGAGCAATCATGGTCATGGAAAGATTGGCTATACCATTCAACGTGGCACATAACAAATGAGCTATCTTTTTGAGACACCAACCCTTGAAGATGTCCTTGATGTTGGGAAGGGATGTCCTCATGATGGAGCTGGCTGAGTCTAGGGCCCTCGGCAGCCTGTTGCAACGCTTTGCATTGGAGACTCCATACTAGGCAGTGATGCAGCCAGCCAGAATGCTCTCCACCATACATCTGTAGATATTCTCAAGGAGCTTTGATGACATAGCTACTCTCTTCAAACTCCTGATGAAGTAGACCCACTGGCGTGCCCTCTTCATGACTGCATCAGTGTGTTGGACCCTGGAGAGATCCTCTGATATGCTGATGCCCAGGAACTTTAGGGCAATTAGTAAATTAGATAGATACTTTATTAATTCCAAAGGAAATTACAGTGTCACAGTAGCATTAGAAGTGCACGGATATACAAATATTAGAAGAGAAGGAAGAAAGAATAAAAAATAAGTTACCTCAAAAGTCTAACAGGAAGGGGTCATCACTTTCCCAGCCTTAGGGTTGGCTCATTATAGAGGCTAATGGTTGAGGGTAAGAATGACCTCATATAGCAATTTATGGAGTGGGAGAGAAGCTGATTACCCGTGTATGGCCTTCCTCAGAAATGTGGCAAAGCTTGCACCCTTCTGAAGTAGCCTCTGAACATCCCAGGACAGTATAGTGGCTAGTGTAATGCTATTACAGTGCCAGCAAAACAGGTTCATATCCCCCCACTATCCGTAAGGAGCCTGAATGTTCTCCCCGTGACAGCCTGGGTTTCCTCCTGGTTCTCCGGTTTCCTCCCATATTCCAAAAACATATGGGTTAATTGGTTAATTGGTCGCATGGGTGTAACTGGGCACTGGGCATTGGACCAGAAGGAACTGCTGCTGTATTCTATCTCTAAGTTGAAAGAAATAATAATAAATGCCGGTTTAGGTCCTGAAGCTCCGCTCACTTTAGCTGGTCAGTAAAAGCACAGCCACAGATGCCGTCAAAGAGCTGATGAAAAAGCCGAGCTAATTAGCTTTCTTTGCCAATCACAAAAGACTTCTCAGTCTTATGCCCAGATCTGAAGGTGAAAGGTGTCTGAATGGCAGTTTATCTTACTCACAGTTACTTAGCCATTAATGGGAGAGAGACTTCTTGGTTTGTACTCTGAATTCAGGTTAATTGGCACACATTGGGACCAATACATTTTGGCCCAATTAGGCAGCTGCCCTAACTAGCTGAAATTTCATGGAAGTAACTGAAAAGGTATTAAAAAAAAGACAAGCTTCAGTTTAACTGAGTAAGAAATCATGCATTTAAGTGGCATACAGAAAGAATTAGAACCCTACAAATACTACTACAGCAGTATAAAACTTTGGTTCCTAATAGTTATCGACAGAGAATTGATTCAATGTACACTGCCACATTCCTTTGATTGGCTGCAAGCAAACAAAGTCAGTGCAAACACGCAGTGCGGATAAAGGACTGCCTTCAAATAATGCTTTCAATGATTGCATCTTCCAATTCTTTACTTTCATTGCAATACTCAAGGTGGCTGATGATACCTTCAATTTATTCTTATTCTCCTTTACCAAGAGGAGAAAACAAGTAGTGGAAATCTAATTCTAAGGTCTTCATGTAATGACAACATGGATTATTCAAAGATAACTTGACTACAGAACCTTTGATCTTCAAACTCGCAAAATGTTTAACATTATCAAGTAAAGCAAGAGCTCTGGACATCCATCTTTCAGAATGATGCAATGGTGAAAGTAATTCACTTCCAAATTTAAGGTTCACTTTATTGGAATATAGAAGAGTACAACACAGGAACAGGCCATTTGGCCCACAATTTTGTGCTGACTTGCTGAAGTAGTGAAATTATTTCATTTTCACTCCCAACCATTTCTGGCATCTCCAAGTCTGAATGCTTGAAATCACAGTGAGCAAAACTGTTCTGAATTGTCTATCTGTGACAAAAATCACTGATTTTTGTACACAAACTCATGCAACTGATTCTGTTTTAAAATTGCTCTCTCTAATCACTGTGTTCCAGTTTCCTCCCACATTCCAAAGATGCACTGATTAGGGTTAGAGAGTTGCGGGCATGCTACGTTGTGAAGCATAGCAACACTTGTGGGCTGCCCCCAGCACATCCTTGGACTGTGTTGGTGGTTGATAAAAAATACCACATTTTGCTGTGTGTTTTAATGTTTCGGTGTAGTTGTGACTAATTAAGCTAATCTTTTAAAAAGTACAGCACATGAACAGACCCTTCAGCCCACAATGTTAATTCAATCTGCATACCTGGCTGCATGTGGTCTGCATCCATTCAATCACTGCCTGTTCATGCACCTGCCCAAATGCCTCTTAACATGGGCTCTTAAAGATGGAGCAGTTAAGTCTTTATAAGGCTTAAGACTTAATTCTCCATTAATTTTGCATAAGACTTGGTGACGCCTAATTTGGAGTATTGTGTGCTGTTCTGGTCACCTATCCACAGGAAGGGTATCAGTGAGATTGAAAGAGCGAAGAGATAATTAACAAGGATGTTGCCAGACTTGAGGACGGGATATAGACAGGGTAAATGTAAGAAGGCTTTCTCCGCTGATGTTAGGTGAGAGTAGAACTAGAGGTCAAGGTGAAATGTTTGAGGGGAAAATGAGGGGGATCTTCTTCACTCAGAAGATGTTGAGAGTGTGGAACGTGATGCCAGCAGAAGTGGTGGATGCAGGTTTGATTTCAATATTTAAGAGAAATATGGATAGGTACATGAATGGGAGGGGTGTGGAGAGCTATGGGCATGGTGCAGGTCAATGGGACTAAGCCTATTAATAGTTTGGTATGGACTAGATGGATGAAAGGACCAGCTTCTGTGCTGATGTTTTCTGTCTCTATGATTCTGGGAGATTTTCAAGTGATTGGAACTCTAGACAAAAGGTTCCTTTTGAGGACTCTACGGGCCTGGGAAGGTTTCAGGATAGGTGAATACGTACCTGGAAAACAGGAACAGTCATTCAACTCAACCAAGGTCCTCTGACTGATTGTTTGTTTGTTGCTCCGGATTCCAGCGTCTGCAGTCTTGAGTGGCTCTAACATTACAGTGTCACATTTTGGGCAATTGGAGATCAGCATTCAATCAGTGAACAGACGCTCCTAACAAAATGCTAATTTATTCTATTGCAAAACATGAACAACTCGATTGCTTTGGAGTCACTCTCCAGTGCTTTCTTATTCTCCTTCACCAAGAAGAGAAAACAAGTCAGTGAAAATCTAATTGCAAGGTCTTCGTGCGATGGCGACATGAATTATTCAGAGACAAGTTGACCACAAAAGCTTCTGCTCTTCAAACTCGCAAAATGCTTAACATTATCAAGAAAAGCAAAAGCGCTGTATGTTCATCTTTCAGAATGATGCAATGATAAAAGTAATTCACCTCCAAATTTAAGGTTCGCTTTATTAGAACATAGAAGAGGAAGAGGCACAGAAACAGGCCATTCGGCCCACAATGTTGTGCCTGACCAGCTAAAAAGCAAATCAAAACAAACCCAAACACTAATACCTATTACCTACACCATGTCCATATCCCTCCATCCTCTTTAGATCCATGTGCCTATTCAAATGTCTCTTGAAAGCCCCTAATGTATTTGCCTCTACCACCATACTAGGCAGTGCATTCCAGGCATCCATGATTCTCGGAATAAAAAATTTTCCCCTCACATCCCCCTTGAACCTACCCCCCCTCACCTTCAATGCATGCCCTTGGGTATTAGACATTTCAACTCTGGGATATAGATATTCCCTTTCTAACCTATCTATGCCTCTCATAATCTTATAAGCCTGTATCAGATCTCCCCTCAGCCTCCCCCACTCCAGAGAAAACAACCCAAGTTCATCCAGCCTCTCATGATAGCACACGCCCCTTGTACCAGGCAGTGTCCTGGTAAACCTCTTCTGCACCCTCTCCAAAGCCACAACATCTTTCCTATAGTGGGGTGATCAGAACTGTACGCAATACTCCTGATACGGTCTGACCAAAGTTTTATAAAGTTGCATCATAACCTCCTGACTTTTGAAAACAATGCCTCAATAATTAACATGGCTTCCCACACAGAAATGTTACATGCATGGAAATAGCCGATAAGTATCAACAAAGGTAAGTGGCCAGGTTTACATGTTAAGTAGTAAAGTAATGAGATGTGGTAAGTACTAATCTACACTCTGTGGCCACTTTATTAGCTACTTCCTGTACTTAATTAAGCGGCCACTGAGAGTGTGTCTGTGGTGTTCTGCTGCTGTAGTCCATCCACTTCAAGGATCAACATGTTGTACATTCAGAGATGCTCTTCTGCACACCACTGTTGTAACATGTGGTTATTTGAGTTACCTTCACCTTCCTGTCACCAGGAACCAGTCCGGCCATTCACCTCTGACCTCTCTCATGAACAAGGTGTTTTCACCCACAGAACTGTTGCTCACTGGATGTTTTTTTTTTGTGTGTTTCTCGCACCATTCTCTTGAGACAGTTGTACATGAAAATCCCTGGAAATCAGCAGTTTCTGAGATACACCAACCACCCTGTCTGCCACCAACAATCATTCCACGGTCAAAGCCACTGAGATCACATCTCTTCCCCATTCTGATGTTTGGTCTGAACAACAACTGAACCTCTTGGCCTTGTCTGCATGCTTTTATGCATTGAATTACTGCCACATGACTTGCTTTTTAAAATTTCCATTATTGTGCAGGTGTGAAGGTGTAACTAATGAAGAGGCCACTGAATATGCATTGAATGGCTAAAATAAGGAGGCATTATTTTAAGTTGATTGAAGCAAAGTATGGGGAGATGTTAAGTAGGTATTTTTAGTAATGAGTGTGCACTGCCAGGGGTGATGCTGGAGGCAGATACATTAGGGGCATTGAAGAGACTCTTAGATAGAGACATGAATGATAGAAAGTTGGAGGTCTGTGTGAGAAGGAAGGCTTGGTTTAATGCTGGGGCTGGGACAACATTGTGGACTGAACAGCCCGTACTGTGCTGCATTGTTCTATGTTCTATATTCTATGCTCTATCGTCGTTGTCGTGGCTATCCCTCGAGGTCAAGGATAATGATCTTTGATCCGTTGATCTATCTCAGAGCAAAGACGCCTGTGCGTCTATTTGTTTAACGTGTACTTGATGTTGCACTCCAAGAAGCACACGATACTTCACAAATCAACCAAGTGACTCCAATGGCATGGAAACCATGACAATGGGAGCTGATGGATTTGTTGCAGCCTTCATCCGCCTTCACAGCCATTGAGTTCCAAGTAACTTTGTCCGCCTGTTCCACCGTCGAGGTCTTGGTTGGATTGTTCTTTGTCAGGGACCTCACCCTCAACCTTACCGCCATGGGTGACCCTACCAAGAGCATGGTTCCAGACGGCATTGCTCTCAGGATCTCAGGACCACACAAGCTTCTCCACCACGACAAGGTGACAAGCCACAGAGAAGTATTATCTATATTAACTAAACAACAGAGTATGAAAATGAATGGAAACTCTTCCTAAAAAGTTCATTGGAACCTAGCCGTGCAAAATACAGGAGTAACTCAGCAGGCCAGGCTGCATCTATGGAAAGGGAAAACAGTCTTCATTTTGGGCTGAGACTCTTCATTGGAACGCAAGGACACATTAGTCTTAGCTGGATATCTTGACTGTTTATTCCTCTCCATAGATGCTGCCTGACCTGCTGAGATCCTCCAGCATTCTGTGTGTGTTACTCTGGACTTACAGCATCTGAAGGCACTCTTGTGTTTTTGAAACTTATCCAGAAGCCAAACATAAAACAATGCATAATATCTTTGACAATTTTTGCAAACGGTACACCTTGTTAAACAAACCTCAATAACTTGTTCAACCAGTGACAGGCTATAAGCAAAGGTGACATAGACAATGTGACTGATGAACTTTTCCAGTGAGCCCCTTCAGTACTTTTTGGCTCTTTGTATGATGATCAAATCAGGACTGATTCCCTTCCCTTTCCCACGACCATTCAAATATTTTACTCACAAGAATCAGTTTAGGGCATACACAGTGAAAGTCAGGGCATTGAGGAGGGGATCATCTTAAGGTGATTGGGGGAAAGTACAGGAGACGTGTCAGAGGTAGGGTTTTTATACAGAGAGTGGTAGAGTGATGAGTATAGAACTCCCTGTCCAGGATGGTGTAGAGGCAAATACATCAAGGACATTTAAGAAACTCTTAGATAAGCTCTTGAATTAAAGTAACTTCATGTATAAAAGCATACAAACATGGTCAAGAGGTTCAGTTGTTGTTCAGACCAAGCATCAGAATGGAGAAGAGATGTGATCGAAGTGACCTTGAAGTCCTGATGAAGGGCCTCGGCCCAAAGCATTGACTGTTTACTCTTCTCCATAGATGCTGCCTGGCCTGCTGAGTTCCCCAGCATTTTGTGCGTGTTGCTCTGGATTTCCAGCATCTACAGATTTTCTCATGTTTATAAGTGATTTTGACTGTGGAATGGTTGTTGGTGCCAGACAGGGTGGTTTGAGTACCTCAGAAGCTGCTGCTGTTCTGGGATTTTCATGCACAACAGTGCCTGGATTTTACAGAGAATGGTGCGGGAAACAAGCAACATCCAGTGAGTGTTTTTTTCTGTGGCAGAAAATGTCTTGTTAATGAAAGATGGCAGAGTCAGACACAGGCACAACACCTGGGCTATGGATTTGATATGAGGTTGTGAAGAAGGATCAAAAGACAGAAGAACATAAGAAACAGGAGCAGGAGTCGGCCATGGCCCGCTGAGCATTTCAATACGATCGTGGCTGATCTGGCCACCTCCCTGCCTTTTCCCCATAACCCTCAATTCCCTACTATGCAAAAATCTATCCTACCTTGTCTTAAATATATTTACTGAGGTAGCCTCCACTGTTTCATTGGGCATAGAATTCCACAGATTCACCACTCTCTGGCAAAAGCAGTTCCTCCTCATCTCCGTCCTAAATCTACTCCCCTGAATCTTGAGGCTATGTCCCCTAGTTCTAGCCTCGTCTACCAGTGGAAACAACTTTTCTGCCTTATCTATCCATTTCACAATTTTATTTGTGTCTATAAAATCTCCTCTCATTCTTCTGAATTCCAGCAAATATGGTCCCAGGTAACTCAATCTCTCCCTATCTCTGGAATCAAGCTGGTGAACCTCCTCTGCACTGCATCCAAAGCCAGTATATCCTTCCTCGAATAAGCAGACCAGAACTTCACACGGTACTCCAGGTGCGGCCTCACCAGTACCCTGTGTAGTTGCAGCATAACCTCCCTGCTCTTGAATTCAATCCCTCTAGCAATGAAGGCCAACATCCCATTTGCCTTTTTGAGAGTCTGCTGCACCTGCAAACCAACCTTTTGTGATTCGTGCACAAGCACTCCCAAGTCCCTCTGCACAGCACCATGCTACAACTTTTACTATTTAAATAATAATCTGCTCTTCCATATTTTCTTCCAAAGTGGATGACCTCTAGTCCAACAAACCATACTGCCCAGCAACCCATAGATATAGGAGCAGAATTAGGTCATTTGGCCCTTTGAGTCTGCTCTACCATGGCTGATCCATTTCACTCTCAGGACAATCTCCTGACTTCTCTCTGTAACCCTTCATGCCCTGACTAATAAATACTCTATCAATCTCTGCCTTAAGTATAGCCAAAGACTCAGGCCTCCACAGCCACCTGTGGCAATGGATTCCAGAGATTCGTCACTCTCTGGCTAAAGAAATTCCTCCTCATTTCTGTTCAGAAAGGACATCCCTCTATTCTGAGTCTGTGCCTTCTGGTCCTGAACTCTCCCACCATAGGAAACATCCTCTCCACATCCTCTCTTTCGAGGCCTTTCAACATGCGATAGCCTTCAATGAAGTGACCCTTTATTCTTCTGAATTCCAGTGAGTGGAGGTCCAGATCTAGCAAACATTCCTCATATGTTAAGGCTTTCAATCCCAGAATAATTTTTTGTGAACCCACCTGCTTAACACTAGCCTAATCACAGGACAACTTACAATGACCAATTCTTAGCCAGTAGGTCAGGAAACCGGAGTGCCCAGAGGAATTCCAACATGGTTCATAGGGGCCACATATGACATCGGAATTGAACTCCAAACTCCAGAACAGCCTGAGAAGTAAAAACATCGTGCTAACCACCACATTACTATGGTGGCCAGCATTATCTCAGATCTCCCTCTCACTGTGCCTCATCATACTGGTGCACGTGACCACGAACTCAACTTCAACTTACTCACGTCCAGTCCAGTTTAGAGACAGAATCACTTTATTGCCAGTATGTGAAACAGACCAGAATTGATTGTGATTCGGTGCCAAGCATGAAACGCAGGACAATACCATAACAGACAACGCAACAGCAACCAACAGTTTACAAGACAATAGCGCAAACAGCCATGAGCAGTCAATAATTAGCACAAACGTCAATAATCAGACTTGAATATGAACAAATGAACAGGCGTCAATAGTCATTGACAGAACAAGATGAGCAGGAAAGACCATTTAGTGGCCATTGTGCAGGGACAGTTAGGATATAACATCTGAGAGAGGTTTGTTGGGTCATATGCACAAATACATGTATACAATGAAAAACTTGCATGCAGCAGCACCTTAGGCACATTGGCAGAAAATGCAAAGCTTGAAAGCATTTACCACCAGGCTCAAGGACAGCTTCTATCCTATTGTTATCAAACTGTATAGTAAGGTGTACTCTTGACATCACAATCTACCTTGGTATGATCCAGCATTTACCTACACTTCCAGTAACTGTTACACTTTATTCTGTATTGTTATTGTTTTGCCTTGTTCTACCTCAATGCACTGTGTAATGATCTGATCCATATGCACAGTATGCAAGACAAGCTTTTCACTGTATCTCGGTACAAGTGACAATAATAAACAATACAAATAAAACAATCACAAGCAAGAGAAAATCTGCTGATGCTGAACTCCCGCTGAAGGGCCTCGGCCCAAAACGTTGACTGTACTCTCTTCCATAGATGCTACCTGGCTTGCTGGGTTCCTCCAGCATTTTGTGTGTGTTGCTTGGATTTCCAGCATCCTTGCCTGAAACGTTGACTGTAAACTTTTACAATTAGCCAAAACTGTTCTCTGCTTTAGAATGGAGACAACACTAATTTGGAGTATTCTGTGCAGTTTTGGTCACCTACCTCCAGGAAAGATGTAAACAAGGTTGAAAGAGTACAGAGAAAATTTACAAGCATGCAGCCAGGTCTGGAGGACCTGAGTTATAGGGAAAGATTGAATAGGTTAGGACTGTATTCCTTTGAGGGGAGCTTAAGGAAAAATGTCTTCACTCGGAGGGCCATGGATTGTGGAGTGAGCTGCCAACACAAGTGGTGTATGGCAGCTTGATTTCAACGTTTAACTGAAGTTTGGACAGGGTACCTGGATGACAGCAGCATAGAGGGCTATTGTTTCGGTGCAGGTCAATGGAAGTAGGCAGTTTAAATTGTTTCAGCATGAACTAGATGGGCTGAAGGTCCTGATTCTCTGACTTTATGAGGAAGAATTTCTTTAGCCAGAGGGTGGTGAATCTGTGGAATTTAATGCCACAGATGACTGTGGAGGCCAAGTCATTGAGTATATTTAAAGTGGAGGATGACAGGTTCCTTGATTAGTCAAGGTGTCAAAGGCTACAGGGAGAAGCCAAGAGAATGGGGTCGAGAGGAAAAATATATCAGCCATGATGGAATGGCAGAGCAAACTCAGTGGACTTAATGGCCTAATTCGGCTCCTATGCCTTATGATCTTGTGACTTTACCTTGCTTTGCAATGAATGGAGGAAGGTGTAGAAAATCTGCATTTAAAAAATAGTTATGCCTGCGCAGGCCAGAGGGTGTGATGGGTTATATATTACAAAAATAAACCAATACTGGTGTAAGCAACATTCACAAAAATAACTTGGACATAAATTAAGCAATTCTTACAAGAAAGAACACAATTAGAACATAAGAGAGCAAAGTCCAAAGTTCTGAAAGTGATCATAGTGTTGCCAAACTGAGGTAAAGATTAGGGTTGTCTGAGTCGTTTCAAGAACAAAATCATTTCAGAGGAACTGTCATGGGTCCTGCATGTGAGTGCCATCACAAAGGGGGCAGGGCAGTGCCTCTACTTTCTTAAAAGTTTGTGCAGATTCGGAATGTCCTCTAAAACTTCGACAAACTTCTATAGGTGCACTGAGAAGAGTATCCTGACTAGATATATCATGGACTGGTATGGAAGCACCAATGCCCAGGAAAGGAAATGTCTGTGAAAGTAGTGGGCACAGTCCAGTCCATCACAGACAAAGACCCCCTCACCATGCAGCATGTCGACAAGGAGCGCTGCCACAAGAAAGCAGTACCCATCATCAAGGGCCCGCATCATCTGGGCTATGCCAACTTCTTGCTGCTACCGCCGGGAAGCAGGCACAGGAGCCTTCAGTCCCACACCACCAGGTTCAAGAACAGTTATTACCCTACAACAATCAGGCACCAGAACCAGCAAAGAAAGATAACTCCAACTCATGTTGTTATTGTTGCTATGATTATTATTATTATAATAAATTTATTTTTTCTCAGTTCAATTTGTATTTTAAAGCCAGATTTTGATGAATGATGTTTGCTACTTAATTGTGCCTGTGTAAGTAATCAGATTGAGTTGAACCGCTGCAGAAACCTGTAATGTGTTGGATTGTCCCTGGTTTTTCTTGGCACTTTCTACATTTATCATCTTGAATTTGTTGGTCTTTTATTATGTATTTTTGATCATTTTTTGTGTTAACCACCTGCTCCTGTATTGCCATAAGGAGCCCCTCTGTTGCTGGGAAGAAATTTATTACTATTATTAATATTTATTTTTCCTCAGCTCAGGCTGGTAAAACCTGAAATACGGGCATAGCCAAGTATGCTCATTTGTGATTTGCTGGGAACTTTCAGACAATTCTAGTGGTATTTAGTATTGTGGCTTTCTGAAGATTTTCATAAATATTGTTGTGTAAGCTGAATAGTTACTATGATTGTGTAGTGCCTTTGGGATAATACCTGTTGTAGATGTTACTATTGGGACAACGTACATCTACCCTGCTCATGTTCCATGGTCTTTCAGTTTCCTCTTTTAATTCAGCACATTTCTGGTGTTTTTCACTTACTGATTTCTGTAAGTTGTCTGATTGGAATGGCTATATCTATTAAATAAGTGGTTCTTGCTCCTTTATCCTGTATTATTATATCTGGACAGTTATTTTGAATTGTTCTAGCTGTAAAAACTGATAATAAATTACGGTATTTTAAAAGCCAGATTTTGATGAATGATGTTTGCCTCTTGATTGTGCCTGTGTAAGTAATCAGATTGAGTTAAACTGCTACAGGATGCTGTGATAATAGACAATAGACAATAGAGACAATAGATAATAGGTGCAGAAGTAGACCATTCGGCCCATCGAGTCTGCACCGCCATTCTGAGATCATGGCTGATCATTCACTATCAATACCCAGTCCCTGCCTTGTCCCCATATCCCTTGATTCCCCTATCCATCAGATATCTATCCAGCTCCTTCTTGAAAGCATCCAGAGAATTGGCCTCCACCGTCTTCCGAGGCAGTGCATTCCACACCTCCACAACTCTCTGGGAGAAGAAGCTCTTCCTCAACTCTGTTTTAAATAACTGACCTCTTATTCTCAATCCATGCCCTCTGGTACTGGACTCTCCCAACATCTGGAACATACTTCCTGCCTCAATCCTATCAAATCCTTTAATTATCTTAAACGTTTCAATCAGATCCCCTCTCAATCTCCTCAATTCCAGTGTGTACAAGCCCAATCTCTCCAATCTCTCTGCGTAAGACAGCCCTGCCATCCCAGGAATCAACCTAGTGAATCTACGCTGCACTTCCTCAATTGCCAGAATGTCCTTCCTTAAACCTGGAGACCAAAACTGTACACAATATTCCAGGTGTGGTCTCACCAGGGCCCTGTACAAATGCAAAAGAACATCCTTGCTCTTGTATTCAATTCCCCTTGTAACAAAGGCCAACATTCCATTTGCCCTCTTCACTGTCTGTTGCACTTGCTCATTCACCTTCATTGACTGGTGAACTAGGACTCCTAGGTCTCTTTGCATTTCTCCCTTACCTAACTCGACACCGTTCAGACAATACTCTGCCCTCTTGTTCCAGCTTCCAAAGTGGATAACTTCACATTTATTCACATTGAATGACATCTGTCAAGTATCTGCCCACTCACTCAGCCTATCCAAGTCTCCCTGTATTCTCCTAACGTCCTCTTCGCATGTCACACTGCCACCCAGTTTAGTATCGTCAGCAAACTTGCTGATATAGTTTTCAATGCCCTCATCTAAATCATTGACATAAATCGTAAAGAGCTGTGGTTCCAATACAGAGCCCTGTGGTACCCCACTAGTCACCTCCAGCCAGTCTGAGAAACACCCATTCACTGCTACCCTTTGCTTTCTATCTGCCAACCAGTTTTCTATCCATGTTGAAACCCTGCCCCCAATGCCATGAGCTCTGATTTTACTCACCAATCTCCTATGTGGCACCTTATCGAATGCCTTCTGAAAATCTAGGTACACAACATCTACTGGCTTACCCTCATCTAACATCCTTGTTACACCTTCAAAAAACTCCAACAGATTAGTTAAGCATGATTTGCCCTTGGTAAATCCATGCTGGCTCGGCCTAATCCTATTTCTGCCATCTAGATGTGCCACTATTTCGTCCTTAATAATGGACTCAAGCATCTTCCCCACGACTGACGTTAGGCTAACAGGGCGATAGTTCTCCGTTTTCTCCTTCCCTCCCTTCTTGAAAAGTGGGACAACATTAGCCACTCCCCAATCTTCAGGAACTGATCCTGAATCTAAGGAACATTGGAAAATGATTACCAATGCATCCGCAATTTCCTGAGCCACCTCTTTTAGAACCCTCGGATGCAGACCATCTGGACCTGGGGATTTATTAGCCTTCAGTCCTACCAGTCTACTCATCACAGTTTCTTTCCTAATGTCAATCTGTCTCAATTCCTCTGATATCTTAGGACCCTGGCCCATCCATACATCTGGGAGATTGCTTGTTGGATTGTTCCTGGTTGGCATTTTCTATATTTACCATATTATTATTATTATTATTATTATTATTATTATTATCATCATCATCTACTTTTTATATTTGCACAGTTTGTATTCTTTTGCACATTGGTTGTTTGTCAGTCTGTGTAGTTTTTCATTGATTTCATTCTATTTCTTTGCTCTACTGTAAATGCCTCCAAGAAAATGCATCTCAGAATTGTATATGGTGACATATACATACTTTGATATTAAATTTACTTTGAACTTTGAATGATTGAAGGGGAAGTAGCTGTTCTTGAACCCAGTGGTGTGGGACTTCAGGCTTCTGTACCTCCTGTCCAATGGTATCTGCGAGAAGACGGCACAGCATGGATAGTGGGGATGGATGATGCCTTCTCGAGGTAGCAGCTCCGATGGTGGATAGAGTCCACAACTCTCCGTGGCTTCTTACGAACTTGCACATTTGAATTGCCGTACCAGTCAAGACACTTTCAAGAGCCCATCTGTGGAAGTTTGTTAGAGTGTAAGAAAATAAAATGATGGGACAGTGTCTGTAGAACATAGAACATTACATCACAGCACATCCTTTGGCCCACGATGTTGTGACGACTGTTCAGCCCACTCCACAGCCAATCTAACCCTTCCCTCGTACATAACTCTCCATTTCGTGTTTCTGTCAATGTGCTCATGGAAAGCTGTTGAACTGGGTCAGCATTGAACCCCATTTGTGAACTTCACTTCCTGCTTCCTCAAAGACTGTTGTGATTTAAGTGACTCCACAGCCTCTTTCTCCAGTGGAATTCCATGTGGAGGGTACGTTTCCAGAGGCCAAGGTATGAGGAACCCCTAATGTGGGCTCAGGGTACCACCTAGTGATTAGAAATGGTATTGCACCCCTGCTCATTGAGTCAGATTCAGAATGAGAATCAAGTATATTATCATCGGCATGCATCATGAAATTTGTTAATTCAGCAGCAGCAGTTCAATGCAATACATAATATAGAAAGAAAAAGGTAAATCAATTACTGTATGTACATATATGTAAATTAAATAGAAAATAGTACAAAAACAAAAATAACATGTATAAAAAAGTGAGGGTGGGTCCAAGGGTTCAATTTCCATTTGGGAATTGAATGGCAGAGGGGAAGAAACTGTTCCTAAATCACTGAGTGTGTTCCTTCAGGCTTCTGTGCCTCCTTCCAGATGGTAACAATGGAAAGTGGCCATGCCCTGGGTGATGAGGGTCCTTAATAATGGACATCACCTTTCTGAGGCACCACTCCTTGGAGATGTCTTGGATACTACAGAGACTGGTACCCAAGATGGAGCTGACCAATTTTACAACTTTCTCTAGCTTCTTTTGGTCCTGTGCAGTAGCCACCTTCCCCCCCCCCCAATCACCCCCATACCAGACAATGAAGCTGCCTGTCAGAATGCTCTCCACAGTACATCTATAGAAGTTTTCAAGTGTCTGAAGTGACAAAGCAAATCTCAAAGTTCTAATGAAATACAGTGTAGCTGCTTCAATATGTTGGGACCAGGTTAGATCCTCAGAGATATTCATCCAGGAACTTGAAGCTGCTCACTCTCTCCACTTCTGATCCCTCTATGAGGATTGGTTTGTGTTCCCTCGTCTTACCCTTCCAGAAGTCCACAATCAGCTCTTTCATCTTATTGATGTTGAGTGCCAGGTTGTTGCTGTGACACCACTCCACTAGCTGGCATATTTCACTCCTGTTCATCCTCTCGTCACCTTCTGCGATTCTACCAACAATGGTTGTATCATCAGCAAATTTACAGATGGTATTTGACCTATGCCTAGCCACACAGTCGCAGGTATAGAAGGAGTAGACCGGTGGGCTAAGCACACACTCCTGAGGTGTGCCAGTGTTGATCGTCAGTGAGGGGGAGGTACTACTGTGGCGACAGGCAAATTGCAGTGTGGGTCCAGGTCTTACTTTCTTTTTGAAAACTTTTTTTTATTGCATTTTTAAATAGTTACAAAGTAAAGTATAAAAAAAAATGTATATAACCCTTACCCCCTCCCCTTAACCCCTCCCCCCTAACTGCCCTATAGAAAAAAAAGAGAAAGAAAGAAAAAAACAAGAAAGAAAGGAAGAATGCCTGGTTGTTGGAAGATCTCCACATGCTCCATGGAATTCGTAATAACTTTAATATGTATATTTATTTCTTTCCCCTAATAACCAATTGTTTCATCTTCAGAGCATCTATATATTTAATCCTGTCTTTTGTAAATAAGGGCTCCAAATTTTCAGAAATGTTTCATATTTATCTCTTAAATTATAAGTAATTTTTTCTAATGGAATACAGCCATAGATTTCTTTCTTCCAAGAGTCTATACTTAAATATGTATCCGATTTCCAAGTAACTGCAATAGCTTTTTTGGCTACTGCCAGTGCAATTTTTATAATTTCTTTCTGGTATTTATTTAGTTTGAGTTTCGGTTTTATCCCTTCAATATCACCTAGTAAAAGTAATATTGGATTATGAGGAAATTGTGTTCCTGTAATTTGTTCCAGTAAAAGTCTTAAATTTGTCCAAAAAGGTTGAATTTTAGAGCAAGACCATGTAAAAAAGTACCAGTTTCCTGGTTACATCGGAAACACTGATCCGATAAATTTGGATTTAATTTTTTTATTTTTTGTGGTGTAATATATAATTGATGTAGAAAATTATACTGCACTAATCTTAACCGAACATTTATTGTATTTGTCATACTATCAAGACATAGTCTTGACCAATTTGTTTCTTCAATTTTAATATTCAAATCACTTTCCCATTTTTGTCTTGACTTATGGACTCCTTGTTTAATTGCCTGTCTTTGAATCAAATTATACATACAAGATATAAATTTTTTAATATTTCCTTTTTGAATTAAAATTTCTATTTCATTAGATTTCGGCAATAACATTGTTTGACCTAATTTTTCTCTTAAATAAGCCCTTAATTGAAAGTAACAAAATAAAGTGTTATTTGATATTTTATATTTATTCTTTAATTGATCAAATGACAGTAATATACCTCCTTCAAAACAATTCCCTATATATCTAATCCCTTTTTGAATCCAATTATATAAAAGTTGATTGTCCATTGTGAAAGGAATAAGTCTATTTTGAATTAAAGATCTCTTTGCTAATAAAGATTTTTTTGTCTCATCATCAACATTTATCTTATTCCATAAGTCAATCAAATGTTTTAATATAGGAGATTCTTTCTTTTCCCGTATCCATTTAGATTCCCATTTATATATAAAATCTTCTGGTACGTTTTCTCCTATTTTATCTAATTCTATTCTAATCCATGCCGGTTTATCTTTCTCGAAAAAAGATGCAATAAATCTAAGTTGATTTGCTTTATAATAATTCTTAAAATTTGGAAGTTGTAATCCTCCTAGATCAAATTTCCATGTAAATTTTTCCAACGATATTCTTGACATCTTACCTTTCCAGAGGAATTTCCTCACATATTTGTTTAACTCCTGAAAAAACTTCTGGGGTAATTGTATTGGTAATGATTGAAATAAATATTGTAGTCTAGGGAATATATTCATTTTTATAGTATTTACTCTACCTACTAATGTTATTGGTAATGCCATCCATTTTTCAAGATCTTCCTGAATTTTTTTCAAAAGTGGTAAATAATTTAATTTATATAAGTTTTTTATATCATTATCAACTCTTATACCTAAATATTTTATACCATTTGCTGGCCATCTAAATTGAGTTATTAATCAACATTGATTATAATCTCCTTTAGTAAGAGGTAAAATTTCACTTTTATCCCAATTTATTTTATAACCCGATATTTTCCCATATTCTTCTAATCTATAAGATAATTTGCGTAGTGAATGTAATGGATCTGTTAAATAAAGTAGAACATCATCAGCAAATAAGTTAATCTTGTATTCTTCCTGATTAACTCTGAAACCCTTAATATCTGGGTCCATTCTAATTAATTCAGCTAGTGATTCTATTGCCAACACAAATAAAGCAGGTGATAATGGGCAACCTTGCCTAGTTAATCTTGTTAACTGAAATGATGTTGAAATTTGACCATTTGTCACTACTTTAGCTTTGGGATTAGTATTTAAGGTTTTAATCCATTTTATAAATGATGTTCCTAATCCATATTTTTCCAGTACCTTAAATAAAAAAATCCCATTCCAAACTATCAAATGTTTTTTCTGCATCTAAAGCAACTGCCACACTCATTTCCTCCCTCTTTTGTGCTAAATGGATTATACTAAATAACCGAGTTACATTATCTGCCGATTGTCTATTTTTGATAAATCCTGTTTGATCCATATGCACTAATTTTGGTAAGCATTTGGATAATCTATTAGATAAGATTTTTGCTATTATTTTATAATCGGTGTTTAATAAAGAAATAGGTCTATATGATGTTGGTTTTAAAAGGTCTCTATCTTTTTTTGGCAATACTATTAAAATAGCTGTTGAAAAAGATTCTGGAAGTTTATGCGTTCTTTCCGCTTGATATATTAACTCACTAAAAGGAGGAATTAATAAATCTTTAAACTTTTTATAAAATTCAGGTGGAAAACCATCTTCTCCTGGAGATTTATTACTTTGAAGTGATCCCAAAGCTTCTTCAACTTCCTTAATGTAAAAGGCATACCTAAACCCTTCTGTATTTAATTTGGAAGAGTTATTTGTGATAAAAATTCTTCTATCTTAACGTCATCATTCTTTGATTCTGATTTATACAACTCAGAATAAAAATTCTTAAAAGCCTCATTAATTTCTAGAGGCTTATAAGTAATTTCATTCACGTTTGTTCGAATTGCATTTATTGTTTTAGAAATTTGATCTGTTTTTAACTGCCATGCAAGAACTTTATGTGATCTTTCACCTAGTTCATAATATCTCTGTTTAGTTCTCATAATTGCTTTTTCTGTTCAATATGTCTGGAGTGTATTATATTTTAACTTCTTATTAATAAGTTGTCTTTGTTTTTCTTCTGTCATATTTCTTTGAGATTCTTTTTCTAATTTTATAATCTCTTTTTCCAATTGATCTATTTCTATCATATATTCCTTCTTAATTTTAGAAGTATAACTTATTATCTGGCCTCTCAAATATGCTTTCATTGCTTCCCACAATATAAATTTATCATCAACTGAATGTAAATTTGTATCTAAAAAGAACTGAATCTGCTTTTTCATAAAATCACAAAAATCTTGACGTTTTAGTAGAATTGAATTAAATCTCCATCTATAAATTGATTCCTCTTTATCTATCATTATCATTGTCATTATTAAAGGAGAGTGATCAGACAATATTCTTGCTTTATATTCCACATTTTTCACTCTATCTTGAGTATTTGTTGATAATAGGAAAAAATCTATCCTTGAGTATGTTTTAAGTCTATTTGAATAAAATGAATAATCCCTTTCTTTTGGATTGATTCTTCTCCATATATCAATCAAATTTAAATCTTTCATCAATGATAGAGTTAATTTTGCTACTTTTGATTTTTTAATAGCCTTTGTTGATCTATCTAAAACTGGATCTAAACAAAAATTAAAATCTCCACCTATTAATATTTTATCATGTGCATTAGCCAAATTCAAAAAGACCTCCTGTATAAATTTTACATCATTTTCATTTGGTGCAGAAATATTCATAAGAGTCCATAATTCTGAAAAAGTTTGACAATGTATAATTAAATATCTTCCTGCCGAATCAATTAATACATTTTGTATTTTAATTGGTAAATTTTTATTAACCAAAATTGCAACTCCTCTTGCCTTTGAGTTAAATGAAGCTGCAATAACATTTCCAACCCAGTCTCTTTTTAATTTCTGATGTTTTATATCCGTTAAATGAGTTTCTTGTAAGAAAGCTATATCTATTTTCATTTTTTTAATATATGTTAAAATTCTTTTTCTTTTTATTGGTCCATTAAGCTCATTAACATTAAAACTTAAAAAATTCAATAAATTAGTCATTATTTTTATTTATGTTACTCCAATCTATAATAATAATACCTAATCTTTCAACTTACATTGTATCCTGGGAAATCTTTTTAGAAGTCTCCATGTTGCTATGTGTGTCGCCACCAATCATCCAGGCAAAAGAATAGAAGAAAAATAGAAAATAAAGAAAAAAACAAAATACCCCCTTACTAATGTTGTGAAAGAAAAAAAACACAACATTACCCCCCCTCTATTGTACGGGTCATGGCAATCGCCATGATTACACACGTGAATCCCGTAGTAACCGATTCAAAGCTCCCCAGCCCCCCCCCGCAACTTAAAAAAAATATATAAAAAAAACATACTATTCTCAATTAATATTTCTAAAATTTTACTTTTCTCCCTTATATCATCCTTAAATGTCCATCAGTTCCATTTGCTTTCTCTGTCTTCGTCTTTAACCATTACATTTAGAAATCTCTACGTTTAATTAACGAAGAGATGGAAGTTTTTGTGCGAACACCTCCGCATCTTGATAATCAGAAAAAAATCTTTTTCCCTCCTCCAAAAAAATTATCAATGTTGCTGGGTGACGCATTAAAAACTTATAACCTTTTTCCCATAAAACATTTTTAGCTGGATTAAATTCTTTCTTTCTCTTCAAAAGGTTATAACTTATATCAGGATAAAAAAGAACTGGTTTCTCTGCTATCATCAACGGACCTTTTCTTCTTTTAGCACCTTGGGCAGCCGCCCTCAAAATCTTTTCTTTATCCTGGTATCTTAAACATCTTATCAAAATTGATCGCGGATTTTGATCATCTTGAGATCTTGGTCTTAAGGCTCTGTGCACCCTTTCAATCTCAATTAAAGTTTCTTCTCCCATTTCCAATTTTTCAGGAATCCATTTTTGAAAAAAATTTATTGGGTCTTCTCCTTCGGTACCTTCTTTAAGTCCAACAATTTTAATATTGTTGCGTCTACTAAAATTTTCAAGCTTATCAATTTTTCCCACGAGTTGTTTTCTTTCTGATGTCCAGGCATCATTATCATCTTCCATCTTCTTCATTCTTCCCTCCATTTCTTCCATTTTGACGTCCAAATCTGTAATTTTCTTTTCCATTTTTTCCTGTTTCTTTGTCATTTTATCAAACATAGCCTCCATATTTGTTATTTTTCTTTAATTACTTTTTGGTTACTTTTAATGCATTTAATTTTTCTAATTTATGCATTATTTGCCTCAAAGTCTTTTTTGTATTTTCAGAGGAACTTTCATCTTCTCCTCCATCTTCGTCTGATTTTTCCAGAGAGTCCGGCTCTCTCTCAGACTCATTTTCACTGTCGGTTTCAGTCATTGCTGGGTTTTGTAGTTCTAGTTGCTCTCTTTTGCGCATGCTCGTTCCTTTACGCTTGCGCAGTTCTTGTTGATCTTTCCCTTTAGAAATGGCCGATGCTGCCGCGGTCTCCTGTTCTGTTTCACCGGTGGTGTGTTGTACCTGAGTCCGCGGTTCTTCAGTAGAAGTAGGCCTTGATTCTGTTCCAACTTGAGCGGTCTTCGCGGTAGTAATTTTCTTCGTCCTCTGTTTATGAGGCATAGCTTAAAACAATCCGGAGTAATTTATAAGTAACCTTAAAAAAGTATTAATTAACTTTTCTTCACTTAAACATTAATTTATTAACTTTTTTATGGGAGGGCAGGGTTCCAGCGTCTCGATCCTACGTCATCATGTGACGTCTTCCCCCCCCCCCTCCCCCCGGTCCAGGTCTTACTGAGGCAGGAGTTCATTCTAGACATGACCAACCTCTCGAAGTATTTTATCACTGTCTTACCAGGCAATTTTTATTAAGGCTTCTCACACTACTCTTCTTAGGTACTGGTAATATCTGCTGTCTTTTTGAAGCAGGTGAGAACTTCTGACCGTAGTAGTGAGAGGTTGAAAATGTCCTTGTATAGCCCAGCCAGTTGGTTGGCACAAGTTTTCAAAGCCTTACCAGTCACTCCATCAGGCCTGTTGCTTTATGAGGGTGAGCCCTCCTTAAAGACAGCCTGACATCAGACTCCTATTGGGTTTCATTTTGTAAGAAGTACTGTAATGTCCTTCAAACCCTGCCAGAGTTGTTGTGCATCCGATGTCTCCACCAACCTTGCTCAGAATTGTTTCTTTGCTCTTGAAATAGCCCTCCGCAAGTCATACCTGGTTTTCTTCTGCAGACCTGGGTCATCAGATTTAAATGCCAGAAAGTTAGCCCTCAGCAGATGATACATCCCCTGGTTCATCTAAGGCTTTTGGTTTGGGAATGTACAGCAAGTTTTCATAGGCACACACTCATCCACACCGATTTTAATGAAGTCAGTAACAACTATGACGTACTCATCCAGATTCGAAGATGAATCCCTGAATACAGTCCAGTCCACCAATTCAAAGCAGTCCTGTAGGCGCTCCTGTGCTTCCCTTGTCCATACCTTCTTGGTCCTCCCTACTGGTGCTGCAGTCTTCAGTCTCTGCCTGTACAATACTCAGGGAGTAGACGTACAGCCAAGTGATCAGACTTTCTGAGGTCAGGTGCGGAATAGCGCAGTAGGCTCTCTTTATGGTGGTGTAACAGTGGGCCAGTGTGTTGTTTCCTCTGGTACTAAAAGGTGATTTGTTGACAGTAATTATTTAGTGACTTTTTCAAGCTGGCCTGGTTAAAGTCACCCAAAGTGATACTGAAGGCATCAGAGTGTGTTGTTTTGTGTATGTTGATCCCATTTCTCGGATCATACAGAGCCTGTTTGACATTGGCCTGAGGTGGAAAGTACACCACTACCAAAATAAACGCCAACATCTCTCACAGCAGGTAAGATAGCTGACACTTCATTGTGAGATATCCCAGGTCTGCTGAGCAGAATTGGGGCAAATCTGGCACATTTATGCACCAAGAGGAGTTGGTCATGAGGCATACACCTCCACCTCTGTTTTTGAGAGATTTGTCGGTCCTATCCTGACAGTGTATCGTAAACCTGTCAATCTCAATTGCTGTGTCCAGTACAGAAGGGGTTAACCAGGATTCCATGAAACAAAGGATGCAAGCAGTCCTAATGTCCCTCTGATGCAGTACCCTAGCACTGAGATCATTGCTTTTATTTACTAGAGACTGAACATTTGCCAGCAAAAAGTCAGTATTGAGAAAATCCTATTTCCTTAAATGCACCTGTATCCCTGACAGGCAGGAGTTTGGTGAGAAGTACGGCCACATCGGTTTTAAGCAGCGATAGATTAATCAAGTGCCTTAAGATGTGTTTATTAACTGTACAGACCTTGGAAGCAGTTGTGATTCTCAGCTGTATCAGACTGAAACAGGAATATTTAATTGCATCCACCGAGCTGTGCTGCACAAGATCACTGCCTTCAAGGCACCCTGAAAGTGAAAAAAAGTCCTTCCCAAACCAGTTCATACCTACTAAGATTCCAAAGTTTCAATGTACATTTATTATCGAAGTACGTCCACAGTATCCAGGCCTCAGATTTGTCCTCCCACAGGCAGCCATGAAAAACAAAACCTGTTAAATGAAAACCCCACGCAACAAAGAACATCGAACACCCGAAACCCCAGACAATCGGGGTTGTGGATCTTTGGTAGGAGATAGAATTGAGCAGTGCAGGGTAAGGGAACTGTGAGGTTGGTGGCAACGAATGGGAGACGTCCAGAGTTGTGTTCCTTTTCAAGAAGAGGTGTCTGAAAGTTGCCTCCCAGCCTCGGCAAGGTAGAGGCCAGTCCGCCAGACGACAACAGCACCTCCTTTGTCTGCGGGTTGTTGGAAAGGATGGGGGGGTGGAGGGCAGTGCGTTCAATGGGAGTCAGGTTCGAAGAGGAGAAAGAAGACTTGTCAACAGTTAGGGACGAAGAGATCCAGAGCAGAGTGCTCAAGAGAAGGAGAAGGGGTCCTGCTGGGGAGTTCTTGCTGAAGATGGAGACAATGTAAGAAGTGCTCGATGACATGGCAGGCATGAAGCTCACTGAGGTGCCATCAAAGAACAACAAAGGCAAGGACCTTGCTGAGGACAGAATGTTGCCCCTGAGAAAGGGGTAGGTCACAGGGAATGGTGAAGACACGACAGGGTTTAGAGCTGGGAGTTGGGGGGGGGGGGGGGGGAAGAGTTGGTGGTGTCAGAGGAGGGGGTGGGTTGGGGTGTCCAGGAAGGGATTTGAAACAAACTGCTGAGATCACTGCTTTCCCATGGTGGAGCACTCCTCCCACCTACTGGACATTAAAGGTAATGCAAGCATAACGATTGTGTATCCGGCGTTGGAATTAGTATTGTCACATGTACCAAGATACAGTGAAAAGCTTGTCTTGTATACTGTTCATAAAGATCAGATCAATACACAGTACACTGTGGTAGAATAAGTTGAATAAGTCCACTTCAGTATTCACTACAAAAAAGGATCTTGGTGATTGTAGTGATGACTTGCAGTGGACTGAAAAGCTTGAGCATGTAGATATTAAGGAAGAGCATGTGCTGGAGCTTTTGGAAAGCATCAAGTTGGATAAGTCACTGGGATTGAGCAGGATGTACCCCAGGCTATTCTGGCTACTCTGGGAAGCGAGGGAGGAGATTGCTGAGCCTCTGGCAAAGATCTTTGCATCATCAATGAAGATGGGAGAGGTTCCGGAGGATTGGAGGGTTGTGGATGTTGTTCCTTTATTCAAGAAAGGGAATAGGAATAGCCCAGGAAATTATAGACCAGTGAGTCTTACTTCAGTAGTTGGTAAGTTGATGGAGAAGATCCTGAGAGGCAGGATTTATGAACAGTTGGAGAGGCGTAATATGATTAGGAATAGTCAGCACGGCTTTGTCAAGGGCAGGTCGTGCCTTATGAGCCTGATTGAGTTTTTTGAGGATGTGACTAAACACATTGATGAAGGTAGAGCCATAGATGTAGTGTATTTTGACTTCAGCAAGGCATTTGACAAGGTACCCCATGCAAGGCTTACTGAGAAAGTAAGGAGGCATGGAATCCAAGGGGACATTGCTTTGTGGATCCAGAACTGGCTTGCCCATAGAAGGCAAAGAGAGGTTGTAGACAGGTCATAATCTGTTTGTAGGCCAGTGACCAGTGCTGTGCCTCAGGGATCTGTTCTGGGACCCCTATTCTTTGTGATTTTTATAAATGACCTGGATGAGAAAGTGGAGGGATGGGTTAGTAAATTTGATGACGACACAAAGGTTGGGAGTGTTATGGACAGTGTGGAGGGTTGTCAGAGGTTACAACAGGACTATAGATAAGATGCAAAACTGGACTGAGAAGTGGCAGATGGAGTTCAACCCAGATAACTGTGAGGTGGTTCATTTTGTTAGGTCAAATATGATGGCAGAATATAGCATTAATGGTAAGATTCTTGGCAGAGTGGGGGATCAGAGGGATCTTGGGGTCCGAGTCCATAGGACACTAAAAGCTGCTGTGCAGGTTGACTCTGTGGTTAAAAAGGCATATGGTGCATTGGTCTTCATCAATCGTGGGATTGAGTTTAAGAGCCGAGAGGTAATGTTGCAGCTATATAGGACCCTGGTCAGACCTCACTTGGAGTACTGTGCTCAGTTCTGGTCACCTCACTACAAGAAGGATGTGGAAACCATGGAAAAGGAGTAGAGGAGATTTACAAGGATGTTGCCTGGATTGGGGAGCAAACTTTATGAGAATAGTTTGAGTGAACTCGGCCTTTTCTCCTTGGAGTGACGGAGGATGAGAGGTGACCTGATAGAGCTGTACAAGATAATGAGAGGCATTGATCATGTGGATAGTCAGAGGCTTTTCCCCAGGGCTGAAATGGCTAGCATGAGAGGGCATAATTTTAAGATGCTTGGAAGTAGGTACAGAGGAGATGTCAGGGGTAAGTTTTTCACACAGAGAGTGGTGATTACGTGAAATGGGCTGCTGGTGACAGTGGTGGAGGCAGAAACGATAGGGTTTTTTAAGAGATTTCTGGCTGATTACATGAAGCTTAGAAAAATAGAGGAATATGGGTAAAGCCTAGGTAGTTCTAAGGTAGGGACATGCTTTGTGGGCCGAAGGGCCTGTATTGTGCTGTAGGTTTTCAGTGTTTCTATGTTTCTAATAACAGAATGCAGAATAAAGTGTAACAGCTACGGAGATAGTACAGTGTAGGTTGCCAGTAAGTTACAAGACTACAACGAGGTAGATTGTGAAGCCAAGAGTCTTATTTATTGTATTATGGAACCATTCATGGGATCACAGTATCATAGAACACTACAGCACAGAAACTTTCTATGCCAAACTGTTAATCTGCCCAGTCTCACTGACTTGTACCCAGATCATGTGTCTCCATAACCTTCCCATCCATGTAATATCCGAATTTCTCTTAAATCTTGCTATCAAACATGCATCCAGCACTTCCTCTGGCAGCTCATTCCACACTTACACCACCCTCTCATTATCCCCTCAAATATTTCACCTTTCACCCTTAACCTATGAGCTCTAGTTCTTGTCTCACCCATTCTCAGTGGAAAGAGCTGGCCTTCTGCAGAAAATGGAAAGATTGGGCCAAGTTGTTTTACACAAGATGGAATCACAGAAATTAAGGTTTTGAATTAGGGAGAGGCCAATTTTATCCTGCAGATGCTGATATCTCAAGCAATGCACACAAAATGTTCAAAAGTTCAAAGTTCCAAGTAACTTTATTATCGAAGTACATATATGTCACCTTATACAACCCTGAGATTTGATTTCTTGCAGGCATACTCAATAAATCCATGAACTGTGTAGAATCAATGAAAGACCACACCCAACAGGGTGGACAAACAACCCATGTGCAAAAGACAACCAATTGTAGAAATAGAAAAAGAAAGAAATAACAATAATAAATAAATAAGCAATAATTATCAAGAACATGGGATGAAAAGTTCTTGAATGTGAGTCCATAGGTTACAGGAACAGTTCAGAGATGGGGCAAGTGAAGTTCTCCCCTCTGGCTTGGGGGCCTGATGGTTGAGGAGTAATAACTGTTCCTGAACCTGCTGGTACAAGTCCTGAGGCTCCTGTACCTTCCTCCTGAGGGCAGCGGAAAGCATGGCCTGGGTGGTGGGGGTCCCTGAAGATGGGCGAACTCAAGAATCAAGGATCAAGAATCAACTTTATTCACCATAAACATTCACATATATGAGGAGTTTGCTGTGGTGTGCTGGCATGACATTTAACAAAAAAATCAATAATTGTAAAGACTAAATAATTATATATTTATGAAGTTAGAAGGACAGATATGGAATAAAAGGTGCATGATGCTGAGACACACCCTACGATGCACCGGGGCACAACATCAGTGATGTAACCTGGGGCCATCGGCTGTTTCAGCTCTTTCAACATCAGACATCCTCACCCATGCGACCCATCCAGGGCTGATCAGGCCCTGGCTTGTGTCCCAGCAGCACTGGTCCACGGGACACTCCCTTTGATACATAGCCACTCAGCAGCCTCTGTGATGGTCCTAGTGACTCCTCCCTGTGTAGCCCCCATAATGCCAAGGGGAGAGTAGTTTCTGCATCTATGGAAAAGAGTAAACAGTTGATGATTCAGGTTGAGACCTCCCCAGAACGTCGACTGTACTTTTTTCCATAAATGCTGCCTGGCCTGCTGAGTTCCTCCAGCATCTTGTGTGTGAGTTCCAGCATCTGCAGATTTCCTCGTGTTTGAAGATGGTGTGAAGTTTTTGTTTTGACAGTCCTATAGCTCTTTCCAGAAGGGAGCTTTTGGAAAAAGCTGTTTACGGGGTGGGTAGTTCCACAATCATTTTTCCTAATCACTCCTCTGACTTGGACACATACAAATCTTGCAGTCAGGGTACGCTGCAGCCAATGACCTTTCCTGCTATCCTGACAGTTTGCTGGAGCTTTCATCTATTGTCAGAGGACAACACACCAAACCAGACAGTAATGGCTGATGAGAGGGTGCTCTCTTTGACAGCTGTGTTCAATTGCACAGGCATGTTCTGGGGAAGATGGGATTTTACCAACTGCCACAAGAAGTATGTCCTCTGCTGAGCCTTTCTCTTAACAAACTAGAAATGGTTCTACCACATGAGGGTAGTCTGAAATTCTCCCCTTAACCAGTCTCTAACTATGGCCCCATGTCCTTGATGATGGATTAATTTTGAAGTAGCACCTAGCATCCACTTTAATTATACCCATAAATGATCTTGAATACTTCCGTCATGTCTCCTCTCTGTTTTAGAACCAATTCTACACCCATTTGCACATTACCCTATCTCCTGTGATTTGATTATTAGCCTCATATTAAGCTTACTGGTCTATAGTTACCAGGGTCAGTGTGTTCACCTTTATACACTGGGACAACATTAGTCAATTTCCAGTCCTTGGGGATTTCACCAGCCTTCAATGTCTTTTGAAAAATACATGTTAGGGGTTTGTGTCTACATAATCACAGACCTCTTTAAGTACCCTTGGATATATGTTGTCTGACCCTGGCAATTTGTTAACTTCCAGCCTTTTCAACTGAAGGAAGACCTCACTTTCTAAAATCCCTAAGTCACTTAAAAAGATCTTAATTTTCTCTACACTTCCAAGATGCAATGCCAAAGCTTTTAAAGGCATGGGCAAGACCTCACATAGAGTATTGAGAGAAGATTTGGGCCCCTTATCTCAGGAAAGATGTTGATAAGAGTGACCTCAGGATGAAACGTAGGAGCAGCTTTGATGGTTCTGGGCCCGTCATCGCCAGACTTTGCAAGAATGGGGGTGGTGTAATCTTATTGACATCTATTGAATACTGAAAGGCCGAGAAAGAGAGGAAATAGAGAAGATCTTTCCAATACTGGGGAGTCCGGGACCAGAGGACACAGCTTCAGAGAAGAAGGCTGTCCCTTTTAGAACAAAGATGAGGAGGAATTTCTTGATGAAGAGTTATGGTGAGAGGAAATTTCTTTAACCGGGGTATGGTGAATGTGTGGGACATTGCATAGACAGCTGTGGAGGCCAAGTCGTTGGTTACATTTAAAGCATTTACTCCATTATCTTAATGCTTTGGGTGAGAATGTGGAAGGTTTGATTAGTAAGCCATCAGAAGGTGTGAATATAAGGGTATTAAATGTCTTGGAACTGGGGGTGATATTGATGGGGATGTGGTTCTTTGGAATTCAAGAATAAGGTAAAAAAAAACTTTGTAATTGCAGTTGCTTCATTAGATATTACAAGAACAAACAAAAGCCAAGAACACAGAGCAAAGAGGCTGTGGTCACATGATGAAAAGCTTGATCAATAAAGCAGATTCCAGTGATAAGAAATAGCCTATGAAACAGTAAGGCTCAGTGGTGTGATAGAAAGAAACTTACAGAAAAACCAAATCAGCAATACTATAATTACTGAAAATTCACTGAACAATCATGCATAATAAGCAATTATAGAAAATATATTCAAGCAGAGAGAAAAGTTAAGCTAAAAGAAAATTACCAATTTAACACTCTAATTCAACAATAGTGAGGACAGGTATAGGGTATAGGTAAATATTGATCAGTTGGTAATGTGTACATTTAATCCCGTTGAGTTTGAAGTAATACACTATGGGAAGATTAGTAAGGGTCTTCCAGAACAGATAAAGAGTCTCAATCTGAAACGTCGACTCCACAGACGCTGCCTGACCCACTGAGTTTCTCAGCTTTGAGTGTGCTGTTCCAGATTCCAGGATGTCTTGAGTTGTCATTCCCAATCCCTACTTATATCCCTAGAATCACCTTCTCCCTCACATGTCCATCAACATTCTCCTGATTCCTTCAGCACCCACCTGCAAGGAGGGGTGACTTCCACCGGCTAGTTAACCCACCAGACAGATAGGGTGGTGAAGAGAACATTGGACATGTTGCTCTTCCTCACACCGGGCCCCGAGTACAGAACTTGGAACTTCACATTACAGCTCTAGAAGTCAGTGTCGAGCCCACAGTTGTGACTTCTCTGTGCATTTCTGGTTGCCCAGCCTTGAGAAAGATGTCGCTAAGCTAGACAGGGTGCAGAGAAGATTCACAGGGATGTTACTATAGACTGGACAACCAGCACCATTTTCCCAGGGCAGAAACGGCTAATGCGAGGGGGCAGAATTTTAAGGGGTTTGGAGGAACACAGAGGGGATGTCAGGGGTAGGGTTTTTTTTTTAAAAAACACTGAGGGGCATGGAATGTACTGCCAGGGCTGGGGGTAGCGGCAGAAACATTAGAAACTGATTGTTTAAGAAACAATTTGATACAGTATTGTGCGAATGTCTTAGACACGTATATATGACTAGGGTGCCTAAGACTTTTGCACAGCACTGTGGGCACCTGGATGAAAGGAGAGTGGAAGGTTATGTGAGAGGGAAGGGTTTCATCAGGGGTTCCCAACCTGGGATCTATTGACCCCTTGCTTAATTGTGTTGGTCCACGGCATAAAAAAGGTTGGGTTAGATTGATCTTGGGGCAGATTAAAGGGTCGGTACAACACGAGCCAAAGGCCCTGTTCTGTGCTGCACTGTTCTACTGGGATCAGAGGGTTTGAGTTACAAGGAGAGGCGGAATAGAGTCTGGGACTGTTTCCCTTAGGGTAAAGGCGGCCATGGAGCAACACTCCCTCTGCGCGGACCGATTACTCCAAGCAGGATCTTTTTTCTACGCGGCCTGACAACGATGTGGCACTTTATATTCACACTATATAAAAGAAAATTCCAGCTGCGTGGCAATAAGGGCTATGTGCACGGGAGCATTTCAGTTACTGTGCCACTGTGCACCCACACAGCTTAGGCGGAAGCTTACTACAGAGTGACTGTAGGACAGGCATCCCCAAACTTTTTTATGCCACAGACCCCTGCCATTAACTGAATGGTCTGTGGACCCCAGTTTGGGAAACCATGGTTTAGAAGGCTATTAACAAACAGACAGACAGACATACTTTATTGATCCCGAGGGAAATTGGGTTTCGTTACAACCACACCAACCAAGAGTAGTGAAGAAATATAGCAATATAAACCATAAATAATTAAATAATAATAAGTTAATCATGCCAAGTGGAAATAAGTCCAGGACCAGCCTATTGGCTCAGGGTGTCTGACACTCCGAGGGAGGGGTTGTAAAGTTTGATGGCCACAGGCAGGAATGACTTCCTATGACGCTCAGTATTACATCTCGGTGGAATGAATCTTAACAGGCATAGATAAGGTGGGTGTTTTCCCCAGTTGTAAGGGAGTTCAAAACTAGATGGCACAGGGTTGAGGTGAATCGTGAAGTTACAATAATAAGTAGATAGATAAATAGATAGATAGATAATATAAAAGAGAAATAACAAGGTAGTATTCATGGACTGTTCAGAAACCTGATGAGAGGGGAAGAAGTTGTTCCTAAGTTATTGACAATGAGTCTTCATGCTCCTGTACCTCCTCCCCAATGGTAGCAATGAGAAGAGAGCATATCCTGAATAGTGAGAGATTATTAATGATGGCTGCCCCATGCTTGAGACAGCCCCTTTTGAAGATGTTCTCCGTATTTGGGTGGGGGGATGGGATCTGTGATGGTAAGTGGAAATAGTGGGGCAAGAGCTGATAGGTGAATGGCAAATTCCAGGTGAGGAGGGGTAGATAGACGGGGAGGGGGGTTGGGAAGAGTGGGAATAGCGACTGAGGCTGGGAGGAGATAGGTAGAGGCGACAAAGGGCTGCAGATGATGGAAGAGGAAGTTGGGGCATGTACCCGCGTGAGAGAGGTGGAGAAGACAGAGGGGAACAGGGGGGTGAGGGGACCCAGTGGGAGGAGTGTGTGGGTGGAGTAGGGAAAAGAATTAGTGTGCTATGATGGATGTAGGGAGAGGACGTGTGTAGATCAGGAAGAGAAAGAAAGGGGCAGTGCGAGAGGGGAACCAGAAATTGGAGAATTCAATATTTATTCCATCAGGTTCTGGAGAGGTGGGTGTGTGGAACACGCTGCCGGGAGTGACGATGGAGGCAGGTTTGACTGCCGTGTTCAAGTGACTGACTCTTAGAGAGGCACTTAAATGTGAGAAAAATGGAAGTATATGGACATTGTATAGGCAGGAGGGATTAGTGGGTGTTAGATTACCGATTGGTAAAATATTGTGAGGGCTTTTACATGTGCGGTGCTGTCCTATGGCCAAATATCCACCTGCAGTCCTGCGTTTTACCACCGGGTGGCGGTCGCAGCCTGCTGGTTGGGGAATTGCAACGACCACTATTTCTGGGAGAGATTGTTTCTGCCCATTACTCCCCCAGCCAGCCTATTTACTGTGTGCAGCCTTTACTCATGTGGGCTCCCGTGCACTTCTTGAAGCTAATTTTGTTTTTTTTTTCTTCTTCCTTGAAATGCTCCAAAAATGATGAAGTACGCATACATATTAAGACACTCGGCACACAACAGGCAGACTGTCATGCCACGGGGGTAAGTTCCCCTCTGTCCCCGGCAGTCAGACTGAATGACAGTCCATTCAAAATTCTTTGGTAATTGGTAATCACTTTTCTGTTGTCACTCTGAGTATTGTGAGCAGTTTTGGTCCCCGCATCTATGAAAAGATGTATTGGTATTGATTCCTATATATTTATCATGTGTACATCTTAACATACAGTGAAATGCCTCACTTGTGTCAGCAACCAACACATCCAAAGATGGGCTGAGGGCAGCCCTTGAATGCAAAAAAAGTTAATAAAAATCACAAGAAGTAGAAGTCCCAGAACAGATCCTTGTGGGACACCACTAGTCACAACCCTCCAATCTGAATGTACTCGCTCCACCACAACCCTCTTCCTTCTGCAAGCAAGCCAATTCTGAATCCACCTGGCCAAACTTCCCTGGATCCCATGCCTTCTGACTGTCTGAATAAGCCTACCATGTGGAGCCTTGTCAAATACCTTACTAAAATCCATGTAGATCACATCTACTGCACTACCCTCATCTACATGCCTGGTCACCTCCTCGAAGAACTCTATCAGGCTTGTTAGACATGATCTGCCCTTCACAAAGCCATGCTGACTGTCTCTGATCAGACCATGATTCTCTAAATGCCCATAGATCCTATCTCTAAGAATTTTACAAGATATTAAGAGGAATAGACAGAGTGGACAGCCAGCGCCTCTTCCCCAGGGCACCACTGCTCAGTACAAGAGGACATGGCTTTAAGTTAAGGGGAGGGACGTTCAAGGGGGGTATTAGAGGAAGGTTTTTCACTCAGAGAGTGGTTGGTGCATGGAATGCACTGCCTGAGTCAGTGGTGGAGGCAGACACACTAGTGAAGTTTAAGAGACTACTAGACAGGTATATGGAGGAAATTAAGGTGGGGGGTTTATGGGAGACAGGGTTTGAGGGCCGGCACAACATTGTGGGCCGAAGGGCCTGTAATGTGCTGTACTATTCTATGTTCTATGTTCTAATGCCACCATGCGTTCTGGTGCCACCGCAGGCCCACAACTTTTCACAGAACAACACAAGAAAGGAAGGGCTTGCTGGCATTAGAGACCATCCTGAAGAAATTTGCGAGAATGATCCCGGGAATGAAAGGGTGCATGTATGAGAAGCATTCGATGGCTCTGGGTTTAGAAGAATGAAGGGGGATTTCATTGAAACCTATCAAACGTTGGAAGGTCTCGACGGAAAAGATGTGGAGAGGGTGTTTCCTGCAGTGGGGGAGTCTGCAAACAGAGGTCACAGTCTCAGAATTGAGGGACGTCCATTTTGAAGGGAGATGAGGAAGAATTTTTTAGCCTGAGTGTGGTGTATCTATGGAAGTCATTGCCACGGATAGCTGTATTGGGCTGTTTAAAATGGAAGTTGATAGCTTATTAATTAGTAAGGGCAGCAAAGGTTACAGGGAGAAGGCCAAGAATGGGGTTAGAAGGGATAAAAAAACAGACAAAATGCACTCGATGGGCCAAATGGCCTAATCCTGCCTCCTATGTCTTATGTTTGGCCATTCATTACAGATCACACCATACATAACCACATTGAGGCAGTACAAGGGAAAAGAGAACATGGAACAAAGTACTCCAGCTACAGAGAAAGGGCAGTGCAGACAGACAATAAGGCATGACACTATAGCAAGGTAGACAGTGAGATCATGAGTCCATTTTATATTACTAGGACCCAGTCAATCGTCTGAAAACAGCAGGTAAGAGCTGTCCTGGAGCCCGGTGGTACATGCTTTCGAGTTTTTGTATCTTCCGCCCATATTGTCACAGCAGGTCAGCAGTACATGTCATTTCATTGGCCCTTCACTCAACCCTGGAACATCTACACCACAAAGGTGCATACGTCAGGATGCTCCTCTTTGACCACAGCTCAGCATCCAATCCCATCATCCCCTTAATAAGCTTCAAGACCTTGACCTCAACTCTTCCCTGTGCAATTGGATCCTCAATTCCCTCACTTGCAGACCCCAGTCAGTTCTGATTGGCAACATCTCCTCCACAATCTCCATCAGCACAGGGTCACCACAAGGTGGCGTGCTTAGCTCCCAGCTCTGCTGGCTTCACACTTAGGACTGCCAGGCCAAGCACAGCTCCAATGCCATATCCAAATTTGCTGACAGAACTGTCATGGGCCAGATCAATGATGGTGGAGAATTTAGAAGGGAGATTGACAGTCTGGCTGAGTGGTGCCATGCAACAACCCCTCACTCAATGTCAGTAAGACCAGGGAACTGGCTTCAGGAGGAGGAAGCCAGAGGTCCATGAGACAGTCCTCATTGGAGGGTCAGACGGAGGTGGCGAGGGTCAGCAGCTTTAAATTTCTCAGCATGATCATTTGAGGATCTGCCCTGGGTGCAGCAGGTAAGCGTCATTACAAAGAAAGGACGGCTTCACCTAGACTTCCTTAGAGGACACTGTGTCCTCTCCTGTTGGATAGAAGGTACAGAAGCCTGGGAATATGTACCACTGGATGCAATATTAGCTTTCTTTGAATATCTTTAATACCAGTGAGTTGCCAGTCAGGGTTGAACTCGATGTAGGACTGCCTTAGGGAGTCCAGCTCCAGGTTTTTCCTCAGCTTTTATCCCTGTGGCTATGAGCTGCAACTTAGCGGAGGTTTCAGATCAGAGTTTTCCTTCTCTCAGGTGAGCTGCCAACCATCTGCTCAAAGTGACGGGTTTTAAGGCACCAAGAACCAACTTTCTCCTGTCAGTGGAAATGCTTCCACCGGGCTTTGTAGCTAAAGCCACACATGAAGGCCAGGAGCTGGACTGGGTTGTCAGAGGCTAGTTGGAGCGCAGACATTTGGGAGCATTTAATAGGTAGTGGGAGCTTATCCTCACTACCTCCCCCAGCTATGACAACCTTAAGGAACCAGCTAGGGTATTAAAATTCAATTCAACACACTTTGGACCTCTTTTGGCGGTACTGAGGGGCACACAGAGGGGCTTGAAAGAATGAAGACCCAAGAGTCTGCAGATGCTGTAACCTGGAGCAATCAACAAGCTGCTGGAAGTTGAGAAGCATTTGTGGGGAGAGATGAATAGGTGCCTAACTTCAGCTATCCTTAAGACACCACATTCTAGCCCGTTCCCCCTCAGGTTCCCCTTAAATATTTTCACCCTTAACCTATGACCTCACTGAACCTCAGAGGAAAACCCTGCTTGCACTTACCCTATCAATACCCCTCATAATTTTGCCTTATAAAGCCTCAGCATTACACCCTTGCTTTTTATATGCTAATCCTATTGAAATAAAGGCTAAATTTACAACTGCGTTCTTTACCACTGACACAACCTGCAAGTTAACCTTTAGAGAATCCAGCACATGGACTCTCAAATCACTTTGCACCTCTGATTTCTTTTTAAATTTTCTTCACATTTAGAAAATAGACTATATCTTTATTCCTTCTACCAAAGTGCATCACCATACATTTCCCAACACTATTCCATGAGCCAATTCATTGCATCTGTCTTAAGTCCTTCTGTAGACTGAGAATCAGTATCAGGTTTAATATCACTACCATATAATTAATTATCTGACAACAGTACATTGCAATACATAATAATAACAACTATAAATTACAATAAGTATTGATATAAAAACAAAAGTAAATTAAATAAGCAGTGCCAAAAGGGAGGAAACAATATTGAAGTAGTGTTCATGGGTCCATTGTCCATTTAGGAATCTGACTGCGAATGGGAAAAAGGCTGTCTCTGAAACACTGGCTGTGTGTCTTCAGGCTCCTGTACCTCCTCCTTTATGGTACCAATGAGAAGAGAGCATGTACTGAGTGATGGGATGGTACAATTTGAGGCCTTTTGAAGGTGCCTTGATGCTGGGGATTCTAGTGCCCACGATGGAGCTGACCGAGCTTGCAACTTTCTGCAGCTTTTTCCAAACCTGCGCAGTGCACCCCCCCCCCCCCCATACCAGAGGGTGATACAACCTGTTAGAATGCTCTCCATGGTACATCTGCGAATGGCTTGGATGTCATATCAAGAGAGGCTATATTTCTTTACCTTCTTTGTAATTGCATCAATATATTGAGCCCAGGATACATCCTCAGGGATGTTGACATCCAGGAACTTGAACTGCTCACCCTTTCCACTTCTAAACCCTCGATGAGGACTGGAGTGTGTTCCCTCAGCTTCCCCTTTCTGAAGTCTTACTACCATTGAACACACGGTTGTTGCTGCAACACTACTCAACCAGCTGATTTATCATGCCCCTGTACGCCTCCTCGTCACCATCTGCAGTTCTGCCAATAATAATTGTGTCATCGGCAAATTTATAGATGCCATTTGAGCTGTGCATAGCCACTCAATCATGGGTGTAGAGACAAGAGAGCAGAAGCATATGTTCTTGAGGTGCACCAGTGTCGATTGTCAGTGAGGAGATGTTATTTCCGATGCACACAAAATATGGTTTCTTGGCGAGGAAGGGTCCAGTTGCAGAGGGAGGAACTCATCTCCCTACTTTCATGCCAACCCCTGTGGAACACCACAAATCACCAGCAGCCAATCAGAAAAGGTCCCTATATTCTCACTTGATTCCAGCCAGTCAGCCACTCCTCCATTCAAGCTAGTATGGGCTCATAGCTTGTTAAGCAGCCTCATGCATGGCACTTTGTCAAAGGTCTTCTGAAAATCCAACAACCTCCCCAGATTCTTCCATGTTTACCCAGCCTGTTATTTCTTTGAAGAATTCCAACAGATTTTTCCAGGTACAATATTCCCTCGAGGAAACCACATTGACTTTGGCCTATTTTACCTTGTGCTTCAAGTACCCTGAAACCTCATCCTTAATAACGAACTCCAACATCTTCTCAACCAACAAAGTTAAGCTAACTGGCCTTTAATTTCTTTACTTTAATTCCCATTCTTTTTGAAGAATGGAATGACATTTACAATTTCCAGTTCTCCAGACCATTCCAGAATCTAGTGATATTGAAATGTCTCTACCTTCATAATCTTCAGCTACTTCTTTCAGAACCCTAGGTGTAGTTTATCTGGTCCAGGTGACTTGTCTACCTTCAGACCTTTCAGCTTCCCAAGCACCTTCTCTTTAGTAATAGCAATTACTCTCACTTCTACCCCTAACACTCTTGAATTTCCAGCATATTGCTGTTGTCTTCTACAGCCAAGGCTGGTGCAAAATACATATGAAGTTCATCTACTATTTCTTTGTTCCCGATTACTACCTCTCCAACGTCATTTTCCAGTAGTCTGATGTCTACTGTTACCTCTCTTTTACCCCTTATATATCTGAAAAAAAAATACTGATTTCCTCTGTCTACCTCTATCAAATCTCCCCTCAGTCTTCAACACTCCAGGGAATAAAATATTCAAGCTTTGCAACCTATTCTTTATCACTCAGGTCCTCAAGTCCTGGCAACATCCTTGTAAATTTTCTTTGTACTCATTCAATGTTATTGATATCTTTTCTGGAGGTAGGTGACCAAAACTGCAAACAATGCTCCAAATTAGGCCTCACAATGTCACAAATTAGGCCTCTTATACAATGTCACAGTGTCATTGTTGGCGCTTGACCTAGTGGATAAGGCATCAGACTAGTAACCTGAAGGTCACTGGTTCGAGCCTCAGCTGAGGCAGCGTGTTTGTGTCCTTGAGCAAGGCACTTAACCACACATTGCTCTGTGACATCACCGGTGCCAAGCTGCTTGGGTCCTAGTGCCCTTCCCTTGGACAACATCGGTGGCGTGGAGAGGGGAAGGCCTGCAGCTTGGGCAACTGCCGGTCTCCCATACAACCCTGCCGAGGCCTGCGCCCTGGAAACTCCAGGCGCAGATCCATGGTCTCTCAAGACCGACGGATGCCACCAACCAACAATGTCACAACATCCCATCATCTCTTGTACTCAATGCTCTAATTTATGAAGCTCGCTTTACAACCCTATCTACCTGCAATCTAGGCTTCAAGGAATTGTGGATCTGCATTCCCAGATCCCTGTTTTCTGCCACGTTCCTCAGTACCCTGCTGCTTATCATGTTAGTCTTACCCTGGATGACCCCACAATGATGACACGTCAATGGAGACACAATGGACTGCAGTTTCAGGGATCTTCCAGCAACAAGCAAGTTTCCTGAAGAACTCAGCACATTGAACAACATCTGTGGAAGGAGAGGGAGTGGAGGCATAAGATAGTCCAGATTGAAGATTCAGTATTATTTATCACGTGTGCTTCAAACCAAACAGTGAAATGTACACTTGATAAATATAGCTGAATTAGCATAAAGAGGAGAAGGGAAATGGTGAGCCAGGTTAGAGGGTGATTGGTGGTATGAGGAAGGACTAGGTGGGTAGGTCAAGCCAGGGGCAGTACAGTAGAGTAACGGTTATAGTAAAATATTACAGCCCAATGACCCGAGTTAAAATCCCACTGCTGTCTGTAAGGAGGCTGTACATTCTCTCTATGACCACATATGTTTCTTCTGGGTGCACAGGTTTCCTCCCACATTCCTAAGATCTACTGTATGAGTTAGTGGGTTAATTGGGCAGCACGGTCTCATTGCACACATTGTTACTGTGCTACATCTCGCAAGTGAGAAAAGTTTTAAGAAAAGGTAGAAGATTGTGAGAGAGAAGGATGGAGATGGGAGATGGAGAAGAATGAATGGTAGATGAGGCAGACAAAAGTGAGGATGATAGAGCGAACATTGGAGATGGGAGGTGATAGTGAGACTGATACAAATCGAATGTGTACACTTCACAGCAGTGCCCTGAGCTTGTGAAAGTCAACCTGCTGTAGACTTGGATTTGAATCAGAATCAGAATTGGATTAGTTATTAATTTGGGGAGACAGCTAGGTAACAGGCTTTTCCGACACAATGAGCCCACACCGTCCATTTACAACCATATGACCAACTAACCTACTAATCTATATGCCTTTTCAGAGGAAACCCATGAGATCACACGGAGAACATACAGCAGAAGATTTGAACCCAGGTTGCTTCAACTAACCACGATGTTACTATGCCACTAACATAACATATGAAAACAAAAAATTACTATACACTAAATAAGTAAGCAGCAAATAAGTAAACATTGCAAAAAAGGATTAGCAAGGTTCTGTTCATGGGTTCATGGACCATTCAGAAATCTGAGGGCAGGAAGGAAGAAGTTGCTCTTAAAACATTGGGTGTGTGCCTTCAGGCTCCTGTACTCTCTCCCTGATAGTAGTAATGAGAAGAGGGCATGTCCAGATGGTCAGGTTCCTTAACAATTGATGACAAACCTTGAAGATGTCCTCCATGGTGAGGAGGGTTGTGCCCGTGATGGAGCTGGTTGTGTCTAACACAAAGACTGTTCTGCAAATTTCCTCCTTCACCTCTCACTCACTTGGACTGGATTCAAACCATTTCAAATGAGCCCCATCATCACCATCTGTTCACATCCACAGTATAACATATTCCAGGGAAACCTCTTGGTGGGTTCTTGGGATTCTGTGACTCACTAAAACATTGAGACTACTACAGAGATCTCCACAGCTGAAGTTCATCAGTCCAGGCAGCAGTAGCCCCGACCCACCGGCTTCACTCCTCACTCTCCAGTTCTCTCCTCGAGTCAAAGTTCAAATTAAATGTATTAGCAAAGTCCACATGTATCACCCTGTACTACCCTGAGATTCATCCCCTTGTGGGCATTCGCAGCAGATGCAAAGAAATACAATAAAATCGATGAAAAACTACACACAAAGATGGATAACAACCAATGTGCAAAAGACAAACTGCAAAATGCAAAAATATAATAAGAAGAAATAAACAAGTCATAAGTAATTTTGAAAACGAGTTGCAGAGGCCTTGAAAGTGAGTCCATAGTTGGTCGAATCAGTTCAAGGTTGAGGTGAGTGAAGGTATCCACGTTGATATCCACGTTGTTTGTAGGGTAATAACTGTTCCTGAACCTGGTGATACGGGAACTAAGGCTCCTGCTCCTTCTTGCTTTTGGCTGCAGAGTGTGCGTTGAACCTTTGGAAAATCCTTTCTCTTCCATGTACTCTCACACGGCCAATGTTAATGGAGAAACATCAAAAGAGCAAAGCAACTTGCAAGTAACCAAGATAATCATGTTTATGACATGTCTTTCCTTCCCAGAACAAGTGTCACCCTGGGATTTCAGCAGGTATATGCATCTCCATTGAAATTTAGCACTAATTAACCTCTACAGGTCTTCTGTTGAAAGACCTGACCCTGACTGAATGCAAATAGTCTGGTACAGCAATTTGAATGTATTGAAATGTTAGAAGCTACAGCAAGCCCAGTATATCAGGGCACATCCCTCCCCACCATTGGAGGTATCTACAGGGGTTCAGCCTCAAGAAGGTAACATCCAGGATTAAAGATTCCACCATCCAGACAACACCATCTTCTCACAGCTGTAATTAGGTAGAAGCCTGAAGTCCCACACCACCCGGAACAGTAATTCCCTTGAACCATTAGGCTAACTGGCAAAACCCTGATGACCACAGTTTAGCAACACCGAGCACTTTGACCACTTTTGCACTGAAATAGAATTTGTTTTGCTCCAATTTTGTTCTTCCTCACAAAAATTCTGTATAATTTATGCTTTTCTTGAGAATGCTGCTTATATAATCTCTATGCCTTTCGTGCTTCTGCAAGTTTTTCATTGCACCTGTGCAGATGGGTATTTGGCCATTTGACAAAAAACTCAACTTTGACTTTACGTGGCTGGCCAAATGCTCTGACTGCAGTTCAATTCTCTAATTAATGATGTGTAATTTAAGTTATACAATACTGTGCCCAAGTCTTAGGCTCATATATACAAGTAGGGTGCCCAAGACATCCGCACAGTAATGTATTTGTCAACATAGAGCGGACAGCGAGTTCGTAAATCTGGTGGGAGCAAAGGATGTTGGGAATAGTCAGGATGCCCTTACAAAGGGCTGTGGGGGAGGGGGAAAGGTGGCAGGGAGGGAGGGAGGGAGTGCCAGAGGTGAGGGGTGGAGGGAGTGCCAGAGGTGAGGGGTGATGTACATGCAGGTGCAACCAGCTCCGATTTACTAGGCAATTGCTTCCAAACAACTGGTTTATTGATCATTACAGAACATCTCTCTGGTACTTACAGCTCCCTCTCCTCCCGCTTCCCCTTTTCCTAACCATGATTCCCCTCTCCCTGCCCCCTTCCTACTCTCAGTCCACAACAGAGACCCATATCAAAATCAGGCTTATTAAAACTCAGATAAGCAATGAATTTTTTTGAGACACCTGTACAGTGCAATGCATAAAATTACTACAGTACCGTGCAGAGGTCTTAGGCACCCTAGCTAAATATATGTGCCTAAGACTTTAGCACAGTACTGTACTTATAGAGTACAACAGAAACAGGCCCTTTGTCCCACCTAGTCAATGCCAAACTGTTACTTTGGCTCATCCCATCGACCCACACCTGGACATAGCCCTCCATACCCTTCACATCCATGTGCTTATCAAACTTCTCTTAGACGTTACAATCGAACTCACATCCACCATTCCCACTGGAATCTCAATTCACATTCACTCCACCACGTCCATGTCACCTAACCAGTCTATCTCTGTTCCAGTCAGCGGGGCTCCCTGATTTAACCATGGCTGGTGTTAAAAGAGTGAGAGATGAGCGTTATGTCATGCCTTTGCACGCGCCAGTGAAACTCACACACAGACCGCACTGGTGTCTCTGACACTGTGAGGCAATGGGTCCACCAGCTGCCCCACTGTGCTGTGAGTAATGGTCCTCCACTATTAAAATGAAGAATAAAACACAGGGCAGAGGAAGAGGTTTCAAGTTAGCAACCTCCTCCACAACAGCTTTGTAGCGATACTAGTTAGAAGGGATGACCATGAGGCCATAAAACGTAAAGGCTGAGTCAGGCCACTTAGCCCTTTAGGTCTTCTCCACCATTCCATCATGGCTGACTTATTATCCCTTTCAATCCATACTCCTGCCTTCTCTCCATAACTTTTTACACCCTTACTAATCAAGAACTGATCATCCTCTGGTTTAAATATATCCAACGACTGGGCCTCCACAGCCATCTGTAGTAATGAATTCCACAGATTCACTGCCATCTGGCTCAAGAAAAAAATACTCCTCGTCTCTTTTCTGAAGGGACAGCCTCCTATTTTGAGATAGTGCCTTCTGCTCCTTGACTTACCCTATCTATCAGACTGTTACAAAACTGGTTACAGGGCTCCCTCACGCTGTTACAGAGCAGCCAGACTCTTTCTACCATCAGGGAGCAGGTACAAGAGCCTGAAGACACACACTCAATGATTCAAGAACAGCTGCTTCCCCTCTGCCAACAGATTTTTGAGCAGTTCATGAACCCACAGTTGACAGGTTCTTGATTAGTAAGGGTGTCAAAGGTTGCAGGAAGAAGGCAGAGGAGAATAGAATTGAGATAATAGGTCAGCCATGATAGAATGGCAAAGCAGATTTGATAGGCCGAATTGCCTAATTTTCCTCCCGAGTCTTACGATCTTATGGCCTTGTATCCTGGATGCTGAGGATCTTCAGTGACAGATGCCACCTTCTTGAGGCATCACCTCTTGAAGATTCTTCGATGGTGGGGAGGGCTGTGCCCATGATGGAACTGGCTGCGACTACAACCCTCTGCAGGCTTTTGTGACCCTGTGTGTGGGGGGCCTCTGTGCCAAGCTGTGATTCGGTGCCTTGTGTCTCCAGGGACCAGGGTACATGAGAGAGGGAGCTCAGTAAATTTTGTAGTTTCTTCCCTCTCTAATACTCTCTCCCTTTCCTACCCTGCAATGCCCTTACAAAGGGCAACTTGCGTGCAGTAGAAAAAAGGAATGTGGAACTCGGCCAAAAGCACCGTTGTGGTACTCCAGGAATCTATTCAGGGACCAAATGGGAACATTTAAACCACAGTTTATTCTTCTCTGCAAATCTCAGATGTCACCTGAGGGACAAAGATGAATAGTAAACACATGAATATTCATTATTATGCAAATTAAAAAGTCTAAACCCTGTTACATCAAAATGATTTGTTAAGGGGAGAATGCTCAGTTTCACCAAATGAGATTTCTCCACACGGCTTATTCAGTCCAACAACAAAAGCAGCTGGAATTCATCACAGACAGTCTTAAACTTCAATTAATTTTACACTCAGTGGCCACTTTATTAGGTACACCTGTATACCTCGTTAATGCATATGTGTAATCAGTCAATCATCTGGCAGCAACTCAATGTATCGAAGCAAGCAGACATGGTCAGGGGGTTCAGAACAGCAGAGTGGGGAAGGAATGTGATCTAAGTCACTTTGACTGTGGAAATGTTTTTTCCCTCTGTACTTAACTATATATATATTTCTTACTGTAATTTACAGTTTTTATTACGTATTGCAATACACTGTTGCCACAAAATAACACATTTCATGTCATATGCCAGTGATATTAAACCAAACTCTGATTCTGAATGATTGTTGTTGCCAGACCAGGAAAATGCTGATCTTCTGGAATGTTCACACGCAACAATCTCGAGTTTACAAGAATGCAAGAAGCAAAAAAAAACTAGGTATTAGTGGCAGTTCTGTAGGCCAAAACACCTTATTTATGAGAGAGGTCAGAGAGAACGGCCAGACTGGTTCAAGCTGACAGGAAGGTGACAGTAACTCAAGTATCCTCAGTGTTGTGCAGAAGAGTATTTCTGAATGTATAGCACGTCAAACCTTGAAATGCAGCAACAGCAGACCATGAGCCACTTTAATAGGTACGGCTATGCTTAATAAAGTGGCCACTGAGTGTATATGTGCCAGTACTGGACATCATTGGCAAGGGTAGCAGGTGTTACCCGCCCCTACCTGCCCTGGAGAAGGGCACCTTCTTGGTACACTGGTGAAGATGATCCCATAGTGCTGTGGGGAAGGAACTCCAGCGACTACTTGATGTACTTTTAAATTTACATTTACTGAGAGACGCAGTACAGTAATAGATCCGTACAAAAGTGCAGGTACAAAACCTGGTACAAAATCTCAAAGGTGCAGCTGTCTGGAGAGAGTAGAGGACTCAGCCCAATACATCACAAGCACATCCCTCCCCACCATTGACCGTGTCTACAGGACATCTGTCTTCAGAGATCGGAACTGTCTGAGCCATACCACGGCTATGGTATGATTGGGTATAGAGTACAGAAGCCTGAAGCCCCACATCTCCAAGGGCCGGAACAGCTCTCTATCTCCCTTCAACCATTCAGTCCTTGAACCGACCGTGAATGAAAGGGTTGGCATTTGGAGCATTTCATGGTTCTGGGCCTGTACTCACTGGAGCTTAGAAGAATTAGGGCTAAATCGAGGTTGTTGAGAGTTGCTGGGTGGTACTACTTGAAGGGAATTCAATAGCAGGACAATTTATAACGACCAATTAACCTACCCAATAGGTCTGAGAAACTGTGGGCGGAAACCAGAGGTCATGGGAGAATCCCACACGTTCTACAGGGAAGACATACAGACTCCTTACGGAGCTTACAGAGGATGCTGCCATTGAAACCTGAACTCTGACACCCCAATCTGTAATAGTGGCGCCCAAACTGATACGCTACCATGGTGCACACAGTTGACACCAACATAGAATGCCCACAATGTTCAGCAGGACAATACAAGAAACAGCAACAACAGCAACATAAACCTCTTTCCTACCCGCTCATACACACAGAGAGCCTTCCAACCTCCAATCTCTGACCCAGACATCGGCCTATGACCTCAGAAGATGCTAACCCGGAGGCTTCCGCCTTCAGGCCTCAATCCCCGGACTTGCCAAATTCGATCTTTGCTCCATCTCATGTCACCCCACCCAGCCTTCCAGATCAATATTGTTCTATAAGCTACACTGCCCTTGTAGAGTATCAACAACCTCACCAATTTTCATGTCATCTGGAAACTTAATAACCTTCATTCCCCTCCTCAGATGCTCCCTGACCTGCTGATTTCCTTCAGCATTTTGTGTGTGTGTGTGTGTGTGTGTGTGTGTGTGTGTGTGTGTGTTACTAATCACAGCACCTACATTAACATCCAAGAGTTATTAATGTATATAAACATCGATAAAGGCCCCAGCATTGTAAGACCATAAGACAGAGCATAACACGGCCACTCAGCCCATCGAGTCTGCTCTGTCATTTGGTCATGACTGATTTGTTTTCCCTCTCAACACCATTCTCCTGCTTTCCCTCTGTAACCTTTGGCACTCTTACTAATCAAGAGCCTATCAACCCCCGATTCAAAAATCCCCAATGACTTGCCTCTCCAGCCATCTGTGGCAATGAATTGCACTGATTCACCACCCACTAGCTAAAGAAGTTCCTCCTCATCTCCATTAGAACATAGAAAATCTACAGCACATTACAGGCCCTTCAGCCCACAATGTTGTGCTGACCAGTAACCTACTCTAGAACCTGCTTAGAATTTTCCTACAGAATAGCCCTCTATTTTTCTAAGCTCCATGTACCTATCTAAGAATCTCTTAAAAGACCCTATTGTATCCATCTCCATCACCATTGCTGGTAGTGCATTCCACGCACTCACCGCTCTATATAAAAAACCCCGGCTCGAGTGTTGCACATTCTTTTCATGTCTGGGGTTCAAATCACGGCCGGGGAGCCGCAGATATTTCACGTGACTAGGGCTCAATACCCTGCTGTGGGCATGCAGATGCAGATTTTTTCTGGGACTGTATTTCAGATGTCCTGCCTGTGAAACATGGAATTTCTACAGCACATTGCAGGCCTTTTGGCCCACAGTGGTGTGCCAACATGTAGCCTACTCTAGAAGCTGCCTAGGATTTCCCTACAGCATAGCTCTCTATTTTTCTGAGCTCCATGTACATATCTAAGAGTATCTTAAAAGACCCTATTGTGTCCACCTCTACCACCTTCATTGGCAGTGCATTCCACACACCCATCACACTCTGTCTGAAAACTAACCTCTGACATCCCCCTTATACCTACTTCCAAGCACCTTAAAACTATGCCCCCTCGTGTTAGCCATTTCAGCCCCAGGAAAAAGCCTCTGACTATCCACACAGTCAATGCCTCTTATCATCTTATACACCTCTATCAGGTCACCTCCCATCCTCCATTGCTCCAAGGAGAAAAGGCCAAGTTTGCTCAACCTATTCTCATAAGGCATGCTCTCCTATCCAGGCAACATCCTTGTAAATCTCCTCTGCACTCTCTCTATAGAATCCACATCCTTCCTGTAGTGAGGTGACCAGAATTGAATACAGTACTCCAAGTGGGGTCTAAGGCCTTGGAGGGAGATGTAACGTAAAGATTTTTACTCCTCATGTATGTGAAGGATGTAAGAAATAAAGTCAATTCAATTCCATATAGCTGTAACAGTACCTCACAGCTCTTGAACTCAGTACCACAGTTGATGAAGGCCAACACACCATACGCCTTCTTAACAAGACTGTCAACCTGTGCAACAGCTTTGAGTGTCCTATGAACATGAACCCCAAGATCTCACTGATCCTCCACACTGACAAGAGTCTTACCGTTAATATTATATTGTGTCTTCAAATTTGACGTACTAAAATGAACCACTTCACACTTATCTGGGTTGAACTCCATCTGCCACTTCTCAGCCCAGTTTTGCATCCTATTGATGTCCCGCTGTAACCTCTGACAACCCTCCAGACTATCCACAACACCCCCAACTGTTCTACATGAGCATCCCTCTATTCTGAGGCTATTCCCTCTGGTCCTGGATTCCTCCACTATTAGAAATGCCCAATTCACATTCACTCAGTTTATTTATTTATTTTGAGGAACAGCCCAGTAACGGATCCTTCTGTCCCAGTGAGCCTGTCCCACCCAGTACACCCGTGTGACCAATTAACCAATGTTGGAGGGAACTGGAGCACTTGGAGGAAACCAATGTGGCCAAGGGGAGAACGCACAAGCTCCTCACAGACAGTGGCCAGAACTGAACCCTGTGATTGCTGGCTTCTTCCATAACAGCTGAAGCTACTTCTATCCACCCACATTTGGCCCACAGCCCTCGAAATCTCTTCTCTCCAGGTACTTATCCAGATGCCTTTCCAAAGTGTCCGCCTCAACCACGATTTCTGGCAGCTCATTCCAAATACACTCGGCCCTTTGTGTGAAGAACCTGCTTTTGTTGTCCTTTTTAAAATCTCTTACCTCTGTTCTTAAACCTATGACCTTTGAAGGATCAATGACGGATGTTGCCTTTTTGAGGCATCATGAGGGAAAGCCCAGTTACGTTTTACAAAGACGAGTCCTTCATGTTCACAATCAGGCAAGTTCACTGGGACTGTGGCAACGTGGAATTAGCCCTTCGATTGAGTGATCAAGTCACAAAGCTACACAGTGTGAAAGCAGACCCATCACTCCTTGAAGCTGTCTCTGTTGCTGGGGAGGCCATGATGGAGCTGACTGACTTTACAACTTTATGAAGCTTATTTCGATCCTGTGCAGTGCCCTTCCTACATCAGAAGGTGATCCAGCCAGTTAGAATGCTCCCTACGGTACATCTGGGGAACTTTGTGAAGCAACATCCTAGTAAATCTTTCCTAACCCTTTCTAGTTTAATACCATCTTTCCAATAACAGGGCTACTGAGGCAGCTTTTTAAAACTTCAGTCAGAGTGTTCTGGGAGAATCGTGTGCATTTCTGGTCACCGCATTAAGGATGTGGAGACTGAACAGAAAGCACAGAAAAGGTTTGCCAGGATGCTGCCTGGATTCAAGAGCCTGATCTGTAAGGAGAAGCTGGACAAAGGATGATTCTGGGAATGAAGGGGTTAACATGAGGAGGGTTTGACAGCTTTGGGCTTGTACTCAATAGGATTTAGAAGAATGCATGGGGATCTCATTGAAACCTGCTGAATGTTGAAAGGACTAGACAGGGTGGATGTGGAGAGGATGTTTCCTATGGTGGGGGTATCCAGAACTAGAGGGCACAGCCTCAGAATTGAGGGGTGACCTTTTAGAACAGAGGTAAGGAGGAATTTTTTTAGCCAGAGAGTGATGAATCTGTGGAATGCTCTGCCACAGACTGTAGTGGAGGCCAAGTCCGTGGGTATATTTAAGGTGGAAGATGATTGTTTCCTGATCGGTCGGGGCATCAAAGGATATGGTGAGAAGGCAGGTGTATGAGGTCGAGTGTGGTCCGGGATCAGCCCTGATTGAATGGGACAGCAGAGCTGATGGGCTGAATGGCTTAATTCTGCTCATATGTCTTGTGGTCTTATGGTCTAAAGTTGCCTTGTTCTCCTTTTTGAATTGGTCAGAGATTCAGGGAAGACCTGATGAGGATATTTTAAAATACAAGAGGTAAAGATAGGGAATATCATCAGAACTTTTTCCCCAGGATAGAAATGTCAAATACCAGAAGACATTGTTTTAAAGTTGGAGGCAGTGAAGTTTTAAAGGTGATGTGAGGGGGAGGATTTTTTTTATGCAGAGTGGAAAGTGCCTGGAATAGGTTACCAAGGATGGGAGGGAAATTGCAGATTGGTGAAGTTTAAAAGGCTTTTAGACAGACACATGACTAAGAAGGGAATGGAGAGATATGGATGATAGACAGGAGGAGGACATTTAGTGTCAATTGGCACCTAGATTAGTACATTGTGGGCCAAATGGCCTCTCAGGTGTTCTTTAATTAATCTGGAGACACAGCACAGAACAGGCCCTTTGAGCTGTGTCATCCAGCAAACCACAAATTAATCCTAACTTAATCACAGGACAATTTACAATGACCAATTAACTTACCAACCGGTATGTCTTTGGACTGTGGGAGGAAACCAGAGCCCCTGGAGAAAACCCATGCATTCCATGGGGAGAAAGTACAAACTCCTTATAGTGGACACTGGGATTGAACTCTGAACACCAAGGCCCAAACTTTAATAGTGTCGCCCTAACTGCTACGCTACTGTGGTGCCCATTTTTCACTCTAAAATGCCTGGTAATTGTGGTGAACTATGTGCCTGTCGGGACACGCCCCTGCTGACTGCTCCTGTGGCTCCTCCCACAGGCCCCTGTATAAAGGAGGTCTGAGGCCTGACGCTCGGCCTCAGTCTCCAGGACATTGTATGATAGACACTCACTCCTGGTTCCTTCTTCCAGTCAATAAAAGCCGATATCTCGCCTTACGTCTCAGTGTGAGTTATTGATGGTGCATCAGTAATACCCCAAGCACAGCTTGCTGTGTGTAACTACCACCTAACTTGCCAGCTCCTATACTCGGTGCCCTGAGTGATGAAGGCTGGCATGCCAAGTGCCTTACACACCACCCTGCCCACGTTGCAGAGCAGCAGAGAGATGGCACAGGGGCTGGCAGGGTAGCAGGAATCCCAAACTTCACTCGGTGATCCTGTAACGACCACCAACGCAACTCCAATGCAGGCCACGGGATGCAATTAATACACAGGAACAGTCAAACAACCACGTTTCTGGGTGCCAGCGCCTCTGTCAAACCTTACTGATGTCCGCCTTCACCCCTCGCTCATTGTTTGCATAATTTGTCTCTACATGAAAGTACTTAAACAATAATCTGATTTACATTGCGGAATCTGGGTCAGAACAAGGGTATGTTTCATTAATATTAAACAGATAGCATCAATTCCCATTACCTCTGCAGAAAGAGGAAACTTGATCCCTCTTGAAGCCGGAGAGTGGCTGGTAATTAGGGAGACATCAACCACACTTGGCTTTATCACTGCGCCGGCGAGTGTCAGTGTGGGTGCGTTAATTAGGTGCCAATCTCCTTCAATGAGGAGTGTGAGTGGTTTATTGCCCGTACCCTGCCCACCAGCTTCAAATGCCAACCTCTGGTGCCTAAGGCTGGAGGAGGAGTGATTTATTTGAGGTTGATGATGCTCTTGTTTGTCAGTAGGGAGAAAACAAAACAGTCGGACCTGCTGATGTTGATGTTGTGGGTCTTTTGTCTGATTGAGTCTTGATGTTGCTTAGCAACAGTAGCAGGAGCAGCTGGGATATCCTCAGCTCTGTTCTGTGAGCCATCCAGTTTAGTTGCTGCAAGGAACAGGGACAACACGGTCTGTAGCCCATCATATTTAATTCAGTTTCCCATTCCCTGTCGGTGCATCGCCTCCTCTACCACCGTACTGAGACCACACTCAGGTTGGGGGAGCAACACCTCATTGTCCGTCTGGGTAGACTCCAACGAGCATCGATTTCTTTAACTTCCAGTAATTTATCCCCTCTCTTTCTCTCTTTTCATTCCCAATTCTAGCTCCCCTCTCACCCCTTCTCTTCTCACCTGCCCTTCCCTCCCTTTCTCCTATGATCCATTCTTCTCTCCTATTCCATTCCTTCATCAGCCTCTTACCTCTTTGAGTTTTGATCTCCTAGGTTCTTATTCCATTCCCTCCTTCCCCTCCCACCTACCTTCCACCTCACTGGGTCTCACCTATTACCTACGAGCTTGTTCTTCCCCTCCACCCACTCTCTTATTGTGGCTTCTTCCCCCTTCCTTTCCAGGCCAGATGAAGGGCCGCATCCCCAAACATCCACTGTTTATTCCCTCCATAGACACTGACTGCCCCGAGTTCCTCCAGCACTTTCTGAGTTTATCAAGATTTCCCCCATCCGCAGAATCTCTTGTTTTTTAAGATTGTGCAGTTAAATCTGCCCAAGGCCCCCTCTACTGCCTCATTGGGGCCTCTCTCAGGTTGGAGGAGCAACATTCTCATGTTCCTCTTGAGCGGCCTCCAGCCTGATGACATGAACATCAATTTCTCCCTCCTTCTCTCCTTTTCCATTCCCCAGTCTGGTTCTCCCCTTAGCCCTTCTGTTCTCCTCACCTGCCCATCACCACCCACGCCTCCTCCCCTTTCTCCCATGGTCAACCCTCCCTGCCTATCAGATTCCTTCTTCTCCAGTCCTTGATCTTTTCCACCTAACACTTCCCAGCTTGTTACTTCATCCTCCCTCTCCCAGCCACATTCCCCCTCACCTGGCCTCGCCTTTCAGCTTGTACTCCACCTCTCCGCCCAGCTTCTGGCTTCTTCTCCTTTCCTTTCCAGTCCTGATGGAGCACCTCAGCCAGAAACATGGACTGTTTTATCTTCTCCATAGATGCTGCCTGCATTTCACCTCTGTGTTTTTATTTCAGATTTCCAGCATCCCCCTTCACTCCCTTTCAAACAGACAGTGAAGAACGAACATCCCTTTTGGACATCCCCTGCTTCCCTTGGACATGCTCTGTTGGCGCTGGAAGTGGGATGACACTTGTGCGCTGCCCCCAGCACAGTCCTGGACTGTGTTGGTCATTCATGTAGAATGGTGCATTTCAGTAACGCAAAACATACTGCTGACGCTGGAAATCCAGAGCAAGATTGCTGCAGGAACTCAGCTGGTCAGGCAGCATTTATGGAAAAGATTAAACAGTCGGCATTTTGGGCTGAGACCCAGTCCTGATGAAGGATCTTGGCATGAAACATTGACTGTTTATCCCCCACCATAGGTGCTGCTTGGCCTGCTGACGTCCTCCGGTATTTTGTACGTGCTATAACACATTTCACTGTGTTTCAATGTGCATATGACAAATAAATCTAACCTTATCTTAAAGGTTTGTTTATTATCAAAGAATACAACTCTGAAATTCTTCTTCTCCAGATAGTCACCAAACCAAGAAAGAGAAGAACATCATCACGATCATCGACCCCCAAATCACCTCTCCTCACAAAAAACGCGACAGGCACATCGAGCCCCAAATCCCTCTCCACTACACGCTAATAAAATGAGAACGACCTGGTGAAAAACACAGAATACAATTGAGAGCCCAGCTTGACAACTGCCTTCAAACAGCAGCCAGGCACATCCACAATGCTGTACCGGGGTGGGTATTTGTGCTCTTTCTGCAGGGAGGATACAGCCCACCTTCTTGGTCAGAAAGGTACAGTCTGCTGAGACACACCATCCACATCAAGGGGTCAAGAGGCAGAAAGGGTAGGCAGCTTCATGTCTCAGGGTGTCAACATCTCTGAAGATCTATCCCGAGCTCAACAAAAGCAAGCCCCAGCCGGCCGGCTCTCCCGTCCATTCTGCTCTCCAGTGGACATTAAATTGGACTACATCTGTGGCAACGAAATACTCAGCGTGAGTACAGAATCCTGGGTGCCGCCATTCAGCTGAACATTTATGTAACATTAGACTACCAACCTGCTGACCTCTGCCGTGCCTATTGTTTTATTTATTATTTAGTGTAATGCCTGCACTGTTTTGTGTACTTTATGCGGTCCTGGGTAGGTCTGTAGTCTAGTGTAGTCTAGTTTGTGTTGGTTTATGTAGATCAGCGTAGTTTTTTGTATTGTTCATGTAGCACCAGGTCCTGAAAAATGTTGCTTCATTTTTACTGTGTACTGTACCAGCAGTTATGGTCGAAATGACAATAAAAGCAACTTGACTTGACTTGACATATTAATGCAATTATAAAGAAGGCACAGCAGTGGCTATATTTCATTGGAAGCTTGAAAGGATTTTGTATGTCAGCAAAGATGCTAGCAGATTCCTAGGGATGTATGGTGAAGAGAATTTTCAGAGTACATATTCTGATATCATCATTATTATGTACCATGTCATATGACATGGGTGATCATGGTACATATTGGCACCAATGACGTAGGTAGAAAAGGTGAGGAAGTTCTGAAAAGAGATTTTCGGGAGCCAGGTAGGAAGCTGAGAAACAGGACCTCCAGGGTAAGAATCCTAATATGTCGGCCAGAGAGTGCAAGGAACAACGGCTGGGATCACACATATGATGTGCAAGGGAAGGGTGACCTGGGTGCTAGGTGACCAAGGCATTGTCTCTGCAGACCTGAGCCTGTTGTGTCTGAGGCAGTGGTCATGTGATGGGTCGACCTGGTCAAAGGATCGACCGAGGTAGGGGTGGAGAGAAGTGTCCAGGGTATAAAAGAACAAGCACACCGGTGGTGAGGTCTCTTGGATTTGGGCTCACCACAGGTTAGGTTGCATTCGATGGGGTGAGTTGTAACATAAAGTGGACAAAATCATAAAGGGTGAATACAGGACTAAAGGTGTTATATATGAATGCATACAGTATGCAGAATAAGGTAGATGAACTTGTAGCACAGTTACAGATTGGCAAATATGATGTTGTAGGTATCACTGAATCATGGCAGATATGGCTGGGAGCTTTTAGTCCACGTATATACAATGTGTGAAAAGGATAGGCAGGAAGGTAGAGAGGTTAGCATGGCTCTGTTGGTAAAAAATGAAATTAAATCACTAGAAAGCAGTAACACAGGATTGGAATGTTTTGAATCATTGTGGACAGAGCCAAGGCTCTGCAGGGGTAAAAAGACCCTGATTGGAGTTATACACAGACCCCCAAACAGCAGTAAGAATGTGATCTACAAGTTACAGTGGAAAATAGAAAACGCGTGCCAAAAGAGCAATGTCACAATAGTCACGGGGGATTTCAATATTCAGATAGATTGGGATAATCAAGTTGGTGCGGGATTCCAGGAGGGGGGATTTCTAGAATGCCAACGAGATGATATTTAGAGTATCTCAAGGATGAGCCCACTAGGGGATCAGCTATTCTGGATTGGGTGTTGTGCAACAGACTGAAATTGATTAGAGAGCTTAAAGTATATAAAAAAAAAGAACCTTTAGGGGAAGTTATCATAATTAGATGAAATTCATCCTGCCTGTGATTCTAATACCATATTAATCCCTTACTTAGGACAGTAGAGCATAGGAACAATCCACCATGTAGGTACCATCGATGATGCCAAATTGTCAATGATCCATATCCCAGCATATTTATGTACCTGTCTAAAAGCTTCTTAAATGCTACTTCTGAATCTGCTTCCACCACCAACCTTGGCAGATCATTCCAGACACCCAGTACTCTGTGTAAAGAAACTTGCCCCACATATTTCAGTTAAACATCCCCTCTCTCACCTTAGAGCAGGAGCTCCCAACCTGGGGTCCACAGACTGTTTGCTTAATGGTATTGGTCCATGGCATAAACAAAGTTTCGGAACCCTTGCCTGAGAGCATCTGACATTTCTAATACTACAGGAGTCATACAAACACCTTCTTGATATTCTCCCCATAATTTCCACCAGATTCTAACACTTACCCATGCACTGGGAGTAATTTATATGGTCCAATTAACCAGAAACCTTTGGGACATTGGAGTAAATCAGAGCACTAGTCACAGAGAGAATGTGCAATCTCCACACAGACAGGACCCGAGTCCAGGATTGAACAGCATCTATGAAACACCAAGGCAGTGACTCTATCAATATGTCACCCACTAATGCCCAAAAGCATGCATGAATTTTGAAACTGTCAGCTGAATCAGAATCAAAATCAGATTTATTATCACCGACATATGTTGTAAACTTGTTTGGTGGCAGTGTGCAGTGTACAGTGTATTCATAAAAAGCATACAAATTACAGTATAAATAAATAAACAGATAGTGCAAAAGAGAGACAGCGAAGTAGTGTTCCTGGACCATTCAGAAATCTGATGGCAGGGGGGAAGAAGCTGTTCCTAAAGTATTGAGTGTGTATCTTCAGGGACATGCACCTCCTCACTGATGATAGCAATGAGAAGAGGATATGTCCCAGGTGATGAGGGTCCTTAATTACCGATGCTGCTTTCTTGAAGTACTGCCTTTTGAAAATGTCCTCATTGGCGAGGAGGCCACAATGGAGTTGGCTGAGTCTACAGATTATGTGTAAGAAAGCCTCCATACCAGCCAGTAATGCTCTTAGAATACTCTTCACTGCATATCTCGAGGAATATACTAGAGTCTTTGGTGACGTACAAAATCCTCTCAAGCACCTAATGAAATAGAGCTGCTGTTATGCCTCTTTTGTAATTGTGTCCATGTGTTGAGCCCCGAGTGGTAGGGTGGAGAAACAGCACATTACAGACTCTTCGGCCCACAATGTTGTGCCAGACATGTAACCTGCTCTAGAAACTGCCAAGAATTTCCCTCCTGCATAGCCCTCTACTTTTCTGAACTCTATGTACCTATCTAAGAGTCTCTTAAAAGACCCTATTGTTGCCATTGCTGGTAGTGCATTCCACACACCCACTGCTCCCTGCGTGAAAAACTTACCCCTGACATCCCCCTTGTACCTGCTTCCAAACACCTTAAAACTGTGCTCCCTCATGTTAGTCATTTCAGTCCTGGGGAAAAAGCCTCCGGCTATCCACATGATCAATACTGCTCATCATCTTGTACACCTCTATCAGGTCACCTCTCATCCTCTGTCACTCCAAGGAGAAAAGGCCAAGTTCACTCAACTTATTCTCATAAGGCATGCTCTCCAATCCAGGCAACATCCTTGTAAATCTCCTCTCCATTCTCTCTACAGTATCCATATCCTTCCTGTAGTGAGGTGACCAGAAATGAACACAGTACTCCAAGTGGGGTCTGACCAGGATCCCATGTAACAGTAACATCACCTCACGGCTCTTGAACTCAATCCCACAGTTGATGAAGGCCATCACACCAAACGCCTTCTAAACAACACTGTCAACCTGCCCAGCAGCTTTTTGAGTGTCTTATGGACATGGACTCCAAGACTTTGCCAATCCACCACACTGCCATTACCATTAATATTATATTCTGTCTTCAAATTTGACCTACTGAAATGAACCACTTCACACTTATCTGGGTTGAACTCCATCTGCCACTTCTCAGCCCAGTTTTGCATCCCATCAATGTCCCGCTGTAACCTCTGACTACCCTCCACACTACTCCACAACACCCCAACTTTTGTGTCATCAGCAAACTTACTAACCCACCCTTACAAAAATCACAAAGAGGAGGGGTCCCAGAACAGATCCCAGCAGAACACCACTGGTCACTGACCTCCATGCAGAATACAAACCATTTACAGCCACCCTTTGCTTTCTGTGGGCCAGCCAGTTCTGGATCCACAAAACAAGGTCTCCTTGGATCCCATGTCTCATTACCTTCTGAAGGAGCCTTGCATGGGCAACCCTGTCAAATGCCTTACTGAGATACCCCACTTACACTACATTCACTGCTCTACCTACATCAATGTATTTTGTTACATCCTCAAATAATTCATTCAGGCTCATCAGGCACAACCTGCCTTTGACAAAGCCTTTCTGACTGTCCCTAATCAGATTATGTCTCTCCAAATGTTCATGAATCCTGCCTCTCAGGATCTTCTCCAACAACAACAAGTCATTGAAGTAAGACTTAGTGATCTATAATTTCCTGGGTTATCTCTACTCCCTTTCTTGAAAAAGGGAACAATGTTTGCAATCTTCTAATCCTCTGGTACTTCTTCCCTCCCTATTGCTGATACAAAGATCATCGCCAGAGGCTCAGTAATCTCGTCCCTTGCTTCCTACAGCAGCGTGGGGTATATCCTGTCCAGTCCCACTAACTTATCTTACTTAATACCATTCAAAAGCTCCAGCACATCCTCTTTCTTAATGCCTATACACTCAAGCATTTCAGCCCACTGCAAGTTATCCCCACAATTTCCAAGGTCCTTTTCACTGGTCAATACTAAAGCGAAGTATTCATTAAGTACCTCCACTCCCTCCCTCCGACTCCAGGCACACGTTTCCACTATTGCATCTGATCGGTCCTATTCTCACTCGGCTCATCCTCTTGCTCCTCACATACTTGTAGAATGCCTTGGGCTTTTCCTTAATCCTGCTCACCAAGGCCTTCTCATGGCCCCTTCCAGCTCTCCAAATTTCATTCTTGAGCTCTTTCCTGTGTAATTTTCTAGAGCTTGAGCAGACCGAGTTTTTTTGAACCTTTCATAAGCTTTTCTTTTCTTTTTAACTAGATTTTCTACATCCTTTGTACATCATGGTTCCTTCGCCTGACCATCCTTTCCCTGCCTCAATAGAACCTACCTATGCAGATCGCCATGCAAATGTTCCCTCAACATTTGCCGCATTTCTGCCATGCATTTCCCTGAGAACATCTGCTTCCAATTTAGGTTCCCAAGTTCTTGCCTAATAGTATATTTCCCCTTGCCCCAATTAAATGTTTTCCCAAATCCTATCCCTCTTCCGCACTATGGTAAAGGAGATAGAGCTGTGATCATTACCTCCAAAGTGCTCTCCCACCAAGAGATCTGACACCTGACCAGGCTTATTTCCCAATACCAGATCAAGTACAGCCTCTCCTCTAGTTGGCATATCTACATATTGCATCAGGAAACCTTCCTGAACACACCTAACAAACTTCACCCCATCTAAACTCTTTGTTCTGAGGAGATGACAGTCAATATTAAGAAAGCTAAAATCACCATAACAACAACTCTATTATTATTGCACTCTTCCAGATTCTGCCTCCCGAGCTGCTCCATGATGTTTCTGTTACTATTGGGGGGGGGGGTCTGAAAAAAGAAACCTTGTAGTTATTGCCCCTTTCCTGTTTTTGAATTCCACCCACACTGACTCAGTAGACAATCCATTCATCACTTCCTCCTTTTCTACAGCTATGATACTATCCTTGATTAGCAGTGCCTCCCTCCCTGTCCTTTTTGAAATATCTAAAGCCTGGCACACTCGGCAGCCATTCCTGCCCCTGAGACATCCAAGTCTTTATAATGGCCACAACATCATAGTTCCATGTATTGATCCACACTCTAAGATCATTTGCCTTGCTTATGATACTCCTTGCATTAAGATAGACACATCTCAAACCGTCTAGCTGAGTGCATCTTTGCTCTTTCATCTGCTTATCCTTCCTCACAAACTCTCTAAAAGCTGTCTCTACTTGTGCACCAACCCCCCATCCTCTGCCTCTTCAAACAACAACACACACAAAATGCTGGTGGAATACAACAGTCCAGGCAGCTTCTATAAGGAGAAGCACTGTCAACGTTTCAGGCCGAGACCCTTCGTCCTGACACGTCAACAGTGCTTTTCCCTATTGATGCTGCCTGGCCTACTGTGTTCCACCAGCATTTTGTGTGTGTTGTTGTTGTTTGAATTTCCAGCATCTGCAGATATCCTCGTGTTTGCTCTGCCTCTTCACTTCAGTTTCCATCTCCCTGCAAATCTAGTTTAAACTCTCCACTATAGCATTAGCAAACTTCCCTCCTCAGGATATTGGTTCCCCTCCCATCGCACAAGTACGAGTCAGAAAAGGTTTCAATGATTCAATGATTCAGAAAAGGTTCCAATGATTCAAGAACTTGAAACTCCACTCCCTGCACCATCTCCTCAGCCACTCATTTGTCTGCACTACCTTCCTGTTCTGAACTTCCCTTGCTCATTGCACCAGGAGTAATCCGAAGGTTACCACCTTGGAGGTCCTGCTCTTCAAACTCCTTCCTAACTCCCTAAACTTACTGTGCAGGACTGTCCTCCTGCCTATGTCATTGGTACCAATATGTACCAAATCTCCAGCTGCTCACCCTCCCCTTCAAGGATATTCTGCAACCACTCAGAGACATCCTGGACCCTTGCACCCGTGAGGCAGCACACTATCCTAGTGTCTCTTTTGCTGCCTCAGGATTTCCTATCTATTCCCCCAACTATTGAGTCTCCTATGACTATTGTACTGCCTGACTTCACCCTAGCCTTCTGAGGCTCAGAGCCAATCACAGTGCTATTAGTCTGGCTACAGCCATCTTGCCCAAATAGTATTTCCCCTGAGGGGTATCCAAAGGGGTATACAGTTGCTGAGGGAATGGCCACAGGGAGCCCTGCACTGACCTTCTCCTTTTACCCCTCTCAGTGTTCACCATCTACTCCCCAAATACTGCACTCTGGGTGTAACCACCTGCTCAAAAGTCGTATCTAGCAATTGCCCTGCCTCCCGGGTGATTCTAAGTCCATCCAACTCCAGCTACATACAAATGGAGTCTTTCATGAGCTGGAGTTGGCTGCAGTTCCCACAGGTGACGTCACGAGGGAGACTATGAGGTTCCATGAATTCCCACATCCAACAGGAGGAGCATTCCACTGCCATATCTGCCATCTTGCCTACACTGTGCAATGGGCAACGAAGGCCAAATCAGCGATAACGAAAGGAAAAAAACTAACCCTTCAAACCTGTGGTTTTGGCCTCAGCCTCTTCTTGTCAAAGCCTGATGCTCGCTCACTCCCAACAATGGCCACCCCACTTACCCCTTTGGTACTTTTCTTTAAGTCACAGTGCTCTGCTTCCGGCGCTGATCGGTCCTCCGGAATGTCTCCGCCAAAGGAGGTGTGAGGCACTCCTTCCCTCCACATCACCCCTTGCCCCACCCAGGGTCACATGAAGTCATGAGAGCAGCTAGTGCACATCACAATTCCTGCCTATGTGAGCACTGACCGGTACCGGGCAGACAATCTCTGAAGAGTATTGATATTGGCTGGTGTCACTCATCTTGTAAGGAGACTGCCCAGAAGGCGGAAATGGCATACCACTTCTGTGGAAAAAATTGCCAAGTGCTATCATGGTCATGCAGCTATGGTCACCCAGATCGTACAACAGGCACATAATGATGACGAGATTGAAACTGGGGATAAGTGGGAGCTGAGGGTCAGCATAGAGCTAACGGGCCAAAGGGCCTGTCTCTGTGCTTTATGACTTTCTGGCCAGTGCCAGTGGGTTGTTGCTAGCCAGCACAGACTCGTGGGGTCTGTTTCCACCTTACGTCTCTCTCTAACCCTATCATGTTTTCACCGTAGAGAAAATTTACAAGGACGTTGCCTGTCCCTGGAGCATGGGAGAATGAGGGGAGGATTGATAGAGGTATTCAAAATTATGAGGGGTATAGATAGGGTAATGTAAGTAGGCATTTTTCACTGACGTTGGGCGAGACTAGAACTAGAGGTCATGGGTTAAATGTGAAAGGGCAGCGTCTTCACTCGAGAGAGGTGCGAATACCGAGTGATCTTTCAGCAGAAGTGGTGATGGGGGTTCGATTGCAACACTTGAAAAGTTTAGATAACGACATGAATGGGGAAAGTAGGGAGTTCCATGGTCCAGGTGCGGTTCAATGGGACTAGGCAGAATAGCAGTCCGGCACGGAATAGATGGGCCGACGTGCATGTTTCTGCGCTAAGGCGCTCTATGTGTGTCTCCCTCTCGGGCTGTAACTCCACGCTGAGCCCCTATTATTCTCAGCGCGACTCCACAGCAATAATCACTCGGAGACAGTAATTATCGCTCTGCGTGACCAAACAACAATCCACGCGTTGTGCCTGGCGACAAGCCAAAAGAAACACACGCGAAAAAGAAGCAATTGAATTAACCATTAAGTTCACACCATCACGAGTGGTTAAGCCCCGTTAATTAACGTGCGAGGAACGCCACGAATGTCGTGTTGATTCAGTTACCATCCTCTCTCTCACGACGCCTGCTCAAAGCCGACGAAATGCCGGGGTGCTTAATCCCCTGATGGCCAGCGGTGGATGTCTCCGAGTAGGCAGCGCTGCTGTCTGCGGCTGGCAATTGATAAAAGTTTTCCCACTTGGGATACTGACGCCGCCTTCCGATTCAATCATAGACCCGCCGCTCTGCTATTGCAACCGGGGCATTTGCAGCGGCTCCGGGGATGAGAGTTTTCCCAACTTATTAATTATTCATAAAGCCTAATTAATTAGCAATGATTTCCATGCACGGCGTCTCTTAGATTAATACGCTGCTGTTTAACTGTTTCCATTCCGAGACCAGCGACGCAGCTTTATCTCCCGAGCCCCGGTGTCCATCCAGCACAGAGTGTGGATTTGACATACGATCTTTATATTGTAATTATTAATTTACTTCTGCTAAATCTCTCTTCTGGATGGTCGCAACGCATGAATTTACAGGAGCAAAGTCGCTTCCTACGGCAGCTCATTCCAGACCCGCTACCACCCTCTGAGTGACGAAAATTACCCTTTCGGATTTCACCTTTCACCCTTAACCTATGACTTCTCGTTCTAATCTCACCCATTATCAGCGGGAAAAGCCTGCTTCTATTTCCCTTTATCTATAACTAAATCTCCAGTCTCTTGAGCTTGGCAACCACCAACCAACACAAGTGGCTGCCTGCTTAGCCCCCTGCTCTACTCACTTCACACTTATGACTGTGAGGCTAAGCACAGCTCCAATGCTATATTTAAGTTTGCTGGCAACACCACTGTCATTGGTCAAATCAAGGGTGTTGACCAAGCAGCATATAGGAGAGAGACTAAAAAATCTGCCTGAGTGTGCCACAACAACCTCTCACTCAAGCACCTTAAAACTGTGCCCTCTCGTGCTAGCCATTTCAGCCCTGGGAAAAAGCCTCTGACTATCCACACGATCAATGCCTCTCATCATCTTATACACCTCTATCAGGTCACCTCTCATTCTCCGTCGCTCCAAGGAGAAAAGGCCAAGTTCACTCAACCTATTGCTCCCCAATCCAGGCAACGTCCTTGCAAATCTCCTCTGCACACTTTCTATAGTTTCCACATCCATCCTGTAGGGTGGTGACCAGAACTGAGCACAGTGCTCCAAGTGGGGTCTGACTAAGGTCTTGTATAGCTGTAACCTGACCTCATGGAGCTGATTATTGACTTCAGGAGGAGAAAACAGAAGTCCATGAGCTAGTCCTCATCTGGGAATCAGAGGTGGAGAGGGTCAGCCACTTTAAATTTCAGAGGATCTATCCTGGGTCTAGCACAAGTGCCATTACAAAGAAAGCATGGGAGTGCCTCTACTTTCTCAGAAGTTTGCACAGATTTGATACGTCATCTAAATCTATGACAAATTTCTATAGATGTCTGGTGGAGAGTACATAAACTGGTTGCATCAGAAACATCAATGTCCTTGAAGGAAAAAGGTGGGTAAAGCCCAGTCCATCACTGATAAAGCCCACCCAACCACTAAGCACATCTACACAGAGCGCTGTCACAAGAAAGCATCACCCATCATCAAGGGGCCCGCAAGGGGGCTGCTTTGAGAGCACCAGATACAACAGACGGCCCTAGCAAATTCACAGGTGAACTGTCGCCTCACCTGGGACTAAATGGAAGGGAGGGATAGGCTGAGTGGGCAGATGTTGCTCTTCGGCCACTTGACGGATGCATGCCAGGAGGGAGTTAAGTGGAAGAGAGACGAATAGACAAGGGAATCAGGGAGAGAGCGATCACTGCAGAAAGCAGAGATTGCAGGGGAGGACAGAAAGGTAACGATGTGACTGCTGGTAGGATTGCTTTGGAGATGGCGGAAGTTACAGAGAATGATGTGTTGGATGTGAGGCTCATGAGATGGTAGGTAAGGACAAGGGGAACACTATCCCTGTTAAAGCAACAGGAAAAATGGCTGAGAGTGGATGTCCATGAGGTGGAGGAGATGTGGGTGAGGGCAGCATCAGTGGTGGAGGGAGGTCCCATTCTCTGAAGAAGGAGAATATCTCTGATGTTCTGGAAAGGAAAACTTCATCTTAGAAATGCGGTGGAGTCGAAAGAGTTGAGTAAAGGGAATAACATTGTTAAGTGCCTTGTAAATGAGAGAGGTCAGAGGAGAATGGCCAGACTGGTTCAAGCTGACAGGAAGGAAAGAGTAACTCAAATGATCACACGTTACAACAGAAGATCATCTCTGAATACACAACACATGGAACCTTGAAGCAGATGGGCTACAGCAGCAGAAGACCATGAACATACACTACCCAATGGCCATTTTATTAAGTATAGGGGGTACCTAATATATATAGTATTTCTGAGGGTGCCAATTTCCGAGGGTGACAGTTGTTTTGGGAAGAAAAGGCATGTTATAAACATGGTCAACTTGGCTACTTGCAAGGTTATTTGTCCTTTTGACCTTTCTCCACTAACATTGGTTGTATGAGGGTACATGGAAGAGAAAGGATTGGTCTAATGATCAACACAAAATCTGATAGAGGTGTGCAGGGTCTGCAGAAGAGAAGAAAATTGTTGAAATTTTGGGTCAAAACCCAGCACCAGGACTCAGAATGGAGAGGGCAGATGGTTGATATAAAGAGGAGAGGGGGAGTTGGGTAACAGGGCTTGGTAGGTGATTGGTAGACCAAGGAGGGGTGAAGGATGACAGGCAGGTGAAGCCAGGTGGAGGAGGAGACAGATGATAGTTGAAGGCAGGTATCTATTCCTCTCTCCCCCACAGATGCTGCCCGGCCTCCAGCAAATTGTGTGTTGCCTCAATATCTGCAGATTCTTGTGCCTTCTTTCTTCCAAGCCTCACTGCATGGCCCTGAGCACCATTAATGGGGCCCAAGGTGTGTTCAATTGAATTTTGATGCCCTATCTATTAATGTCATTAGAACAGGTGTATGCAGCTTGTTACGTTCATCCTCAGTCCTGAGGGAAGGCCTAACAAGAATGAGATGAAGTGCAGTGCATTCATAAATAAAATACATGGAGTACAGAGCATCTCAAACTGTGAGCATTTGACAGTTCTTTACACCCAAGCTTGCACAAGTCAAAGTCAAAGTCAAAATGCTGGAGGAGCTCAGCAGGCCACGCACCATCCATGGGAATGAATGAATAAAAAGCGGTTTGGGCCAAGTCCCTTCTGAAAAGGAAGGGGAAATAAGCCAGAATAAGAAGGTAGGAGGAGGGGATGGAGTAGAAACTAGAAAGTGATGAGTGAAGCTGGGTGGATGGGGGGAGGAGGTGAAGTAAGAAGCTGGGAGATAATAGGTTGAAAAAGTAAAGGGCTAGTAAAGAAGGAATCTGATAGGAAAAGAGAATAGACCATGGTGGAGAAAAGGAAGGTGGAAGGCCACCGGGGGAAGTGATAGGCAGGTGAGGAGAAGAGGCTTTGGTTTAAAATCAAGTTTATTGTCAGATGCAAAAGTATATATTCAAAGCTCAAAGTAAATTTTACTATTAAAGTCCATATACTGTATGTCACCATATACAACCCTGAGGTTAATTTTCTTGCGGGCATACTCAGCAAATCTATAGATTAGTAACTATAACAGGGCCTATGAATAATTAACCAGAGCGCAGAAGACAATAAACTGAGCAAATGTAAATATAAATAGATAGCAATAAATAATGAGAACATGAGATAATAAGATAAAGAGTTCTTAAAGTGAGATCATTGGTTGTAGGAACATTTCAGTGATGGGGAAAGTGAGTGTTGTTATCCCCTTTTATTCCAGAGCCTGATGGTTGAGGGGTAGTAACAATATGCACAGGTGCAGTGAAAATTGTCCTTGTGGCAGCATCAAAGACATGTAGCATCATATGAGCAATATTCACAAGACATAAATAAGTTATAAATTCTACATAATTTTTATAAGAAAGAACACAATTAGAACAAAAAAAAAAACAAATTGAATGCAAATTTGGTGTTGCTAAACTGCAGTGATTAAGGTATTGCCAGTTGGTTAAAGAATAAAATGGCTCCTTCTTTATCTGTACAGAAGTTAAGCTGAACGGATTGAGCACCGACTGCCAGCTGACAAAAATAGGTCACAAAAGGTGGTGATAAATAGCGAGTCGTCAGGAAGGCTTTCTGCAGAATCCGGAGCCGTGCAGTTTGTCTCCTTATGTTCCTGTTGTCAGTGACTGACATTGGTTCTAATATCTCCTGCTTAGTCAGACTGCTTGCTGATGACGCCTTCTGTGCAGAAGAAAACGTCAGCACTTTTTTGGATGCTGATATCCTTCAGAATGCCCGGACTGAATGGTGGAATTAATTGAGGATGTAACCAGGGCTAGAGGACCTGAGAGATTAGCCAAGCTAAGTCTTTATTCCTTCAAATGCAGGAGAATGACGTGCAGTTTAGAGTCCAAAAGATTAGCTTTATTTGTCACATGTGCATTGAAACATGCAGCGAAGTGTGTCATTTTGCATCAAATCAAATCAGCGAGGATTGTGCTGGGCAGCTTGCAAGTGTCACCGTGCTTCGAGTGCCAAAAAATCATGTCCACAACTCACTAATGGCATGACACATGGGTTTCATCCCACTGTTCTGGTTTCCTCCAACATTCCTAAATTGTGGACCAGGCATGGCAATCCTTGTGTGCTGCCCCTGGCACAATCCTCAGACTGTGCTGGTTGTTACTGTAAATTGATGTTTTGTATGCTTCAAATGTTTCGGTGTGCATGTGACAAATAAATCTATTCTTAATCTTCTTTAAAAAGCATCTAAACGGACAAGGCATAGAAGGATACGGTCCTAATGTGGCCGAATGGGATTAGCGTAGATGGGAATAAAGAACAGAAGGGATATGTGGGTCTGTAAGGCCTGTTTCTGTGCTGTACAACTAATTGTCTCTATGACGACAAAGCCTACAAAAGGTAGTAGACACTGCCCAGTCCACCAAAGGTAAAACCCTCCCCACCATTGAGCATTGACCGGTTTAACATGGCACTACCTAAGGTGTGTGACAACTTACCGGCAGTTCGAAAGGCAAGAAATTTGACTAAAAACATTACTAGTAGCACCTTTTCTGAAGTAAATTGTGGTAAAGTATCACGGAAAACGATGAGGAGGCAAGCGAAGGTGAAATGAGCTTGATAGGTGAACTGCGCTGGTGCGTTGCAAAATCGACACAGGTGGAGTGAGCGATTCAGAGAGGAGCAGTCGAGGCAGAGGGGTTTTGATGGGGTGTGAGGTTGTATCACTTTAAGCACCGAGCTGATTTGAAGAGGTCGGAAATGATTAAGGCCTGGGTGGCGAAATCTAGACCCAGAGTGAACTGCTGGGCGGTATGGTCTAGGCCTTTTTGCATTTCACTGCGCCGGGGCCCGGGTCCTAATGTGGGGCATGATCTGTGTTTGAACAATTTAAGTGCTGGTCCAGACAGACTAGGAAGGCAGGGTGTTAGGAGCAGAGGCAAGGGTTGGGCTGATTTCGCTCGCTCCCCTGCGATGTTCACTTCTCTCTCTGTGACGCTGAGACCATGAGACTGCTCGTGGCTGCTGCGCTTCCTGTCTGTGAGCTTCATGATGAATTGCACCATTAATGTGACGAACTGATACTGAGGTGTTGAGCCTGCTCCGGGGATTCGGACATCAGGACGCAGTTTGGTTCGCAATGCTGATGCTTGCTGCCGTTGTTTGCATGAATTGTGTTTTTTTCTCTCTTTCTCTCCGATTTGGGGGTTGGTCTTTATTTTTTTATTGGGTTCTTTCAAGTTTCTTGCTTTGTGGCTGCCCGTAAGCAGACAAATCTCAAGGCTGAATAATTTATATAATCTTTGATAATAAATTTACTTTGAATTTTTGAATCTTTTCCTGCAAGGAATGGTGCCACAAGAAAACAGTATCCATCATGACTTGAGTTGCATTGACTTTATCTCTTACACTCTTCACGTATATGAGGAGTAAAACTCTTTCCATTATGTCTCGGACTAAACATGCAATGTGCAATCATAGTAATTTATAATAAAGAGAACAGTCAATGTAACATAGAAATACACTCAGATCAGCGTGAGTTAATCAGTCTGATGGCCTGGTGGAAGAAGCTGTCCCAGAGCCTGTTGGTCTTGATTTTTATGTTGCGGTACCATTTCCCAGATGGTGGCAGCTGGAATAGATTGTGTTTGGAGTGACCTGGATCCCCAATGATCCTCTGGGCCCTTTTCTCACACCTGTCTTTGTAAATGTGCTGAATCATGGGAAGTTCACAACTACAGATGTGTGGGCTGTCCGTACCACTCTCTGCAGAGTCCTGCGATTAAGGGAGGTACAGTTCCCATACCAGGCAGTGATGCAGCCAGTCAGGATGCTCTTAATTGTGCCTCTGTAGAAAGTTCTTGGGATTTGGGGGCCCATACCAAACTTCTTCAACCGTCTGAGGTGAAAGAGACACTGTTGTGCCTTTTTCACAACACAGCTGGTGTGTACAGACCACGTGAGATCCTCGGTGATGTTGATGCCAAGGAACATAAAGCTGTTCACCCTCTTGACCCCAGATCCATTGATGTCAATAGGGGTTAGCCTGTCTCCATTCCTCCTGTAGTCCACACCAGCTCCTTTGTTTTTGCAACATTGAGGGAGAGGTTGTTTTCTTGACACCATTGTGTCAGGGTGATGACTTCTTCCCTGTAGACCACCTTGTTATTGTTTGAGATTAGGCCAATTACTACAGTGTTGTCGGCAAATTTAATTAGTAGATTAGAGCTGTGGGTGGCAATACAGTCACAGATATACAGGGAGTAAAGGAGGGGACTTAGTACACAGCCCTGAGGGGCTTCTGTGTTGAGAGTCAGAGGGTTGGAGGTGAGGGAGCCCACTCTTACCACCTGCAGGTGATCTGACAGGAAGTCCAGGATCCAGCCACACAAGGCAGGGTGAAGGCTGAGGTCTCTGAGCTTCCTGTCGAGCCTGGATGGAATTAAGGTGTTGAATGCTGAACTGTAGTCCAAGAACAGCATTCTCACATAAGCATCCTTCTTCTCCACACATGTAAGGACGTTATGTAGAGCTGTGGCTATTGTGTCGTCTGTCGATTTGTTGTGTGGGGAGGCGAAGTGTAGGTAGTCCAGTGTGGGTGGTAGCAAGCTGCAGATGTAGTCCTTGACCAGCCTCTCAAAGCATTTGCTTATCATTGAGGTGAGTGCGACAGGACACCAGTCGTTTAGACGTGTTACCTTGGTCTTTTTTGGTACAGGGACAATGGTGGGTAATTTGAAGCAGGAGGGCACTATACACTGGGAGAGGGAGAGATTAAAAATGTCTGTAAACACACCTGCCAGTTGTGCTGCACACACCCTGAGTACCCACCCTGGGATGCCGTCTGGTCCAGCAAACTTGCGACTGTCCACTCGTTGGAAACATCTGCGTACCTCAGCCTCAGAGATGGCCAGGTTGCAGGTTGTGGCGGTGGCTTTCCTCGGAGACTCAGAGTTAGCGAAATCGAACCGAGCGTAAAAGCGATTGAGCTCATCTGGGAGAGAGGCCGCGATGCTGGCGTCACCACAACGTTCGGCTTTGAAGTCTGCGATGGTGAGCAACCCTCGCCACAAGTCACGTGTGCTATTCGTTGTGAATCTTGACTCAGTCTTGTCCCTGTATCGTTGTTTTGCAGCCTTGATAGCTTTACGCAAATCACAGCTGCTTTCCTTGAGCTCCTGCTGGTTGCCGGCAGTGTAAGCTCGATGTTGCTCGCACGCAACTATGGATCCAGGGTTTCTGGTCCGGGAAGGCCCAGATCGACTTCTGGGGGACAACATGGTCAACGCACTTCTGGATGAAGCACATGACTCCATCCATGAACTCGGAGACATCCTCATCGTGGAAGACATTCCGGCCGACATCTTCAAAGCAGTCTGGCAGCATAGAGACCGATTGGCCGGACAGTTTGAACTATGGCCACCTCTTATTTCAGCTTCTGCCTGTACTTTGGCTAAAGTAGGATGGAAGAGTGATCTGATTTTCCAAAAGCTGGGTGAAGGAGGGCTTTGGAAGTGTTGTGGAAGGGAGTGTGGCAGTGGTCAAGTGTGTTATCTCCATGAGTGCTCACCTGGATGTGCTGACAAAACCTCGGAGAGACTATTGTCAGAAACGCTCGATTAAAGACTCTGGTGACCCTGAAGGCAGCCTCTGGGTGTGCAGTCTCCAGTGTGCTGATGGTCTCGTACAGTTCCTTGAGAGCCCGGTCAGTATCGGCCTGCACCGGAATGTACACCGCTGTGATGAGTCAGCTGCACCAGGTATGCCAGGTCTGGGGATCAAAAGGATTTGAGGGCATGCACATTCCGGGGGTCACACGAAGCATTATTGACCATGAAGCACACCACTCCTCCTTTAATCTTCCCAGAGAGGTTTTTTGACTTATTCACCTGAAACTGGGAGAACCCAGAGAGTTTGATAGCGTGGTCTGGTACCTCCTCCATCAGCCAGGTCTCCACAAAGCACAAAACATTACTTTCCTTTGTTTCTCACTGGTAGGAGATTCTGGGTCTCAGTTCACACAGCTTGTTGTCTAAGGACTGAATGTTAGCCAGGAGTATGCTAGGAAGGGGCAGCCGAATTGCACGCCGTCTCAGCCTCACCAGGACACCAGCCCTTCTCCCTCGCCTCTGGCGCTTTTCCCGAGGTAGAGCTGGTGTAAGAGAAGAATGTCCCATGGATCGCACAAGCAGGAGTTCCTAGTGTAGGAAAGGTGGCACTGAGGGCCCCCAATGTCCAGGCCATGCTCTCTTCTCACTGCTGCCATCAGGAAGGAGGTACTAGAGCCTTCGGTTCCACACAATATTCCCTCTAATTTATAATGACCAGTGTATGAAAACATTTTGTGCTGTGCAATTTTTTGCCCAGTGACAACATGAGCACAGTGAACAATTTCTTCAATAAAAGCTGTATAAATAAGCCAATTCTAAAATCTGCAGAGAAATCATCGCAACCTCCATGTTGTCAACAGCATCAGCATCAGAAACTGGAAAAGGAAATGTGATTGTGTACAATCTTGAAATATACTTACCATGCCAACGAGGTAGAGGCAGACAAACTTTTGTGCGCAGTTCCTTTGTGCGCACACGCACACACATGTACATCTTAGAGGAAACATTAATCCCACACAACCAGGTTCAGGAACAGTTACTACCCTTCAACAATATACCTCCTGAACCATAGTGGATAACTTCACTTACCTCAGTTCTGAACTGACTCCACAATCTGTGGATTCACTTTCAAGGACTCTGCAACTCATGTTGTCAATATTATTTATTTATTTATTGTTTGGTTTTTATTTGTTTTTGCACATTACTTGTTGTCCATCTCTGTGTGTAGTTTTCATTGATTCTGTTTTATTTCTTTGCCGCTAACACCCGCAAGGGGATGAATCTCAGTGTGATTATTGGTGACATATGCGTACTTTCGTAAAAAATTTAAATAGACCTTTGAAGCTTGACTCAAGGAGAGAACTGGAGAGTGCCGAGTGAGGAGTGAAGCCCATGGTTCAGGGTTACTGCTGCCTGGACTGATGAACTTCAGCTGTGGAAATGCCAGTAGAAGTCTCAATAATTCAGTGGGTCACCTCATTGTAACAAGAATCCCAAGAACCCTCAGAGAACCCACCAAGAGGTTTCCCTGGAATACGTTACAGGTGGATGTGAACAGATGGTGTTGATGGGGCTCATTTGAAATGGTTTGAATCCAGTCCAAGTGAGTGAGAGGTGAAGGAGGAAATTTCCAGAACAGTGTTTGTGTTAGACACAACCAGCTCCATCACGGGCACAACCCTCCTCACCATAGAGGACAAACCGGAGAAAATCTGTCAATCTCTTACTGTCTTTCCTCTCGGTTAGTCCTGACGAAGGGTCTCTGCCTGAAATGTCGACAGTGCTTCTCCCTATAGATGCTGCCTGGCCTGCTGTGTCCCACCAGCATTTTGTGTGTGTTATTGTTTAAAATCTAGAATGTCTGTTGCCACCATACAGGAGACATGTAATAATGTATGCCATTTATGTACTTTTACATATAACCCAAAATGAATTATGTGAACAACAAAGAATGCTCAATGTTTACAATATTACTGATATATTAAATACAGAACATCCCCCACTATAGGAAACATCCACTCTATATAGGCCTTTCAAATTTCAATAGGTTTCAATGACATCCCCTGTCATTCTCCTAAACTCCAGCGAGTACAAACGTAGAGCTATTGAATACTCCTCAAATGTAAACATAGAACAGTGGGCACACTTTTAAGGTGAGGGGGGGAATGTATTCAAAGAAGATGTGAAAGGAAGGATTTTTACACAGAGGGTCAAGGCAGGGGTGGAAGCATATACATTAGTGGCATTTAAAAGGCTGCTATTCTTATGAACATGCAGGGAATGCTAGGGATATCGATTTTTATTTAGTTTGGCATCACGTTGACATAGACTCAGTAGGGTTCCCATAACCAATGTTCTCACAACCAATAAGATAATTTTAAGGACTCTTTATCTCATATTCCTGGTCTTTATTGCTATTTATTTATATTTGTATTTACACATGTGCTTGTCTTTTGCACTCTGTTTGATCTTTAATTGATCCTGTTATAGTTAGTATTCTATAGACATGTTGAGAATGCCCACAGGAAGACAAACCTCAAGGTTGTATGTGGTGACATATATATATTTCGATAATAAAATTTACTTTGAACTTTATATCTTGGTGGTGAAGGTACCAGTACAAGTACTTCAGATGCTCTTAGACCCACTACCATCTGGAAGGAGGTACAGAAGCGATGGCCAGGACTAACAAATACCTTCCCACCACAGAGCATGTTGTTTACTGTTTACCTGTGCTGCATACATTGTTGAATTGGGTTTTATTAACTTATTTGTGATAATTTTTTGATTTATGTGCTCTGTGTGATGTATATTTTGTTGGTGCACCATGGTCCAGAGAACATTGTTTCATTTGATTACATATGGACAGTCAGATGACAATAAACTTGAACTTGAACTGACACATGAACATGCAGCGACCACGTGCTGTTGCTGTTGGTTTATTATTGCCACACGTACCAAGATACAACGAAAAACAGTGCATGAGGTAGAACAAGGTAACACAATAACAATGCAGAATAAATTTAAAGCCACTGTAAAAGTACAGTGCAGGTAATCAATACAGTGCAAGATCATAACAAGGCAGACTGTGAGGCCATGACCAACTTATTGCACAAGCAACGCTCCCTTGATTTTTTTTTATAGCTAGGTGCACCAAGCATTGCTCTGAGCATGAAAATTTTACACTGCCAAAAAACTGTGTGCACTTTAAGGCTATAAGACCTTAAGATATAAAAGCAGAATTGGGCCATTTTGCCCATCAAGTCTGCTCCAGCATTTCACCATGGCCGAGTCTCACCAGCCCCAGTCTCCTGCCTTCTCCCTGTATCCCTTCATGCCCTGACCAATCAAGAATCGATATCAACCTCTGCCTTAAGTATGCATAAAGACTTGGCCACCACATCTGCCTGTAGTAAAGAATTCCACAGGTTCAACAATCTCTGACTAAAGGAATTCCATTAGACTATAAGACATTGGAGGAGAATTAGGCCATTTGGCCCATCAGGTCTGTTCCACCATTCAATCATGGCTGATATTATTTGCCCCTCCTCAACCCCACTCCCTGGCCTTTTCCCCATAACCTTTAATGCCATGTCCAATCAAGAATCTATCAAGCTCTGCCTTAAATACACCCAACGACCTGGCCTCCACAGTTGCCTGTGGTAATAAATCTTTCCTGTAATACCAAGGGCTTGTAGCTTGTTAAGCAGCCTCAAGTATGGCACCTTGTCAAAGACCTTCTGAAATCCAAGTACACAACATCAACCAATTCTCCTTTGTCCATCCTGCTTGTTATTACTTCAAAGAATTCCAACAGAGTTATCAGGCAAGATTTTCCCTTGGGGAGGCCGTGCTGACTACGGCCTATTTAATCATGTGCCTCCAAGTACCCAGACAACTCATCCTTATTAATTGACTCCAACATCTTCCCAATCACTGAGGTCAAACTTACTGGTTATAGCTTCCTTTCCTCTGCCTCTCTCCCGTCTTAAAGAGAGGAGTGACGTTTGTAGTTTTCCATTCTTCCGGAACCACTCCAGAATCTAGTGATTCTTGAAAGATTATTACTAATGCCTCCATGATCTCTTCAGCCACCTCTTTCAGAATTCTGGGCTGTACAGCACCTGATCCAAATGACTTATCCACCTTTAGACCTTTCAGTTTCCTAAGAACCTTCTCTCTATTTATGGTAACTTTACACACTGCATGCCCCCTGTCTCCTGGAACTTCCACCGTACTGCTGGTTTCTTCCACAGTGAAGACCGATCCAAAATACTTAATCAGTTCATCTGTCATTTCATCGTCCACCATTACTACCTCTCCAGCATAATTTTCCTGCAGTCTGATATCCACCTGCACACTTTATGCATCTGAAGAAACTTTAAAGGTTCAAATGTTTACAAAATTCCTGCTGCGCAGCAAGAAAGACTACGTGAACGGAAACGATTCAGTTACTGAATGGCCTCACACCCACTGCAGCTTAGAGGAAACAGCACATACAGGTGGTCCATTCAAGTGTCCGACACAGTGGGATAGAATCTGTTCTTGAATCTGGTGGTAGCTTTCAAGCTTTTGTATCTTTTGTCCGATGGGAGAGGGGAGAAGAGAGAATGTCCGGGATGTGTGGGATCTTTGATATTGTCGGCTGCTTTACTGAGGCAGTAAGAGGAGTCCATGGAGGGGAGGCTGGTACCAGTGATGTAAAGGCAGAAGAGATTGGTGTAATTAGTTGTCATTGGCTTAATCAGTTTGGCACAACATTGTGAATTGGAGGGCCTGCTCTATAGCTACACAGGGAGGAGTGTTATGTATTTAATCTTTCAGTAATATTTGAGTAATATTGTAAATACATTGTTTAATACAGCACTAATTAAGCATGTTTAAATAATTCATTACAGGTTATATGTAAAACCACGTGAATAGCACAGGTCATCATGCCACCATATCTCACTTAAAGTAAAAATGAAGTTAGACTCACATTCCCGGTTCCCTTGTTTTCCTTTCAATTAGTTTTTTTTTGGAGTTAAGAAACTATTTCCAGTACGCAAGTGTAAAGGAGAATGAAATATTTGTTGCTGTGGATCTGATGCAACGTCAAAAACACAAGATGAAGAACGCAATAATAAATAAGCACACAAAATAGCTTATATACCTAGATTGATAGTACATCCATAAAGTCACACAAGCACAAGACTGTCAAAAAGTGATGAAGTAGTGATGTTGGGGTTGTGGAGGGGTAGGTTAGTGGGCGGAGCCTCACTGGTTGGGAGAGGTAACTGTTTTTGAGTCTGGTGGTCCTGGCATGCATGCTACGTAGCCTCCTGTGTGATGGACAAACAGTCCATTAGCAGGGCCAGTAACTTCTTTTATGATGTTCCTGGCCCTTTTCTGACACTTTTCTGTATACATGCACTTGATGGCAGGTGGTCCAGTGCCAGTGATGCATTGGACATGTTTGACTACCCGTGTCGAGCCTTTCTATCGCCATGGCGCAGTTTTCGTACCACGCAGTGATGCTCTCTACTTTGCACCAGTAGAATGACATGAGTATAGATGTGCATGGTCCAGCTGTCTTCAGCCTCTTCAGAAAATAGAGATGAACAAAGAACAACAAGAGGTTTGGCCCACAATGTCCATGCTAAAAATGATGCCAAATTAACCCAGCCCCATCTGCCTGTTCAGGGTCCATGTCCCTCATTTCTCTGCATGTTAAAGCCTCTTGAATGCCTTCATCATGTGCATTTCCACCACCACCGTGCTAGCAGTGCTTTCCAGGCATCCACCGCTCTCTCTGTAAAAAGCAACACTCCCTGCACATCACCTTTCAACTTTCTCCTTCTCATCTTAAAACTTTGCCCTCCAGCATTTGACAATAATCATCTCTGTGCACCCAGGACTCAGCCCTGAATGCTTCACAGTCTGCAGCCAACACTAACTCAGCAGTGTTTTCAATACTCCAATTATAACTAATGACCATGTCTGATCGATACCTGATAGATTTTCTCTGGAGTCAGGACTTGATCTTATGCAATGGGTTTTAAACATTTATTCACTCAGCAGCTTGTACTAATTCACAGTTATTTTTATTTAATTCAGTCGCAGGATGTGGGTATTCCTGGCAGAGCTGGCATTTATTGCTCATTGCTGTTAACCCCTAATGTTATATGAGAGAATAGCAGAGAGGAGTTTACAGTCAACCACATTGTGGTGGGTCGGTTGTCACTCGGAGAGTTAGAGTCAGGCAATCATAAAGATGTAAGCAGGTCCTTCAACCCAACTCATCCAGACTGATTAATTTGCTCAAGTATTTCCATTTCAAGGATTAGAATGATTAACCTTATTTGCCACATGTCCATCGAAGCATTCAAAATCGTTTAATTTGATTTCTTGTACAAATGTGCAAGGAGAACAAAAAAATTGTTACTCTGGATCTGATGAAGCACAACACCCCCCCCCCTCCCCTGCACAAAAGATAAAGAACACAGCAATACTAAAAAACTCAATTAATACAGAATAATATACATAGATTGATTGTTTGTCCATATAGTGACACAAGGCTGTACATAAGAAGATTGACAGGAAATAATAAAGTGGTGGTGAAGTTACTGGGTGGAGGTGTTGATCAGGTTAACTGCTTGGGGAAAGTAACTGTGTTTGAGTTTGGTGGTCCTAGCATGGATGCTGTACAGCATCCTCCCTGAGGGCAGGTGGGATTCTTAATGCTATTACTGGCTCTTTTCCAACACCTTTCTATATATATATATGTCCTTGATGGTGAGCAGACTGGTGCCAGTGATGCATTGGGCACTTTGGACTACCCATTGGAGAGCCTTCCTGTCCACTGCAGTAAAGTTTCCAGACCACGTAGTGATGCAGTTTGTTAGGATACTCTCTACTGTGTATCAGTAGAATGACGTGAGTGTAGATATGTGAAACGTACAGTGGAATATGTGGTTTGACGTGCTACAGTCAGCCCGCATGTATCGCCATGCTTCCAGTGACATCGTAGCATACCCACAAGTTAACAACTCTGACCCTAACTGTACATCTTTGGAATATGGGAAGAAACTACTTTTGAGGCTGATAATTGGTGCGCAGTCACGGGAAAGCAGCACCCATCATCAGGGACCCCCACCACTCAGGTCAGGCTCCCTTCTCACTGCTGCTATCAGGAAGAAGGTACAGGAGCCTCAGGACTCACACCACCGGGTTCAGGAACAATTGTTACTCCTCAACCATCAGGCTCTGGTACCAGTGGGGATTCAACTTCACTCGCCCCCATCACTGAACTGCTCCCACAACTTATGGACACACTTTCAAGGGGTCTTCAACTCATGTTCTTGGTATTTATTGTTTATTTATTTACAGTATTATTGTAGTTCTTTTCTCTTTTGTATTTACACAGTAGTCTTTTGCACACTGGTGGTTTGTGTGCTATGTAGTATACGGTCCATCATTGATCTATTATGGTCCTTAGATTTACTGAGTATGAAAATGAATCTCAGGGTTGCATATGGTGAAGTATATGCACTTTGACAATAAATTTATGGTTTGCCCTGGTTAAGATTTTTACTGCTAATACTGTAAGGTATTTCATTTAGTAGCTTTCTGTAGAAGCAGTCTGTCTTGCTGACATCATGTTTGGATTTTGGGTAAAGATAAGGGGCTGTGATTTTTAGCTTAGGAACGTTGAGTAAGCCAATCAGGATGGTGAAATTGGGAGAAGGTTCCAGAGAAAGCTGGGTAGAGTGGGATTTGTGATGGACACTGGTGGGTTTTGCGGTCTTACGTGGCGGGAGCTGCGGAGAAGATGGCTGAGGATGCCAGGGGAAGGAGCACCCCCATTCCACGGGGTGTTTGGGGCAGATGAGTGGCTCCAAGGAGGAAGGGTCAACACTCCAGAGAGCAGCCATTTGTTCGAGGTGGATTCTGAGTGCTGTTTAGGATGTGGTGTGTGCTTTCATGCGGACCAGGGTCCAGAGCGTGAGTAAAATAACAGGTTCAAGATGAGCTCCGCCGAAGTACACATATAGACTGGTTTAATTCCAATGGCCCTTTTATATTTGTTTCTTTTCTTTCTTCCCACTAACTGTTTAATAAAGCTGAAATTTGTAAGTACACTTTCTTTATAACTTTGCGGTGTACGATTTGTTACTTCTTGCTGACTGACAATGGCGTAAGGACAGTATTTACATAGCAGTTTGCTCAAGTCAAGGTTTCTTTCATTGGAATATCACGACTTTCCTGGGTGGTTGAACCCCAAAACATATCGACCCTAGACAGCTATTGTTTGTGACAGGTGGCATTCTCACCACTCAGTCCTGTGGCCGGTAGCAAAGCTGGCAATGAGCCAAGTTTCCATATGAGCCCGGTGAGGGGGCTGCACTTGGAAGAAACCCAGGCAGTCTTGAGGAGTGTGTATAAACTCCTTATAGGACAGTGGCAGGAATCAGCGATCGCTGACACTGTAAAGTGATATGTTAACCACTACACTACTGTGCCATTCTATTTGCCTGCATTTAGTCCATATCACTCTAAACATATCCTATCTACGTAGCTGTCCAAATATTTTTTTGTATGTTGTAATTGTATACACCTCTACCACTTGCTCTGGCAGTTTATTCTGTATACCACCGTCCTCTGTGTGAAAATCTTACTTACCTTTATTTCTTTTCTTTCTCACATTAGATCTATGCCCTCTTGGTTTGTACTCACCTACACTGGGAAGAAAGATGGTGATTTTTCAAAGCAACACACACAAAATGCTGAAGGAACACATCAGGTCATCCATAGAAATGAATAAACTATTGACGTTTTGGGCTGAGACCCTTCTTCAGGACTGAAACGGAAAGGGGAAGATGCCAGAATATAAAGGGTGGGGGAGGGGTAGGAGTATAGCTAGAGGGTGATAGGTGAAACCAAATGTGTGAGAAAGGTAAAGGGCTGGAGAAGAAGGAATCTGATAAGGGAGGAGAGTGGACAATAGGAGAAAGGGAAGGAGGAGGGCCACCAGGTGAGAAGAGGTAAAAGGCAGAGTGGGGATTAGAAGAAGGGGGAGAGGAAGGGAAATTTTTACTGAAGACAAGTTCTCAGGAAGGATACATGGCTGTGATAGTGGGTAATAATTCACACTTTCTATGTCCTTCGTGAGTTCACTCACCCCTAAGCCTCTAACAATTTACAAAAAATAGTCCTAGCCTATCCAGTCTCTCCTTATAACTCAAGTCCTCCAGTCTTGGCAACATCCTCCTGAGTCATTTCTGCACACAATATTCCAAAGTCAAGTTGAGTTTGTTGTCATATGCACAAGTGCAATGAATAACATACTTGGAGTAGACACATCGCACCCAATAAACAGGATTCACAAGACACACTTAAATTAAGCACAAATTATACAAAATTTTTACCAGAAAGAACATAATTAGAACAAGAAGAGAAAGTCCATTTGAGTGCAAAATAATCAAAGTCTTACCCTATAGTCATTAAGTTGGTTAAGAAATGAATGGTTGAAGGGAAGTTGCTCTTCTTGAACTTGGTGGCATGAAATTCAGGCTTCTGTACCTCCTGCCCAGTGGTAACTGCGAGAAGATGGTATGGCCCAAATGGTGGGGATCCTGAATTATGTATGTTGCCTTCTTGAGGCAGCACTTCCTGAAGATACAACTGATGTGGGGAGGGATGTGTCCATTACACAGAGGATTCTGGTTAACTGGGACACCAAGACCAGTAATTTTTGCCCAATTAAGTGGCTACTCCAATTAGCCAAAGTTTCATGGAAACTTTAAAAGGTATAAAAAAGACAAACTATTATTTAACTAGAATTTAGCAATTTATGTGTTTAAATGAAATACAGAACAAATTAGAACACTACCAATACCTCTACAGCCCTATAAAACTGTGCATTAGCCCCTAATAGTTAATGACAGAGGAATTCATCTTGCTGTGTTCTTTCGATTTACCTTAAATTAACTAAATCAGCACAGACACCTAGACAATTACCTCCATATAATACTTCAGACAATTGCATCCTCCAAATCTTTTTCTTCATTGTAACATTCAAGATGATTGTTGATACCTTCAAATTTCATTGTAATTCTCATCTGGTTGAATAGTGAAATCATTTCATTTTCACTCTCAGCCATTTCTGGAATCTCCAAGCCCTGAATGCTTGACACCACAGTGAGCAAAGGAGTTCCAAACTGTCTTACTACTTATTTCTCGACAACTATTGGTGACAAAAATCTCTGCTTTTTGAACACAAGCATGCACAAATGACACTATTTAAAAACTGTTCGCTCTGAGCATGTATAACAGCTATGCAAGTGCACATGACTGACACTGGTTAGAAACTGCTCTGCAGTAGTCTGCTGCCCCAATTAAGTGGTATAGTGTTCCAAATAAATGTTGGGAAGTCCAAGCAACTTGGAAGAAACCAGCTATTTTCCAGCTATATAATAATCCACTATTTTCTCGATTTTAGGTTTTGTTCTTTAAGTGTTGTCCCAAATAAAAGGCTATCCCATTGGTCCAATTAACTGAAATCCACTGTATACTGAGTAGACTCTTCTACTCCCTGCAGCTTTTTGCATTCCTGTGCATTTCAATTGTCATACTGGTAGGCATATTTTCACAGTGCATTTGCACAACACTTCACAGTACCAGTGATCCCATTGCTGCCTGTAAGGAGTTTGTACTTTTTCCCTGTGACCATGTGGGTTTCCTCCAGGTGCTCTAGTTGCCTCCCACATTCCAAAGATGTTCCAGTTGGTAGGTTAATTGGTCATTGTACGTTGTCCCGTGATTAGGTTAGGATTAAATTGGGGGCTGCTGGGTGGCGCAGCTCAAAGGGTTGGAAGGGCCAATTCTGCGTGACAATCTCTAACATAAAAGAAAAAAAATAATTGTTAGTGTTGGGTCACACTTCAGGTGAGTGTCAAGAAAGATAGAACAAATATAACTGAAACATTAAATGTGCGACACTCCTGCCTGCTTAGCTATAACTTCCAACTCAGTATAGAATGCATCCCAACTCAAATATTGTATGCATTACTCTCTAGTCATCTATATGTATATATGTGTGCATACACATATGTACACTCACACACACAGTATACTATATAATAGAGATAACATACAAACATCCACAGCAAAGTAAATTTTAAATTGTCTCATTTAGGCCCAAGTATTTAATAGCTGCGGAGGATTTCTTACTCTTGTGGGATAAAGTCTTTTCAGACAAGGGGGATCACTCTGCTTGCCAGCTGGGACTTGTGGCTGTGAAACAACCTCAGGTTCTGGTGCCTCATCTGTGGTGGTTGTAGCAGTTGACTCTGGGACTGCAAGAAATGGTTCTGACAGATCTGGCCATCTTTCTTCTCTAGCAATTGACCCTGCTCTCCTCAAGTAATGGAAATGTCGCCTCCAGATGATATGGGATGCCATCTTTAACTGTGTGTAAGAGAGTGGTCAAAAGAGTAAGGGGTGGAAGACAGTAGGCAGGTTTGGCAGGAACCTGTTATAGTAGTTGCAAAATCCCAAAAAGGACCACAACTGTAACACATATATTGGCCTAAGGGGCATTCACCACTGCCTGAATCTTCCCAGCACACTTGTGTAATCCTTGTGCGTCTATGATGTGATCACAGCAATTGATGGTTGGTTTAAAGAATTCACACCTGTTGCAGCGTGCTCTGAGCCCATGATCTTCTAATCTTTTTAACACTGTCTTGAGGTTTTGGAGATGTTTCTTGTCATCACTATTGGTAACAATGATGCTATCCTGGTTAGACTGGGCGCTTGGGCAGCCTTGCAGCACCCATTCCACAGCTTCCTGCCAGAGCATAGAAAAAGTATTGTAGTGATAAAGTCCTTTGTGAGTTTTTATGGTGAGAAACACTTCAGACTCTTCTTCCATCTGTGGATAAGCCTCAGCTAAGCCCACTTTGCTGAAGAGTTTTCCTCCAGAAAGGTTTGCAGTAATTCCCACAATCCTGATTGAGAAGTTACAGAACCTGGGCCTCTGTACCTCCCTCTGCAATTGGCTCCTTGACTTCCTAACCAGAAGACCATGATCTGTGCAGATTGGTGATAATATCTCCTTCTCACTGACGACAAACACTGGGACACATCAGGGGTATGTGCTTATCTCACTGCTCTACTCTCTCTATAGCCATGACTATGTGGTTAAGCATAGCTCAAATACCATCCACAAACTTGCTGATGATACAAACATTGTTGGTAGAATCTCAGATGGAGATGAGAAGGCGTAGAGGAGTGAGATATACCAGCTAGTTGAGTGGGGTCACAAAAATAACATTGCGCTCAACGTCAATAAGACAAAAGAGCTGATTGTGGACTTCTGGAGGGGTAAGACGAGGGAACACATACCATTTCTTATAGAAGGATCAAAAGTGGAAGTCAAGCCCCTGGGAGTCAAGATCTCTGAGGGTCTAACCTGATCCCAACATATTGATGCAGATATAAAGAAGGCAAGGTAGCGGCTATATTTCATTAGGAGTTTGAAGAGATCTGATGTGTCAACTAAAACACTCAAAAATTTCTGTAGATGTACCATGGAAAGCATCTGGCAGGTCATCACTGTCTGATACTTGGTGGGGGGGGGTGGGTGTGATGGAGGTTCTGCAGAAGCAAAAGAAAATACAGAAAGTCATAAAATTAGTCAGTTCCATCTGGGGTAATAGCCTCTGTAGTACTGAAGATAGCTTCAAGGAGCGGTTTTTCAGAAAGGCGGCATCAATTATTAAGGATACCCGTTACCCAGGGTATGCCCTCTTCTCATTAGAAACATAGAAAACCTACAGCACAATACAGGCCTTTCAGCCCACAAAGTTGTGCCGAACATGTCCCTACCTTAGAAATTACTAGTTTACCCATAGCCCTCTATTTTTCTAAGCTCCATGTACCTATCCAAAAGTCTCTTAAAAGACCCCATCATATCCACCTCCACCACCATTGCCAGCAGCCCATTCCATGCACTCACCACTCTTTGAGAAAAAAAATTATCCCTGACATCTCCTCTGTACCTACTCCCCAGCACCTTAAACCTGTGTCCTCTTGTGGCAACCATTTCAGCCCTTTAAAAAAGCCTCTGACTATCCACATGGTCAATGCTTCTCATCATCTTATACACGTTACCATCAGAAAGGAGGTACAGAAGCCTGAAGGCACACACTCAGTGATTCAGGAACAGCTTCTTCCTCTCTGCCATCTGATTCCTAAATGGACATTGAATCCATAAACACTGCCTCACTTTTTTAATATATATATATTATTTCTGTTTTGCACTGTTTTTAATCTATTCAATATACATAGCTATATGACTGTAATTGATTTGCCTTTTTTCTTTCTATTTTATTCTGTGTTGCATTGAACTGCTGCTGCTAAGTTAACAAATTTCACGACAATGGTGGTGATGATAAACCTGATTCTGATTCTCCTGTCGAAAGATATCCTCTATCCTGACCAGAGAGTATTGATCTACTTCCAATAATTGAGTTGATGGTGACTTTAAAATCACCACAGATCCTGACAGACTCATTCTTCTTGACTACTGGTGTCGCCCATGGGCTCGACTCAACTTTGGAAAGAAGTCCTTCAACCTTCATGTGATCTAACTCACTGGCTTATTTATGTCAGATAGTGTAAGGATCCGGACAGGCTTTGTAAAATTTAAGTGTAGCATTTTCATTTAACATAATGTTACCCATGATATTTTTGATGTTTCCAGTGCCATCTTTGAACACTATGGTGGCATCTTTCAGTACCTTCTTAATCTATTTTCAGTTGACTCTGTTGCAGGTGGTATGGCTTGCAAATAGAGGATGGATCTCCAAACAAATTGTAGTCAGCTCAGCCAATCACAGTCTCACAATACTGGCCCTCCTGTTGTCACCAAAACACACCCAATGTGGCTGATTGGTTCTTGTATTTCACTGCTATGAATGTCATTCCCATAGGAGTTATCTTATCTCAAGTGTAAATTCTTAGTTGGATATCTGCTAGCTCCAATTCAATATCTTTGGAATTCCATCCAAACTCATTTTGTGGAATGACTGAAACAGCCAAGCCAGTGTACAGTTCCATTTTAATTAATTAGTAATTCACTCCTGATATAAGCCATATTGTTTTTCTTTTGTTAGTTTTTGCATTGTAAATCTCGAGGCTACCCTGTGCTGTGTCATTATCATCGCCAACTTTTTTCATGAACAGCATGCAGATTAGTGCTCTTTTTTAAACTGCAACTTGACTTTTCATCTTTTTCACTTGCCTATGCAGACCATTTTATTTTGTCTGCCTGACATGCTCTTTGTATGTGTCCTACTTTATTGCATTTTCTGCAAGTTTTGCCTTTAAACCTGCATTAGTCTTGTGTATGTGGGCCCTTGCCAGAAGAGTTGCATAATCTACTTGCCCAGGCAGGTTTCTGTTTACATGTTGTGATTTTGTTCTCGCTCACTTTCCTTCCTGACTGCAACTCAATTGTCTGCTCAATCCTCTGTCTGCTGTATCTACTGATAAAGCAAGTTCAACTGTTACAGTTACAGCTGTATATGACCCTGGTCAGGCCCAACTTCGGGTACTGTGCTCATTTCTGGTTGCCTCGCTACAGGAAGGATGTGGAAACTATAGAAAGGGTGCACAGGAGATTTACAAGGATGTTGCCTGGGTTGGGGAGCATGCCTTGTGAGAATAGGTTGAGTGAACTTGGCCTTTTCTCCTTGGAGCGACGGAGGATGAGAGGTGACCTGATAGAGGTGTATAAGATGATGAGAGGCATTGATCGTGTGGATAGTCAGAGGTATTTTCCCAGAGCTGTGATGGCTAACATGAGAGGACACAGTTTTAAGGTGCTTGGAAGTAGGTACAGAGAAGATGTCAGGGGTAAGTTTTTTACTCAGAGAGTGGTGGGTGCATAGAATGCCTGCCAGTGACAGTGGTGGAGGCAGATATGATAGGGTCTTTTAAGAGACTTCTGAATAGGTACATGAAGCTTAGAAAAAAAGGGCTATGGACAACTCTAGGTAATTTCTAAGTACAAGGGGTGATTGATAAGTTCGTGGCCTAAGGTAGAAGGAGATGAGTTATAAAGGTCTCATTACATGAACATGCAGTTCAACTCTTTGAGTGATTATACAGAAAGTTTGAAGTTAATAACTTTTGTGGTATTTCTGTTTCAGAAAATTGAAAATTGCAAGTAAGCACTGTCTGAGAAAATGGACAACATCGGCCTATGTGCAGTCATCCGCTACCTCGGTCTCAAGGGCTTATCACCCAAGGAGGTCCACGAGGACATGGTGACAACACTAGGGGAGGGTGAAAAATAAATGTGCTAGGTTTTCTAAAATTGACTCCTTCTATCTGAGGCCACAAACTTATCAATCACCCCTAATAAGAACATATTCGGCACAGCATTGTGGGCCAAATATCCTGTATTGTGCTGTAGGTTTTCTATGTTTCTATGTTTCAAATGTGAGTTGTGCTTCAGTTAGGAGCTATTTTTGAATCCTTTCCTGTAGGATTCCGCAAATTAAACAATCTCTCAGTGTATCATTATGCCCGTTACTGAAACAATAATTCTCAGACAATTTCTTCAATTCTGCCATGTATGCTGAACTGGACACCTTTCGTTTTGATTGCACTGATAAAACCTAAAGCATTCCGCAATCAACAATGACTTCAGTTGCAAATGTTACTGCATTACTTTCATGATATTAGCAAAGCTCATTCTGGCTGGATTGGTTGGAGCAGTTAAACTTTTAAGCAAACAGTATGCTCTTCCCCTATTACATTCAATACAACTATGACTTTCTTCTCATTGCCTATTCCATTTACTTCAAAATACATTTAAGTCATTCAGTTTACATCACCCAGTTACCTGTTGAGCCAGGATGCATTTATTTTCTTTAGTGTGGCACTCACATATGACATGGTGGCCTAATGATGCATGCAATTTACATACTTCTTACATATAACCAATAATGAATTATGTAAACAAAAAATGCTTAATCAAACAATATAGTTATAATACTACTCAAGTATTTACTGAAATATTAAATGCACTACATGGAGGTTAAAAATCGGAAAGTGCTAGAAGCATTCAGCAGATGATAGTGGGTAGGGAACAATGATCTTTGATCAATTGATTGTTCAAACTTTAGAAGTTCAAAGTCCAGAGTACTTTTGCATATTGGTTATTGGTTAGTCTTTGTGTGTAGTTTTTAATTGATTCCATTGTATTTCTTTGTTCTACTATGAATGCCTGCAAGAAAATAATTCTCAGGATAGGATATATGTACTTCGATAATAAATTTATTTTGAACTTTGAACTTGAACCTCTCTCTTACAAGACAAGATGGGAAACTTAACGCAAATTGTGACATTGATATTCCCAAGCCTCCAGGGATGAAAAACAAATGGCAAAGTAATAAAAATAACTTGCCTCTAACTTTGCAAACACCGTTATCCTTCTCCAAGTTCTGGCAGCTTTTGTGAACTGCAAAACAAAATTCCACAAGGAAAAACATTTTAGTATATCTAACAGAATTCATTATTTTCCACAGTCATCTTGCCAGTAACAAAACAACTGTTATACCTTTGATAGCGTAATAATGGTTTTCGTTGTATTAAATTCTAATTGGCAGGAGAGGCCACAGAACTCTCTCACTCAGTGATTGGGAGGAACTTTTCATACTTCCAAAATCCAAGAATATTAAAGAAGGAATATACTGAAAAATGGAGACAGAGGCTAACTACCACCACATCATTCTTAAAGAGGTTACTGCCTTCTGCAAAGGGAAGGGTATCAGGCACAAGACTGGTTTAATCATTCATATATGCATGATCCTGCAAAATAGGTGTCAAAAGAATATATACAAAATGCTGGAGGAACTTAGCAAGTCAGGCACATCTATGGAGAGGAATAAACAGTCACATTTTGAGCCAGCATAAGCCTGATTTCACCAATCACTTGCCGAATTGTACTCCTTCCCCTCCGCCTACCTTCTTATTCTAGATTCCTCCCCCTTCCTTTTCAGTCTTGATGAAAGATCTCTGCCTGAAATGTTGACTGTTTATTCCCCTCGATAGATTCTGCCTGACGTGCTGAGTTCCTCCAACATTTTGTATTTGTTCCTCTGGATATCCAGCATAGTCATAGAGAAGTACAGCACAGAAACAGCCCCTTCACCCCATTTAAACTGCCTACTCCCATCGACGTACACCAGGACCACAGCCATCCATACCCCTACCATCCATGCACCTATCCAAACTTTGCCGGCACATTGAGATCACCCTTGCATGCATCACTTGTGCTGGCAGCTTGTTCCACACTCTCACAACCCTCTGAGTGAAGACATGTCCCTGCATGTTCCCCTTAAATTTTTCAACTTTCACCTTGAATGTATGAGCTCTGGTTGTAGTCCCATCCAGCCTTAGTGGAACACGCCTGCTCGCATTTACCCTATCTGTATCCCTCATAATTTTGTATACCTTTATCAAATCTCCTCTCAATCTTATAACCATATAACAATTACAGCATGGAAACAGGCCATCTCGGCCCTTCTAGTCCATGCTGAACGCTTACTCTCACCTAGTCCCACTGACCCGCACTCAGCCCATAATCCTCCATTCCTTTCCTGTCCATATACTTATCCAGTTTTACTTTAAATGACAATACTGAACAATACCGAATCTTCTACATTCTAAGGAATAATGTCCTAACCTATTTAATCTTTCCTCATAACTCAGGTCCTCCAGACCTGGCAGTATACTTATTAATTTTCTCTGTACTCTTTCAATCTTGTTTATATCTTTCCTGTAGGTAGGTGACCAAAAATGTACACAATACTCCAAATTTGACCACACCAATGTCTCATACAAGTTCAACATATCATCCCATCTCATGTATTCAATGGTTTGATTTATGAAGGCCAAAGTGCCAAAATGTTCTTTACAACCCTATCTACCTTTGATGCCACCTTCAGTGAATTATGGACCTGTATCCCTTTGTTCTACCACACTGCTCAGTGCCCTAACTTTCACTGTACAGGACATTTCCTGATTGCTCCCACCAAAGTGCAACACATTACATTTGTCTGCATTAAATTCCATCTACCATTTTTCCAGCTGATTCAGATCCTGCTAAAGCCATGATAGCTTTCCTTGCTGTCCACAACGTACCAGATCTTGGTGTCATCCCCAAATTTGCTGACCCGGTTAGCCACACTATCATCCAAATTGTTGATATAGATGACAAACATCAAAGGGACCAAGCAACAATCCCTGCAGCACTCCAGCAGTCATAGGCCTCCAGTCAGAGAGGCAACCATCTGCTGCCACTCTTTGGCTTCTCTCACGAAGCCAATGTCTAATCCAATTTACTACCTCATCTTGAATGCTGAGCGACTGAACCTTCTTGACCAACTTCCCATGCAGGACCTTGTCTCAGTTCCGTGACGTTTTCTCTGACTAGTAACACTAATCCTTCTCCTTTAATCCCAACCACTAACGCAACAGAACCCCAGAATACAGAGCTGCCAGTCCTGCCTGTCCTGCAACTAAGTCTCACTAATGGCCACAATGTCAAAATTCCAGGTGTTGATCCACACCCTGAGCTCATCTGTCTTCCTTATAATACTTCTTGCACAGCTCAGGGTACTAGCTGCACCATGCTCAACCTTTTGATTCCTGATTTTTTCTGAGGTTTTACCAACAACTGTCTCCATAACCTCTCCACTATCTGTTCTGGCACTCTGATTCCCATCCCCCCTGCAACTCTAGTTTAAAGCCCCCTGTACAGCATTATCAAACTTTCCTACTAGGATTTTAGTCCCCTTCCAGTTCAGGTGGAAACGATCTCTTCTGTACAGGTCCCACCTTCCCTGAAAGAGAGCCCAATGACCCAAAAATCTTATGCCCGCTCTCCTACACCAACTCCTTAGCTATGTGTTAAAGTGTATTATCTTCCTAGTTCTGGCCTCACTAGCACGTGGCATGGGTAGTAATCCTAAGATCACAACCCTTGAGGTCCTGCCCTTTAATTTAGCACCTAACTCCCTGAACTCCCTTTGCAGAAGTTTGTCACTCTTCCTACCTATGTCATTGGTACCTGCATGGGCCACGACCGCCGGCTGTTCACAATCGCACTGAAGAACGCTGAGGATCTGAGATGTCATGGACCCTAGCACCCGGGAGGCATCAAACTACCTGGGTTCTGCAGAATCTCATGTTTAAGGTATCAATAGATTTCTGGGCATGAGGAAGATTGAGGGATAGTTCAGGAAAAGGCATTGAGGTAGAAAGTCATTCACGAAGGGGATGGCAGGGTAATGTAGCAGTTAGCATAACAATTGCGGCACCAGTGAAACAGGTTCAGTTCCTGACACTGTCTATAAGGAGTTTGCACATTCTTCCGGTGACTGCCTAGGTTTCCTTTGGGTGCTCCAGCTTCTTCCCACAATCCAAAGACATGCAGCTCAGTTAGGGCTATGTATCCAGAGATACCGGCCACGTGACAGAGGCATTGCAACCTGGCTGGTCGTAGGACATACCACACGCCAATCAACATTTGGTCCCGCCCAACTAATCAATGCACACCTAAATTATTGGTCACCTTAATTGGATTATCTCACCCAGCCCCATGCTATAAAAGGTGAGACATGTGCCTGGCTTGGTCTCTCTTACAGACCACCTCATTGAAGGTAAGTGCATTGATTTATGTTTGGGAAGGTCTATCATTTGTCCTGGTAAGGGAGCCGCGGCTATCCAAGGTCAAGGGGGATAGCTGTTGTAGTACTTTTCCCTTGTTCTTTGTATGTGTAACAGTACCCTGTCCCCACACCACTTCCTGTGTATTGTACAGCTGACCCGACCTTCCCCACATGTGTTAACCCTAAGCGTTTTTTGATAGAATATTGTAGTTGCATGTGTTGACCTGACTTCCCCTTGTAAATAAATTCCTTATTATTAAAGCTGTGTGTGTCCAGGCCTCTACTGTTGAGACTCAAAGAACCAGTTACTTTCTATCACAACAGGCTAGTAAGTTATGGGCAGGCTATGCTGGTGCCAGAAGCATGACAACAATTGCGGGCTACCCCCGGCACATCCTCAGGCTCGGTCGGTCACCTAAAGTTCTCATTTGACTGTGTGTTCCAATGTTTTGAAACTGTGAAGTAATCTTTAGGGAATCCTGCACAAGGACTCCCAAGTCCCTTTACATGTCCAATATCTGAACTTGCTCCCTGTTTAGGAAATTGTTTGTGTTTGGAATTATCTGTCTGGATGGCTTGCAACACTGTAGATTTTCACTCTGTCTTGGTACATGTAACAATATTAACCCAGTTGCCAGTCAGCAGTTAAAACCATAGCTGCCATTGGGATGCAGTACTAGAGGAGAGCGGCACTGCCATTGGGACGCAGCACCGGGGGAGAGCGGCACTGCCATTGGGACGCAGCACCGGGGGAGAGCGGCACTGCCATTGGGACGCAGCACCGGGGGAGAGCGGCACTGCCATTGGGACGCAGCACCGGGGGAGAGCGGCACTGCCATTGGGACGCAGCACCGGGGGAGAGCGGCACTGCCATTGGGACGCAGCACCGGGGGAGAGCGGCACTGCCATTGGGACGCAGCACCGGGGGAGAGCGGCACTGCCATTGGGACGCAGCACCGGGGGAGAGCGGCACTGCCATTGGGACGCAGCACCGGGGGAGAGCGGCACTGCCATTGGGACGCAGCACCGGGGGAGAGCGGCACTGCCATTGGGACGCAGCACCGGGGGAGAGCGGCACTGCCATTGGGACGCAGCACCGGGGGAGAGCGGCACTGCCATTGGGACGCAGCACCGGGGGAGAGCGGCACTGCCATTGGGACGCAGCACCGGGGGAGAGCGGCACTGCCATTGGGACGCAGCACCGGGGGAGAGCGGCACTGCCATTGGGACGCAGCACCGGGGGAGAGCGGCACTGCCATTGGGACGCAGCACCGGGGGAGAGCGGCACTGCCATTGGGACGCAGCACCGGGGGAGAGCGGCACTGCCATTGGGACGCAGCACCGGGGGAGAGCGGCACTGCCATTGGGACGCAGCACCGGGGGAGAGCGGCACTGCCATTGGGACGCAGCACCGGGGGAGAGCGGCACTGCCATTGGGACGCAGCACCGGGGGAGAGCGGCACTGCCATTGGGACGCAGCACCGGGGGAGAGCGGCACTGCCATTGGGACGCAGCACCGGGGGAGAGCGGCACTGCCATTGGGACGCAGCACCGGGGGAGAGCGGCACTGCCATTGGGACGCAGCACCGGGGGAGAGCGGCACTGCCATTGGGACGCAGCACCGGGGGAGAGCGGCACTGCCATTGGGACGCAGCACCGGGGGAGAGCGGCACTGCCATTGGGACGCAGCACCGGGGGAGAGCGGCACTGCCATTGGGACGCAGCACCGGGGGAGAGCGGCACTGCCATTGGGACGCAGCACCGGGGGAGAGCGGCACTGCCATTGGGACGCAGCACCGGGGGAGAGCGGCACTGCCATTGGGACGCAGCACCGGGGGAGAGCGGCACTGCCATTGGGACGCAGCACCGGGGGAGAGCGGCACTGCCATTGGGACGCAGCACCGGGGGAGAGCGGCACTGCCATTGGGACGCAGCACCGGGGGAGAGCGGCACTGCCATTGGGACGCAGCACCGGGGGAGAGCGGCACTGCCATTGGGACGCAGCACCGGGGGAGAGCGGCACTGCCATTGGGACGCAGCACCGGGGGAGAGCGGCACTGCCATTGGGACGCAGCACCGGGGGAGAGCGGCACTGCCATTGGGACGCAGCACCGGGGGAGAGCGGCACTGCCATTGGGACGCAGCACCGGGGGAGAGCGGCACTGCCATTGGGACGCAGCACCGGGGGAGAGCGGCACTGCCATTGGGACGCAGCACCGGGGGAGAGCGGCACTGCCATTGGGACGCAGCACCGGGGGAGAGCGGCACTGCCATTGGGACGCAGCACCGGGGGAGAGCGGCACTGCCATTGGGACGCAGCACCGGGGGAGAGCGGCACTGCCATTGGGACGCAGCACCGGGGGAGAGCGGCACTGCCATTGGGACGCAGCACCGGGGGAGAGCGGCACTGCCATTGGGACGCAGCACCGGGGGAGAGCGGCACTGCCATTGGGACGCAGCACCGGGGGAGAGCGGCACTGCCATTGGGACGCAGCACCGGGGGAGAGCGGCACTGCCATTGGGACGCAGCACCGGGGGAGAGCGGCACTGCCGTTGGGATGAGACATTAGCTCTGAGCTCCACCAAGTCGAGTCACAGCCCATACATTTCCTACAAGAAGTCACACCCAGCAGCTGCACACTGAAGCTGACCCAAGCATCTCCTTCACCAAGTAGTGGCTAGTGCAAAGCTTTACAACATTGATGGTAAAATTGGAGTTTGATTCACTCCACTGTCCATAAGTAGTTTGCACATTCTCCCCTTGAGTGCATGAGTTTCCTCTGGGTGCTCCAGTTTCCTCCCACAACTCAAAGTTAGGGTTAGCGAATTGTGTGTATGTTGTTCTGGTGCCAGAGGCGTAGTGACACTTGTGGGCTGGCCAAAACAATCTTCATTGATTTGATTTTGACTGTCCTCTAAAAATTAGACATGCCTCTAGATTCACAGTACAGAGTATGTTGACTGGTTGCCTCACAGCCTGGTATGGAAACACCAGTTTCCAATGAATGGGAAAGTCTAGCAAATGTAATGAATATTGCCCAGTCCATAACAGAAAAGCCCTCCCCTATCATGAAGCACAACGACAAGGAGTGCTGTCACAAGAAAGCAGCATCCAACCTCAAGGAACCCCAACATCCTGTCTGCAAAGAACAAGAATTTCAAGTTGTACATTGTATATGTTCTCTGATATGAAATAGAACTATTGAACTATCCAGGCCATGGTCCCTTCTCACTGCCGCCACTAGAAAGGAGGTAGTAGAACCCTAATGTACCACCAGGTTCAGGAACAGTTATTAATGTCAACCATCAGGCTCCTAAACCAGCAAAGATAACTTCACTCACGTCAACTCTGAACCGATTCCACAAACCAAAGACTCAATTTCAAGGACTCGTTTTCAGTGCTATTTATTTGTTTATTTTTGTCTGTTTATTTGTTTACTATATATGTTTACAGTATGTTTATTTTGCTTATGTTCAGTTTGTCTTTGGATGCAAATTGTTTTTTTGCTAGTCTTTGTAGGTATTTATTTATCCTGTTGTACATCTTTGTTTTCCTATGAAAACCTTTGAGAAATGAGTCTTAAATTTGGTGACATATAGGTCCCTACATAATAAATTTACTGAGAGTTTTATACTTTGAACTTTAACGCAAAAGACAGATTTCACTGTTTGTTTTGATGAACATGTGAAAATTAAAAGTAATCTTGCAACAGTCTGTGAAGTGGAAGCCACTGAATTTGATGATGTCTCTTCAACAGTTCTTTTCAGCTTTCTTCGGTTGGCAAAAGGGAGATTTCCATTGAACGTGCTGTGAGCATTAATTAGCTCCACCAATTCAAGGCAGCCTTGCCTGGTTGTTAAGTCATAAAATTTAATACTCCCAAAAAGGAGTAGACACTAGAAGCAATTAGTCAGCTTTAAAAGTCAGATTCTTTAACAGCACTCCCCCCTTGCAAGGAATCCATCTGTTAAAACTAGAAAACATAGCTTTTATCCACTACAATGAAAAAAACTGAGAGGTAGCAGCAGAAAAATGGCATTCCTGACCAGAAATATAGCCATTTGTATTCTCCTCAGTATAGTGGTTAGTATCCGCGCCTGTCACATCTTGTTCGTGAACTGCGATCCAATTCCACGCCTGGGAGGAGCACTTTTATTCTGGATCTGGGATTTAATTCCAAGGAAGGTGCATGTCTTTTTTGGGACTGGGGTTCAATTCCCCATGCAAGGCTTATTGAGAAAGTAAGGAGGTGTGGGATCCAAGGGGACATTGCTTTGTGGATCCAGAACTGGCTTGCCCGTTGTAGATGGGTCATATTCTGCATGGAGGTCGATCAGCAGTGGTGTGCCTCAGGGATCTGTTCTGGGACCCTTAGTCTTCGTGATTTTTATAAATGACCTGGATGAGGGAGTGGAGGGTTGGGTTGGTAAGTTTGCTGATGACAAAGGTTGGAGGTGTGGTGGATAGTGTGGAGGGCCGTCAGAGGTTACAGCAGGACATTGATAGGATGCAAAACTGGGCTGAGAAGTGGCCGATGGAGTTCAACCCAGATAAGTGTGAAGTGGTTCATTTTGACAGATCAAATATGATGTCAGAATATAGTATTAATGGTAAGACTCTTGACAGTGTGGAGGATCAGAGGGATCTTGGGGTCCAAGTCCATAGGACACTCAAAGCAGCTGTGCAGGTTGACCGTGTTTAAGAAGGCGTATGGTGTATTGGCCTTCATCAATGGTGGAATTGAATTTAGGAGCCGAGAGGTAATATTGCAGCTATATCGGACCCTGGTCAGACCCCACTTGGAGTACTGTGCTCAGTTCTGGTCACCTCACTACAGGAAGGATGTGGAAACCATAGAAAGGGTGCAGAGGAGATTTACAGGGATGTTGCCTGAATTGGGGAGCATGCCTTATGTGAATAGATTCAGTGCAGTCCACCGTTTCTGCTTGGAGTGAGGAGGATGAGAGGTAACCTGTATAAGATGATGAGAGGCATTGATCGTGTGTATAGTCAGTCTTTTTCCCAGGGCTGAAATGGATGGCACAAGAGGAAACAGGTTTAAGGTGCTGGGGAGTAGGTAAAGAGGAGATGTCAGGGGTAAGTTTTTTACTCAGAGAGCGGTGAGTGCGTGGAATGGGCTGCCAGCAATGGTGGTGGAGGCGGAGAGTAGCACTTTTCTCCGGGACTGGGAATCAATTCCCCGCCTTGGAAGTGCAGATTTTTTCCCGGAACTTCGGTTCCATTCCCTGCCGGAGAGGTATACTATTTCGGGACTAGGGATTAATTCGCCACTGGGAAAGTGCACATTTTTTTCCCGGGACTACGTTTTAGTCCCCCGCCAGGGAGACGCGGATTTTTTTTCTTCCGGGACAGACTGGGTGGTGCGGACGTTTTTCCGCGACTAGGGTAAAGTTCCCCGACGGGGGAGGTGTACATTTATTTCCGGGTCTGCCGTTCAATACCCGGCCGGGAATGTGGTTCAATTCCCTACCGGTGAGATGCTGATCTCCCCGCCCCCCCCCCCCCCCCCCCAGGTCTGCGGTACGCAATTCCACGCCTTTAAAGTGCAGATTTTTAACGGGTCTGGTGTTCATTTCCCCGACGGGGCGGTGCACTTTTTGCGGGGGGACTGTTGTTCAAAATTCCCCGCTTTGTAAGTAGTGATCTCTTACGGGACTGGTCATCAATCCTCCGCCGAGAAAATGTACATTTTCTTTTGCTAGACGAGGATTCAATGTGCGGCCTGCAGATTCTTTCCGGGACTGGGAATCAGTTCCCCGGCGGGGAGGTGCACATCTCTTTTCGCGACTGGTGTCCATGTCCTCGCAGGGCAGGTGCACACGCTTGCTTCAATATCCCGCCGGGAAGGTGTTTTTTTTTCTTCCTGGACCGGGGTTCAATTCCCTGCTGATGATGTGTTCATTTTACATAAGAACATAAAAATAGGAGCTGGAGTAGACCATCCAGCCCGTCGAGCCTGCTCGGTCATTCAATAAGCTCATGGCTGATCTGGCCATGGACTCCTCTCCACCTGCCTGCCTTTTCCCCAGAACCCTTAATTCCTTTACTATGCAAAAATCTATCCAACCTTGTCTTAAATATATTTAGTGAAGAACCCTCCACTACTTCATTGGGCAGAGAATTCCACAGATTCACCACTCTCTGGGAAAAGCAGTTCCTCCTCATCTCCGTCTTAGGTGAGTGGGCAAATTCATGGCAGATGCAATTTAATGTGAATAAATGTGAGGTTACCCTCTTTGGTTGCAAGAACAGGAAAACAGATTATTATCTGAACGGTGGCAGATTAGGAAAAGGGGAGGTGCAACGAGACCTGGGTGTCATTGTACACCAGTCATTGAAGGTGGGCATGCAAGTACAGCAGGCCGTGAAAAAGGCAAATGCTTTATTGGCATTTATAGCAAAAGGATTTGAGTACAGGAGCAGGGAGGTTCTACTGCAGTTGTACGAGGCCTTGGTGAGACCGCACCTAGAATATTGTGTGCAGTTTTGGTCCCCTAATCTGAGGAAAGACATTCTTGCCATAGAGGGAGTACAGAGAAGGTTCACCAGATTGATTCCTGGGATGGCAGGACTTTCATATGAAGAAAGACTGGATCGACTAGGCTTATACTCACTGGAATTTAGAAGATTGAGGGGGGATCTTATTGAAACATATAAAATTCTAAAGGGATTGGGCAGGCTAGATGCAGGAAGATTGTTTCCGATGTTGGGGAAGTCCAGAACGAGGGGTCACAGTTTAAGGATAAAGGGGAAGCCTTTTAGGACCGAGATGAGGAAAAACTTCTTCACACAGAGTGGTGAATCTGTGGAATTCTCTGCCACAGGGAACAGTTGAGGTTGATTCATTGGCTATATTTAAGAGGAAGTTAGATGTGGCCCTTGTGGCTAAAGGGATCAGGGGGTACGGAGAGAAAGCAGGTACAGGGTTCTGAGTTGGATGATCAGCCATGATCTTACTGAATGGCGGTGCAGGCTCGAAGGGTTGAATGGCCTACTCCTGCACCTATTTTCTATGTTTCTATGAACCACTTGACACTTACCTGGGTTGAACTCCATCTGCCATTTTTCAGCCTAGTTCTGCATCCTGCAATGTCCCACTGTAACTTCTGACAACCCTCCAGATTATCTACAACACCACCAACTTTTGTGTCATCAGCAAAATTTAGTAACACACCCTTCTACTTCCTCATCCAGGTCATTTATATAAATCACAAAGAAGGGATTTGCTATATCCTTTGTACACCATGATTCTTTCACCCTGTCACCATTTTCTTACCTCAATGGAACATACCTATACAGAATGCCATGCAAATGTTATTTGAACATTTGGCATATTTCAGCCGTGCAATTCCCCAAGAAAATCTGCTCCCAATCTGGGTTCACAAATTCTTGCTTAATAGCATCATACTTCCCTTATCCCAATTAAATGATTTTCCGAATTGTCTTCTCCTATCCCTCTCCAGCACTGGTAAAGGAGATAGAGTTGTGATCAATACCTCCAAAGTGCTCTCCCATTAAATGATCTGACACCTGACCAGGTTCATTTCCCAATCCCGGATCAAGTCCAGCCTCTCCACTAGTTGGCCTATCTACATATTGCGTCAGGAAACCTTTCTGAACACACCCAACAAACTACGGCAGTGATACCATCCCTAATTAGCAATGCCACGCCTCCACCTCTTTTACCTCTCTCCCTGTCCTTTTTGAAGCATCTAAAGCCTAGCACACTGAGCAGCCATTCCTGTCCCTAAGACATCCAAGTCTCTGTAATGGCCAGAATGTCTAGTTCTAAGTTCACCCACCTTGTTATGATACTCGTTGCATTAAAATAGGCACACCTCAAACCATCAGGCAGAGTATCTTTGCTCTATCATCTGCCTAACCTTCCTCACAAGCTCCCTGCACCTCCCCGAAGGAGAATTGATCTCCAGTCCCGGAAAAAAATGTGCACTGCTCTGTCGATGAGTTGAACTGCAATAGCGGAAATAATGTGTACCTCATCGAGGGGAATTGAATCGATATCCCGAGAAAATATGCACCTCCACGGCGGGAAATTGATCCCCAGACCCGGAAAGAATGTGCACCTCCAAGCCGGGGAATTGAATCTTCGCCCCGGAATAGCGAGCACCATTCAGGCAGGTATTTATCAGCCGGACCCGTAAGAAATCTATACTTCCAAAGCGGGGAAATGTGAATGGCGGTCCCGAAAAAAAATATGCACCACTCCGCAGAGGAATTGAATCCAAGTCCGGTAAAAAAAAAAATCTGTTCTTTCCAGAGTTCCAGTCGGAGTTGGGTGCAGAGTACTTCGATGTGGTTACTTGCAGGTTATATAAAAGGATAGCTTCGTGGGCGTTCGGATATTGCAGAGGTCCAATCAGCAGAGCGCAGCGAATTAAGTAAAAGTACTGGAGGGGCAAGCGTGGCGGCCATTGTTGGGAGTAGGCCAGCAGTGGGAGTGACAGTCAGGCTTTGACTCCGGAGGCTTCGACGAGAAGAAGCGGAGGCCAAAGAGACAGGTTAGATTTAGTTTTGGTTGCCCATTGCACAGTGTAGGCAAGATGGCAGATATGGCAGTGGAATGCTCCTCCTGTTGGATGTGGGAATTCATGGAGCCTGATAGTCTCCCTCATGACGTCACCTGCCGGAACTGCAGCCAACTCCAGCTCATGAAAGACTCCATTTGGAAGCTGAATCAGGAGCCGGGTGAATTTAGGATCACCCGAGAGGCAGGGCAATTGCTAGATACAACTTTTGAGCAGGTGGTTACACCCAGAGTACAGTATTCGGGGAGTGGATGGTGAACGCGGAGGTAAAAGGGGAAAGAGGTCAGTGCAGGGCCCCCTGTGATAATTCCCGGCAACAGACATGCCCCTTTGGAGACTGTTGTGGAGATGACCTACAGTCCTACAGTATCTAGGCTTGGCAGCAGGAACCTGACCAATAGTACTGTGGTCGGACCTGAGCCTCAGAAGGCTAGGGGGAGTGGTCATAGGGGACTCGACAGTTAGGGGGAGCAGATAGGAGATTCTGTTGCAGCAAAAGACACCAGGATAGTATATTGCCTCCCAGGTGCTAGAGTCCAGGAAGCCTCTGAGCGGTTGCAGAATATTCTTGAAGGGGCGGGTGAACAGCCGGAGGTCGTGGTACATTTAAATGCCAATGACATAGGCAGGAGAAGGGTAAAGGTCCTGTGCAGTAAGTTTAGGGAGTGAGGAAGGAGGCTGAAGAACAGGACCTCCAAGGTGGTAATCTCCGATTGCTCCCAGTGCCACGAGCTAGTGAAGGTCCGAACAGGAAGATAGCGCAGATGAATGAGCGGCTGGGCAGATGGTGCAAGGGGCAGGGTTTCTAGTTTTTTTTTGGATCATTGGACCTTTTTCTGGGGAAGGGATGAACTGCGAAGAGCAAGAGGTGGAGCAGTGTGAGAATAGGGCAATCAGGAGCGATAATGGAAACATGTACATGGAGCCGGAGAAGATAGGGGAGGTACTTAAAGAATACTTTGCTTTAGTATTCACCAGTGAAAGGGACCTTGGCAATTAGAGGGATGACTTACAGAGGACTGGAATGCTTGACTGTATAGACATTAAGAAAGAGGGTGTGCTGAAGAGTTTGAAAGGTATAAATTAGATAAGTCGGTGGGACTGGACAGCTACAGTGGGAAGCAAGAGAGAAGATTACTGAGCCTTTGGCGATGATCTTTGCATCATCAATAGGGAGGGAAGAAGTACCAGAGGATTGGAAGATTGCAAATGTTCTCTTGTTCATGAAAGGAAGTAGAGATAACCCAGGAAACTATAGACCAGTGAGTCTTACTTCAGTGGTGGGCAAGTTGTCGGGGACGTTCCTGAGAGGCAGGAATTATGGAGAGTCATACTATGATTAGGAATAGTCAGCATGGCTTTGTCAAAGGCGAGTCGTGCCTTACGAACGTGACTGAATTCTTTAAGGATGTAACTAAACACATTGAGTGTAGAGCAGTGGATGTAGTGTATATGGATTTCAGTAGGGATTTGATAAGGTTCCCCATGTGAGGCTCCTTCAGAAAGTAAGGAGACATGGATTCCAAGGAGACCTTGCTTTGTTGATCCAGAATTGGCTTGCCCTCAGAAGGCAAAGTGTGTTTGTAGATGGTTCGTATTTGGCATAGAGTTTGGTGACCAGTGGTATTCTGCAGGTATCTGTTGTAGGACCCCGCTGTGTGATTTTTATAAATGATCTGGATGAAGAAGTAGAAGGGTGAGTTAGTACGTTTGCTGATGACACAAATGTTTGGGGTGTTGTGGACAGTCTGGGGGGTTGTCAAAGTTTAGAGTGGGACTTCGATAGGATACAGAACTAGATTGAGAGATGGCACATGGAGTTCAGCCCAGATAGGTGTGAAGTGGGTCATTTTGGTAGGTGAAATTTGAAGACAGAATATCGTATTGGAGATATGTCTCTTGGCAGTGTGGAGGATCAGAGATATCTTGGAGTCCGTGTTCATTGGATAGTCAAAGCTTCTGCACGGGCTGACAGTTAAGAGGAGGTATGGAGTGATGGCATTCATCAACCGTGGGAATGAGTTCAAGAGTCATGAGGTAATATTACAGCTACACAAGACAAATTTCACGACACGTCAGAGATAATAAACCTAATTCTGATTCTGTCAAACCCCAATTGGAGTATTGTGTTCATTTCTGGTCACTTCACCAGAAGGATGTAGATATCATAGAAATAATGCAGAGGAGATTTACAGGAATGTTGCCTGGATTGGACAGCGTGCGTGACCTTGTTCTTTTCTGCTTGGAGCGACGGAGCATAAGAGGTGACCTGATTGAAGTGTATAAGATGAGAGGCATTGATCATCTGGATAGTCAGAGGCTTTTTCCCGGGGCTGAAATGGCTAACACGAAGGAGCATAATTTTAATGTGCTTGGAAGTAGGTACAAGGGGGATGTGAGAGGTAGCTTTTTCACACAGGGTGGTGGGTGCGTGAAATGCAGTGCTAGCAACGGTGCTAGAGGGACGGAGGTTGAATTCCCCGGCTTGGAAGTTCAGATTTTTTACACAAGTTGGAATCAATTTCTCGGCGGGCTGGTGAACGTTTATTTTCCCGGACTGCAGTTCAAAATTCCCCGGTTTGGGAGTGCAGATTTTTTATGAAACAATTTCCCTACCGGGGAGCTGCAATTATATTTTCCTGGAATGGAGGATTATGGGCTGAGTGCGGGTCAGTGGGACTCGGTGAGAGTAAGCGTTCAGCACAGACTAGAAGGCCTGTTTCCGTGCTGTAATTGTTATATGGTTATATGGATGGGGTTCAATGTCCCGTCTGAGAGGCGCTGGGGTTGAATTCTCTGGCGGGGAGGTGCACATTCTTTCCGGGATTGGGGATCAGTGCCCCGCCGGGGAGGTGCACTATTGTAGGTAGTGGGGTTAATTTTCCCAAGGGAAAGCTGCGCCTTTTCTCCTAGACTGCGGGTCAATTCCCTACCGGACGTATTTTCTTGAACTGGGGTCCATTCCCCGCAAGAATGGTGCACATTATTACCGGGAGTAGGGTTCAAATCCCAGCCGAGGAAGGAGAGATTTTTCCGGTACTGGGGTTCAATTTCCTATCGGGAGGCGCATATTTTTTCGGGACTGGAGATCAATTCCACCTCGTTGCAAGTGCAACATTTTTACGGGACTTGGGTTCAAAACTCCCCGTGGGGGTGATGCGCTTTTTTTCCCGCACGGTTGTTCAATTTCCCGCCTGCGAGGTGCACGTTCCTTCCGTGCCTGTGAATTATTTCCCCCGGAGGACAAATGTGCCATGTGTGCACATTTTTTTTCCAGGACTGCGATTCCATTCTCCTCCTGAGTGGTGCACACTCCGTCCAGGACAGGGGATCAATTATCAGGAGAGAGGTGCACACATTTTTGGGGGCAACATCTGTTCAATTACCCGCCGAGGAGGTGGACATCTTTTTCTGGAACTAGGGTTCAATTCGCCTCCGAGGAGCCGCATATTTTACCCGGGGCTAGGGTTCAATTTCTCGCCGTGAATGTGCTCATTTTCCGGGTCTGGGATTCATTTCCCCGCTGGGAGGGCCCACTCTTTTTTAAAGGACTGGGGTTCAATTCACCGCCGGGGAGATGGATATTCTTTCCGGGACTGGAATCAATTCCCCTGCGGGGAGGTGCACATTCATTCCGGGATGGCGGTTCACATTTCCCCGCCTTGGACGTGCAGATTTTTTACGCGTCTGGGGATTGATCCGCAGACGCATTTTTTTTCTGGGAATGGGGCTCAATTTCCCGCGGGGGAGGTGCGCAATTTTCCGGGACTGGGTTTCATTTCCCCGCCGGGAAGGTCCCTGTTTTTTTTTCCCCCCAGGACTGTGGTTCAATTCACCGCCGGGGAGGTGGATATTCTGCCCGGGACTGCCTTGGAAGTTTTAACGGGTCTGGTGTTAATTCCCGTACAAGAAGGCGCACATTTCTTAGTTCGAGACCGCGGGTCAGAATTCCCCGCTTTGGAAGTGCTGATCTTTTACCGCACCGGGATTCAATACCTCGCCGAGGAAGAACACATTTTTTCCCGCCGGAAATTCAACGCAGGTGAGGTGGACACTTCTTTTTCCGGGACTGGGGTTTAATTCCGGTAGTGGAGACTCACATATTTTTCTGGGATTGGAAATCGATTTTCCTCCGGAGAGGTGCATAAGTGTTCAGGATATTGGCTCAACTTTCTTCTGGGAGTGCACCTCAATGCACCACCTTGGAAGTGCTGATCTTTCACTAGACTGGTGTTCACCTCCCGGCGGGGAAGTGGACATATTTCCGGTAATGAGCTTCGATTCCCCGCCGGAGAGGACCACTAATTTCCCGGGACGGAGCTTCAATTCCCCGCCGGGAAGCTGCAGTTTTTCTCAGGGTCTGCAGTTCAATTCTCTGCCGAGAAGGTGGACATTTTTTCTGGAATTGGAGTTCAGTTCCCCGCAATGAAGACGCACATTCTTTCCAAGACTGTGGTCCAATTCTTCGCTGGGGAGGTGCACATTTTTGCGGGACCGTGGTTCAATTCCCGTCTTGGACGTGCAGATTTTATACGAGACTGGGACCGGCGGGGTTGTGCACAATTTTTCGCGGGCCATCGGTTCAAATCCCCGCTGTAGAGGTGCGCATTTGTCCTGGACTAGTATACATTCCCCGTGTGGAATTGATTCCATTTTTTCCGGAACTGGGGTTCAATGCCACGTCGGAAGGTGCAAGTTTTTCTTCCGGGACTGAGGTACAATTCGCCGATGGGGAAATGCAGATTTTTTTCCAGGACAACAGATCCATTCCTGGCTAGGGAGTTGATTCCCCCCCCGGGAATGGCGTTCATTTCTCTTCCCTTGACTTGCATGTTTTTTTCGAGATTGCTATTCAATTTCCCGGCGGGTGGTGCATATTTTTTTCCGAGAGTGGGATTCATTTCACCGCCGGGAAAGTACGTTTTATTTTCCGGGACTCGGTGCAATTCGTCGCAGGAAGGCGGATTTTCTTTCAGGTACGAGAGATCGATTATCCTCCAGGGACCGGCGCAGATTTTCCGGGACTGCGATTCAATTCCATCTCTCCATATCCTCCCCCCCAACCCCGATATTTTTTCTGGAACTAGCGTTCATGTCTCCGCCGTAGAGCTGCAGGTACTTTATGTGAATACGGCTCAGTACCCCGCCTGGGACATGGAAATGTTTTACAGGACTGGGTTACAAACCCCTGCCTGACAGTTGTTCTTTTTTTCCCGGGACTGTGGCTTAATTCCCCAGAGAGAGGTTCTTTCGATGCAATCGGTTCAAATTACCCACCGAGGAGGTGGGCATTTTTTTTCCTCTGGGAGGAGGGTTTAGCTCCCAGCCGGGAAAGTGCACTTTTTTTCTCCGAGACTTGGGTTCAATTCCCCGCCGGCGAGGTTCACATTGATTCCGGGACTGCCTTTCAATTGCCTGCTGGGAAAGCGCGGGTTTTCTCCGGAACGTGGGTGCAATTCACGTACAAGAAGGTGCACATTTTTTGACTGCGGTTCAAAATTCCCGGCTTTGGGAGTGTTGGGCTTCAATTCCCCGCCGAGTTTTTCCTCGACGAGGGTTCCATTTCCCATCTGAATTGTACACGTTCTTTACTGGACTGTCGATCAATTCCCTGGTGGGATGGGGGGGGAGGTGCACACTTTTTCGGTGACATCGGTTCAATTACCTGACGGGGTAGTGGTCTTTTTTTCTGGGACTACGCATCAATTCCTTGCCGGGGAGTTGGACATATTTTCAAGGAAATACCCCGTAGTAAGGTGCACATTTCCCCCCTGGGACTAGGAATCAATTCCCCCCTTGAGTGGTGAAGATACTCTCCGGGACGGGGAATCAACTCCCCGCCAGGTAGCTGCTTTTCCAGGATTGGGTTTGATTTCCCCGGCCGGGAGCTGAATAAACTTTCGGTGACATCGATTCCATTTCTTGCCAGGGAGGATGTAGATTTTTTTTCCCCGGGACTGGGGATCAATTTTCCCACGGAGAGGTGCAGATTTTACGCAGAGGAGGCGGCCATTTTGTTTTCGGGACTGGGATTCAATTGCCCGCAGTGGAGTTGAACATCTCTTCCGGGACTGGGGATTAAATTCCAGTTGGGGAGGTGACTCGTGACTACGACTCAAATCACCGCCGATGAATTTCTTTTCTTTTCGCGACTGGGGGTTCAAACCCCTCCTGCAGATTTTTCTGCAGCAGAATGTGTCAGTTTCCCGAAGGGGAAGTCCACATATCTTCCGGGACTGCGGTTCACAATTCCCCGACTTGGAAGTGAAGATCTTTTATGGGACTGGGGTTTAATACCCGGACGAGGGGAATACTCATTCTTTCCGGGACAGTGGATCAATTCCCTGCTGGGATGCTGTAGATTTTTTTCCCCAAGACTGGCATACAAATTTCCCACCATGGAAGTGCAGATTTTCTTACGGGACTGGGTTTCAAATCCCCGCTTGGGAGGTGCTCCTTTTACCGGGATTGGGGTTGAACTCCCCAGCTGGGAAGTACACGTTATTTCCGGCATGCGGGATCAATTCCCCGGAGGGAGGTGCACATTATTTTTGGGTGACATCGGTTCAATTACCCGCCGAGATGGTGGACATTTTCTTCTGGTAGTTGAATTCATTTCCCAGCCGGGAAGTTGCACTTTTTCTTCGGGACTGGGGATCAATTCCCCGCCGGGAAGGCCCGCATTTTTCCCCCCGGGACTGAGTTTCAATTCTCCGCCGAGAAAGTTTCTCCGGTACTGGATTCCGTTCCCCGCCGGGAGTAGGACAACTTTTCTGGAACTAGGGTTCAATTCACAGCCAGGGAAATGCAGATTTTTCCCCGGGACTGGCGTACTTTGGAGTGCATGTTTTTTAATGTGTCTGGGGAATAATTCCCAGACGAGGAGGCGCAAATTTTTTGTCCTGGTCCGCGGTTCAAAAACTTCCGCTTTGGAAGAGCTGATCTTTTACGAGACTGGCGTTCAAATCCCAGTCAAGGAAATGCACATTTTTTTTCAAGAACGGGGACTCAATTTCCCGCCTGAGAGGAGAACATTCTTTCTGGGACTGGGGTTAAATTTCCCCGTAAGGGACATTCACATTTTTTTTCCGGGACTGGGATGTAATGCTCCTCCCGAGTGGCGCACATTCTTTCCGGGATTGGGTATCAGTTCTCCACTGGGGAGCTGCACAGCTTTTCCCGGTTTTTCCGGGACCGCGTTTCACAATTCCCCACCTTGGAATTGCAGATTTCTTCCGGGACTGGAGTTAAAATCTTCCGTCGGGGAAGTGCAGACTTGTTTCCGGGAATGACTTTGAATTCCCCGAAAGGAAGGTGCCTATTTTGTTTTCGGTGACACCGGTTCAATTCCCGCCGGAGAAGTGCAGATTTTTTTTCCGGGAGAGGAGTTCAAATCCCCGTCGAGGAGGTGCAAATTCTTTCCGTGACTGGGAATCGGTTAAAAGACGTTTCATAACTGCAGTTTGCAGGGCTTTTGGGAAGCAGTCTGATAGAGAGTATTGCAGAATGTGTGGCGCCATGCAACTAAAAATATTTTTTTTAAGAAAAAGGTTGTGGGTAGAATGGCAAGGGAACTGACTTGGCACAATTTCTTCTAGAGTTTGATAGTCAATAAGTTTGAATTGTGCCGTCTTAACTAAACGATTTCTAAGTGGAAGATAGAATGACACTGACTTCTGACCTGATGCAGCGCCACTACCAGCATGTCAAATCTTCTGAAATTTGTCCGTGAAAAGGAGCGCAAGGTTATTACATAGACTTTGTAGATAGAAGTTCAGGTGGTACTGACATAGGAGGATGTGTGAACTTATCAACGGTAGCAAATAAGACACATGAATTACTGCTGTTTTGTTTATAATATCAGAGAAGACAGACTGCCTTGCACGTCTCAACTCTATGTTATAGGTGCGAAGAGTTCCTTTATAAAAGGGCTTGAAGTTTTCTTTTCCGCCACCTACGTTCAGTGTTTCGACACTCTTTTGGAATTTAACCATGATGTCTTTCTCCGTGTGTTTTTTTTCTTTCCAGGGACTACTTTACTTTTGTGGGGGCAATTGCGTCAATGAGGCCGGAGAGGGGGCACTTGTGGAAGCAAAGGCCTGCGTGAACAACGCCTTGGTGTTGTCAGTTTTGTGATTACCTCTGTGCGAGCGCGAGCGGTACTTTCAAAGAAAACACAGATGTGATTAGAAAGACCAACACCGGTTACCACAACCTCAGAAGTGGTAAAACCTTTGGAAACGACTAGGTCAAGGGTATGGCCCTTGCAGTGTGTGGGCCCTGCCACATGCCGTGTCAGTCCATAGATGTCCATGATGCCGAACAGTCCATTACCGCTACTGTCCTAGGGGTTATCAACATGAACAGGAACATCACCAACAATGAATACCCAGTCAAAGTCAATGCAAACAATAGACAGTAGTTCAGTGAAATAATCAGAAAATGTTGCACAATATTTTGTTTGCATGTATTCTAGTTAAAAACAAAGCACGGAAGTAGGATTTCAAATGAGCAGCAAGATATTCAAACGATGCAAGTGTTCCATGAGCTACCTACTGACACGGATAAGAATTATTAAACAGAACGGCCATTCCTCCCCCTCGTTTCCTTATCCTGGTCTCACTTTCAAAGTAAAATTAGGAGGGGCTGATAGGATAAGAACCGTTGTACTGTTGTTTTGGACTGGCCAAATCTCTTTTAGAAACATAACATCAAGGCTGTGGCCTATAAATTAAATCATTAATTAAAAGCGATTTGCGAGCCAAAGATCTGGCGCTTAATAAAACTAGGTTTAATGTGTTAAAAACAACATCTGGATTTGCTCCTGCTCTGCCGAAGGGTCTCGGCCCGAAACTGTTTACTCTTTTCCATTGATGCTACCTGGCCTGCTGAGTTCCTCCAGCATTTTGACATTGGCTGACATGGGAAAGTTATCAAGCTTTGTAAGCTGAGTGCGAACTGAAGGCACTTTGTTAGTTTTATTCCTTATCAAAACAGGAATGGTGAAGGTCAAGGGGGGGGGGGGGGAGAAACAGGAAAAACAGCTGGATCCCGCTCACTTCGACATTGAGCCCACCGCCATTTATGTAGACTGAGAGGCCTACTAAAACGCCCTGATCCTCGACCTAAAGTGGGAATGGGGCCAGACTTTTGGAAAGTAACAAGAAGGCACAGATCTAGTTTTAACAGCTCGGACTGCAGCAATACAGTGTAATATTCCCCCGCCAAAATTGTGCACATTATTTCCGTGTCTAGGCATCAAATTCCCGGTGGGGAGTGCACATTTTTTCCGGGGACATCGGTTCTATTCTCCACCGGGCAGGTGGACATTTTTCCCCCAGTTTTAATTGAGAGGTGCCCTTTTTCTTTCCGAGACGAGGGTTCAGTGCTCGGCAGGGGAGGTGCACATCTTTTACGAGACCGTGGTTCAAATCCCCGGCGGGGATGTGCACATTTTTTTCCCCTCGGGATTGCTGCACTTAATTGAAGTGCAAAGTTTTTCAGGAACTCGGGATCAAATCGCTGCCTTGGAAGTGCGGAGTTTTTCAGGAACTCGGGTTCAGATCCTTGCGGAGAAGTGCATGTTCTTCCCACCCGCCCCCCGAGACCGTTTCAATTCCTCGCCAGGGATTGCACCGTTTTAGTGAATTTATGTCCAGATTGTTTCCGGGACCAGCGTTCAATTCCCCGACGGAGAGGGGCAGAATTTTTTTCTCTCTCTCGGGGATTGGGCTTCAATATCCCTCCGCGGTGGTGCATTTTGTTTTCGAGTCTGGAGAAAATTCCTGCACATCCCCCGCATGAATAAGGGTTCAATTCGCCGCCAGGAATATATAGACTTTTTTCCGGGATTGAAGTTCAATTCTCCCCCGGGGGTCTGCACATTTTTCCCGGAACCCGGGCTCCATTCCCCGAAAGTTTTGGAGGGTGAAGGCGGATTTTTTTTTCTGGGATTGCTGATCAATTCTCTGCCGGAGAATTGCAGGTCTTTTTTACGAGATGGGGTTCAGTTCCACTCCGGGGAGCTGCAAATTATTTGCGGGACTGGGGTTCTTCGCCTTTAACGTGCACATTTGTTTTCCGGTACTGGAATTCATTTTTTTTTTGAGACTGCGGTTCAAAATTCCACACTTTGGAACTGCAGATCTTTTCCGGGACGTGGTTTAATTCTCCCCCGGAGGAGTATACAATTTTCTTGGATTGGGGATCAATACCCCGTCAAGAATGTGCACATTTTCCCGGGCCAGGGGTTCCATTCCCTGCTGTGCATGTGCAGGCTTCTTCTGGGACTGTGGATCAATTCTCCGGGGAACTGGAGGTCTTTTTCCGGGGCTGGGGGTTAATTCCTTGCCAGGGAGTTGAAGATTATTTTCCGGACTTCACTTCTCCGCCTTTGACATGCACCTTTTTCGGGACTGGGGTTCAATCCCTCGCTGGGAAGGTACAGTCTTTTTCGGAATTGGGGTTCAATCTCTCCCCCCCCCCGCACCCCGTACTTCTTTCTGGGACAGGAGAGCACATTATTTTCGGGGACATCTGCTCAATTCCGCGCCGGAGCGATGCTTTTCCTGGACTATGGATCAAATCCACGCTCGGAAGTTGCACATTCCATGCGCCACTGTATTCCCCAGTGGGGAGGGGTGCCAATATTTTGCCGAACAGGGGTCCAATTCTACGCCAGAGTTGTGCACATTGTTTCCCTGACTGGAGATCCATTCTCATGCGGGTAGCTGCACATTTTTTCGCGGACTCCTGTCAGTTCCCCGCTTGGGAGGTGCACGTTCTTTTCAATGTGAGTTCAAATCCCTGCTGGGGAGGTGCTCATTTTTTTCTCCGAGACCGGGGTTCCAGTCCCCGTAAAGCAGGGGGCGGGGCAGGTTTTATTCCACGCCGAACCGCGGTTCAATTCTCCGCCCTTGACTTCCACATTTTTTTTCGGGGACGGTACTTAATTCGCCAGTGGACAGTTGCACATAATCTCCCGGTCTGTGGTTTCATTCCCTGACGATGAGGTACGCATTTTTTTTTCTCTGGGACAGGATTTTAAATTCCAACTAGGAAGTTGCACTTTTTCTCCGGGATTGGTCTTCAATTTCCGGCCGGAGAGGTGCACATTTTTGATAAACTGCGATTCAATAACCTGCTGCGATGGTGTACATATTTTGCGGGACTACGGCTCAATTCACCGGCGGGGAAGTACAAATTTCATCCCGGACATGGGTTCAGTTTCCCGACGCGGAAGTGCACATATTTTTTCCGGAGTGGGATCCAGTTCACCGCCGGTGAGATGCACATTATTCCAGCACTGGGGATCAATTCACCGTCGGGAAGCTTCACTTTCTAGCTCGGACAGTTCAGTTCCCAGCTGGGGAGGTGCACGTTTTTTTTTCCCCCAGGAAATTAGATCAATTCCAGCCAGAAGTCGCACATTCTCCCCCGCCAGAGTTGTGTACGTTCTTTCCGGAGTGGGGATCAGTTCCTCGGCTGGGAGGTGCACATATTTTTCCGAGACCAGGGTTCCATTCCCCGAAAGGTGAGATGGGGGGGGCGGTGATTACGGTTTTTTTTCCCACTACTGCGGTGCAATTCCCCGCCGTGGAACTGCAGCCTTATTTCCTGGGGTTCAATCCCCCGCCAAGGAGTTGGAGATTAGTTGGAGGACTGGGGTTCGGCGATTACCATGCACATTTTTTTTTCGGTACCTGAGTTCAATTCCGCACCGAGGAAGTACATTTTTTTTCGGGACAGCGGTTCAAAATTCCATGCTTTGGAATGGTGGTTCAGTTCGCCGCCGGGAAGGTGCAGAATTTTGTTCCGGAATTGAGGTTCAATACCACCCCCCCCCCCGTCTCTCTGAGTGCGGCACCTCTTTCTGGGACTAGGGATCAATTCCCGGCCGGAGGATGCAGATATTTTCCGGGACTCCGATTGAATTACCTGCCATAGTGGTGCACATTCCTTCCCGAAGTGAGGATCAATTTCTCGGCGGGAAGATGCACTTTTATCGGGGACATCGGTTTAATTCCCGCCCCAGAGATTTGCGGGTTTCTTTTCCGGGTGTGGGGTTAACTTCCCCGCCATTGACGAGGACGTTTTCTTTTAGGAACTGGATTTCAATTCCCAGGCCGTGAGATGCAAATATTTTCCCGGTCTGGGCTTCAATTCTCTGACGAGGAGGTGCACATTTCTTGGTAAACTGCGGTTGTCTGCACTTTTTTACAGAACTACCGCAAGGAAGTGCAAATTTCTTCCCGGACAGGGATTTAATTCCCCGACGTAGAAGTTTACTTTTTTTTTACTGAACAGGGTTTCAATTGTAGGTCGCGGAAGTGTACATTTTTCCAGGACTGGAGCTCAGTTGCCCGCTAGTGAGATGCACATGTTTTCTGGAACTTGAGTACAATTCCCCGCCAGAGATATGCACTTTCTTTCCCGGACTGGGGATCAGTTCCCCGGCGGGGAGGTGGACATTTTTTCGGGAACATCGGTTCAGTTCCCCGCTACCATACCCCCGGCGTCTGTGGGAAGCGACTGCTGAGCCGCTGGCTTTCCATTATCAATACCAGAGGACTGGAAGGTTGCAGATGTTGTTCACTTTTTCATGAACGGAAGTTGCAATAACCTAAGAAATTATAGACCGGTGAGTCTTATTTCAGTGGTGGTCAAGTTGCTGGAGAAGATCCTGAGACGCAGGATTTATGAGAATTTGGAGAGACCATAATCTGATTAAGGATAGTCAGCAGGGCTTTGTCACGGGCAGATCGTGCCTTACGAGCCTGATTGAATTCTTTGAGGATGTAACAAAACACATTGATGAAGGTAGAGCAGTAGGTGTAGTGTACTGTATATGGATATGTATATGTATAAGGCATTTGATAACGACCCCCATGCAAGGCTCATTCAGGAAGTATAGAGGCAAGATTTTTTCACGGACTGGACCATGACAGCAGACACAGCGTGGATTCAACAAATGCAAGTACGTCCTGCTTGACAGGCTTACGGGAGTTCTTTCAGGATATATAGACACAGTGGATAGGGGGAACAGATGGGCGTTATTTACTTGTATTTCCAGACGGCGTTCAATGAGGTGCCACATAAAAGACTTATCCATAAGATAAGGATACATAGAGTTGGGGGTGATGTATTAGCACGGATAGAGAATTGGTTAACCAATAGAAAGCAAAAAGTTGGTATACATGGGTGTTACTCTGGTTGGCAATCAGTGATGAGCGGTGTGCCGCAGTGGCCTGTGCGGGTCCTGCAACTATTCACCGCATATATTAATGATCTGGAAGGGCGGGGGAAACCAAGTGTAGTGTATCTAAGTTTGCTGGTGACACTAAATTCAGTGGAAAAGCAAATTGTGCGGAGGTTACGGAGAGTCTGCAGAGAGATATAGATAGGTTAAGTGATTGGGCAAGGGTCTGGCAGGTAGAGTACATTGTTGGTAAATGCAAGGTCATCCACTTTGGAAAGAAAACTGGAAGACCATATTATTACTTACACGATAAAGGATTACAGCGTGCAGCTGTGCAGAGGGGCTTGGGGCTGCTTGTGCACGAATCACAATAGGTTGGCTGGCAGTTCAGCAAGCTATCAAGAAGGCATATAGAATGTTGGCCCTAATTGCTAGGATTGGATTTAAGAGCCGGGAGGTTATGCTGCAACAGTGCAAGGTGCTGCGGAGGCCTCATCTGAACTACTCCATGCAGTTTTGGTGTTCTTACTTGAGGAAGGATATATTGGTTTTAGAGACGGTGCAAGAGGAGGTTCACCAGGTTGATTCGGGAGATGAGGGGGTTAGACTATGAGGAGAGATTCAGTCACCTGGGACTGTAATCGTTGGCATTCAGAAGGATGAGTGGAGATCTTATAGAAACATATAAAATTATGAAAGGGATAGATAAGATTGAGGCAGGAAAGTTGTTTTTACTGGTAGGTGAGACTAGAACTAGGGGACACAGCCTCAAGATTCGGGGAAGTAAATTTAGGATGGAAATGAGGAATAGCTTTTCCCAAAGAATGGTGGATTTGTGAATATCTCTACCCATTGAAACAGTGGACGCGGCCTCAGTAAGTATATATAAACCACATAGTAGGGGAATCGAGGGTTATGCGCTAAAGTATGTGGAGATGAGTCCATGGTCAGATCAGCCACGGCCGAGGAGGCTGGACGGGCCACATGGCCTACTCCTGCTCCTATTTCGTATGTCCTTCTGTTCTAATTTCCCGCCTGGGATCTACAGTTTATTTCCCGGACCGGGGTTCAATTTCCTACAGGATGTGCACATTTTTCCGGGATTGGGGTTCAACTCCCCGCCTTGGAGCTGCGAAACTTGGGTTCAATTCCCCTCCCGGAGGGTCGATATATCTTCCCTGTCTGCGGTTCAATCTGCTCCACCCACCAACTCCACCCAGAATGGTGCACGTTCTTTCCGTGACTGGGGATCAGTTCCTCGGTTCCAGTCCCCGCCGAAGAGCTGCACATTTTTACCCCTGCCATCAGTTCTGTTCACAGCCAGGAAGGTGCAATTCCCCCCCCCCCCCCGAGACTGCTGTTCAAATCCTCCGCCTGAGAAGTGCAGATTTTTTTTCCGGGATTCCGGTTCAGCCCCCCATCCCGTCCCCGCCGTGTGATGCACATTTTTTTCCGGGAAAAATGTACACCTCTCCGGCGAGGAATTCAACCAACGTCCCTGAAAAATATGGAAATACAGATTTTAACCGGGACTTCGGTTCAATCCCATCTCCACCCCCCCCCCCCCCACCCGCCCTTTCCCCAATCCCCACCCCCGCCAAGCAATGCACATTCTGAGACCAGTGTCGATATCCCCGGCGGGGAGGTGCGAACTTTTCCTGGACTGCAGTTGAGTACCGCAACAGGAAGGTATACATTTTTTTTAGTGGACGACGGATCAATTTCCCGCCGGGAAGCTCCACGTATTTCCGAGATTGTGGTTCAATTCATCGACAGGAAAATGCACATTATTTTTTCCGGGACTGCGTTTCAACTTCCCGCCGGAAAGGTGTACATTTCTCCAGTGCTGTTGGGTTCAATTCCCCGGCGCGGAGGTGCACAGTTTACTGGAGTTGAGTTCAGTTCTCCGCCCAAAAGCTGCACGTTTCCTGGACGGGGGTTCAATTCCCCGCATGGGAGGTGCACGTTTTTTTTTCGGGTCTTGGTTTCAAATACCCTCCTGAGAGGTACACATTTTTTTTTCCGGGATTGGTATTCAACCCTCCGTCTTGGAAGTGCAAATTTATTGCGGGACCTGGGTTCAATTCCCCGCCCCAAAGGTTCACATGTTTTCCTAGCCTTTAGTCCAATCCACCCCAAGATTGATACACATTTTTTCCGGGACTGATGATCAATATATCCCCGGTGGGGAAGTGCACATCTTTTTCAGGGACGTCGGCTGAATTCCTCGCCGGAGAGCTACGCAGTTATCCTGGACTGGGCATCAATTCCAGGCAATGAAGTGCAGATCTTTTTTCCCCTGGGAATGAGGTTCAATTCCCCGCCGGAGAGGTGCACATGTTTTTAGTCCGTGACATCAGTTCAGTTCCCAGCCTGGGAGGTCATATCTTTTCCGGGATCCCCAGCGGATACGGTAATTAAGGAGACGGGGGATGATCGTTATGCGGTGAGATTCAGTACTGGTTTATATGGGTGGTCGCATGGGGATTGGCCGTATGGGGGAATTTTAATTTGAGACTAATCCAAAACTGGGAGGACGCCACCCGAAATGGCGATGGCGACCGAAACTGGGATGTTTATTACATGTTACGATATGGTAGGAGCTAGCGAAAAGACACGACCTCCAAAGAAAAAGGAGAGGTCGCGGCTAGAAAAAGAAAAGGCTGGGGCTGAAAGGAAATGCTGCACAACTTTATCCCGGATTCTCTGTACCGGCTGGTGTCCCACCGGCACCCAATAGTGAAGTAGACCGTTTATTAATAGTGATAGCTGCTTTGAGACCACCGGTACCCCCGCCATTCAACCCCGCTATGCCAGAAGTTCAGACATCAGGGGAGCTGACACCATTGTAAGGGGAGAATGTCATGGTCCGGATCGGTTCCCCTTTAAATTTAGTTAGGTTGCGTTATGATCCGGAGCATTGACTCCTCGTTCCCTTCTACGTGTCCCTTGAGCTTGGCCATTAAGGTAACCTATTCTCGACCCTAACTGGCAGTTTATAAGCCCCCGGCTTTAGCCGTTCGGGGCGAGAGTGTTAGAAAGCATTAGCAAGTCGCTGTCGCCACCAGAAGACAGAGTTATCTAGCCCGCATCGGAGTGCCGGCAATTCCCCTTCCTTCGCCGGATTGGGTCCGGGCAAGGTCAAACTGCCAGGGGTGAGTTGAAGACGGACTCCCGGCTCGACGTTCCTGTCCTGTGTTTGAGTGTCAACGTTTCTGGCTGCGCCGAATCAAGGTCCTAGTCTCCAAGCCCAAGGTCCGTGGCGATCCAAGTCTCCTAGTCCGTGTTCCTCTTTGTCCTCCTTGATTTCTCGGTTCTCTGTGTAGTGAGTAATAAACGCTATTTTATTGAACTTAAGAGAGACGTGTTAGTGTCCTGCTTGTGGGTCCTCTCCCAGCACCCTTGCGCCCACCTTGTGACAGAGAAGGGGAGACGGAAAGAGCAACTGAAGCTGAAGGAGCCGAAGGGATTGTTAGTAGGACTAGTGAAGACTGAAAGACGCCAGAAAGGGCAGACTCAAAAACCGGCAGGGCAGTTCTCTCAGAAGAGGGGAGGTTTTCCCTAAGGGGCGGAGCCGTCCGTGGAAGAGGAAGAAGCAGAGGGCAGTTCATACCCCGGTACTGTATAGGTCCCAAGATCAGTGCGAGAAGATGATTTTCCAAGATGGCGGCGCGACGCAGCTTGCAGCGGCCACTCCGGAGCTGATTATGTGTTATTTGTGAAGTGGGGTGCCGTGCGCAATCATAATCGATTGAAAACGAACGTGAGAGCACGGAGGGACATCGGGAAATTCCAGGAAGCCTTTCTTCGTTGCTGCTGCTGGGAAGAACAGGCCCCCAGTTCTCGGGGTCGCGTTGCCGATGACCGTTGGCGGGGCCGTCTTAATACGCTCGGCAGAGGATGGTGCTCGGAGAAGTTGTGCCGGAGGGGATGATCGTCGGCTCGCAGGTTTGACGGACTCTGAGTCCGCTGCGGTCAGGTCGCTTTCATTGTGTGCTGGGTCTATGAGGCTGAGTCGGGCGGCGCCGTGGAAGTCCATAGCGGGGGTACTCCCTTCTGCCACCAGCGTGGGATGAAGAGTCTGCCGGGACCCTGGGGACTTGTGGAAACTGTGGTGATTTCTTTTGAAGTTGTATTCTTTTAACATCTTTGGACTATTTTTACTGTGCCATGGTCTGTTTATTAATTATGCTATTGTTTGCACTTTTGTAACTATATGTTGTAATTAAATGGTTTTGTGCAGGTCTTGTAGCTTTAGTTTTTTGGTCTTGTTTCTCTGGCGGATTTGGAGCTCCTTTCCGGGGAACGAGCTAAGACGGTAGCGCGATATTAATACGCAGCAGCCTCTCCGAACTCTGGATTGGGGATTGCCAAATGTTATGTGGATTTTCTAGTGTAGTCTGTTGTGTCATATGCTTTTGTGATATCATTCTAGAGGAACGTTTTCTCATTTTTTAACTGCATTGCATTTGTTTCTAAATGACAATCTGAATGGGGCCACTGGGCCAGAGGTTGTAAATCTGCGAATTATCCGAAACGCAGCTGGGAAGCTAATCCCAAAGGGTGGGGGGGGGGCGGTATTTTTCAAAACGGGCCCCGACGCCCAGAGAGTTCCCAGCTCCGGCTATGGGGACAGCACCTTTTTCTTTTAGACACCCTAACACGTCAACCTGGCGGTGCGGTGGAGAAAAAGTGGCACAGGCGGCGGTAATCAGTTTGTCCAGAAACATGAAAGAAGACCCTATGACCACTAAGAATAGGGAATAGTATTTGGATTGTCAGATTGATACCAGTGCCACCATGTCCTCTGTGCCCCTCTCCGGAGACATCCCCGTGGGTGGTATAACTGTTGAAACCATTAGAATAGCCAGTATTTCCGTGACAGAGCCTGTTACCACACCAGCCTCTGTGCAGGTGGCGGATAAGCTTTTAACGGAGACCTTCGTTAGACTGTATCTAAAACACAGACCCTTTGTAAATGAGGGGTAATACTGCACTGTACGACTGAAGGAGTATACAGGGGCTTCCTCAAATTAGGGTCCCACAAATGCTAAAATTAATGAACGGGCTAGCGAGGGAAAGAACAGTCCATACTATATTGCTGGCAGCTGGGTAGCAATCCCTGTGCTTGGCAAGGCCAGAGACTGTATGACACTGATAGGCCAAGCCAGCCTCAATATGCAAAATCTGCAATATTTCATTAATACCAGCCGAGAAGAGAAGCTCCACTGCACGGCCTATCACACTTTGCAAATGACCCGCATCCTGATCAAACTGCACACCTTTGCTTGAACGATAAAGAAACGCTGAAGGCAATACCGTATGTGTATTTTGGTCCTGAGGTATTAAGAATCCTGGTAGATTTAGTGGAAGATTAGGAAGAAAGATTCCGACTCGGGGACTCTTCGCTGCCCCATTTGACAGTGGCCGTAAAACCACCAGCGAAACCTAAAGATATCGGGACGATGATAAAGCGATTAGTGAAAGAAACTAAAATTGTTCTATAACTCTGCCTGTATCGGACAAAAAGTGAGAATATGATTCGTTAAATAAATGGCGGGGAGTATTATGTTGAAGTCCGATATAACTCCTATATTACCTAACCCAAAAGTGGGCCGGAGAAGTGAGTGGCGTTTTGTGCAGAGCATTAATAGCATTAAGAGCCATTAATAAAATAGTCATCCTTATCGCCCCGCTGATACCTGACACGAAGATCATACTCACTCCTTTACCTGCAGAAGCTGGAACCTTTACTGTAATCGCTCTGAGCTCAGTTTTGTTCCTCCATACCTTTGCACAAGGATACCCAGTGTTTATTAGCCTTGTAAGAATCAGCAACACGTCTGCCCCAGTAGCATACTGAAATTCCCCCCTCCCAGTTTATAACATTTGGGACTAAAAGCAGCTATCCGAATATTCCATTCGGTATGCAAATAACATCCTAATAGCGTCCCCTCCATGGTCACGTGGTCTGACTGATTTTTTTTTTAAACACTCAAACATTTGGCAAGAAGAGGGCACGGGGTGTCGTTGGAGAAAATGCAGTTTTGCCAACAGACTGTCCGGCACCTTGGGTTCCAGCTCAGGAAAGGTTGGCAAAGTTTGGGAAGGGATCGAATAAAAGCAATCAAGCAGGTCCCAGTCCCCAAAACTAAAAGGGACATCCTTTCCTTCTTGGGCATGGGGTAGGGTACCGCCGACAATGGATTCCCGCATACCAGGGGAGGGATGCTATGTTGCATCTGCTACGTTGCAAGCGGAGACCACATCGTGGAATGGACTCCCGAAAGGGGGGAGAGCTTTCCATGATCCAAGGCAGGCTTTCGTCACGGCCCTCGCGCTGGGATTACCTAGCTATAGCAAGCCCTTTCAACTATATATGAATGAGTCGCGGGGCTTTGCCACGGGTATCCTGTGCCATGAGCACGGGGGAGGAAAGAGACTAGTAATTTATTATTCCGTGGCATTACCGGCTGTTAAAGGAATGCCAGTCTGTTTGCGTGCTGTGGCCGCCATTGCTGTAATGTAGAAACGTCTTTTCCTATTGTATTGGATGGCCCGTGTACTGTGATAGCACCCCATGCCGTAATGCTACCGTTGAATTCAGCTGCTACGCAACATTATACCACGACGGGAAGGACAAGCTACGAGGTGATTCTTCTCTCGCGATCTAACTATACGTACGAGAGATCTCCGGCTAATACAATCCAGCTACTTGTGTTCCATTAGGATCTGCACAGCAGGATGAGGATGACCATTACTATCTGCTCGCAGTGGAAGCCACTACTACTCCCCAATCCGATCTGAGAAGCGAACCTATTGATAACCCTGACTTAATTCTTTTCACAGACGGTTTTACGCATCGCCCAAGAGATGATCTATTGTTGGCAGGGTAAACTATGGTAACGCCCCACGAAGTGATGGAAGCCTAAGCATTGCGAATTCGAACATCAGCGCAGGCGGCAGAACTCTATGCCCGTGTTGTACCATGGCTGAAGGAAAAACTGTGAACATGTGTTATACGTTCCGGGTAGCACACGACTTTGGACAATTGTGGAAAAATAGAGGATTTATCACTTCGTCGGGACAAGCGGTTAAACACGCTTCCCTAGTACTGAACCTTTTAGAAGGCATACAATTGCCACAAGCTTTAGCAATAATTAAGTGCGAGGCATGATGACCCGTCTGACCCGCTCCATCTTTGATCCCTAAATGAACCTGAAGTCGGCTCGGGTGCTTCCCGAGCTGCAGGAGCGGGGCATGGGCCACACTTGCGCCAAGTACAGCAGCCCTGAGAGGACCTCACACCTGACGACCAGGTTCTTGCCCGCTATCGATAGGGAGAGCGCTCCCCAACAGTCCCAGTTTCTGTTTCACCTTGGCAGTCCGCTCCAGCCAGTTCTTGTTGCACGCCTCGGCCCCTCCGAACCAGATCCCCAACACCCTCACGTAGTCAGACCAGCTGGTGAAGGGGACATTGGATCGGACAGGGCAGTTGCCGAAGAGCATGGCCTCGCCCTTCGTGCGATTGCCCATGGCCCCTCCCTAATGCCAGCTCATACTGGTCGCGGATGGTAATCAGCGTGCGAACTGACCTCGGATCTGAGCAGAAGACGGTGACGTCGTCCATGTACAGGGAGGCTTCCCCGCTGCCTGGCAGCCTCACCCTTCTTATGCCCTCATCCTTCCTAATGGCTTCTGCAAATGGGTTCTATAGAGCACACAAAAAAGGAAGGCAGGAAGAAAGGGCAGCCCTGCCTGACTCCAGACTTGATGGGGAAGCTATCTGTTTCCCACTCTTAGACTTGGGACTGCACTACAGATATCCGTGTAGAGCAGTTGGATCCAATTCCTGATTGCCTCCCCGAATCCCGTTTTGGAAGAATATGTCCTTCACGTTCGTGTGCGATATCCTGTCGAAGGCTTTCTCCTGGTCCAAGCTGACCAGGCAGGCGTCCACCCCCCTGTCCTGCACGTAGGCGATGGTGTCCCTCAGCAGCGCGAGGCTGTCTGAGATCTTCCTGCCCGGTACAGCACAGGTTTGGTCCGGACGGATCACCTGTCCCAGAGCAGACTTGACTCTGTTGGCGATTGCCTTGGACAGGATCTTGTAATCCACATTCTGGAGTGATATGGGACTCCAATTTTTAATGTCATCCCTTTCCCCCTTCGGCTTGTAGATGAGGGTAATGATGCCCTTCCTCGTGGATTCTGACATGCTGCCGCCTAGAAGGATACATGCATTCGTTTCAGCCAGGGCAAAAAATATATGTGAATTAATAAATAAAGATTCTTTCTCTCCCAGGTGGAAAGGGTCCTACTTAGTGCTGCTAACGACCCGTACAGCTGTTACAGTGAAGGAGAAACCCGATCGGATACATGCCACCAGGTGGAGGTTGAACCACGACGAGGAAGAAATAAACGCTGAACAAGTGGCATCTTCCCCGAGAGAAATGAATGGCGCAGAGAACTACGAACAGAGCGTTGTTAACAGACTGAAAGAACAGATAGCTCAGGTTATATGTATTTAACGACTGATTTTTAACAACATATACACTCGGTAAGTGACTGACATGAGGGAAGTAGAGGTAATAACCCTGTTGGGGGTAGGATTGATTAGGCGCCTAAAAGCGCCGAAGGATAAACACAAAGAAACAGGGACTTGGAGAAGAAGGTTTGAGCAAATGAAGGAAGGACAGGGTCGCCCACACTTACAAAATACATGGTGGCATTTGGCCAATTCTATGGCCTACCGCGCAAATTTAACCAACTTCTATGTTTATATGGCAGTTCCCATTCCGCGCAGTTTACGGCACATCTTAATCCCCTGCCGGTGGGAAGAGAAGCCTCGTTATGTATATTGGTAGGATTACAGGCCTACATACTACTTCAGGCAGCGAGTCTGCTCAGAATTGCCTCAACTCCGTAAAGTATCTGGTCTAGAGTAGTCTTAAGTTACAGAGAAATGTCACTATTAATTTTACAGCATTGTGCTGACCCTATTGTCTCCAAGCTCGGGCCTTGGATAATAGCTCCAACACTATCACTGTACCAAGAGTGGTGTGTGTAAAAACCCACATAGCCCCGGCTCCGGTCTGTTCAGGACCAGGGTCTAAGAAAAACTGGTTAGGATTTTCCTCGTGTGATGCTCCCTTCGCGCCCCTAATGGGAATATATGGGGTGCCTGGGATAAGTTGGATTTGTGGGTCTAGGGCATATCAGTGCCCCCCTAGTCAATGGGCTGGGTGCTGCGATTTGAGAAAATTGTCTACCTCTATTAGAATTATTGCCCCGCCATTCTGTGTTTCTCCTGTAGGCCACCTACACTCTCGAACTAGACTTGGTCTTCGGGATTTCTGGAGGGGGGGGGGGAGATAAGTTTTTAGCAGGATTACTCCTCTGGCGAGCTGCAGTAAATAATGCCTATATGATAGACAACAGAAGTTTAGAACTAAAACAGCTGGCTAATTAGACGATAGAGGGATTCGTCATCCTGAACCAGGAATGCAAAATCTTCCAGTGGTGGCACTAGACCAGGGACGGAGGGTCTGTGCGTTAGTAGGGAAAGAATATTGTACCTACATACTCCATGTTTCAGAAACTCTGACCCATGAGTTTGACCCAGCTGCCAGATGAAATACTTAGACTAAACTCTCAAGCCCTTCCAGAAGGCTGGGATTTCTTTAGGTGGGTTAAATCAGTGTTAGCAGAGGGAATATCCGCTTTGCGGTGGCAGATCGTTGCACCAAACAGCTCTGCATTCGCCGAGTCTGCGCGCGTCCAAAGACAAATCCGGGGGAGACGGTAGCATTACGCTTAACGCAATCTTACAACGCGGGAGATGGGGAAGAAGGGGATAGTTACGATGAAGAGGAATGTTTAATAAACGCGCCTTTATCTAGTGGGTTATGACCCCCCCCCCCCCGTTTCAAATAGAATGGAATACGAATTTTTAGGTGCTGATCAGAAAGATCAACAAGGAGGGATTTGTGGTAGGAATTATTAAAAGTAGTGTGTGATGGGATGCTGGGATACTTGCCCACTCAGAAGCAGCTGGACTTAAGACAGATATCACGTGGAGAATAACCTTGAACGATAAGCTCAACGTCAGGAATCCAAATAAACAGGAAATTAAGCCCCTGGAACCAGGAGGAAGTGTGCGTCTGGGGTTAAAAATATGTCGTGACAACAGAGACCAAAGAGAACTGCTAGACTCGCGCTCAGTGATATTTAAACAATTGATCATGTGCTGTGGGATATCAGACAAAGTCATGCGAAGTTGTTCGTCTTGCTGTATAAATATGAGTTGTGTATAACCAAAAAATCAGAACTCCGGCGGCGCTGGAGACTGCCGCAGACTCTCCACGGTATCATGTTAATAAACTCTGATGCTCTTTGTTAGTGTTTCCACGACGCTGTGTTGTAGGTCAATTCCACGCCGGGAAGGTGCGCGTGCTTTCCCCGGACTGGAGTTCAATTCAGCACCAAGGATGTGCAGATTTTTTTTCCCTGACTGGAGTTCAATGCCCCCCGCCAGAGAGTTTCAGATTATTTGCGGGACTGGGGTTCATTTCTCCTCCTTTTTTTCCGGTACTGGACTTCAGTTCCCCGCGGGGAAAGTGCATATTTTTTTCGGGACTGTGGTTTAAAATTCCATGCTTTGAAATTACAGATTATTTCCGTGATTATGGTTCAATTTCCCGCCGAGGTGATGCACATTTTTTTTCCTGGACGGGTTTAATTCCCCGCCTGAGAGGTGCACAACCTTTCCAGGACTGGGGACCAAATACCCTCCTGGGAGGTGCACGTTTAGTCGGGACTGCGTTTCAATTCCCTGCCGGGAAGGTGCAGGTTCGTTTTTCGGGACTGGGGATCAAATCCAACCCCGGAGTGATGCACGTTCTTTCTGACACTTGGGATTAAATCCGCGGGGTGGTGGTGGTGGTGGGTGGGGAGGGGAGAAGGCGTGCACATTTTTTAATGAACTTCGATTCTCTCCCCCATTTGGGAGGTGCACATTCTTTTTTTCCGTGACTGGGGTTCAATTCCCTGCCGGGAAGCTTGTAGTATTTTTTTCCTGAACTAGTGTTCAATTCCCCGCTAGAGAACTGGGCAATTTTACCGGAATGGGGGTTAAATTCCACCCCTGGAGTGACGCACATTCCTTCTGAGATGCGGATTAAATCCGCCGGAGGGTGGGGTGGGAATGGGTGCGCGTTTTTCTCCTGAAGTCCAGTTATTCTATACCCCGCTGGGAAGGTACACGTTTTTCCTGGACAGGGGATCAATTCCCCTCCAGGAAAGTGCATAGTTTTTTTCCGGGAACACGTTCAATTCCCCACCAGAGAGTGACACATTTTGTTCTGGAATGGGCATCAGTTCCCCTTCAGGAAGGTGCACATTATTTTCCGGGACTGTGGTTCAACTCCCCGCCGGGAAGGTGCACTTCTTAAAATAATCCTGGACTGCGGTTCAATACTCTGACGGGGAAGTGCAGGCTCTCCCCCCCCACCCCCCCCCCCCCCCGGGATTGCGTTATCATACCCCGCCAGGCAGATGCAGGCTCTTTCCGGGTCTGGTAGGTGTTCATTTTTCCGCCTTTGAGATGCAATTGTTTCCCGGTCTGTGGATCTGCAGAGAGGGGTGCGGACAGCCCAGCACATCTGTAGTTGTGAACTTCCCACTACTCAGGACATTTACAAAGACAGGTGTGTAAAAAGGGCCTGTGGGATCACTGGAGACTCGAATCGCCCCAACCACAAGCTATTCCAGCCGCTACCATCCGGGAAACGGTACCACAGCCAAGAACAACAGGCTCCGGGACAGTTTATTCCACCAGGACATCAGACTGATTAACTCACGCTGATTTGAGTGTATTATGTTACATTGACCATTTTATTTTTAATAAATTATTGTAAATGACTATGATTGCACATTGAGATGGAGACGTAACGTAAAAAGTTTTACTCTTCATGTATGTGAAGGATGTAAAAAATAAATCAATTCAATTTAATTCCATTCAATTCCTCGTGTGTGTGTGTGTGGGGGGGGGGGAGGGAAGGTGGGGATTGTTTCACGTTTCTTCCGTTACGCCGGTTTAGTTCTGGACTGGGAGTTCAATTCCCTACCGGAGAGTTGCACTTTTTTTTTTCCGGGACTGGGGATCAATTTCCCAAGATCAAGTGCACCATTTCCCTCTGAGGAGGTGCACATTTTTTTTTTCTGGGACTGTGTTTAAATTCTCCTACGGGCATCTGAACAATTCACCGCCGGGGGTCGGGAGGGGTGCAGATTTTTTTCCGAGATAGTGGTTCCATTTCCCCAAAGGTGGTTGGGGGAGTGAGGTAGAGATTGTTTTCCGCAACTAGGGACTAATTCCTCGGCGGGGAGCTAATTTTTCTTTCCCGGGACTCCCAGAAGGGTCATAGTTTTTTTTATCCCGGACTGTGGTTCAATACCCCGCCAAGCGGATGCAGGTTCTTTTCGGGACCGATGGTCACTTCCCCGGCTTTCACATGCAGATTTTTTCCCGGGACTGGGGTCAGTTCCCGGCACGGCGAGGGGGGTGGGTGTGGGTAAGAAGCGGGGTGCGCATATTTTCTGTGACACCGGATCAGTTTCCTGCTAACAGATGCCCATAGTTCACTTTTGGGGTTCAGCTCCCCGTCTTGGTTTTTCGAGTGGGCTCCTTTCAATTCTCCGCCAGAGTCCGGGACTGGATTTCAAATCCCGGCAGGGAAGGTACACACCCTCACCCACCCCCAGAGTAGTTTCCTTCCGTGGAAGTGTAGAGTTTTTTCCGGAAGTGGGGTTTAATTCCCCGCGGGGACGCCCAGACTTTTTTCCGAGACTTGATTTCAATTCCCCGCCGGGATTGCATATTTTTTCCGGGAATATGGTTCAAAATCCCCACTTTGGAACTGCAGATCTTTTCCGTTCACTTCTCCGTCGAGGTAAGGCGCGTATTTTATCCTGGAAAGGGGTTCAATTCCCCGCCTGGGAGATACTCATTCTTTCCAGGACTAGGGATCAATTCCGCGGTGCGGATGTCCACACTTTTTTCCGGTATTGGGTTTCAATTCCCCTCCATGAAGGTGCTCTTTTTTTTCCGGAACTGGGGTTCAATTCTCCGTTAGGTCGCTGCAGGTACTTTTTCCGGTCTGCGATGTTCAATTCCACGCCTTTGAATTGCTGATTTTTTGGGGGGGACTACGATTGAAGTAATCCTAACTCCCCCACCCCCGCAACCCAAAACCCTTCGGGGAAAGGGGATCAATTCCACGCCGGGGAGATGCGCATTTTCTTCTGGGTCTGCCGTTCTCAATTCTACGCCTTTAAATGCATTTTTTTTTAAATTGGACTGGGTTTAATTATACAGTCGTGAACTGCAGTTTTTTTTCCGAGACTGGGGTTCTATTCCCCGCCGGGGAGGTGAAGGTATTTTCCGGCACTGAAGTTTAACTTCCCCGCCGGGGAAGTCCAGATCTTTTCCGGACTGGTTTTCAATCTCCGCCGGGGATGTGCACAGTTTTTTCCAGAACTGTCGTTCAATCCCTTGCCGGGGAAATGGATTATTTTTCCGGGACTGGGGTTCTATTCCCCGCCGAGGAGGTCAACATATTTTCCGGCACTGAAGTTTAATTTCCCCGCCGGGGATGTCCAGATCTTTTCCGGACTGGGTTTCAATTTTCCGCATTTTTTTCCGGGATTGCGGTTCAGCTCCCCGCCGGGGAGGAGCAGATTGTTTACATGACTGCGGTTGACTTCCCCGATGCGAAGGTGCACATCTTTTCCGGGACTGCGGTTTACAATTTCCAGCCTTGGAAGTGCAGTTCTTTTTTTTACCGGAACTAGCGTGTAGGAGGCTCTGCACAGAGGTAGCGCTGCTGATCTCTGGCAACTGTAGTTCACCCAGCAGGGTAAAGGGCATCGTTGTCCTCCTAAATCGCTCATGTCACCCTCCAAGTGGCACACCCAGGTACACGGCTTCAGATGGCGGGTGTGAGGTGCTGGTGTTAACACAGCACCACTGGGCGAAGGGCCTAGTCGGCGAAGTCCTCTGCCAGGTCGGATGAGTTCCTCGAAGAACTGCAATGGCCCAGGATTCGAGACCTGCGCCAGTCTCCGAGTTGGAGGGCATCGGCTGTAGTATGGCCTGGAGAGGGATGGGCGCCGCCGGGTCTAAGACGCTCGAAAGCGGCCCTACCACCCACAGGCGGGTTGCGTGATCCAAACCGTCCCGAAGGGTTCAATTCTTTCCCGGAGTGGGGCACATTTTTCCGGGGTCTGCGGTTCTCAATTCCACGCCTTGGAAGTGCAGATTTTCTGCGGCAGTGGGATTTACTACCCCGCCGCGATACTGCGGATGTTTTTTCCAGTTCAAATCCCCATCGCGGTGGTGCATATCTCTTACGGGATTGGTGTCCATTTCCCCGCCTGGGAGCTGCACATTTTTTCCGGGGCTTCGGCTCAATTTGCCGCCTTGGAAGTTCGGATTTTTTTTATGGGATTTGGGCTCAAACCCCGCCCGAAAGTGCACATTTCTTCCTTAATACCGCTGGGTAGGTACACATTTTACTGGGACGCTGCACGACTTTTACCGGAACGGCGGTTTAATTATCCGCAGGACAAGTGAGTTTTGAGGGGTGGGGAGGGGGTCTAGGGTTGAAATCCATCGCCTGGAAACAGCAGATTTTTCGCCCACTGATCAAATCAATCCCCCGCCGGGGAAGTGCAGATTTTATTCCGGGACTGGGGTTGAAATCCCTGCACTTTTGTTTTCGGGTCTTCTGTTTGCAATTACCCACTTTGGAAGTGCAGAGTTCTTTTTTCCAGAACTCGGGTTCAATTCCCCGCGGGGAAGTGCACTTTTTTTCCGAGACTTGATTGGAATTCCCGCCGGGGAGGAACAGACTATTTCCGGAAGTTAGAGTTCAATTCCCCCTCTGCGAGTTGCAGAATTTTTTTCCGGGACTGCTATTCATTTCTCCGCGTTTGAGTTGCACTTCCCCCCCCCCCCCCCCGTACTGCGGTTCAATTTCCTGCCAGAGAATTGCACATTTTGTTCCGGGATTTGAGTTCAAATCCCCGCCGGGAAGGTGCACACTATTTTTCAGGACAGCGGTTCAATACCCCGCCTGGGAAGTGCAGTTCTTTTTCCTCCCCGGAACTACGTCTCAATTCACTGCTGGGAAATGCAGATTTTCTTCGGGACTGGAGTTCAATTCCCTGCTGGGGAGTTGCAATTTTTTTCCGGGTCTGGGGTTCAGTTCCCCGGCGGGCAGGTGCATATTTTTCCCGTGTTCGGGTTCAGTTTCCTGTCTCGGAAGAGCAGTTTTTTTTTTCAGTGATGTACAAAGGAGCATCTCTGAACACACAAATAAATCGGACATTGAAGTGGATGGCTACCGCAGCAGAAGAACAGGATAAAGCACTCGGTGCTATTTTACGCCTTGGTAATTTCTCGCCTTACTCGCATTAGGTACAGAAAGTGCTCAATAATGTGGCTACGGAGCGCATGACAATGGCTATCACAACTCCCTCAATTCCTTCATCGTCTCCATGAGCTGGGTTCATTAGAGGTGTTACAGGAAAAGCAAGTCTTTCTTTTCTCATTATCAAGGACTCCGTTACTAAGCTGATACACCTTTACGACAAATTAATGTTTAGTAAATTGAAGCCAGGTCCTCGAGATTAGATCTTGGAATGTTGGCCTTCAATGCCAGAGGGATTGAATTGAAGAGCAGGGAGGTCATGCTATACAACTATACAGGGGACTGGTGAGGCCGCACCTGGAGTACTGTGTGCAGTTCTGGTCTCCATACTTGAGGAAGGATATACTGGCTTTGGAGGTGGCGCAGAGGAGGTTCACCAGGTTGATTCCAGGGATGAAGGGGTTACCCTATGAGGAGAGACTGGGGACTATAATCTCTGGAATTCAGAACAATGAGAGGGGATCTTATAGAAACATACACAATTTTGAAAGGGATAGATAAGATAGAAGTAGGGAAGTTGTTTCCATTGGTAGGTGAGACTAGAACTAGGGGACATTGTCTCAAGATTCAGGGGAGAAGATTTAGGATGGAGATTAAAAGAAATTGTTTTTCCCAGAGAATGGCGAATCTGTGGGATTTTCTGCCCAGGGAAGCAGTTGAGGCTTCTTCACTAAATATATTTAAGATTAAGTTAGATAGATTTTTACATAGTAGTGGAATTAAGGGTTCTGGGGAAAAGGCAGGTAGATGGAGCTGAGTTTACGGACAGATCAACCGTGATCCTATTGAATGGAGGGGCAGGCTCGATGGGCCGGATGGCCTACTCCTGCTCCTATTTCTTATGTTCTTATGATCAGTGGCTTTATAATTCACTAAGTGCCATCACCCGGGGATATTTGTGTGCTCTGTCATAAAACCGAAGTTCTTTGTTCTTTTAAAAAGAATGCATTACGACATCTGCTACAAAGAAACAAAGAGAATAAAACTCATTGTATGCTCAGCATTCAACTCTCAGCAAGAATAACAGCTTTCTTTAGGAACACATTCCAAAGTAAAGCAACGCTTCTGGGTTTTCCGTTCCAGAGCAGTGAACTCAAAATGTACCAAACTGGAGAAACACCTTTGTCACAGGTTATAGGGCCACTCAAGGATTAATTGAATCCTTATTGCGTTGTCCAGTCCTGGGTTGCCAAATGATGTTTGCCTCTAGAGACAAAGAGTCATAGAACCCGACAGCACCAAAACAGGCCCCTTGCCCCATGTAATCTGCCTCGTCCCATCAACGTGAATTTAGACCAAAGCTCTCCATACCCCTCCCATCCACGTGCATCGCTTAAATGTTGAAATCGAACCTGCATCCACCACAGCTGCTGACCCCTCACTCCACGCTCACACCATCCTGTGAGGGAAGAAGTTCCCCATAATATACCCATTAAACATTTCACCTTTCACCCTAGTTTTAACCTGCTATCTACCTTTAACTGCTGAAGTAATACCATGTAGTCCTAGTTGTTGTAGATTGAATTTTATCCACTTTTTAAAATTAGTTTTTATGAGTTGGCTCTTGCTGTGAAGTCCAAGCATGCATTGCTTAGGCTCACTGTCCTTGAGTAGATGCTCATGCTCGACCTTCTTGAACTGCTGCTGTCCTTCTGAAATATGGTTGCCACGGGAGCTGGAGAGGGAGTTCCAGGATTTAGGCCAGGTGACGATGAAGAACCGGCGATCGATTTTTAACATACACCCACCACTGGATGTAGGGCAGGCAGCATCTATGGTGATGAATATGCAGTCGACGTATTGGACTAAGACCCTTCACTAGGACCGGAAAGGAAAGGGAAGAAGCCAGAACAAGAAGGTGGGCTGGGGTGGAGTGCAATCTAGCAGGTGATGTGAAGCGAGGCAAGGGCGAAGGTAACTGGGGAGGGGAGGGAAGAGGGTGGATGAAGTGAGAAGCTGAAAGCTGATAGGTGGAATAATAGGAAGGTAGAAGGAGGGGAAGGAGTACAAACTGGCTGGTTATTGGTAAGAACAGATGAGAAAAGGTAAGTGGAATGGAGAGGGGGTGTGAAGTAAGAAGCTGGGAGGGGGTAGATGGAAGAGGTAAGGGGCTGAGGAGAAGAAATCTGATTTGAGAGAAGAGTAGACAATGGGAGAGAGGGGAATAATGGGGCACTAAGGAGAGGTGTTGGACAGGTAAGGAGTAGAGAAGGGGTAAGACGAACGGTCCATGTTGAAGAGTCTGGACCCAAAATAGCAACTGTTTATTTTCTTCTGTTCTACGTTCGATGTTCTATGTTAAAAGGGCCGACGGGGGAAAATAACGGGAAACTTAACAACGGGAATGATCCCGTTGCTACCGCCTGTCTTCCCTATACTTCCCCGGCTTCTGGACGGATCGCCAGGAGCCTGAAGAAATACCAAATTAATACCTTCCACAAACCTGTAAGGAAGCTCAAATCATCGCTTATACGGGTCAGGGATGATCTGGGATTCTGGTGTTTACAGGAATCCCGGTGAATACGTAGCAACATATATCGGCCCGGTGGAAACCCGCATCGAGGAGCACGGGAGGCGTATCCGTTTGGGTTACTCGGAGAAATCGGCGGTAGCAGAATTTTGTATTCTCAATGGTCATGGGATTGACTTCGATGGCACAAAACTACTGTGCCACTCCAATGGCTTTTGGGACCGTCTGGTAAAGAAAGCCATTGAAATACAACTAGAGGAAAGAAATTTAATCAAGATGATGGCCTCGCTCTATGTAAGAACTGGAATTCAATTGGAAACAAGGTGGGAGAGCGGAAATCTGATTGGATGAGGACCAAGCAATCAGGAGGGACGGTCTGCAGGGGAATAAATACCACTGGACTAGACATACCTAGGCATCATCCTTAATGAAGATGGCAGAGTTTATCATCGAAACGTCGGCTATAACCGACATTTGTACGCGGCTGGAAGCCCGAGAAGAGTTTATTCGCCGGAGAAGCGCTAGATTTTTCTTCTATGTTCTATGTATTAGGTGTTCTAATCTCACTGGGTTCTGTTGATTTAGACGTGATAAAAATGGGAGGGATTAAAGCTGGAGAGTTGGCATTACTCGTCAGGGAAAATGTGACGGCAGTGCTCAGACAGGACAGGCTGGAGAGCTTGTCTAGTGGGGTGTAATGGGTGGACAAGAGGAATAAGAAAGGGATTACCACATTAATGGATCACCCAACAGTCTGCAGAACTTAAAGGACCCAATTTGTAGAGAGACTGCAGAGCGTTGTAAGAAACATGAGGTTGTGATAGTAAGTGATTTTAACTTTCCACATATTGACTGGGACTCCCATACTGTAAAAGCTCTGGATGGGAAAGACTTTGTCAAATGTGTTCAGGAAAGTTTCCTTAATCAATAAATAAATGTAGTAAAAAGAGGGAGTGCGCTACTAAATCTCATATTAGGGAATGGTACAGGGCAGGTGACAGAAAATAGTTTTAGGGGAACAGTTTGCATTGCGTGAACATAATGCCATTAGTTTCAATATAATTATGGAAAACGACGGGTCTGGCCCTTAGGTTGGTATTCTAAATTGGATGATGGCTAACTCTGATGGCAGCAGAAAGGATTTGGCTACTGTTGATTGGGACAGATTGTTTTTTTTGGCAAAAGTGCAATTGCTAAGTGGGATGCCTTCAAAAGTGGAATTTTGAGAGTAGAGTTTATACATTCCTGTCGGAGCAAAACGCAAGGATAACATATTTAGGGAACTTGGTTTCGAGAGATATTGAGGTCCTGGTGAAGAAGAAGAAAGAGATGCATAGCAGTAATAATCAGGAAGGAGCAAATGAGGTACTCGAGGAGTATCAGAAATACAATAGAATTGTAAAGAATGAAATTAGAAGGGCTAAAATGAGGCGTGGAGATGCTCTGGCATACAAGGTGAAGGAGAACCTCAAAGGCTTCTATTAAGTGAACAGATTATAGTAAATATAGTAAGGGACAGAATTGGTCCATTTGAAGATCAGGGTGGTCATAATGCATGGAGCCGAAAGAGATGGGGGGAAATCTTAAACTGATTTTTTGGCCATTGTATTCATTCTAGAGATGGACGGAGTCTATAGTGAGGCTAAACAGCAGAGAGATCATAGACTGTAGACAGATTACAGAGCAGGTGTTCATTGCCTTGAGGAAAATTAGACTTTTTTTGTTTTTTTTCTTTTTCCGCACTCTTTAGTTCAGTTAATATTCATAAACATTCCTTTACTTATATGCATTGTGCAGTCTGTTATTTTCTGCCAACGAGCTGTAACAGGACAGCAAGTCACACATCATACACACAAAGCGGGGCTTGGCTGGGAGAGACATCCCGATCTCACGGATTTCGCGGGACCGGAGTGTGTATACCCTAGACATACGAGACCGGAGAACGGGGGGTTTCTCGGTGCTGAGTTGGGGGACTGCCAGGGATAGCTGACAAACCGTTTCATGAGACGCCCGGTGGAAAAAAGAGGGTACATTGCGGAGGTGCTATCCCGGATTGAGTTCCTTGGATGCGGTGTGATTGCCCAGAGCATCGATGCAGTGGGTTGTGTGTTTAAGCCTGTGTTAAAGATACATGGTTATGGACGCCGCAGAGATTGAGCGGTGGTGCGAATCAAAAGGATAGCTTGCGGATTGAGTGGAGTGGATATTCGTTGCCCAGCTGAATTGTTGCTTAGGATTTTAAGTAGCGTTAAAGCATTAGGAATAGTTACGATCCCAGAAAGGCCGTGCGACAAAATGGCGGGCAACGATTTCCTTTCGTTTCAGACTAGCACTATTGGGTACCGGGAAAAGGGCGGGGGCATGAGCTGAAAATACTTTCTGTGAAGACAGTAGTGTAGGCGAGGGTGCGGAATCGGAAGCCGAGTTTCCTGTAGCCGGGGGCGGAGACTTGGTCTCGTTTCTGCGGAGCGAGAGGAAGGAGAGGTCTGACGTGGACGGTCCAAAGAATCCTCCAGGGAACTATGAGAATCTCGAGTTCGTATCGGCCCTTACCCATCTCTGGCGAATAAAAGGCAAGTGCACCGGTGGAGGGTCCCAACTACCTATCGCAGGCTGGGGCGGCAAAGCCCACCTCCGAGGGGGAGAAGGAATATGAGGCTTGAGGGGAGGAGACCTCTCAGATGCTGGATGAGTGGCAGAGCTCTGACAATGTGAAAAGTCAGCGACCGGTAGAGTGTCTGAGAGGTCCGGCTACTGAAGTAGTGAGATCTTTAAAGACGGAGAACCCTTTGGCTGCTTCCGCGAGTTACGTACAAGCACCAGAAAACGTTTATTTTCAGCGCAACGGTAAGCCCAGGGGTTTAGGAACATGTTTCAGGAGAAGGGAGAGAAACTTTTTGCCCATATTTTTCAGCTAGAGACAGCTCGCGACGAACAGGGGCCATTGAAAATGCTGAGGTGAATCAGTTAAGGATGGACCAAATGGCGAACGGCGCACAGTCACAGATATTGATCGCTTTCGGCCATAGAATGTCTCGTAAAACGCCCCTCCCCCTTCGTTTATTGAGCTGATCAGAGAAATAAGGGAGGAGGACAATGAGATGGAGGAGTGGGAGGCCTCCGTTAGCAGGGTACAGTCCTCGATAGTAGCCTCCTTTGCTGAAGTGAGCCTTCCTCCCAAAGGAGTTCGTGGCAGACATTAGAATTGAGATTTCACGGTTGTTACCGGCAGGTGCGGGCACCAAACATGACAAAGCCGACAAGGAGCCGGAACCATTGAGGGGACGGACTAAGAAGAGGGCTGCTGTTCAGCGAAGTCCCGTGAAAAGGGGAGCGACCAGTATTGTCTATTACAACTGCGACGCGAGTGTGCAGGTTGGAAAAACCTTCGGAAAATGAGTCCCCGGGTACTTAAGCAGAAAGGTGTCGGTAAACTTAGAAGAGACCCAGTGAGGGAACAGCCTGACGTCTCGGGGGCGGGAGGGAGTTCCAATCAATATATCAAGGAGCAACTACAGCAAAAAAAAAGCTGTTCCTGAAGGTTTACTGGTGCTAATCTCCAGTGTATCCCTACGGATCGACGGTATTTATGCTAGAAGCCGTACTTGACAGAGGCTCTCAGATTACTCGGCTACACCGTTGGTTTTAGAACCGGTATTCGACGCAGTGCGCTGGAGATCTGGGGACTTAGTACTGATGACTATCCGCATGATGGTTACTTATCGTTGAAACGGGGGTTTTCGGAAGCTGAGCTCCCTGATAAGTTACTGTTGGTTGGTCTGGACCCGGTCGAGAAGGGCGAAGTTTCAATTTTTGTGGGAACAAACGCTCCCATTCTGAGAAAGTTAGAGGGGCCCCGCGAGGAGAAAGTTGGAGAGAGCTTTCTGAAAACCTTGTCCGTCCACCCTGTGCTCTGAGCTGCTTTTGAGGAAATGCGTGGCAGCACTAGGCTGGGTGCTGAGCATAAACGAGGGACTGTGTGGCACATGCCGTCCAAACCCGTCGTGTTATGGCCTGGGGAGATAGCCAGAGTGACGGGAAACCCCAGATTTTCCGGAATGCCTCATGCCGGGGCCCTCTTGCTGGATGCTCCGGAAGACCTGGAAGAGGAGTCAGGCTTACCTGCTGGGGTACTGGTGAGGCCCGAAATGCAGAAACCATCGGTTGTACAGGTGAACAGGATGGCAGTAATTGTCAGGGACACCTCGGAGAGTGAGGTCACCCTCAGTCGGGAAATGCCAATGACGCACCTCTTCCCGGTGACAGTAATGTCCTGTGTTTCTGTGAGACAAGCAGGAGAGAAACTATCTCCTGGAAAGGGAAAGGTGACAGCCAAGACATTCAAACTTGGTGACACCCCGGTAGCTGGAGGCTGGGAGAGGAGATTGACAGAGACACGGTTGAAGTTGGAAAATGTCTTTTCTACTGACGACTTGGATGTGGGTTACTTTCAAAGTACAAAAAGGTTGAGTGAACTTGGCCTTTTTACCTTGGAGCGACGGAGGATGAAAGGTGACCTGATAGAGGTGTATAAGAGAGACATTAATCGTGTGGACAGTCAGAGGCTTTTTTCCCATGGCTGAAATGGCTAGCAGGAGAGAGCACAGTTTTAAGGTGGTTGAAAGTAGATATAGAGGAGATGTCAGGGTTAAGTTTTTTTTATGCAAAGAGTGGTGAGAGCGTGGAATGGGCTACCGGCGGCGGTGGTGCAGGCGGATACGATGGGGTCTTTTATGAGACTCTCGGACAGGTATATTGAGCTCAGAAAATTAGAGGGCTATGGGTAACCCGAGGTAATTTCTCAGATAAGGACATGTTGGGCACAGCTTTGTGGGCCGAAGGGCCTGTATTGTGCTGTAGGTTTTCTATGTGTCTACGTTTTTTTACTCGCCACGCCGTCCACGTTTAAGAGGACACCTCGTTCAGAGAAAGGTCACGGCGACTGGCATTCGTCGAGGTGGAGGACATTCGGCAGCATCTGTGGAAGCTGATGGAAATCGGGATCTTCACTGAGCCCAGGAGCCTCGATAGTGGTGGCGAGGAAGAAGAATGGGAAGGTACGAATGTGTGTTGTTTATCGGACTCTGAACTGACGCACAGTCCCCGACCAATAAATGGTTCCGAGCATCGAGGACGCATCGGCCTGCCTGAGTGAAGCGAAGTAGTTCAGTGTGCTGGACCTGAGAAGTGGGTATTATCAGATACCCATGAGTGAGGCTGACAAGGAAAGATGGCGTTCCTATGTCCACTTGGATTCTTCAGTTTGAAAAGATGCCCAGGGCATATCCAGAGCTCCGGCTAATTTCCAGCGTGCCATATAGAGAGAACTGTTGGGGATATGAACTTGTTTGAGGTGCTGGTGTACCTGGATGATCTCATAGTCTTCGGGACCACACTTGAAGAGCATGAAATAAGGCTACTGAAGGTGTTAGTCCACCTGAAAGCTGAAGGGTTAAAACGGTCCCTGGACAAATATCAGTTCTACAAGATGCCTCTCTATGTGGAGCACATAGTCTCATGGGATGGAGTAACTACACATTCATCAAAGACAGAAGCAGTGACAACAGGACCGAAGTCTAAGAGTGTGAGCACCCTACCCTCATTCCTTAGACTCTGTGGGCACCATTGGAGGTTTGTGAAGGATTATTCTAAAGTGAGTCACCCTTTGAATCAAAGTCTGTGCGGTTACCCTTCCCTGGGAAGAGAGGGATGAGGACGAAAGGAGAAAATGGTAGAAATTATGTTTGCCCTTCAGAGCCTTTTGGAGCAAGATGGGATGCCCAATGTGGAGGCATTACAGTTGACGAAGGAGCTGCACCTGAAAGTGCTTGAGTTGGCTTTAGCAACCCCCCGATTGCCCTATGTACTGCATACAGATGCTAGCAGAGTGGGCTTCGGGGGTGTTCTGAATCAGGATCAGGGCACAAGGTTGAGACCTGACACTTTTGTCAGCCGAGCGAAACTACCCCACACACAAATTGAAGTTCCTGGCATTGAAATGGGCTGTAGCAGATAAGCTAAGGGACTATCCGTATGGTGCCAGGTTTGAGGTGACGACTGACAACAATCCATTGACTTAAATCCTGACCTCAGTGAAACTGGATGTCACATGCCATCGCTGCTTGGCAGTGTTGTCTGCCTATATATAATTAAAGGAGGCATATTTATGAATATTAACTTAACTAAAGAGTTAGTAAGGAAAGGAAAGAACAAACAAAAAAAGGGCCCATTTAACTTAAATAGAAAAATGTACACAGATTGAAACTCAAATCTTCCAACAGTCATATTCACTGATCCTTAGTAGACTCCCGCACCTTGCTCCATCAAATCACAGTTCCCACTGGATCAAATCCTATGACCAGCTCTCTCCAGTGTCTATTCTCTTCATCTCCCACCGAACAAAGACATATACGAGGTGTGATTGGTAAGTTTGTGGCCTAAGGTAGAAGGAGTCAATTTTAGAAAACTTAGCACATTTATTTTTCCTACATTTCCACACTTAGTCCAGCAGTTGTGGAGCATACGGATCCCTTCTTTGTAGAAGTCGGCGTCTTGGACCCCCCAGAAGTGGTCCACAGCATGGGGTGATTGATAAGTTCGTGGCCTAAGGTGAGCTATTAACTTTAAACTTACTGCATTTTCACTCAGAGTTGAATTGCACGCACAAGTAACGAGAGCTGTATAACTCATCTGCTTCTACCTTAGGCCGCAAACAATCACCCCTGCTGTGGACCACTTTCACAAAGAAGGGATCCGTATGCTCCACGACCACTAGACTAAGTGTGTAAATGTAGGAGGGGACCTTGTTGAAAAATAAATGTGCTCGGTTTTCTAAAATTGGCTCCTTCTCTCTTGGGCCACAAACTTATCAATCACCCTTCATAAAAGGCACAAAAAACCCGTTCCCTCAGCCTTCTTTCCTAATTGGATGGCCCACATTCCTCAGCCCTGCTATCTCAAAAAATAACCCAAACACTGCTTCTACGGAAAGACCATCTCTTGAAATATCCTACAACTTTAAAAGTGAAAGCTTTACCAGGGTGTTACACTCCCCCCCATCAAAATAGTCGTACCCTCATGACTTTGAGATAATTCATCAGCCCTTCACAAATAACACAAAGTTTCAAAGGAATTTCTTGATGCCAGAACCTCCAATCCATGTGTAAATGGCAGTTACATATCTCACTTACGGGTTAGGCACAACACACTGTTTCTATGGTGCGACATAGGCCAGCCTATCTGGTGGTTTCCTGACTCTTTGAGACCTCCTTACCTCATTGTCTACTTCTTCAGTTTCAGACACTCCCTGGGATCTTTCCTGTTTACATGAAGAGGATACTCCCTGTCCATTGCTCGTGCCTCCCAACAATTCCGATCCCTTTGTCATTTGACTGTGCTCAGCTTCATGCCCAGTTACTTTAGGGCACAGTCTCCCGTCATTGTCCAACTGCAAACCTGCTCAATGCTAGATCCCCCCATTTCACCTGCATCAGCATGGGGGGTGTTGGGAATCTTTTGGTCAATTATTGGTGAGTTTGTAAACGGAAGCATATACTACACCCTCTTTCCTCATTCTCTGAGCCCATACCACATTCAGTGCAAAGACGAGGAAATCTACAGATGCTGGAAATTCAAGCAACTCACACAAAATGCTGGTGGAACACAGCAGGCCAGGCAGCATCTATGGGAAGAAGCAAAAAATAGATCAACCAGAAATTATACTATCAAAAGTGTCCTTCGTTAAACGAGTAGGAAATATATTTGCCTTGCTATGCATCATTCTTCCATAAAAAACAGGTTGTCCTCTTCAATTTCCAAAGCAAAGTGATACCAATGGCATTCAGGAAAACTTAATGTTCATTCTGGTCACATCAGACTGCACTACCCTTCTCTCAAAGGGTGCCCCAACTGGTCACCCTATTGTCTAGTTCTTTATATAACTGAAAAGACTTTGTGTATCCTGCTTTATAGGATTGGCTAGTTTGCCCTTTTATTTAATCTTTTCACTTCTTATAGCTTTTTAGTTGGCTTTCATTGGATTTAAAAATCTTCCCAGTTATCCAAACTTGCACTCATTGTTGCTGCTTTATATGCCCTTCTCTTGGCTTTTATACAGTCCTTAACTTCCCTTGTCAGCCAAGGTTGCCCAGCCCTGCCATTTGAGGACTTCTTCTGTGGGACCTATCTCTCCTGCGCCCTTGTGAACTATTCCCAGAAACTTCAGTCACCTCTGTTCTGCCATCATTTCCACCATTATGCCCCTCCAATCCACCTGGGCAAGCTTCCCTCTCATGGCTTTGTAACTCCCTTTATTCCATTGCGATACTGATACATGTGTTGGTGTGTGGCCAAATAGATAAGGCATTGGTCTAGTGATCTGAAGGTTGCTAGTTTGAGCCTCAGCTAAGTCAGTGTGTTGTGTACTTGAGCAAGGCACTTAACCACACATTGCTCTGTGATGACACTGATGTCACGTTGTATCGGCCTTTGCCCTTCCCTTGGACAACATTAGTGGTGTGGAGAGGGGAGACTTGCAGCACGGCCGGTCTCCCATACAGCCCTGCCCAGGCCTGTGCCCTAGAAACTTTCCAAGGTGCAAATCCATGGTCTCTCGAGACTAACAGATGCCTATATACTGATACATATGTATAAGTTATGCTTCTCCCTCTCAAATTGCAGAATGAATTCAATCATATTATGATGTACTTTGAATCTTGAATCTTTGAATCTAGTGATGTGGGACCTAAGGCTCCTGTACCTCCTTCCTGACAGCAGCAGCAAGAAGAGAAGGTGGCCAAGGTGGAGGGTCTCTTTGTTCAAGGATGCCCATCAGCCTCCTGAACCAGCATGGATAATTTCACTCACCCCAACTCTGAACTGACTCCACAACCTATGTTCTCAATGTTATTAGTTTTTATATTTGCATGTTTATATTTTGCACATTGCTTGTTTGTCAGTCTTTGTGTGGGTTCGTTAAGCTCCCTAATAAGATCTGGGTAATTACACAACACCTAATCTAAGATAGCTTTTCCCTGAGTAGGCTCAAGCACAAGTTGCTCTAAAAAGCCATCTCATTGGCATTCAACAAATTCCCTCTTTTGTGATCCAGTACCAACCTAATTTTCCAAGTCCCTTTGCATATTGAAGACCCTATTACAATTATGACATTACTAATATTAAATGCCCTTTTCAACTCCCTTTGCAATCTCAACCTCACATCTTGGCTTCTATTTGTAAGCCAATATATGATTCCCATCATGTTTTTTTTTACCCCTGCAGTTTCTTAACTCTGCCCATACAAATTCTACATTATTTTACCCTATGTCTTCTCTTTCTAAAGATCTAATTCCATTTCTTGCCAACAGAACCACACCAATGCTTATGCTTTCCTGGCTGTCCTTTCCATACAAAGTATATTCTTTGATATTAAGCTCTGAACTATGGCCTGTAGTTTAAAGCACTCCCAACAGCTCTGGTAAATCCCTCCACAAGGATATCGGTACCCCTCAGATTCAAGTGCAGCCATCCCTTTTGTACAGGTCACACCTGCCCCAGAAGGGCTACCAATGATCCAGAAATCTCAATCCCTTACCTGTGTTCCAATTCTTCAGCCAAGCATTTATCCATCACCTCACTCTAGTCCTTGGAAAACAGAAGATTGAGAGGAGGTTTGATAGCAGCATATAAAATTATGAGGGGTGTAGATAGGGTAAATGAATCAAAGTATTGAGTGCAGGAGTTGTGATGCTATGTTGAGGTTGTATAAGACATTGGTGAGGACTAATTTGGAATATTGTATGTATTTCTGGTCTCCTACCTACAGGAAAGATATGAATAAGTTTGAAAGAGTGCAGAGAAAACTTCTAAGGATTTTGCTCAGACTTGAGGACTTCAGTTAGGAAGAAAGGTTGAACAGCTTAGGTTGTTATTCCCTCGAGTTTAGGAGAATAATGGGCGATTTGACAGAGTTATTCAAAATTATGAAGGGCTTAGATGGGGTAAATGCTAGCAGGCTTTTTCCACTAAGTTTGGGTGAGATTACAACTGGAGATCATAAGTTAAAGGTGAAAGGTGAAATACTTAAGGAGATCATGAGGGGGAACTCCTTCACTCAGAGGGTGGTGCGAGTGTGGAATGAACTGCCAGTGGAAATGGTGGATGCAGGTTTGGTTTCAACATTTTGGACAAATTTTGATAGGTACATAGATGAAGGGGTCTGGTGGGCTATGGTCCAGGTATACATCGATGGGACGAGGGAGATTAACTCTTCAGCATGGACTAGAACGTCCTGCTACTGTGCTGTAGTGCTCTATGAAATTAGGACTCTATATCTATGTTCTTTTTTCTGAGCTATATGCTCTACATGTCTCAGCCTCAGAATACAAGGACAACCCTTTAGAACAGTAACAATTTCTTTCGGCAGAGGGTAGTGAATCTATGGAGTTCATTGCCATCAATGGCTGTGAAAGCCAAGACACTGATTATATTTGGGTCGGAACAATAGTGTAGTAGTTATCACAATGCTTTACAGTACAAATGACCAGGGTTCAATTCCTGCCGCTGTCTGTAAGGAAGTTACCTATCCAAGATGGCGGCGCGACGCAGCTTGCAGCGGCCACTCCGGAGCTGATTATCTGTTACTTGTGAAGCGGGGTGCCGTGTGCAATCATAATCGGATGAAAAATGGACGTGGGAGCACGGAGGAACATCTGGTAATCTCCAGGAAGACCTTCTTTGTTGCTGCTGCTGCTGTGATGTCCGGGTCTCTGCTGGGAAGTATAGGCCCCCAGTCCTTGGGGTCACATTGCCGATGGCCGTTGGTGTGAGGCGTCTTAATACGCTCGGCAGAGGATGGTGCTCAGATAAGCTGTGCCAGAGGGGGATGGTCGTCGGCTTGGAGATTCGACGGACTCAGAGTCCGTTGCAATCAGGTCGCTTTCACTGTGTGCTGCGTCTGCGAGGCTGAGTCAGGCGGTGCCGTGGAAGTCCATAGCCGGGGTACTCCCTTCTGCCGCTGGCGTGGGATGAAGAGTCTATTGGGGACCCTGAGGACTTGTGGAAACTGTGTGATGGTTTCTTTTGAACTTATAGTCTTTTAACACCTTTGGACTATTTTTACTGTGCCCATGGTCTGTTTTATTAAATCAATTATGCTATTGTTTGCACTGTTGTAACTATATGTTGTAACTATATGGTTTTGTGCAGGTCTTGTAGCTTTAGTTTTTGGTCTTGTTTTGTCTGGTGGAATTGGAGCTCCTTTCCGGGAATGCGCTAAGACGGTAGCACGATATTAATACGCAGCAGCCTCTCCAGACTCTGGATTGGGGATTGCCAAACGTTATGTGGATTTTCTAGTGTAGTCTAGAAAATATGTAAATATTTAATTAAATATTTAATTTAATTTAATTTTTAATATTTAATTTAAATAAATATTTAAATATTTAAATATCTAAAAAGTCATATGCTTTTGTGATATCATTCTGGAGGAACGTTGTCTCGTTTTTTTAACTGCATTGCATTTGTGTTTTCTAAATGACAATAAACTGAATCTAAATCTGAATCTGTATCTGGACATTCTCCCCGTGACTACATGGATTTCCTCTGAATACTTCAGTTTCCTCCTACAATCCATAGACGTACCAGTTGGCATGTAGCTGGCCATTGTTAATTGTCCCATGATTAGGCTAGAGTTAAATCATGCGTTGCTGGGTGGAACTGAAGGATCAACTCCACACTGTATCTCAATCAATAAATCAATGAAATATATTTCAAGTGGAGGTTGGTAGGTTCTTGATTAGTCAGGGCATCAAAGGTTATGGGAAAAAAGCAGGAGAATGGGGTGAGAGGGATAATAATCAGCTATGACAGATTGGCGGGGCAGACTTGATAGGCTGAATTCTGCTCCTACGTCTTAGTTTTATGGCTATCCATGCCCAATGCTTTATGTTCAATGTTTGTCTCCTGCTCCCGATTCCAACATCTGCAGTCCTGTGACTCCAACTTGCTTCCTTTTTGATAAGTAGTGAGAATATTGTTGTGCTGATAAATCCCCCAGGAATTAACTGGATCAGCATCTGTTGGAGGGAAAGAAACTGTCGATGTTTCAAGTCAAAACCCTACATCGTACTCATCTGCAGTCTCTTGTGCCTCCAGGAATGAAACTGAGCTGGTAGTTCAAATTCACACTTTGTTATCACATTTACTGTTAGGATCATAATAGATTAGAGCCAGCAACAAGCTTCCTAATGCAGCTTTGCCATACTACCCTGTGCTAATTGTCTGTCAAGCAGTCTCAGTATCTACGGTTAGGTGATAATTGTGAATTCACTTACATCGTGCAGGTCTTGTTGCATATTTAAAACGTAGCCTGATATCTATGCAGAAAGAACAATTACTGCCGATTCACAATGACAGGGTCACAGTTTGCAAAGGACCTGATGAAGCATCTCAGCCTGAATTGCCGACTGTTCATTTCCCTCCCTCTGTAGATAAAGATCCACTGTTCCCCAGCATTGTTACTCATGGTTTCCAGCATCAGAAGACTTTCTTGTTTCTATGATTTGCAAAGGATCACTGTGCCCAGCTGAATTACAAGGCAAACTGGAGACTAGACCTCACAATCTACACAGTAGCATAATGGTTAGTATAATATTATCACAGTGCCAGCAGTTCTTGCTCCTGTCTGTAAGGAGTTTATTTACTTACTTGTTTATTGAGACCCAGCATGAAATAGACCATTCTGGCTTTTTGAGTCACACTGCCCTGCAACCCCTGATTTAACCCTAGTCTAATCATGGGACAATTTACAATGACCAATTAACCTACCAAATGGTATGACTTTGAAATGTGGGAGGAAACCCATATGGTCACAGGGAGAATGTGCAACCTCCTTACAGGTGGCGGCAGGAATTGAACCTGGATTTTGGTACTGTAAAGTGTTGTGCTAACTACTGTAACTACTGATTTCCTCCCACATTCCAAAGGTAGATGGGTTCAGTAGGTTAATTGAACATATTATGCAGTGCAGGCTCGTTGGACCAGGAGGGCCTGTTTGGTGCTGTACCTTTAACTAAATAAAATACCTTGTTATGATCATGCACCTCCTTGTTTGCCTGTGCTGCTCTTTCTCTGTAACTGTAACACTTTATTCTGCATTCTGTTATTGTTTTACACTACGTAATGATTTGATCTTTATGAACAACATGCAAGAAAAGCTTTTCACTTTATCTTGGTACATGACAATAATAATCCAATTCTAAATCCAAGTGTGTAGCGCTTGAATTATTGTACGCAATTCCATGTTTTATCCATTTCTTTGCCGTTAAGAGATTTCTGTTCTAGGTTCCTGGGTGTCAACATCTCCGAAGATCTATCCTGAGCCCAACACATTGATGCAATTACATAGCAGCTATATTTTATTAGGAGTTTGAGAAGATTTGATATGTCACCAAGGACTGTAACAAATTTCTACAGGTGTACCATGGAGAGTGTAAGGGCATATTCTGGAGTTAGGGTATATAGCAAGTATGAAATTCAGCAACCAATGTTTAGACCTAAACATGGATTGTAGATTAAATTTAAATGCAGCCCTGGACAATAGTTTCCTGGAGCTATGGACACCAGTTCATTGAAAACCAGATAATACGATTAACATTCATTTTGGATGTCTGGAGTGTGGGTGCGAAGGAGCTATGAAAATTACAGTAATCCAAAGAAAGTATTGTAACTACAGAATTTTTCTGCTGTTACCTTTGACCTTTAGCATTTAAAAATGTCATGTAATATTGGGTCAAATCTTGAAGGCCTCTTCCTCCAAGAGTGTCTCATTTTGTTGAACACCTGTACCCACTGTGTCTCCAGTGTTTCTGTGCACATTACAACGGAGAGCATTCTAACTGGTTGCACCACTGTCGGGTGTGGAGGGGCCCTTGCACAGGGTTGGAAAAAGCTGCAGAGGGTTGTAGACTCAGCCAGCTCCATTATGGACACCAGCTTCCCCACCATCGAGGGCATCTTCAAAAGATGAGGTCTCAAATAGGCAGCATCCATCCAGGACATTATAATTACCTTCAAAGAGGATGCACAGGAGCCTGAAGACACACACTTAACGCTTTAGGAATAACGTTTTTCTCTCCACCATTAGATTTCAACCCATGAACCAAACCATGAATACTACTTCAGTATTTTTGCTCTCTTTTGTATGACTTATATACTATATATATATATATATATATATATATATTTCAATGTAATTCACGGTACTTTTTATGCATTGTATTGTACTGCTGCCACAAAATAATAAATTTCACAACATACGTTAGTGATATTAAACCTAATTCTGATTCTGATTCTGATTTTGGACTCAAGGGATTGAGCTTGGGGTGAAGTTTTGTGCAGGTTTGGAGATTTTTCTCTTGGAGTGCAAGAAAATAAGTGTGACTTTACAGATACTACTTACCAATAAGTACTCCTGCTTGACTACTGTTGGGGGGGGATGGCCTACCTGGGGGCTGCAACAGTGGTCGCGCCTCTGGCATGGAGTCTGGCCCTGTGGCTCAGATGTGTAGGGAAAGGAAGAGGGTGGCAGTAGAGATAGGGGACTCTATAGTTAGGGGGTCAGATATGCGATTCTGTGGGTGCAGGAAAAAAATGTGGATGGTAGTTTGCTTCCCAGGTGCCAGGGTCCAGGATGTTTCTGATCGCATCCACGATATCTTGAAGTGGGAAGGAGAACAGCCAGAGATCGTGGTACATATTGGTATCAATGGCATAGGTAGGAAAAGGGAGGAGGTCCTGAAAAAAGACTACAGGGAGCTGGAAAGAAGTTGAGAAACAGGACCGGAAAGGTAGTAATCTCAGGATTACATGACAGTGAGTATGGGAATAGAATGAGGTGGAGGATAAATGCATGGCTGAGAGATTGGAGCAGGGGGCAGGGATTCAGATTTCTGGATGATCGGGACCTTTTCTGGGGTAGGAGTGCCCTATACAAAAAGGACGGGTTGCACTTTATTCCCGAGGGGACCAATATCCTGGCAGGAAGCTTTGCTAAGGCTATTGGGGAGAGTTTAAACTAGAATTGCTGAGGTGTGGGAACTGAACTGAAGTGACGGAGGAAAGGGAGGTTGGCTCACAAATAGAGAAAGCTTGGAGACAGTGCAAAAGGGAGGATGGGCAGGTGATAGAGAAGGGAAGCGCTCAGTCTGATGGTTTGAGATGTGTCTATTTTAATGTAAGAAATATAATGAATAACGTGGATGAGCTTAGAGAGTGGATCAGAACTTGGAGCTATGATGTTGTGGCCATCACAGAGACTTAGATGGTGCAGGGACAGGAATGGCTACTTCAAGTGTCAGGCTTTAGCTGTTTTAGAAAGGATAAGGAGGGAGGCAAAAGAGGTGGGGGCATGGCATTGTTGATCAGAGATAACATCACGGCTACAGAAAAGGAGGAAGTCATGGAGGGATTGTCTACGGAGTCTCTGTGGGTGGAAGTTAGGAATAGGAAGAGGTCAATGACTCTACTGTGTGTTTTTTATAGACCACCCAATAGTAACAGGGACATTGAGGAGCAGATAGGGAGACAGGTTCTGGAATGGTGTAATAATAGCAGGGTTGTTGTAATTAAAATTTGGGACATTTTAATTTCCCAAATATTGATTGGCATCTCCATGGAGTGAGGGGTTTAGATGGGGTGGAGTTTGTTAGGTGTATTCAGGAAGGTTTCTTGACACAATATGTAGATAAGCCTACAAGAGGAGAGGCTGTACTTGATCTGGTATTGGGAAATGAACCTAGTCAGGTGTCAGGTCTCTCAGAGGGAGAGTGTTTTGGAGATAGTGATCACAATTCTACTTCCATTACCACAGCACTGTAGAGGGATAGGAACAGACAAGTTAGGGAAACAATTAATGGGAGTAAGGGGAACTATGAGGCTTGAAAGCATAAATAGGAAACAGATGTTCTAAGGGAAACTTACTGAAGAAATGTGGCAAGTGTTCAGGGGATATTTGCGTGGGGTTATGAGTAGGGACGTTCAAATGAGACATGGAAAGGATGGTCGGGTACAAGATCTGTGGTGCGCAAAGGCTGTTGTAAATCTAGACAAGAAGAAAAGAAGAGTTTACGAAAGGTTCAAAAAACTAAGTATTGATATGAATCTAGAAGATTATAAGGTTAGCAGGAAGGAGTTTAAGAAGGAAATTAGGAGAGCCAGAAGGCGTCATGAGAAGGTCTGTTTAAGAGTTTGATGTTAGTGGGTTAGAACTAAAATTGGAACTAATGTGTAAAATATATGATTGATGCAATCAGGTGTGGATGGTAATCGTGTGGATAGGTTCCTGGGAAAAGTGGGAATTGGATTGGAAGCACTAGAGATGGCAGGTTCTAGAATCTGTAGCAAAAAAACAATCTACTGGAAGAATACAGCAGGTCAAGTAGGGGAGAGAAATTGTCAACACTTCAGGTCAAAATCTTGTTTCAGGAATAGGATTTCACTGTGAGTTAGTGAAGGGTTGATGGACTGAATGGCCACTGCTACATTGGAAGGAGATATGGAAAGGTTTAATATAAATATGGTAATAGTAACTATGGAAATATGGTAAAGGTGGCCATGGAACATTGAGATTGTAAAAACTCATCTTGTTCACCAAACTCCTCGAAGGAAAGAAATCCAGCATTCTTAACCATTCTCTCTTAGACCTAATGAGATCCCTCCTTTTTCTCCTAAACTCTAGTAACTACAGGCGCAGAGCCATCAAACACACCTCATACGTAACCCTTTCATTCCTGGAATCATTCTCTGTACTCTGTCCATTGCCAGCACATCTTTTCTTAGACAAGGGGCCCAAAATTGCTCAGACCAATGCCTTATAAATCCATAAAAGTGGATGCAGTAAAGCCCCTATTGATAGTGTAGTGAATTGCCTATCCTAGGGCAACATAAATGAAGTAAAATGGCTTGGGTTTTATTATAGTCAAAACTTTTCATTCATAAGCATAGAACATAGAACAGTACAGCACAAGAACAGGCCCTTTGACCTATGATGTTGTATCAAACAAAGTAATCTTATAATTAAATGCCTAACTATACTAATCCCTTCTGCCTACCCATGGTTCATATCTCTGCACATTTATATGCCTATTGAAGAGCATTTTAAACACCTCCAGTCATATTTGCTCCCTCCACAAACACCCCTTGCAGTTCATTCCAGACACCCACCACTCTGTGTGGAAAAGAATTCCCCTGCACATCTCCTTTAAACTTAACCATTGCGTTGGATCGTTATGATCTTGCACTTTATTGTTTAACTTTGTAATACCCTGGTTTAAGACCATATGTTATTTTATTAATAAAGTTATGTTATTGGATATTTTATTTTCTGCAGATTTTCTCAAAATGCAATGAGTTCCTTTAATTACATTACACAATTGAGTATTTCTTGTATTTCTGTTTTAAATAGTAATTCAGTTGATTAAGTTAGGCTTGTTGAATTAGCCAATAGGATTTGTCTTGTTAACATTTCTTTGAGAGAGCTCGGGAAAACCATTGGGGGAGTCATTTTCTCGAGAGTACGAGATCAAAGGAGGAAGAAGAGGAATGGAATCGGACAACAAACGTTGGAGAAGAACGCAGTGATGCACTCACAGAACCCACTTCGAAGGACGGATTAGTGATTTTGGAAAATCCTCATGCAGACAATCTTCTCATGGAGAATGCACAGCTGACTTTTAGTTAGCTGGTTAGAACATGATGTTGAAGAAAGTTCACATCTTTTTCCTTGGAAATTGTGAGAGTATTTGTTTCCTGGGACAGGTTCTTCAGCGCAAAACCATTTCAGTATCGTTTGTAAAGGAAGTGAAGTGAACTTAATTTATTACTCAACAGTGAGCTCCAATGATTACATGCTTGATATAGACTAATATTTATATATACGATGGACATTTTCCTTATTTTGAATTATATAGTACTATTATGTTTGTTATAATTTAAAATATTTTGTCAATATAGTTTTGATTTAAGTTTATACTGGTGTGAAGTAAATTATTGTTTTCTGACAGTAAATTTCCTGTGTTCATACAGTAATTGCATTTATTTTCCATTAGAAGGACACATTCAAACATTTTTGTTTGTGTTTACCTGAATCTTATTTACCTTAGATGTGTTTATTTACTGGAAATTAAGTTTTCATTGTTATTCCATGCATTGGCGAGTTATGTTGCTGTTAGATTGACTTCACTGTAATAGCTAACTGATTATGAGCTTACAGTGAGAGGGTTACACCTCATTTCCATTCTATTGGTAGTTTCTACACTTTATTCTGCATTGTTATTATTTCACCTTATTAAATTGACTTTCTTTCTTACATCCTTCGCATAGATGAGGAGTAAAAATCTTTTCCTGTCTCAATGCACTGAGTAACGATCTGATCTGTAGAAACTGTATGCAAGGCATGGTGTCTTGGTACGCGTGACAATAATAAACCAATATGGATACAAAAGCCAATACGCCTCTCACCTTAAATGTATGTCTCACATTTCATCCAAGGGAGAAAAGGAGGTTTAAATGTTCATCCAAGGAGGCGTGACTTTCAACTCCCAATTCCGACCATCTTGCTGGCAAACGTACAATCTCAGGTAAATAAAATTGAAGCCCTCAGAGCTAGAGTGCTGTATCAGAGTGACATTAAAAACTGTTACGTTTTTTGTTTCACGGAATCTTGGTTAACCCTCTTCATTCCAGGACGCAGCGATAAAACTTGATGGGTTCACGATACACCTGCAAGATGGGGCTGCTAAGCCTTTCAAATGCAGAGGAGGTGGATGGAGTGTGCTTAATGATCAACCCCTCATGGTGAATAAACGTGCAGACACAAATGAGAATGTAAGAAAGGGCAAGCCAATGATTGGGTACAAATGCAGACTGAGCAAAGAGTTGAAATCGAAATTCAAAAGGGTGAAGATTACAAGACTCAAGGTGTTGTACTTAAATGCGTGTAACATTCGGAATAAGGTGGACGAACTTGTGGTGCAATTACGGATTGGTCGATATAACGTTGTGGGCATCACTGAGTCGGAGCTGAATGTAGGCCATATTTGGGAGCTTAACATCAAAGGATATACTTTGTATCGAAAGGACAGGCAGGAAGGCAGAGGCGGTGGTGTGCTCTGTTGGTGAGAGGTGGAATTACACCTTTAGAAAGAGACGGTGGAGGGTCAGAGAATGTTGAATCTCTGTGGGTGGAGTTAAGAAACTGCAAAAGTACAAAAGTCTGAGAATCGTGTATAGGCCTACAAATAGCAGCCAAGATGTTGGGTTGAGATTGCAAATTAAGTTGAAAAGGGCATTTAATAAGGGTAATGTCACAATTGTAATAAGAGACTTCAATATACAGTACAAGGAGATTGGGAAAATCAGGCTGATCACAAGAGAGGGAATTTGTTAAATGCCTATGAGAAGGCTTTTTAGAGTGGATTGTGCTCAAGCCGACACAGGGAATGGCTATCTTAGATTGGGTGTTGTGTAACTCAGATCTTGTTAGTGTGCTTAATGTAAAGGTACCCTTAGGAGGCAGTGATCATAATATGATTGAATTCATACTGCAATTTGAGAGGGGATAGCATAACTCACATGTATCAGTATCGCAATGGAATAAAGGGAGTTACAAAGGCATGAGAGGGAAGCTTGCCCCGGTGGATTTGAGGGGCATACTGGTGGAAATGATGGCAGAACAGAGGTGACTGAAGTTTCTGGGAATAGTTCACAAGGGCGCAGGAGAGATAGATCCCACAGAAGAAGTCCTCAAATGTCAGGGGTAGGCAACCTTGGCTGACAAGGGAAATTTAAGGACTGTATAAAAGCCAAGAAAAGGGCATATAAAGCAGCAACAATGAGTGCAAAGTTGGATGATTGGAAAGATTTTAAAAACCATCAAAAGGCAACTAAAAAGCTGAAAGGAGGGAAACAATGAAATAAAAAGGCAAACTAGCCAATACCATAAAGCATGATACTCAGTTATATAAAGAATAAGGGGAGGTGATAGTTGATATTGGAGCACTGGAAAATGATGCTGGTGAGGTAGTAATGGGGGACAAAGAAATGACTGATGAACTTAGTGAGTGCTTTGCTCCAGTTTTTACTGTGGAAAACAGTAGCTGTATGTCTGAGGTCTCTGGGTGTCAAGGAGCAGGAGTGAGTGTCATTGCTATTACAATGGAAAAAGTGCTGGGCAAACTGAAAGGTCTTAGGGTAGATAAGTCACCTGGACCAGATGTACTACATCCCAGAGTCCTGAAAGGGGTTGCCGAAGAGATAACGAATGCATTGTTCATGATCTTTCAGGAATCGCATAATTCTGGCATGGTCCCAGAGGACAGGAAAATTGCAAATGTCACTCTGCTCTTTAAGAGGAGAGGAAGGCAAAGGAAAGGAAATTATAGGCCAGTTAGCCTAATCTCAGTGGTCGGAAAAATGTCGGAGTCTATTACTGAGGATGGGGTTTTGGGGCACATGGAGTCTAATGATAAAATAAGTCAAAGCCAGCATGGTTTCTGTAAAGGAAAATCTTGCCTGACAAATCTGTTGGAATTCTTTGAAGAATTAACAAGCAGGGTGGACAAAGGAGAGACCGTGAATTTCATTTACTTAGGTTTTTAGAAGGCCTTTGATAAGGTGCCTCACATGAGGATGCTTAACAAAATAAAATCCTATGGTGTTACAGGAAATATTACTGTTACTGTGCAAACCTGTCCACTCTGAATACAAAGCAGTCGTCTGAGTTGAGCCGTTCAGCCAGATGACCCTTGCAAAGGCACCGTTTGGTCAGCAGTTGTGAAAGAGGATATAGCCCAAACGGACAATATGAAACATCCTGCTGTATCTCTGCTGCTGAGAGAACCCTGCACAGACTGGAGTTGAGGAACCAGATTTTATACCAGGTCACTTCTTCTCCAGACAGACCTCAGCACTCCCAGTTGCTACTGCTTGAGAAGAATCGGAGGATTGTGTTACCGTCTCTTCATGATGATTCCAGTCATTTGGGTGCTAACAAGACCTATGGATTAGCCAGAGATCGGATCTACTGGCCGTGAATGAAACCGGATGTCGGAGTGTACTGTGAGTCGTGTATTCAATGTGTACAGAGGAAGACACTGCCTCTGAGGGCCACTCTGCTACCCCATTTGCAGAATGTGGGACCACTCGATCTGATATATATGGATTTCCTATCTATAAAGCCTGATTCCAGCAACATGGTGAATGTCTCGGTTATTACAGATCACTACCCCAGATATATTCAAGCCTTCCCTACCAAGGATCCAAAGGTAATCACCGTGGCCAAAGTGTTATGGGAGAAGTACTTCATTTATTATGGCCTCCCCAGATGGATACATAGTGAACAGGGATGGGATTTCCAGAGTAGGCTCATACATGAGTTACTGAGCATGTTTGGAGTCGAGGAGTCAAGGACTACGCCTCATCACCTGCATGGTTAGCACTCAGCCCGAGAGGTTCAACCGGGCATTGCTAGACATGCTCAGAACCTTGGAGGTCAGTAAGTTGAACAAGTGGAGTCAACATATTGTGCATCTGGTCCACTGCTACAACTGAACACAGAATGAAGAATGAAGCTACCAGGTAATTTCTGTATTGTCTGATGTTTGGGCATGAAGCGAGGTTACCCTTTGATCTCTGTTTTGGGACTGGCAGGGAAGATTTGCCATAGAAGTCTTATCTGAATTGTATGTCTGATAAGAGGAGGAAACTGATACGAGGCGGGCTTATGAACTATTTGAGGTCTTTACTGCAAAGCAAAATCAAGGAAACGAGGAGATACAATCAAAAGGTTAGGTTCTCCCAACTGATGCCTGGAGACAGAATTCTGATAAAGAACTTGGGGCTACCTGGGAAGCGTATGTTGGCTGACCACTGGGTGGCTACACCTTATGTAGTGGAGAGTCAGAGGCCAAACTTGATGGTTTCAAGGTACATCTGAATGATCAGACTGCTGAGCCTTTAAAATGCAGAGGAGGTGGAGCATACTTAATTCTCAACTCCTCATGGTATACAAACACAGCGAATCTGTCCCAGACCTGGAACATCTTGTGGTCAAGTATCATCCATTTTATCTGCTGTGGGAGCTTTCACCCATCATCTTGGTAGTGATGTACATCAGTTTGAAACAGGCTCTAGACTAGCTGAGGTATGTGATCAACGGGCATGAAACAATGCCTCCTGATGCTTTCCCCATCATTTTGGGGGATTTTAACAAGGTCTGCTTGAAAAAAATCTCCAAATAATTTTTACTAACAAATCACTTGTAGTACAGAGGAACCAACACTTTGGTTCACTGTTACACCACCATCAAAAGCACTTAATGTGTTAACCCCTGCCCTCACTTTGGAAAGTCTGATCACCTGGCTGTACTTCTACTCCCTGAGTGTAGGCAGAGACTGAAGACTGCAGCACCAGTAGGGAGGACCAAGAAGGTTTGGACAAGGGAAGCACAGGAGCACCTCCAGGACTGCTTTGAATCGGTGGACTGGACTGAATTGAGGGATTCACCTTCGAGTCTGAATGAGTACGCCACAGTTGTCATTAACCTCAATAAAACCTGTGTGGATGAGTGTGTGCCTACAAGAACCATGCATACCCAAATCAAAAGCCATGGATGAACCAGGAAGTTTGTCGTCTGCTAAGTCTGTGGCATTCAAGTCTGGTGACCTAGTTCTGTACAAGAAAGCCTTGCGGAGGGCTACTCCAGAGCAAAGGAACAATTCCAAATGAGGTTGGAGGCAGAATCAGATTCACATCAACTTTGTCAGGGTTTGCAGGCCATTACTTCCAATAAAATAAAACCTAACATCATGAATGGCAGTGATGCTTTACTCCCAGATGAGCTCAACACCTTTCACCCTCACTTTGAGAGGCAGAATAAAACTACAGGAATGAGGATCCCTTCTAAACCCAGTGACCATGTAACCTCTGTCTCGGAGGCTGATGTCATGCTTTCTCTTAAGAGAGTGAACCCTTACAAGTCATGATGGAGTACCTGGGAGGGCTCTGAACACACCTGCCAAACAGCTGGTGGAGGAGTTCAGACACTTTCAGGTTCTCATTGCTACAGTCAGGTGTTCCCAGTTGCTTCAAAAGTGCAGCAATTATACCATTGTCCAAGAAGAGCAGGGTGAGCTGCATTAACGACCACCATCCAGTAGCATTCTCACTTATGATGATGAAGTTGGTTATCTCTAGAATTAACTCCTGCCTCAGCAAGGAATTGGACCCATTGCACTTCGCCTATCACCACAAAAGTCTACGGTGGACGTGATCTTATCGGCTCTTCGCCTGGCCTCGGATCACCTGGACAATATAAATCCCTATGTCAGGATGCTGTTTATTGACCACAGCTCAGCATTTAACAGCATCATTCCTACAGTTCTGAGGAAAAAAACTACAGAACCTGGGTCTCTGTACCTCCCTCGGCTACTGGATCCTTGACGTCCTCACCGGAAGACCACAGTCTATGTAGACCAGAAATAACAACTCCACTTTGCTGACAATCAACATGCACACCACAGGGATATGTGCTTAGCCCACTGTTCAATGCTGTCTACACCCATGACTGTGTGGCTAGGGATGGCTCAAATTCCACCTGTAAATTTACTAACGATACAACCATTGTTGGCAGAATTTCAGATGGTGATGAGAGAGCGTACAGGACTGAAATATATCAGCTAGTTGAGTGGGGTCATAGCCACAACTTTGCACTCAATATTAATAAGACCAAAGAACTGATTGTGAACTTCAGAAAAAGCATGACAAGGGAATACATACCAATCCACATAGAGGGATCAAAAGTGGAAAGAGTGAGCAATTTCAAGTTCCTGGGTGTTAATATCTCTGAGGATCTAACCTGGACCCAACATATCGATGCAGCTACAAGTGCAGTTATATTTCATTCGTAGTTTGAGGATATTTGGTGTGACAGCAAAAACACACGTAAACTTCTACAGATGTACAGCGGAGAGCATTCTGGTATGGGGGGGAGGGGCTATATCACAAGGTCGAAATAAGCAGCAGAGAGTTGTAAACTTATTCATCTCCATCATCAACACTAGCCTCTGTAGTATATCTTCAAGGAGTGATGCCTCCAAAAGGCAGTGTCCGTCATGAGGGACCTCCATTGCACAGGTCACGCCTTGTTCTCATTGCTGCCATCAGGAAGAAGGTACAGAAGCCTGAAGGCACATACTTAATGATGCAGGAACGGCTCCTTCCCCTCTGCCATCCAATTTCCAAATGGACATTCAACCCATGAACACTACCACACTATTTTCTTATTTTTGCTCTACTTATTTAACTATTTTTATAGATTGAGTGTTATTCACAGTTTTTTCAGTATTATTATGTATTTCATTGTACTGCTACCACAAAGGTAACAGATTTCATATGTTGGAGAAGAAACCTGATTCTGATTCAGAAGATCTCAGCTGTCTGCCCTGTCCATGCCTCTCCTAATCTCATAGACTTGATCAAGCGTCCCCTCAGTCTTTGCTACTCTCAAGAAATAGGTATTGATGTTGGTAAGCCTGTTCTGCGCCCTCACAGAGGGAATTTCATAGAGTCCTACAACCCAGAGGTAGGTGCAGATAAAGTTCTCCAAGACAGCATCAGTGAAATGGAGCTGCGGTTATGAGAAATAAGTTCAGTTTTCACTTTAATGACAAGGGTTTGAAAGTCTCAGCAGCAGAATGCATTCTGCTTTCTGCACAGTGAGTGAGTGTTTGAAACGCTGATCCCTGTAAACCCTTCAATCTCTATGCTCCTCACCCTCGGCCTGTGAATGAAGATTATGAAGAAAATGAGTGATGTGTCTGAGCGGTCAAAGGGAATTATGGTAAAGTGTATAACATCCTTTTGAAAAAAATCCTGTTGGTTTAAATCAAAGCCTGTATTCTGGCTTGAAGAGAAGCTCCCGATGACATAATTGGAAAAGCCCATGGAGACAGTGAACTGTATTAAATCTGACAGCTGTAATAATAAGGTTTCTGGAGCCTGATGGCTTCTAATGAGGGGACTGTGTTGATATCCACTTCCTCATTGCCTTTTTTTTTTATTACTACCACCAGGGAGGAGGTACAGAAGACTGACGGCCACGTTCAACGATTTTAGGAAAAGCTTCTTCCCCTCTACCATCAGATTTCTGAATGGTCTGTGAACCCATGAAAACTACCTCACTATTTTTGCTCTGTTTACACTGCTACTTTAATTGTGTGTTATACCGTATATATTTGGGTGGTGGGGTGGAGATGCAGTACATCTCTACCAGACGAGGTGTAAGGTGCTCCTTCCCTCTGCTAGCCTGCAGGTCACCCTTGGGCAGGGTGTAGCCCCTTAATCCCCTCCCCCTCCACTCTGATCAGGGTCACGTGAATCCATGGGAGCAGGTGGTGGATGGCCTTATGAGCAGCTGGTGCAGATCACAAGACACAAGTCCTGGTTCTGTGACAACTGATGCCAGGCGGACAATCTCTGAAGAGTATTGATAATGGCTGGGGTTGCCCATCTTGTCAAGACACTACCCAGAGAAAAGCAATGGCAAACTATTTCTGCAGAAAAATTTACCAAGAGCTAGCGCAGTCATGGAAAGACCTCAACTGCCCACATCACATGATGTGGCACATGAAGAGCAAGCTGTATATATTTCTTCAGCCCACAATGTTGTGCTGTTCCCTCTCACATGCCCTCCATTTCATTACCATCCATGTGCTTATCTAGGAGCCTCTTAAATGTCCTTAATGTATCTGCCTCTAACACGTTCCCTGACAGTGTATATTATGCACCATCAAGCTCTGTGTAAAGAACTTGCCTCTGACATCCCCCAGAATTTCCTTCAATTACCTGAAATATGGCCCCTCGTATTAGTCATTTCTGTCATCATTCAACCTCCTTTACTCCAAAGAGAAAAGCTTACATTCCTCCAAAGTTTTATTCTTTAATCCAGACAGCATCCTGATAAATCTCCTCTGCACCCTCTCTAAAGCTTCCACATCTTTCTTATAATAGCTATCTATCCTATCTGTGCCTCTCATAACTTTACAAACCTTTATTAGGTTTCCCCTTGGTCTCCAATGTTCTACCTTTGTCCAATCTCTTAGAAACACAGAAATATAGAAAACCTGCAGCACAATACAGGCCCTTTGGCCCACAATGCTGTGACAAATATGTACTTACTTTAGAAATTACCTAGGGTTACCCATAGCCCTCTAATTTTTTAAGTACCTATCCAGAAGTCTCCTAAAAGACCCTATTTTATCTGCTTCCACCACCAACTGTTAGTACCGCCAGATGCACTTTGTCTTTTTGTGTGTTTCCCCCAGCCGTCGGTCTGCGTTTTTACATTGTCATGAGCTCCTGTCCCTGCTCCTGCTCTACTCTGGCCCTGTATTACTGAGTACTCCACCTCTCATCTGTTTCTCATGTATTGCTGCCACTTCTGTCTCACTGTGCTCCACCTATCATCTGCCTCTCTGTTTATTGCTCAGTGTATCTCAGTCCTGTGTTTTCACCTGTTTGTTGCCAGATTGTGCCAATGAGTTTTCCTGAGCCTTTCCAGCATTTGTATCTGGACTCTGCCTGTTTCGCAATTCTGGTTTTCGATTTCCCTGGATGTTTTGATCTCTGCTTGAACTTTGACGTTGACTTTGTTTTGCACCTTGGGATTGTTACTCAGTTAATCTCACTGTGTGCACAGTACTGGGTCTGTGATTGGATCCCTGCTTCAGCGCCCTGACAATACAATCTGGCCAGAATGGACCCTGCAGACCCTGGTCGTCTGAGCTATCCTGGAACAACAGCGAGTGATGCTGGGGAGACACCAGAATCAGTTAGACTCTGTGTTCAGGGTAGTGCAGTTGCTTTCTGCTGATGTAGCTGATCTTGTGGCCCAGACTCAGTAACTCCAGCTGTCCCAGAGTGCCCATCAACATCCTGCGACTGCATCTTCTGCCCTGCCCTCCGCGTTCTCACATGCTCTTCCCTTCCAAGAGCCCCGTCTGCCTCCTCCAGAAGAGTACTCCTGTGAGCCTGGTACCTGCTGCTCTTTTCCTTCCCAGGGCACCCTCAGTTTTGAATTGCAACCAATGACCTTTCAAACTGATCGAGCCAAGGTGGCCTATGTCATCACTCATCTGTCCGGTTGGGCAAGAGAGCGGGGAACAGCTGTCTGGGAGGCAGGCTCACCTTTCTGCAGTAGTTTTCAGTTATTTTCTGAGGAGATGAGAGAAGTGTTTCATCGTTCCAAACATGAGAGAGAGGCTGCCCGTGAAATGCTGCTCGTGCACCAGGGGTGCAGATCGGTGTCAGATTACGCCATATAGTTCTGGACCCTAGCCACGCCCAGCAGCTGGAACTCGGAGGCACAGTATGACACCTTCCTGAATGGCCTCTCCGAAGACATCAAAGATGAGCTGGTCACCCACCCTTCCTGCCGCCTTTGAAGCCCAGGTAGATTTGGCCATCCGTATTGAGGTTTACCTTCAACAGCGCTGAAGAGGGAGGGGTTCCAGAGGGACACTGGGTAAGTTTCAAGCTCCTCATCAGTCTATATTGCCCTGCCATTTGCCCCCATCTACAATTCCTGTTCCAGAGTCCGAAGCTATGAAGGTTGACTGTATCCGCCTGACACCGACTGAAAGACAAAGGCGAATCAGCACACGTTCCTGTCTGTACTGCGGCCAACCAGGCCACTTTATCAAGGGATATGGGGAGGAGGCAGGAATGGGGTACTGTGATCAGCCATGATCACAGTGAATGGCGGTGCTGGCTAGAAGGGCCGAATGGCCTACTCCTGCACCTACTGTCTATTTGCCACATTTCTGCCGTAAATTTCCTTGAGAACATCTGTTCTCAATTTATGCTTCCAGGTTTCTGCCTGATAGCTTCATATGTCCCCTTACTCCAAAACTCCTCTTAGAGATGATATTCGCTAATTCAGCCAACAGTCTGCAATCTCTTCAGTACCTGGTCTAAATATCTTTCATGCAAGGCAGAAAGCCAGACATTGTTTTCCTGTGTATTATCCCACTGCACTGACGTAAGGAAATGATCTGCATAATGGCTTGAAATCAGGTATAGTTCTCCATACCGAAAAGTGATGCAACTAGTTAGAATGCTCTTCATGGTGCATTTGTAGAAATTTGTGTGAGTCTTCAGTGACATAAACCCAAAAATTATTGGCTGATGAGTCTGAAATCAGTTGTGAGAAAGTTATTGGAAGGTATTTTGACAGATTGGATATATAAGTATTTGGATGGACGTGGGCTGATTAGGGGTACTCAGCATAGCTTTCTCTGTGCTATGTCACACCTAATTAATCTTATAGAGCTTTTTGAGGAAGTTACCAGGAAAGTGGGTAAAGGCAAGGCAATTGATCCTGTTTACATGGACTTTTGCAAGGGATTTGACAAGGTTCTGCATTGGGGAGTTAGTCAAGAAGATTCAATTACTCAGCATTCAAGATAAGATAGTAAATTGGATTAGACACTGGATTTGTGAAAGAAGCCAGGAAGTGGCAGTAGATGGTTGCCTCTCTGACTGGAGGCCTGTGACTAGTGGTGTGCTATCAGCATGTGTGCTGGGTTCATTGTTTTTTGTCATCTATGTCAACAATGTAGATGATAATGTGGCTAAGTCAATCAGCAAATTTGCAGATGACACCAAGATTGGGGGTGGACACTGAGGAAGGCTATTATGGCTTGCAGTGGGATCTGCATCAGCTGGAAAAATGGAGGTGGAATGTAATGCAGACAAGTGAGGTATTGTACATCTGTAGCCCCAACCAGGATAGGTCTCACTCAGTGAATGGTAGGGCACTGCGGAGTGCGATTGAAGAAAAAGATCTGTGAATAGAGGGCCATAACTCATTGAAAATGATGCTACAGGTAGGTGGTAAAGAAAGCTTTTGGCAAATAGCCTTCATAAATCGATGTATTGAATACAGGAGATGGGATGTTATTTTAAAGATGTATAAATTAGGTGCCTAATTAGGAATATTGTCTGCAGTTTAGTTAATTACCTACAGGGAAAGATGTAAATAAGATTGAAAGAGTACAGAAAAATATTACAAGGATGTTGTCAGGTCTGGAGGACCTGAGTTATAGGGAAAGATTGAACAGGTTGGGACTTTATTCCTTAGAACATAGAAGATAGAGAGATTTGATAAAGATATACAAAATCATGAGGGGTACAGATAGGGTAAACACAAATAAGCTTTTTTCCTCTGAGGGTGAGACTACAACCAGAGGTCATGGGTTAAGGGGAAAGGGAGAGGGAGAGGAAGAGAGAATTGCTGGATTGCTTGGCAACAAATGCTCTGGTTTTCTCAAAGGAGAGTTGCTTGGGATATTAATGGGCTACTGTTAATTGCCCACACTGTGCAGGTGAGTTGCAAAAGATTCAGGGGCATTTGTTGGACATCTAAGAAAGAGAGGATAGGTTCCAGAGAATGAGAATGATGGGAAACCTCCAAAACCCAGCATTGACTCAATCGGCTAAATGGCCTCCATTCTTAAAGATAAGATTAGCTTTAATTGGCACATGTACGTCAAAATATGCCCACAACTTACTAACCCATATGTCTTTAGAAAGTGGGAGGAAACTGGAGACCCATGTAGTCAAAAGGAGGACATACAAACTCTTAACAGGCTGTGGTGGGAATTGAACCTCGATTGTGGAAGACATTATGCTAAGTCCTTCATACCATAATGTATTGTGCCCCTTTCTATATCATGTAATGTAGAAATGTGATAATGCTTCCATCGAATACTTTTACCAGGAAGCTTCAAGTGCTTTTGGAGAACTCAAATTCACAACATCACTTCTGCCTTTCTATGTTCAGCTATGTTAGTTTCATCCTAAGCTCAGAAACAGGTTTATTATCACCAACGTTCGTCCATCAGGTGCCATGTCATAAGATGTGGGAAAGATTTCCGCAGAAGTAGTTTGACATTGCATTCTTCTGGCCAGTGTCTTCACAAGGCTGCCTGGAATCAGTGGTCGTATAACCAGGACTTGTGATGGACACCACCAGCTCCCATCGTTTCACATGATCCTGATCAGGGGGTGGCGGGTGGCTAACCTTGCCCATACCTGCAGGCTAGAGGAGGAAAAGAGCACTTTACATCTCCTTTTGTAGAGATACATCTCCACCCTGCCACCCAATCACCAACACATGTTGTGAAATTTGCTGTTACCTGGCAGCAGTACAGTGCAATTCATAAAACAGAAGCCTAATTGAGTTCTTTGAGGATGTAACAGAACACATTGATGAAGGTAGAACAGTGGATGTAGTGTTTATGGATTTCAGTAAGGCATTTGATAAGGTTCCCCACGTGAGGCTCATTCAAAAAGTAAGGAGGCATGGGATCCAAGGAGTCCTTTGTGGATCCAGAAATGGCTTGCCCACAGAAGGAAAAGGGTGGTTGTTGATGGTTCGTATTCTATATGGAGGTCCGTGAGCTGTGGTGTTCCACAGGGACCTGTTCTGGGACCCCAGAGCAGATCTTTGTGATTTTTATAAATGACCTGGATGAGGAGGTAGGAGGGTAAGTTTGCTGAAGACACAAAGGTTGGAGGTGTTGTGGATAGTCAGGAGGGTTGCCAGAGGTCACAGTGGGACACCAACAGGATACAAAACTGGGCTGAGAGGAGGCAGATGGAGCTCAACCTAGATAAGTGTGAAGCGGTTCATTTTGGTAGGTTAAATTTCAAGACAGAATAAAATATTAATTTTAAGACTGGGTGGAGCTGAGAGATCTTGGGGTTTCTGTCCATAGGACACTCAAAGCTTTTGCGTAGGTTGACAGTGCTGTGAAGAAGGCGTTTGGTGTGATGGCCTTTATTCACCATGGGATTGAGCACAAAAGCCATGAGGAAATGTTGCAGCTATATAAGACCTTAGTTAGGTCCCACTTAGAGTACTATGTTCATTTCTAATCACCTCACTACAAGAAGGATGTGAATACTATAGAGTACAGAGGAGATTTACAAGGATGTTGCCTGGATTGGAGAGTGTGCCTTATGAGAATAGGTTGGATGAACTTCGCCTTTTCTCCTTGGAGTAATGGAGGATGAGAGGTGACTTGATAGAGGTGTATAAGATGATGAGAGGCATTGATCGTGTGGATAGACAGAGGCTTTTTCCCAGGGCTGAAATGGCTAACGTGAGGGGGCACTATTTAAGGTGCTTGGAAGCAGGTACAAGGGAGATGTCAGAAGTAAGTTTTTCAGAGTGGTGGGTGCGTGGAATGCACTGCCAACAACAGTTGTAGAGACGGATACAAATAGGGCTTTTTAAGAGACTCCTAGGTATATGGAGCTTAGAATAATAGAGGGCTATGCAGTAGGGAAATTCTAGGCAGTTTCTAGAGTAGGTTACAAGGTCAACACAACATTGTGGGCTGAAGGGCCTATGATGTGCTGTAAGTTTCTATGTTCTAAATTATAATAAGAATTATATAGAAAGCTCAATAGATAGTGTTAAAAGAGAGCAAAAATACAGGGGTGGTATTCATGGGTTCATGGTCCATTCTAAAATCTGATGATGGCGGGGAAGAAGCTGTTTCTAAAACATTGAGTGTGTGTCTTCCAGCTCCAATACTCCCTCCCTGATGGTGGTAATAAGAAGAGGGCATGTCAGGGGTGGTTGCGGTCCTTGATCACGGATGCCACATTTTGCAGCATTGCCTTTTGCAGATGTCCTCAAAGGCAGGGAGGTTTGTGCCCATGATGGAGATGACTGAGTCTATGGCCCTCCGCAGTTGTCAGGTTTGACAATTCCGCACTGCCTCCAAAAATATCTGAGTGATCGCTTTGTCCCCTCTTGGAAGCTCGCCCACAGCACGCGTCAGGCTGACTAATTTATAGACATGGTGTTTATCCGTGAATGGAAATGTGCGTCAATAAACTCTCTGTCCTTGTTATGCCCAAGGCTGTGTCTGCATCAAGGACACAAGCCCTGTCATCTCATCCCCAACGACCCTGGACTCTGAAGAGTATGCCTACAGGGCAATCTTGAAAATCAAATGCTATTTCCAGCACTATTTATTTCAGTAAATTTATTCCTTTCAAGGTCGCACACTCTTCCCTGCATACTCCTTTCTTTCCGCCGCTTCTTTACAATGCGTCTTTCTCTACATCAGTGAGACCCGAAGTAGATTGGGGCATTGCTTTCTCAAGCACCTTCGCTCCGTCTGCAACATGCAGGATTTCCTAGAGGCCAACCATTTTAATTTCCCTGCCCATTCCCATTTCAACACATCAGTCCATGGCCTTTTTTCAAAAATTTATTTATTGAGACACAGCATGGAACAGGCCCAGCAACCCCTGATTTAACCCTTGCCTAATCATGGGACAATTTATAGTGACCAATTAACCTGCCAGCTGGTGCACCTTTGGACTGTGGGAGGGAACCGGAGCAACTGAAGGAAACCCTCGCGGCCATAGGGAGAAAGTACACATTCCTTACAGACACAGGCAGAAATTGAACCCATCTCGCTGGTGCTAACCACTACACTATCCTGCCAACCCAAATAAATTATAAAAAACGTATCAATCCACAGCCTGCTCTATTCCCACAATGAAGTCACCCTCACATAGGAGAAGCAACACTTCCTATTTGGTTTGGGTAGACTCCAACCTGATGAAAGAACATCAGGTTCTCTAACTTCTAGTAGTCTCTTCTCTCTGCCTCTTCTTTCTTTCTGGCTCCCCTCTTACCCCTTCTATTCACCTGCCTATCACCTCCCTCTGGTGCCTCCCCTTTTTCCCCTTCTCCTATCTTATTCCCCCTTCTTCAGCCCTTTACCTTTTCAGCCTGTCCTCTTCCAGCTTGATACTGTGTCCTCTCTCCCCCACCCACCTACCGTCCCCCTCACCTGGTTTTACCTATCACTTTCTAGTTTGTACTCTTAGCTGTCCTGCCACCTTCTCATCCTGGCTTCCTCCCCCTTCCTTTCCAGTCCTGATGAAGGGTTTCAGCCTGAAATGTCAACTCTTTATTGCTTTCCAGAGCTGCTGCTGAGTTCCTCCAGCATTTTGTGTGAGTTGGCTTTTCTTTCAATTATTGCACTCAGGAGAAAACCCTACAGGGACAATTCTCATTTACAATGTTGCCCTCACTGTGATGCCCATTGCTGATTGCCATTTGATGACATGAAGGACTACATCACAGAAACAGGCTCTTCGGCCCATCTTGTCCATGCTGTTATTTGGCCCAGTCCCATTGACCTGCAGCTGGACCATTGCTCTCCAAACCCCCTCCCCCCCATTCATGTACCTATCCAAACTTCCCTTAAGCGCTGAAATCGAACCCATATCTACCACTTCCACACACTCTCCCCACCTTCTGAGTGAAGAAGTTCCCTGCTTAGGTTCTGAATAAGTATTAAACCTTTTGTCCTTAACCCATGATGTCAAGTTCTAGTCTCAACCAGCCTCATAAAAAGTCATTTACCATATCTATAACTCTCATACTTTTGTATACCTCAATCAAATATCCTCATTTTCCTAGGCTCCAGGGAATAAAGTCCTAACCTATTCTACCTTTCCTTATAACTCAGGTCCTCAAGTCCCAGCAACAATCTTGTAAATTTTCTTTGTACTCTTTCAATATTGATTTCATTCCTGTAGACAGATTACGAGAATTGCACACAATACTCTAAATTAAGACAGTAAGATATTGAAGCAGAATTAGGCTCCGCTATTTCATCATTTTCCTCTCAGCTCCAACCTCTTGCCTTCTCCCTGTATCCCTTCATGCCCTGACCAATCAAGAATCTATCAGCCTCTGCCTTAAATATACATAAAGACTTGGTCTCCACAGCTGCCTGTGGCAATGAATTCCACAGATTCACTGCTCTCTGGCTAAAGAAATTCCTCCTCACTGGCGTTCTAAAGGAATACCCCTCTGATCTTAGGCTCTTCCACCATAGGAAACATCCTCTCCACATCCACTCTGTCAAGGCCTTTCAACATTCAATAGGTTTTAATAATGTCACCACTCTCTTCTGAATTCTAGTGTATATAGGCCCAGAGCTATTAAAGCACTTAATTTGACAAGCCATTCGTTCCCAGAATCATTCTTGTGAACCTCCTTTAAACCTTCTCCAGTTTCAGCACATCCTTTCTGAGATAAGTGGCCCAAAACTGCTCTCAATACTCCAAGTGAGGCCTCACCAGTGCCTTATAAAACCTCAACATTACATCCTTGCTTTTATATTCTTGTCCTCTTGCAATGAATGCGAACATTGTATTTGCCTCCCTCACTCCAGACTCAACTTGTAAATTAACCTATGGGGAATTCTGCACAATGACTCCCAAGTCGCTTTGCACCACTCTCAGTGGTTTAGCAAATGTATTTTCTGTCCATTTAGAAAATAGACAGCCCTTTCATTTCTTCTACCAAAGTTCAAGTCCATACACTTCCCAACAATGTATTCCATCTACCATTTCTTTGCCCATTCTCCTAATCTGTCTAAGTCCTTCTGTAGCCTCTCTACTTCCTCAAAACTATCTGCCCCATCACCCATCTCCACATCATCTGCAAACTGCAACAAAGCCATCCAAATCATCCAAATCATTGACATATAACACAAATAGAATCTGTTCCATCCCCTGTGGAACAACATTACTTACTGGCAGTCAGTCAGAAAAAGCTCCCTTTATTCCCAATCTTTGCCTCCTACCAATCACCTACTGCTTTATTGATGCTAGAATCTTTTTCTGTAACACTATGGGCAGTTATCTTGTTAAGCAGCCTCATGTGTGGCACCTTGTCAAAGTTTTCCTTTGTCTATGCTGCTTGTTATTTTTTCAAAGAATTCCATTACAACTTCATATCTTATATAACCATCAATGCCATCAGATTTCTGAACTGTCCATAAATGCACGAACCCATCATTATTCGATGAGACAATAGACAATAGACAATAGGTGCAGAAGTAGACCATTCAGCCCCTCAAGTCTGCACCGCCATTCTGAGATCATGGCTGATCATTCACTATCAATACCCAGTCCCTGCCTTGTCCCCATATCCCTTGATTCCCCTATCCATCAGATATCTATCTAGCTCATTCTCCTATCCATCAGATATCTATCTAGCTCATTCCCCTATCCATCAGATATCTATCTAGCTCAACTAGAGTTGAGAGTGGATATTGGACTGCTGGAAAATGACATTGGAGAGGTAGTAAAGGAGGACAAATCAATAGCAGATGATCTGGATAAATATCTTGCATCAGCTTCACTGTGGAAGACCCTGGCAGTATGCCAGAAATTTAAGAGTGTTGGGGTGCAGAAGTGAATGTAGTTGCTATTACTAGGGAGCAGGTTCTTGGGGAAACTGAAGGGTCTGAGTCACCTGGACAAGATGGGCTATACCCCAACATTCTGAAACCAATAGCTGAAAACATTGTGGAGGCATTAGTAATGATCGTTCAAGAATCACTAGATTCTGGAATGGTTCTGGAGGATTGAAAAATTGCAAATGTCACTTCACTCTTTAAGAAGGGAGTGAGGCAGAAGAAAGGAAATTATACGCCAGTTAGCCTATCCTCAGTGGTTTAGCAAATGTTGGAGTCCATTACTAAGGATGAGGCTTTGGGGAACTTGGAGGTGCATGAGAAAGTAGGCCAAAATCACCATGAATTATTTGAGAGGAAATCGTTCCTGACAAATCTGGTGGAATTCTGAGGAAATAACAAGCAGGATGGACAAAGGAGAATTGGTTGATGTTGTGTACTTGGATTTTCAGAAGGCCTTTAACAAGGTGCCACGCATGAGGCTGCTTAACAAGATAACTGCCCATAGAATTACAGAAAAAGATTCTAGCATCAATAAAGCAGTAGGTGATTGGTAGGAGGCAAAGAGTAGGAATAAAGGGAGCTTCTCCTGACTGGCTGCCAGTGACTAGTGTTGTTCCACAACGGTTCCACATATCATTTGCCACAAAGCCATCAATTCAACTACCTAAATCATCAATAAACAATGTGAGAAGTAGTGGTCCGAATACTGTCCTCTGAGGAACACCACTAGTCACGGCAGCCAACCAGAAAAGGCCTCCTCTTATTTCCAATCACTGCCTCCTGCTTGTCAGCCATTCCACTATCTATGCTTCTAACACCATAGGATTTTCTTGTTAAGCAGCCTCATATGTGGTATCTTATCAAATACCTTCTGAAAATCTAAGTAAATGACATCCACTCCCTCTCCTTTGTCCACCCTGCTCGAAGAATTGAAACAGATATGTTAGGCAAGATTGCCCTTTACAGAAACCATGTTGACTTTGACTTATTTTATCATTAGTCTTCAAGTACCCGAAATCTCGTCAATAATAATACACCTTAACACTTTCCTAACCACTGAGTTTAGGCTAACTGGCCTATAATTTCCTTTCTTTTGCCTTCCTCACTTCTTATTGAGTGGAGTGACATTTGCAATTTCCAGTCCTCTGGGACCATGCCAGAATCAAGTGATTCTTGAAAGGTCATGACCAATGCATCTGTTATCTCTTCAGCAACCCCTCTCGGGAATCTCTAATATAGTCCACCTGGTCCAGGTGACTTATCCACTTTAAGACCTTTGAGTGACCGAGCACTTTTTTCCTTTGTAATAGCAATGTCACTGTCCTGCTCCCTGACTCTTACAGACCTCTGGCACACTGTTAGTGCCTTCCACAGTGAAGACAGATGCAAAATACCCATTAAGTTCATCTGGCATTTCTTTGTCTCCCATTACTACCTCACCAGCATCATTTTCCAGTGGTCCAATATCAACTCTCACCTCCCTTTTATTCTTCATATAACTGAAAATCTTCCCATAGCCTGCTTTTTTATTATTGGGTAGTTATCTGTCATATTGCCCTTCTTTCGGCTCCCAACCATGATCTTCTTTCAACCATGACTCTTGGATACCAACGTCGCACCGTCCAATCCCTAATTGTGCCATGAGTTTGTCCACCTTATTCCGAAACCTGTATGCATTTAAATACAGCACCTTCAATCCTACATTCTTCACCTTTATGAATTTTGCCCCTGTGGTACAATTTAACTCTTTGCTCTGTCTGCAGTTGTACCCAATCATTGGCTTGTCCTTCCTTACATTCATATTGCATATTACATTAGCTACTATAATCCTACTGGCTCATCCTCAGCTCGATCATCCTAGTTCCCACCCCCCTGCCATATTAGTTTAAACCACTCCCAATAGTTCTAGCACACCTTGCCCGTATAGATATTGCTCCCCCTCGGGACCATGATCAACCATGTGGAGTAGTTTCAATGGGCTGAATGGCCTAATTCTGCTCCTATGTCTTATGGCCTTATGGTAGTATTGCTATTTTTTGCACTATTTATTTATTTTATTGTTATTTTGGACAGCACAGAAGTCTACCAATGAATTATTACAGTGCCAGTGGCCAGGATTCAATTCTCACCACTTTTTGTCAGGAGTTGGTACATTCTCCCTTTGACCGCTTAGGTTCCCCCGGTTTCCACCCACATTTCGAAGATGTACGGGTTAGAAGGTTGAATAGTCACTTGTGTGTAATTCAGTGGCACGGTCTTGTTGGGATAGAAATCTTAAAAAGTATAAATTTTACAAATTTAATGTTTTTGCACCAGACTACTCCCACAAAACCACAAACTTCAAGAGGTAAAAGTCAGTGAAAATAAATCTGATTCTGATTGAGAATCAAGGTCGCGGGTGCATGGGTCTGGGTCTGAGAGTGAGGAACAACCTGAGGTTTGGCCGATTTAAGCGCTGGACCAGATTGAAAAGATCAGGATGTCAGGACCAGAGTGACTGGCCGGTGTTCAGCTTGCTGCTCTACGAACTTTACTCACCTCTGCACTGAACCGACGCCTGAAACTAATGGACTCCTGGATTGGCTGCAGTGATGACTGACCTTGTAGCTGTGAACTCACTTTTATGAACTTCAGTTCTGAATGTTAATTGGTTACTTTTATTGTTTGCACAATTTTTTTCCTGCGCATCGGGTGTTTGATAGCCTTTTTTAATGGGTTCTAATTGGTTTCTTTGTTTTTTTGGCTGCCTGTAAGGGGAGGAGTCTCTAGGTTGTTTGATAATAAATGCACATTGAACTTTGAACTTTTAAACTTTAATTCCCTGCCCAATCCACTTTCCCTTCCTCTTTTCCCCATTGGCCACAGGAAAGGACAGTTAGAAAAGAGCAGGTGGACCACTCCCCTCTCCGATCAGATTCCTTCTTTTACAGCCTTTCATCTATTACCTCCCAGCTTCTCGCTTCATCCTCTCTTCCCCCTCATCTGGTCTCACCCATCGTCTGTGAACATACAAAATGTTGAAACTCAGCTGGTCAGGCAGCATCAATGAAGAGGAATAAAGAGTCAAAATTGTGGGCCAAGACCTTTCATCAGGACTTCATCTTCATGCTGCCCGACCTGCTGAGTTCCTCCAGTGTATTGTGCATGTTGCTTTCACTCCAGCATCTGTAGAATATTTTGTGTTTACTTCATCCTTCATCACCTGTCTGCTGCCAGCTTGTACTCCTTCCCCTCCCCTCACCTGCTTATTCTGGTTACAGCCCTGATGGTTTTCCAGTCTTGAAGAAGGGTCTCCGCCTGAAACGTTGACAGTTTATTCCCCTCCATAGACGCTGCCTGACCTGCTGAGATCCCCCAGCATTTCGCGTGTGATTGCCGTGGTTGAATAGTCTGCACTTCCAGTAGTGAACACCAGGTGGCGGAGAGGAGCAGGATCCCTGGCGAAGACCCGCCTGCCAATGCCCTTAAAATGACAGTCCCAGAAACAGGATGTGAGACAATTTATAGAAAAATGCTCCAAAGTCCTCCCTGTGGCTCAGAAAGGTGGGGAAAGGAAGAGGATGGCAGCAGTGATATAGCTACGGGGTCAGACAGGCGATTCTGTGGACGCAGGAAAGAAACACAGATGGTAGTTTGCCTCCCAGGTGCCAGGGTCCGGGATTGCGTCCACGAATCCTGAGGTAGGAAGGAGAACAGCCAGAGGTCGTGGTACATATTGGTACCAACGACATGGGCAGGAAAAGGGAGGAGGTCCTGAAAGCAGACTACAGGGAAGTTGAGAAGCAGGACCGGTGTGGTGAACTATGTGCCTGTCGGGACACGCCCCTGCTGACTGCTCCTGTGGCTCCTCCCACAGGCCCCTGTATAAAGGAGACCTGCGGCCTGAAGATCGGCCTCAGTCTCCAGGACCTTGTATGATAGACACTCACTCCTGGTTCCTTCTTCCAGTCAATAAAAGCCGATATCTCGCCTACGTCTCAGTGTGAGTTATTGATGGTGCATCAATTTTATTGACTGGAAGTTTTAAAACATGGAACCCGTTTTGCGTCCGGACCGGTTGGATTTGGACCCTCAGGACCCTGACGCAGCTCTCGCTTTTGAACACTGGCTTGCATGCTTCCAATCGTACTTGGCGGAGCTTCGTGCGACTGAACCCGCCGTTATGCACAGAATCCTACTCTCGAGGGTCTCCTCCAAAGTTTACTCCTTTATCCGGGACCTGCCGACCTACGAAGGGGCACTGGACGCCCTCAAACGACAGTACCTGCGGCCGGTGAACACCGTCTACGCAAGACATCGCTTAGCTACCCGGCAACAGCGGCCTGGCGAATCGTGCGCTGAGTTTCTCCGAGCACTACAGACACTCGTCCGAGCTTGTGACTGCAAGACGCTCACGGCAGAACAGCATGCGGAGCTGCTGGTGCGAGACGCCTTTGTGACGGGACTGAGGTCAGTGTACATGCGCCAGCGGCTGCTGGAGAACTCAGATCTTACCTTAAGCTCGGCGATAGAGAAGGCCAACGCTCTAGAAGCTGCGCGGCATAACGCCGACGCTGTCCAGTCGCGCGATTCCCCGCCGGTTTCGTGGACGCCTCAGACCCCGCCACCGCCGGCTCCCGGGAGCGAATTCGCCAACGCCGCCGCCAGTCGCCATTCCACGAGCTCCCCGACCCAGACCACGGCTTTGTTATTTCTGTGGCCAAAAGAAACATCCTCGACAACGCTGTCCAGCGCGAGAAGCGACCTGCTCCAGCTGCGGAAAGCGGGGCCACTTCGCCAAGGTCTGTAAGTCTCAACCTCGAGCGGAGTGCAGCGCTGCGGGTGAAACGTGGGGGCCGCCATCTTGCATGCCGGGATGTGGGCGGCCATCTTTGTCGACGTCAGTACGCCCCGCCCCCGCTCCTCCGATGCTGACCGGGTACCCCGACGGCGATCCAACTCTGGCCACTGTGACTCTCGACCAAAGCGCCCCACACCAGCTTGCAAGATCCATGATGGACATCCAGGTGGAGGGGCATTGGACTGGATGCCTGTTTGACACGGGCAGCACTGGGAGTTTTATTCACCCGGACACAGTGCAACGCTGCGGACTTGCAACGCGGCCGGTCAGTCGGAGGTTCCATTTGGCCTCTGGGTCGCAGTCCGCAGACATCCGGGCGGGTTGTGTAGCGACTTTGGTGGTGCAAGGCACAGTATATCGGGACTTTGAACTGCTGGTCATGCCTAATCTGTGTGCACCTGTGCTATTGGGGCTGGACTTCCAGAGCCATCTCGAAAGTGTGACTATGGTATACGACGGGCCCCTCCCACCACTCACTGTCAAGAATCCTCAGTTTTGTGGGACTTCTTCACATACCCCGCTACTGACCACACACACACACGGACACACACATCCCATCCAGAACCAGGCCAACAGCTGCGCTACCGACACTTGCAGCCTCTCCACTCTCAAGATCCCTCCCCCACCGCTGTTCGCCAACCTGACCCCCGACTGTAAACCTGTGGCAACCAAAAGCAGGAGGTACAGCGCGGGGGACCGGGCCTTCATTCAGTCGGAGGTGCAGCGGCTGCTCAGGGAGGGGATCATTGAGCCGAGCACAAGCCCTTGGAGGGCCCAGGTGGTTGTTGTTCGGACTGGGCAGAAAAATAGGATGGTGGTGGACTATAGTCAAACCATCAATAGGTTTACGCAGCTTGACGCATACCCCCTACCCCGCATCGCGGATATGGTCAACCAGATTGCTCAGTATAAGGTGTACTCGACAATAGATCTGAAATCCGCTTATCACCAGCTCCCCATCTGCCCAGAGGACCGCCCCTACACCGCCTTCGAGGCGGGCGGCTGGCTCTATCACTTCCTGCGCGTCCCTTTCGGTGTCACGAATGGTGTCTCTGTCTTCCAGAGGGAAATGGACCGGATGGTGGACCAGTACCAACTGCAGGCCACATTTCCCTATCTGGATAACATCACCATCTGTGGTCATGACAGGCCAGATCACGACGCCAACCTCCAACGGTTTCTCCAAGTGGCCGCAGCTCTGAACCTTACTTATAACAGGGACAAGTGTGTTTTTGGTACCACCCGCCTTGCTATACTTGGGTATGTCGTGGAAAACGGGGTTATTGGGCCTGATCCCGAACGTATGCGCCCCCTGTTAGAGCTCCCTCTTCCCACCACTCTCAAGGCCCTCAGACGGTGCCTGGGGTTTTTTTCCTATTACGCCCAATGGGTCCCCCATTACGCAGACAAGGCTCGCCCCCTGGTCAAGTCTACCTCGTTTCCCCTCTCCGCTGAGGCCTGCGCGGCCTTCAACTGCATTAAAGCGGACATTGCCAAAGCTACGATGCATGCAGTGGACGAGACCGCTCCCTTCCAAGTGGAGTGTGATGCCTCCGATTTCGCTCTGGCTGCTACCCTTAATCAGGAAGGCAGACCAGTAGCATTCTTTTCTCGCACCCTCCAAGGCTCTGAAATTCGGCACTCCGCGGTGGAGAAAGAAGCCCAGGCCATAGTGGAGGCTGTTCGGCACTGGAGGCACTATCTTGCTGGCAAAAGATTCACTGTGCTGACCGACCAGCGCTCGGTTGCGTTCCTGTTCAGCAACCAACAGCGGGGCAAGATCAAAAATGATAAGATTTTGCGGTGGAGGATAGAACTCTCCACCTACACCTATGATATCCTGTACCGGCCTGGCAGACTCAATGAGCCCCCTGATGCCCTATCCCGGGGAACATGTGCTAGCACACAGCTCGACCAGCTGTACGCCCTTCATGCACAACTTTGCCATCCGGGGGTCACCCGATTTTACCATTTTGTGAAAGCTCGGAACCTGCCGTACTCCCTGGAGGACATCAGGACGATGACCAGGGACTGCCAAATTTGTGCCGAGTGCAAACCGCACTTCTACTGTCCTGACACGGCACAACTTGTCAAGGCCACCCGCCCTTTTGAACGCCTGAGTGTTGACTTTAAGGGCCCCCTTCCCTCCACTGACCGCAATGTCTATTTTCTCAGTGTTATTGACGAGTTCTCACGGTTCCCCTTTGCCATCCCCTGCCCCGACACCACTGCCACGTCCGTCATAAAAGCCCTGCGCCAGCTCTTCACTCTGTTCGGGTATCCCTGCTATATCCACAGTGATAGAGGGTCCTCCTTTATGAGTGAGGAGCTGCGCCAGTACTTGCTAGCTAGGGGCATTGCTACCAGTCGGACCACGAGTTATAATCCCCGGGGTAATGGCCAGGTAGAGCGGGAGAATGCCACAGTGTGGAAGGCCACACTTTTAGCCCTCAAGTCCAAAGGGTTGCCGGTCTCTCGATGGCAGGAGGTCCTCCCTGAGGCACTGCACTCTATCCGCTCTCTGTTATGTACGTCCACCAATGCCACCCCTCACGAACGCCTATTCTCTTTTCCCAGGAAGTCTGTCACTGGGACCACCCTACCAGTTTGGCTGACGTCCCCGGGGCCAGTGCTGCTCCGGAAACATGTGAGGAGCAATAAATACTCCCCGCTGGTGGAGAGGGTTCACCTTCTCCATGCGAACCCCCAGTATGCTTACGTGGTCTTACCTGATGGGCGGGAGGACACGGTCTCCATCCGCGACCTGGCACCCGCAGGTGCAGCAGACCACTACCCTGAAGGCTCTCCGGTAACTGTGAACCCTGCACCAGAGGTGACACCGTACTCACCAGGCCCTACACAGACTCCTCACGACACTTGTATACCGGGCGTTTCTTACGCATTTATACCAGGCGCCTCGCACATGCATGAGGGATCACCGGCGCCTAGTGGGCAAGAACACGCGCAACCCCCGTCCCCTGTGCAATCGCCAATGTTGCCGGCACCTATGCGGTCACAGCCGGTGCTACGTAGATCGCAGCGACAGATTCGACCGCCTGATCGGCTTGACTTGTAAGAACCTTCGCTACATGAGGACTTTTTCAAACGAAGGGGGGATGAATGTGGTGAACTATGTGCCTGTCGGGACACGCCCCTGCTGACTGCTCCTGTGGCTCCTCCCACAGGCCCCTGTATAAAGGAGACCTGCGGCCTGAAGATCGGCCTCAGTCTCCAGGACCTTGTATGATAGACACTCACTCCTGGTTCCTTCTTCCAGTCAATAAAAGCCGATATCTCGCCTACGTCTCAGTGTGAGTTATTGATGGTGCATCAACCGGAAAGGTAGTAATCTCAGGATTACTGCCTGTGTCACGTGACAGTGAGTATAGGAATAGAGTGAGGTGGAGGATAAATGTGTGGCTGAGGGATTGGAGCGGGGGCAGGGTTTCAGATTTCTGGATCATTGGGACCCCTTCTGGGGCAGGTGTGACCTGTATGAAAGGGACAAGTTGTACTTGAATCCGAGGGGGGACCAATATCCTGGCAGGGAGATTTACAAAGGGGAGAGTTTAAACTAGAATTGCTGTGGGTGGGAACTGAACTGAAGTGACAGAGGAAAGGGAGGTTGGCTCACAAATAGAGAAAGTTTGGAGACAGTGTGTGAGGGAGGATAGGCAGGTGATAGAGAAGGGATGCATTCAGATCTATGGCTTGAGATGAGTCTATTTTAATGTGAGGAGTGTTATGAACAAATCGGATGAGCTTAGAGTGTGGATCAGCACTTGGAACTATAATGTTGTGGCCATTACAGAGACTTGGATGGCTCAGGGGCAGGAATGGCTACTTAGAGTGGCATGCTTTAGATGTTTCAGAAAGGACAGGGAGGGAGGCAAAAGAGGTGGGGGCGTGGCACTGTTGACCAGAGGTAGTATCACGGCTGCAGAAAAGGAGGAAGTCATGTAGGGATTGTCTACTGATTCTCTGTGGTTGGAAGTCAGGAAAAGGAAGGGGTCAATAACTCTACTGGGTGTTTTTCGCAGACCACCCAATAGTAACAGGGACATCAAGGAGCAGATAGGGAGACAGATTCTGGAAAGGTGTAATAATTACATGGTTATTGTAGTGGGAGATTTAAATTTCCCAAATATTGATTGTCATCTCCCTAGAGCGAAGGGTTTAGATGGGGTGGAGTTTGTTAGGTGTGTTCAGGAAGGTTCCCTGACACAATATGTAGATAAGCCTACAAGAGGAGAGGCTGTACTTGATCTGGTATTGGGAAATGAACCTGGTCAGGTGTCAGGTCTCTCAGTGGGAGAGCATTTTGGAGATAGGGATCACAATTCTATCTCCTTAACCATAGCATTGGAGAGGGATAGGAACAGACAAGTTAGGAAAGTGCTTAATTGGAGTAAGGGGAAATATGAGGTTATCAGGCAAGAACTTGGAAGCATAAATTGGGAAGAGATGTTGTCAGAAAAATGTATGGAAGAAATGTGGTCAATGTTCAGGAGATATTTGCATGGATTTCTGCATAGGTACGTTCAGATGAGATAGGGGAAGGATGGTAGGGTACAGGAACTGTGGTGTACATAGGCTGTAATAAACCTAGTCAAGAAGATCGAAAGGATCAAAAAGCTAGGTAATGATAGAGATCTAGAAGATTATAAGGCTAGCAGGAAGGAGCTTAAGAATGAAATTAGGAGAGCCAGAAGGGGCCATGAGAAGGCCTTGATGGACAGGATTAAGGAAAACCCCAAGGCATTCTACAAATATCTGAAGAGCAAGAGGACAAGACATGAAAAAATAGGACCAATCAAGTGTGACAGTGGGAAGTGTGTATGGAACTGGAGGAGATAGCAGAGGTACTTAATGAATACTTTGCTTCAGTACTCACTACGGAAAAGGATCTTGGCGATTGTAGGGATGACTTACTGAAAAGCTTGAGAATGTAGATATTAAGAAAGAGGATGTTCTGGAGCTTTTAGAAAGCATCAAGTTGCATAGGTCACAGGGACCGGATGAGATGTACCCCAGCTAATGTGGGTGGCAAGGGAGGAGATTGCTGAGCCTCTGGCAATAATCTTTGCATTATCAATGGGGATGGGAGAGGTTCCGGAGGATTGGAGGGTTGTGGATGTTGTTCCAGTATTCAAGAAAGGGAGTAGAGATAGCCCAGGAAATTATGGACCAGTAAGTCTTACTTCAGTGGTTGGTAAGTTGATGAAGAAGATCCTGAGAGGCAGGATTTATGAATGTTTGGAGAGGCTTAATATAATTAGGAATAGTCAGCATGGCCTTGTAAAGGGCAGGTTGTGGCTTACAAGCCTGATTGAATTTTTTGAGGATGTGACTAAACACATTGATGAAGCTGGAGCCGTAGATGTAGTGTATATGGATTTCAGCAAGGTATTTGACAAGGTACCCCATGGAAGGCTTACTGAGGAAGGAAGGAGGCATGGGATCCAAGGGGACATTGCTTTGTGGACCCAGAACTGGCTTGCCCACAGAAGGCAAAGAGTGGTTGTAGATGGGTCATATTCTGTGTGGAGGTTGGTCACCAGTTTTGTGCCTCAGGGATTTGTTCTGGGACCCTTACTCTTTGTGATTTTTATAAATTACCTGGATGAAGAAATGGGGGGATGGGTTAGTAAGTTTTTTGATGACACAAAGGTTGGAGGTGTTGTGGATAGTGTAGAGGTTACAGCGGGACATTGATAGGATGCAAAACTGGTCTGGGAAATGGCAGATAGAGTTCAACCCAGGTAAGTGTGAGGTGGTTCATTTTGGTAGGTCAAATATGATGGCAGATATAGTGTTAATGGTAAGACTCTTGGCAGTGTGAAGGATCAGAGAGATCTTGGGGTTTCTGTCCATAGGACACTCAAAGCTGCAGCGCAAGTTGATTCTGTAGTTAATAAAGCATACGGTGCATTGGCCTTCATCAATTGTGGGATTAAGTTTAGGAGCCAAGAGGTAATGTTGTAGCTATATAGGACACTTGTCAGACCCCACTTGGAGTACTGTGCTCAGTTCTGGTCACCTCACTACAGACAGAATGTGGAAACCATAGAAAAGGAGCAGAGGAGATTTACAAGGATGTTGCCTGGATTGGGGAGAATGCCTTATGAGAATAGGTTGAGTGAACTCGACCTTTTCTCCTTGGAGCAATGGAGGATGCGAGGTGAAGTGATAGAGGTGTATAAGATGATGAGAGGCATTGATCGTGTGGATAGTCAGAGGCTTTTTCCCAGGGCTGAAATGGCTAGCACGAGAGGGCACAGTTTTAATGTGCTTGGAGAGTAGGTACAGAAGAGATGTTAGGGGTAAGTTTTTTTACGCAGAGAGTGGTGAGTGCGTGGAATGGGCTGTCGGTGATGGTGGTGGAGGCGGATATGATAGGGACTCCTGGATAGGTACATGGAGCTTAGGAAAATAGAGGGCTATTGGTAACCCTAGGTAATTTCTAAGGTAAGGACATGTTCTGCATAGCTTTGTGGGCCATAGTGCCTGTATTGTGCTGTAGGTTTTCTATGCTTCTATCTTAATTCTATTCTTTAAGGTCATGACTTGCTTATATCCTCTAAGGATGAAAGCACAACATTTATTTCAGTTACCTCCACCCTTGTAGCTGCATTTACCTGCAGCCTTATAAAATCCCTGTTAGGCCACGTCTGAAGAATGGACTTTAGTTCCAATCATCCCATTAAAGGAGGATGTGAAGGCCTTGGAGAAGTTGCAGAAGAAGTTCACCAGGATGCTTTCTGGATTTGAGGGCATGGACTGTGAGAAAAGGTTGGCCATCTCGGGTGAAGCTCAAGGTTTGGATGCCTGACGTCTGTGAGTCTGAAGATCCAGGATGAAGGACTGGAGACCCAGAAATAGCCTGTTCTGGGGTTGAAGGCCTGTCTGGGTGTGTGAGTGGTTGGGTGGGAGGGATGGGAAAGGGGATTGTTTTGCTGTTGTTGTCCTGTTTTGTTTTGTAGTTGCTTTTTTCTGCTTTTGCTGTTCCATGTGACTTTTTGGGATGTTATTTTGGCGCTAGAATGCATGACGATGCTTTTGGGCTGCCATCAGCCCAGTTAGTTGTTAATGCAAGCAATGTATTTCACTGTATCTTTCAATACAGGCATAATAGATAAATTTGATTTTCGCCATCCGGTGGCATAGTGGCATCTGCACTGGACCTCGAGGCGAGTGGTCCTGATAGCCGACCCTTTGCACGATTTCCATCTGTGCAGGGTTGTGCATCAAGCCAGCAAATCAGCTTTGCTAGAAAACAGAGAAGACTGCGAAAGAAGCAGCAAGGTTGCCACTCGATGTGCTGCAAGACGTGGGAAGGAACAACAACAAATCTGAATCTGAAATCTAGCGAACTTGAGTCCCGATAAAATGAAACGTCAACTGTTTGTTCATTTGCACAGATGCTGTCTTCTGTGGAGCGGCGGAGGCTGAAGGGAGATTTACTAGAAGTTTTTAAGAGCATGAGAGGCATCGATAGAGAACCTGTATCTTTCTCCCCCAGTAACAAAATGTCGAATACCAGAGGACACGCATTTTTGGTGAGGGGGGCTAAGTTCAAGGGAGATTTGCCGGGGAAACTTTTTCACCATCAGAGAGTGTTGGGTAGCTGGAATGCACTGCCAGGGGTGCTGATAGAGATGTCTGAGTGGCTCCTGGGATAGGCACGTGAGTGTGCAGAGAATGGAGAGGTGTGGACCTTGTGTCAGCAGAATGGACGAGGCACTTAATTACCAGTTTAATTAGTTCGGCACGACATCGTGGACTGAAGGGCCCGATCCTGTGTTGTACTGTTCAGTGTTCTACAGTGTGTGTCACTCGAGCCTGATTAATTCTTGGTTCCTGCTGCCAACATAAAGTAAACAACGAGTCACTTTGAAATTATAGTTCTCCTTTAATTGGAGCTCATTACCATTTACTGCAGCTGACACCAACATGGCAGCCATTGCTGACTGGAGCTGTGGTACGCAAGTAGGAGAGAGCCTCAAGGTATAAAAATATTGTTAAGTACAGTCAATAATATTGCACAGAGATACAACTTCATCACAAGCAAATTTCCTTCCGAGACACTGAGGGTGTTAGGACGATGAATGGACCAGAGTGGTCAATCCAATTTGAGTCCAATTAAATGGATAAATTAGTTAATCTATGCCATTGAGTTGAGCTGAGAAAACTGACCATAAAATAGAGGCTCGACGAATCTCACACAGTTGGATTATTAATTAAGGTGGAGTTGTCAGTCAGTTTGTGTGGGGGCATGTTTCCTGGGAGGGAGGGGAGGGTTGACAGCCAAGTATTTGGCTGCAACTCTGATCTGACAATTTAGTGTTGCTGCTGAACAGCAGATGTTTGCTGCTGAAGCTTTCAAGATCTGTTCAGAATAAATGGGCAGCGTGTCATCTGTGGTCTGAGTGTAGCAGCAAGCTGGTCCGAAACAAAGCAGGAACTGAGTGTGCAGTCCCAGCAAAGGGCTTCCATCAGACCCTGGGACTGTGTGCAGGCAAACAATGCACACTAATGCCTCAGTCCATCATTCACGCCGACTCACATACTCTCACAGTCACAAACACACACGCACACACTCAGTCACACACACAGGCTCACACACACACACACACACTCAGTCACACACACAGGCTCACACACATAGATACACACACAGGCTCACACACACACACACACCGAGACACCTTGTCATTCACATGTACTTTCCCTCTGTCACACATACACAGAAAATGCCATATCCATACATCCAACTATACACACATACATGTGCACATGAAAAGACATCCATACACACTTCCACACTCATACACAAACATATGCACAACAGCATATTTACACATGCACACTCGTGTGTAAGGCATGCAGACACATGTGCAATCCACTTCACCACACTCTCACACACAATAGAAGCAGACCCTTCAGCCCGTCAAGACCATGTGAACCTTTGTGCCCATGTATGCTAATCCCATTTTCCTACTTTAGGCCCATGCCCATATACCTTGCCTATTTAAGTTTCTTTCTAAATAACTCTTACATGTGGTGATTGTATCTGATTTTACAACCTCTTCTATTAGTGAGTTCCAGGTATTTACTACTCTGTGTCTTTAATAGGCCATGCCTCAAGAAGGCAATATCCATCATTAAGGACCCTCACCATCTAGGACGTGACCTCTTCTCATTGCTCCCATTAGGAAGGAAGTACAAGAGCCTGATGACCCACACTCAATATTTCAGAAACAGTTCCTTCCCCTCTGCCATCAGATGTTCTTAATGATGGATGTCAACTTTTTGTGACATCAGTCTTTGAAGATGAAATCTACTTATTTATTTATTTGTTTACTCATTATTTATCTATATATTTATCAATCTATTTATCTATTTTTACTTGCACAATGCATTTTCTTTTGCATATTGCTTCTTTGTTGGTCTATGGTATGTACAGTTTTTCACAAATTCCATTGTATTTCTTTATTTTTCTGTAAATGCCTGCAAAGTAACGAGTCTCACTGTAGAACATGGTAACAAATATGCCTTGGACTTTGCTCCAGGCAAAACAAGTTGAGCCTCTTCATTCTCTCTCCATAAGTAAAGTCTCCCTATTCAGACAACATCCTGAATCTATTCGGTGCAATCATATCTTTCTACGTCAGTGTGGTGACCAGCACCACACACAAGACTCTAATGTCTTCATGCCGATATTCTCTGCTCCAATCCATGCCATATGCCTTCTTCACCACCCCGTTCACCTGAGTTGGCTCCTGTGAGCGCAATGGAGGCCAGAGTTCAGGGTGAAGAGAGGTCAAGGTCTAAATGACAGAACCTGTGGCTGGCAGTGGAAGTCATTAAGGAACAAAGATCAAATTGTTTTTTTAATATTTAAATATTTTTAAATATTTACCTGTATTAGGTAATTGCTGTGGCGTGTTGGTCGGGGTGTGATATAATTCAACAATTATTAAGAATAAAGAATTACAGAATATGTAAAATTAAAGTTAGAAGTACAGATATGGAATAAAATGTGTATAAATACATAAACACCAGCATGTATTTACAATGTAAACAACATTATGAAAAGTACTTTAAAGTGTTTACAGTGCAGTGGCAGAGGTAATAGATAGAGGGGGGCATGGGGGATAACTAGATTGGTTGATCAGATTAACTGCCTGCGGAAGAAACTTTTAAGGTGGCATAAGGGTTTGTTTTAATTGCCCTATAGTACTATAGTCATGGGAGTCTCAGTCATATTAAAAAAAGTAGAGCTCAGAAACAGGCTCTTTGTCCTGCACCAGGACCTCAGCCCTCCATACTCCTACCATCTGTGTACCTATCCAAACTTCCCTTAAATGTCAAAATCATGCTGCATGCACCAATTGCACTGGCAGCTCATTCTCACAACTCTGAGAGACCAAGTTTCCCCTGAAACTTTTCACCCTTAACCCATGACCTCTAGTTATAGTCCCACTCAACCTTAGTGGAAAAAGCCTGCTTGCATTTACTCTATCAATACCCCTCATGATTTTGTATGCTTCTATCAATTCTCCTGTCAATCTTCTATGTTCTAAAGAAGACAGTTCTAGCCTATTTAATATTTCCATATGACTCATGCACACCAGATCCATCAACATCCTTGTCAAGTTTTTCTATACTCTTTCCAACCTTGTTTACATCTTTCCTGTCGGTTGGTGAAAAACACTGCAGAAAATACTCCAAATTAGGCCTCACCTATGTCTTATGCAATTTCAACATGGCATCTCATTTCCTGTACCCAATACTTTGATTTATGAAGACCAATGTGCCAAAAGCTTTCTTTATGACTCTACCTACCTATGATGACACCTTCAATGAATTATGGACTTGTATTCCCAAATTACTTTGTTTGGTCCTCGGTGGCTTACTGTTCAGTGTAAGACCTGTCCTGGTTGGTCCTCCCAAAGTGCAACACCTCACACTTGTCTGCATTAAATTCCATCTGCCATTTTTCCACCTGGACCAGATCCCTCTGCAAACCATGATAACCTTCTTCACGGTGCACTGCACCCCAAATCTTGGTGTCATCCACAAATTTGCTGATCCAGTTAACCACACTGTCATCCAGATCATTGATGTAGATGGCAAACAACAACAGACCCAGCCCCAGTTTCTGCAGCACTCCGCTAGTCACAGGCCTCCAGTCTGAGGGGCAATCACCTACTGCCACTCTCTGGCTTCTCCCACAAAACCAATGTCTAATCCAATTCATTATCTCATCTCAAATACCGAGCGACTGAACCTTCTTGACCTTCCTGCTATGTGGAAGCTTGTCAAATGTCTTGCTAAAGTCTACTGCCTTGCCTTTATCCACTTTCCTGGTGACTTCCTCAAAATAAGACTGGTCAGACACGACCTATCGCATATGAAGCCACGGTGCCTATCCTTAATCAGTCCATATCTATCCAAATACTCATAAATCTGGTCCCTTAGAATACCTTCCAATAACTTTCCCTGCACTGATGTCAGGCTGATCAGTCTATACCTTCCTGATTTATTTTTAGAGCCCTTTTTAAAGAGCAGAACAACTATGGTTATCCTCCAATCCTTTGATACCTCACCTATCATTAAGGATGATTTAAAAATCTCTGCTAGGGTCCCTGTATTTTCTACACTTTTTTCCTGCAGGATACAAGGGAAAATCTTGTCAGGCTCTGGGGATTTATCCACCCTAATTTGCCTCAAGACAACAAACACTTCCCCCTTTGTAATCTGTATAATGTCTGTGCTCTTTTGCCTCACCTTTATAAATTCTATCTCCATCTCCTGAGTAAATAAAATTGAACCATAGAACGTTACAGCACAGAAACAGGCTTTTTGTCCCTTGGCTGCGCCGAACCATTTTTCTGCCTAGTCCCACTGACCTGCACCTGGCCCATATCCCTCCATACTCCTTCATCCATGTACCTGTCCAAGTTTTCCTGAAATGTTAAAAGTGAGCCCACATTTACCACTTCAACTGGCAGCTCATTCCACACACCCACCACTCTCTGTGTGAAGAAGCCTCCCCTAATGTTCCCTTTAAACTTTTCCTCCTTCGTCCTCTGGTTTTTTTCCCTCCCCTAATCTCAGTGGAAAAAGCCTGCTTGCATTCACTCTATCTATACCCATCATAATTTTATACACCTCTATCAAATCTCCCCTCGTTCTTCTACACTCCAGGGAATAAAGTCCTAACCTATTCAACCTTTCTCTGGAACTCAGTTTCTCAAGTCCAGGCAAAGAAAAAATGCAAAGAATATATTTAAGATCACCCCCATCTCTTCTGGCACCACTCATGGATTACAATTCTGGTCTCCCAGAGGACCAATTTTGTCCTTTGCAATCCTTTTGCTCATAACATATCCATAAAATCCCTTAGTATTCCCCTTCACCTTGTCTGCCCGGCAACCTCATGCCTTCTTTTAGCCCTCCTGATTTCTTAAGTGTTCTCTTGTATTTCTTATACTCCATTAGCACCTATCTGCCTATACCTGCTATGCACCTCCTTTATTTTTCTTAACCAGCACTTCAATACCAAGGTTCCCTCCACCTGTTATATTTACATTTTATTCTGACAGGTACATACAAACTTTGTACTCTCAAAATGTTCCTTTTGAAGGCTTCCCACTTAGCAGGTATACCTTCACCAGAAAACAGACTGTCCCAATTCACAGATCCTTTCTGATAGCATCCAAATTGGCCTTTTCTCGATTTAGAATCTCAACCTGTGGACCAGATCTATCTTGTCGCACATTTACTTCGGAGTTAATGGCACTGTGGTCACTGGATGCAAAGTGTTCCCCTACACAAACTTCTGTCAGCTGCCTTGTCTCATTACCTAATAGCAGATCAAGTTTTCCACACCGCTCATCGGGACTTCTATGTACTGATTAAGGAAACTTTCCTGTACACTTTTGACAAACTCTTTCCAGCTAGTCTTTCTACAGTATGGGCGTTCCACTTAATATGTGGAAAGTTAAAATTGCCTACTGTACAACCTTATGTTCCTTGCAACCGTTTGTGATCTGTCTACAAATTTGTTCCTCTAAATCCCGTGGACTGTAGGATGGTCTGTAATATACCCCCATTAATGAGATCATACCTTTTTTATTACTTAGTTCCACCTATAACTCCTCACTAGATGAGTTCTCCTGGCTGAGCACTGCTGTGACATTTCCCCTGACTAGTAGCACCATCCCCCCTCTTTAAATTCCTCCTGCTCTGTCAAATCTAAAACAACAGAATCCCGGAATATTGAGCTGCCAGTCCTGCCCCTCCTGCAGCCGAGTCTCACTACTGGCTCCAATGTCATAATTCCAGGTGCTGATCCATGCCCCGAGCTCATCAGCCTTTACTACACTGAAATATTCGTGCCTCAGGACATTAGTTGTACCATGCTCAACCTTTGGATTCCTGACCTTGTCTGAGCTCTTCATGACACCTGCCTCCACAATCTCTCCATGATCTATCCTGGCGCTTTGGCTCCCATCATAATTGCAACAGCAATTAGTCATCCAGTCAAACCTCACTGAGAAATGACATGAGAGTCAGGGTATAGCCCCCTAGCTCCTTGGGTTTTCTGCAGGCTCAGTGGCATGACATAGTGAATAAGGAGTGAAACTGAAGAACAACAAAATACCCTGCAATTATTGTTCCATTCACACAAGTATGCCTGCGCAGGTAAGTAAGAATTTCATTAAGTTTTCTGCAAGTAAATATTATAGGATTCTGACAGGTGAGGACTGTAGGTAACCATTACCATCTAGGGTACTGTCTAATAAACTCAAAAATAGTATTCTATTTCAGCAAAGTCTTATTGATACCTTTCCATTAACTTCTAAGCAATATAACATCAACTTAAGAGCAATGCTTCTGCTGGAGAAACAACGGAATGGCTTTAGATAGAAACTTCTTTAGCTCCTGACATAAACCTCTGGCTTTCTGCCAGCCAAAGAGCTTTCCTACTTCCTATTTCCGGACTCCACAGGAAGTGACCCAAAACAGATCTCAAACAAAATAAAAGCTGGATGTGCTTAATCACGTAGAAAAGAATACATAAATCAGATCCCTAAAGGGTGGAACAGCGAGTGTGAAAATTTGCTCACTAGGTCAGTGTGTACAGAGGTGTTGGGAGAACAGAATCAGAACCAAGTTTAATATCACTGGTATTTGTTATGAAATTTGTTGTTTAAACATTATTCCAATTCTGATCATAAAACATTCCTTTAGAACAGAAATGAGGAGGAATTTCTTTAGCCAGAGGGTGATGAATCTGTGGAATTCATTGCCACAGACAGCTGTGGAGGCCAAGTCCTCGGGTATATTTAAATTGGAAGTTGATGGGTCTTTAATTCATAAGGGCATCAAAAGTTGTGGTGAGAATGGTGTTGAGAGGGAATATGACTCAAGCATGATCAAATGGTGCAGCAGAGACTATGGGCTGAATGGCTCAAATCTGCTCCTATGTCTTGTGGTCTTATGGCTCAAGAATAGCTTCTATCCTAAGGTTAATTGGAGTCTTGAACAGACCTTTCATACGTTTAAGTGAACTCTTCATTTTCTTTCTACCTCAGTATGGACCTTGCTTACCGGGTCTGAGTCTGAAGCTGTACCCTCTGATCCTAGACTCTCCCACTATAGGAAACATCCTCTCTGTATCCACTCTATCTGTACCCTCTGATCCTAGACTCTCCCACTATAGGAAACATCCTCTCTGTATCCACTCTATCTGTGTCCTCTGGTCCTAGACTCTCCCACTATAGGAAACTTCCTCTCCGTATCCACTCTATCTGTGCCCTCTGGTCCTAGACTCTCCCACTATAGGAAACATGCTCTCCACATCCACTCTATCTGTGCCCTCTGATCCTAGACTCTCCCACTATAGGAAACATGCTCTCTGTATCCACTCTATCTGTGCCCTCTGGTCCTAGACTCTCCCACTATAGGAAACATCCTCTCCACATCCACTCTATCTGTGTCCTCTGGTCCTAGACTCTCCCACTATAGGAAACATGCTCTCCGTATCCACTCTATCTGTGTCCTCTGGTCCCAGACTCCCCCACTATAGGAAACATCCTCTCCACATCCACTCTATCTGTGCCCTCTGATCCTAGACTCTCCCACTATAGGAAACATGCTCTCCGTATCCACTCTATCTGTGCCCTCTGATCCTAGACTCTTCCACTATAGGAAACATGCTCTCCGTATCCACTCTATCTGTGTCCTCTGGTCCTAGACTCTCCCACAATAGGAAACATGCTCTCCACCTCCACTCTATCTGTGCCCTGATCCTAGACTCTCCCACTATAGGAAACATGCTCTCCGTATCCACTCTATCTGTGTCCTCTGGTCCTAGACTCTCCCACTATAGGAAACATGCTCTCCGTATCCACTCTATCTGTGCCCTCTGATCCTAGACTCTCCCACTATAGGAAACATGCTCTCCGTATCCACTCTATCTGTGTCCTCTGGTCCTAGACACTCCCACTATAGGAAACATGCTCTCCATATCCACTCTATCTGTGCCCTCTGATCCTAGACTCTTCCACTATAGGAAACATCCTCTCCGTATCCACTCTATCTAGTCCTTTCAATATTTGGTAGGCTTCAACAAGATCCTCCCCCATTCTTCGAAACTCCAACGAGTACAGTCCTAAAGCTGTCAAACGCTCTTCATACATTGACCCCTTCATTCAGATTCTCATTTATTTATCACGGGTACACTGAACCATATTGTGAATGTGTCATTTGTGTTAACAACCAAAACACCCGAGGATGTGCTGGGGGCATCCTGGGCAAGTGTGGCCACAAATTCCAGCACCCACAAAGCATGCCCAAGTTCCTGGGATTGTTCTTGTAAATATCCTCTGGACCCTCTGCAATGCCAGCACATTCTTTCTTAGTTACGGAGCCCAAAATTGCTCACAATACTCCAAGGGTGGCCCGACCAGAGCATTCCATCCTTGGTTTTATATTCTAGTCCTCTTGAATTGAGTGCTAACCACCACTAACTCAACCTGCACAGTACCCCAGACAATAGACTTAGCTCTCCACCAACAGTCTGTTGAGCAATTCACTTCATGACTTTGAAGCTGAGTGTGGGAAAAGTGCCAGAACTCTTTGACTTGACCCTTTCCTCAGAGAACTCACTACCACATCAGGGCTGTACGTTGGCACCAGTTGGCAAGCTCTGTGCTAGAGTCTGGAGTTCTGGGAGTTCTCATCAATGGTACGCTTCCTTTGCATGCATTTTTTTAGAGTTGCAGCTGCTGTCCAGCAGCTATGATCTTGCCAGCCAGGATTTCCCTCTGTAGGATGCCTTTGGGATACACACATAGTGGAAATATGCACCAGCTCATGCGGAGGAGCTTGGCTCAATGTAGTAGGCAGGCGGGGAAGCTTATGAGGTCCAGGTTTTCAGTTACATATGCTGCTGTTTGTCCAGATGTCAGGGATTTATAGCAAATCATGGTTGTTAATAGAGGAAAAATATCGTTTCAGTATGAAGTATGCAAGAAATTGTAGAGAGCTGTGGACATACTGCAAAGAGCCCTTATGAAGTGTCTTGGCCCAAAATGTCAGCTCTATTTCTCTCCATAGATGCAGCCTGGCCTGCTGAGATCCTTTAGCATTTTGTGTGTTGCTCTGGATTTCCAGCATCTTCAGAATCTCGTGCTTATGTTTGAAAGCTGTGGACACAGTGCAGCACATCATGGAAACCGGCCTCCCCTCCGTGGACTTTGTCTTCACTTCCTGCTGCCTCAGTAAAGCAAAGATACCACCCCTACCAGATGTTCCCCCTTCTCCCCTCCCCTCTCCCATGAGGCAGAAGATACAAACTCCTGAAATCATTGTCACACAGACAGAGCACAACAGCATGGATCCTTTCCCATCTCATCTGTGCTGAACTTTTACTCTGCCTCGTCCCTTTGACCAGCTTCTGGACCATAGCCCTCCTATCTATCAGAATCAGAACCAGGCTAAATATCACCAGAATATAGAAATCGACACCACATTACAGGCCCTTTGGCCCACAATGTTGTGTCGACCATGAAACCTACTCTAGAAACTGCCGAGAGTTTCCCTATGAAAAAGCTCTCGATTTTTCTAAGCTCCATGTACCTATCTAAGAGTCTCTTAAAAGACTCTACTGTATCCATCTCTAACACTGTTGCTGGCAGTACATTCCAAAAACCCACCACTCTCTGCGAAAAGCTTACCTCTGACATCCCCCTTACACCTACTTCCAACCACCTTAAAGTTATGCACCCTCGTGTTAGCCATTTCAGCCCTGGGAAAAAGCCTCTGACTATCCATGCCTCTCATCATCTTATACACCTCTATCAGGTCATGTCTCATCCTCCGTCACTCCAAGGAGAAAAGTCCCAAGTTCTCTCAACCTGTTCTCATAAAACACACTCTCCAATCCAGGTAAAATCCTTGTAAATTTCCTCTGCACTCTCTCTATAGTATCCATATCCTTCCTGCGGTGAGGTGACTAGAACTGAGCACAGTACTCCAAATGGGGTGTGACTAAGGTCTTGTATAGCTGTAACATTACCTCCTGGCTCTTGAACTCAATCCCATGGTTGATGGACGCCTTCTTAACAACACTGTCAACCTGCACAGCAGCTTTGAGTGTCCTATGGACTCGGACCAAAATTGCGCTGATCCTCCACACTGTTTTATATACGAGGATGAACTTGAAATTGCTCATCCTTTCTGCTTCTGATCCCTTTATGAGGACGATGATGTGTTCCATCGTCTTACCCTTTCTGAAGTCCACAATCAGTTATTAGGTCTTACTGACATTGAGTGCAAGGTTGTTGATGGAACACCACTCAACTAGTTGATACATCTTGCTCCTGTAAGCCCTCTCGTCACAATCTGAAATTCTGCCAACAATGGCTGCGTCATCATCAAATTTACAGATGGAATTTGAGCTGTGCCTCGCCACACAGTCATGAGTGTAGAGAGAGTAGAGCAGTGGGCTAAGCACACGTTCCTGAGGTGCGCCAGTGTTGATTGTCAGCAAGGTGGAGATGCTATTTCAGATTTGATTTTCTGGTTAAGAAATTGAGGATCCAGTTGCAGAGGGAGGTACAGATCAAAACTGTAGGAGTGATTGTGTTAAATGCTGAGCTGTATTCAATAAACAGCATCTTGACAAAGTTACTGATCCAAATGTACCACTGGGTTCAAGGACAGCTTCTACCCCACTGTTATAAGAACAGTCTCCTAGTACAATAAGATGGAGTATTAATCTCATTATCTACTTCATTCTGATATTGGGACCTTATCATTTACCTGCACTGCACTCTTTGTAACTGTAACACTTTATTCTGCAGTCTGTTAGTATTTTCCCTCATACTACTTCAATGCTCTGTTGGAATGAATGGGTGTGTATGGACGGTATGCAAGACAAGCTTTTCAGAATCAGATTGTGAATCAGATTCAGGTTTATCATCACTGACATATTTGTGAAATCTGCTGTTTTGTAGCAGCAGTGCGGTACAAGGTATCGAAGTGTTCTATTGAGGCCCTCTGTTGGTCAGGGTTAAGGATGGATGTTGTGCCCAGGCCAATGTGATAAGCGGGCCAGAGCAGTATGATATAGAGAGAAATCTGTTGTCCATGCAGCTGATGAATCCAAAGGAACAGTTTGGCACAGCGGCATCGCAGGAGTTGCCAGTCAGCATTGAAATCAATATACATATCCTGCCTCAGGGGCACCTGCTCTGGAATTTTCCCTCTCGCTGTACTCCTGAAGCATTCCCCAAAAGGCAGTAGAGGTTTTAGATCAGAGTTTTTCTTCTCTTAGATGAGCTGCCAACCATGGCGGATGAGCTCCATCTGCCCAAAGTGACTGGTTATAAAATACCAGGAACCTGCCTTTGCCCCTCCTCCTGTCAGCAGAAATGATTCCATCAGCTTTAGAAGCTAAGTCACACATGAAGGCTCGGATATGGACTTGGCTGTCAGAAACTATTTGAGATGCACACCACTGGGAGCATTTAATAGGTAGTGGGAGATCTCCACTACCAACCCTGGTTATAACAGCCTCTAGGAACCAAAATGCAAGTTGTAATAAAAAATATAAATCAGTGAATGTAGTGCAGAAAGGAAGAGCAAGGTAGTGTTCATTGACTGTTTAGAAACCTGATGGCAGAGAGGCGTATCCCTAAAGTGCTGAATGTGGGTCTTCAGACTCCCTGATGAGAGCAATGGGAAGTGTTCATGTCCCAGATGGGGAGGGTCCTCGCTGGTGATGGATACTGGCTTCTTGAGGCATGGCTGTTTGCGGAGGTGCTTGATGGTGGGGTGGATTGTGCCTGTGATTAAGCTGGTTGTCTACAACCCTCTGCAAATTCTTCCAGTCCTGTGCATTGGCTCCTCCATACCTGATAGTGATGCAGACAGCCAGAATGCTCTCCACAGTACGCCTGTAGAGATTTGAGAGAGTCGTCACCTTGATCCTTGTGACAAAAACAAACTGATTCCAGTTGCAAGAGTTATTGGCAAATCAAAGTCACAGAGATTGTGGAAAGCTTCTGACCCAGGAGGGGGAAAATTAATCATGCCAATAACGTTCAGGAAATTCCCACCTCTCCCTGGAGGTCATTGCTCTTCCAGTGAGAGTGGCCGTCCATCTTTCTTTTATTATCAAAGTATGTATAGGAGATGGAGATGAAAAAAAAACAAACCGTGGGAATAATAGAAGCAAGCAAGCAGCATCCAGAAACAAAGTATGTCCTTAGGCCGGGAATCTCGGCTAGCTGGAGCAGCTCACAACCTCAGCCCCAGTTCAATGAAGAGTGGAGCAAATGCTGAGGAGCAGTGAGCAGAACCGGCCCTGCCCTTGTCTCTGGTCCGGACACCATGCCTTTTCAATCCATCCTGCCGGCATTTAAACTGTCTAAACTTCGGGCTGTTCTCGCTTCTATGACTGCATTGATATACTTTGGGCCTGGACCCTGCTGCCACATTTTGACCCTGCCCGATCTTTTCAAGTTGGCTTGGCACATAGATCAATCAAACCTCGCTCTCGATGGACCTCGAATCTGCTTCACCTCCGCTTCGACTTTTCTCCACTCTGCTCACTCTAATTCTATCTCCAACTCCGACCAATTCTCCTTGAACACGCCTTGACCACGTTCGTAGCCACATACCTTAACCCTCAAGTCAGCTACACCATTGCTTGCCTCTTTTGTGTTTGCGGTGATCATTTACCATCATTTTTTTTCAGAAAAAGTACACTTATGTAAGTCGGGAGAATGCACACCAGTCCTCAACAAGGGGACGGTGGTGGAAAATGTGAACAGTTTCAAGTTCCTGGGTTTCAACATCTCTGAGGATCTGTCCTGGGCTCAACATTGATTCAATCATAAAGAAGGCACGCCAATGCAGCTATATCAGGAGTTTGAAGAGATTCGTATGTCACCGAGGATTCTTCAAATTCTTCAAATCTCCTGAAAATTATGCCCCCGTGTATTAACCATTTCTGTCCTAGAAAAAAGTCTCCAGCTGTCCACTCTATCGATGCCTTTTGTAGTTGATGGCAGAGAATCAAGCAGCAGAGAGACAGGGTTATGAAGCTCACAGGTCTACACCAGAGTCAGTCCATACCATGCCTGGTCTGGTCCTCTGTTGGGCGCAGCCCAGTAATCTGACCGACGGACGCCACGCTCTCCCTCTTGGCTTTCCACAGCACGTCTGCCCAGGCTGTCACCTTCCGGGGGACGCTGAAATCTGTGTCAGCCAGCAGCAGATGTATGTCCTCGGACAGCTGCTCTAGGAACACTTGCTCGAACATGAGGCAGGGCTTGTGTCCATCAGCCAGGGCCAGCATCTCATTCATCAATGCTGATGGCAGTCTGTCTCTCAAACCGTCCAGGTGAAGCAGGTGGGCACCCCGCTCACGCCGTGAGAGGCCAAAGGTCCCAATGATCAGCACTTTGAATGCATCATATTTGCCTTCTTCTGGGGGCAACTGTATGAAATCCGCAACCTGGGCGGCCATTTCTTGGTCAAGGGTGCTCACCACGTGGTAGTAACGCGTGGAATCAGAGGATATCTGCTGAATCTGGAACTGGGCTTCTGCTTGGCTAAACCACACGCATGGTCGCAGCATCCAAAAAATCGGCAGTTTTAGCAAAACTGCGTGAACAGATGAAGAGTCGGTCATCTTTGGTCCAAATCCCGTTTGGACCGTTGGGGTCACCAATGTGGCGATGTGCTACACACAGCGCTGAAATAACGACTCGCAGTCGGTAAGTTGTTTCGAGACTAGTTTATTCAAACCGCGGCACTGGCATTTAATCCCTAGCGCCCGCCCTTTCCGGGTGGAAATGACATCAAAGGTGCATTACCAAAGTCTCTCCCTGCGCGCTGGCTATTTGTGAGCCGGTTCACCTGCACAGAAAGTGGGTCACCAAATAACCCCCCCCCCCACCCCCCCGGGACCGGCGATACACCCCCCAATGTCCACAGTCTGGATCGGCCTCTGTTTGGGAGGTCTGCCTCTGCACCGCGGTGCCTGAACCTCGACTGGCTGCGCCAAGTCCACATGGGCTGGTTTGAGTCGGTCCACCATGAAAACCTCCTCTTTCCCCCCAATGTCCAGAACGTACGTGGGCCCGTTGTTGTTGATCACCTTGAACGGCCCCTCGTACGGCCACTGTAGCAGTGCCCGGTGTCCGCCTCTTCATACAAACACAAACTTACAGTTCTGCAGGTCTTCGGGTACATGGGTCGGGGTCTGTCCGTGCTGTGAAGTCGGTACGGGGGCCAGGTTGCCGAGCCTCTCGTGTAGTCTGTCCAGGACTGTTGTGGGTTCTTCCTCTTACCCCCTTGGGGCTGATATGAACTCTCCTGGGACGGCCAGGGGTGCACCGTACACCAACTCGGCCGATGAGGCGTGCAGATCCTCTTTGGGCACTGTGCAAATTCCAAGCAGGACCCAGGGAAGCTCGTCCACCCAGTTAGGTCCTCTCAGGCGGGCCATGAGAGCCGACTTCAAGTGACAGAGGAAGCGTTCCACTAGTCCATTCGACTGTGGATGGTGGGCAGTTGTGTGGTGTAGCTGCGTTCCCAACAGGCTGAAGGTGAACTGTGCGCCTCTGTCGGAGGTAATGTGGGCCAGTACCCTGAAGCGTGCTACCCAGGTTGCAATCAATGCTCGGGCGCAGGAATCGGCAGATGTGTTGGTGAGCGGGACCGCCTCTGGCCACCTCGTGAACCGGTCTACCACAGTTAGGAGGTACCGCGCTCCTCGGGACACTGGTAGGAGGCCCACGATATCCACATGAATGTGGTCGAACCTCCAGTGGGTGGGTTTGAACTGCTGCGGCGGGGCTTTAGTGTGCTGCTGCACCTTGGCTGTTTGGCACTGGGCGCACGTTCTGGCCCATTCACTGACCTGCTTGCGAAGTCCGTGCCACGCGAACTTGCTGGAGACCAGCCAGATGGTTGTCCTGATAGATGGGTGCGCCAAACCGTGTATGGAGTCGAAAACTCGCCGCCTCCAGGCTGCCGGGACGATGGGGCGAGGTTGGCCGGTAGCCACGGCGCACAGGAGGGTCCTCTCACCTGGGCCTACGAGAAAGTCCTGCAGCTGCAAACCCGAGACTGCGGTCCTGTAGCTGGGCATCTCGTCGTCTGCCTGCTGCGCCTCCGCCAGTGCTACATCGTCCACCCCCAGGGACAGGGCCTGGACAGCTGGTCTGGAGAGTGCGTCCGCCGCGACATTGTCCTTTCAGAGACATGCTGGATGTCCGTCGTGTACTCGGAGATGTAGGACAGATGTCGCTGCGGGCGAGCCGACCAGGGATCGGACACCTTCGTGAACGCGAAGGTCAATGGTTTGTGGTCCGTGAATGCGGTGAACAGCCTGCCTTCTGAGAAGTACCTGAAATGCCGGATTGCCAGGAACAGTGCCAACAGCTCCCGGTCGAAAGCACTGTACTTGAGTTCGGGTGGTCGTAGGTGCTTGCTGAAAAACGCCAGGGGTTGCCAGCGCCCCTCGATGAGCTGCTCCAACACCCCACCGACTGCTGTGTCGGATGTGCCCACCGTGAGGGCGGTGGGAACGTCCGTTCTGGGGTGCACCAGCATCGCGGCATCTGCCAAGGCTTCCTTGGCTTTAACGAAAGCAGCCACGGCCTCCTCGTCTCAAGTAATGTCCTTGCCTTTACCCGACATCAGGGTGCACAAAGGGCGCATGATACCGGCTGCTGAGGGGAGGAAATGGTGGTAGAAGTTCACCATACCAACGAACTCCTGCAAGCCTTTGACCGTGTTGGGCCGGGCAAAGTGGTGGATCGTGTCTACCCTGGCGGGCAGAGGTCTTTGGGAATCCTGTAGCCCAGGAAGTCGATGATATCGAGACTGAACTGGCATTTGGCCGGGTTGATCGTGAGGCCGAAATCACTCAGGCAGGAGTCGAGCTGGCGGAGGTGGGACTGATGCTCCAGACGACAACTGCTGGCTATAAGGATGTCATCCAAATAGATGAACGCAAAGTCTAGATTGCGTCCCACCGCGTCCATTAGCCGCTGGAACGTCTGTGCGGCATTCTTCATGCCAAACGACATTCGGAGGAACTCGAACAGGCCGTACGGGGTGATGAGTGCTGTTTTGGGGATGTCTTCAGGGTGCACCGGGATTTGATGGTATCCTCAGATGAGGTCTACTTTGGAAAAGATTCTTGCCCCATACAGGTTTGCTGCAAAGTTCTGTATGTGTGGCATGGGGTAGTGGTCTGGAGTTGTAGCCTCATTCAGTCTGCGGTAGTCGCCGCATGGTCTCCAACCCCCAGCTGTTTTGGGCACCATGTGCAGGGGGGCGGCCCATGGGCTGTCGGACCTCCGTATGATCCCCAATTCCTCCATCCTCTTGAACTCCTCCTTTGCCAGGCGGAGCTTTTCCAGGGGGAGCCTTCGTGCGCGGGCGTGGAGGGGTGGTCCCTGGGTCGGAATGTGGTGCTGAACCCCGTGTCTGGGCATGGCTGCCGTGAACTGCTGTGCCAGAATCGATGGAAAGTCCACCAGGATTCGGGTGAATTTGTTGTCTGTCAGCATGATGGAGTCCAGGTATGGGGCTGGCAACTTGGCTTCACCCAGGGAGAACGTCTGGAAAGTCTCGGCATGTACCAGTCTTTTCCCTTGCAAGTCGACCAGCAGGCTGTGAGCTTGCAAGAAGTCCGCCCCCAGGAGTGGTTGTGCCACGGCGGCCAGTGTGAAGTCCCACGTGAACCAGCTGGCGCTGAATTGCAGCTGCACTGTGCGGGTGCCGTAGGTCTGTATCGTGCTGCCATTTGCAGCTCTCGGAGTGGGTCCTGGCTTCCTGTTGCGGGGTGTCGTACCCTGTCGGGGGCAAGACGCTGATCTCCGCTCCGGTGTCGACCAAGAAGCGGCGTCCCAACTGTTTGTCCCAGACGTACAAGAGGCTGTCCTGGTGGCCAGCTGCCATAGTCATTAGCAGCAGCTGGCCCTGGCCCTTGCAGGGCGGGTGACAACGGCAGGCTTTTGTGCCCCACCGCTGGTGGTAGAAAGACCACTGTTCACTGGACTCCTCAGTCCTGCCTCTGTGTTGCGTGCACCCCCCTGCCGGGCCTGGTCTGGTCTGCTGTTGGACACGTGGCCTGGTAATCTGACTGACGGATGCCACGCTCTCCCTCTTGGCTTTCCACAGCACGTCTGCCCGGGCCGCCACCTTCCGGGGGTCGCTGAAATCTGCGTCGGCCAGCAGCAGATGTATGTCCTCGGGCAGTTGCTCTAGGAATGCTTGCTCGAACATCAGGGCTTGTGTCCGTCAGCCAGGGACAGCATCTCATTCATCAATGCTGACGGCATTCTGTCTCCCAAACTGTCCAGGTGAAGCAGGTGAGCACCCCGCTCACGCCGTGAGGCCAAAGGTCCCAATGATCAGCGCTTTGAATGCTTCATATTTGCCTTCTTCTGGGGGCGACTGTATGAAATCCGCAACCTGGGCGGCTGTTTCCTGGTCAAGGGCGCTCACCGCGTGGCAGTAACACGTGGAATCAGAGGATATCTGCCGAACCTGGAACTGGGCTTCTGCTTGGCTAAACCACACGCGTGGTCGCAGCATCCAGAAAGTCGGCAGTTTTAGTGAAACAGCGCGAGCAGATGAAGAGTTGGTCATCTTTGGTCCAAATCCCGTTTGGACCGTTGGGGTCACCAATGTGGCGATGTGCTACACACAGCACTGAAATAACGACTCACAGTCGGTAAGTCGTTTCGAGACTAGTTTATTCAAACTTCGCAGCTGTGGCATTTAATCCCTAGCGCCCGCTCTCTCCGGGCGGAAATGATGTCAGAGGTGCATTACCAAAGCCTCTCCCTGCGCGCTGGCTATTTGTGAGCTGGTTCGCCTACACAGAAAGTGGGTCGCCACAATACCGACTTTAATGTCCACACTGGGGTCAATGTCCACAATGTCCACACTGGGGTCAATATACCCACTGATCTTAATGTCCACACACATGAGTCAATATAAACACTGATCTCAATGTCCACACACACAAGCCAATATTAACACTGATCAATATAAACACTGATCTCAATGTCCACACTGGGGTCAATATACCCACTGATCTTAATGTCCACACTGGGGTCAATATGAGCACTGATCTCAATGTCCACACTGGGGTCAATATACCCACTGATCTTAATGTCCACACTGGGGTCAATATGAGCACTGATCTCAATGTCCACACTGGGGTCAATATACCCACTGATCTTAATGTCCACACTGGGGTCAATATGAGCACTGATCTCAATGTCCACACTGGGGTCAATATACCCACTGATCTTAATGTCCACACTGGGGTCAATATGAGCACTGATCTCAATGTCCACACTGGGGTCAATATACCCACTGATCTTAATGTCCACACTGGGGTCAATATGAGCACTGATCTCAATGTCCACACTGGGGTCAAAGTCCAAAGATATAATAATGAGTGAACACAATGTACACTCTGCGGTTAGTGTCCACAGTGGGTTCAATTTCCACACTGATCTCAATATCCACACTGGTGAAAATGTTCCCACTGAGGTAAATGTTCATACATATCTCTGTGTCCACACAGAGTCGATGCCCAGACGGGGATTCAAACAAAGATTTTCAACGAAGGAAAACCTGACACCAGCAGGGCAGGGGAGGAAGACGGTCGGATGATGACTGCAGCCAGATTCTTGAATGTACTTACTCATGGCTTCACTTTCAGGTATGGACAGGGAATACAGGCGGCCCCTTGGGAGAGATGTGCCAGGCAAGAGGTCAATGGTGCAATCATACGGACGATGAGGCAGTAGGGAAGTGGCCCGGGACTTGCTGAACACAGCCTTGAGGTTCATGTATTCAGTAGGGATGGCACGCAGGTCCGGAAATTCCTCAGCGGGATCGGGGCGTGGAGACAAAGTGATCTGAGCATGGCAGAGGCAGTGGGAGTGACAGAATGGGCTCCAGCCTACAACCTTGCGACTGAGCCAGTCAGTGTGGGGGTTGTGTCTAACTAACCAGGGATGGCCCAGGACAATGGGAGCTTGAGGAGATCAACAACATAAAGGGTTAACTGTTCATGATGGTTGCCGGAAAAGCTGAGGCTCAGCGGGGCTGTGACATGGGTGATGTTAGCCAGTCTCTGACCATTCAAGGCAATGACCGCCAATAGTGACTGGAGAGCAGATGTGGGTAGACCCCACTGGGCAGCCAATCCAGAATCGATAAAACACCCCTCCGCACCAGAACCGACCAAGATGGAGACAGCTCGCCATTGGACATCTCACTCCAGAGAAGCAGGTATGAGAGCGAGTGGCGTCGAGGAGGGCTGGACAGGGGACACGCTCACCAGTACTCCTCATCCTCCTGGTGAGTGCTTGGCTCTTACTGGGCATGTGGAGATGAAGTGGTCTGCTTGGTCACAGTACAGACAGGAACGTGTGCTGATTCTCCTTTGTCTTTCAGTCGGTGTCAGGCGGGTACGGGCAAGATGCATAGCTTCGGGCTCTGGAACGGGAATAGTAGATGGGGGCAAACAGCAGGGCAATGTAGACTGATGAGGAGCTTGGAACTCACCCAATGCCCGCAGGGACCCTCTGGAACCCCTCCCTCTGCAGCACTGTTGAAGGCAAACATCAATACGGATGGCCAAATCCACCAGGGCTTCAAAGGCGGCAGGAAGGTCCTGGGAGACCAGCTCATCTTTGATGTCTTCAAGAAGCCATTCAGGAAGATGTTGTACTGTGCCTCCGAGTTCCAGCCGCTGGAGGTGGCTGGGGTCCAGAACTATATGGCGTAATCTGACATTGATCTGCAGCCCTGGTGCATGAGCAGCATTTCACAGGCAGCCTCTTTCCCATGTTGAAGTGGTCAAACACTTTTCTCATCTCCTCAGAAAATAACTGAAAACCGATGCAAAAAGGTGAGCCTGCCTCCCAGACGGCTGTTCCCCGTTCTCTCGCCCAATCGGACAGTTGAGTGATGACATAGGCCACCTTGGCTCAATCAGTCAGAAAGGTTGTTGGTTGTAGTTCAAAAATGAGGGTGCACTGGGGAAGAAAAGAGCAGGCTCTCCTGAGTACGTTTCTGGAGGAGGCAGATGGGGCTGTTGGACAGGAGGAGTAAGTAAGAACGTGGAGGGCAGGGCAGAAGATGCAGTCGCAGAATGTCGATGGGCGCTCTGGGACAGCTGGACTGACTGAGTCTGGGCCACAAGATTGGCTACGCTGGTAGAAAGTGACTCCACTGCTCTGAACACGGAGTCCAGCTGGTTCTGGTGTCTCCCCAGCATCACTCCCCGTTGTTCCAGGGCAGCTCTCAGACGACCAGGGTCTGCTGGATCCATTCTGGCCAGATAGTGCTGTCATAGTGCTGAAGCAGGGATCCAATCACAGACCCAGTACTGTGTACACTGTGAGGTTTACTGAGTAGCGAATCCAGAGGGGCAACAGAGGCAGCATCAAAGTTCAGCCGGAGATCAAATATTCTAGAGAAATCCAAAAACCAGAATCGGGGAACAGGCAGAGTCGATATTCAGACGGACAGAGTACAAATGCTGGAAAGGCTCAGGAAAACTCATTGGCACAATCTGGCAACAAACAGGTGAAAACACAGGACTGAGATGCACTGAGCAATAAACAGAAAGGCAGATGATAGGTGGAGCACAATAAGACACGGGTGGCAGCAAAACTGGTAATAATGAGAAACAGATGAGAGACGGAGTACTCAGTGATACAGGGGCCGGAGTAGAGCAGGAGCGGAGACAGAAGCACGTGGCAATACAAAACCACAGACTGACAGCTAAGGGGAAAACACACAAAAAGACAATGTTCAGTTTGAGGTACTGACACAAACTATTCTGAATGTCCATACATCCCAATGTGTTCTATTTCTTCAACGTCCACACTAGGGTTAATTTCCACACAGATCACAATGTCCATTCTGGGGTCAATGACTTTACTGGAGTCAATGTCCACACTGTGTTCAATATGCACACTGATCTCGATATCCACACTGTTTTCAATGTATGTGTAACACCCAGGGACAGGTTTCACTGCTAATATAGTGGTCATGCTGCAGCAGCAGTGTTTGGGTTATGGTTAGAGATAATGTGAGCTGTCCAGTGAGGGGAGTGTTTTTTCTGGCTGTGTGCCTGACGCAGAGGTGATCTGGGTCTTTTGTTAGGCGGAAGATGGAGAGAGAAGATGCCAGAACAGAGAGGTCATAGACACCAGAAAGGAGTGGACTCGGAGTGGGGCCGGGAGTTGATGAGGCCCGGGGAAATCGATGGAGGACCAGTGGAAGGGAAACTGTGAGCTCCAACTTGTACACGTTAGACTGTCATTAAAATGGGCCTTTTTCTTTTTGTTTTACTTTACTAACCCTTTCTTCAAATTAAGAATTATAAAGTGAAATCGCTTAATTGCATATGGTGTACTGTCTGTTATTTCGTGGCACTGATTTGTAACAGGGTAGCACATCACACAGCATCCACACAAACAGGAGGTTTTACACCTCAATCTCACACGTTTGGTGGGGCCAGAGATTGTCTTCCCTAGACTTACGCAGATGACAGAACCCAAGGGTTACAATTGTGGGGTTCTCATTCGGGATTGATTTTGCTGGATATGCGTGATTGCCCTGAGCATTGAACCAGTGGGTGTGTGTTTAAGTCTGTGCTAAACTATTGTCTGGTAAAGCGATTACAATACGTGGGTATGGTTGCCACCAGGGTGTTAATCCAGGGTTACCCATAATGATTGCGTGCGTGTTGAGTGGTATGGTATCTGTACTCCTGATGAATTGTTAATTCGACTTTTAAGTGCTGTTGAAGGCACTTTTAGGCAAAGTTACGATTGTGGTGCGGAAGTTTGATAAAATGGTGGGCACAGACTTTGTTTTATTTCAGACTAGTGCTGACGTAACGGCAGTGGATCTGCCTGGAAATATCGGGGCCCCAGGAGAGGGGGACTATCCATACTTTCCAGGAGGAGGAGAGTGTAAGAGAATGGGCTGAATCGCAAATCAAGTCTCCCGTAGCTGGAGGCAGAGACCTCAAAGACTGGGTTCTCCCATTTCTGCTTAGCGAAGGGAAGGAGTGCTCTGATTTGGAATGTCTAATAAGTCCCCATCCCCCAGTGAAGGGTGAGAATTCTGAGTTAGTATCCGCCCTTATTTGAGTAAGCAAATAGCACTCAAAACTGGAGTTCACTTTAAACTCAACATCCACAATATCTACAGAGATATTGTGGATATCTACATCAATATCTACAGAGATCTCAATGTCCACACTGATGTCAAGGTCCACACTGCTGTCAATGGACACACTGTGTTTATTGTCCACACTGATCACAAAGATCACACAAGAGTCAATGTCCACACTGATCTCAATGTCCACACATATCTCAATGTTCACTCTGGGATCAATGTCCACACTGTGACCAATATTCACATGGGGGCAATGTCCACACTGATCTCCCTGTCCACACTGGGGTCAATGGCCACACTGATCCCAATGCCCACACAGAGGTGAATGTCTACACTGATCTCAGCATCCACACTGACCGTAATGTCCCCAATGCGGCCAAAGTCCCGACTGGGGTCAATGACCAGACGGGAGTCTATGTTAATGTCCATACTGATCTCAAAGTCCACTTTTACCTCAATGTCCACACTGTGGTCAATATCTACACTGCAGTAAATGTCCACACTGATCTTGATGTCTACTGATATCTCAATGTCCACCCTGGGGGCCAATGTTCAGACTGGCATCAATGTCTGCAATGATCTTTATGTCCACACTGATCTCAATGTCCACACAGGGGTTAATGTCAACACTGATCTCGAGGTACACAGTGGGGTCAATGTCCACACAGATCTTGATGTTGACATTGATCTTGATGTCCACCATGGAGTCAATATCCACACTGATCAGGAAGTCGACACTGTAATTAATGTCTGGACTGCGGTCATTCTCCACGCTGAGGTCAGTGACCACACTGTTCTTGATGTCAACGTCAACATTGATGTTAGTTTCGATATTGACCCCAGTGTGGACATTTACTGTCATCTCTTCTATACGCTTCTCCAATCATATTAAAATCATGCCCCCTTTTGTTAGTCATTTCTACCCTAGGAAAAGTGTCACTGGCTATCTACTCAATCTATGCTTCTTATCTTATTCTATCAGGCCATATTGAAAAGGGAAGGGTGTCTAGACTGGAGGCGAGCATCAAGCCGATGTTCAGCTTGCTGCTCAGCAAGTTGTACCCAACTCTGCACTGAATTTCAGTCACCTGAACTAAGGTTGTGGCCTGCAACTAACTCACTTTCGTGAACTTCAGTTTTGAGTGCCATTTGCTTACTCTTATTGTTTGAATGGTTGTTGGACAATCTTTTTTATAAATTGGTTCTACTGGATTTCTTTGTTTTGTGGCTGCCTGTAAGGAGATGATGCTCAAGGTTGTATAAAGTATACATACTTTCATAATAAATGTACAAACATTTGTATATTGAACTTTGAACTTTATATACCTCGATACATGTGACAATGATAAACCAATTCCAAAAATTGCCAACATGGTTCAGCTGGGATGAATGTCCTGCCTCATCTAACTGCACAGCTATGCTTCAGATTGGCAGGCAGCCCGTGCAGAGCGCCACAAGAGAAATACCTGTATAAATAAATATTTTACGATGTGAATACTGTTTCATATGACATTGACTGTGACAAAATGGAAGTTAATGAGCAAAATCTCCAGCATTCTAACAGGAATTTATTAAATTGACTTTTTATAAACCATCAGAGGATATGACATTAAGAGATTTTATGACACCAATTAAAGCTTATTGATGTCAACCATCGCGTCGTGTTCTGAGATGCTCGACTACATTTGTATGCTGGATATTGTTGGCCAGTCTACTGAATAACAAGTGATTTATACCACAGAATAACTCAATAATCTTTTTATTTCTCGCACGGATAAAAGAAACCCAAAGGAACAGATCATACAGTGTCACACTGCAGGAGGCAACGTGATTCTATTTATCATCCCCAAGGGTCCCTCAGCCAAAGTACTGCCTTAAAAATGCTGTCATTTTAGCTATATGAGCACAGCAAAATCCCACAAATTAGATTTTACAAAAAAAATCAGCAGTTTTGTTTTTGTGGTGTTAGCTAAGTTGCGAGACTCAACACAAAATACTGGAAGAACTCAGTAGCATCTGATTAAACAGTCGATGTTTAGGGCTGAGACCCTTCATCAGGACTCTATGAAGTCCTGATGAAAGGGTCACAGCCCAAAGTGTAAACTATTTATTCCCCTTCGTAGATGCTGCCTGAACTGCTGAATTCCTCCAGCATTTTGTGTATGCTACTCCGTATTTTCAGCACCTGCAGAATCTCTTGTGTTTATTATTAAGTTCTGAGACTGATTCTTTGAAGTGGAGTGCCTTCATTGACATGAGTCAGAAACAAGCCCTTCAGTTCACCATTTGTTCTAACCCATGTTAATCCCATTTAAATCATTTAAAGGGGACTAAGACATAAAAGCAAGGAAGTATTGCCGTGACTTTACAAAGTTGAAAATAATTTGGAAAATGTGCATGTAGCTCAGGTGATTGATGGTTGGGTTGAGTTGTTCTCCAATCTTGACAATTCACCTGCAAATGTTTTTTCACCATACGAGGCAACATAATCAGTGCGCTATTAATTGCGGTGTGTCCTTTGAATGCTTATCAATCAGCTTTCAATCAGCTGATTGATAAGTATATAAAGGCCAAGCATTCAGAGGACACACCATAATCAACAGAACACTGATGATGTCTTAGAAACATAGAAAATAGGTGCAGGAATAGGCCATTCGGCCCTTCGAGCCTGCACCGCCATTCGGTATGATCATGGCTGATCATCCAACTCAGAACCCTGTACCTGCTTTCTCTCCATACCCCCTGATCCCTTTAGCCACAAGGACCATATCTAATTTCCTCTTAAATATAGCCAATGAACTGGCCCCAACTGTTTCCTGTGGCAGAGAATTCCACAGATTCACCACTCTCTGTGTGAAGAAGTTTTTCCTCATCTCTCCTAAAAGGCTTCCCCTTTATCCTTAAACTGTGACCCCTCGTTCTGGACTTCCCCAACATCGGAAACAATCTTCCTGCGTCTAACCTGTCCAATCCCTTTAAAATTTTATACGTTTCAATAAGATCCCTCCTCAGTCTTCTAAATTCCGGTGAGTATAAGCCTAGTCGATCTAACCTTTCTTCATTTGAAAGTCCTGCCATCCCAGGAATCAATCTTCTCGTATGATGATGAAACGTTTGCAAGTAAATTGCCAAAATCAGAGAAAAACTCAACCCAACTTTATAAGGTCTTGGTCAGATTGAATTTAGGATACTGTGAGCTGTTGTGGGCCCTAAATGTAAAAGAAAGGGTGCATTGGCCCTTCAGAGGTTCCAGAGGGGTTTCACTAGGATGAACCCAGGAAAGAAAGATTTAATGTATGAGGAGCATTTAATGAATCTTGGCCAGTACTCAATGGAGCTTCGAAGAATGAATAAAGATCTCATCAAAACCAGCCAACTACTGGATGGCCTGATTGATTGGATGTTGAGAGAACGTTTCCATTAGAGAGACAGTCTAGAATCCAAGGGCACAGCCTTAGGATAGATAAATGTCCCTTTTGAAATAAGATGAGGAGAAATTTATTCAGCCAAAGGGTGGTGAATCTGTGGAATTTGTTGCTACAGAGGGCTGTGGAGACCAAGTAAGTGGGTTCATTGAAGGTACAGGTTAATAGATTCTTAATTAATTAGAGGGTTAAGGGTTTGTAGGGAGAAGGCAGAGAAATAGTGATGATAAAATAACATCAGCCAAGAATGAATGGCAAAGCAGACTTAATGGACTGAAGTGCCTAATTTTGCTCATTTCTTTTCCACCTCTATGTAACATGACAGTGTGCAGAGACTCAGCAGGTACTCTGGCATCGAACTTTGAATCTTTATCTTATGGTCTCATGCAATGTTCCCTTTGTTTTTTTTTTAACAGCTGCGCAGACCAGCCATTTCTCTGAGCTGGAATTTTTTACATGGCCTGAAAGCTGCCGAGCACTTTAATAAAACACTATATAAAGTGGGAACATTTCAGTTACTGCATGGCTGTACCCCCCTGTAGCTTAGAGGAAACAATGATCTTATGATCTTATTCCCATTGCTTTACTCTCTCTTCAATCGTGACTATGTGGCTAAGCTTCAGAACACTAAAGAAATTTGGTGTCCCCATCAAGAGCAGCATCTTCTTCACCCAGAGGTCAGTCCACATATGGAATGAGCTGCTAGAAAAAGATCTTGATGCATGAGTAGTATCAACATTAAAAATACACTTGGACAGATGTAAGGATAGAAATTATTTAGGATCTGGGACAGTTGTGGGCAAATGAGGTTAGCTTAGATGAGCATCTTGGTTGCTATGAATGAATGCAAAGTTCAAAAAGTTCAAAGTATACTTATTATCAAAGAATGTATGCAGTATGCGACCCTGGAATTTGTCTTCCCCATAAACAACCATAAAATAAAGAAACTCATGGAACCTGTTCAAAGAAATTCATCAGACACTATTCCCCTCCCACAGGCAAAAAAACTAAATCATGTAAACAGTAACAAACAAAATGAGCAAAAAGCCCAGAATATAAAATACAAAATCAAAGGAGTCCAGACATAATTAGTTCAGCTCATTTTTGTTAACTGCATGCCTTCCTAATTCAAAATCACCCAAAATTGGAACAAGAAAAGGAGTGACCAGAAACCAGAAACATTCCATCTACAGAGTTAGAGTGATGGACAAGTTTCCATGCTGCATGAGTCTACAGCCTTACAGATCTTTCAAAAAAGATAATAGAGATAATTCTGAGAATTATAGACAGGTGAGTTTTACGTCAGTGGTGGATATACTAATGGAGAGAATTCTTAAGGACAGGGTTTATGAGCATTTGGAGAAGCATAGTCTGATAAGGGATAGTCAGCATGGCTTTGTTAGGGGCAGGTCATGCCTCATGATCCTGATTGACGTTCCTGAGGAAGTGACAAACAAATGAATGAAGGTAGGGTGGTAGATGTGGTGTACATGGATTTTTAGTAAAGCTTTCTACAAGATTCTTCATGATAGGCTTACCCAGAAAGTCACAAATACTGGGATCCAAGGAAACTTGGCTGCGTAGATTTGGAATTGGTTTGCCCACTGAAGGTAGAGGGTGGTAGAAGAAAGAGTGTATTCTGTCTTGAGGTCAGTGACTATTGTTTTGCAAGATCTGTTTTGATTTTTATAAATTACTTGGATGAGAAGATGGAGGGTGGTTAGTAAGTTTGCAGATGAGATGGAGTTGTTAATCTTTTGGAAGGTTGCCGTAGGTTACAACGGGACGTTGAAAGGGTGCAGAACTGGGCAGAGAAATAGTGAATAGATTTCAGCCCGGAGATTTGAAGAGGGTGCGCAAGGTTACTGACAGAATTCTTTGCAATGTAATCAGAGGGATCTTGGGAAGCACACCCAGAGATCCCTCAAAGTTGCCATGTAAGTTGCAAGAGTGTGTTGGCCTTCATTAGTCAAGGGCTTGAGTTCAAGAGCTTCAAGGCAACATTGCAGTCCTGTAAAACTCTGGTCAATCCTCACTTGGAGGATTCTGTTCAGTTCTTATCCCCTCATTATAGGAAGAATATGGAAGCTTTAGAAGGGGTGAGAGCTTTACCAGGATGTTAAAGGCACGAGATAATGCAGATGCTGGAAATTCAGTGTAACACACACAAAATGCTGGAGGAACTCATCAGGTCAAGCAGCATCTATGGAGAGGAATAAAGAATCATTTTCAGCTGAGACCCTTCATCAGGACTGGAAAGGAAGGGGTAAGACACCAGAATAAAAAGGAGGGGAAGGAGGACAAGCTAGAAGGTGACAGGTGAAGCCAGGTGGGTGGGAAAGATAAAGGGCTGGAAAAGAAGGAATCTGATAGGATAGGAGAGTGGACGATAGGTGAAAGGGAAGAATGAGAGAGCACCGGGGGAAGTAATAAACAGATGTTACCTGGATCAGCAAATATGCCTTAAGAGGAAAGGCTGAGTGATCTAGTGCTTTTCTCCGTGGAATGTAAGAGGAATGAGAGGCAGTATGATAGAGGTGTATAACATTATGAAAGGCATGATTAGAGTGGAGAGTCAACACCTTTTCCCCAGGGTGGGAATGACCAATACCAGAAGACAGCAGTTTAAACTGAGAGGGGGAGACCTTAGGGAAGGTTTTTTGCATAGAGTGGTAGGTGTCTAGAATGCAGTGCCTGGGTTTGTAGTAGAGGCTGATACTATAGGGATATTTAAGAGCACATGGAAGTAGGGTAAAGTGGAGCATTACGGGCTGCATGGGAGGAAATATTTAAATTGATCATGGAGTAGGTTTATACATTATAGGTTAGCACAGTATTGTGGGCTGAAGGGCCTGCACTATGCTGTACTACTCAATGTCCAAAGTTCTATGTTTTCCCTATTCAGTCTCAAGCACTGAGAGGACTCCATCCATTTTTCACTAGGCAAACTGATGTTATTACTTTGATATAATTATGTACAGGATGATCTGCCAGTACCGCACACTGGGTTTTTCACTCTATCTCAGTACATTTGCCAGTAATAATAAAACAACCAAGGATCTAGAGATGAGACACTTTCAGAAGGAGCCAGTTAACAACTGCTGTAAATGGGTGAACAAAAAATTGTCTAATTTCACTGAAGAATAGCAAAAAAAGTTCTTCTAGCTTGCTGGCCTACGTTTATCCCTCAAGCATGCTGAGAGGAAACAAGTTTCCAGTTAAAAATCAAATTGCTGGCAACTCCGAAATAGACCATTGAACATAGAACATAGAAATCTACAGCACATTACAGGCTCTTTGGCCCACAATGTTGTGCCCACCATGTAACCTACTCTAGAAACTGCCTAGAGTTACCCTACCAAATAGCCCTCTACATTTCTAAGTTCCATGTACCTATCTAAGAGTCTCTTAAAAGACTCTATTGTATCCACCTCCACTACCATCACCAGCAGTGCATTCTATGCACTCACAACTCTCTGTGTGGAAAAACTTACCCCCGACATCTCCTCTGTACCTACTTCCAAGCACCTTAAAACTGTGCCACCTCATGTTAGCCAATTCAGCCCTGGAAGAAAGCTTCTGGCAATCCACATGATCAATGCCTCTCATCATCTTATACATCTCTATCAGGTCACCTCTCATCCTCCGTCACTCCAAGGAGAAAAAAGCCAAATTCACTCAACCTATTCTCATAAGGCACACTCGCCAATCCAGACAACATCCCTGTAAATCTCCTCTGCACTCTTTCTATAGAGTCCACATCCTTCCTGTAGTGAGGTGACCAGAACTGAATACAGTACTCCAAGTGGGGCCTGACCAAGGTCTTATATCCCTCTAACATTCACTCATGGCCCTTGAACTTAGTCCCACAGATGATGAATGCCAACACACCATATGCCTTCTTAACAACACGGTCAACCTGTGCAGCAACTTTGAGAAACAGGCCCTTCAGTGCTGCCTACACCAACCGACCTGCTCTGGGACCACAACCCTCCATACCCCTACCATCCATGTACCTATCCAAACTTCTCTTAAATGTTGAAATCAAGCTCACATGCACCACTTGAGCTGGCATCTCATTCCACACTCTCACAACCCTCTGAGTGAAGAAGTTGCTTCTCATGTTCCACTTAAACTATTCAGCTTTCACCATTAACCCATGACCTCTAGTTGTCCTCCCAGCCAACATCAGGGTAAAAAGCCTGCTTGTACTTAACATATTTACACCCCTCATAATTTTGTATACCTCTATCAAATCTGCCCTCAATATTCTACCTTCCAAGGAATGAAGTCCTACTGTGAAGTTAATTTTCTTGCAGGCATTTACAGGAATCCACACATCCTTAACTGTATGTGTAAAATACTTACTTCTGACATCCCCCTCTACTTCCTCCAATCTCCTTAAAATTATGCCCACATGTATTAGCCACTTTCACCCTGGGGAGAAGTCTCTGGCTGTCCATTGAGTCTATAAAAGGAAAAGCTGCTGGAAACACTGAGGAACAAGAGAGAAGAGAATGGTTCAGCTTCGAAGACAAACAAATTTTCTACATAACTTCCTACAGTGACTCTGGAAATATATAATTGCAAGAAAACTATTGATCTATGTGACCACCAGTGACCTCGGAGTATCACAGAGTGTTCTTGGAGCTTGACAAAATGCCATCTGGAATGAGCTTAGTGCTGTAATTTTGTTGAAGTAAGTCATGAGCCTGTGAAAGATACAATGCAAACACAAGCTCTTCCTTCAGTGATACAAATTTCATATTGCCTCACTTTGCTTTTTAATGGTTCAGACGGTTGGATTTGCAGTTACTATTTCTCTTCTAGGGAACTGGGATAAAATGTAAAGTAGCCCCGGGGTGAGATTTCCTCTGCCCCATGTTTCTACAGCAGTGTTAATGTGTCTTCCAATGTAATATTGATTTCTAATTGTCACGTTACAGCAACAGTTCACTGTGTTCATGTTCGTTCAGTTTGTTCTTTGTGTGCCATGTCATATGATGTAGGCGATCATGTTAAACTGTTTTTGCCAAATTTTTCTGCAGAAGTGGTTTGCCATTGCTGCCTTCTGGGCTGTGTCTTTACAAGACAGGTGATACCAGCCATTATCAATACTCTTCAGAGATTGTCTGCCTGGCGACAGTGGTCGCGTAACCAGGACTTGTGATATGCACCAGTTACTCATGACCATCCATCACCTGCACCCATAGTTCACATGACACTGATCGGATGGAGGGAGGAGGAGGTTAAGAGATGTCCTCTGCCCTCTGGCCCTAGACTCCCGTGCAGTAGAAAACATCCTCTTCATGTCCCCTCTATCTAGGTCTTTAGCTTTCAATAGGTTTAGATGAGATCCACCCCCCCCCCCACACATTCTTCTAAACTACAGCGAGAGAGGTGCAGAATCATTAAATGCTCTTCATATATTAATGCTTTCCTTCCTGGGATAATTTTTGTGAACCTGCTCTAGATCCTCTCCAATGGCAGCATATCCTTTCTGAGATAAGGGAGCCCACAGATGTAGTTCTGTGTCCCACATTCTATTCTGTCCCTAAATGACACACTGAGGCTGCATTGTAAAATGAACTGTAGTTACTCACCAAAGCGACTTCGAGAATACATCCCAAACTTCAAATGTCAAGAAAGCACTTTTGTCAAATAAGAGTCAAGTTTATTGTTGTAATCACAAGTACATGTATACACAGGTGCAATGAAAACCAGCAACACAGGCAAACATGGCATCAGATAAACAAGAGCAGGGGTTCCCAACTCGGGCTTCATGGACCCCTTGCTTAATGGTATTGGTCCATGGCATAAAAATGTTGGGAAACCCTGCGTAAGAGAAACACAAATTAAACATAAACTATGTGCAACTAGGACAAAAAAGTCTCATTGTACCGTCAGGCAACAGGTACAGAAGCCTGAAGGCACATTAGGAATGGTTTCTTCCCCTTTGCTACATGATTCCTAAGTGGACATTGAACCCATGAACACTAACTGACTTTTTAAAATATATATAATTTCTGTTTTTGTACTATCTTTAATCCAGTTAATATACATATATATATATATATTTACTGTAATTGGTAGACTTACTTATTTTTTTTCTTTCTATAGTATCATGTATTGTATTGAACTGCTGCTGCTAAGTTATCAAATTTCATGACATATGCCGGTGATACTAAATCTGATTCTGATTCTCCTGCTCAATCCCATCAACCATCATCACCTGGAGCCAAGCCTTCCAAAGAATCAGAGATTAGCTTTATTTGTCACATGTATATTAAAATATGGATATATACAGTGGAATCTTTTGTTTGTGGTCAATGATCATCACCGTCCGAGGATGTGCTGGGTGCAGCTCACAGGTTCCATGCTTCTAGCACCAGCATAGAATGGAACAACTAGAGGGAAGTTAAAAAGATAGTGAAAAATAATTAGAATAACAAGATAGTGTTCATGGGTTCAATGACCGTTTGGAAATATGATGGCGGAGGGGATGAAGCTGTTTCTAAAACCCTTACAACACTTTTAGAATGTGGGAGGAAACTGGAGCACTCGGAGGAAACCCACACATTAACAAACCCACTCTAAACAAACAGTGGCGAGAATTGATCCCTGATCGCTGATCACTGGTGCTATACATACACTGGGGTGTATGGAGTGTCAAGGATTGGTAGCACCTCTGGTGGGGGAACATGTCACGTCCTTTACAAGGCAGTTAGCCCACTTTTAGTCCCCACCTGGCACTCGGCTCTCACCTGTGGCTCCCTATAGCTGTTCACATGCGATAGCGGCCATACCCCGGGCAACGGCTTCGACAAGCTGGCTAAACCAGGTCAGGGTAGCCAACGGGTCTCAAACCTACAGTGAGATAGTGTCGTGGTCCTGTCTGGTAATCACCCACCTTATTTTTTACCTCAGGAATTGGGCCTCAATCACCTCGTTTAGTTTCCAATCATTCCCAGGTTCCACTAACTACACACACCTGCTTTCCGTCAGAAAATGCAGGATAAAGACCCTGTGATCACAACAAGGAGCTGCCAGTTTGTTGGTTGACTCTGGTGTGAGTAACCTTGTTTTGTGGTTCTTAGGACTGCCAGTTCTAAGTCTAGCATTGTTCCTGGATACTGACTCCACACTTGCTATGTTAATAATGCCTCCTGACTCTACCTCCATGCCTGTGTTCTGCATTTGGGTTTGTCCACTGTCATGCTTGTGTAACAGATAGGGAGTTGTCTATCTCAGTATGTGAAGACAGACTCCGGCGGATTGTGCGGATGAGACCAATGGAAAGCCCAACAGTCAAGAAGGCCGTTTCTGCAAGCGTTGTGGAATACATAGTGCACGACAAGACACAGAAGATGTCCTGGTCATCCACTGCACCTAGTCCCATCTCCAGTTGTCTTGACTCTGTTTTGCCACTGGATCCAGATGGGAGTTGGGACGAGAGAGTGAGGCTGATGCTGTGCAACTCTCCCTCACTTAAATACAAATCAAGCACTAGTCTTGACACCATCATCTTCATAATGATGTCGAAGCTTTTACACAGAGGGTTGTGGGTGCCTGGGATTACTTGCCAGCGATGGTGGTGGAGGCTAAAACATTAGGGGTATTTAAGAGCCTCTTGGACAGGCACATGGATGAAAGAAAAATAGAGGGTTACGGGGTAGTGTGGGTTTAGTACTTTTTTTAAAAGGAATATATGGATCAGCACAACATTGAGGGCTGAAGGGCCTGTACTGTGCTGCAGTATTCTAGCGTTACTCTAGTGATGAGGATGGATGAACAACAATATACACTAATAGTTACATTATGTACTGCCCCTCCAAACCCCTTCCAAACATGTGCCTATTCAATCTTCACTTAAATATTGCAATTGAACCCCCCCATCCATCACTTCCACTTGCAGCTCATTCTACAAGTGGACCACCCTCTGAGTGAAGAAGTTCCCCTCAGTTTCCATTGAATATTTCACCTTTCACCCTAAACCAATGACCCCTAGTTCTAGTATGATCCAACCTGAAAGTGAAAACCTGCATACAATCATCTTTACTATAACCATTCTTGGTTTTGTATATCTCTATAACGTCTCCCTTCCTTCTCCTGTGAAAATTAAAAATCCTGAAATAGAGGAAGTCCCGTTATATCCCCTGTCACACAGTAAATAGCAATGCTCTGTCTCATTATCGTCCATGGAACTATGAGTGAATTTGTTTTTCTACAGAGACACTAGCAAACTTCTACAGATTACAATGGAGAACATCCTGACCGGTTGCACCACCGCCTGATTTATGAGGCTCCAATGCACAGGAACGGAAAAAGCTGTAGAGGGTTGCAGATTCAGCCAGCTCCATCGTGGACACAAGCCTCACCACCGTCATGGACATCTTCAAAAGCCTTTGTCTTAGTAAGATGGGGGGGGGGCGGGAATCAATTTGAGGAAATTATGGGAGAGGAGGTTAGTTCACCAGTAGAGCAAGTAAAGAGACAGTGTGTGAGGGAGGAAAGGCAGGTGATGGAGAAGGGATGCGCTCAGCCCGAATATGTAGGGGAGAAGAAAGAAAAGGATAATAAATTTGAATGCATTGTCAGGGATGAAAAGAGAGGAGGAGGTGGAGAGTATCTTAAATGTATCTATTTTAATGCTCGGAGCATTGTAAGAAAGGTGGATGAGCTTAAAGCGTGGATTGATTCCTGGAATTATGATGTTGTAGCTATGAGTGAAACATAGTTGCAGGAAGGGTGTGATTGGCAACTAAATATTCCTGGATTTAGTAGCTTCAGGTGTGATAGAATAGGAGGGGCCAGAGGAGGAGGTGTTGCATTGCTTGTCCGAGAAAATCTTATGGCGGTGCTTTGGAAGGATAGATTAGAGAGCTCCTCTAGGGAGGCCATTTGGGTGGAGTTGAGGAATGGGAAAGTTGTAGTAACACTGATAGGAGTGTATTATAGGCCACCTAATGGGGAGCGTGAGTTGGAAGAGCAAATGTGTAAGGAGATAGCAGATATTTGTAGTAAACATAAGGTGGTGATTGTGGGAGATTTTAATTTTCCACACGTAGACTGGGAAGCTCATTCTGTAAAAGGGCTGGATGGTTTAGAGTTTGTGAAATGTGTGCAGGATAGTTTTTTGCAACAATACATAGAAGTACCGACTACAGATGGGGCAGTGTTGGATCTCTTGTTAGGGAATGCGATAGGTCAGCTGACAGATGTAGGTGTTGGGGAGCACTTTGGGTCCAGTGATTACAATCGCATTAGTTTCAATATAATTATGGAGAAGGACAGGACAGGACCTAGAGTTGAGATTTTTGATTAGAGAAAGGCTAACTTTGAAGAGATATGAAGGGATTTAGTGAGAGTGGATTGGGTCAAGTTGTTTTATGGGAAGGATGTAATAGAGAAATGGAGGTCATTTAAGGGTGAAATTATGAGGGTACAGAATCTTTATGTTCCTGTTAGGTTGAAAGGAAAGGTTAAAGGTTTGAAAGCACCATGGTTTTCAAGGGATATTAGAAATTTGGTTTGGAAAAAGAGAGATGTCTACAATAGATATAGGCAGCATGGAGTAAAGGAATTGCTCGAGGAATATAAAAGGAATCTTAAGAAAGAGATTAGAAAAGCTAAAAGAAGATACGAGGCTGGTTTGGCAAATAAGGTGAAAGTAAATCCAAAAGGTTTCTACAGTTATATTAAAAGCAAGAGGATAGTGAGGGATAAAATTGGCCCCTTAGAGAATCAGAGTGGTCAGCTATGTGTGGAGCCGAGGGAGATGGGAGAGATTTTGAACGATTTCTTCTCTTCGGTATTCACTAAGGAGAAGGATATTGAATTGAGTAAGGTGTGGGAAACAAGTAAGGAAGTTATGGAACCTATGACAATTAAAGAGGTGGAAGTACTGGCGCTTTTAAGAAATTTAAAAGTGGATAAATCTCCGGGTCCTGACAGGATATTCCCCAGGACCTTGAGGGAAGTTTGTGTAGAAATAGCAGGAGCTCTGACGGAGATCTTTAAGATGTCATTAGAAACGGGGATTGTGCCGGAGGATTGGCGTATTGCTCATGTGGTTCCATTGTTTAAAAAGGGTTCTAGAAGTAAGCCTAGCAATTATAGACCTGTCAGTTTGACATCAGTGGTGGGTAAATTAATGGAAAGTATTCTTAGAGATAGTATTAATAATTATCTGGAGAGACAGGATCTGATTAGGAGTAGCCAGCATGGATTTGTGCATGGAAGGTCATGTTTGACAAACCTTATTGAATTTTTTGAAGAAGTTAGGAGGAATGTTGACGAGGGTAAGGCAGTGGATGTAGTCTATATGGACTTCAGCAAAGCCTTTGACAAAGTTCCACATGGAAGGTTAGTTAAGAAGGTTCAGTCATTAGGTATTAATGCTGGAGTAATAAAATGGATTCAACAGTGGCTAGATGGGAGATGCCAGAGAGTAGTGGTGGATAATTGTTTATCGGGATGGAGGCCGGTGACTAGCGGGGTGCCTCAGGGATCTGTTTTGGGCCCAATGTTGTTTGTAATATACATAAATGATCTGGATGATGGGGTGGTAAATTGGATTAGTAAGTATGCTGATGATACTAAGGTAGGAGGTGTTGTGGATAATGTGGGTTTTCAAAGCTTGCAGGGAGATTTATGCTGGTTAGAAGAATGGGCTGAACATTGGCAGATGGAGTTTAATGCTGAGAAGTGTGAGGTTCTACATTTTGGCAGGAATAATCCAAATAGAACATACAGGGTAAATGGTAGGGCATTGAGAAATGCAGAGGAACAGAGAGATCTAGGAATAACAGTGCATAGTTCCCTGAAGGTGGAGTCTCATGTAGATAGGGTGGTGAAGAAGGCTTTTGGAACTCTGGCCTTTATAAATCAAAGCATTGAGTACAGAAGTTGGGATGTAATGTTAAAATTGTACAAGGCATTGGTAAGGCCAAATTTGGAATATTGTGTGCAGTTCTGGTCACCGAATTATAGGAAAGATATCAATAAATTAGAGAGAGTGCAGAGACGATTTACTAGGATGTTGCCTGGGTTTCAGCACTTAAGTTACAGAGAAAGGTTGAACAAGTTAGGTCTCTATTCATTGGAGTGTAGAAGGTTGAGGGGGGATTTGATCGAGGTATTTAAAATTTTGAGAGGGATAGATAGAGTTGACGTGAATAGGCTGTTTCCATTGAGAGTAGGGGAGATTCAAATGAGAGGACATGATTTGAGAGTTAGGGGGCAGAAGTTTAAGGGTAACACGAGGGGTTATTTCTTTACTCAGAGAGTGATAGCTGTGTGGAATGAGCTTCCTGTAGAAGTAGTAGAGGCCAGTTCAGTTGTGTCATTTAAGGTAAAATTGGATAGATATATGGACAGGAAAGGAGTGGAGGGTTATGGCTGAGTGCGGGTAGGTGGGACTAGGTGAAATTAAGAGTTCGGCACGGACTAGGAGGGCCTGTTTCCGTGCTGAGATTGTTATATGGTTATATGGTTAGGAAAGCAGCATCCATCATTTAGGGCCCCTTCACCCAGGGCATACCCTCTTCTCATTGCTTCCATCAGGGAGGAGATGCAGGAGCTTGAAGATGCATGCTCAGTGTTTCAGGAACAACTTGTTCCCCACCATCATCAGATTCCTGAATGATCAATGAACACATGGACACTTCCTATTTTGCTCCGCTTTTACACTAGTTAATTTATTTTTTAAAATATTTCTTCTTGTAAACTATAGCTTTTTATGTCTTTCACTGTACTGCTGCCATAAAACAGCAAATTTCGCAACATATGTTAGCGATTATAAACTTGGTTCTGATGCTGAACAGTTCTTGCTTCCTGATGGAATTCTGCTAACGTCCCAATGCCAGCAACCCAAAGGCATGGATGAGCAATTTGGCAGCATCAGTTCAAATCCCATCTCAATAGAAGGAATTTGAATTCAGTTCATTAAATTAGCTTAGAATTAAAAGAGTGACATCAGTAATGACAGCCATGAAACTGTTGAGTTGTGGTTAAGCCTGTCTGGCTAACTAATAACCTTTTGGAGGTGAGATTTATCGTGCTTGTCCAAACCATGGTGGTAAGATTTACGCTCCACAGTGTAGTGTATGAAATTGTGTATGAAATATTCAAGTAGGGTGTTGCTACGATACTGCTCAATTTTATATATTGATCTAATTACGAAGACAGTGGCTATATTTTATTAGGAGTTTGAAGGTACTTGGTAAATCACCAAAGACTCATGTAAATTTCTACAGATGCACTATAGACAATAGACAATAGACAATAGGTGCAGAGGTAGACCATTCGGCCCCTCGAGTCTGCACCACCATTCTGAGATCATGGCTGATCATTCACTATCAATACCCAGTCCCTGCCTTGTCCCCATATCCCTTGATTCCCCTATCCATCAGATATCTATCCAGCTCCTTCTTGAAAGCATCCAGAGATTGGGCCTCCACCGTCTTCCGAGGCAGTGCATTCCACACCTCCACAACTCTCTGGGAGAAGAAGCTCTTCCTCAACTCTGTTTTAAATAACTGACCTCTTATTCTCAATCCATGCCCTCTGGTACTGGACTCTCCCAACATCTGGAACATATTTCCTGCCTCAATCCTATCAAATCCTTTAATTATCTTAAACGTTTCAATCAGATCCCCTCTCAATCTCCTCAATTCCAGCGTGTACAAGCCCAATCTCTCCAATCTCTCTGCGTAAGACAGCCCTGCCATCCCAGGAATCAACCTAGTGAATCTACGCTGCACTTCCTCAATTGCCAGAATGTCCTTCCTTAAACCTGGAGACCAAAACTGTACACAATATTCCAGGTGTGGTCTCACCAGGGCCCTGTACAAATGCAAAAGAACATCCTTGCTCTTGTATTCAATTCCCCTTGTAACAAAGGCCAACATTCCATTTGCCCTCTTCACTGCCTGTTGCACTTGCTCATTCACCTTCATTGACTGGTGAACTAGGACTCCTAGGTCTCTTTGCATTTCTCCCTTACCTAACTCGACACCTTTCAGACAATACTCTGCCCTCTTGTTCCAGCTTCCAAAGTGGATAACTTCACATTTATTCACATTGAATGACATCTGCCAAGTATCTGCCCACTCACTCAGCCTATCCAAGTCTCCTTGTATTCTCCTAACATCCTCTTCGCATGTCACACTGCCACCCAGTTTAGTATCGTCAGCAAACTTGCTGATATAGTTTTCAATGCCCTCATCTAAATCATTGACATAAATCGTAAAGAGCTGTGGTCCCAATACAGAGCCCTGTGGTACCCCACTAGTCACCTCCAGCCAGTCTGAGAAACACCCATTCACTGCTACCCTTTGCTTTCTATCTGCCAACCAGTTTTCTATCCATGTTGAAACCCTGCCCCCAATGCCATGAGCTCTGATTTTACTCACCAATCTCCTATGTGGCACCTTATCGAATGCCTTCTGAAAATCTAGGTACACAACATCTACTGGCTTACCCTCGTCTAACATCCTTGTTACACCCTCAAAAAACTCCAACAGATTAGTCAAGCATGATTTTCCCTTGGTAAATCCATGCTGGCTCGGCCTAATCCTATTTCTGCCATCTAGATGTGCCACTATTTCGTCCTTAATAATGGATTCAAGCATCTTCCCCACGACTGACGTTAGGCTAACAGGGTGAAGAACATTCTAACTGGCTGCATCACCATCTGGTATGGAGGGGCTACTGCACAGTTTTGGAATCAGCTGCAGAAAGTTGTAAACTCAGTCAACTCCATAATGGGAATATCGAGGACACCTTTAGAAGGCGATGCCTCAAGACCATTTAGGACCCCCAACACTCAGGACTTGTCCTCTTCTCATAACTACCATCAAGGAGGAGGTACAGGAGACTGAAGACACATGTTCAATGTTTCAGGAACAGCTTCTTTCCTTCTGCTATCAGATTTCTGAATGGACCTAAATACGAACTCACTATTTTTTGGCTCTCTTTTTGCACTACTTACTCAATTTAATTTTATATTTATATTTCTTATTGTAATTTATAGTTTTTAAAATTATTATGTACTGCTATCACAAAACAATTAATTTTGCAACATATATCTGTGATATTAAACCTGATTCTGACACTATGCCTGAAGAAATGTGTCAAGTTTCAGTCTTCAGTAAGAAATCTGAAAGAACTCAATTAAAGAAACAAAAAGAATCAAAATAAAAAATAAAAGACCAACACTTAATATGCAAGAGAGAGAGAAACAAATACAAATCATGCAAACAATTGAAGGGAACAACAGCATTCTGAAACAAAATTGAGTCCTCTGATCCGAACCCCGGATCAGTCCAGAGCAGGCCCAGAGCCTTGCTTAGCAGTTCATCACATTAGCAGGCTCAGAGCACAGCAGCTGGAGCAGTTTACATAGCCTCAGCTCCATGAAGAGAAGACTGACCATTGCAGAGAGTGCTTGGAATTGGCTCTCATCCCAACCAACATGCTGTCTTTTCAGACTATCTGGGCTGGCATTTGAATTGACCCAACAACGGAACCACGAAAGGCTCCACACCCCGGAGAGAGGAGTGAAGATTGCAGAGAACAAGTGAAATTAGCCTCTGATCTGGGCTGGTGCTTAAATTGTCTAAATAACACATTGAACCTTGCACCTGGACCCAGCTGCAGTGAAAGGCTCCGGGCCTCAACCACATCATCCAGCAACTCACTCCAGGCCCAGATTTCACTGCCCAGTGACTCACTCACTCTGGGCCCAGATTCTGTCACCCAGCCCGAAGACGCTCTCAGGCCCTTCAGATCAGCTTGGCTCCCACAATGATCCAACCTCGCACCCGGGCCAGTTGAACGAGCATCAGAATTTCTCTGCCCAGGCCCTGACTTCTCCTTCTGGAGCCCACAGTGATTCAATCTCTCACCCGGATAGCTATACGGGCATCTGAACTCCATCTGCAATGGTCCTGCAACACTCCACGAACTCGCCTCACCATCATTCATCCCTTCACTGTTTGTGGTGATAATTTAACACATTTTACCACAGAAAAGGTATTTTAGGTGATATTTTTAGTCGGATTTCTTATCTTTTTGACTACCAGAAGCTGTCACGCGCGTTCAGTAGCAACATCTTAATCAGAAGTAGGCACATGGATGACAGAAAAGTGCAAGGCTATTTAGGAGGGAAAGCCTTAGGCAGATCGTAGAGTAGCTGAAAGCCCTACAGTTGCAACAACTTTGTGGGTTCAAGGGTCGGTATTGTGCTGTAAGGTTCTATATTCTAGGTTCTTATTTGGGGAAATACGTATTTGCAGATTTAAGGCTGGTGGGGTTGGGATATGACGCTGCCAAAGGAGGTGTAATGACACTCCTTCATTCTGCTAGTCTGCTGGTCACCCTTGAACAAGGTGTAGCACCTGCTCAGTCCCCTGATCAGGGTCACATGAAGCCATGGGATCAGGCGGTGGATGGTCGTATGATCAGCTGGTGCATCTCACAAGTCCTGGTTATAAGACCACTGACACCAGGCAGACAATCTCTGAAGAGTATTGGTAATGGCTGGGATCAAACATCTTGTGAAGACACTGCCAGAAGTAGGCAATGGCAAGCTACTTCTGTAGAAAAATTTGCCAGGAACAACCACGTTCAGGTAGACCATGATCACTCACATCATACATACAGCATGGCCCATGATGATGATAATGTGCTTGCATTTATCTAGCCATGCCTTTCTACTCTGATCTCCAAATGTTGGATGTATGAATCGAATAATGTGAGTAGTGATGTGGATCTATGCTCAGAATTATTTCATTACCATAGCAGATATTGTTGCATAGTCTGATAACAACATGCCCTTTTCTCACTGCTACCATCAGAGAGAAGGTATGGGAGCTTTAAGACACACATGGAACATTCTGCTCTGCCATCAGATTTCTGAATGGACAATGAAATCTACTTTTGCTCTTTTTGCACTGATTATTTTATTTCATTTTTAATATATTTTATTGAAATGTACAGGATTTCTTAAGTATCGCATTGCATCACTGCCACAAAATAACAACTTTCATGACATGTCAGTGATCGAGTTGGACAATTAACGTCAGGGCTACCTTTTAACCAGGATGGTGATCGAGATATGAAAGGCAGAGTTTCCTGGCAGCTTCCCTGAGTAGAGGAGTGACCATTCAGCAAGAGGGATTCATTAGAAGGGGCCGAAAAAATAACTCAAGTGCAGGCAGAGCAGCCAGTCTTTAAAGTGACTTTGGCTCATCTGGCTTGGGAGAGGTAAAGTATCTTATAACTTTCTCTCTCTGCTCATCCATTCCTCATCTGTCAGGGCTTTGTAGCTTAGTGAGAAAGGTTCCGGGGCAGAGTTCTATCCTGTGTGTGAGATGTAGGAGGTCTGGGAGATTGGAGAAGAACGTATGAAGGAACTGGAGCCGCAGCACGATGACCTTCCATACACCTGGGAGAATGAGGAAGAGATAGACAGGAGCTACAGGGAGGTAGTCACCCTTAGGTTGTAGGAGACAGGTAGCTGGGTGACTGTCAGAAGGAGGGGAAGTGTACAGCCAGTGCAGAGTACCCCTGTGGCTGTTCTCCTCAATATCAATTATACAACTTTCGGTACTATTGAGGGGGATGATCCCTACCAGGAGGGTAGGGGAGACACATTGACTGGATCTCTGAGTCTGGTGTCGTGGCTCAGAAGAGCATAGAGGAAGAGGACTACCGTGTTGATAAGGGATTCCTTAGAGACGAGGTTCTGTGGGTGTGATAGAAACACCCAGATGGCATGTTTCCTCCCCGTTGCCAGGATCAGGGATGTCTCAGATTGAGTCCATGGCATTCTATGAAAATGATTCCAGTTTTGAACTGCTTGTAATACGAAGAGCATTTGATGGCTCTGCGCCTGTCTTCATTCTATTCCGATGTGTAATACAAAAACCCATCAACCTTGCCTTAAAGTGTGGAAGCCAGACTGCAATAAGATATTCTGCAGATGCTGGGATTCACAATACATTTACTCTTAAAGTCTATCTGCAGTATGCAACCCTGAGGTTCATCTTTTGACCAACGGCCACAAAACCAAGAAAAACCTGGAAACTGTTCATGGGAAAACATTATACCAACAACCCACCCCCTACGTGTAAGAAAAACAAATCATGCAAAAGGCAAAAAAAAGAGTGAAAACCACAAAATCGAAAGAGTCCAAGCATATTCAGTTCGGTTCAATCCAGCACTGTGTTGTTCATTATCTACAGGCCACCATGACCTAAATCACCCAAAACAGAAACCCAAAAAGAAAGGGACGACCTTCAGAAAGCAGGAACACATTATAACATGAACTGTCGACGAACCCTTCCACAAGACCCAGGTCTCCAGCACAATCTCCTGCCAGCATCAAGCGAGAAAAAGGAAGAAACACAGACTGAAATCACAGGTCATCTGTGGGAGTTCATGATTTGCTGGTCAAAGTGAGCATGGAAGGCATTGAGGTTATATGGAAGCAAAGGCCTGTTGTCCCCATGTCCCTTGCTTTAACTTTATAAGATGTGATAGTAGTTAAGCCCCGCCACAGCTGTTGAGAATCCTTCATTGATTCAGTTTTGTCCAGACTGCCACTTTGCCCATGACATGGCTTTCAGAGATCATACCTGGCCCTGCTATAACTTTCTTGGTCACCAGATCTGAATGCCTTTCATCTGTCCCTCAGCAGATTGCAGATCTCATGATTCGTCCAGGTCTTCTGATTGAGAAAGAGTCTAAATGATTTTGTGGGGACACACTCATCTACAACTGTTTTAATAAAGTCCGTAACACCCATGGTGAATTAATTCAATCCACAGGTAAGTCCTTGAACACAGCCCAATCCACCAACTTGAAGCAGTCTCATGGCTACACCTCTGCCTCCCACAACTACCTCTTTGTTGTCCTAATCTCTGGAGTTTTCTCTTTAGCCTCTGCCTGTATATAAGTAGGAGAAAATCTGCCAAGTGAATGGATTTCCCCAAATGCTGTGCGGGCATGGAACGGTAGGCATTCCTTATCTTAGCATAACAGTGTGTTAGACCTCTGGTGCTAAGGGTTATACATTGATGTTACCTGGAGAATGGATGGAATTGGACTGTTATACATTCAAGGTCAGGGAGACACGAGTTTGACAAAGCTGCCACGTCAGCAAACCACCGAGAATTTATCATAAAACACATATCTCCACCCTTTGCCTTTTCTGAATCAGCAGTTCAGTCCATCTTGTGAATCAAGAAGCCTACAGCTCTGATCTCTGTATTTGGCATGTCTCATTCAGACATACAGTGACTATAAAAAGTATTCACCCCCTTTGGAAGTTTTCATGTTTTCTTGTTTTACAACATTGAATCTCAGTGGATTTGCTTTGGCCTTTTTTGACACAGATCAACAGAAAAAGACTCTTACATGTCGAAGTGAAAACAAATCTCTTCAAAGTGATCTAAATTAATTACAACTATAAAATAAAAATTAATTGATTGTATTCACCCCTCCCCCTTTAATATGACACACCAAATCATCACTGGTGCAGCCAGTTGGCTTTAGGATTTACATTATTAGTTAAACGGAGATCTCTGTGTGCAGTCAAGGTATTTCAATTGATTGTAGTAATAATACCCCTGTATCTGGAAGGGCCAACTGCTGGTGAGTCAGTATCCTGGCAAAAACTACCTTTTGAATGCAAAAGAACACCAAGCAACTCTGTGAAATGTTATTAAAAAGTACAAGCAAGGAGATGGATGCAAGAAAGTTTCCAAGACACTGAATATCCCTTGGAGTACAGTTAAGTCAATTATCAAGAAATGGAAAGAACATAGCATAGCTGTAAATCTGCCTAAAGCAGGCTATTCTCAAAAACTGAGTGACAGTGCAAGAAAGGGACCAGTGAGGGAGGCCACCAAGAGACCAAAGACAACTCTGGAGGAGGTACAAGCTTCCGTCTCTGAGCTGGGAGAGACTGCGCGTACAACAACTGTTGCCTGGGTGCTTCACCAGTCAAACCTTTATGGAAAAATGACAAAGCCACTCTTGGGGGAAAATACTCACAGGAATTCTTGGCTAGAGTTTGCCAATGTTTTATGGTCTGATTAAACCAAAATTGAGCTTTTTGGCCATCAGACTAAGCATTATGTTTGGCATAAGCTAATCACTGCACATTATCCCTACTGTGAAGCATGGTGGTGGCTACATCAAGCTGTGGGATGCTTCATTGCAGCAGGCCCTGGAAGGCTTGTGAAGATAGAGGGTAAAATGAATGCTGCATAATGCAGGGATACCCTTGAGAAAAACCTGATGCAGTCTACAAGAGAACTGTAACTTATAACCATATAACAATTACAGCATGGAAATAGGCCATCTCAGCCCTTCTAGTCCGTGCCGAACTTGGGAGATTTGTTTTTTAGCAAGAGAATGACCCCAAGCATAAAGCTAAAGCTGCACAGGAATGGCTTAAAAACAACAAAGTTAATGTCCTGAAGCAGCCAAGTCAGAACCCAGACCTCAATCCAATGGAGAATTTGTGGCAGGACTTGAAAAGGGCTGTTTACTCAAAATCCCCATGCAATCTGACAGAACTTGAGCAGTTTTGTAAAGAAGAATGGGGGGAAAATTGCAGTGTCCAGATGCACAAAGCTGATAGAGACCTATTCACACAGACTCAAGGCTGTAATTGCTGCCAAAGGTGCATCTACTAAATACTGACTTGAAGGGGGTGAATATTTAGGCAATCAATTATTTTGTGTTTAATAATTGTAGTAAATTTAGACCAATTTGTAGAAATTTGTTTTCACTTTGACATGAAAGAGTATTTTCTGTTGATCAGTGTCAAAAAAAAAGCTAAATTAAATCCACTGTGATTCAATGTATAAAACATGAAAAGTTCCAAGGTGGGGAGGGTGGATAATTTTTATAGAAACTGTAGAACACAACTATCTCGCATTTCCCTCCAATACAAAAATCTTACCGTCAGGTTGTCCACGTTGTTCTCCAGTGACCGTACATTCACTAACAAAATGCTGTGTAAAATGGGGCCTCATCCTTTTGTGTTTCAGCCTGGTTTGAAGCTCCTCCCTCCTGGCTTGCTTCTGACGATGGTAATGAAACTTGGAAAGGGACCATTCCTGTCCGGCCCAACGAGTCCTTCAGGAAATCAGAATCAAAATCAAGTTTAATATCACTGGCATACGTCACGAAATTTGTTGTTATGTGGCAGAAGTATATTGCAATACATAATCAAAACTAAATTACAGTAAGAAGTATGTGTATACACACAAATATATTTTAAAAAGTTAAATAAAACAAGAGGTGCAAAGACAGAAAGATAAAGTCATGATGTAATATTCATGGGTTCAATGTCCATTCAGACATCTGATGGCAGAGGGGAAGAAGCTATTACTGGATCATTGAGTGAATGTGAAATCTGTAGATCATTAAGTTGATTTAAAAAGTACATTGCTTGAAGGAAAATTGCATGCTGAAGATTGAAGTGAGAGTAATTCAAAAGAGGTATGTTTAGAAGTATCCCACAGACTTCTCCATGGTTTATCAGTGACATGTTGTCATAGTTCTGACTTGAGGTGAGCTTTGGTATCCAAGCAGATTCAGGAGCCTGATGTTTGTAGGCTGATACTTGTTCCTGAACCTGGTGGTGTTGCATCTAAAGCTTCTGTCAGTCTAACTTGTTAGTAGTGAAAAGGTAGCATGGTCTGGATGGTGAAGTGTGGACTCTGTCTCGTGTTGCCTCAGTAAAGTAACCAGCATAACTAAAGACCCCACCCACCCCAGAATTCTCTTTTCTCCCCTTCCCATAAGATATAACAGCAGAATGAGGCCATCCAACACATCAAGTGTGTTCTGCCATTTCATTATATTTGAACCATTTTTCCACTCAGCCCCAGTCTCCTGCCCTCGCCCCGTTTCCCTTCATTCCCTGACCAAAGACCTATCAACCTCTGTCTTAAATATACATATAGACTGTCTCCACAGCTGCCTGTGGCAACAAATGCCACAGATTCACCACTCTCTAGCTAAAGAAATCCCTCCTCATCTCCATTCTGAAAAGATGTCCCTCTATTCTGAGGCAACCTGCTCCGGTCTTAGGCTCTCCCACCGCAGGAGACATTCTCCACATAAGCACTATTAAGGTCTTTCATTATTTGATTGATTTCAGTGAGGTTACCCTTCATTCTTCCGAATTCCAGTAACTACATGCCCAGAGTCATCAAACACTCTTCATTTTTGTAAACATTCTTTGAACCCTCTCTAGTTTCAGCACATCTTTTCTAAGTTAAGGGGCACCAAACTGCTAACAATACTCCAAGTGAGGCCTCACCAGTGCTTTATAAAGTCTCAACATTACATCCTTGCTTTTATATTCTAGTTCTCTTGAAATGAATGCAGACATTGCTTTTGCCTTCCTCACCACAGACTCAAACTGCAAATTAACCTTCTGGGAATCCTACACGAGGACTCCCAAGTCCCTTTGCATCTCAGATTTTTGTATTGTATCTCTATTTAGAAAATAGTTAACCCTTTCACTTCTCCTATCAAAGTGCTTGATCATACACTTCCCGGTACTGTATTCCACCTGCCATTTCTTTGCCCATTCTCCGAATCCATCTAAGTCCTGTAGCCTCTCTACTTCCTCAAAACTACCTGCCCCTCCACCCACCTTCATATCACCTGCAAACTTTGCAACAAAGGCACCAATTCCATCATACAAATCATTAACATATAACATAGTGTTACAAAGGTGAAGCAACTCTGAGGGGCCGAAGGGTACAAAGTCGCCCCCTCCTTTTTGAGAATCACAAGATCGCTATTATTTCGGGTCTGAGGCCCAGGAAATGAGAGAGAGAGACAGAATACATGAGGTTTGGAATGCCTCCTGACATAAGCGGAATGGAACCACTGATTACTGCTTATTGTCTCTTGGAAAAGGAATTGTGTATTGAGTACTGTACTATTCATTGAAACCCTCAGGGGACAACCAGAGTGGTCTGGTTGAGAGATTGCATCATCCCAACCTGATTGACATCTGAGACCCCGTGAGTGAGGATAAAAGACGGGTCTCGGGAACACCCCTCAGATGCACCAGGAGAAATGCTAGAGATCCAGTGACAGCGTTTTATAGCGAACGCCGGTGAGAGCTCGTGTGCGTCCTCCCCTGCCTGGGTGGTGGGCTCACCACGGAAGAACGGTTTAGCTAAAGGAGAGGTCACAATTGAACGGCCACACCAACGAGATACCGACGGACCGAAATCATAAAGGAAGGTTGGAAAAACCCGTTGCGGTAACTGTTCCCATTCTCCTATTTCTCTCTCTCTCCAACAACTGCAGCACAGCGACAAACAAACAGCGGCAGCCTGTGTGAACTGCAGCGAACTTTATATTTCCATCAAACGATTCATTATCCCCTAGACAATGATAGAGCTTATTTCTTATTGATTATTATTATACCCGCACTTTTAGGTTTAGTATTGATGACGTATATTATCTGTATATTTGCATTGATATTATTTTTGTGTATTTTTACTAATAAATACTGTTAAAAATAGTATCACCAGACTCCAACGGACGTCTCTATCTTTGCTGGTAAGTAACCCAGTTACGGGGTTCAAAACAGCATGGGGCCTCGTCTCGAGATTTGATACCAAATTGGAGGGCCAGTAAATCGGGCTTTTAAGTCAAAACTTGGATCTGGTTGTGCAGGTAACCAGACGGGAAACCAGCAAAGATGGACGTAGACGAATTTATAAAAAACCCGACTTTGGAGGCTCTAGAGGCTGCTACAAAGTCGGACTTGATAAATATTACGAAAGGACTAAATCTCGCAGAGGTGAGGTTGTCAATGAAAAAGCAGGAGGTGCGGAGAGCCATAACTCAGTATTATATTGTGAAGAATGTGTTTTTGGCTGAGGTATTGGAAAATATCCCTGAAAAGGTACCAGCTAGTGGGACAGCTCAGTTAGAGTTGGAGAAATTGAGGCTGGACGCGGAACAGAAGAAAAGGGAGTATGAGCTCCAGCTAAAGGAGTTAGAGGTGAAAAGGGAGAAGGAAAGAGCTGAAAAGGAGAAGGAAAGAGCTGAAAAGGAGAAGGAAAAGGATTGAAAAGGAGAAGGAAAGAGCTGAAAAGCAGAGGGAGTATGCGGAGAAGGAGAAACAGAGGAAACATGAGCTGGACATGGAGAAGTTCAGGCAAGAGCGAAGAGCTCAAGGGCCAGACCGAGAGGAGGGGTTTAATGTTAGTAGGGAGTTTAGGTTAGTACCTCCGTTCGAGGAGACGGACGTTGATAGTTATTTCTTGCATTTTGAAAAGGTGGCAGTGAGTCAGGAGTGGCCCAGAGATCAGTGGGTGGCGTTGTTACAAAGTGTGTTAAAAGGGAAGGCACAACGGGCATATGTGGCGTTGTCCATGGAGGGGGAGGAGTCTGAGAATTATGAGGAAGTAAAAGAGGCCATTTTTCGGGCCTATGAATTGGTACCTGAGGCCTATAGACAAAAGTTCAGAAATTTAAAGAAAGTGTGGAATCAGACGTATGCAGAGTTTGCCTATGAGAAGGGTGTGCTCTTGGATCGTCGGTGTGTAGCAGAAATGGTGGAAGAGGATTTTCGACGTTTAAGGGAGTTAATTCTGATTGAGGAATTTAAAGGTTGTTTCGGATGATATCCAGATGTATTTGAACAAGAAGCCGAATAAGTCCATATCCGAATTTGCTATGCTTGCAGATGAATATGCCCTAACCTACAAGACAAAGTTTTCCTTGAATACGAGTTACCAGAAAGACTGTGGGAACGGTAGAGAAAGCCCGCCGGCTGAGGCAGAGGTCCAGCCAGGAGCTAGTGGTAAAACTAAGGAGGAAGAAAGGCAAGACGGCAGGAGGGGTCCTGGCTTGACCTGTTTTGATTGTGGAAAGGTGGGTCATATTGCATCTAAGTGCTTGAGGAAGGAGACAGGAAAAGGGAAAGCAGCAATCCCTCCAGGGTGTATTGTGTTGATCAGTTATTCGATGAGAAAGCCCCAGGTAGATAGAGTACAAGAGGGGCATGAGAGGTTTATTTCAGAAGGGACCATGTATGTGAAAGCGGGAGAAACACCAGTTCCAGTGCGGATCTGGAGAGATACTGGAGCTGAGCAGTCATTGATTCGCAGTAAGGTACTAGATTTTGGTCCTGAGACTGGAGAGTTAGCTTTGAGAGGCATAGGAAAAGGGACAGAAGCTGTGCCTTTGGATAGGATCATTATAAATTGTGAGCTGGTATCTGGACCAGTTGAAATAGGGGTGCGATCAGAATTTCTGAGAACTGACGTAGACATCCTTCTGGGTAACGATTTAGCTGGTGGTGAAGTCTGGTCGGCCATGAAGCTGACGAGCCAGCCTGTAAGTGTTGAGGACCCACCCCTAGGTTCCAAGATCTATCCCGCATGTGCGACCACTCGCAGCATGTCGAGAAAGGCAGCTGAGAAAAAGACCAGTTTAATTCAGGCCAGTATCGATTTGGCTGAGACATTTTTACCAACCCTGTACCAAGCGGGGTTAGGGGTGGTAAAACGGAGAATAGGGAGGTGAAAGAGAGTAAGGTAGACCTGCCCTTAGCCAGGAGGAAATTTATAGAGGCACGGAGTAAAAATGAGGAACAGATAAGGCTGTTAGAAGGTCCAGGGTTGGACATGGATGATCTGCCTGGCTTGACAGAACAGTTTGAAGAAGTTGAAAATTTTAAAGGTGTTCCCGATAATGAAATGAGGGCAGTCCTAGATGACAAGGATGCCATAACCTTGAAGGAGTCTGCTGGGTTGGCAGATGAGGTTGTTTCAGCCCACAGGGTTGAGTTTACTCTGGAAGGGAGTTGCCCAGAGAGTAACTGGGAGGATCAGGGGAACATAATTTGAAAAGGGGACGGGTATTGAAAGCCTGGAAGAGGCAGAGATCCCATTTGAGTGTGTTCAAGATGTGGATGCACGTGGTACAGAACCTAGTAATGAAACTCAGGAAAAGTCTGAGGTATTTGATTCAGTTAAAAAGGAGTGCAGTCCTTGTGGGTCAGATGGACTTGGTTCAGTGAAGAAAGGATTAACCTTGGTACTAGTGGGAAGTGAGAATTCTCAGTTGTTTGTGTTCTAGAGTGTGTTAAAAGTTAGTGAGGAGATACAAGGTGGTGATGTGGATATTATTATTGAAGGGAAAGGGAAAACTGTAGTACCTAAATTGAATGAAGAAAATTTAAAGTCTGGATTGGTGTCAGAAGCAGTAACCAGGCTGAAAGGACAATGGCTTGTTAACTCAGTGCCTGTGAATCAATTACAGGTTGATTTGGAATGTAAAGGTGCCCCACGCGCTAATGTTATTCAAGGGTGTGCTGTGAAGAGGCAGAATTTGAAATGTTGTTTGGACAAAGAGGGATCGCTTGCAGATATTAAACTGACAACTAATAGAATGAAGGGTCCTGAAGATAAAACTAACGACTTGCTTAAAAATAAAGAATTGTGCGGATGTTCAGAAAATGGGCTATGTTTGGAAAACATTGTTGATAAAATAACTCCAATGAAAGGAGCATGCAAAAGCCTATTCCACACTGGTGCGCAAGCTAACCATGTGGGAGTTAACTGGAAAAGGGGCAAGGGTTGACAGGATGCCACTTTAATTAACAGGATCCGGTTTTAAGGGATTTCGACAAAGCATGTAAATGATAAAGACAACATCATAGAAGATTGACTGTTAAGTTTGAAAGTAAAATAAAGATTAGTGTTTGCATGAACTTTTATAATATAAGCTAAGATCACAACTCTTTAGTTTTGTTTGCTGAAAAAAAGGAATAAAAATAGGTGGTTATTAAATTGGAGTCTGATGCTACAGGAATTTATTAAGGTACAAGATATTAAGATATTAAAGGAAGTGACAATGTAATCGCTAACTGTTTAGACGCTGGATTGAATGTATAACTGTATTACTCTGTAGTGAAAAAAAACTCTTGTATTTTGTTAGATTCTGAAATCCTGTAAGACTCTATATTAATTAATTTTTACCTGTGGCAAAAATCCTTAGAAGGAAGGGGGTGTTACGAAGGTAGAGCAACTCTGAGGGGCCAAAGGGTACAAAGTCGCCCCCTCCTTTTTGAGAATCGCAAGATCGCTATTATTTCGGGTCTGAGGCCCAGGAAATGAGAGAGAGAGAGAGAGAGAGAGAGAGAGACACACAGAATACATGAGGTTTGGAATGCCTCCTGACATAAGCGGAATGGAACCACTGATTACTGCTTATTGTCTCTTGGAGAAGGAATTGTGTATTGAGTACTGTACTATTCATTGAAACCCTCAGGGGACAACCAGAGTGGTCTGGTTGAGAGATTGCATCATCCCAACCTGATTGACATCCAAGACCCCGTGAGTGAGGATAAAAGACGGGTCTGGGGAACACCCCTCAGATGCACCAGGAGAAACGCTAGAGATCCAGTGACAGCGTTTTATAGCGAACGCCGGTGAGAGCTCATGTGCGTCCTCCCCTGCCTGGGTGGTGGGCTCATCACAGAAGAACGGTTTAGCTAAAGGAGAGGTCACAATTGAACGGCCACACCAACGAGACACCGACGGACCGAAATCATAAAGGAAGGTTGGAAAAACCCGTTGCGGTAACTGTTCCCATTCTCCTATTTCTCTCTCTCTCCAACAACTGCAGCACAGCGACAAACAAACGGTGGCAGCCTGTGTGAACTGCAGGAAACTTTATATTTCCATTGGACGATTCATTATCCCCAGACAACGATAGAGCTTACTTCTTATTGATTATTATTATACCAGCACTTTTAGGTTTAGTATTGACGACGTATATTATCTGTATATTTGCATTGATATTATTTTTGTGTATTTTTACTAATAAGTACTGTTAAAAATAGTATCACCAGACTCCAAAGGATGTCTCTATCTTTGCTGGTAAGTAACACAGTTACGGGGTTCGTAACAATAGTAAGAACCAGTTCCAAAGCAGACTCCTATGGAACACCACTAGTCACCAGTAGCCAACAGAAAAGATGCCCTTTATTCCCACACTAAGCCTCCTGCTGATAAGTCACTGCTTTATCAATGCTCAAATCTTCCCTGTAATACCAGGGGCTCATAGCTTGTTAAGCAGCTTCATGTGTGGCACCTTGACAAAGGCCTTCTGAAAATCCAAGTACACAACATCAACCTATTCTCCTTTGACTATCCTGCTTGTTATTTCTTCAAAGAATTCCAAAAGAATAGTCAGGCAAGATTTTCCCTTGAGGAAACCATGCTGACTATGGCCTATTTTATCATGTGTCTCTAACAACCAACTCCAACATCTTCGCAACCACTGAGGACAGGCTAACTGGACTATAATTTCCTTTCTTCTGCCTCCCTCCCTTCTTAAAGAGTGGAGTGACACTTGCAATTTTCAAGAAGCATTCCAGAATTTAATGATTCTTTAATGATCATGCCTCCACAATCTCCTCAGCCACCACTTTCAGATTCATCTAGTCCTGGTGACTAATTTACCTTCAGACCTTTCAGTTTCCCAAGAAACATCTCACCAATAATGGTAACTTCAAACGCTTCATGACCTCTACCACCATCAGACAGAAGGTCAGAACGCCTGGAAACATGAAACATCAGGCTCAAGGACATCCCATATGAATAGTCATCAATTCACTCTTATGATAAAATAGATCCTTGACATCACAATCTACTTTTTATGGTTTTGCACCTTCTTTTCAGTCTGTGCTGCACATACCCTGTAAAGGGATTAGCTTTATTTGTCAAATGTACATCGAAACAGGGTGAAATGAGTTGTTTGAGTCAGTAACCAAAACTGTTCAAAGACGTGACAATGGCAGGCTGCAAGATTCCAGCTTCAACATAGTATGCCCACAACTTACTACCCATATGTATTTGGAATTGAATATGGGTGGTGGGGGTGGGGAGGGGAATTATGACTCTTCCAAAGAGGTGTTAGGTATTTTTTGCCTCTGTTAGCCTGTAGGTCACCCTTGGGAATGTGTAGAACCCGCTTCGCCCCCTCCTCCAATCAGGGTCATGTGAAGTCATAGGACCAGGTGGTGGAAGGTTGAAGGTCGAATGAGCAGTGGGTAAATATCACAACTTCCGGTTGTGTGACCACTGACGCCAGGCAGACAATCTTTAAAGAGTATTGATGAGTAACGACGGCTGGGGTCACACGTCGTGTAAAGACACTCCCCAGAGGAAGGCAATGGCAACCCACATTTGTAGAGAAAAAAAAAATTGCCAAGAACAATCATTGTTCTGTGACCACGTTCGCCCGTGTGATATGACACAGCACATAGTGATGATGGTGATGGTGATGATAATGTAGGAAGAACCCGGAGCACTCAAAGGAAACCTGAGTCACTGTCGCAGGAAGGATATACAAATTCTTTGCAGATGCTTGTGCTGTAAAGCACTGCAAAATCCGCTTCTGCACTAGCCAATCAACTGTAAGACTTTATTTTGTATTCTATTATTCACCCCTTGTACTAACTCAATGAACGGTTGTAATAAAATTATTTGTCTGGGTGGCATGCTTAAACAAAGTTTCAAACTGTACCTCAGTACAACTGACAATTTTTTAAGAAGTAGTTTACCAATATGTTGATGCCCTCAGTGATTGATATAACATTAAAATCTGTTTTATTTTGATTTCTGTTTACCATATGGATGGCTGCAACATGATAATCTGACAAGCATCTTATTAAAATCCACCAACGTTTTTGATTGCAGTTTCACTCTCTTCCCTCCCACTCAGCTCACTTCCTCAGATCATGTTGTGCATCAGACAGCAATGGTTCTCACAAGGACAACACTCTACAGCTGGTGAATGACAAAACACACTTTAATCTTTATAAATGGACGGCCTAATCCAACACGCATTTGGTCCGACCTGACACTCGCCTGCTTCCGCGACCTATACATAGTCAGAGAGGCTTCCAATAATACTTGCACAACATGGCAAATTTTTGCTTAATTCTCTGACACAACTTCTCAAGTCAGTTAAATAAAATTTTGTCCAGTAATTGTTTGATGTATTCTAATATAAATGAGGGGGTGACCTCATTGAAACCTATTGAATGCTGAAAAGTGTTGATAGAGTGGATGTGGAGAGGATGTTTGCTATGCTAGAGAAGTCTAATACCACTGGAAAACAGCCTCAGAATTGAGGGACATCCATTTAGAACAAAGCTGAGGAGGGATTTCTTTAGCTAGAAAGTATTGAATCTGTGGAATTCTTTGCCAAAGGCAGCTGTGGAGGCTAAATCTTTATTTCGAGTATGTTTAAGGCAGAGGTTGATAGATTCTTGATTGGTCATGGCATGAAGGGATATGGGTGGAAGGCAGGTGATTGGGGCAGAGGGGATAATTGGATCAGCCATCATAAAATGGCGGAGCAGACTCGATGGGCCTAAGGGGAAAATTTTGTGGCCTTATTAAGGGACTGCATTCAGTTAAACAGAATCAGGTTTAGTATAAGATCATAAGACATATGGGGGGGGGGGGTTAGTGGGTAGCAAGATAGCATAGTGGCTTGCACCACACTTTACAGTATCAGCGATCCAGGTTCAATTCCTGCTGCTGTCTGTAATGAGTTTGTATGTTCTCCCCTGACTGTGCGGGATTCCTTCAGGGGTTCCAGTTTCCTCCCACAATCCAAAGGTTGGTAGAGGTAATTGGTCATCGTAAATTGTCCTGTGATTGGGCTAGGGTTAAATCGAGGGTTGCTGGGCAGCTTGGCTCAAAGGGTCAGCTCTGTACTGTATTTCTAAATAATAATAAAAATAAAAAATTTTTAGACCACTTGGCTCATTGAGTCTACACCATTATTCCGTCATGGCTGGTTTAGTATCCCTCTCAACCCCATTCTCCTGCCTTCTTCCTTTAACCATTGACACCCTTACTAGTTAAGAATCTGTCAATCTCTGCTCTAAATATACCCAACGACTACCTTCACAACCATTGGTGGCAATGAAATCCACAGATTCACCACTGTCTGGCTAAAAAAAATTCCTCTGCATCTCTATTCTATAGGGACATTCTCCTATTCTGAGGCTGTTACTATTTTGCAGCAGCCGTACAGTGCAAGGACAAAAAAATGAATATAACTTACTAAATAAATGCTGCATAAAAGAAACAGAGATAGTTGTCATGGGTTCATAGACTGTTCAGAAATCTAAAGGTAGAAAGGAAGGAGTTGTAACTGAATCAATAGTTCTCTTTCCTGCCTCTCTTCCAACCACACACTCACTCTTATGCGGATGGTCCTCCAACCCCAAAACAGGTTGTCTTTGGCCTCCAGCAGACTTGCAAATTCACGGACACTGGGCTTTAACTTTCACAGTGGTCTTGCAGAGACTTATAGACCCTGGCTTCTTTAGACGTCCAGCCTTCCAATCAATCTTTGGGCTTCAGTCTTTGATATTGACCTTGCTGATAATGACAAATGAAGGCCCTAAATGAAGAGTCTGAAATCTAAGCCTTGGACTTTGAACTCTCTATTGACAGGATCCTGAATACTAAGCATCAATCTCCAAACTCACTATGCCTCAAACTCTGGTCGTGCTGATTCATTTACCTAGGATACTTTCTTGAAAAAGTTTACAGGAGTATGAACAGTTATACCTTAAGTACAGTTATATAACCCTGAGATCAGCGAGCCAACAGAGGGATTGGGGATTGGAGTTCCATGTGGTAATGGGGCACAAGAGACAGCAGCCCCGTACGTACGCAGGTCGATGCAATCAGAGTTCGAGGTCATCGGTAAGACTGGAGTTTGAGTCTTGAAGTTCAAGTCCTCATTCATTATCATTGGCATGTCCTGGAGTTAACAGCGAAGATCGAACCCTGAAGGTCAATTAGAAATTCAGAAGTCAAGGTCCAATGAACGGAACCTCAAGTCTGTGAATTTCTCCTAAGTCTGCTGGAGAAGTCGAGGGTCCATTGTCTGCGAGTTCAAGTCCACTGGAGGCTGGAGGCCGATCCTGGGGTTGGAGGACTGTGTGTATGTGCGTGGGTGAGTGGATCGGAGGTAGGAACGGGGCTTGTTACGCTGTCTTCTGTTTTATTGTTCAATGCTCAAAATAAGTTTATTATCAAAGTGCATATGTCACTATATACAATATTGAGTTTCGCTGTCTTGCGGGCATACTCAATAAATCCATTGAATAATAACCAAAACAGGATCAATGAAAGAGTGCACTAAGTTAGCATTCAAGCAATCTGCAAAAGACAACAAATTGTGCAAATAAGAAAGAAACATTTAAGTAATGTTCCAGGGCTGAAATGGCTAACACGAGGGGGCATAGTTTTAACCTGCTTGGATGTAGGTACAGAGGGGAAGTCAGGGGTAAGTTTTTCACACAGAGTGGTGGGTGTGTGGAATGCACAGCCGGTGACGGTGGTGGAGGCAGATACAATAGGGTCTTTTAAGAGACTCTTAGATACGTACATGAAGCTTAGAAAAATAGAGGGCTATGCAGTAGGAAATTCTAGGCAGTTTCTAGAGTAGGTTACATGGTCGGCACAACATTGTGGGCCAAAGGGCCTGTAATGTGCTGTAGATTTCTATGCTAAATGTTCTAAATAAACAATAAATATCGATGTCATGAGTTGAAGAGTCCTTGAAAGTGAGTCCTTTGTTTGTGGGAACAGTTCAATGATGAGGCAAGTGGTGTTCACTGTTGTTCTACTGGACATTGTAGGCGTGCAATTTTGGCGCCGGTACGTGTGGCAACATTTGCAGGCTGTTTCCAGCACATCCTTGGGTATGCTGGTTGTTAACACAAATGACGCATTTCACTGTAGGTTTCAGTGTACACGTGATAAATAAATGTGAATCTGAATGTGCCCAACTATGCATCCAACAATGCACTCCCTGAAAAACAGGCATTCTATTCCATTAAAAAAATACAACCTACTGGAGAAACTCATTGGGCAGAGCTGCATCCACAGGAGGAGAGAGGAATTATTGATGTTTTGGAATAAGACTCTTCCATTTTACTGAGAGTAGAGCGGGAGAATAGTCAGGAGAGGGGAAAGGTAAGACAGTGACTGGTAGGTGATAGGTAGAATGAGGAGGGCTAAAGGAGGATGGATGGAAGGATACAGCTGGGAGATAGAGGGGTGGCATTGGTCTTCCATAAGACCATAAGTCATAGGAACAGAATTAGGCCATTTGGCCCATCAGATCTGCTCTGCCATTCCATCATGGTTGGTTTATCGGTCCTCTTAACCCCATTCTCCTGTTTCTCCCTGTAACCTTGGACCCCATTAGTCAAGAAGCCATCAACCTCCACTTTAAATACACCCAATGTTTTGGCCTCCACAGCCATCCGTAGCAATGAATCCAGAGAACCACTTCCCTATGGCTGTTTGCTTTAGTGCTCCAGAACAATACAGAGAGGGAAGGATTTGATTGAAAAGTTGGCACAACATCATGGGTCAAAGGGCCTGTACTGAGCTGTAATGTTGTATGTTCTAAGTATTTGATATGTTGCTCTCTCTGCATGTACTGATTGATTTGTAAACCACTTCCTGCTTCATTTATAACACTTTTCTGACATTGGTATGACCAGGACAAACTCTTGGATTTAACCTTCTTGTACTTCTGTGGGTGGAATTGAGAGAGGGAGGGGGAATGGATGAAATGAAGATAGGCTGCCCACCGATCAGGGCAAACGCCTGAAAGTTATTTGCCCTTCACATCTGTTGAAAGGTCTAGATGCAGTGGACTTGGGGAGGATGTTTCTGAGGGTGGGTGAGTCTAGCACCAGAGGACACAGCGTCAGAATTGAATGATGACCCTTTAGAACAGAGGTGAGGAGGGATTTCTTTAGCCGGAGGGTGATGTATCTGTGGAATGCATTGTAACAAATGGCTGTGAGGCCTATCGAATATTGAAAGGTCTAAGTTGAAGGTACATTGAGAGGATGCTCTGGAACCAAAGGGTACAACCTCAGGATAGAGAAATGTCCCTTTAGAACAGAGGTGAGAAGGCCTTTGTAATTAATGTATTGAGTACAGGAGTTGGGGTGCTATGTTGAAGTCATAAAAGACTTTGTTGAAGTCTAATTTAGAGTACTGTGTGCAGTTTTGGTCACCTACCTACAGGAAAGATGTAAATAAGATTAAAAGAGTACAGAGAAAATATACAAGAATGTCAACAGGTCTGGAGGATCTGAGTTACAAGGAAACATTGAATAGGTTAGGACTTTATTCCTTAGAAATGAGAAGACTGAGAGGAGACTTGAGGTATTAGAATTATGAGGGGTATAAATAAGGTAAATGCAAGCAGGCTTTTTCCACTGAGGTTAGGTGGGACTACAACCGGAGGTCATGGGTGAAAGGTGAAGAGCTTAAGGGAACGTGAGAGGAATCTTTTTCACGTAAAGGATCATTAGAGTGTGGAACAAGCTGTCAGAACAGATGATAAGTGCTACCTCAACGTCAACATTTAAGCAAAGTTGGGATAGGTACATGGATGGTGGGGATATGGAATGCTATGGTGCTGGTGCAGGTTGATGGGAGTAGGCAGTTTAACTGGTTCAGTACAGACTAGATGGGCTGAAGGGCCTGTTTCTGTATTGCACTTTTTCATCACTATGAATTCCTTTAGTCCGAGTTTGGTGAATCTGTGGAATTCATTGCCGTGGACAGCTGTGGAGGCCATCATTGGGTATACTTAAAGCAGAGATTGATAGGTTCTTGATTAGTAAGGGCATCAAAGGTGATGAACAGAAGGCTGAAGAATGGGGTTGAGAGGGAAATTCAGCCATGATAGAATGGTGGAGAAGGATTGATCAGCTAAATGGCCTTATTCTGCCTCTACTCCTTATGTTGTTATCGACAGCCCATTCCACCCACTCCCTGCTCCTTCTCAATCAGAAACATTGGGATGCAGATCCATCTTGAGCTGTTTGGAACCCAGTAGCATACAGAGGCAGCGAAGCATATTGTTGGCTGGGAAACCACTCAGCAGCAATCAGAAATGAAAGATGAGCCAGCAACACCAACTTATGAGTGGCAGCCTCAATCTCACAGCACAGAAGGTCAACAACTTCATCGAACCATGCCAGACTCTTGAACCTAACTGCAGTCCCTGACACAAGAACACAAAGAAATCAGAAGCAAGCCACAGACAAAATGAAGGAGAAACTCAGCAGGTCGGGGCACAACAATGGAGACGCAGGAGCAGAATTAGGCAATTCAGCCCATGAGTCCATTCCATCATGGCTGATTTATTATCCCTCTCAGCCCCATTCTCCTGCCTTCTCACCTTAGCATTTGCCAAGCTTTCTTATCAAGAACCTTTCTGCACATTATATATACCAAATCACTTGGCCTCCAAAGAGAATTGCGTCTATTCCCCTGACTATACTATCCTCAATTACAACTACATTCCCTCTTTGAATGTCTCCCCGAACTACAATGTCAACGTTCAGTTGCTCATCCTTGTAAGGAGCAATAATCTCAGACTTGTTGGGCAAGCTTAAGGGCTGAGTCTCCTCTAGCATTACCTTTAGGAGGGAAATGAACAGTTGACATTTCGGTCTGAGACACTTTTTTTTTATTAAGTGCATTCATGAACAATAGCCAGATCTGAAATGCTGATCAAGTCAACCACTTCTAAAGAGAACACTAATAGGCCAATCAGATGGTTCACTGCTGCTCAGCGATAGAACACAAAAAAATCATATGTAACCATTAAAGAAATATTTAAAAATAGTAGAAATACTGGAGTCATGATGATCATGATGAAGTCTGCTGGAGAGAGACATTTATACACACGCTGTCCTCCATAATTCAGAGAGATTGAAGGATAAGGTTGCAGAGTGACAAAACATGGCCGGAGCACTTGGAACTAAAAATTAATCCCTACCGGGAGAAAAGAGCACCTGTACTTTCTGCACAGTTCTCCAGCAGTTTAAGGACTAAGTCCAGCCAGAATTTAACTCACAGGTTCTCTTGAAAGTCGGGTATTAACCCTACCTGCCAGACACCAAGCATTGCCATCCTGGTCCCCTTTGTGACAGCTTATGAAGAAGCATGTGACTTCCCTCCCAGAGATGATCGGTGTTTGTGCGCTTGACTCTTGAAGGCTTGGACCCCATCGTCGCAGATGTTTCCAACCACAGCATCTGGAAGGCTATTACAAATTTTGATAGCACAGTAAAGGACACTTCTATCCAGTGTGTAGGTTCTCGCATCAGGTAGAGAAACAGCATGAGCAGACGTAGATAAACTTGATCATGTTGTGCGCCGTCTCTCATAAGATGATGGCGCGAAGGTCTGCAGGGCTGTGGCTGGTGTGCATTTTGTATCGCAGAGTAGCCGCAACAACCTGTCATCTGTGGTGTAAGCTACTGATGGCTAGATTCTCACGAGCTGTGGCTTCATCTACATCTGTAATCCTGAGAGCCTTTCTTTGAGTGGAATCAAGCTGGCTGAGGACACTCTGTGAGGCACTCATCCATGATAAGCAGGCATACTCCATGATACTTTGTACCTGGGCTTTGTAAACCGTGGTTCTGCCCTCTTTGTCTAGTTTGGATGCTACTTTACGCAGAGCTCCAAGCCTTTGTCCAGCCTTGTTTGAAATAGTAGAAAGGTGTTTATCCCACAGCAACTTGCTGTCAATGTTAACACCAAGGATTACCAGCTCCTTCTTTAAATCCAGCTTGCAGTTCCCAAAATACTTCATCAGGACTGGAAAGGAAGGGGGCAGAAGCCAGAATTAAGGGAGGAATACAAGCTGGCAGGTAAGTGATAGGTGAGACCAGGTGATGAGGATGGTGGGTGGGTGGGTGAGGGGGGTAATGATGTGAGAAGATGGGAGCAGATAAGTGGAAGAGTTGAATCCATCATGTAATACCATTATGGTAGGCCTCTCACTCTCTATCCATTGAGTTCCTTGCCCCTAATGGCCACATCTGCCCACCCTACCTCCCTTTCAATCTCCACTGGTTGTCTTCCGGTGACTAGTGGTGATCTGCAGGTGTCAGTGTCAGGACTGCTTCTTTTCACATCATATGTTGATGATCTCAATGATAAAATTGATAGATTTGTGGCCAACTTTGTGAACAACACAAATATAGGTGGGGAACTAGATAGTGTTGAGGAAGCAGGGTGTCTGCAGAAGAAGATAAGACCAATTGGGAGAATGGGTAAAGAAGAGGCAGATGGAATACAGTGTAGGGAAGTATATAGTCATGCACTTTCTTAGAAGGAATAAAGGCATAGACAAGGTGAAGGAGAGTCATAACAGATTCTACAGATATATTAAGAGCAAATAGTTTGCAAGGGACAAAGTTGGCCCCCTGGAAGATCGGAATGGTAATCCACGTGTGGATCTTAAATACATTTTTGCATCTGTATTTACTCAGGAGACAGACGCAGGCTCTATTGAAGTGAGGCAAAGTGGTATCAACTTCATGGACCCTGTAAAGATTGCAGAGGAGGAGGTGTGGCAATTGTGTGGCAAATCAGGGTGGATAAATCCCCAGAGCCTCACTTGGTGTTCCTTTGGGCCATATGGGAGGCAAGTGCAGAAATTGCTAGGGTCCTAGCAGAGATATTTAAATTATTCTTAATGACAGGAGAGGTACCAGAGGACTGGAGGATGGTCAACGTTATTCAGCTGTTCAAAAAAAAACTCTAAATGGAAAGCATGAAATTATAGGCCGTTGTGTCTGATATCAGTTGTGGGAGAGTTATTGGAAAGTATTCTAAGAGACTTGATATATAAGTATTTGGATAGTTAAAACATAGAACATAGAACAATACAGCACAGTACAGGTCCTTTGGCCCACAATGTTGTGCTGACCCTCAAACCCTGCCTCCCATATAACCCCCTACCTTAAATTCCTCCATATACCTGTCCAGTAGTCTCTTAAATTTCACTAGTGTATCTGCCTCCACCACTGACTCAGGCAGTGCATTCCATGCACCAACCACTCTCTGAGTGAAAAACCTTCCTCTAATATCCCCTTTGAACTTCCCTCCCCTTACCTTAAAGCCATGTCCTCTTGTACTGAGCAGTGGTGCCCTGGGGAAGAGGCGCTGGCTGTCCACTCTGTCTATTCCTCTTAATACCTTGTACACCTCTATCATGTCTCCTCTCATCCTCCTTCTCTCCAAAGAGTAAAGCCCTAGCTCCCTTAATCTCTGATCATAATCCACACTCTCTAAACCAGGCAGCATCCTGGTAAATCTCCTCTGTACCCTTTCCAATGCTTCCACATCCTTCCTATACTGAGGCAACTAGAACTGGACACAATACTCCAAGTGTGGCCTAACTAGAGTTTTATAGAGCTGCATCATTACATCGCGTCTCTTAAACTCTATGCCTCGACTTATGAAAGCTAACACCCCATAAGCTTTCTTAACTACCTGTGAGGCAAATTTCAGGGATCTGTGGACATGTACCCCCAGATCCCTCTGCTCCTCCACACTACCAAGTATCCTGCCATTTACTTTGTACTCTGCCTTGGAGTTTGTCCTTCCAAAGTGTACCACCTCACACTTCTCCGGGTTGAACTCCATCTGCCACTTCTCAGCCCACTTCTGCATCCTATCAATGTCTCTCTGCAATCTTTGACAATCCTCTACACTATCTACAACACCACCAACCTTTGTGTCATCTGCAAACTTGCCAACCCACCCTTCTACCCCCACATCCAGGTCGTTAATAAAAATCACAAAAAGTAGAGGTCCCAGAACAGATCCTTGTGGGACACCACTAGTCACAACCCTCCAATCTGAATGTACTCCCTCCACCACGACCTCCTGCCTTCTGCAGGCAAGCCAATTCTGAATCCACCTGGCCAAACCTCCCTGGATCCCATGCCTTCTGACTTTCTGAATAAGCCTACCATGTGGAACCTTGTCAAATGCCTTACTAAAATCCATGTAAATCACATCCACTGCACTACCCTCATCTATATGCCTGGTCACTACCTCAAAGAACTCTATCAGGCTTGTTAGGCACGATCTGCCCTTCACAAAGCCATACTGACTGTCCCTGATCAGACCATGATTCTCTAAATACCCATAGATCCTATCTCTAAGAATCTTTTCCAACAGCTTTCCCACCACAGACGTAAGGCTCACTGGTCTATAATTACCTGGACTATCCCTACTACCTTTTTTGAACAAGGGGACAACATTCACCTCCCTCCAATCCTCCAGTACCATTCTCATGGACAATGAGGACATGAAAATCCTAGCCAGAGGTTCAGCAATCTCTTCCCTTGCCTCGTGGATCAACCTGGGGAATATTCCATCAGGTCCCGGGGACTTATCCGTCCTAATGTATTTTAACAACTCCAACACCTCCTTTGGATAGTTATGGACTGATTAAGCATAGTAGACATGGCTTTGTGCATGGTAGGTTGTGTCTAACCAATCTTAGTGTTTTTCGAAAAGTTACCAGAGAAGTGGATGAAGACAACACAATGGAAGCTGTCTACATGGACTTTAGCACTTGACTGCTGCATGGGAAGTTGGTCAAGAAGTTTCAGTCCCTCTACATTCAAGATGAGGTAGTAAGTTAGATTAGACTTTTACTTTGTTGGAGAAGTCAGAGAGTGGTAATAGATGGTTGCCTCTCTGACCTGAGGCCTGTAATGCAGGGATCAGTGCTGGGTCCATTGTTGTTTCTCATCTATATCAATGATCTGGATGATAATGTGATTAACTGGATAAGCAAATTTGCAGATGACACCAAGATGGGGGGGAGGGGTCATGTAATGAACATTGGGGAGGATTATCATGGCTTGGAGAGGGCTCTGAATCAGCTGGAAAAATGGGCTGAAAAATGGCAGATGGAATTTAACGCAGACAAATGTGAGATGTTGCGTTTTGGTAGGCCCAGCCAGGGTAGGCCTTACACAGTGAACGGAAGGGCAATGAGGAGTGTGGTAGAACAAAGGTATTTTGGGAGTATAGGTCCATAATTCATTGTAAGTGGTGTCACAGGTGGATAAGGTGGTAAAAATTTTTTGGCACATTGGCCTTCATATGTCAATGTACTGAGTACAGGAGATGGATGTTAAACTGAAGTTGTATAAGGTACATTGGTGAGGCCTAGTTTGGAGTATTGTGTGCAGTTTTAGTCACCTGTCTACAGGATACATCTAAATAAGGTTGAAAGAGTACAAAGAAAATTCACAAATATGTTGCTGGGTGTGGAGGACTTGACTTGTAAGGAAAGATTGAATAGGTTAGGACTTCAATCCTTAGACTGTAGACGATTGAAAGGAGATTAGACAGAGGTATACAAAATCATGAGGGGTGTAGATAGGGTTGATGTAAGCAGGTGTTTTTCAGCTGAGGTTGGGTGGGACTACAACCAGAGGTCATGGGTTAAGGGCAAAAGGTGAAAAGTTTTAAGGGGAACACAGTGGCAGGGTCGTGAGAATGTGGAATGAGTTCCCAGTACAAGTGGTGCATGCGAGCTCGATTTCAACCTTTAAGAAATTTGGATAGGTGCATGGATAGTAGGGATTTGGAGGGCCAAGGTCCCACATGTTGGTGGGAATTTAAATGATTTTGGCATGGTCTAGATGGGCTGAAATACCAGTTTCTGTGCTGTACTAAGGCTATTTTCTAAACAGGCAGAAAATTTGGAAGTCAGAAGTGCAAAGGGACCTAGTCCTTCTGCAGGATTCCCTAAAGGTTTGCTTGCAACTTGAGTCGGTGGTAAGGAAGACAAATGCAATGTTAGCATTCATTTCAAGAGGACTAGAATATAAAAGCAAGGCTGTAATTCTGTGGCTTTATAAGACATTGGTCAGACCACACTTGGAGTACTGAGAGCTGTTTCATGCCCCTTATCTAAGAGAGGATGTGCCGGCAATGGGGATGGTCCAGAGAATATTTACAAGAATAGTGGATAAGTCTACGACCAGAAGGCACTGCCTCAGAATTGAAGGACATCCATTTAGATCAGAGATGAAGAGGAATGTCTTTAGCCAGAGGGTGGTTAATTTGTGGAATTCATTGTTACGGATAACTGTGGAGGCCCAGTCACTGGGTATACTTAAAGTGCAGAAGTTGATAGGTTCTTGAGTATTAAGAGCATCAAAGGTTATGGGGAGAAGGCAGGAGAATGGGGTTGAGAGGGATAATAAATTAGCCATGATGGAATAGCAGAGTCAATTTGATGGCCTGAATGGACAAATGCTACATCTACAGTATGTCTTCTAGTCTTATGGTTTATTAGATTCCTTCATCTGCATTCATTTGTATCCTCCACCTGTCACCTCCCATCCTCTCAGTCCACCAATCACCTCAGAAACCTTTCTCACCACTCCCCTCTCCATTTACTCACCACCTCATCTCTCCACTCTCAGTCCTGACGCGGGCTTCCAACCCTAAACATTGGCAATTCCTCACACCCGCTAACGCCGTCCAACCCCGAGTTCCTCCAGCAGATCGGTTGTTGCTCAAGATCCCAGCACCTGCCACCTCTTGTGTCCCCACCTCCCAGCGTCTGTTGCTATTTCAGAATCAGGATCAGGTTAATTATCGCTGACGTATGTCGTGAAATTCCACTCTGCGCCTGTGTGTCACCGCCACCCCCTTTCTTTTAGCGTAGGATTGATAGTAAAAGTTATTGTGCCAGGGAAACCTCCAAATCTGTGAAAACACTGAGGAGAATCAGCACTTATCATCACTTATTTACATGACATGGAACTTGTTATTTTGTGGCAGAAGAACAGTGCAAAAAATATAAAATTACTATACATTTTAAGGACCTCCGTTGGTCGGGATTGTCCATGAATGAGGCATCCCAGCTGTCTACGTGACACATAAGCCAGGGCAGTATGCTATGGAGAGCAGGCTGTTGCCTGTGTCATGAGCTAGCCCTCTCCACACGGCTGATGAATTGAAATTAACGGCAGAGACTGATACAGTTTGGCAGCCAGGCCTGGCAGGAGTTGCCAGCCAGCTTTGAAGTCGGCGTAGGACTACCTTAGGGACTCCAGCTTCGGATTTTTCCTTGGGGTTTACTCCGGTAGCCTTCCCCATGGGTGGGTATAGTCGCAAGACAGCGGAGTTACCCTTCTCCTGGATGACCTGCTAACCGTGGCTGATGGGCCCCATCTGCCCATAGCGACTGGTTTTAAGGTGTGGCCTCTCAAAATCCAACCCTACATCCCCGTGAGAGCTGAAAATGGGTAACGCTGGCCAACAGAGCTCTCGTGAAGCTGTATGGATTGATCCCTGCAACAATGGATTACAAAACTATTGATGAACTCCAACCATACCATCGACTTGTAAGAATGAAGATGAGAGGCCTATGTTGCACTGGGAGCAAACAGCCCAAGAAGAAAAAGAATCCGCCCTTGCCCCTTCCCCTGTCAGTGGAAACAGTTCCGCCAGGCTTAGTAGCTAAGCCACACGTGAAGGCCAGGAGCTGGACTTGGTTGTCAGAGGCTTCTTGAGCCCCATGTTACCGGGAGCATTTAATAGGTAGTGGGAGCTTATCCCCAGGACCTCCCTCAGCTATTATAGCCTTAAAGAACTGATTACAAATAAATAAATAGAAAAGGAATAACAAGGGCTTGTAGACTGTTCAGAAATCTAATGGCGGAGCTGAAGAACCCATTTTAACTCACTGTGGCTGCACCTTTGGGCTCTTGTCTTGTGATAGTATTGAAAGTGTTGGCGAGTGGCCAAGTGGTTAAGGCGTTTGTCTAGTTATCTGAAGGTTACTAGTTCGAGCCTTGGCTGAGGCTGCGTGTGGCGTCCTTGAGCAAGGCACTTAACCACACATTGCTCTGCGACGACACCAGTGCCAAGCTGTATGGGTCCTAATGCCCTTCCCTTGGACAACATCGGTGGCATGGAGAGGGGAGACTTGCAGCTTGGGCAACTGCTGGCCTTCCACAAAAAAACCTTGCCCAGGATTGTGCCCTGGAAACTTTCCAAGGTGCAAATCCATGGTCTATCGAGACTAACGGAGGCCTACATAGTATTGAGAAGAGGACACGTCCCAGAGGAATTTTAGCAATGGTTGTCACTGCCTCTTGAAGATGTTCTCAGTGATGGGGAGGGTTGTGCCCATGATGGAGCTGGCTGAGTCTACAAAATCTTGCAGCCTCCTGCACTGGAGACTCCGTACAAGGCAGTGGCGCAACCTGTCAAAATGCTCTTCACTATACAACTGTAGAAATTTGCAAGAGCTTTTGGTCATCCAGAAAATTAAGATGCCTGGGACCTATGGTGAATTGGCTATTTGGATTGGGAGCTAGCATAGAAGACAGTGGGTAGTGGCTGAAGGAATTTATTCTAGCTGGAGTTCTGTGATAAGTGGTGTTCCCTAGGGTACCTTCTCCCAGTGTCAAAATGTCTAACGCTAGAGGGCATGCATTTAAGGCGAGATGGGGTAATTTCAAAGGAGATGCGAGCAACAAGTTTTTTGACAGAGAGTGGCGGGTGTCTGGAATGCCCTGCCTCGGATGTTGGTCGAGACAGATACATCAGGGACTCTTAAGAGACATCTTGATAGGGACATGAATGTGAGGAAAATGGAAGGATATGGACATTGTGTAGGCAGAAGAGGCTAGTTCATTGTCCATTTGTTTACAAATTAAATTGATTCACATAGCATTGTGGGCTGAAGGACCTGTTCCTGTGCTGTAACTGTTCTGTGTTCTTTGCTGACTTACCAAATCTCCTCATACCAAGCAATCTAACGATCTCTAACCAGAGCAGCCTGGTAATAAGTGACTCATTCAGTGCATTTCCCATGATGGCATTGCAATATTAAGGAAAGGTTTTGTCCAGAAGGGTTGTTTGTCTGCAGAAATGGCAATTACTTGTGTTCTGTAATGTTCCTTATCCAGAGTGAGTAAGTGAGCAGTAAACTTGTGGAGATATCTAAAATCACGAGGAGCATAGACAGGGTCAATGCACCACAGTCCTTTCCCTAGGACTGGGGAGTGAAGAACTAGAAGGCATAGGCTGAAGGTGAGAGGGGAGAGATTGCATAGGAAACTGAGAGGCATTTTTTTTCATCCAGTGTGTGTTAAGTATCTGCAGTAAGCTGCCAGTGGAAGTGGTTAAGGCAGGTACATTAACAAAATTTAAGATACATTTGGATGGGTCCATGGATAGGAAAGGTTTAGAGGATTTGGGCTAAACATGGGGAAATAAGACTAGCTTCAATGGGCTTCTTGGTTGGCATAGTATTGGTATTGGTTAATTATTTTAATCACATATAACAAGATAGATTGAAAAGATAATCTTGCATAATGTTGATAAAGGTCAAATCATTACACAGTGCATTGGTTGGGCAAGAACAATGTAAAGTAGTAACTAGTATGGTGGTTATCTATTGTGTCCGACGATGACAGACCTGTGCGGGTAAGTTCTTAAAGTGGCAAAGCCACTGCATGGGACAATGCCACTCTCTCACTCTCAGAAGTCTGGGTCCAGTGTATGAACATGTGTCAGAGACTGGGGTCTTCTCTGGTTGCAGTGGATAATCATGACGTCCTCTGTGCCTTGTCACGCCCTTCACTCCCCACAACATTGCAGTACCACCTTCCTGGCTGTAGATTGCACCTCCACAGTGTGTTGCAGCTGACTTCACACGCAAGAACAGGCATGTCTCCCTACCTTAGCAGAGCACGAGGCCGCCAGCTACCCTCATCTGGGGTAGCTCACCTGTCGAAGCACTATCATGTGCAAACAGCTACACAAGTGAGAGCTAAGTGTCTGGTGGGGACCAAAGGTGAGTGAGATGCCCTGGAATGGATACAAAAAGACCCTTCAGCAGAGATACTACCCCTCCCTGGACCCTCCAAACAGCCCAAAACTATAATGCAGAATAAAGTGTAGAAGCTACTGAAGAAGTGTGGTGCAAATAAGTAATAAATTGCAAATTTAGAATGAAGTAAATTGCAAGGCAAACATTCATCGTATTGTAAAAGAAGTCTATCCAAGGGTCCGATAACACTCAGATAGAAGCTGTCCTTGAGCCTGGTGGTACATGCTTTCAGGATTTTCTAACTTCTGCCCATTTGGAGAGGTGAGAGGAGAGAACGTCCGGGATGAATGGGGTCTTTGATTATATTAGCTGCTTCACCATGGCAGGGAGGATTGTCGACAGAGGGGAGGCTGGTTCCTGTGATGAGCTGCGTCCACAGCTATGTTTCACATGGAGAATGGAGTCTTGGATCTGAGGGCACAACCTCAGGAAAAAAGGAATGTCTGTTTAAAATGATGAGGAGGAATTTCTTCAGAGAAAGGGCTGTGCTTTTGTGGAAATTGTTACCACAGATGACTGTGGAGTTCAAGTTACTGGAAGCAATTAAGGCAGTGATGAATGGATTCTTGATCGGTAAGGCGGTTATGTGTTATGGGGTGAAGGCAGGTGAATAGGAATGAAATAAAAATATCAGCGATGATTGAATGGTGGAATGGACTAGAGGGCTGAATAGCCTAATTCTGCTCCTGTACCCAATGGTTTTATGACTTCAGCTTAAATCCCTCTGCAGTGCAGTGGAATAGCTGGAGTTCCAGAGGCGTCAGCTTTCAGTTCAATAATTACACCATGGCATTGCCTTTCTTCTCAGGGAATTATCCCTGGCACCCCAGCACCCCAACCATTAGTGCCAAGGTTACTAGGAGATTGGCTGCTAGCTACTCATGCCAGAATTGACTAGATTTCAAGTTTGGGACATCACATAATGAAAACGAAAGGTGTCGCGGAAACACATGTTCCCCAATTCGCATACAAGAGGCGCTAAAGTAACTGTCCGATGCCAGCTATAAGTGAATTGCCTGCAGTAAGTGGCTTAATCTTCCATCCCAGTTGGTTTCAAATCATTCCATTGTGCTATTGATTTATGGCAATGAAAAGTGTCTCACTCCTCTTGGGGCTATATCTTCTCATTACAGGCTCCAATGATGCTTTGATTTATGGTACCCATGCATAGAGAGAGAGAGAGAGAGAGAGAGAGAGAGAGAGAGAGAGAGAGAGAGAGAGAGAGAGAATGAAAGAGAGGGAGTGAATGAGGGTGTGAGAGAGAGTGATGAAGAGAGAAAGAGCGTGAGAGAGGGAAAGTGAGTGAGAGAAAGATTGGGAGGGAGAGAATGAGAGGCAGAGAGTCAAAGAGAGAGATGTGCAGTTTCTTCCCCCAGTGTTTTAATGTCTAATACACTAGACATTAATGTATTAATGGGCCTGTGCTTAAGGAGAGAGGGCGGGAGTGCAGGCAAGCTTTTTTTTTGCAGAGGGTGGTGAGTGCCCGGTGTGAGGTGCCAGGCGCTGGTGGTAGAGGCATTTAAGTGGCTCTTAGATAGGCACATGAATGTGCAGGGAATGGAGGGATCCAGATAAAGTGCTTCCAGGAGGGTTTAGTTTAATTTGATGTCATTGGCTTAATTACCTCATCACAACATCTTGGGTCGAAGGACTTGTTCCTGTGCTGCACTGTTCTATATTCTGTGTTTTATATTCTGTATTCTTTGTTATATACAGAATATATTGTATGATTTATATTGTATGTTCCACAATTTATGTTCTATTTTCTACAGAACTGTGCAAAACTCTTAGGCACATATATATAGACAGGATGCCCAAGAATTTTGCACAGTACTGTATTTTTCAACGTGGAGCAGAGAGAAAGTTTTAAAATCTGGTGGTAGCAAAGAAGGTTGGGAATGGCGAGGGTGGAGTGCCGCAGGAGGGGTGTGGCTCAAGTAGTTGAGAAGGAGTGTCAGGAACAGGGGGCGGCGAGGCTACAGACACAGGCAGCCCTGAGACACCAGGCAAGGTCATTTGATTCCAAGCAACTGGCTTATTGATCAGTACAGAATGTCTCTATGGTGCTTCCTGCTCCCTCCCCTCTCCCTTCCCCTTTTCCTTGCACCCTTCTTACTCTCAGTCCACAATGGAGACCCATGTCAGAATCTGGTTTATCTTCACTCACAAATGTCATGAAATTTGTTTTTTTCTTGTGACAGCAGCACACAGCAATAAATAAAATTGATACAGTGCTATGCAAAAATCTTAGGCACTCTAGCTATATATACAGTATGTGCCTAAGACTTTTGCACAGGACTGTACTTTCTATGTTATATGTTTTATATCGCAGTCAGATACTTTGTGCAGTGTGATCACTGTATAATTGGACTGCAAGGCAGGGTAACCAAAGAGAATTGTGATGTCATCTGAGAGAACATAGGTGGAAGGAGGGAATGTCTAAGGATTTATTAACCAGCGATGAGTGTGCTGATGATGTGTTTGGGAGTCCTGGCTTGAAGCCAACAGACACAGTACACTGGGGTGAGTCAACATTAATTTAACTCATCGAGTAACAGAAGCTCCCCTGTGTTATCAATGTCAGGACCCTTGATAATGCTGGCAACACTCACAGCTTTTGCTCAGAAACTCAAATCCGTTTTTTCAGAGCCTCGCTGTAAGGAAACGATATCGACTATAATTCTCTCTGCCAACTGAGATCTTCTGTTTAAATGGGGCAGCATAGTAACATAGTGGTTAGAATAGTGCTACTGTCGTGCCAGCAACCAGGGTTCAATTACTACTGTTGTCTGTAAGGGGTTTGTACGTTTTCACCGTGACCACATGGATTTCATCCACATGTTCCGGTTTCCTCCCACAGTCCAAAAACTACAGGGCAGTTGATTAACTGGTCACATGGGTAGGATTGGGCAGTGTGGGCTCATTGAATAAGAAGAGCTGGTACCATGTTGTATCTCTAAATAAATAGATAGATAGGCCAAAGAACTGGGTAAGCATCAATGGATCTGTCTGTTCAGAGGAAAAAGCACTTTCCTTCACACAAAAGATTCCGCAATTGCTTTAAATCTTAATCAACTCACATAAAATGTTGAATGATCTCAGCAGGTCAGGCAGCATGGAGGGGAATAAGTAATTGACATTTCAGGTCAAGACCTGATAATGGGTCGAGCAGCATCTGTGGAAGGCAGAGGAATTGTTAATGTTTCAGGTCAAAACCTTGCATCAGCAGTGAGAATAGCAGTGTGATCTCTGGAAGGTATAATGTTTTCACGAGGGTTACTCCTTTAATGGAAATCGACTGCGCATGACTTTGTTTAATGTGGGGCATCTGATGCAGAGCCAGCCACCACAGGGTCCTGGACAAATCAGGGTCAGGGTCCAGAGACATGAAATGCAAGTTGAGTGGGGAGTGACCCTTCATATTTCCTTTGGATCTGAGGACCTCACAAGCTTCTCCACCAATGACAAGGAGACGATCCTTGGAGAAGACTGATGGGGGGGAGAGGGTCGATGGCATCTGTAAAGAGAAGAGAGAGAGGAGTGAAATTAGGAACCTCTTGAGGCAGACTAAAAATATGATTGGGTTGAGTTGTTCTCCGATCTTGGCAATTTACTTGCAAATGTTTTGTCACCATTTGAGGAGATAGTGTCAGTACAGTGTTGATCCTTGACCTTTATATACTTCTCAATCAGCTGATTGGAATACAAAAGCCAAGTATCTGGAGTACACACCACAATCAACAGCACATTGACTCCTTGCATGGTGGCGAAATATTTGCAAGTAAGTTGCCAGGATTGGAGAACAACTCAACCCAACCATGAACCACCTGAGTTACACGTTTTCCGAATTATTCCCAAAACTAATAATATATTTTCCTGAGAATGCTTTAGAGTGACTTCAAACCCACCTTCCTTCCTACCCTCCTCCCATCAACCTTTTCCCCATTATTCTTTACAAAATGCTGCCTAAGACCAAATTTGCAGTCTAGCTATCAAATCAGAATTGGATTTGGTTTATATCACGTAGGTTTTTTTAACAGAGTTGTAAGTGCCCAGAATACTGGGATGGTGGTAAAGGCTGATATATTAAGGAAATAGATGCAGAAAGGAAGGTAAAGATAAAGACTACTTTTATTTGTCACAGGTTCATCAAACATACAATGAAATGTGCTGTTTGCATCAGCAACCAAAACAGCCCAGAGAAGTGTTGGGGGCAGCCCACAAATGTCGCTATGCTTTTGGCACTGACATAGCATGCCTCTATGTCCTAACCCTAACCCATATGCCTTTGGAATGTAGGAGGAAACCAGAGCATTCAGAGGAAACCCACATGCAAACTCCTTACAGAACAATGGCAGGAATTGTACTCCGATCGCTGCTGTTGTTAAGTATTATGCTAACTGCTACACTACTGTGCCAGCTAGCGTTAGGTAAATCATGGAGTAAGTTAAAAGATCGGCAAAATATCTTGGACCAAAGGGCCCACACTCTGCTCTGTTGTTCTATGTCCCATGTCCTGTATTATATCAACCACACTATGGAGCAGGCAAGTGTTATGTTGATTGTGGGGTAAGTGAACAAGTTGGAAAAACATCATAAGCTGAAGGGCCTGTACTGTGATGTAGGGTTGTATGTTCAGGCAAGGATCAAGTTTATTCACTGTACACATTTACATTAATTGGGAATTTGCCGTGGTATGTTGGCCAGGACGCCACATGCAACAAAAACAGCATTCGATAATTCTAAAGAATTATACATAAAAATAAAGTTAGAAGTACATATATGGAATAAAATGTGCATGAATACCTAAATACCAGCATGATTTACAGTGTCAATAGCATTATTAAAAATGATTTAAAGTGCTTACAGTGCAGTGTAGTGATGGGAATAATTGATAGATGCTATGTGGGTGGGAGATTAACCAGAAAGGTTGATCAGATTAACTACTTGGGGGAAGAAAATTTTAAGATGAAATGAATAGTGCTTTCAGGAAGGGAGCTTTCGGAAATTAATGTTACATTAAACACACTTTTAACAAGCAAGGCATTGAACCATTCAGGCATCCAAGCAACAACAGAGTGTGCAAAAGGAAAAGACAAACATGTTTGCCTGAACGTGTAATAATATTTGGTTTAGATCAATATCCAACAATTAATTAGCAAATTGCTCAGAATCTGTGGGAACCGAATGTGATGTCAGCCTGACACTGAATCTTCACAGTGACGCGTTGCGTGATTTTAATTAAAATCTATTTACATTTACACATGTCAGCAAAGTTGCTCTTGCTGCTTTAGGCACTAATGAAGCATTTGTGAAGATACTTTAACAGTGATGTTAAATACAACTGTGTCTTTTGTTAGAGCACCACACACACAAAGTGCTGGAGGAACTCAGCAGGTCGTGCAGCATCTATGGAGAGGAATAAACAGCTGACCAGAGGGAGCAGCTTCAGAATAGAGGGATGTCCATTTAGAGTGGTGATGAGGAGGAATTTATTTAACCAGAGGGTGATGAATTTGTGGAATTCAATGCCACAGTTGGCAGTGGATGCCAAGTCATTGGGTATATTTAAGACAGAGGTTGATAGGTTCTAATTAGTCAGGGCATGAAAAGTTATGGGGAGGAGGCAGGAGAATGGGATTGAGAGGGAAATGGATCAGCCATGATGAAAAGGTGGAACTGACACAAAGGTCTGAATCAGAATCAGGTTTATTATCACCAAATGTCCTAATTCTGCTCCTTTGAATTACGGTCTTCATGCCAGAGGTCTTGAAGCATCTCCAAAAGAGGACACTCAGCCCATTGTGTACCCTTGGATGAGCTATCCAGTCAACTGCAACATCTCTCCTCATGGCCGCATTAATTCTAATTTTTATCCGATTCCAGATAGGTCTTGTACGTTTCTCATGATGTTTTCACCGTACAGAGAGAACAGGTCTGGTGATAGGACACAACCCTGTCTGACTCCTTGCTTTATTGGCTGATATTCACCAATCTCGTTGTCTATCCGTATGGCTGCGCTTTGTTGCCAGTACAGATTCCTGATTATTCTTAGATCTTTTCCATTGATATTAATACCTTTAAGCATTTTCATGATGACTTGGTGTTTCACTGTGTCAAAGGTTTTTGTGTTGTCAATGAAACAGAAGCATAGGTCTTGTTGCACTTCTATTGACCTTTTGATAATATTCCTGAGAATATAAGTTGCATTTGATGTCCCATTGCCTCCAACCAAGCCGCGCTGTTCTTCACTGATTTCTGGTTTAATTTTGTTTCCTATTCTGAACACGATGATTCTAAGTAGAATTTTTGTGAGGTGGCTCATTAAACTAATTGTTCTGTGTTGTCCACACTCTGCTGCACCTGGTTTCTTTGGCAATGCAATGAACACTGCCTTTAAAAGATCTTCTGGTACTTTGCCACTGTTGTATATTCTATTCAATAAGATTGTTAATTTCTCTACACCAAAATCTTCCAGCGCTTCATACAGTTCAACTGGAATGTGATCTGGTCCTGATGATTTCCCCTTTTGCACTTCCTTCATAGCATGTTCCTGCATAGGGAAGACATCATGAGACCATTCAAGACCCACCTGGAATAAGTACAGGAGGATACAATATCAACAACCTCCGCTATGCGGATGATACAGTACTGATAACAAACAGTGAAGTAAATTTACAGAAACTAGCATCTACCGTCAACACAGAGAGCGAAAAACTTGGCCAAATCTTAAACAAAAAGAAAACTAAAGTAATGGTAATATCAAAGAAACCTGATATCCCAAACTGTAGGATTGTATTGGAAAATGAAATCCTGAAACAAGTTCACAACTTCAAGTACCTTGGATCATGGGTAACATCTGATGGCAAATGCGAAACAGACATAAAAGCAAGAAGAGCAATGGCAAGGACAGCATTTACAGAAATGAGAAACATCCTCACGAACAAGAAAATAGCAATTGACATCCGCCTTGGAACTCTCAGCTGCTACATTCTCCCTATATTGATGTACGGCTGTGAGTCATGGACCGTCACAAATGCAATGGAAAAAAGAATCAGTGCAGCAGAGATGTGGTTCCTCAGGAGAATGCTATGCATATCGTATACGCACAGGATAACCAAGGAAGAAGTTCTACAGAGAATGAAAATAAAACATATATTAATTTAAAAAAATCAGAAAACAGGAATCAAAATTCTTTGGACACATCATGCGAAGAGAGACAATAGAACATTTAGTTACAACTGGAAAGCTGGAAGGAAAAAGAAGCAGAGGCTGACAGAGAATGAGAATGAGAGATGGAACAACATCAAGGTTAGAAACTACAATTTGGAGAGTCAGGGACCATGATGGATGGGAAGACATGATCGCCCACGCTGAACAGCAAGGCACCTGAACTGAACTATCCAATTCACTTTTACAGTCATGGAGCACAGGAGCACAGAAACAAGCTCTTCTTGTGCATGCCACACTGTTATTCTGCCTCGTCCCATTGATCTGCAACTGGACCATAGCCCTCTACAGCCCTCCACAGCCCTCCCATGCAATCAAACCTTCATCTACCATTTCCACTCCAACTCATTCCCCACTCTCACAACCTTCTGGGTGAAGACTTTCCCCTCATATTCCACTTAAACATTTCACCTTTCACCCTTAACATGTGAACCCTAGTTCTAGTCTCACCCAATCTCAGTGGAAAAAGACTGCTATCTGGACCCCTCAGAATTTTCTATATCTCTGTCAAATCTCCTTTCATTTTCCAGTGCTTTAGGGAATAAAGGGAGGAGCTGGGAAAGATGGTGCCATTGACCCAGGTGACTTCTTCCAGTTCATCCACGAAACAGCTTCTTCTTTTTATGTGTCTTTCTTTTCAAGGTGGCTGATGTTCTGTCAGAGTCCATGATCTACAGCTGCAGCTCAAACTACAGTTCTTCACAGGTGGTGGGTGTTTCCACCGCTGTGCCGCCTGGCCTTTCACTATCTCCAGGAGACATGCGCCTTCAGGAAGCGGCCCCATCGATGATTTGGTCCCTCACCGATTTTGCCAACCGAAGTGTCGTGGGAGACTGAAACATTGGGACAACAGGCGGAGCGTGCTGCTGTAGGAAGAAAGCCCCTGTACTCGAGCGATGTCTGTCTCTGTCTCTATCTCTCTGTCTGTCTCTGTCTCAAGGGTGAGATCCTGACAATCCTCAAGTCAGAGGCCTGGAGAAGCAACACAGGAGATTGTAATATTGGAACAGCAATCCGCTGGTCTCCACTCTCATTGTTGAAGGAGCAGCCTCTCCTTCCCTCACTGGTGAGAGCGAGCCTGTCTGAGATACTGGAGTGATGGTCTCTTTGAGGGCTTTTGCTTGCATGGTGGGTGTGGGTGGGGGTTGGTGCTTTTGATGGGGCAAGTGGAGGGGGGGGGAGGGCAATGGAGAGGGTTGATGCTTCCACTACTACTGCTGCTGCTTGTGCGTGTGAAGGGGAGGGGGGGTTCTTGAGGTTCTGCTGTTCCTATCATTTATTCTTTGGAGTTTCTTGTTCCATGCATGTCTATGAAGAGTAAGAATTTCAGGTTTAATACTGTATACATTCTCTGATATTAAATTGAACAGTTTGAACCCATTCAACCTTTCCCTATAAATCAGGTGCTCAATTCCCAGCAACATCCTTGTACATTTTCTCTGCGCTCCTTCAATCTTATTGACATTCTTCCTGTAGTAGGTGACCAGAACTGTGCACTATAGAGGAAAAGGGAGGAAAAGTATGACATTCAGAGGTTCGAGCCTGCCTGATATTCCATAGGTGTTCAATGTCAGTAAGGAATCATTGCGATGAAGGGCCTTCTTCCTGTTTAACTCTGTGACTTCTTGTGCAAAGCATGATCCCATCAAAGAAGTAGCCCTCATGCCTCTAAGTCAGATGTGAGCTGATGCAGTGAATGAATGAAGAATTTAATATTAACATGAGCTAAGTCAAATACTAATTTGACAGTAATAAGACATAGGAGCAGAATTAGGCCCTTCGAGTCTGCTTTGCCAACTGATTATGGTTACTTCATTATCCTTCCCAAGTCCAATCTCCTGCCTTCTTCCCATAACCTTTGATACCCTGGCTAATCAAGAACTACCAACATCCATTTTAAATATACCCATTGACTTGCCATCAACTGCTGTTAAGGTCATGAATTGCACAGGTTCACCACCCTCTGGCTAGCTGAAATTCGTCCTCATCTCCGTTCTGAAGGGACATCATTTTATTCTGAGGCTGTGCCCTTTGGTCTTAGGTTCCCTCATTATAGGATGCATCCTTTCCAGGTCTGTTCTATCCAGCTCTTTCAATATTCAGTTGGTTTCATTGAGATTCCCCCCTCCCCCCACATTCCTCTAAATTGCAGGGAGTACAGGCCCAGAGCCATCAAATGCTCCTCACAAGTTAACCTTTTCATTCCTGGAATCATCTTTGAGAACCTTGAATGGATCTTCTGCAGTGCTAGTATGCCTTTTCTTAGATAAGGGGGCCAAAAGTGCACACAATGCTCCAAGTGTGACCAATGAGAAGAGAAGATTGAGAAGATAAATTCTCTATGACTGTATGCCTTTTCACACACTCTCCGTGTAAATCTGTTGCCAAAAATTTAACCCAATTAATTCTTGGAGTCATTAAGTTATACAACACAGAAACAGGGTCTTCAGCCTACCAAATTCATGCCAACCATCGACCAGCCAATTATATTAATCCTGTTTTACTCAACCACATCCCTTAAATATAATGGGGAAGATGAGGTACAGGCAGCAACCACACTATCCTAACAGACCATGGTCAGGATCCAGTGGCATGGAATCCAAGGAGACTGGGGACCTGCAATGCTGCAGCCTTCCTCCACCTTCACTGCCATTGTGATGCGTCATCATCTTCCGCAACCTCCACTAGTTGAGGTCTTGGTTGGATTGCTCTTTGTCTAGAATCTAATCCCTTGACCTTATCGCCATGGGTGACCCTACCAGAAGCTAAGCTCCAGATGGCATCACTCTCAGGAGGTCACTAGCCTCTCCAGCACAACATGGCGACAATCCTAGAAGAAGAACATATACTGAATGACTGAGCATTCAAAGCCCACTGAGGTAAACAATTCTAAAGAGCCACTACCTTCTCGAGTGGTCTTAATTCCTGAAACCCTGCCCTGGCTCTAAAATCTTCAGCTTGAGAAACCAGCATCCCACCAGTCAAATGTCTCAATTCTTTATACCATCAAATGCATCAAGCTTCTGTAAACTCATGCAATTTGTGATTATTCTTTTCTTTAAACCCATAACACCTGCCAGGGAATGGGCCGCTGATAGTAGCCCAACAGAGTCCTCTATCCCAGTGCAGTCTTTCAAGTTGTTCCCAGTCTTTCCCATCCTCATATAGTAGCTCCTTCCTCTTGTAGGGATGAGGTCTTTGGAGCTTCTCTAGGCGTTTCCGTAGCACTGGTTTTTTACGGGATAGGGTTGCTAGCCCCATGCCTAACTCTCCACCTTTCGCAGAAATTGAGAATTTCCATAGTGGAGTTAATTTATGACTATTACACCCCAATAAATACTTTTTGATTGAATTTCACAAAACATAGTGCCTGACAATTGCTCCCACTCTGTCCAATCTGGAGAATCAATGGACCATCAAGAAAGACAATGGGAACACATTATCTTGTGACGCCTGGCAGCTGTGTGTTGTGTTCACTGAGTAATTGTTAAGGATGATCTCATTTAGGGAATTATTCACTAATTACAATGTTTGAACGGAAACATTTTTGGTATAATCACAACCCTTAATATCATCGCTTATTTCCTTCTTATTGTGTTTCAGAAATCTTGAAGTGAATGATTAAATCAATCAATCATTTGAAGGTGTCCAGAACATTTACTCTGTCTTCAATAAGCAGGATTTCCCAGTAGCCAACCATTTTAATTCCAATTTCCATTCCCTTCCCATCATTTCAGTCCTTGGCCTTTTCTACTGCTACAATGAAGCCACTCTTAGGTTGAAAGAACAACTCTTCATATTCTGTCTGAATAACCGATGACATGGACATTGATTTCTCTAACTTCCAGTAATTTTCCCCTTCCCCTTTTCTTTTATTTCCCCTCTCTGCCTCCCCTCTTGACTCTTCTCTTCTCCTCACCTGCCTATCACTTATCCCCTAGTGCCCCTCCTCCTTCTCTTTTTCCCATGGTCCACTCTCCTCTCCTATCAGATCCCTCCTTCTTTAGCCCTTTACCTTTTCCACCTGTTACCTCCCAGCTTCTAACTTTATACCCCCTTCCCCAATCATCCAGCTTCCCCTTCACCTGGTTTCACCTATCACCTGCCAGTTTGTACCCCTTCCTCTCCCCCCACCTTCTCATTCTGGCTTCTTCCCCCTTCCTTCCCAGTCCTGATGAAGGGTCTCAGCATAAAATGTTAACAGTTTATTCCTTTCCATAGATGCTGCCTGACTTGCTGAGTTCCTCCAGCATTTTGTGTGTGTTGCTTTAGATTTCCAGCATCTGCGGAATCTCTTATATTTTTTGATTGATTGGTTGTCCATTATATCCAACAATGACCGAGAAACCGAAAGTGGAAAAGCTCTTGCATTGGAGCAGTTCCATTCTCTTGACCTCAGAGTCCGGGTCCAGTGGCACGAGTAGCTGGCACAAACCGGGATCTTGGTTACAGTGGATGACCGTGACATCTCCTGTGCCTTGTCATACTCTTCACTCGCCACAAAGCCAGGTAAAACTGTCTTCCTGTCCATCGGATCTCTCAGTTGCCGGAACTGACTTCACATTCTGAGACAGGCATGTCCCTATCTCACTGGCATGAGGCCTGCTGGCTGCCCTCACCTGGTTTAGCCTGCCTGTCAAAGCAGTGTATCGGGGCTATAGCCACTGTTGCATGCAAGCAGCTACTTGGAGCCACAAGTGAGAGCTGAGTGTCTGGTGGGAACCAAGGTTGAGTGGGCTGCCCCGAATGGACATGACAAGCCCCTTCATCAGTGCTCCTACCCCTCGCTATTTGCTAGTTACACACCTCAATAGTGAATACTGCTATATAAATGTAACTTTCTAATGTTTGTTTTCGTGAGATACTTTACTTTATCGTCACCAAACAATTGATACCAGAGCGTACAATCATCACGGTGATATTTGTTCTGCACTTTGTGCTCCTTTAGGTACAAATCGAAGTAAATATAATAAAAATTTAAATTATAAATCATAATTAGAAAATAGAAAAGGGAAAGTAAGGTAGTGCAAGTCAGGTCCGGATATTTGGAAGGTACGGCCCAGATCCGGGTCAGGATCCGTTCAGCAGTCTAATCGCAGTTGGAAAGAAGCTGTTCCCAAATCTGGCTGTACAAATCTTCATGTTCCTGAACCTTCTCCCGGAGGAAAGTGGGACAAAAAATGTGTTGGCTGTGTGGGTCTTGTCCTTGATTATCCTGGCAGCACTGCTCCAACAGCGTGAATGAAATAGTTGCATGAAACAGCATGCATAAAGCATGAAATAGTTCCTTCAACTCACCAAGCACAATTTCAACATGCAGAAACATAAGAAGCTGCAGAGAGCAGTGGACTCTGCCCAATATATTACAGGCAAAAGCTTCCCTATCATCGATAGCATCTATATAAAGTGGTGCCTCATTGCCCAACGTTTCCAAGCATCTGAAAGATCTTTTCTGTTTATACTTTACATGAGGTCACTGCCTTAAGAAGACAACATTTATCATCATAGATATTCACCATGTGGGCCATGCCATCTTTTCACAACTGCCACTGTGCAGGAGGTACAGAGACATGATGTCCCACATCACCTGGTTCAAGAAAGCTACTTCCGACCTACAGTGCAAAGGTCACAGGCACCTTAGATTTTTGATATGGTTTTACACGGTATGGCCTCCACAATGTCATCAAGGCTGTCTGGGATTACCTGGAGAGACAGAAGCAAGCGAGACAGCCAAAGTCTGCAGAAGAGCTGTGCCAGGTTCTCCAAGATGCTTGGAGCAACCTACCAGCCGGTTTTCTTATAAAACTGCACGGCAGTGTACCTGAGAGAATTGATGCAGGTTTGAGGGCGAAGGGTCACACCAAATGTTGGTTTGATTTAGATTTTTGTTGCTTGCTGTTTTTTATAGTAATTTTTTTGATGTTTAGAAAGCTTTCGTTTCATGATTTTTGAAAGTATTTTTACATGTGGCTAAGACTTGCACAGTATGGTACTAACGTCCACTTGCATTGCACTTCTCTGTACTTTAAACATGTTAATCTATTATTGTTATTGTTTTGCCTGGTACTGTGTAATGAATTAATCTGTATGGACATGCTTTCACTCTACCTCAGTACATGTAGCAATAATTAACCCATTTACCAGCTTACCAATTCCTTTCAAAGATTCAGTCCTTGAACCAACCAGCAAAGCCCTAAATCGAGATTCACAATTGTTTAATGTCATTTCCTGTACACACGTGTAAAGGAGAATGCAATGATTATTACTCTGGATCTGATGCACAAACAAAAGCGTAATAAGATAAGGAACACAATACTAAAGAAAAACAAAATGAATATAGATCCATCATTCATTGAAAGTGGTGTCACAGATTGGGTGGTAAGGAAAGCTTTAGGCACGTTGGCCTTCGTAGATCAAAGTATTGAGTACAGCAGTTGGGTTGTTCTGTTAAAGTTGTACAAGATGTTGCTGATGCCTCATTTGGAGTATTGTGTGCGGTTTTGGTCTCCTACCTGCAGGAAAGATGTAAATAAAATTCAAAGAAAGCGGAAAATTTATGAAGATTTTGCAGGTCTGGAGGAACTGAGTTGTAAGGAAAGGTTGAATAGGTTAAAATGGTGAGGGGAGTTTTGATCGAGGTGTACAGATACAGTAAATGCAAGCAAGGTTTATCCACTGAGGTTGGGAGAGACTAGAACTAGAGGTTGTAGGGTGAAAGGTGGAGTGTTTTAGGGGCACATGAAGGGAAACATCCTCACTCAGAAAGTGGTGGAAGAATGGAATGAGCTGCCAGAGCAGGTGATAGATGTGACTTTGATTTAAGAGAACTTTGGATAGCTACATGGATGATAGAGGTATGGAAAGCTATGGTCCTGGTGTAGATCGATGGGACTAGGCAGTTTAAAATGGTTCAGCACAGACTAGATGGGTTGAAGGGCCTGTTTCGGTGCTGTAGTTTTCAATGACTGTATCATACTAAATATAAATACATAAAATAACTTGTATACACAGATTGCGTTTATGCCCATAAAGAGATGTGTGCCACAATCTTGTGCCCACTTTCCCATACCCCTCAGTTCCTCAACCTTTCAAATACAGTGTATCCTTTTGTTCTGATGGTTTAGAGAATTCACACATCATACAGCATCACAGAGTCAGACAGCATGGAAACAGGCCTTTCAGTCCAACTCACCCATGATACCCATCTAAGCTAGTCCCATTAGTCTACATTCTGGCCATTCTCCTCCAAACTAGGAGTTCCCAACCTGGGGTCCACACACCCTTTGCTTAATGGTATTTGTCCATGGCGTAAAATGGGTTGGGAATCACTGTTCTAACCATTTCCTATCAGGAACTTGTCCAAATGGGTTTTAAAAATTGCATCCTCTACTGGCAGCCATTCCATTTAATCACCAACCTCTGAGTGCAATTCTTACTCCTAAGAACCCCTTTAAATTTTTCCTTTCTCATTTCTATGCTCTCTAGTTTTGGACTCCCTATCTTGGGGAGGGGGGAGATTATGGAATTCTGTTTTTCTGTCTCTTCTGTAAGATCTGAAATAAAGAATAAAAATTTGTTCTTGGAGAATATGCACCCAGTGGCCACTTAATAAGGTACACCCATACATCAGCATGTTGATGAAAGTTGATGATAATCAGCCACTCATGTGGCAGCACCTCAATGCATAAAAGCATGCAAACATGGTCAAGAGGTTCAGTTGTTGCCCAGACCAAACATCATAATGGGATGGGGAAGAAGTGTGAACTAACTGACTTTGACCTTTGGTGCCAGATGGGGTGGCTTGAGTACCTGAGAAATAGCTGATTTGGGATGTTCCTACATAACATTCTCCTAGAGTTTATAGAGAATAGTGCAAACAACAAAAATCATCCAGTAAGCGGCAAACAAGAGGAAATCTGCAGGTGCTGGAGATCCAAGCAGCACACACAAAATGCTGGAGGAGCTCAGCAGGCCAGGCAGCATCTATGGAAAAACAGAACAGTCGACGTTTCAGGCCGAGACCCTTTGGCAGTGACCGGCAGCTCTGCGGGTGAAAGCACCTTGTTAATGACGGAGGTCAGGGGAGAATGGCCAGACCGGTTCAAGCTGACAAAAAGGCAACAGTAACTCAAATATCAACGCGTTACAACAGTGGTGTGCAAAAGAGCAAATCTGAATGCACAACATGTCAAACCTTGAAGTGGATGGGCTACAGCAGCAGAAGACCACGAACATACACTCAGAGCCTCTTTATTAGGTACCTGAGGTCATTTTTGAACATAGGTGACTGCAGCTTCAAGACAATAACTCCTCCATCTGCACAACTCTGATTACAAGCTGTGAAGATGATTGGCAACTTTGAGCTACTTTCTCAGTCAGACCATAAACACAAGTTAATATTCCTGATTCATCTCAATGAATGAGATTGATAGACAAGTATTCAAAGACTTACACAAATCCAATATGTTCTTCTGTCAATTACCATTCATCTCTTAATGCAAACCCATCTAAAAATTGCATGCTGAGCATACTGCATAGGACTCAAATAATTTGTCCGCCCACAGTGACTACTCTGCCTCTGAGCCATGTGTAAATGGTTCATTCATTCTCTGTTCACTATCAATCGGGATGTCTGTCTCTCTTCACTCAGTCAGCTTGTCCACTTTGCAACATTACCTCCTAGTTACCCTTGAACCATTACCCCTCCATGAGGCTCCTGAACCAGAATGGATAACCACTTACCACAACTCTTAGCTGATTCCACAACCTACGGACTCAATTTCAAGGGCTCTACAACTCATGCTCTTAATATTATTTATTACATATTTGTTTATTATTACTTTGCATTTCTTTTTGTATTTACACAATTTGTCATCTGTTGCACATTAGCTGTCTGTCTTTGTGTGTATTTGCTCATTGATTCTAATCTGTTTCTTAGCATCAATGCCTGCAAGGAAACGAATCTCAGAGTTCTTTTTAGCATGTCAGTCAGTCATTCTCGTCTGGTGCGCGGTGTCATGGTTGATCTCCTTTCGGATTAACCTGGTCACGATATTAATGTTCCTGACTCAACCCTTGTATTTATTATGAGGTCGAGTGGCTAGCTCGACACTCAACCCAGCACAGATGGAAAGCGTGCTCGGGGGTAGTCCAACTCGGATTCGAACTGGGGAGCCTTCGCTCTGGAGTCCAGCACTGATGCCATTGAGCCACCAGCCGGCCATCTCAGAGTAGTATATGGTCTGACTATAAGTACTTGGATAATAAATTTACTTTGAACTTTGAACTTAAAACTGTGAGCATTGAGGTAGGAAGTAAAAGCGGGAAATGCTGGAAACACGTAGCAGGTCAGGCAGCATTTGTGAAGAAGTAAGTTTTCAGGTTGATGAACCAGGAATAAGTGAAATCTGCTTAGTTTTAGATTGTACAGAGGGTGGGGACGGGATGGATGGTGTTGCGCCTGCTCACCTATAACTACTGATGACATCCCGAAGTAGGAGACAGAAGAAAACTAGAATATGTAATAACTCTTTATTCGGTAAAACAGCAGAGTCAAAAAATCTCAACTGTGAATCCAAAGCAAAGAGTCACAGAGAAAATTCGAAATGTAGTCAGGAAAAACGACCAACCTGTGGAAGTCGGTCTGGACTGACTGCCAGCTGACCAAGAGGCATTGGTTGATTCAGCTCACCGTAACAGACAGGTCATGGGGAAGATCTTTGGTAGGGTGCTGATCAACCATTAATTATGCCATTCACTTGTTAGGTTAATAAAGACACAGAAGCGTTGAAGCACAAAGCAACACACACCTTGTGGTGAACTACGTGTGCCTGTCTGGACACACCCCCTGCTGACTGCTCCTGTGGCTCCCCCTGTATGTAGGTGATCTTAGCCTGGGCCTGGCCTCTCAATCTCCAGGATGTAGTATGGTGGTCACTCACTGCTGGTTCCTTCTTCCAGTCAATAAAAGCCGATATCTCGCCTTTACGTCTCAGAGTGAGTTATTGATGGTGCATCACACCTACCGGAGGAACTCAGCAGGTCAGGAACCTTCACTTTGTATCACAAGGGTGGGTCAATCAAGAATGGCCCCACCAACTGCCCACGCCCCTCCCTCATCAACCTTTTCCCTTTATTCTGTACAAAACACTGCCCAAGGCAAAACTAACAGCCCAGCATTCAAATCAGAATTAAGAGGAATAGACAGAGTGGACAGCCAGTGCCTCTTCCCCAGGGCACCACTGCTCAGTACAAGAGGACATGGCTTTAAGGTAAGTGGAGGGAAGTTCAAGAGGGATATCAGAGGAAGGTTTTTCACTCAGAGAGTGGTTGGTGCGTGGAATGCACTGCCTGAGTCAGTGATGGAGGCAGACACACTAGTGAAGTTTAAGACTACTAGACAGGAATATGGAGGAATTTAAAGTGGGGGGTTATATGTGAGGCAGAGTTTGAGAGTCAGCACAACATTGTGGGCCGAAGGGCCTGTAATGTGCTGTTCTATTCTATTCTATGTCTAATAAAAAAAAGAATTGGAACTGGTTTATTAGTGCCACATGTGTTTTTTACACAGAGTGGTGGGTGCCTGGATTACCAGGGGTGGTGGTGGAGGTGGATACATTAGGGATATAAGTGAAAGAAAAATGGTAGGTTCTGGGCTGTGTAACAGGGAAGGGGTAGGTTAATTGTGGAGTAGATTAAAAGGTTGGCACAACATTGTGGGCCAAAAGGCCTGCTATACTGATCTAGGTTCCATTTATTTATTTTTTTAGAGAGATCGCGCAGAACGGGTCCTTCTGGCCCAACAAGCTGCACCCGCCCAGCAACCCACCTATTTAACCCCAGCCCAATCACACGACAAGTTACAATATCCAATTAACCTACAAATTGGTACATCTTTGGACTGTGGGAAGAAATCACAGCACTTGGAGGAAACACATGCTTTCATGAAGAAGACATGCAAAGCCCTTACAGAGGTCGCTGGGACTGAACTTGAAACTCCAACACCCGGAGCTGTGGTAGCACCAGGCTAACTGCTGCACCACTGTGGTGCCCCACAGTTCTATATACCGAGGGACAACCAAAGTCTTGTCTTGTATACCGTCTGTACAGATCAATTCATTACTGGGTGTATTGAAGTAGTAATCCCCAGAACCTTTCTGTCTTGGCTGATTCTGTGTTCTAAGCTCAAAGTAAATTTATTATCAAAGTACATACGGTATATGTCACCAAATACTACCCTGTGATTTATTTCCTTGCAGGTATTCACAGAAGAACAAGAACTGGCACAGTGGGCATCATGGTAGTGTAACAGTTCGCTCAATGCTATTAAAGCTTGGAGCATCAGAGTTCGGGGTTCAATTCCAACGTCAGCTATGAGGAGTCTGTATGCTTCTCACCGTGAAATACATGGGTTTCCTCCGGGCACTCAGGTTTCCTCCCATAGTCCATAGATGTAGCATTTAGTAGGTTGTTTGGTCATTGTCAGTTGTCCCGTGCTTAGGCTAGGGTTAAATTGAGGTTGTTGTGCAGTGTGGTTTGAAGGGGCGGAAGGGTCAGCTCCATGCTGCATCTCAATAAATAAATAAACAAGAAATTCAATAGAATCAATGGAAAACTATGGGTGTTAACCTCCCCAGGACATTTGGAGACTCATTGTAGAAATGTAAAGTTTGATGTGGAAATGTCATTTAGTTGACATTTAACCCTTTCTTTCCTTCAACTTCAACCCCCCCCCCCCCACCTCCCCCCGGGTCGACCTGTCTTTGAGTAACCTGCCCGATGTGGCTGAACAGCGAACAACTCCGACGTGTGACCGGTACACCAAGCAGCCCGCAATGTGCCCTTCGAGTGTGTTCATTAGCAAGGTAATGATGTCATTCACCCATCTGCTTGCCAGCACTCCCTCCGCAGGAAGCCTGGCGGGGGGAAGTGATGTCAGCATCTCCAGGCCTATGGGCGAGGAGCTGAGGAGTGATTCACGCTGCGTCCTGGTTGATTGCATGCGCCTCGTTACAATAATAACAGCTTTTGACAGAAAGAAGGAAGATTAAAAAAATATCTAGTATCTGGAGAAACCCAGTTCAGGTTACAGCAGGCCCTTAAGGGAAGCTTTCAGCTCTCAAAGGACTGTCAGATAACACAGTATTGAAGAGCCCTCCTAGATCAGGCTGCAGATTATATTCCAGGTACTTTGAGGGGCGTTTTCATATACAGATAGCAAGAGTGTTTGTAGTGGTGAGGAGGGGTGAGGGGGAGAGATGCTCAGTAGCAGCTGTGATTACCCAGAGGAGACTGGAGCAGGGTGTCATTAGATTAGCCATGAGACCCAGAGCTTGCAGCAGGCTCCTTATTATTTGAGTCTAAACTGGCAGTTTGTCAGCTCACCACATGGCGGGCTGGGATTTCATTACCCTTTGTCTACAGTTATTATGAACAGCATGGTGATGAATACCCTCAGGGAATACTGTCTGTTTGAATCAGTGATGCATTTAATGCATACCCAGACCCTGTGACAGCAAATGCTGCACTCACCTCAGAGTTAATTTTGATTTTATTTTGGGCTGCATTTATTTTGTAACAGCTCCGCAGATCAGATTCTTGCACTTCATTTTAATGACTAGGAAAATAGAGCATAGAACCTTACAGGCCCTTCAGCCCACAATGTTGTGCTGACCTTTTAACCTACTCAAAGATCAATCTAACCTTTTCTTCCTACACAGCCCTCCATTTTTCTGTCATCCACGTGTCTATTTATATATTTATTTTATTTATTGAAGGTACAGTGCAAAGTAGGGCTTTTGAGCTGCACTACCCAGCAAACCCCCAATTTAATCCTAGCCTAATCATGAGCCAATTTACAATGGCCAATTGAACTACCAACTGGTATCTCTTTGGACTGTGGAAAGAAACTGGGGCACCCGGAGGAAACTCGTGTGGTCACGGGAAGAGCATACAAACTCCTTACAGACAGCGGCGGGAATTGAAACCAGGTCACCTGTACTGTTGTTCTACCCACTATACTACCGTGTAGCTACAAATTTCTTCAATGTCTCCAATGCATCTGGCTCTACTATTACCACTCACAGCGCATTCCAAACACCCACCACTCTCTGTGTAGTGAACTTACCTCTGCCATCTCCCTCTATTCCTCCCAACTCTCCTGCTTCTTGCACTTTACTTGGCAGTGTTGCGCCACCCTTTTAAGATCATCAGACCATATGTCACCACATACTAACCTGAGATTCATTTTCTTGCAGGCATTCTCAGTAGAACAAAGAACTGCAATAGAATCAGTGAAAAGCTACAAATATAAATGAATAATGAAAAATGAATTTTCCCCTGAAATGTTAACTTAAAACAGAAACACGACAAAAGGAGACATATCCTCCGTACCTAAGTATGCTACCAAGGGTTAGAGTCTAAATCGTTTTCAATAGTGTGATTTTTGTCAGGGAAAGGAGGGTTCATTAGGAAGAGTCAGGCAGCTCCAAAACAGGCTCAGTCCTCCCCACAATTGAGGACATCTTCAAGAGGCCATGCTTAAAGAAGGTAGCATCCAAAAAATAGTCTCTCACCACCTCCTCTCATTACTACCATTGGGGAGAGGGTAGAGGAGCCTGAAGGCCGCCACTCAGCGATTCAGAAAGAGCTTCCTCCTCTCCGTCACCGGATTTCTCAGTGGTCTGTGAACACCACCTCATTGCTCCTTCACTATTGCAAAATGTGCTCGTGTGATTTATAATATTTTTAAGTCTTTGCACTGTACTGCTGCCGCAAAACAATAAATCTCACGCCGTAGAAGTCAGCATATGAGTCTGAGAGAAAGTCTGCACTGTACTGAGGTGAACTGGGCTGTTAGATGTTTTCCAAATGCCTCAGCCACTTCCTTTGGCAGCTCATTCCATATGTTTATTTATTTTATTTTACAGTATTTAGAGACACATCGCCAAACAGGCCCTCCCGCCCCTTGAGCTGTGCCGCCCATTAACCCCTGATTTAACCCCAGCCTAATCACAGGACCACTTAAACTGATCAACTAACCCGCTAACCTCTTTCAATTGTGTGAGGAAACCAGAGCACCCGGAGAAACACACACGTTCCAAGGCAAACTCCTTACAAAGGGCACAGGAATAGATCTCCAACTCTGATGCCCTGATCTGTAATAGCATCATGCCATCTGACTGAAAGAGTTGCTCCTCAGGTTCCTGTAGAAACCTTTGCTCTCTCAACCTAGATCATTTTCAGTACTTCATTCCTCCACCCTGGGATAAAGACTGTGAGGGTTTAATCTATCTCTGCCCCTTGTGATTTTAGACACTTGTGTAAGATCATCCTCATTTCCTTATGGTCCGGTGAACAGGGTCCCAGCCTGCTCAGTCTATCTCCATAATGCAGACCCTCAAGCCCTGAGCAAATGCAAATCCTTGTAAATATTCTGCATTTATTCCAGCTCAATGGCAACTCTCCTATAGCACAATGACCAACAATATTGCAAAAGTGACCTCACCGATGTCCTAATCTATAACTCCAACAATAATCCTATGTCTCTGATGGTACCTAGAGTGGAGAGGACTGGTCAACCATTTGGTGGTTAAGAAGTCATTTAGAACTATGCTGTCTGTCATAATTAATACTCGCAACTTCATGACTTTATGTTCATTGAGATCACTTCTCATTCCACCAAAATTCCACGAAAAGGTGGTCAGATAACTTCACTCACATCAACACTGGACTGACTTGGAAAAAGCGACGAAACAGACTTTTAGCATCGTAAATCAGCGAGTTGTTTGTAATGTCTCCCCTCTCACTGTGAAACGGAGACACCTCTTTTTCCCTTATTAGGGAGAGAGAGAGAGCCTGTGGTCTGTCGAATTACCGGGAGAACGAGTTGTCTTTGGGGCACTGCGTCCGTGTCTTTATTGGTGCTTTGCTAAGCACTTGAGCGTTCGGTGGAGGGTGCTGATGCTTTTTTTGCTGGTGGGGGAAGGAGGATTATTACTTTGTTGCTGCTTACGTGTGGGAGGCGGTAGCTGGTGGGGGGGTTTGGGGTTCTAACATTTAACTGTCATTCATTCCTTGGGGGTGCTCCTCTGTTTTCACGGATGGTTGCGAAGAAAAAGCATTTCAGGATGTATATTGTATACATTTCTCTGACTTTAAATGTACCTTTGAAGCCTCTGAATATCCACATCCCATAGACAGAGGCTTGTCAGAGGTGTACAAGATAAGAGGCATAGATCAAGTGGACAGTCAGAAATGGCTAAGACAGAGGGGCATAAGTTTGAGGTGATTGGAGCAAGGTATAGGGGGATATCAAAGATATACAGAGAGTGACAGGTGCATGGACCACACTGAAATGGATGGTGGTTGAGACAGATACATTAAGGACTTTAAAGAAATTCTTAGATAGGCACATGGATGAGGGCTATGTAGGAGGGAAGGACTAGATTGATCTTAGAGTGAGATAACAAGTCCATACAAGACTGAGACCTGAAAAGCCTGTGCTACACCATAGTGGTTTATGTTCTAAGTTCTACGTTCTATCTTCCCTGTCCAGTGACTATGATGGAAAGGGGTTACACTATCTCCTTTCCAAGGGGAGCAGATCCACCACAGTGTAGCTGAGCAGGAAGTGAGATTTGCATTAGAAAGCACAAGAGATTCTGCAGAAGCTGGAAATCCAGAATCGCACACACAAAATGCTGGAGGGACTCAACAGGTCAGGCAGCATCTATGGAGTAGAATAAACAGTTGATATTTTAGGCTGAGATCCTTCATCAGGAAGTGAAAGTGAGGGGTAGAAGCCAGCATAAGAAGATGAGAAGAGGAGAGGAGTACAAGCTGGCAGGTGATAAATGACATCAGCTGAGCATGAATGTGAATGGGTGGGAGAAGAGGGCAATGAAGTGAGAAGCTGGGAGGTGATAGGTGGAATTGGTAAAGGGCTGAAGAAGAAGGAATCTGATAGGAGAGGACAGTACACCATGGGCGAAGGGGAATGAAAGGGAGTTGATGGGCAGGTTAAGAGAAGAGAAGGAGTGAGAGGGTAACCAGAATGGGGATGGAAGAAGGGAGAAGGGGAAGGAAGTAATTACCAGATGTTAGAGAAATTGACATTCATTCCATTAGATTGGAAGCTAACCAAATGGAATATGAGCTGTTGTTCCGCCTCAGGTTAGGGTGTAGTGAACAGCTAGAAAGGCTATTATGGCTTGCAGTGCATTCTGGACCAGCTGGAAAAATGGACTGAAGAAAGACAGATGGAATTTAATACAGACAAGTGCAAGGTGTTGCATTTCAGTAGGGCCAGCCGGGGAGGTCTTACACAATGAACAGTAAGGCACTGAAGTGTGCTGCAGGACAAAGCGGTTTTGGATTGCAGGTCCATAATTCCTTGGAAGTGGTGCCACAGGTATATAGGGTCATAAAGAAAGTTTATAAAAAGCCCATTGGCCTTCATAAATCAAAATACTGAGTACAGGAGATAGGATGTTATGTTGAACTTGTATAATACATTGATGAGGCCTAATTTGGAGAATTGACGGGAAGGGTGTAAATAAGGTTGAAAGAGTACAGAGAAAATTAACAAAGACGTTGCCAGCTCTGAAGAACTTGAGTTAAAAGAAAAGATTAAATTGTTTAGGACTTTATTGCTTGGAACGCAGAAAACTGAGAGGAGATTTGATAGAGGTCTACTAAATTATGAGGGGTATAGATGGGCTAAATGCAAGCAGACTTTTTCCACTGAGGATGGGTAAGACTACAACTGGAGGTTATGGGTTAAAGGTGAAAATTGAAAAGTTTAAAGGGAACATGAGGGGAAACTTCTTCACTCAAAGGGTCATGAGAGTGTGGAACGAGATGCCAGCCCAAGTGGTACAAGCAAGCTCGATTTCAATATTTAAGCAAAGTTTGGATGGATACATGGATGGTAGTGGTATGGAGGGCTATAGTCTCGATGCAGGTCAATGGGGGCAGACAGATTAAATGGTTTGACATAGACTAGATGGGCCATAGGGCATTTTTCTGTGCTCTTCTTTTCTATAGCTATATAAATGTATGACTTATCGTAGGATTGTATTGGGATCCTTGCCTGGTTCTATGGGTCTTTCTCTTCCTACAAGTATTTCCGACAGATTCTTTACGTAAGACAGCTCTTGACCATATCTTCATAGCCAGATCAAGTCTCAGCCTCAACAACAGAAATGCCAGAGATTTAAGATTACCCACAGGGTACATCTCTGGGTACTTAGTAAGCATGGTGTATCACCCTCAGCTCCTCTCAGAGCGGTGTGGTTTCAGTAGCTAGTTGCCTCTAAACAGAGATGCCGTCATCTGAAAGCTGTGGCTTAGAAGAACATCAAAGCCAAGGGTAGAGAGACAATATCTTCTTCCCAGATTTGAAATGTCTAATACCAGAGGGCACACATTTGAGGGGAGAATGGGTAATTTCAAAGGAGATGTGAGGGGCAAGTCTCTTGCACAGACATTGATGGGTCCCCGGAAGGCATTGCCTGGGGCAGTTGGAGAGGCAGTTGCATTAGAGACGTCTAAGACGCATTTAGATCGGCACATGAATGTGACAAAAATGGAAGGAGTAAGTACGTTAAGTGCTGCTTTTGCGGAAAACTCCCCTACATCTTGCTGCCTCTTCATCTCAGTCTTCTCATTTCCCAACTTGTGTACTCGGTAGTTTGATTTATGAAAGCGAATATACCGAAGGCTCTCTTTATGACAGTGTCTCCTCTCACAATGCTGGCCTTTGGACCCAACCCATAGAATCATACCTCAGAGAAACAGACCCTTAGCCTATGTTGACCAAGATGTCCATCAAAGCTAGTTTCATTTGCCTGCATTTGGCCCATCTCCCCCCCTTGTGCCTTTAAGTGTCATTGTCTACCACTGCTAGTTCCTCTGGCAGCTTGCTCCATGTCTTCAGGTCCTCTTTAAATCCCACTGCTCTCACTTTAAACCTATGCCTTTTGGTTCTTGATTTCCCCTCCCCGGGATCGCACTAGTTTTAGTTAATTTTGTTATTTTTACATAGGGAGTCTTTGAGTCATTTGGCTTCTTCCTAGGCCCCTCCAGTATTTAACTTTTCTTTCCTGTACCAAAGTTTCTATCATCCTCCACTGAAATATTTCCAGTCCTCAACCCTGACCTGCACCAATCCTGAATCTGTGTCCTCTAGTCTTAGAGTCTTTCAAATCTGCGACCAGAGGACACAGCCTCAGAACACCAGGACATCCCTTTAGAACAGAGATGAGGAGGAATTCCTTCAGCCAGAGGGTGGTGAATCTGTGGAATTCATTGCCACAGACAGCAGTGGAGGCCAAGTCATTGGGTAAATTTAAAACAGAGATTGATAGGTTCTTGATTAGTCAGGACGCCAAAGATTACAGGGAGAAGGCAAGAGAATGGGGTTGAGAGGAATAATAAATCAGCCATGATGAAATGGCAGAACTGACTCAATGGGTTAAATGAACTAATTCTCTTTCTTTGTCTTATGGTCTGAAGCTGGCTGCTCATTTCAGTAATGCTGACATTTTTATGTGACCCAACACTATCTTTAACATATATATGGTGTTATATGTTGTACGTGGTGACATATATTAAATAAATTTGTTGGAAATAAATTTATTTTGAAATTTGTACTTTGAACTTAGTAGCCATTTTTAGACAACCATTCCTTTGCAATTTGTGATTTGAAGGAGTGTGTGCTTGATGTATTCACTGATTTAAGTGTTATCTATGCCCAGTGCCATACCTTTCTCATGTAGTTTCCCAATCTACCATTCTCTATACCTCTGAGGCTTGCTTTGTAAAGATTTAAAACTCTGACTTCAGAGTAAATTAAATCACCAAAGACCGCTTCAGATGAGAAGGGACTGGACTAGTTTCCTTTTCCTTGGAGCTGAAGATTCTCACAATCAGGTTTATTGTCACTGACGTATGTTGTAATTTTTTTTTCAGCAGTAGTGTGTCCATAAAAATATTATGTTACAATAAATAAATCAGGTCAACAGAGGAGCTGTGAGGTAGTGTTCATGGGTTCATGGACTAGGGTGGCATGGTAGTGTAATAGTTAACACAATGCTTTACAGTACAGACGACCCGGGTTCAATTGCTGGTGCTGCCTGTAAGGAGTTTGTACGTTCTCCCCGTGACCGCACGGATTTCCTCCGGGTGCTCCCGCTTCCTCCCACAGTCCAAAGATGTACCAGTTGGTAGGTTAAATGCTCATTGTAAATTGTCCTGTGATCAGGCTAGGGTTAAATCAGGGTGCTGCTAGCCAGCACGGCTCGAAGGGCCAGAAAGGCCTATATTGCATTGTATTACAATAAGTACATAAAGAAGTAGGTTAATATAACATTTAGAGACTAATGATGGAGGGGAAGAAGCTGCTCCTATAGTTTTGAGTTGATTCTTCAGCTGTGGCTTAATGGCAGAAACAATAAGAGGGCATATCCTGGATGGTGAAGGGTATTAATGATGGATGTTGCCTTCTTGAGGTACCACCTCTTGAAGATGTCTTCCGTGGTGGGGAGGCATGTGCCCGTGATATAGATGGTCGCGTCTACAACTTGGAGGAACAACACCTTATATTCCATCTGGGTAGTCTCCAACCTGATGGCATGCACATTGATTTCTTGAGCTTCCAGTAATGGTGCCCCCCCCCCCCACCACTCCTTCACCAGTCCCCATCTCCTTTTCCCTCTCTCACCGTATCTCCTTGCCTGCCCATCGCCTCCCTCTGGGGCTCCTTCCTCATTTTCTCTCTTCCATGGCCTTCTGTCCTCCCCTGTCAGACTCCCCCTTCTCCAGCCCTGCATCTCTTTCACCAATCAGCTTCTCAGCTCTTTACTTCATTCCTCCCCTTCCCAGTTTCACTGATCACCTTATGTTTCCCTATGCCCTCCCCGACCTTTTAAATCTACTCCTCATCATTTTTTCTCCAGTCCTGCCGAAGGACCTCAGCCCAAAATGGTGATTGTTTACTCTTTTCCATAGATGTTGGCTAGCCCGCTGAGTTGCTCCAGCATTTTGTGTGCGTTGCATCCTCCTTCGATCATAACAGGCTGGGATCAGGCAGTTAGAAGGCTCTCCAGTGTACATAAGTAGAAATTAGCTAGTCTTTGGTTGCATGCCAAATCTACTCAAATTCTTAATGACATCTAGCTGAGGAGTGAACTGAGAACTTTATAAATGAGGGTAACATTACAGTTGACTGTCAGGTAAAGGTGCAGAGGGGGATTGAGGAATAACTTGAAGACCTAATAATTTTTTGTGCTTTGGGTAATTGGAATTGGTGAATGTATTGTAAGTTGGGGTGGTAGAAAATGGAACTCGCAAAGCATCTCTGGATTACTCCCAATATCACGTGTTCATCAGGGTGGGAATAAGATGATGAATGAACGGCTGAAGCTTTTAGGTTTCTAGATCAATGGGATCTCTTCAGGGAAAGGCATGACGTGTACAAAAAAGACAGGTTACACCGGAACACGATAGGGACCAATAAGCTTGCGGGCAAGTTTGGTAGAGCCGTTGGGAATCGTTTAAACTAATTTGGCAGGGGAATGGAAACCAGAGTGATAGGTCTGTGGATGGGGAAGTTGGTTTAAAAGACAGGGCAAAATTGCAGTCAATGGATGAGTTGAAATGTAACATGGGAGCAAATAGAAAAGGTCAATGAATGCAGGACTGAAGGGGTTATATTTGAATGCACACAGTATCCGGAATAAGGTAGGTGATCTTGAAGCACAGTTAAAGATTGGCTGGTATGATGTTGGGGGCATCGATGAGTTGTAGCTGAAAGAAGATCATTGCTGGGAGTTTAACATCCAAGGATACACTTTGTATTGAAAAGACAGGCAAGTAGCCAGAGGCATGGGGTTGCTCTGTTGGTAAAAAATAAAGTCAAATCCTTAGAAAGAGGTGACATAAGATTAGAAGATGTAAAATCCTTATGGGTATAAGTAAGAAGCTGCTAGGGTAAAAAGATCTTGATGGGAGCTATATACAAGCCTCCAAATAGTAGCCAGAATGTGGGATATAAGTTACAACAACAGGAGATAGAAAAGATATATAAAAAAGGGCAATATTGCAATATTCATGGTGGTTTTCAATATTCAGGAAGATTGGGAAAATCAGTTTGTGCTGTATCCCAAGAGAGGGAATTTGTAGAATGCAAACACAATGGCTTTTTAGAGCAACTTCCAAAACACTATGGGAAAGAGATTGTGGATTGGTTGTTATGAAATAAACTGGATTTGATTAAGGATTTAAGGTAAAGGAAGCCTTAGGAGTCAGTGATGATAGTATGACAGAATTCACCATGTGGTTTGAGAGGGAGAAGATAAGGACAGATGTATCAGCATTACGGTGGAGTAAAGGGAATTACAGAGAAATGAGAAAGGAGCTGATCTAAGTTGATTAGGAGAGGACACAAGCAGGGATGATGGCAGAACAGCAACAGCTAAAGTTTCTGAGAGCAAATTGCAAGGCACAGGATAGATACATCCCAAAAATGAATAAATATTCTATAGAGTGGATGAAGCAACTGTGGCTGAAAAGGGAACTCAAAGACAGCATAAAAGAAAAGAGGGCAAAAACATAGCAAAATAAATATTGGGAAGTTCAGAATTGGGAAACTTTCCAAAACCAACAGAAGGCAACTAAAAAGCCGTAAGGAGAGAAAAAATGAAATATTAATGTAAACTAGTCAATAATATAAGAGAGGGTCCCAAAACCTTTTTTCAGAAATATAAAGAGAGACAAGAGTGAATATTGGGTCATTGGTAAATGATGCTGGAGTGGTAGAAATGGGGGACAAGGGAATGATCGATGAGCTTAAGTATTTTGCGTCACTTTTCTCTGATTAAGACACAAGCAGAATGCTAGAAAGGCGAGAGTGTTGGGGGGGGCAGAAGTGAGGTAGTTGCTATCACTAAGAAGAAGGTGCTAGGAAATCTGAAAGGTCTGAGGGTATTGTAGATAGATGGACTGCACCCCCGGGTTCGGAATGAGGTAGCTGAACAGACTGTGGAGGCTTGGCAATGGTCTTTCAAGAATCACTAGATTCTGGATTGGTTCCAGAGGACAGAAAAATTGAAAACGTCACTCCACTTTTTGAGAAGGGAGGGAGGCAAAAGAAAGCAAATTACTATATAGCCAGCTATGCTGACTTCTGAGGTTGGGAAGATGTTGCAGTCCATTATTAAGGACAAGGTTTCGGGGTAATTGGAGGCACATAATACAGCAAGCCAAAGTCAGTATGGTTTCCTATCTTGCTTGAAAAATCTGCTGGAATTCTTTGAGGAAACAACAGGCAGGATAGACAAAGGAGAGTCAATGAATGTTGTTTACTTGGATATTTAGAAGGCTTTGACAAGGCCTCTTACATGTGGCTGCTTAACAAGGTAAGATCCCATGGTATTGTAGGAAAGATACCAGAATGGATAAAAGATTAGCTGACCGGCAAGAGGCAAAACGTGGGACTAAATGGGACCTATTCTGGTTGGCTGCTGGTGACTAATGGTTTTCCACAGGGGTCTGTGTTGGAATCACTTCTTTTTATATGATATGTCAATAATTTGGATGATTGGGATTAATATTCACTTTGGCCAAGATTGCAGTATGTAGATTGAACATCCTGTTTCTGGGCCCAAGTTATGCTTGAGCCTCATTTACTTCAGATTTAGATTTACTTATTGTATGTCTATCGAAACATACACTGAAATGCATCATTAGCATTAACAACCAACACATCCAAGGGTGAGCTGGGGGCCGCCCACAGGTGTTCCCACACATTCCAGTACCAACATAATATGCCCACAATGCTTGGCAGAACAACACTGAATGCAACAAAACAGAACACAACAAACAACAAAATAAGACCTATTCCTGCCTACACACACACACACACACACACACACACACACACACACAGTGCTCCAACCCCAGGACAGCCTGTCTTTGACCCCCCAGCCTCCAGCAGACTTAGACTCGCAGACCCTGGGCCTTTGACCTCCAGTGGAATTACAGAGTTTCGTAGACTCAGAGCTTTGGCTATTGGGCCTTGGCTTCCGGACTTCTGATTGACCTTTGGGCTTCAATCTTTAGCATCGCTGATGGTGATAAATGAGGACCCTGGATGAGGACTCCAAAACCTAGGCCTCAAATTCCAGACTTGCTGATGATGGGACCCTGAACACTAGGCCTTGAACTCCAGACTCACAGATGATGGGGCCCTGAACACTAGGCCTTGAACTCCACTCACAGATGATGGGACCCTGAACACTAGGCCTTGAACTCCAGACTCACAGATGATGGGGCCCTGAACACTAGGCCTTGAACTCCAGACTCACAGATGATGGGGCCCTGAACACTAGGTCTCGAACGCTGGACTAGCTATGGCAGGACCCTGAACACTAGCCCTCGATCTCCAGACACACTGATGATGAGACCCTGAACGCTAGGCCTTGAACTCCTGTCTCTCTAACCTGTGTGCCTAGGGTCTTGTTATTTTAATTCAGTAAACTGTTCTGGGATATACATGGGAGAGTAATCTATGACTCTCTTGATGTGGCGTCAGAGGTGGACAGGGTGTGAAGAAGGCTTTTAACATCATTTGGGGCACTGAGTATAGGAGTTGGTATGAGGCAGTTGTAAAAAATGTTAATGAGGCTGCACTTGGAATAAAGTGTGTAGTCTGGTCTTTTGGTCATTCTGCATAGGAAAGATCGCATTAAGCTGAAAGGATGCAGAGGAGATATACAAGGATGTTGCCAAGATATGAGGCGCTGAGTTATGGAGAGAAGTTCGACAGGCTAAATCTCACTCCTTGGCACAAAGATCATCCCTCAAACTCCTTTTATGGAGGTATATAAAATCTGAGGGACACTGGGTGAATACATTGAGTCTTTTTTTCATAAGGATGTGGAATCAAAAGCTAGAAAGTGTAAGTTTAAGATGAAAACAGAGGGATTTAAAGAGGACCTGATGACAGCTTCACCACAGAGTGAATATAGAACAAGATGACAGAGGAAGTGGTAGAGGTAGACAATAACATTTAAAGCTTCATGCATTTAAGAAGCATGAAGCACCAATTTGGCAAATGGGACAACTTGGTTGGCACAGACCATTTGGACTCAAGGGCCTCTTTCCCTGCTGTAGGACTCAATGTCAGGACCAATGGAAAAGTAAAAGTACGGTAGGTTTTCTCTTAAAGGAGAGGAAGATTTGAGATTCAAGATTATTTACTGTCATTTCCTGTAGATAAGTGTAAAGGAGAATGAAATAATTGTTACTCCAGATCCAATGCAGCATATAAATTAATAAGATAAAGTACACATTAATAATAATAATTATCATCATCATCAGTACCCAGGACATCTTCAGGGAGCTGTGTCTCAGAAAGACAGCGTCCATTATTAAGGACCTCCAGCATCCAGAGCATGCCCTTTTCTCACTGTTAACATCAGGTAGGAGGTACAGAAACCTGAAGGCACAAACTCAGCAATTCAGGAACAGCTTCTTCCCCTCTGCCATCCGATTCCTAAATGGACATTGAATCTTTGGACACCACCTCACTTTTTTTTAAATATACAGTATTTCTGTTTTTGTATGTTTTTAAAATCTATTCAATATTCTTAATTGATTTATTTGTTTATTTATTATTATTTTTATTTTATTTTTTCTCTGCTAGATTACATATTGCATTAACTGCTGTTGCTAAGTTAACAAATTTCACGTCACATGCCGGTGATAATAAACCTGATTCTGTTCTGATTCTGATTATGTGTTGTGTGGTATGATGTAGATCTCATGACCATGATTGTTCTTGAGAAATTTTTCTACAGAAGTAGTTTTCCATTGCCTTCTTCTGGGCAGTGTCTTTACAAGATGGGTGACCCCACTCATTATCAAAACTTTTCAGAGATTGTCTGCCTGGCATCAGTGGTATCATAACCAGCTCCTGTGATATGTACCGACTTCATATGACCATCCACCACCTGCTCCCAAGGCTTCACGTGACCCTGATCTGGGGGCTAAGCAGATGCTACACCTTGCTCCAAGGGTGACCTGCAGGCTAACGGAGGGAAGGATTGCCTTACACTTTCTTTGTGTAGAGAGGTACCTCTACTCCACCACCCGAATAAAAATAATAATACTTAATAAATATAAATATGTAAATCAGCTTGTATACATTGATTGTATGTCCATAAAGTGATGTCTGTCACAGGAGTATCTGTACATATGGTGACTGACAGGAAGTGATAAAGTAGTGGTGGGTGTGTGGAGGGATGGAGTTCGTGGGTGGATCAGTTGCTTTGGGAAAGTAACTGTTTCTAAGTTTGTTGGACCTGGCGTGGATGCTACATTCGCTCCTCCCTGATGGGATTGGGACTAACGGGCCTTGAGCAGGGTGAAGTAACAGCTAGATACACAAGAGATGCTGGAGCAACACTCACAAAACGCTGGCGGAACTCAGCAGGTCAGGCAGCATCTATGGAGGGAATGAACAGTTGAGGTTTTGAGCTGAGACCTTTCATCAGGAAGCATTTTGCACAACAAACAGAAAGACATCAGGGAGTTTTTCGTGAACCTGCAGCATTGAAGGAATGTCTTACATTGGAGGGGTGGAGTTGGTGATGTAAGGTGGTCTAACTAATACAACAGAATTCCACACAGTTTCATTAACTAGGAAGCTAATGCAGTGTAGTACTGCGAGACCACAGCTACAGCCCTGATACTTTTCTACATTGGGGTTTACAGCAGGGATGTCTCTTGGTTTTAATGCAGTTCCAAACTAATAGGTATATTGCTATGCAGAGGCAGTTATTTGCTGAAACTACACAGCTATACTAAAGAAGCAGGGTGGTACGTTGTGTCAGTTGCTGCAAATAAGATCATTGTGTGATTGTGAGTTCATCTGGATGTGCAAATATGGCAAAAGTTGGTTTCAGTTAACCCAGGCAACCTGTTCATATTCTAAACCTTCACAGTATGGTCAGGGTCGATTTTGACCCGGCCCAAGAATCCCTCATAACAAGTGTCTATACCAAATTTTGAACAACAGATCTATTTAGAATGTATAAATAGCCTATCTGACATTAATAAATGGGTTATTAATCCTTAATTAATGTTTCAGAAATCTAAAATCCACTTCAATAGATACAGGTCATATTTGACCCGGAACAGCCTCAATGTACAAAAATTTATAGCACCTGTACAAAAGTGTAAAATTTTTAAATATTTTCATTTTTGCGCATTTTGGTCACTTTAGGAAAAGTCATCAAATTTCAGCTAAAAAAAATGGCATTTAGGATGTTTTTACTGCTGTCAAATGTCAAAACGGGTCAAATTTGACCCAAATTGTATATAAAGGTTATGAGTTTCTGGGATGTTCTCACAAAAGAGATTGAACAGATAAAATAGAATATTACAGCATAGTACGGGCCCTTTGGGCCATGATGTTGTGCTAACCATTTAACCTACTCTTGTGGGGAAGGTGTAACCTGTACAAAAGGGATGGCTTACACCTGAACCAGAGATGGTCCAATAACACTGCAGACAGATTGGCTTGAGTAGGTTGGGAGGGATTAAACTAATTTGGCAGGAGGATGGGAACTGGAGTGATAGTGCTGAAGATGAAATAACTGGTTTACAATCAGTGACAATGTGCTGTGAGGCACAGTTATAGATTGGCATTATGATGTTGCAGGCATCGCTGAATCGTGGCTGAAAGAAGATTATAATTGGGAGCTTAATGTCCAAGTATATACACTATATGGAAAGGACAGGCAGGGAGGCAGGAAGGCAGAAGGGGTGACATTATTCAGTTGGTAAAAAATGAAATCAAATAATTAGAAAGAGGTGATATAGAGTTGGAAAGTGTGGAATCATTGAGGATAAAGCTCAGGAACTGCAAAGGTAAAAGACCTGGATGGGAGTTGCATACATATACCCAAACAGTATTAAGTATGCAGTCTACAAATTACAATGGGGGATAGAAAATGCATGCCAAAAGGGCAGTGTTACAGTACTCATGAGGGAATTCAATATTCAGATAGATTGGAAAAATCAGGTTGGTCCTGAATTCCAAGAGGGGGAATTTCTATAATGCCTATGAGGTAGCTTTTTAGAGCAGTTCATGATTGAGTCCACTAGGAGGTAAGTAATTCTGATTTGGGTGTTGTGCAATGATCAGAAATTGATTAGCACTCATAAGGTAAAAGAACCCTTTGGGGCCTGTGTTCGCTGGAATTCAGAAGAATGAAGGGTGACCTCATTGAAACCTACTGAATGGTGAAACACCTTGATAGAGTGGATGTGGAGAGGACGTTTCCTATGGTGAGAGAGTCTAAGACAGGAGAACATAGTCTCAGAATAGAGGGGTGTCTTTTTTGTTCAGAGATGAGGAAGAAATTCTTTACCCAGAGAATGGTAAATCTGTGGAATTCTTTGCCGCAGGCAGCAGTGGAAGCCAAGTCTTTATGTACCTTTAAGGAAGAGGGCGATAGATACATGATTTGTCAGGGCATGAAGGGATATAAGGAGATGGCAGGAGATTGGGGCTGAGAGGAAATCTGAATCAGCCACAGTGAAACGGCAGATCAGGCTTGATGGGCCAAATGGCCTAATTCTGCTCCTATATCTTACAATCTTATGGTCTTATTACGTTGTTCCTGACAGAGGTTGGGTGGTGTGGTGGGTCACTCTGCATGGCAAGAGAGATTTGTGGCTCTGAAATAGTTTCAGGTTCTGTGGCTTCCTCCATGTTGGTTATAGGAGAATTGACACTGTGATTGCAGGAATTGATTCTGACAACCCTGGACACCTTTCTTCTGGCTGTGTTGGCATCCTGAACACTGCATGGCAAGCTGTTTGATCTGTTGATCCACTCCAGGCCACCAGACAAAGCTTCAAGCCCACACTCACCTTTAACCTGCATCTAGGTGACTGGCATGTAGCTCCTCCAGCATTTTAGTTCTCAGCTTGGATGGTACGACTCTCAATCCGCACATAAGGCAACCTCCATCAAGGGCAAGTTCCAGTGCTAGTAAAAATTGGGGAACTGTCATTTCTGGTGCACATTTCAGACATTTTAATTTGCCGTGTTGAACTGAGACCGTGTGGGGTCTTTTTGGGTTTCCATTTGGATCATCTCTGTGTCAATTTGCATCAGGGAGAATATGTCAAGAGAAGTGTCCTTTTTTGTCAATTTTACAGTTATTTTCTTTCCCAAGGGTAAGAAAATCCATCAGCATTTCCATGATTGAATGTCTTACTGAATACAATCTTGTAGTTGTGTACACCAAGAAGCAGATCCCATCTCTGCATTTCAGCTGCTGCTATTAGTCGTACACTCCTGTGTGGATTCGAAATGGACACTAGTGACTGATGATCAACAACGAGGGTAAACTCTCTCCTACACAGTACTGGTTGAAATGTATTATACCCCAAACCAGACTCAAAGCCTGTCTGTCAATCTGTGCATAATTTTTCGCTGCGACGGGAAAAGAACATGATGCAAAGTCAATTACTTCCATTGCTCATAACACGTGACATGACAATACCTACACCAGAAGGCGAGGAGTCACAGCAAGCTTCACTGGATCACAATGTATGTATACTATATCTGAGGTCACCATTTCCTTTAACTTATTGAAAACCACCTCACACTCTTTGGAGTCCATTGCCATTTTTTCCCAATCTGTAGTAATAAGTTCAAGTGCTGGAGCACAGTAGGCCGGATTGGCTGGAGCCTGCAATAGTAATTGACAAATTCTAAGAAGGACCACAACTGTGACACATCCTTTGGCCTTTGTGATTCACAACTGCTTGAATCTTCTCAGCATATTTGTGTAATTCTTCTGCATCAATGGTGTGACCAAAGTAAGTAATGCTTGGTTTAAAGAATTCACATTTGTTGCATCCTGCTCTGAGCCAAAAATCTTCTAATCTTTTTTCCACTGCCTTGAGGTTTTGGAAATGCTCCTTGTCATCCTTGCTAGTAACAATAATGAATCCAGGTAACGCCTTGTGCCTGGGCAGCCTTGCAGCACCTGGTCCATAGCTTTCTACCAGGGTGCAGTTGAAGATGCTTCTCCAAAAATAAGCCTATTATAGCGATAAAGCCCTTTGTGAGTATTTATGGTGAAACATTTGGAACTCTCCTTCCATCTCCGTCTGTTGGTAGGCCTCACTTTACTGAAGTGCTTCCTTCCAGAAAGTTTTCGCAAGTACATCCTCAATCCTGGCAGAGGGCACTGATCTGCTTTCGGTACTGGATTGACAGACCTTAAAATCACCACAGATTCTGACACTCTTCTTGGCGACTGAAACTACCCATTGCCCATGAGCTCCAGTCAACCTTGGAAAGAATTCTTTCAGCCTCCATGCAGTCTCGCTCACTGGCTACTTTATCATGGATGGTATAAAGAACCGGACAGGCTTTGAAAAACTTGGGTATGGTATTTTCATTTAGCACTGTTTTATCCTTGATATGTTTGAGTTCTCCAGTGTTGTCCTTGAACACTGCTGAGGTATTATCCAGTACTTTTCTTAATTAGCTTTCAGTTGGATCAATTGCTGGGGATGTTTCATGGAAATGGTGGATGGATCTCCAATCAAGTTGTAGTTGTAATTGACTCAACCAGTCACACCCCCTGTTTTAGTCACATACAAACACAATGTGGCTTGTTGATCATTGTACTTCACTGCTATGAATGCAATTCCAACAAGAGTTATCTTTTCTCTGGTTATAAGTTCTCAGTTAGATACCTGCAGTATCGATGAAATGCCATTCAAACTCATTTTTTGGAATGACTGAAACAGCTGAATCAGTGTCCAATTCCATTTTAATTAATTTGCCTTTCACCTCTGGTGTATGTCATATTGCTTGTCTATTGTTATTTTTCACACTGTAAATCTCAAGGCTCCCCAATTCTCATCATTATTAGATTTTTTTTTATCAGCAGCATGCAGATTAGTGCTCTTTTTGAAAATGGAACTTGACTTTTTAATCTTTATCTCTTCCTTGTGTGGTCCATTTATTTTTGACTGCCTGACATGCTCTTTGTATATGTCCTACTTTGTTGCACTTTTCTGCATACTTCACCTTTAAATTTGCAATGATCTGGTGTATATGAGCCCCTGCCACAATGTAACCCAATTTGATCATCCAGGTCGGAGTCTGATTAGTTGTTGCAACTTTTTTCACACTGACTTTTATTCTGACTGCAATTCAATTGTGTCTCTTTCTTCTATTTCCATTAATACTATAATACTAATATTTCAAATGCTGTTTTAAGTATAAGTTGCACCTCAGTTAGGAACCATTTTTGAATGCTTCATTGTAAGATTCCACAAACTGAAAGATTTCTCTGCACATCATTAAGCCCATCACTGAACTGAAAATACTCAGACAATCTCTTCTATTCAGCTACGTACACTGAAATGGACTCCCCTTCCTTTTAATTTTGTTTATGAAACCTAAAGTATTTGCAATCAACAATGGTTTCAGTTCTAAATGCTACTGCATTACTTTCACAATATCAACAAAGCTCATGTTGGCTTGTTTGGTTGGAGCAGTCATACTTCTAAGTATACTAAATGTTTTGCCACTCAATGCACTCAGCAAAACTGATACTTGTTTCTCATTGGCTATTCCATTTGCTTTAAAAAATTGTTCAATTCACTCAGTATATATATTTCAATTATCTCTCATGCAATCAAACCCATCTATCTTTCAGACGTAATCAGTCATTTCTGCTTTGTTTTATTTATGATTACGATCATTATCACCTGGCATTCCCTATTTATGAACCTCTGAATTTAGTCAATTGTCTCCTCTTGTGTAAAAAGCTCGCTGCTCTTTTTTCCAATAATTCAAAAGTCTCGCTGTGTTTTTTTAAACTCAAACATCTTGCTGCTCTTCAACAAGTAGGTAGTCAACTCAAGTTTTTTTTAAAGCTTCCTTGTCACCACTGTTATGCTTTGTAATTCCAAAGCATTAAATTAATTAAAAGAAAAACACAGAGCCAGGATAATCCATGTATGTTAGTTACATTTTTCTTTCGTGAAATGTGCCCCTGTAATATGGTTACGTGAAGCCATATGCGATTATGTACTTTTGCATAAAATTCTAAAGGTACCACTTAAACAAATGTTGCTTAATCAAACAATATATATAAAATTTTACTCAAATATTAAATAAGCAACATTAACACTTAAGATAAGTTTGGATAAGTACATGGATGGAAAAGGTATAGAGAACTATGGTCCTGTTTCAGGTAGATGGGCTAGCAGAAAACCAGATGGCTTGAAGGGCCTGTTTCTGTGCTGAAGTACTCTATCTGTCATGGTCTGGTCCGTGGTTTCCTTATTCCACTTATTTCTTTTTTCCCATATTCCATTGGGTGCCTTGATTAAGGCACCTGATCTTCATTTCATAGCATAAAAGGCTCTGGGATACAATGGTTATTGCTGGACCATCATCAGAAGTTCATCACCGGTAACCAGTCACCAGAAGCCAGTCATCTCATCGTAGCCACTGTGATCCCGGGTCCGCCAAGAATCGTGGACTCTAGTTGCTTCGGTGCCTGTGGCTGCTTAGCGAATTCAGTCATTTTCGTGTCCAGCTGAGTTGCTGGCCATTTTTGCTGCTGCTCCATAAGGTACAAATTCTGTCATTTCCGTGTCTGGCTGAGACTTGCTGGCCGTTTGCTGCCACTCTGAGCAAAGGTACAAATGGAATGTCATTGTGTGGTTTTGTCTCCTCGTTGTCCAAGTCCTTCCGGCTGAGTAGGTCTGGCCATTTACCACTACTCCGAGTTGTGTATTCTGTCTTTTTGTGGTCCAAGTCCAAGCTCGTGGTCCGAATTCTGAGTCCAAGTCAAGATCCAAGTTCCAAATCCAAGTCAAGGTCCAAGTTTCAAGTCCAAGCTGAATTCCAGGTCCAGGTTCCTAGCCTGAGTTCAGGTTCCTAGTCCAAGTCGAGTCCGAGTCCACGCTTTTAGTTCAAGTCGAGTTCAAGGCAAGTTCAAGTCCAAGTTCCTTGTCCAAGTCTTAGTCCAGGTTTTACTGGTTTGTTATCCAATGTTTACGTCCCTGTTGACATTTAGTCCTCGCTCCCTGGCCTCCCTAGTAACCATCAATGAACACTGTTCTGATTATACTATCCCTGTGTCTGTGTCCTGCACTGGGGTCCGCCCTCAATGCCCCTTGTAACACTATCACTCTATGAATCTATGCCATTAAGAACTTAGAACACAAAAGTGTAACATAGGAAGAGGCTCTTCAGGCCACAATGTTTGTGCTGACCATGGTGTCAATATAAGCTGCGCATCTGCCTACATACATATGCTCTATATCCATCATTTCCTTTCCTGCAGTTACATCTGTCAAAATGCTTCTTAACTACCACTATCACATCTGCTTCAGGATCATCCCCAGGAGCCTGTAACAGGAACCCTCCGCTCTCTGTGTAAAAATAAAACTTGCATAAATGCTCACGTTTCAAAAAAACAACATAAAATGACCAAAGCACGTGGCTACAGTCAACAGCAATGAATAGATACCTACATAAACATGAAACATTGACCAGCACAGGAAAGGAACAATCTCTTCAGTCCATAATGTTGTGCTGAACTAATTAAGTACCTTACTAAACTAATTACAAAGGTGTATAGTTTAGTAGGTTAATTGGTTACATGGGTACAACTGGGCAGTGAAAACTTTTTAGGCTGGAAAGGTTGTTACCATGCTGAATCTCTAAATAAAAAGGGAACTAATCCCTTCTGCCTACACATTATCTACATCTCCCCATTCTTTGCAGAATCATATGCCCATTGTGGTGAACTATGTGCCTGTCTGGACACGCCCCCTGCTGACTGCTCCTGTGGCTCCTCCCACAGGCCCCTGTATAAAGGCGATCTGAGGCCTGACGCTCGGCCTCAGTCTCCAGGACATTGTATGATAGACACTCACTCCTGGTTCCTTCTTCCAGTCAATAAAAGCCGATATCTCGCCTTACATCTCAGAGTGAGTTATTGATGGTGCATCACCCATTTAGGAGCCTTTCAAATGTATGCATAGGATGCAATTCAAAACCAATTTTCTGGTGTAATAGTGATTGACTAAAAAAAAAATTCTGTCAGGAATTCCCTAAACTACTCAACAATACACGTGGGTCAGGATTCTGTACACTGATGTTGGCTATATACCCTGTCACTGTGCAAACACACCATTCATTGTTTAGGGCCAGAGAGTCACAGGGTATTGCTGTGCAGTGCTTATCACAAGTCACAAGGGGAGACATTCCAATTATGACATTCCTCCTTCAACACCTCACCCAGAGGCTGGAGAATCATTGGCTGGAGTAAATAATTCTCAAACCGCATTTTGGGTTGTCTTATATTGGACACCTACAGGAAATCACAGAGACCTTGTAAATGTTGATATGCAGAAGGACACTGGAGTGCAAGTTGAAATGTCTGAACTTGACGCTGGCTTCATGGGAGAAGCCAGACAGTGATAGTAGTTGGTCTGCTCTCTGACTGGAGGCCTGTGACTAATGATGTGCCACAGAGACCACTGCAGGGTCTGGTGTTGTTAGTCATCTATATCAATTTTCTGGATGATGATATGGTAAACCAGATCAGCAAATTTGTGGATTAAACCAGAGTTGGAGGTATAGTGGAAGACAATCAGAGGTATCTTGACCAGATTAAAAAATGGGCTGAAAAATAACAGTTGGAATTCAATGCAGACAAGTGTGAGGTATTGTACTTTGGGATAGCAAACCATAGTGGTACTTACATAGGCACTGAAGAGTGTGGTAAAACAGAGGGACCTGGGAGTGCAGATTCATAATTCCATTAAAGTGTTGTCACAGTAGACAGGGTCTTAAAAAGAGCTTTTGGCATATTGACCTTCATACTGAGTACAGGAGTTGGGATGTTATATTGAAGGTGTATAAGACGTTGGTGAGGCCTAGTTTGGAGTATTGTGTGCAGTTCTGGTCACCTACCTACAGGAAAGATATCAATAAGATTGAATCAGAACAGAGAAAATATGCAAGGGTGTTGCTGGAGCTAGAGGACCTGAGTTATAAGGAACGGATGAATATGTTAGGACTTTATTCCCTTAAGCATAGGAGAATGATTGGAAATTTAAGAGGAAGTATACAAAAACTTATGAGGGATATAGAGAGGGTCAATGCAAACAGGCTTTTCCCACTGAAGTCGGGTGAAACGAGAACTAGAGAAGGGTGAAAGGTGAAATGTTAAAGGGGAACCTGAGGGAAACTATTTCAATCAGAGCGTGGAGAGAGTGTGGAATGAGCTGCCATCGAAAGTGGTGGATGTGGTCTTGATTTCAACATTTAAAAGAAGTTTGGATAATGTTGGAGGGGTATGGAGGACAAGGGTCCAGGTGCAGGTCAATGGGTCTTGGCAGAATAACTGTTCAGCACGGACTAGGTGAGTGGGAGGGCCTATTATTGTGCTGTGCTGCTCCGTGACTCTATGACAATAAGCCCAAAGCTTCCTGAAAATAATGACACAAGAGAAATAGGGTGAAGAAAGTGCTTAGCTTGCTTGCCTTTGTTAAACATAGAACCTCCTCCTTTACTCCGCACAGAAAAGTCCTAGCTTGCTCTATCCTTATAAAACATGTTCTCTGACCCAGGCAGTTTCTTAGTAAATCTCCCTCTGCACCCTCTCTAAAACTTTCACACCCTTCCCATAATGGGGAGACCAGAACTGAACACAATACTTTAAGTGTGGTCTAACCAGAATTTTATAGAGCTGCAACATTACTTCATGGCTCTTGAACTCAATCCCTGACTAATGAAGGCCAACACATTGTCAACTTGTGTGACAACTCTGATGGATCGATGGAAGTGGATCCCAAAATCCACCTGTTCCTCCATTGACGAGCACGTTGAGATTCTGTCATAGACAGAGACATTAAATATCAGAGTTCAGACTTCATACTGTAGCTGTATATGATGCTGGTTAGACCACACTTGGAGTAGTGATTGCTTTATGAAGTAAGGTTGGCTAGACCAGACACCATTTGGAGAATGTAGACCATAGACTTTGGTCATCAAAAACACAAGAGTTCCTTCAGATGCTGGAAATCCAGAGTAATACATAAGAAATTCTGGAGGAACTTAGCAAGTCAGGCAGCATCAATGCACTCCATCTTCTCTCCAGTTCCATTCTCCATTCTAGTTCCCCTCATATCCTTTTTCTTTTCCTTGACTGCTTATCATCTCCCTCTGGTGCCCTTCCTAATTCCCTTTGTTGCAGGGTCCACTCTCCTCTCCTATAAGATTCCTTCTTCTTCAGGCCTTTACCTTCTCTAACTCCCAGCTTCTCACTTAATCCCCTTCCCCTACTCACTTACCTTCTCCCTCACCTGGCTTCATAATCACCTTTCAGGTTGTGCTCCTTCCCCCCCTCCCCATTCTAGCTTCTGCCCCTTTCCTTTCCTGTCCCGATAAAGGCTCTTTGCCTGAAACGTCTGCTCTTTATTTGTCTCCAGAGACGCTGCCTGACCTGTTGGTTCCTCCAGCATTTTGTATGCATTCTTTTGTGATCAGTGTGGATCTGGAACAGCAATGGTCCAGCTACTGCACTTTTCCCATTACAAAGCCAATCTTCAGTGCTTTGCGTCTTTTCCAAACCCTCATCATTTTGAAGACACGCCGGTATGACCCAACCACCTACTTAATGTGATGTCCATCCCAGTTACCAAGAGCTTGTAGGAAAGACTGTCAACTTTTCTGAGATAAGATGAGCTTTAATTATTTTTTCCACCCTATGGTCTTCCGTGACAAGGCTAGCATTTATCACTCCTCCCTAACAATCCTTGAGCTGAGTGGTTTGCTGGATCATTTCAGAGTCAATTCAATGGGTGGGGTCTTATGGGAATTTTCCAAGAATCCAGTTGTTTTCTGGTCATCATTACTAATGACTCTTTTTTGTTTGAAAACTCTGAACATTCTTTGAAGTTAAATTCTGCAGCTGCTGTGTTGGGATTTGGAGCTTGATCTCTGTGTTGTTGGTCCAGTAATTTAACCACCTCACCATCCCTACAACTACCCTAATGTACAGTATTTTTAAATTCTTTCTCTCAGAAGGTGTACTGTAGTCTCCTCCATCCATTAATGCCAATCACTTTCCTGCACCAAGCTTTTCATGATTAAATTTATACATTAGGTAAATTGGACACATCTAAGACCATAGGACATACAGAACTGTGCAAAAGTCATAGACGCACGTATATAACTAAGGTGCCTAAAACTTTTGCACAGCACTATATTTCTCAACATGAGGAGAGTGAGTCTGTAAATCTGGCAGGAGCAAAGGACATTGGGAACAGTGAGGGTAGAGTGCCATGGGAGGGGTGGGACAAGTGGCAGAGAAGGAGTGCTAAGGGCAGGGGGGTAGCTTGGGTGCGGACACACCCAGCCCTGAGACACCAGGCAAGATCATTTGATTCCAAACAATTGGTTTATTGATTGCTGCAGATGTCTCTCTAGTGCCTCCTGCTCTCTCTCCTCTCCATTCCCCTTTCCCCAACCTTGATTCCCCTGTCCCTGCCCCCTTCCCACTCTCAGTCCACATTAGGGACCCATAACAGAATCATGTTTATCATCACTCACATATGTCAAGAAATTTGTTTTATTTTGCGGCAGCAGCACAGTGCAATACATAAAACTACTACAAAAGTTCTTAGGCACCCTAAGGCTTTTGCACAGTACTGCAAGAGCAGAATTAAACCACTCATTCCATTGAGTCTGCTCTGCCATTCAATCATAGCTGAGAAACTCTTAGATTGGAACATGGAATGTCAAAAAATGGAGGGCTACATAGGAGGGAAAGGTTAGTTTGTTCTTAGAGTAGGTTAAACATCATGGGCCGAAGCACCTGTACTGTGCTGTAATGTTCTATGTTCTGTGTTTTAAACTTGATCTGTCGGGTACTGCTCTTCCCTTCCAAGATTCACACCTTTTACTGGAGTGAGCAATCTCCTCTAGTATCTTCAGTTCTGACTTGAAATAAATATAGAAAATGCTGGGAATATTTGATGAATCAGACAGTGTCTGTGGGGAGAGAACAAGATTAATGACACTTCATCATAGTTATGGCATCATAGTCAAAGTCAGCAAATTTATTGTCAAAGTTCAAGTTCAAGGTTATTGTCATCTGACTGTACGTATATACAACCAAGTGAAACGATGTTCCTCTGGACCGCAGTGCACCACAATACATATAACAGACACAGCACAAAAAACAAAATATTACCTCTAATAAGTTTATAAAATATAATTCAAAATTCATGTGAAGTTAACAGCACAGGGAAACAGTAAACAGCTCGTTCTCCTAGTGACGAGATCTTGACGGGTAGCAGGGTATTCATTAGTCTCACAGTCTGAAAGAAGAAGTCTGCAGTCTGAAAGGAATTCAGTCTGGAATTCCTAGTCCTGATGCTCCTGTACCCTCTTCCTGATGGTAGTGGGTCAAGGAGATTGTGGGATGTGTGGAAGAGATCCTCAACAATGCTTCGGGCCCTTTATCTACAAGGCTGGCAGTGAATGTCACAAATTGGGGAGTGGGGGGAAGGGTGTGGATGGAGACACCAACGATCTTCTTGGCAGTTTTTACTATCCTCTGTAGGGTCTTGCAGTCCGATGCCTTGCAGCATCTGTACCACACAATGATGATAGGACACTCTCGATGGTGCTCCTGCAGAAAGTTACTAGAATCGGGGTGGGGAGCCTTACACGCCTCAGTCTCCTCGGAAAGTATAGACACTGCTATGCCTTCATGACCAATGAGGAGTTGCTGTGTAGATTGTCCATACGTGCACAGCATAAGAACTTCATGTTCTTCACTCTCTCCACAGCAGAGCCACTGATGTGCAATGAAGGGTACCTATATGTTATCATATTCTGCCTTGCTTGTAGGCATATACAGGAAAATAAAGAAATACAATAAACATGAAAAATATACACATAAACAAATGCGGACAAACAGTCAACATGCAAACAAAGACAAATCATGCACATAAATAAATAAATAATACTGAGGACGAGTTGTATACCCGTGAGTTATGGAGTCTTTGGAAGTGAGTCTGTAAGTTGTGGGATTTGTTGAGAGTTGGTAGGTGTGGTGAGGGAAGTTAACCAGTAGAGCTATACATCACAGAAACAGGCCCTTCGGCCCAACTAATCCACGCCAACTAAGTTAGCTAACTGAGCTAATTTCATTTGCCTGCATTGGTTCAGATGCCTTTAAACCTTTCCTATCCACGTACCCGTCCAAATGTCTTCTAAAGATTGTAATTGTTCCTGCCTTAACCACTTGCTCCATCAGCTCAATCCGAATACCTAACACCCTCTCATGTGAGGAATTTGCCCGTCAGGTTCCTATTAAATCTCTCCCTTCTCCCTTCAACTCAGTGATCCAGTCTTGGGCTCCCTACCCTGGGTAGCAGAGCCTGGTACTATGTAATCCTATTCCACAATCAATCTCACCCTTCCCTCCATTGCAGCCAATATCTCTCCATTTTTCTTCCATCTGTGTGTCTATGTAAGTCTCTATTGTAAGTCTTCCTATTGTATCAACTTCTATCAGCATCCCCAGCAGTGCATTTAAGGCACTGTCTGTGTGAACAAAAACTACCTCTGACATCTCCCCTAGTATCTCTTCCACTCATTGTAAATGAATGCCCTCTGATATCAGCTTTTTTCCACCCTGGGAAAAAATCACTGGCTCTTATAACCTTGTACACCTCTATCAACTTCACTCTCATCCTCCTTCACTCCAAAGCAAAATGCCCCAGTTCGCTTCTGTTTCATTTGGTTGACTTCAGCTCACCATCGTCTTATTAACCCCAAGAGTAGCTGCCTCTTGACTCACCATTAAACCAACAGTGCCCAACAGAGGGAGCCCTTGTATTGCAGACTGCATGTTTGAGGGACAGATCTCCCTCACTCTCTTTTCCCTCCCACCTTTCCCCTGTTCCAAAGGTCTCCTTCACCCATTGGGAACTCCCAGTTTTCTCCCCTCAAAGATCAGTTGAAGCAGTGAAAGGCTGACTTCCCACCAGGCCGGACTACTTTGGAAACAGAATGATTTGTGTATCCCTTGGACATCAGCAAACATCTTGCAGTCTGCAGCAGCTTTTTGACCATAAGGCATAGGAGAGGTAAAAAGCCAGTGGCCCATTGAGTCTGTTCTGTCATTTGATGATGGCTGATTGATTATCCCTCTCAACCCCGTTCTCCCAACTTCTGCTTGTAACCTTTGATGCCCTTACGAGTCAAGAAACTAATAAACATATCAAATGATTTGGCTTCCACAGCTGTCAGTGGCAATGAATTCCACAGATTCACCAGTATCTGGCTAAATAAATTCCTCCTCACCTCTATTCTAAAGGGGTTCCCAAATTTTCCTATGCCATGGACCAACAGCATTGAGCAAGGGGTCAAAGGACACCAGGTTGGGAATGTCTAGTCTATTCTGAGGCTGTTCACTCCAGCTCTAGACTCCCCAAGTATAGAAAACATCTCCTCCATGCCCATTCTATCTATGTATTTCAGTATTTGATAGGTTGCAATGCAAACTCTCTCCTTCTTCTGATCTCTAGCAAGTCCAGCCCCTGAGTCATCAAACACACTTCATACATTATCCCTTTCATTTCCTTATTCATTCTCATGAAACTCCTCAGGACCCTCTCCAATGCCAGCATATCTTTTCTCAGATAAGGTGTCTAAATAATACTCTAAGGGGAGTCTGAACAATGCCTTATAAAGCCTCAGCATGACATCTTTGCTTTTGTATTCTAGTTCTCTCAAAATAAATGCTAACAATGCATTTGCCTTCCTCACCACCAAGTGTGTAGAACGGAAGGATCTAGGAGTACAGGTATTTGCGTCCCTGAATGTGGATGTTTTTAGTGGAAGCAAGTCCTGATGAAGGGTCTCAACCCAAATCGTCAGCTCCATAGATGCTGCTTGACCTACTGAGTTCCGCCAACATTTTGTGTGTGTTACCTTTTTTTTATACACCTTTGTATGAATTTGCACATCTTATTCTCTTGGGAATGAAGTCCCAACCTGCTCAATCTCTCCATAATTCAGTCCCTCAAGACCTGCCAAAATCACTGAAAGTCTCCACTCCACTTTTTCCTGCATGCATTTTTCCGCTCTAACTGCACATGGAGTCCTGAAGACCTCTTCTCCTGGCACAGCACTGGTCTTCCTGTGCTCCTGGGCCCACGTCTTTTGTCTCAGTCTCTCCTTTCAGGTTTCCAGCACAACAAGTTGTATCAGCCAGCAAGATTTGATTTAACCCTGGACTAATCTCATCATATTTAAAGTGACCAATTAACCTATTAACCAGTACTGTGGGAGGAAGCCATGCACCTGGAGTAAGCCCATGCAGTTCACAGGGAGTATGTACAAACTCCTTACAGGTAGCAGGCAGAATTGAACTCCGAACTCTGAACTCCTCGTGACACCAGCTGCGATAGCGTCATGCAAACTGCTACACGTCTGTGGTGACCGCTGTCATACAGTTCATTGTCATCGGTCAGGTGACATCTACCAGTCACTTCCTCCTGCAGTTGATCAAGCAGAAGCCCATTGGCCCACCAGAAAGATCATGAATTTATTTTCCTTCATAGGAGTCACCTAGAGCAAGGAGTGACTCAATTCCCACCACCCACTCCTCCCTCCATACTGGCACACTAGGAGGAGACTTAACCTTTGATAAAAATGAGTCATACCCTGTTGCGATGAGACAGGCATAGATTTTGTGCTCATTCGTTCTTAAAGATGCGCATTCAAGGGATTCACTAGTGTGACACAGCACCTACTAACTGCTCCTCCGGTTCTCATCACTGGCTTGAACAGCATCAACACTGGAGGTGTGCTGATTGCTGAGTCAGAAAACAGCCCATTGTTTTCCCTCTGAGATATTTTGTTTGTAACTCCTCAAAACATTGAATAAAGGGACCTGGGAATATAGATCCTTATTTCTTCGAAGTGGGGTCCTACAGAGAGCTTTTGGCACATTGGCCTTCATATAGCTGGACAATGAGTACAGGACCATTCTGACATGTCAGTCCATGGTCTCCTTAACTGCCACGATGAGGCCACAACCAGGTTGGAGGAGCAACACCTCACATTCTGTCCGGGCAGCCTTCAACCTGATGGCATGAACATCGATTTCCCGAACTTCTGGTAATTGCCCCCCCCCTCCCCCCGCACCTACTCTCCCTCACCATTCCCCAATCCTGTTTCCCTCTCTCACCATATCTCCTTACCCGTCTATCACCTCCCTCTGTTGCTCCGCCCCCTTCCCTCTCTTCTGAACGTCAACTGTTTATTCTTGGCCTGCCTGGCTTGCTGAGTTCCTCCAGCATTTTAAGTGTGTTACATTGAGTACAGGAGCTACTTCAGATGTTATGTTCAAGATGTATACAATAAGACGCTGTTGAGGTTGAATTTCGAGTATTGTCTACTGTTCTGGCCATCTACCAAGCTTGAAAGAGTGCAGGAAAAATTTTACAAGGATGTTGCTGCGAATTCAGGACCTGAGTTACAGGGAAAGGTTTGATACATTAGCACTACTGTGGAAGGCGAGGGAGGGGATTACTGAGCCTCTGGCAATGATCTTTGCATCATCAATGGAGATGGGAGAGGTTCTGGAGGATCGGAGGGTTACAGATGTTGTTCCTTTATTCAAGAAAGGGAGTAGAGAAAATCCAGGAAATTATAGACCCGTGAGTCTTATTTCAGTGGGTGGTAAGTTGATGGAGAAGATCCTGAGAGGCAGGATTTATGAAAATTTGGAGAGGCATAACATGATTAGGAATAGTCAGCATGGCTTTGTCAATGGCAGGTCATGCCTTATGAGCCTGATTGAATTTTTTGAGGATGGGACTAAACACATTGATGAAGGTAGAGCTGTAGATGTAGTGTATATTGATTACAGCAAGGCATTTGATAAGGTACCCCATGCAAGGCTTATTGAGAAAGTAAGGAGGCATGGGATCCAAGAGGACATTGCATTGTGGATCCAGAATTGGATGGCCTAGAGAAGGCAAAGAGTGGTTGTAGATGGGTCATATTTTGCACGGAGGTCGGTGACCAGTGTTGTGCCTCAGTGATCTGTTCTGGGACCCCTTCTCTTCGTGATTTTTATAAATGACCTTGATGAGGAAGTGGAGGGATAGGTTAGTAAATCTGATGATGACACAAAGGTTGGAGGTGTTGTGGATAGTGTGGAGGGCTATCAGAGGTTACAGCGGGACATCGATAGGATGCAAAACAGCCGAGAAATGGCAGATGGAATTCAACCCAGATAAGTGTGAGGTGGTTCATTTTGGTAGGTCAAATACATTGGGAGAATATCGTATTAATGGTAAGACTCTTGGCAGTGTGGAGGATCAGAGGGATCTTATCGCCCGAGTCCATAGAACACTCAAAAGCTGCCGAGCAGGTTGACTCAGTGGTTAAGAAGGCATACGGTGCATTGGGCTTCATCGATTGTGAGACTGAGTTTAGGAGCCGAGAGGTAATGTTGCAGCTATGTAGGACCCTGGTCAGAGCCCACTTGGAGTACTGTGCTCAGTTCTGGTCACCTCACTACAGGAAGGATGTGGAAACTATAGAAAGGGTTCGGAGGAGGTTTGCAAGAATGTTGCCTGGATTGGGGAGCATGCCTTTTGAGAATAGTTTGAATTAACTTGGCCTTTTCTCCTTGGAGCGGCGGAGGATGAGAGGTGACCCGATAGAGGTGTATAAGATGATGAGAGGCATTAATCGTGTGGATAGTTGGGGGCTTTTCCCCGGGGCTGAAATGACTAACACAAGAGGACACAGTTTTAAGGTGCTTGGAAGTAGGTACAGAGGAGATGTCAGGGGTAAGTTTTTTACACAGAGAGTGGTGAGTGTGTGGAATGGGCTGCCGGCAACAGTGGTGGAGGCAGATACGATAGGGTCTGTTAAGAGACTCCTGGATAGGTACATGGAGCTTAGAAAAATAGAGAGCTATGGGTAACCTTAGGTAATTTCTAAAGTAAGTCCATGTTCGGCACAGCATTGTGGTCTGAAGGACCAGTATTGTTGTATAGGTTTTCTATGTTTCCATGACTTTTTATTCCCTGGAGCACAGGAGAATGAGGGGAGATCTTATAGAGGTATACAAAACTTTGAAGGGTTTGATAGAATGAATGCACTTAGGCTTTTTCCGCCAAATAGAGTCACGCAAAAAAAAAAAAATAAAAAAAAATATATATATATATATATGTATATAGCCCAAGATCCTGAGCAGCATGTCCCACAAACTGATGGGACATTCTCCCAGCAGTGCACAGATGCCTGCAATCCAGCCTGTTATTCCACTGATTAAACACTGGAGGGCAGTACTGATGGGAGAGGCCAGCCCCCAGCTGAGCATGGACGCTATACTGCACAGCGTTTGGCATCTCCTGACCTGGACTGCAGCAGCAGGAAAGCCCTCAGCTTAAGGCCTAGTTCTTGCTACAACCAAGGCTACATAACTCCCACACCACTCGTCTCACCATCAAATAGGGGAAATCGGCCTACGGCATCTTACATTATCAATGTCCAACAGGGTCTTGTGATTGCAAGAGAATTGTCAAAGACAATCACCCACAGTTACACCACATGCCGCCTTTGCACATCAACCCCGATGCCTTTGCGTAGCAGGCAGCTCCTCCGAACCCAGTCTGGCTCCTCCACCATCACACTGGCCAGCTACTCCAATCAATGAGTAGTTCACTGATATGGCAGACCTACAGTACCTGAAATTCTTGGAGTCCAATATAGTCTTGTAATCATAAAACAAAACACATTTACCAAAGAAAAGAACACCTTTGCTTGGCCCCTGAGCAGCCGTTGTGTCTGAACGTGCCACCATCCCCTGAGATTGGGTAAGACCAGAACTAGAGGTCATGGGTTTAGAATAAAAAGTGAACTATTTAAGAGGAACCTGAGGGAGATTTTCTTCACTCAGAGGGTAGTGAGAATGTGAAGTAAGCTGCCAGCAGAGGGGTGGGTTCAATTACAACATTGAAGAAAAGTTTAGATAAGAACTTGGATGGGAGGAGTGTGCAAGTCTGTGGTCTTACTGCAGGTGGGTGAGGCTAGGCAGAAGACAAAGTCAGCACAGGCACAGGCCTAATGACAGGACAACTTACAATGACCAATTAACCGACCAACCGTATGTCTATAGACTGTGGGAGGAAACTGGGGCATCTGGAGGAAACCCCTACCGTCGCTAGGAGAACGTACCAATTCCTTACAGATACTTTTAGAGCTGAACTCCAAACTCCGGAACTCCCCGAACTTATTAGCGTCTCATTAACCACTTTGCCTCAGTGATGCCCACAGAGGCGTTGACATGATGCTGTCCCTATTGTCCATGAGATTCCTTGCTAAACATTATGGAGGACTACAAAATGGCTGGCACCACAATGCCTTCTGCAATTATCCATCACAACGACTACACGTTGCTCCCTGACTCTATGAATACGACCAAACGAAGTATTCAGACAAAAGAGAAAAAGTCAAAACATTCAACAAGTCAGACAGCTTCTGTGAATCAATCTGAATCAGGTTTATTAACACTGACATATGTTATGACAATTGTTTTGTGGCAGCAGTACAGTGCAGAACATAAGACAAATTACTGTATGTTACAATAAGAAATAACATAAATAAATAGTGTGAAAGAGAAACCGTGAGGTGGTGTTCTTGGGTTTATGGACCATTCAAAAATTTGATGGCGGAGGGGAAGAAACTGCTGCTAAAACATTGAGTGTGGGTCTTCAGACTCCAGTGTCTCCTCCCTGATGATAACAGTGAGAAGAGGACATGCCATTAACAGACTCTGCAACAATGCCTGCTTTACTAACGAAGTTAAGGTCAGGTATAGGCCGAATCGAGGTGGTGGGTTCCAGGCCCCAGAGATCGAAGCAACAGAACCCAATGTTTGGACAACAATTTAAGCACTGTGCCGAATTGGAAAGGTTGGTTACAGGCTGAATCGAGGCGGTCCGGGCCCCAGACCTTGCTGAAGTGACCGAACCTGGTGTCTGGATGATTCAAACACAGATTGAAAAGGTCAGAGTGTTGGGGTCCGAGGAGAGGTTCAGCTCACTACTCCATGACACCTGCTCGACTCTGCACCGAACTGAGGATCAATGGATGGACTCAGTTTTGTAGACTTCAGTTCTGAAAGTTATTTGCTTACTTTTATTATTTGAATGATTTGGTTTTCTCTCTCTCCCTGCACACTAGGTGTTTATCAGTCTTTTTGTTCATTGTTTCTTTTGGATTTCTTTGTTTCGTGGCTGCTTGCAAGGAGACAAATCTCAAGGTTATCTAATGTATACATACTTCGGTGATAAATATACTTTGAGCTCTCAACTTTCAACTTGGAAGTTATGAAGTCTGCACATCTACCTCACTGTTCATATTATTCGATCCACACATCCACCAGTTGGAGATCAGAGCAGAGAGACATGGCCAGATAAATCCAAGTATATATCTCCTCAAATAAGACCAAATGTCATGCTACTGGGTCATAGTGCAGGTGTCCTTCTCCTGGCAGTCATGTGACATGTTTCAGTCAGGTGATATGTGACATGTAACATGTTTTATAGTTTGGAATAACCTTTCATCCTTAAAGCAAATAAATTTCACTGAGAGTGAGAGGGAAAGATTGAGAGGAAGGGAGAAAAATAAATAGATTGCTGGAAAGATAGAGAGGTTGATACATGGAGTTGAATAAATAAATGCAGGAATCGGGAAATAATATAATGTTGAGGCAGCAAGGTGGCATAGCAGTTAGCAGAACATTGTCACTGAGCTAGAAACCCAGGTTCAAATCCCAGCAGTCTCTGGAAAGAGATTGTATGTTCTCGCCGTGACCATGTGGGATTCCCCTGGGTGCTCCTACTTCCTTCCACATTCCAAAGATGTATGGGTCAGCAGGTTAATTGGCCACGTGGCTGTAATTGGGAGGTGTGGGCTCACTGGGCTGAAAGGGCCTGTTACTGTGCTGTATCTCTAACTAATCAGAATCACAATCATGCTTATCGCTGACACGTGCTTTGTTGATTATCGGCAGCTGTACAGTGCAACATGTAAATTATACATTACAATAAGAAATATAAGTGCAAAAAGAGCAAAAATAGTGAGGTGATATTCATTAGTTCATGGACCATTTAGAAAGAAGGGAAAGAGAGAGAGAGGCATAGAGAGAGGAAAGGAGAAAGAGAGAAAAAATAAAGAGAGAAATAAATAGAGTCATTCTGTGCATGTGCGAGTGCGCACACATGCGTGTGTGTGTGAGAGGGAGAGAGAGAGAGGGAGGGGGGAGAGAGAAAAAAGAGAGAGAGAGAGCAAGCTAGAGAGAGAGAGAGAGAGAGAGAGAGACAGAGACAGAGAGTGAGATTGAGAAGAAAGACATCATTATTTGCAATTCCAAGACAGGAACAGTACATTCTGCTGAGCAGTGTGGTGATATGGCTTCTATTTATAGAGCTGTGCACTGACAATATTCTTCAGTAACTCTCTGCAGCAAAAGCACACACCAGTGTCCTCGAACCTGGCGCTGCTCCAGCCTCCGCCCACCCACCTCCCTTTGGGACAATGCCTCTTGTTGGGACATCCTCCCACAACGAGGAACCCCTCACTGCCATCCAACGACCAGCCCAGTAAACACCGCAATAATCAAGTGCAAGGGATTTGGTTCCAAGCCGCACAACCTGAACAAATTTGGGTATGCAGTGAAAGCAAGAGCCATGCTCACCTTTTGGGCCATGATTTAAATTGCAGAGGTCGAGATGTTTACCTTTTTCTGTTGAGAAGGAGAGTTAAAGATCATGTTTTTATCCCAGTCCAGATTGAAGGGTAGCCCAGTCAATCACAGGTTAAACCCTCCCCATCACTGATTACATCTACAAGGACTACTTTCTACAAGAAAGCAGCATCCATCTTCAAGGAACCTCATCATTCAGGCCGTAATTTCTGCCTGCTACGACCATTTGGCAGGAGGTCTTAAGTTCCACAGCACCAGATTCCAGAACAAATACTGCCTTACAACCACCAGGCTTCAGAACCAGCCTGGATAACTTCACTCACCTCACCGCTGAACTGACTCCACAATCTATAGACCCACTTTCAAGGACTTGATACTCATGTTGTCGGTATTATTTACTATTTGTACGATTTGTCTTCTTTAACACATTGGTTGTTTGCCAGTCTTTGTTTATGTGTAGTTTTTCATAAATTTTCCTGTAAAAGCTGGCAGGAAAATGAACACAGCGACATGCACTCAGTGGCCCCTTTAGTGGGTGCATCTGGACACCTGCTTTTTCATGCAAGTATCTAATCAGAAAATCATCACAGCTCAATGCATTAAGGCATGCAGGCATGATCAAGGAGTTCAGTTGTTGTTCAGACTAAACATCAGAGTGGGGAAGAAATGTGATACAAGTGACTTTGACCATGCAATGATTGCTGGGGCCAGACGGGGTGGTTTGAGTATCTCAGAAACTGCTGAACCCCTGGGATTTTCACACACAACAGTCTCCAGAGTTTACAGCAAATGGTGTGAAAAACAAAACACTTCTATCTTGTTTTGACCCTTGCACTGTCTGCCTATGCTACACTTTATTGTTACAGAAACAGCAATGAAAAATCCTTCTACGTCTGAGTGTGATGGTATTCCCGAGCCTCCACCCAGGTCCTGCGTGCCTGGCAGTAGTGAAAACTGAGAAGAAGCTTCTGTCACAATGAAAGAAGTCCTCAACACTACAAGAGATGGAGGACCTTCACTGCGGCCGTAAACACCAGAGGCGTAACAGGCAATAAGAAAGATCTTTCTAAGGCATGCACTTTCTCTGTAACTGAAACACTATATTCTCCATTCTGTTATTGTTTTTCAAAGTACTTATGTTTGGAATGATCTGTCTGGATGGCATGCAAAACACTAGCTTTTTACGGTTTCTATGGCAATGGACAATAGTAGAGGATATCCTTTTAGGGAGATTGGAGGAGCGTTTAAGGGAAATGTAAGAAGTAGGCTTTTTCACAGAGTGGTGAGTGCCTGGAACGCCATGCCAGGGGTAATGGTAGAGGCTGATACATTAGGGATATTTAAGAGACTTAGATAGGCATATGGATGAAAGAAATAAAGAAGTGTCATGGCATTTTTCCCTCTAAGCTGTGCAGGTGCGCTGGCTGTACAGTAACTGAAATGCTCCTGTGCACATAGCCTTCGTCAACGCACAGCTGGAATCGGTCAAAACTAGAAGAAGTTTATAAAACCTGCAGGATTTTCTTTGTTGTACTGCATTTCATTATATCCTTCAATTAATAAATAAAATAAAAAGATTGTGATTTTTTTCGATTTTCATTCTAAATATTCATAGTATGCATTTGACAACAAGAACATTTAAAGTGCTGCACAGTCTTCAGGCCATGTAAAAATTTCCTGGTTGGTCCACGCAGCTGTAAAAAACAACTAGAGGGAACGTTGGTAACAGGAAGGGTAAGAATGATCTTCATGTAGATTTATGTCAGTTGCGCATCATCGTGGGCAGAAGGATCCATACTGTACTGTTCTTTAGACAATGTCAAGGACTTGTGGGCATCAGAGAGATAGGGAGAAGCAAGGTTGCATCTTAATTCCTCTTGTTTCTTTCCTTTTCTGTAAGTAAAGGTTTGCTTTATTTGGCACATGTGCATCAAAAAATGGATTTTGGGGTGGTGGGTGGAGGTTGGGGTGGTGGGGTGGAGATGGGAGTGTCGGGGTGGAGATACATCTCTACCAAAGGAGGTGTAAATTGCTCCTTCCCTCCACTTGCCTGCAGGTCACCCTTGGGCAAAGTGTAGCACCTGCTTTGCTCCCCTTGCCCCCACCAGGTCAGATTCACGTGAAGCCAAGGGAGCAGTTGATGCCTATCACAATTCCTGGTTATGCGACCACTGACGCCAGGCAGACAATCTCTGAAGAGTAATGGCTAGGGACACTCGTCTTGTAAAGACACTGCCCAGAAGAAGGCAACTTCTGTAGTAAAACTTGCCAAGAGCAATCATGGTCATGGAAAGACCATGATCATCTACATCATGTGACACAGGACATAATGAACGAACGGACGAACATCAAAACTTCAAAACATACAGCGAAATACTTCGTTCGCAGCAACAACCAACACAGTCTGAGGATGTGCTGGGGCTGCCTGGATGTGTTGCCATGTTTCCAGTGCCGTTGTAGCATCCCTACAACTTACTCTTCTCCGTGGATTGTCACCTTGTCGTGGTGGAGAAGCTTGTGTAGTCCTGAGATCCCGAGAGCGATGCCGTCTGGAGCTATGCTCCTGGTAGGGTCACCCTTGGTGGTAAGGTCGAGGGTGAGGTCCCTGACAAAGAACAATCCAACCAAGACCTCAACGGTGGAACAGGTGGATGAAGTTACTTCGAACTCAACAGATGAAGGCTGAAACAAATCCATCAGCTTCAATCATCGTGGTTTCCATGCCATTGTAATCAGTTGGTTGATTTGTGAAGTATCGTGTGCTTCTTGGAGTGCAACATCTAGTACATGTTAAACAAATACACGAACAGGCGTCCTCGCTCTGTGGAAACGGAATGAAGACCATCATCTTTGACCTCAAGGAAAAGCCATGACAACTTACTAACCCATACATCTTTGTATTGTGGGAAGAAAATGGAGCACCCTGGGGAACCCTACACAGTCATGGGGAGAACCTGCAAACTCCTTACCAACAGTGGTGGGAATTGGACCCCAGTCTTTCAGTCACTGGCATGGTAAAGTATTATGCTAGCAGCTACACTACCATGCTACCTGCATGATAAACAGCAGCAAGACATTAGAAAGAATGTTCTTTTTAATGAGGGTCAGTATTTATCAGGGATACCCTCAGTGTTGAAGCCCCATCTCCTACCTACCTAGGAATGGTCGCTGATATTGTTATTGTTGCATGTACCAAGAAGTTATCCATACGGGTCACCTCATACATAAATTCATCAAGGTTGTACAGAGGAATGTGGAATTTAGAGTTACAACTACAGATAAAACATTGTGCGTATTGTCAAATAAGATGCAGGGGCCATGAAAAGCGATAATGAGAGATTGGATGTTTTTATTGTATAAGGAGGTCTGTTCAAGCACCTTAAAATAGTGGGTTAAAAGCTGTCCTTGAGTCCGGTGGTATGTGTTCTTAAACCTTTGCATCTTCTGCCTTATGGAAAGGGGAAGAGCGTGGTAGAAGAGATAATAACCAGAGTGGAAGGGGTCTTTGATTGCATGGAATTTAGAATGTTATGGAAACACCAATGCCCATGAATGGAAAAGCCTACAAAAGGCAATGGATGCAGATCAAACCATCACAGGAAAAGCCCTCCCCACCATTGAGCACATCTACAAGGAGCACTGCCAAAAGAAAGGAGCATCCATCATCAAAGACGCCCACCATCCATTCTCTCTTCTCACTGTTGCCATCGAGAAGGAGTTACAGGAGCCTTAGGTTCACACCACCAGGTTCAGAAACACTTATCACCCTTCAACCATCAAGATCCTAAACCAGCGTCGATAACCTCACTCACCTCAACACTGAATTGAATCCACAACCTACAGACTCACACTTAAGGACTGTACAACTCATGTTCTCAATATTATTTATAGCTTATTTATTATTATTGTTGTATTTTTTTCTCAGCTCAAGCTGGTAAAACCTGAGGTATGAACATAAACAAGCATACTCATTTCTCAGTTGCAAGGAACATTTGGACTATTCAACTTGTGGCTTTCTGGAGATTTACATAAATGTTGCTGTGTAGCCTTAATTGTTTAATGCTATTGTGTAGTGACTTTGGGATGAAACCAGTTTTAGATATCACTGGGACAATGTAGATCTATTCCTGTTCCTTAGTATTTCAATTTCCTCTTTTAAGTCAGTATATTTCTAGCTTATTTCACTTATTGATTTCTGTATGTTATGTGTGGTTGGAATGGCAATATCTATTAAGTAAGTTGTTCTTGCCGGTTTATCCTGTAATATTATAACTGGACTGTTATTATCAATTCCACTATCTGTAATAATGGATTGGTAGTAATATAATTTGTAGAGCCCTGACTCTAAAACTGGATCAGGCTTGTATTTATAGTAGGGTATGTTGTCTTTTATGAGTTTGTATTTTAAAGTAAGATTTTGGTGAATGACGTTTGCCACTTGATTGTGACTGTGTAAGTCATCAGATTGAGTTACATGGCTGCAGAAATCTAGAATATGTTGGATTGTTTCTCTTTTTTCTTGGCATTTTCTGCATTTATTATCTTGAATTTGTTGGTCTTTCATTGTGTATTTCTAATACTATTTTTTGTGTTGACAGCCTGGTCTAGTAATGCCCCAAGGATCCCTTCTGTTTCTGGAAAGAGGTCTCCAACTCTGAGCCAGACATTTGACATTTCCTTGTTGATATCTAGTCTGCTCAGATCATAGGGTTGTCTTCCATTGAAGGTCATGCTCTTCCATTGGTTAACTTTTTCTTCTATAGTGATAAATTCTTCATTTTTTTGTGTTGTGCTTTCATTTAAGCTTTGTGTTTTGTACTTCTTAACAGAATTGCATATGTTTGCATGGATTACTGAATCCTGTTTTTGTTGATGAAAATATATTCTTAGAAGTTTTATCTGACTGTTATGTAAATGTTTTATGCCTGTTATTTCTCTTCCTCTTTCCATCTAGGTAATGTTCAAGTATACATAGTGCTTTCTAAAATTTGTCATTTCAGTTCTTATTCTTCTTTGTAAATTTTCCTGATCAGTCTTGAACCAAGGTAATATGCCAAAAGTATACATTAATATGGGTATAGCAAGTGTTAATTGCCTTTGTTTTATTTTTACTACTGAGCTCTGTTTGGCAGATTTTCTTAAGCCTTGAAGAAAAATCTGTTGAAAGCTTTCCCTTTATTGTACTGTATTCTATTTTCTTTGCTTGTTGAAATCCCAGGTACTTTTATATTTCATATTCATCCATCTGTTGTATTGTATTCTGCTGCTCTGTTTTATATTCTGCTAGTTCTATTGCACCTTTCTTAATGTTTAATGTTCTGCACTTATCTAGTTAAAAGTTTGTCTTTATAACTTCAGAAAATAGCTCCACTATTTTAATTAACTGTTTTAGTTTTACTGATGAAGGAGCATATAATTTTAAATTGTCCATGTATAGAAGTGTATATCAAAATATAATTTATTTTGTTGTCTCTGATTTGATACCCTATTTTCATCCAATTCAGAAATTTAGAGTGGATTTAGTACTGGACAAAACCATGTGGTCTTAGAGAATTGCCCTTGAAAATGTCTCGGTTTATATTGATAATTGTGGTTGTTCTTTATTGGTTGTTACTAGATTGGGTGATTATAGTATGTTAATGCTTCAGCAGATGTCATTGGAATTTCAGAAGAATTGGGTGTAGTTTATATGTTTGTATATATTAGGACCTTCTATTAGCCATGAGTGTGGGACAGAATCAAATGCTCTTTGGTAGTCAATATTACAATATGAAAGACTTCTACAGTATGTTATTGTGTGTAATTCTTCAAATGTTTCAAGTTTTCCTAAATATTGTTGCAATATAACATTGTTTAAAGTATTAACAATTTTTCCAAATTCTGATGAGTTTTTTTTCTGGTACATAAGTTTCTTTTGTTGGGTCAGTGCCCATGCATTCTGTTAGTGTGGAGTTAAATGATAGAATAATCTTGTCTGTAAGCTTAGCTTTCTCATCAGCATTCTGCAGAGGCTCTACATCTGTGTCATTGCTATTACTGTCAGGTTGTGGTGCAGTTGTTGAAGAAATTCTACTTTCATCAGCACTATGGTTGGTGGTATCTTTATTATTTTCCTGGAGCATTTACTTAAGTTGATTTCTTTTAGCTCTTGTGCTACTTCATCTTTTATTTGGCTTAATATATCTACAAGCTGGGTGGTGGTGTAGTCTGCACCAGACTTCGAAACAAGTCGTCCCAGGCTTGAATCCAGATGGCTCCTTGGACACTTTCCATCTGTGCTGGATTGAGTGTTGAGCAAGCAACTCAGCCTCAAAAAAAAATCTGAAAAATGCTAAAGAATTAGCAAGGTTGTTGCCTGATGCACCACAAGGCATGGAAAGGAGGAAAAAATGTCTATAGGGATTAAGTTATTTCTTATTATGATTCTATGATGATCTGCAATTCTTTGTGCATTTACATGCTTGAAGGGATTTTGTGTTATAAACCTCAAGGGTAATAATCTCCTGTGTCATGCAATAGTGAGGATAGGAACAGAATGAAATGGCAGATAAGTGTTTGGCTCAAGAATTGGAGCAGGGATTCAGATTTCTGGATAATTGGGACCTCTTCTGGGACAGGAGGGAACTGTACAAAATGCATGGGTTGCACTTGAATACAAGTGGGACCAATATTCTTGCAGGCATGTTTACTGGAGTTGTTGGGAAAGGTTTAAACTAATATGGCAGGGGGATGGGAACCAGTATGATAGAGCTGAGGATGAGCCAGCAGGCTTACAAGTTGATGATGGATGTAACATGAATGTAAGGAAGGACAAGCCAATGATTAGGTACAAGTGCAGACACAGCAAAGAATTAAAATGTACCATAAAGCGTGAAGAATGCAGGACTAAAGCTGCTGTATTTCAGTGCATATTACATTCAAAATAAGGTGGATGAACTTGTGGCGCAATTAGAGATTGGCCGGTATGACGTTATGGGCATCACTGAGTCGTGAAAGAAGGCCATAGTTGGAGCTTAACATCAAAGGATATACTTTGTATTGGAAGGACAGGCAGAAAGGCACAGGCAGTGGTGTGGTTCCCTGCTTAAATAGACAATAGACAATAGGTGCAGAAGTAGACCATTCGGCCCTTCGAGTCTGCACCGCCATTTTGAGATCATGGCTGATCAACTACCATCAATACCCAGTTCCTGCCTTGTCCTCATATCCCTTGATTCCCCTCTCCATAAGATACCTATCTAGCTCATTCTTGAAAGCATCCAGAATTGGCCTCCACTGCCTTCCGAGGCAGTGCATTCCAGACCCCCACAACTCTCTGGGAGAAGAAGTTTTTCCTTAACTCTGTCCTAAATGACCTACCCCTGATTCTCAAACCATGCCCTCTGGTACTGGACTCTCCCAGCATCTGGAACATATTTCCTGCCTCTATCTTGTCCAATCCCTTAATAACCTTATATGTTTCAATCAGATCCCCTCTCAATCTCCTTAATTCCAGCGTGTACAAGCCCAGTCTCTCTAACCTCTCTGCGTAAGACAGTCCAGACATCCCAGGAATTAACCTCATGAATCTACGCTGCACTTCCCCTACAGCCAGGATGTCCTTCCTTAACCCTGGAGACCAAAACTGTACACAAAACTCCAGGTGTGGTCTCACCAGGGCTCTGTACAACTGCAAGAGGATTTCCTTGCTCTTGTACTCAATTCCCTTTGTAATAAAGGCCAACATTCCATTAGCCTTCTTCACTGCCTGTTGCACTTGCTCATTCACCTTCAGTGACTGATGAACAAGGACTCCTAGATCTCTTTGTATTTCTCCCTTACCTAACTCTACACCAATCAGATAATAACCTGCCTTCCTGTTCTTACTCCCAAAGTGGATAACCTCACACTTATTCACATTAAACATCATCTGCCAAGTATCTGCCCACTCACCCAGCCTATGGTAGGGCTTTAAGGAATGCAGTAGAACAGAGTGATCGAGGAATAATGGTGCATAGTTCCCTGAAGGTAGAATCTCATGTGGATAGGGTGGTGAAGAAAGCTTTTGGTATGCTGGTCTTTATAAATCAGAGCATTGAGTATAGGAGTTGGGATGTAATGTTAAAATTGTACAAGGCATTGGTGGGGCCAAATTTGGAGTATTGTGTACAGTTCTCATCACTGAATTATAGGAAAGATGTTAACAAAATAGAGAGACTACAGAGGAAATTTCCTGGAATGTTACCTGGGTTTCAGCACCTAAGTTACAGAGAAAGGTTGACCAAGTTAGGTCTTTATTCTTTGGAGCGTAGAAGGTTCAGGGGGGACTTGATAGAGGTATTTAAAATTATGAGAGGGATAGATAGAGTTGATGTGGATAGGCTTTTTCCATTGAGAGTAGGGGAGATTCAAACAAGAGTACATGAGTTGAGAGTTAGGGGGCAAAAGTTTAGGGGTAACACGAGGGGGAACTTGTTTACTCAGAGAGTGGTAGCTGTGTGGAACGAGCTTCCAGTAGAAGTGGTAGAGGCAGGTTCATTTTTGTCATTAAAAAAAATTGGATAGGTATATGGACAGGAAAGTAATGGAGGGTTATGGGCTGAGTGCGGGTCAGTGGAACTAGGTGAGAGTAAGCGTTCGGCACGGACTAGAAGGGCCAAGATGGCCTGTTTTCGTGCTGTAATTGTTAAATGGTTATATGGTTCTGTTGGTAAGAGATGGAATTACATCTTTAGAAAGAGGTGACTGAGGTTCAGGGAATGTTGAATCTTTGTGGATGGAGTTAAGAAACTGCAAGGGTAAAATGAACGATAATGGGAATCATATAGAGGGCTCTGAATAGTAGCCAATATGTGAAATTGAGATTGCAAAGGGAGCTGAAAAAGGCATGAAGTAAGAATAATGACACAATTATAATGGGAAACTTCAATATGTAAGGGTTGGTGTTGGATTGCTAGAGAGGGAATTTGTTGAATGCCAATGAGATGGCTTTTTAGAGCAGCTTGTGCTTGAGCCTACCCAGGGAAAAGCTATCTTAGATTGGGTGCTGTGTAATTACCCAGATCTTATTCGGAAGCTTAATGTAAAGGAACCCTTAGGAGGCAGTGATCATTATATCATTGAATTCATAGTGCAATTTGAGAGGGAGAAGCATAACTCACGTGTATCAGTATTGCAATGGAATAAAGGGAATTGCAGAGGCATGAGAGAGGAGCTTGTCCAGGTGGACTGGAGGAGGATAGTGGTGGGAATGATAGTAGAGCAGATTTGGCTGAAGTTTCTGCGAATAGTTCACAAGGCGCAGGGTATATATATCCCACAGGAGATTAAGTTCTCAAATGGCAGGGCAAGTCAACTGTGGCTGACAAGGGAAGTTAAGGACTGCACAAAAGCCAAAGAAAAAGTATATAAGCTGGAAAGTGTGAGTGGGAAGTTGGATGATTGGGAAGTTTTTAAAATCCAATAAAATGCAACTGAAAAAGCTATAAGGGAAAAGATGAAAAGTAAGGGTAAACTAGCCAAAAAAGCAAGATACTAAAAGTTTTTTCAGTTATACAAAGAGTAAAAGGGAGGTGAGAGTTGATATTGGACCACTGGAAAATGATGCTGGTGAGGTAGTAATGGGGGACAAACAATGGCAGATGAACTTGATGGGTACTTTGCATCTGTCTTCACTGTGAATGATACTATCAATGTGCCAGAGGTCCATGAGTGTCAGGGAGCAGGAGTGAGAGACATCGCTATTACAAAGGAAAAAATGCAAGGCAAACACAAAGGTCTTAAGGTGAATAAGTCACCTGGACCAGATGGGCTACATCCCAGAGTCCTGAGAGAGGTTGCTGAAGAGATAACAGATGCACTGGTCATGATCCTTCAAGAAACACTTGATTCTGGCATGGTCCTGGAGGACTGGGAAATTGCAAATGTCACTCCTCTTTTTAAGAAGGGAGGAATGCAAAGCAAAGGAAACTATAGGCCAGTTAGCCTAACCTCGGTGTTTGGGAAAGTGTTGGAGTCTATTATTAAGGATGAGGTTTCGGAGTACTTCGAGACAAATGACAAAATAAGTCAAAGTTAGCATGGTTTCCATGAAAGGAAATATTGCCTGACACATCTGTTAGAGTTCTTCAAGAAGTGATAGATAGGAGCTATAGGCAGGTAAGTCACACTGGGGCCTCGGGGGACAGATAAGTGGGTAACAGTCAAGAGAAGGAAGGGAAGATGTCAGATGCTAGAGAGTACACCTGTGGCAGTCCCCCTTAACAATAAGTTCTCCTGTTTGAGTTCTGTTGGGGGGGGGGTGCAGTCCACCTGGGGGAAGCAACAGTGGCCTCACCTCTGGTGCAGAGTCTGGCCCTGTGGCTCAGAAGGGCAAGGAAAGAAGAGGATGGCAGCACTGATAGGGGACTCTGTAGTCAGGGGGTCAGACAGGCGATTCTGTGGATGTAGAAAAGAAACACAGATGATAGTTTGCCTCCCAGGTGCCAGGGTCCGGGATGTTTCTGATCGCATCCGCAATATCCTGAAGTGGGAAGGAGAACAGCCAGAGGTCGTGATACATATTGGTACCAAAGACTTAGGCGGGAAAAGGGAGGAGGTCCTGAAAGCAGACTACAGGGAGTTAGGGAGGAAGCTGAGAAGCAGGTCCACAAAGGTAGTCATCTCGGGATTACTGCCTGTGCCACGACAGTGAGTATAGGAATAGAGTGAGGTGGAGGATAAATGCGTGGTTGAGGGATTGGAGCAGGGGGCAGGGATTCAGATCTCTGGATCATTGGGACCTCTTTTGGGGCAGGTGTGACCTGCACATAAAGGACTGATTGCACTCGAATCCCAGAGGGACCGATATCCTAGTGGGGAGGTTTGCTAAGACTATCGGGGAGAGTTCAAACTAGAATTGCTGGGGGTGAGAACTGAACTGAAGAGACGGAACAAGAGGCAGCTGGCTCTCAAATAGAGAAAGTTTGGAGACAGTGCGAGAGGGAGGATAGGCAGGTGATAGAGAAGGGACGCACTCAGATCTATGGTTTGAGATGTGTCTATTTTAATGCAAGGAGTATTATGAACAAAGCGGATGAGCTTAGAGTGTGGATCAGTACTTGGAGCTATGATGTTGTGGCCATTACAGAGACTTGGATGGCTCAGGAGTAGGAATAGTTACTTGAAGTGCCAGGCTTTAGATGTTTCAGAAAGGACAGGGAGGGAGGCAAAAGAGGTGGGGGCCTGGCACTGTTGATCAGAGATAGTGTCACGGCTGCAGAAAAGGAGCAAGTCATGGAGGGATTGTCTATGGTGTCTCTGTGGGTGGAAGTTAGGAACAGGAAGGGGTCAATAATTTTACTGGGTGTTTTTTATTGACCACCCAATAGTAACAGGGACATCGAGGAACAGATAGGGAGACCAATTTTAGAAAGGTGTAATAATAACAGGGTTATCATGGTGGGCGATTTTAATTTCCCAAAAAATCAATTGGCATCTCCCGACAGCAAGGGGTTTAGATGGGGTGGAGTTTCTTAGGTGTGTTCAAGAAGGTTTCTTGACACAATATGCAGATAAACCTACAAGAGGAGAGGCTGTACTTGATCTGGTATTGGGAAATGAACCTGGTCAGGTGTCAGATCTCTCAGTGGGAGAGCGTTTTGGAGATAGTGATCACAATTCAATTTCCTTTACCAGAGCATTGGAGAGGGATAGGAACAGATAAGTTAGGAAAGCGTTTAATTGGAGTAAGGGAAAATATGAAGCTATCAGGCAGGAACTTGGAAGCATAAATTGTGAGCAGATGTTCTCAGGGAAATGTGGCCAATGTTCAGGGGATATTTGCGTGGAATTCTGCATAGGTACGTTCAAATGAGATAGGGAAAGGATGATAGGGTATAGGAACTGTGTGTACAAAGACTGTTGAAAATCTAGTCAAGAAGAAAAGAAAGACTTACGAAAGGATCAAAAAGCCAGGAAATGACAGAGATCTAGAAGATTATAAGGCTAGCAGGAAGGAGCTTAAGAATGAACTTAGGAGACCCAGAAGGGTCGATGAGAAGGCCTTGACAGACAGGATTAAGGAAAGCCCCAAGGCATTCTACAAGTATGTGAAGAGCAAGGGGATAAGATGTGAGAGAATAGGACCAATCAAATATGACAGTGGAAAAGTGTATATGGAACAGGAGGAGATAACAGAGATACTTAATGAATACTTTGCTTCAGTATTCACTATGGAAAAGATCTTGATGATTATAGGGATGACTTAAAGTGGACTGAAAAGCTTGAACATGTAGATATTAAGAAAAAGGATGTGCTGTAGGTTTTGGAAAGCATCAAGTTGGATATGTCACTGGGACCAGACGAGATGTACCCTTGGCTACTCTAGGAGGGAGGGAGGAGATTGCTGAGCCTCTGGCAGTGATCTTTGCACCATCAATAGGGATGTGATAGGTTCCGGATACGGAGATTGGAGGGTTGAGGATGTTGTTCCAGTATTCAAGAAAGGGAGTAGAGATAGCCCAGGAAATTATAGACCAGTGAGTCTTACTTCAGTGGTTGGTAAGTTGATGGAGAAGATCCTGAGAGGTAGGACTTGTGAACTTTTGGAGAGGCATAATATGATTAGGAATAGCCAGCATGGCTTTGTCAAAGGAAGATTGTGCCTTACGAGCCTGATTGAATTTTTGAGGATGCGACTAAAGACATTGATGAAGGTAGAGCAGTAGGTGTAGTGTATATGGATTTCAGCAAGGCATTTGATAAGGTACCCCATGCAAGGCTTATTGAGAAAGTAAGGAGGCATGGGATCTAAGGGAACATTGCTTTGTGAATCCAGAACTGGCTTGCCCACAGAAGGCAAAGAGTGGTTGTAGACGGGTCATATTCTGCATGGAGGTCAGTGACCAGCGGTGCGCCTCAGGGATCCGTTCTGGGACTCCTACTCGTTGTGATTTTTATAAAAGACCTGTATGAAGAAGTGGAGGGATGGGTTAGTAAATTTGCTGATGACACAAAGGTCGGAGGTGTTGTGGATATTGTGGAGGGCTGTCAGAGGTTACAGCAGGACATTGATAGGATGCAAAACTGGGCTAAGAAGTGGCAGATGGAGTTCAACCCAGGGAAGTGTGAACTGGTTCATTTTGGTAGGTCAAGTATGATAGCAGAATATATCATTAATGGTAAGACTCTTGGCAGTGCAGAGAATCAGAGGGATCTTGGGACACTCAAATCTGCTGTTCAGGTTGACTCTGTGGTTAAGAAGGCATATGGTGCATTGGCCTTCATCAATCATGGGATTGAGTTTAGGAGCAGATAATGTTGCAGCTATATAGGACCCTGGTCGGACCCCACTTGTACTGTGCTCAGTTCTGGTCGCCTCACTACAGGAAGAATGTGGAAACTGTAGAAAGGGTGTAGAGGAGATTTACAAGGATGTTGCCTGGATGGGGATATGCCTTATGAGAATAGGTTGAGTGAACTTGGCCTTTTTTTCTTGGAGCGACGGAGGATGATAGGTGATCTGATACAGGTGTATAAGATGAAGAGAGTCATTGATTGTGTAGATAGTGAGAGGATTTTTCCCAGGGCTAGGACAAGAGGGCATGGTTTTAAGGTGCTTGGAAGTAGGTACAGAGGAGAGGTCAGGGGTAAGATTTTTACGCAGAGTGTACTGAGCGCATGGAATGGGCTGCCGGCGATGGTGGTGGAGGTGGATACAATAGGGGCTTTTAAGAGACTCCTGACTAGGTACATGGAGCTCAGAAAAAAATGTGTAACCCTAGGTAATTTCTAAGGTAAGGACATGTTCTGCACAGCTTTGTGGGCTGAAGGGCCTGTATTGTGCTGTAGGTTTTCTATGTTCTATGTTCTAAGTAACAAGCAGGGTGGACAAAAGAGAGGGAGTGGATGTCATTTACTTGGATTTTCAGAAGATGTTTGATTAGGGGCCACACATGAGGCTGCTCAACAAGATAAAATCCTATGGCATTACAGAAAAAAAATACTGGCATGGATAGTGGAATGGCTGACTGACAGGAGGATCGAGAGATTAACAGATGAGGAGTTGTTTGGCAGCTTTGGGCCTGCACTCACTGGAATTCAGAAGAATGCGGGGGAGGGGGGATCTCATTGAAACCTACCAAATGTTGAAAGACTAGATAGGGTGAATGTGGAGATGATATTTCCTCTGGTGGGAGTATTCAGAACTAGAGGGCACAGCCTCAAATTTGAGGGGTGATCTTTTTAGAACAGAGGTAAGGAGGAATTCTTTTAGCCAGAGAGTAGTGAATCTGTGGAATGCTCTGCCACAGACTACAGTGGAGTCCACATTCCTGGGTATGTTTAAGGCAGAAGTTGATAGTTTCCTGATCGGTCAGGAAATCAAAGGACATTGCGAGAAGGCAGGTGTACGGGGTTGAGTGGGCTCCAGGATCAGCCATGATGGAATGGTGGAGCAGACCCGATGGGCTGAATGGCCTTATCCTGCTCCTATATCTTGTTGTCTTATGGTCTAATCTGTTGCTGAAGTTTGTCTCTGTATACTGTCATATCCATCTCAAGTTCCATTACTCAATCATATTCTCGCATTATAAATGTGCTTACTTCTGATGATCATGTAATGTGTCCCTTTCTTCCCTTAACTTCTTGAGTGGCCTCAGTTATAATTGCACTGCTCCGCTGAGAAACATCTGCAGCCAGTGGGTGTTGATGGGCTTATTTGAACGCTGGCTCTATCTTTTTCAGGCTTCCTGGTGCCTGCCCACCTATTCAGCAGTGTACCTTTATTATTATTTTTCTCCGTTCAAGCTGGCAAATCCTAAGCTACGGGCATAGCCAAACATGCCCATTTCTCAATTGCTGGGAACTTTTGGACTCTTCCAGTGGTGTTTAGTATTGTGACTTTCTGAAGTTTTACATAGATCTTGCTGTGTTGTACTAATTGCTTATTACGATTGTGTAGTGCCTTTGGGATACCAGCTGTAGATATTACTATTGGGACAATGTATACCCTGTTCATGTTCCGTAGTCTTTCAATTTCCTCTTTTAATTCAGCATATTTCCGGTGTTTCTCACTTAGTGATTTCTGTACGTTATGTGTGTTTGGAATGGCTATTAAATAAGTTGTTCTTGCTTGTTTATCCTGTATTATTATTACTTCATCTGCACAGTTTACCTTCCTTTGCTGATTGTTTGTTTGTCTTTGTGTGTAGTTTTAAATTGATTCCATTGCACTTTTTAAAATCTTTTGTGGATACCGTAAGAAAATGAACTTCAGGGTTGTATTTGGTGACATATACAGTACTGTGCAAAAGTCTAAGGCACAAATATATAGGGTGCCTGAGATTTTTGTATAGGACTGTAGTAGCAATTTTATGTATTGCATTGTACTGCTGTTGCTGTAAAAAAAAACTAATTTCATAATAACATGCGAGTGATTATAAACCTGATTCTGATATGGGTCTCTACTGTGGACTCCGGTTGAATAAAGGGGAAGGGAGAGGGGAGGAAGTGGGAATCACTAGAGAGACATTTAGTAATGTTCAATAAACCGATTGTTTAGAATCAAATGACCTTGCCTGGTGACTCGGGGCTGAGTGAGTTTGCACCCACGCCACAACCCCCACCCCTGGCACTCCTTCTCTGCCACCTGCGCCACACCCCTCTTGCCATTCCCAACATCCTTTGCTCCCACCAGATTTACAAACTTACTCCCCACTCCACATTTACAAATACGATACTGTGCAACAGTCTTAGGCACCCTAGCTATATAAATGGGCCTAATACTTACTTTGATAATAAGTTTACTTAGCACTTTGAACTTTGAGAACAAAGAACATTACAGCACTGTAAAAGACCTTCAGTGTACAATGTTGTGCCGATGGTTTAACTTACTCTCAGATCAATCTAATCCTTCCCTCCCACGAGACCCTCTATTTTTTGTCTGCTTTCCCAAGACAGTGGGAGGTGAGGACAGAATCCATGGACTGTGGTTTTTGTGAAAAAATTGGGTTGTGTTCACAAATTTCTGCAACATTAGAATCTGAATCAGGTTCATTATCACTGACGTAGAGAAATCTGTTCTTTTGTGGCAGCAGAACCGTGCAGTACATAAAAATTACTGTAAGTTACAGTAGGAAATCTAAATTTAAAAAAACATAGTGCAACATAGGGAACAAGAATACATTCCTCAACCCTCAGTTTCTGTGACTGATGACTCGTTCGCCTGCAACTTGTTTGTATGTTCTTTTAGTTCATAAGGATTGTAACTGAATTTGGAAATCCTTTGAAGTTCATAAATCTTTTGCAATTTTGAATCTTTTATAAACTGGAAATCCTCTGTGTTAAGATGTATCTAAATTTAAACATGCAGCATTAAAAATAAAGTGAACAGTGTTTAAACTAATGCGTTAGCAGGAAGTACCGCCTCCTCAGGTGGGGGGGGGCACATCACTCAGATAATGGATATTGGCAAAGAATATACAAGGAAGTAAGGTAGTCTTTAAAGAGCAGATTAACCTCCTTAAAGCAAGGATACCCATAGATACCTATATTGATTAGAGCTCAGTGACTCATAGGGTCATAGAAAAATACAGCACAGAAACAGTCCTTTTTGGTCCATTTAGTCTTTACTGACTCATTTAAACTGCCTACTCCCATTGACTTGCTCTGGCACATTGCCCACCATACCCCTACCATCCAGGTACCTATCCAAACTTCTCTTAAGTGTTGAAATGGAGCTCACGTGCACCACTCGCACTGGTAGCTCATTCCACACCCTCATGACCCTCTGTTGAGTTTAGGGCTTTGCAGATGCTGATTCCAGTACCAACATACTCCCACCCCTTACTCTCTGAAGAAACTTTTGATGCACTGTAGCTCATTTAAATTGAGTGTGTTTTAACCAGGAAGCTACTAGGAGCTTGGTAAAAGGATTACACAACCATCTCAGTGAAGGAAAATGGAATACTTGCTGTAACTGGGCTAAAACACAATGGTGGGGCAGAATGGTGATCCTATCAGTAAGCACACTACACCTGACCCAGGAATGCTTCTTTGCAAAGTTCGTGTCATAGTGTTCCACTGCTCATCAAAGGCTGCAGTGATAAGCAATAGAACTGACTTAGAACATATACAAGCTGTTCCCGCTGGATATCTCTGACAAGCAATATTTCAGTACAAACCATTGACGACACGTACTGTACTCAGAGACTAAAATTATTCCCTTTGAAACATTAAAGGGTCAGACCTTATCCAAAGCATTTTGGCAAGCCAATCATAAGAAGCTTTAATTCTAAAGTTCAAAGTAAATTTATTATCAAAGTACATACAGTATATCTAATAAAGTGGCCATTGAGTGCATGTTCATGGTCTTCTGTTGCTGTAGCCCATCCACTTCAAGGTTCAACATGTTGGTTATTCAGAGATGCTCTTCTGTACATCATAGTTGTAATGCGTGGCTATTTGAATTATCGTCGCATTTCCATCAGCTTGATCCAGTCTAGCATTTCAATATGCAAGGGGATTGAAAAAATCATGTTGGTGTCAGACTGCAAGACAGGGAACTTGTTAAATGCCTACAAGATGACTTTTTAGAGCAGCTTGTGCTTGAACCTACTCAGGGATAGGCTATTTTAGATTAGGTGTTCTGTAATAGCCCAGATCTTATATATATATATATTTTTTTTTTATATAGGCAGTAAGTGCAGGAGTAGGCCATTCGGCCCTTCTAGCCAGCACCACCATTCACTGTGAACATGGCTGATCATCCACAATCAGTACCCCATTCCTGCCTTCTCCCCATATCCCTTGACTCCGCTATCTTTAAGAGCTCTATCTAACTCTTTCTTGAAAGCATCCAGAGAATTGGCCTCCACTGCCTTCTGAGGCAGAGCATTCCATAGATCCACAACTCTCTGGGTGAAAAAGTTTTTCTTCAGCTCTGTTCTAAATGGCCTACCCTTTATTCTTAAATTGTGGCCTCTGGTTCTGGACTCCCCCAACATTGGGAACATGTTTCCTGCCTCTAGCATGTCCAATTCCTTAATAATCTTATATGTTTCAATCAGCTCCCCTCTCATCCTTCTAAATTCCAGTGTATACAAGCCCATAATCTTATGAGGGAGATTAATGTAAAGGAACCCTTAGGAGGCAGTGATTATAATATGATTGAATTCACACTGCAATTTGAGAGTGAGAAGCATCAGTCACATGTATCAGTATTGCAATAGTTTAAAGGGAATTACAGCGTCATGAGAGAGGAGCTTGCCCAGGTGGATTGGCACTGCTGAGGAGGCAATATGATCGCAGCAGGACTTAGACAAAGTGGAAGAATGGGCAAAAAAGGTGTCAGATGGAATGCAGTGTTGGGAAATGTATGATAATGCATTTTGGTAAAAATGACAATAGTGCGGACTATTGTCTAAATGGGCAGAAGTTTCAAACATTAGAGTTCCAGAGGGAGTCCTCGTGCAATTCTCCCAGTAGGTTAATTTGCAGATTGAGTCTGTGGTAAAGAAGGTACATGCAATGATGGCAGTTATTTCAAGGGGACTAGAATATAAAAGCAAGGAGATAATGCTGAGCCTTAGTTAGACACTAGTAAGGCCACACTTGAAGTATTGTCAACAGTTTTGGGACCCACATCTCCAAAAGGATGTGTTGCCATTGGAGAGAGTCCAGAGGAGGTTCTCAAGGATGATTCCAGGAACGAAAGGGACAGCTTTTGACAGGGACAGCATTTGACAGCTTTGGGCCTGTACTCACTGAAATTTAGAAGAATGTGGGACATCTCATTAAACCCTACCAAATGTTGAAAGGACTGGATAGGGTAGATGTTGAGAGGATGTTTCCTATGGTGGGGGTATCCAGAACTTGAGGACACAGCCTCAAAATCTTTTAGATCAGAAGTAAAGAGGAATTTTTTTAGCCAGAGAGTGGTGAATCTGTGGAATGCTCTGTCACAGAGAGCTGGGGAGGTCAACCCCGTGGGTATATTTAAAGTGCAAGTTGATATTTTCCTGATCGGTCAGGCATCAAAGCTTATGCCAAGAAAGCAGGTTATGGAATTAAGTGGGATCTGGAATCAGCCATAATGGAATGATGAAGCAGACTTAATGGGCTGAATGGCCTTATTCTGCTCCTATGTCTTTTGGTCTTATGGTCCTTCTCAACTGAACTCTCTCATTAACAAAGCACTTTTGACCACAGAACTGCTACTTGGTGGATGTTTCTTGTTTCTCACACCATTCTCTGTAAACTCTACTGACTGTTGTGTGTGAAAATACCACAAGATCAGCAGTTTCTGAGACACTCAAACCAGCCTGTCTGGCACCAACAATCATTCCACAGTCAAAGTCACTTAGATCAAATTTCTTCCCCTTTCTGATGTTTGGTCTGAACAACTGAACCTCTTGACCATGTCTGCATGCTTTTATGCACTGAGTTGTTGCCACATGATTGGCTGATTAGATACTTGCTTTAGTGAACAGCTGTACATGTGTATCAAATAAAACTGACACTGGGAGTATGCTATCGTATAGTCCCCTGTGTTTCATTAAAAATGAGTCTATGGTTGTAGAATTCACTCAGAATAGTGGAGCTTGAATTTATCCATGTCAATTCATAAGACTGATGGTTTTAGGGTGATACCTGTTTCTGAACATGGTAGTGTGGAACCCAGGGCTCCTGTACCTCCTGCTCGAAGGATGTAGCAGAAAGAATGGAAAAGCAAAACATAGTTATAAACCTGGTCGACCACGCCGGGAGTATTACATGCATTCTGGTTGCCCCATTACTGGAAGGATGTGGAGACCTCAGCGAGGGTGCGGAAGGGGTTCACGAGGATGATGCCTGTATAAGAAAGCATGTGCTATAAGAAGGACAAACTCAGGGTTGCTTTCTCTGGAGCAGAGGAGGCTGAGGAAAGACCTGATAGAGGTCTATAAGATTATTGGAGGCAGGTATCTTTTTCCCAAGGTTGAAATACCCATAACAGAGAGCAGGCATTTAAGGTGTGAGGGGGAATGTTCAAAGGAGACATGTGTTTCTTTACACAGAAAGTGCTGGGTGCCTGAAATGCACTGCTGGGGATGCTGGTGGAGACAAACATGACAGAGGTATTTAAGAAATTCTTTGAAAGGTACATGAATGTGCAGAGAATGGAGGGAAGTTAGAGAAATCGATGTTGATGCCATCAGGTTGGAGACTAACAAGATAAAAACAGAAATGCTATTCCTCTAATATCTTTCTACCCTCAAATTCGCAATAGAGGAGGCCATGGACAAAGATGTGTCAGTGTGGGACTGGGAAGTGGAAATGCCACGGATAGCCACTGGGAGATTCTGCTTTTTGCAGGCTGGAGCAAAGGTGCTTGATGAAGTGATCCCCCAGTGTTGGTCCCTGATAACTACATCTGCATGTATTGCACGATCTGCAGCTCCTTAGAGATTGTACTAAGGAACTGGAGGTGCAGTTGGATGGATTCGGCTCATAGGGAGATTGAGGAGGTGATAGATAGGAGTGACAGGGAAGAAGTCATCCAATCTCCTCCCAACGGAGGGGTATGGAGAGCTATGGTCCAGGGCCAGGACGATGGGACTAGGCAGAATAATACTTCAGCATGGACTAGATAAGTCAGAGAGCCTGACTCGATCACTCTATGATGGAGGATGGGAAGCTGTTTCTGAATGACTGAATGAGGGTCTTCAATTCGCCCAGAGAGTATTAATAATGACCTTGGCCTTGCTTAGGTAGAGTGGATGTAGAGAGGATGTCTCCATTAGTGGGGGAGTCTAGGATCAGAGGGCACAGCCTCTGTCCTTTTAGAACAGAGGTAAGGAGGAACTAATTTTGCAAAAGGGTGTGGAATTCTCTGCTACCTTTGGCTGTTGAGGCCAATTCATTGGGGAGAGTTAAACCAGTAAGGGTGTCAAAGATTATGGGAAGAAGGCAGGAGAATGGGGTCAAGAGGGGTAATAAATCAGCCATGATTGAATGGCAGAGCAAACACAATAGGGCAAGTGGCCTAATTTTTCACCTATGTCTTACAGTTGTATGGCCCTAATATTTTGGAGTCTATGCCCATTTTTCTTCAGAGAGCTTGAAAGGTCAACGGCTCCCATCAGAACCTTATAACAGGCAACCCTACCCGAACACAAACCCCGCAACACCGTCCTCGCCGCCCCCGGCC